>NW_028324261.1:0-1400859 GCF_054372755.1 Phalangium opilio
TTCGAGCCTATCCGGGAGAAGTGTTGTGACGTCTCAGATGTAACGTAAAATGTCAGAGTTTTTCCACAATACCTGACGAACATTTAATTGTTGGGCTTGCGTGGCGCAATGGTTAGCGCGTTCAGCTGTTAATCGAAAGTTTGGTGGTTCGAGCCCACCCGGGAGAGGTGTTGTTGGGTCTCATATGTAGCGTAAAAAGTCAAAACTTTTCCACAATACATGACAACCATTTATTTTCTGAGCTTTCGTGGCTCAATGGTTAGCGCATTCGGCTGTTAACCGAAAGGTTGGTGGTTCGAGCCCATCCGGGAGCGGTGTTGTGAGGCCTCAGATGTGAAGTAAAAAGTCAAAGTTTTACCTCAATACCTGACGAAAATTTAATTTTTGGGCTTCAGTGGCGCAATGGTCAGCGCGTTCAGCTGTTAACCGAAAGGTTGGTGGTTCGAGCCCAAACGAGAGAGGTTTTGTGGGGTCTCAGATGTAGCGTGAAAAGTCGTAACTTTTCAACAATACCTGACAACCATTTAACTTCTGAGCTTCCGTGGCTCAATGGTTAGCGCGTTCGGCTGTTAACCAATAGGTTGGTGGTTCTAGCCCATCCGGGAGCGGTGTTGTGATGTCTCAGATGTAACGTAAAATGTCAGAGTTTTTCCACAATACCTGACGAACATTTAATTTTTGGGCTTCCGTGGCGCAATGGTTAGCGCGTTCAGCTGTTAATCGAAAGGTTGGTGGTTCGAGCCCACCCGGAAGAGGTGATGTGGGGTCTCAGATGTAGCGTAAAAAGTCAAAACTTTTCCACAATACGTGACAACCATTCAATTTCTGAGCTTCCGTGGCTCAATGGTTAGCGCGTTCGGCTGTTAATCGAAAGGTTGGTGGTTCGAGCCCATCCGGGAGCGGTGTTGTGAGGTCTCAGATGTAGCGTGAAAAGTCAAACTTTTTCCATAATACGTGATAACCATTTATTTTCTGATCTTTCGTGGCTCAATGGTTAGCGCGTTCGGCTGTTAACCAATAGGTTGGTGGTTCGAGCCCACCCGGGAGCGGTGTTTTTGGATCTCAAATGTAACGTAAATAGCCAAAATTTTTCCACAATACCTGACGACCATTTAATTTTTGGGCGTCCGTGGCGAATGGTTAGCGCATTCGGCTGTTAACCGAAAGGTTGGTGGTTCGAGCCCACCCGGGAGAGGTGTTGTTAGGTCTCAGATGTAGCGTGAAAAGTCAAAATTTTTCCATAATACGTGATAACCATTTATTTTCTGATCTTTCGTGGCTCAATGGTTAGCGCGTTAGGCTGTTAACCAATAGCTTGGTGGTTCGAGCCCACCCGGGAGCGGTGTTTTTGGATCTCAAATGTAACGTAAATAGCCAAAGTTTTTCTACAATACCTGACGACCATTTAATTTTTGGGCTTCCGTGGCGCAATGGTTAGTGCGTTCAGCTGTTAACCGAAAGGTTGGTGGTTCGAGCCCAAACGAGAGAGGATTTGTGGGGTCTCAGATGAAGCGTGAAAAGTCGTAACTTTTCAAAAATACCTGACAACCATTTAATTTTTGGGCATCCGTGGCGCAATGGCTAGCGCGTTCGGCTGTTAACCGAAAGGTTGGTGGTTCGAGCCCATCCGGGAGCGGTGTTGTGACGTCTCAGATGTTACGTAAAATGTCAGAGTTTTTCCACAATACCTGACGAACATTTAATTTTTGGGCTTCCGTGGCGCAGTAATTAGCGCGTCCAGCTCTTAATCGAAAGGTTGGTGGTTCGAGCCCACCCGTAAGAGGTGTTGTGGGGTCTCAGATGTAGCGTTAAAAGTCAAAACTTTTCCACAATACGTGACAACCATTTAATTTTTGGGCTTCCTTGGCGCAATGGTTAGCGCGTTCGGCTGTTAACCGAAAGGATGGTGGTTCGAGCCCACCTGGGAGAGGTGTTGTAGGGTCTAAGATGTAACGTAAAAAGTCATAACTTATCCACAAAACCTAACAACCATTTAATTTCTGAGCTTCTGTGGCTCAATGGTTAGCGCGTTCGGCTGTTAACCAATTGGTTGGTGGTTCGAGCCTATCCGGGAGAAGTGTTGTGACGTCTCAGATGTAACGTAAAATGTCAGAGTTTTTCCACAATACCTGACGAACATTTAATTGTTGGGCTTGCGTGGCGCAATGGTTAGCGCGTTCAGCTGTTAATCGAAAGTTTGGTGGTTCGAGCCCACCCGGGAGAGGTGTTGTTGGGTCTCATATGTAGCGTAAAAAGTCAAAACTTTTCCACAATACGTGACAACCATTTATTTTCTGAGCTTTCGTGGCTCAATGGTTAGCGCATTCGGCTGTTAACCGAAAGGTTGGTGGTTCGAGCCCATCCGGGAGCGGTGTTGTGAGGCCTCAGATGTGAAGTAAAAAGTCAAAGTTTTACCTCAATACCTGACGAAAATTTAATTTTTGGGCTTCAGTGGCGCAATGGTCAGCGCGTTCAGCTGTTAACCGAAAGGTTGGTGGTTCGAGCCCAAACGAGAGAGGTTTTGTGGGGTCTCAGATGTAGCGTGAAAAGTCGTAACTTTTCAACAATACCTGACAACCATTTAACTTCTGAGCTTCCGTGGCTCAATGGTTAGCGCGTTCGGCTGTTAACCAATAGGTTGGTGGTTCTAGCCCATCCGGGAGCGGTGTTGTGATGTCTCAGATGTAACGTAAAATGTCAGAGTTTTTCCACAATACCTGACGAACATTTAATTTTTGGGCTTCCGTGGCGCAATGGTTAGCGCGTTCAGCTGTTAATCGAAAGGTTGGTGGTTCGAGCCCACCCGGAAGAGGTGATGTGGGGTCTCAGATGTAGCGTAAAAAGTCAAAACTTTTCCACAATACGTGACAACCGTTCAATTTCTGAGCTTCCGTGGCTCAATGGTTAGCGCGTTCGGCTGTTAATCGAAAGGTTGGTGGTTCGAGCCCATCCGGGAGCGGTGTTGTGAGGTCTCAGATGTAGCGTGAAAAGTCAAACTTTTTCCATAATACGTGATAACCATTTATTTTCTGATCTTTCGTGGCTCAATGGTTAGCGCGTTCGGCTGTTAACCAATAGGTTGGTGGTTCGAGCCCATCCGGGAGCGGTGTTTTTGGATCTCAAATGTAACGTAAATAGCCAAAATTTTTCCACAATACCTGACGACCATTTAATTTTTGGGCGTCCGTGGCGAATGGTTAGCGCATTCGGCTGTTAACCGAAAGGTTGGTGGTTCGAGCCCATCCGGGAGCGGTGTTGTGAGGCCTCAGATGTGAAGTAAAAAGTCAAAGTTTTACCTCAATACCTGACGAAAATTTAATTTTTGGGCTTCAGTGGCGCAATGGTCAGCGCGTTCAGCTGTTAACCGAAAGGTTGGTGGTTCGAGCCCAAACGAGAGAGGTTTTGTGGGGTCTCAGATGTAGCGTGAAAAGTCGTAACTTTTCAACAATACCTGACAACCATTTAATTTCTGAGCTTCCGTGGCTCAATGGTTAGCGCGTTCGGCTGTTAACCAATAGGTTGGTGGTTCTAGCCCATCCGGGAGCGGTGTTGTGATGTCTCAGATGTAACGTAAAATGTCAGAGTTTTTCCACAATACCTGACGAACATTTAATTTTTGGGCTTCCGTGGCGCAATGGTTAGCGCGTTCAGCTGTTAATCGAAAGGTTGGTGGTTCGAGCCCACCCGGAAGAGGTGATGTGGGGTCTCAGATGTAGCGTAAAAAGTCAAAACTTTTCCACAATACGTGACAACCATTCAATTTCTGAGCTTCCGTGGCTCAATGGTTAGCGCGTTCGGCTGTTAATCGAAAGGTTGGTGGTTCGAGCCCATCCGGGAGCGGTGTTGTGAGGTCTCGGATGTGAAGTAAAAAGTTAAAGTTTTACCTCAATACCTGACGAGCATTTATTTTTTGGGCTTCCGTGGCGCAATGGTTAGCGCGTTCAGCTGTTTATGGAAAGGTTGGTGGTTCGAGCCCACCCGGGAGAGGTGTTGTGAGGTCTCAGATGTAGCGTGAAAAGTCAAACTTTTTCCATAATACGTGATAACCATTTATTTTCTGATCTTTCGTGGCTCAATGGTTAGCGCGTTCGGCTGTTAACCATTAGCTTGGTGGTTCGAGCCCACCCGGGAGCGGTGTTTTTGGATCTCAAATGTAACGTAAATAGCCAAAGTTTTTCCACAATACCTGACGACCATTTAATTTTTGGGCTTCCGTGGCGCAATGGTTAGCGCGTTCAGCTGTTAACCGAAAGGTTGGTGGTTCGAGCCCAAAAGAGAGGTTTTGTGGGGTCTCAGATGTAGCGTGAAAAGTCGTAACTTTTCAACAAAACCTGACAACCATTTAATTTTTGGGCGTCCGTGGCGCAATGGCTAGCGCGTTCGGCTGTTAACCGAAAGGTTGGTGGTTCGAGCCCATCCGGGAGCGGTGTTGTGACGTCCCAGATGTTACGTAAAATGTCAGAGTTTTTCCACAATACCTGACGAACATTTAATTTTTGGCCTTCCGTGGCGCAATAATTAGCGCGTCGAGCACTTAATCGAAAGGTTGGTGGTTCGAGCCCACCGGAAGAGGTGTTGTGGGGTCTCAGATGTAGCGTTAAAAGTCAAAACTTTTCCACAATACGTGACAACCATTTAATTTCTGATCTTCCGTGGCTCAATGGTTAGCGCGTTCGGCTGTTAACCAATAGGTTGGTGGTTCGAGCCCACCCGGGAGCGGTGTTTTTGGATCTCAAATGTAACGTAAATAGCCAAAGTTTTTCCACAATACCTGACGACCATTTAATTTTTGGGCGTCCGTGGCGAATGGTTAGCGCGTTCGGCTGTTAACCGAAAGGTTGGTGGTTCGAGCCCATCCAGGAGCGGTGTTGTGAGGTCTCAGATGTGAAGTAAAAAGACAAGGTTTTACCTCAATACCTGACGAAAATTTAGTTTTTGGGCTTCAGTGGCGCAATGGTCAGCGCGTTCAGCTGTTAACCGAAAGGTTGGTGGTTCGAGCCCTCCCGGGAGCGGTGTTGTGACGTCTCAGATGTAACGTAAAATGTCAGAGTTTTTCCACAATACCTGACGAGCATTTAATTTTTGGGCTTCCGTGGCGCAATGGTTAGCGCGTTCAGCTGTTAATCGAAAGGTTGGTATTCGAGCCCACCCGTGAGAGGTGTTGTGAGGTCTCAGATGAAGCGTGAAAAGTCGTAATTTTCAACAATACCTGACAACCATTTAATTTCTGAGCTTCCGTGGCTCAATGGTTAGCGCGTTCGGCTGTTAACCAATAGGTTGGAGGTTCTAGCCCATCCGGGAGCGGTGTTGTGATGTCTCAGATGTAACGTAAAATGTCAGAGTTTTTCCACAATACCTGACGAACATTTAATTTTTGGACTTCCGTGGCGCAATGGTTAGCGCGTTCAGCTGTTAATCGAAAGGTTGGTGGTTCGAGCCCACCCGGTAGAGGTGTTGTGGGGTCTCAGATGTAGCGTAAAAAGTCAAAACTTTTCCACAATACGTGACAACCATTTAATTTCAGAGCTTCCGTGGCTCAATGGTTAGCGCGTTCGGCTGTCAATCGAAAGTTTGTTGGTTGGAGCCCATCCGGGAGCGGTGTTGTGAGGTCTAGGATGTGAAGTAAAAAGTCAAAGTTTTACCTCAATACCTGACGAAAATTTAATTTTTGGGCTTCAGTGGCGCAATGGTCAGCGCGTTCAGCTGTTAACCGAAAGGTTGGTGGTTCGAGCCCTCCCGGGAGCGGTGTTGTGACGTCTCAGATGTAACGTAAAATGTCAGAGTTTTTCCACAATACCTGACGAGCATTTAATTTTTGGGCTTCCGTGGCGCAATGGTTAGCGCGATCAGCTGTTACCAATAGGTTGGTGGTTCGAGCCCACCCGGGAGCGGTGTTATGTGATCTCAAATGTAACGTAGAAAGCCAAAGTTTTTCCACAATACCTGACGACCATTTAATTTTTGGGCTTCCGTGGCGCAATGGTTAGCGCGTTCGGCTGTTAACCAATAGGTTGGTGGTTCGAGCCCACCAGGGAGCGGTGTTGTGTGATCTCAAATGTAACGTAGAAAGCCAAAGTTTTTCCACAATACCTGACGACCATTTTTTTTGGGCGTCCGTGGCGCAATGGTTAGCGCGTTCGGCTGTTAACCGAAAGGTTGGTGGTTCGAGCCCATCCGGGAGCGGTGTTGTGAGGTCTCAGATGTGACGTAAAAAGTCAAAGTTTTTCCACAATACCTGACAACCATTTAATTTCTGAGCTTCCGTGGCTCAATGGTTAGCGCGTTCGGCTGTTAACCAATAGGTTGGTGGTTCGAGCCCACCCGGGAGCGGTGATGTGGGATCTCAAATGTAACGTAGAAAGCCAAAGTTTTTGCACAATAAATGACGACCATTTAATTTTTGGGCTTCCGTGGCGCAATGGTTAGCGCGTTCGGCTGTTAACCAATAGGTTGGTGGTTCGACCCCATCAGGGAGCGGTGTTGTGAGGTCTCAGATTTGACGTAAAAAATCAAGGTTTTTACACAATACCTGACGAGCATTTAACTTTTGGGCTTCCGTGGCGCAATGGTTAGCGCGTTCGGCTGTTAACCAATAGGTTGGTGGTTCGAGCCCATCCGGGAGCGGTGTTGTGAGGTCTCAGATGTGACGTAAAAAGTCAAGGTTTTTACACAATACCTGACGAGCATTTAACATTTGGGCTTCCGTGGCGCAATGTTTAGCGCGTTCGGCTGTTAACCAATAGGTTGGTGGTTCGAGCCCATCCGGGAGCGGTGTTGTGAGGTCTCAGATGTGACGTAAGAAGTCAAGGTTTTTACACAATACCTGACGAGTATTTAACTTTTGGGCTTCCGTGGCGCAATGGTTAGCGCGTTCGGCTGTTAACCAGTAGGTTGGTGGTTCGAGCCCATCCGGTAGCGGTTTTGTGAGGTCTCAGATGTGACGTAAAAAGTCAAGGTTTTTACACAATACCTGACGAGCATTTAATTTTTGGGATTCCGTGGCGCAATGGTTAGCGCGTTCAGCTGTTAATCGAAAGGTTGGTGGTTCGAGCCCACCCGGGAGAGGTGTTGTGGGGTCTCAAATGTAACGTAGAAAGCCAAAGTTTTTCCACAACACCTGACAACCATTTAATTTCTGAGCTTCCGTGGCTCAATGGTTAGCGCGTTCGGCTGTTAACCAATAGGTTGGTAGTTCGAGCCCATCCGGGAGCGGTGTTGTGAGGTCTCAGATGTGACGTAAATAGTCAAGGTTTTTACACAATACCTGACGAGCATTTAACTTTTGGGCTTCCGTGGCGCAATGGTTAGCGCGTTCGGCTGTTAACCAATAGGTTGGTGGTTCGAGCGCATCCGGGAGCGGTGTTGTGAGGTCTCAGATGTGACGTAAGAAGTCAAGGTTTTTACACAATACCTGACGAGTATTTAACTTTTGGGCTTCCGTGGCGCAATGGTTAGCGCGTTCGGCTGTTAAGCAATAGGTTGGTGGTTCGAGCCCATCCGGGAGCGGTGTTGTGAGGTCTCAGATGTGACGTAAAAAGTCAAGGTTTTTTCACAATACCTGACGAGCATTTAAATTTTGGGCTTCCTTGGCGCAATGGTTAGCGCGTTCGGCTGTTAACCAATAGGTTGGTGGTTCGAGCCCACCCGGGAGCGGTGTTGTGTGATCTCAAATGTAACGTAGAAAGCCAAAATTGTTCCACAATACCTGACGACCATTTAATTTTTGGGCTTCCGTGGCGCAATGGTTAGCGCGTTCGGCTGTTAACCAATAGGTTGGTGGTTCGAGCCCATCCGGGAGCGGTGTTGTGAGGTCTCAGATGTGACGTAAAAAGTCAAGGTTTTTACACAATACCTGACGAGCATTTAATTTTTGGGATTCCGTGGCGCAATGGTTAGCGCGCTCAGCTGTTAATCGAAAGGTTGGTGGTTCGAGCCCACCCGGGAGAGGTGTTGTGGGGTCTCAAATGTAACGTAGAAAGCCAAAGTTTTTCCACAACACCTGACAACCATTTAATTTCTGAGCTTCCGTGGCTCAATGGTTAGCGCGTTCGGCTGTTAACCAATAGGTTGGTAGTTCGAGCCCATCCGGGAGCGGTGTTGTGAGGTCTCAGATGTGACGTAAATAGTCAAGGTTTTTAAACAATACCTGACGAGTATTTAACTTTTGGGCTTCCGTGGCGCAATGGTTAGCGCGTTCGGCTGTTAAGCAATAGGTTGGTGGTTCGAGCCCATCCGGGAGCGGTGTTGTGAGGTCTCAGATGTGACGTAAAAAGTCAAGGTTTTTACACAATACCTGACGAGCATTAAACTTTTGGGCTTCCGTGGCACAATGGTTAGCGCGTTCGGCTGTTAACCAATAGGTTGGTGGTTCGAGCCCATCCGGGAGCGGTGTCGTGAGGTCTCAGATGTGACGTAAGAAGTCAAGGTTTTTACACAATACCTGACGAGTATTTAACTTTTGGGCTTCCGTGGCTCAATGGTTAGCGCGTTCGGCTGTTAACCAATAGGGTGGTGGTTCGAGCCCATCCGGGAGCGGTGTTGTGAGGTCTCAGAAGTGACGTAAAATGTCAGAGTTTTTCCACAATACGTGACGACCATTTAATTTCTGAGCTTTCGTGGCTCAATGGTTAGCGCGTTCGGCTGTTAACCAATAGGTTGGTGGTTAGAGCCCATCCGGGAGCGGTGTTGTGAGGTCTCAGATGTGACGTAAAAAGTCAAGGTTTTTCCACAATACCTAACAAGCATTTAACTTTTGGGCTTCCGTGGCGCAATGGTTAGCGCGTTCGGCTGTTAACCAATAGGTTGGTGGTTCGAGCCCATCCGGAAGCGGTGTTGTGAGGTCTCAGATGTGACGTAAAAAGTCAAGGTTTTTACACAATACCTGACGAGCATTTAACTTTTGGGCTTCCGTGGCGCAATGGTTTGTGCGTTCGGCTGTTAACCAATAGGTTGGTGGTTCGAGCCCATCCGGGAGCGGTGTTGTGAGGTCTCAGATGTGACGTAAAAAGTCAAGGTTTTTACACAATACCTGACGAGCATTTAATTTTTGGGCTTCCGTGGCACAATGGTTAGCGCGTTCAGCTGTTAATCGAAAGGTTGGTGGTTCGAGCCCACCCGGGAGAGGTGTTGTGGGGTCTCAAATGTAACGTAGAAAGCCAAAGTTTTTCCACAATACCTGACAACAATTTAATTTCTGAGCTTCCGTGGCTCAATGGTTAGCGCGTTCGGCTGTTAACCAATAGGTTGGTGGTTCGACCCCATCCGGGAGCGGTGTTGTGAGGTCTCAGATGTGACGTAAAAAGCCAAGGTTTTTACATAATACCTGACGAGCATTTAACTTTTGGGCTTCCGTGTCGCAATGGTTAGCGCGTTCGGCTGTTAACCAATAGGTTGGTGGTTCGAGCCCATCCGGGAGCGGTGTAGTGAGGTCTCAGATGTGACGTAAAAAGTCAAGGTTTTTACACAATACCTAACGAGCATTTAACTTTTGGGCTTCCGTGGCACAATGGTTAGCGCGTTCAGCTGTTAATCGAAAGGTTGGTGGTTCGAGCCCACCCGGGAGAGGTGTTGTGGGGTCTCAAATGTAACGTAGAAAGCCAAAGTTTTTCCACAATACCTGACAACAGTTTAATTTCTGAGCTTCCGTGGCTCAATGGTTAGCGCGTTCGGCTGTTAACCAATAGGTTGGTGGTTCGAGCCCATCCGGGAGCGGTGTTGTGACGTCTCAGATGTGACGTAAAAAGTCAAGGTTTTTCCAAAATACCGGACGACCATTTAAATTCTGGGCTTCCGTGGCGCAATCGTTAGCGCGTTCGGCTGTTAACAGAAAGGTTGGTGGTTCGAGCACACCCGGGAGCGGTGCTATGAGGTCTCAGATGTTACGTAAAAAGTCAAAGTTTTTCCACAATACGTGACAACCATTTAATTTCTGAGCTTCCGTGGCGCAATGGTTAGCGCGTTCAGCAGTTAACAAATAATTTAGTGGTTCGAGCCCACCCGGGAGCGGCGTTGTGGGATCTCAAACGTAACGTAGAAAGCCAAAGTTTTTCCACAATACCTGACGACCATTTAATTTTTGGGCTTCCGTGGCGCAATGGTTAACGCGTTCGGCTGTTAACCAATAGGTTGGTGGTTCGAGCCCACCCGGGAGCGGTGTTGTGGGATCTCAAATGTAACGTAGAAAGCCAAAGTTTTTCCACAATACGTGACGACCATTTAATTTTTGGGCTTCCGTGGCGCAATGGTTAGCGCGTTCGGCTGTTAACCGAAAGGTTGGTGGTTCGAGCCCATCCAGGAGCGGTGTTGTGACGTCTCAGATGTGACGTAAAAAGTCAAGGTTTTTACACAATATCTGACAAGTATCTAATTTTTGGGCTTCCGTGGCGCAATGGTTAGCGCGTTCAGCTGTTAATCGAAAGGTTGGTGGTTCGAGCCCACCCTGGAGAGGTGTTGTGGGGTCTCAAATGTAACGTAGAAAGCCAAAGTTTTTCCACAATACCTGACAACCGTTTAATTTTTGGGCTTCCGTGGCGCAATGGTTAGCGCGTTCGGCTGTTAACCAATAGGTTGGTGGTTCGAGCCCATCCGGGAGCGGTGTTGTGAGGTCTCAGACGTGACGTAAAAAGTCAAGGTTTTTACACAATACCTGACGAGCATTTAATTTTTGGGCTTCCGTGGCACAATGGTTTGCGCGTTCAGCTGTTAATCGAAAGGTTGGTGGTTCGAGCCCACCCGGGAGAGGTGTTGTGGGATCTCAAATGTAACGTAGAAAGCCAAAGTTTTTCCACAATACGTGACAACCATTTAATTTCTGAGCTTCCGTGGCTGAATGGTTAGCGCGTTCAGCTTTTAACCAATAGGGTGGTGGTTCGAGCCCACCCGGGAGCTGTGTTGTGGGATCTCAAATGTAACGTAGAAAGACAAAGTTTTTCCACAATACCTGACGACCATTTATATTTTGGGCTTCCTTGGCGCAATGGTTAGCGCGTTCGGCTGTTAACCGAAAGGTTGGTGGTTCGAGCCCAACCGAGAGAGGTGTTGTAGGGTCTCAGATGTAACGTCATAAGTCATAACTTATCCACAACACCTGACAACCATTTAATCTCTGAGCTTCCGTGGCTGAATGGTTAGCGCGTTCAGCTTTTAACCAATAGGGTGGTGGTTCGAGCCCACCCGGGAGCTGTGTTGTGGGATCTCAAATGAAACGTAGAAAGACAAAGTTTTTCCACAATACCTGACGACCATTTATATTTTGGGCTTCCTTGGCGCAATGGTTAGCGCGTTCGGCTGTTAACCGAAAGGTTGGTGGTTCGAGCCCATCCGGGAGCGGTGTTGTGAGGTCTCAGATATAACGTAAAATGTCAGAGTTTTTCCACAATACCTGACGAGCATTTAATTTTTGGGCTTCCGTGGCGCAATGGTTAGCGCGTTCAGCAGTTAACAAATAGGTTAGTGGTTCGAGCCCACCCGGGAGCGGCGTTGTGGGATCTCAAACGTAACGTAGAAAGCCAAAGTTTTTCCACAATACCTGACGACCATTTAATTTTTGGGCTTCCGTGGCGCAATGGTTAACGCGTTCGGCTGTTAACAAATAGGTTGGTGGTTCGAGCCCACCCGGGAGCGGTGTTGTGGGATCTCAAATGTAACGTAGAAAGCCAAAGTTTTTCCACAATACGTGACAACCATTTAATTTCTGAGCTTCCGTGGCTGAATGGTTAGCGCGTTCAGCTTTTAACCAATAGGGTGGTGGTTCGAGCCCACCCGGGAGCGGTGTTGTGGGATCTCAAATGTAACGTAGAAAGACAAAGTTTTTCCACAATACCTGACGACCATTTATATTTTGGGCTTCCTTGGCGCAATGGTTAGCGCGTTCGGCTGTTAACCGAAAGGTTGGTGGTTCGAGCCCAACCGAGAGAGGTGTTGTAGGGTCTCAGATGTAACGTAATAAGTCATAACTTATCCACAACACCTGACAACCATTTAATTTCTGAGCTTTCGTGGCTCAATGGTTAGCGCGTTCGGCTGTTAACCAATAGGTTGGTGGTTCGAGCCCATCCGGGAGCGGTGTTGTGAGGTCTCAGAAGTGACGTAAAAAGTCAAGGTTTTTACACAATACCTGACGAGCATTTAATTTTTGGGCTTCCGTGGCGCAATGGTTAGCGCGTTCAGCAGTTAACAAATAGGTTAGTGGTTCGAGCCCACCCGGGAGCGGCGTTGTGGGATCTCAAACGTAACGTAGAAAGCCAAAGTTTTTCCACAATACCTGACGACCATTTAATTTTTGGGCTTCCGTGGCGCAATGGTTAACGCGTTCGGCTGTTAACAAATAGATTGGTGGTTCGAGCCCACCCGGGAGCGGTGTTGTGGGATCTCAAATGTAACGTAGAAAGCCAAAGTTTTTCCACAATACGTGACAACCATTTAATTTCTGAGCTTCCGTGGCTGAATGGTTAGCGCGTTCAGCTTTTAACCAATAGGGTGGTGGTTCGAGCCCATCCGGGAGCGGTGTTGTGAGGTCTCAGAAGTGACGTAAAATGTCAGAGTTTTTCCACAATACGTGACGACCATTTAATTTCTGAGCTTTCGTGGCTCAATGGTTAGCGCGTTCGGCTGTTAACCAATAGGTTGGTGGTTAGAGCCCATCCGGGAGCGGTGTTGTGAGGTCTCAGATGTGACGTAAAAAGTCAAGGTTTTTCCACAATACCTAACAAGCATTTAACTTTTGGGCTTCCGTGGCGCAATGGTTAGCGCGTTCGGCTGTTAACCAATAGGTTGGTGGTTCGAGCCCATCCGGAAGCGGTGTTGTGAGGTCTCAGATGTGACGTAAAAAGTCAAGGTTTTTACACAATACCTGACGAGCATTTAACTTTTGGGCTTCCGTGGCGCAATGGTTTGTGCGTTCGGCTGTTAACCAATAGGTTGGTGGTTCGAGCCCATCCGGGAGCGGTGTTGTGAGGTCTCAGATGTGACGTAAAAAGTCAAGGTTTTTACACAATACCTGACGAGCATTTAATTTTTGGGCTTCCGTGGCACAATGGTTAGCGCGTTCAGCTGTTAATCGAAAGGTTGGTGGTTCGAGCCCACCCGGGAGAGGTGTTGTGGGGTCTCAAATGTAACGTAGAAAGCCAAAGTTTTTCCACAATACCTGACAACAATTTAATTTCTGAGCTTCCGTGGCTCAATGGTTAGCGCGTTCGGCTGTTAACCAATAGGTTGGTGGTTAATTCAAGCAAATGTAACGATATTCAATCAAAAAACTGTTAAAATTAAATTTTTCAATAAGAAATCGTGTCACGGATTTTGTATCTTGAAGAAGAAAAACATGCGATTTTTTCGGTACTTTTTTGAATGCATTTTTTTCAGGAGAAATTTTTGACCAAATTCAGCTTAATTCCCTATAAAACACTCATTAAAAGTGATTTCATCTCGATTGAACAATAAATAAAAATGTACCTCGATTTTTAATAGCATTTTCAAAATCGACGTTTCACGGCCAAAGAAGCATACTTTGAGTATTTCTTCACTATTTTCAAATATGTTCACTGAAAGCATTATTTTTATACTTTTTGCTTTAATTCAAGCAAATGTAACGATATTCAATCAAAAAACTGTTAAAATTAAATTTTTCAATAAGAAATCGTGTCACGGATTTTGTATCTTGAAGAAGAAAAACATGCGATTTTTTCGGTACTTTTTTGAATGAATTTTTTTCTGGAGAAATTTTTGACCGAATTCAGCTTAATTCCCTATAAAACACTCATTGAAAGTGATTTCATCTCGATTGAACAATAATTAAAAATTTACCTCGATTTTTAATAACATTTTCAAAATCGACGTTTAACGGCCAAAGAAGCATACTTTGAGTATTTCTTCACTATTTTCAAATATGTTCACTGAAAGCATTATTTTTATACTTTTTGCTTTAATTCAAGCAAATGTAACGATATTCAATCAAAAAACTGTTAAAATTAAATTTTTCAATAAGAAATCGTGTCACGGATTTTGTATCTTGAAGAAGAAAAACATGCGATTTTTTCGGTACTTTTTTGAATGCATTTTTTTCAGGAGAAATTATTGACCAAATTCAGCTTAATTCCCTATAAAACACTCATTAAAAGTGATTTCATCTCGATTGAACAATAAATAAAAATGTACCTCGATTTTTAATAGCATTTTCAAAATCGACGTTTCACGGCCAAAGAAGCATACTTTGAGTATTTCTTCACTATTTTCAAATATGTTCACTGAAAGCATTATTTTTATACTTTTTGCTTTAATTCAAGCAAATGTAACGATATTCAATCAAAAAACTGTTAAAATTAAATTTTTCAATAAGAAATCGTGTCACGGATTTTGTATCTTGAAGAAGAAAAACATGCGATTTTTTCGGTACTTTTTTGAATGAATTTTTTTCTGGAGAAATTTTTGACCGAATTCAGCTTAATTCCCTATAAAACACTCATTGAAAGTGATTTCATCTCGATTGAACAATAATTAAAAATTTACCTCGATTTTTAATAACATTTTCAAAATCGACGTTTAACGGCCAAAGAAGCATACTTTGAGTATTTCTTCACTATTTTCAAATATGTTCACTGAAAGCATTATTTTTATACTTTTTGCTTTAATTCAAGCAAATGTAACGATATTCATTCAAAAAACTGTTAAAATTCAATTTTTCAATAAGAAATCGTTGTCACGGATTTTGTATCTTGAAGAAGAAAAACTTGCGATTTTTTTCGGTACTTTTTTGAATGCATTTTTTTCTGGAGAAATTTTTGACCGAATTCAGCTTAATTCCCTATAAAACACTCATTGAAAGTGATTTCATCTCGATTGAACAATAATTTAAAATTTACCTCGATTTTTAATAACATTTTCAAAATCGACGTTTCACGGCCAAAGAAGCATACTTTGAGTATTTCTTCACTATTTTCAAATATATTCATTGAAACCATTATTTTTATACTTTTTGCTTTAATTCAAGCAATGTAACGATATTCATTCAAAAAACTGTTAAAATTCAATTTTCAATAAGAAATCGTATTCACGGATTTTGTGTCTTGAAGAAGAAAAACCTGCGATTTTTTCGGTACTTTTTTGAATGAATTTTTTTCTGGAGAAATTTTTGACCGAATTCAGCTTAATTCCCTATAAAACACTCATTGAAAGTGATTTCATCTCGATTGAACAATAATTAAAAATTTACCTCGATTTTTAATAACATTTTCAAAATCGACGTTTAACGGCCAAAGAAGCATACTTTGAGTATTTCTTCACTATTTTCAAATATGTTCACTGAAAGCATTATTTTTATACTTTTTGCTTTAATTCAAGCAAATGTAACGATATTCAATCAAAAAACTGTTAAAATTAAATTTTTCAATAAGAAATCGTGTCACGGATTTTGTATCTTGAAGAAGAAAAACATGCGATTTTTTCGGTACTTTTTTGAATGAATTTTTTTCTGGAGAAATTTTTGACCGAATTCAGCTTAATTCCCTATAAAACACTCATTGAAAGTGATTTCATCTCGATTGAACAATAATTAAAAATTTACCTCGATTTTTAATAACATTTTCAAAATCGACGTTTAACGGCCAAAGAAGCATACTTTGAGTATTTCTTCACTATTTTCAAATATGTTCACTGAAAGCATTATTTTTATACTTTTTGCTTTAATTCAAGCAAATGTAACGATATTCAATCAAAAAACTGTTAAAATTAAATTTTTCAATAAGAAATCGTGTCACGGATTTTGTATCTTGAAGAAGAAAAACATGCGATTTTTTCGGTACTTTTTTGAATGCATTTTTTTCAGGAGAAATTTTTGACCAAATTCAGCTTAATTCCCTATAAAACACTCATTAAAAGTGATTTCATCTCGATTGAACAATAAATAAAAATGTACCTCGATTTTTAATAGCATTTTCAAAATCGACGTTTCACGGCCAAAGAAGCATACTTTGAGTATTTCTTCACTATTTTCAAATATGTTCACTGAAAGCATTATTTTTATACTTTTTGCTTTAATTCAAGCAAATGTAACGATATTCAATCAAAAAACTGTTAAAATTAAATTTTTCAATAAGAAATCGTGTCACGGATTTTGTATCTTGAAGAAGAAAAACATGCGATTTTTTCGGTACTTTTTTGAATGAATTTTTTTCTGGAGAAATTTTTGACCGAATTCAGCTTAATTCCCTATAAAACACTCATTGAAAGTGATTTCATCTCGATTGAACAATAATTAAAAATTTACCTCGATTTTTAATAACATTTTCAAAATCGACGTTTAACGGCCAAAGAAGCATACTTTGAGTATTTCTTCACTATTTTCAAATATGTTCACTGAAAGCATTATTTTTATACTTTTTGCTTTAATTCAAGCAAATGTAACGATATTCAATCAAAAAACTGTTAAAATTAAATTTTTCAATAAGAAATCGTGTCACGGATTTTGTATCTTGAAGAAGAAAAACATGCGATTTTTTCGGTACTTTTTTGAATGCATTTTTTTCAGGAGAAATTTTTGACCAAATTCAGCTTAATTCCCTATAAAACACTCATTAAAAGTGATTTCATCTCGATTGAACAATAAATAAAAATGTACCTCGATTTTTAATAGCATTTTCAAAATCGACGTTTCACGGCCAAAGAAGCATACTTTGAGTATTTCTTCACTATTTTCAAATATGTTCACTGAAACCATTATTTTTATACTTTTTGCTTTAATTCAAGCAAATGTAACGATATTCATTCAAAAAACTGTTAAAATTCAATTTTTCAATAAGAAATCGTTGTCACGGATTTTGTATCTTGAAGAAGAAAAACATGCGATTTTTTCGGTACTTTTTTGAATGCATTTTTTTCCGGAGAAATTTTTGACCAAATTCAGCTTAATTCCCTATAAAACACTCATTAAAAGTGATTTCATCTCGATTGAACAATAAATAAAAATGTACCTCGATTTTTAATAGCATTTTCAAAATCGACGTTTCACGGCCAAAGAAGCATACTTTGAGTATTTCTTCACTATTTTCAAATATGTTCACTGAAACCATTATTTTTATACTTTTTGCTTTAATTCAAGCAAATGTAACGATATTCAATCAAAAAACTGTTAAAATTAAATTTTTCAATAAGAAATCGTTGTCACGGATTTTGTATCTTGAAGAAGAAAAACATGCGATTTTTTCGGTACTTTTTTGAATGCATTTTTTTCAGGAGAAATTTTTGACCAAATTCAGCTTAATTCCCTATAAAACACTCATTAAAAGTGATTTCATCTCGATTGAACAATAAATAAAAATGTACCTCGATTTTTAATAGCATTTTCAAAATCGACGTTTCCCGGCCAAAGAAGCATACTTTGAGTATTTCTTCACTATTTTCAAATATGTTCACTGAAACCATTATTTTTATACTTTTTGCTTTAATTCAAGCAAATGTAACGATATTCAATCAAAAAACTGTTAAAATTAAATTTTTCAATAAGAAATCGTTGTCACGGATTTTGTATCTTGAAGAAGAAAAACATGCGATTTTTTCGGTACTTTTTTGAATGAATTTTTTTCTGGAGAAATTTTTGACCGAATTCAGCTTAATTCCCTATAAAACACTCATTGAAAGCTATTTCATCTCGATTGAACAATAATTAAAAATTTACCTCGATTTTTAATAACATTTTCAAAATCGACGTTTAACGGCCAAAGAAGCATACTTTGAGTATTTCTTCACTATTTTCAAATATGTTCACTGAAAGCATTATTTTTATACTTTTTGCTTTAATTCAAGCAAATGTAACGATATTCAATCAAAAAACTGTTAAAATTAAATTTTTCAATAAGAAATCGTTGTCACGGATTTTGTATCTTGAAGAAGAAAAACATGCGTTTTTTTCGGTACTTTTTTGAATGAATTTTTTTCTGGAGAAATTTTTGACCGAATTCAGCTTAATTCCCTATAAAACACTCATTGAAAGTGATTTCATCTCGATTGAACAATAATTAAAAATTTACCTCGATTTTTAATAACATTTTCAAAATCGACGTTTAACGGCCAAAGAAGCATACTTTGAGTATTTCTTCACTATTTTCAAATATGTTCACTGAAAGCATTATTTTTATACTTTTTGCTTTAATTCAAGCAAATGTAACGATATTCAATCAAAAAACTGTTAAAATTAAATTTTTCAATAAGAAATCGTGTCACGGATTTTGTATCTTGAAGAAGAAAAACATGCGATTTTTTCGGTACTTTTTTGAATGAATTTTTTTCTGGAGAAATTTTTGACCGAATTCAGCTTAATTCCCTATAAAACACTCATTGAAAGTGATTTCATCTCGATTGAACAATAATTAAAAATTTACCTCGATTTTTAATAACATTTTCAAAATCGACGTTTAACGGCCAAAGAAGCATACTTTGAGTATTTCTTCACTATTTTCAAATATGTTCACTGAAAGCATTATTTTTATACTTTTTGCTTTAATTCAAGCAAATGTAACGATATTCAATCAAAAAACTGTTAAAATTAAATTTTTCAATAAGAAATCGTGTCACGGATTTTGTATCTTGAAGAAGAAAAACATGCGATTTTTTCGGTACTTTTTTGAATGCATTTTTTTCAGGAGAAATTTTTGACCAAATTCAGCTTAATTCCCTATAAAACACTCATTAAAAGTGATTTCATCTCGATTGAACAATAAATAAAAATGTACCTCGATTTTTAATAGCATTTTCAAAATCGACGTTTCACGGCCAAAGAAGCATACTTTGAGTATTTCTTCACTATTTTCAAATATGTTCACTGAAACCATTATTTTTATACTTTTTGCTTTAATTCAAGCAAATGTAACGATATTCATTCAAAAAACTGTTAAAATTCAATTTTTCAATAAGAAATCGTTGTCACGGATTTTTTATCTTGAAGAAGAAAAACATGCGATTTTTTTCGGTACTTTTTTGAATGCATTTTTTTCTGGAGAAATTTTTGACCGAATTCAGCTTAATTCCCTATAAAACACTCATTGAAAGTGATTTCATCTCGATTGTCCAATAATTTAAAATTTACCTCGATTTTTAATAACATTTTCAAAATCGACGTTTCACGGCCAAAGAAGCATACTTTGAGTATTTCTTCACTATTTTCAAATATGTTCACTGAAACCATTATTTTTATACTTTTTGCTTCAATTCAAGCAAATGTAACGATATTCAATCAAAAAACTGTTAAAATTAAATTTTTCAATAAGAAATCGTTGTCACGGATTTTGTATCTTGAAGAAGAAAAACATGCGATTTTTTCGGTACTTTTTTGAATGCATTTTTTTCAGGAGAAATTTTTGACCAAATTCAGCTTAATTCCCTATAAAACACTCATTAAAAGTGATTTCATCTCGATTGAACAATAAATAAAAATGTACCTCGATTTTTAATAGCATTTTCAAAATCGACGTTTCACGGCCAAAGAAGCATACTTTGAGTATTTCTTCACTATTTTCAAATATGTTCACTGAAACCATTATTTTTATACTTTTTGCTTTAATTCAAGCAAATGTAACGATATTAAATCAAAAAACTGTTAAAATTAAATTTTTCAATAAGAAATCGTTTTCACGGATTTTGTATCTTGAAAAAGAAAAACATGCGATTTTTTCGGTACTTTTTTGAATGCATTTTTTTCAGGAGAAATTTTTGACCAAATTCAGCTTAATTCCCTATAAAACACTCATTAAAAGTGATTTCATCTCGATTGAACAATAATTAAAAATTTACCTCGATTTTTAATAACATTTTCAAAATCGACGTTTCACGGCCAAAGAAGCATACTTTGAGTATTTCTTCACTATTTTCAAATATATTCATTGAAACCATTATTTTTATACTTTTTGCTTTAATTCAAGCAATGTAACGATATTCATTCAAAAAACTGTTAAAATTCAATTTTCAATAAGAAATCGTATTCACGGATTTTGTGTCTTGAAGAAGAAAAACCTGCGATTTTTTCGGTACTTTTTTGAATGAATTTTTTTCTGGAGAAATTTTTGACCGAATTCAGCTAAACATAGCGCCACGGAAGCCCAAAAGTTAAATGCTCGTCAGGTATTGTGTAAAACCTTGACTTTTTACGTCACATCTGAGACCTCACAACACCGCTCCCGGATGGGCTCGAACCACCAACCTATTGGTTAACAGCCGAACGCGCTAACCATTGCGCCACGGAAGCCCAAAAGTTAAATGCTCGTCAGGTATTGTGTAAAAACCTTGACTTTTTACGTCAAATCTGAGACCTCAAAACACCGCTCCCGGATGGGGTCGAACCACCAACCTATTGGTTAACAGCCGAACGCGCTAACCATTGCGCCACGGAAGCATAAAAATTAAATGGTCGTCATTTATTGTGCAAAAACTTTGGCTTTCTACGTTACATTTGAGATCCCACAACACCGCTCCCGGGTGGGCTCGAACCACCAACCTATTGGTTAACAGCCGAACGCGCTAACCATTGAGCCACGGAAGCTCAGAAATTAAATGGTTGTCAGGTATTGTGGAAAAACTTTGGCTTTCTACGTTACATTTGAGATCACACAACACCGCTCCCGGGTGGGCTTGAACCACCAACCTATTGGTTAACAGCCGAACGCGCTAACCATTGCGCCACGGAAGCCCAAAAGCTAAATGCTCGTCAGGTATTGTGCAAAAAACTTGACTTTTTACGTCACATCTGAGACCTCACAACACCGCTCCCGGATGGGCTCGAACCACCAACCTATTGGTTAACAGCCGAACGCGCTAACCATTGCGCCACGGAAGCCCAAAAGTTAAATGCTCGTCAGGTATTGTGTAAAAACCTTGACTTTTTACGTCACATCTGAGACCTCACAACACCGCTCCCGGATGGGCTCGAACCACCAACCTATTGGTTAACAGCCGAACGCGCTAACCATTGCGCCACGGAAGCCCAAAAATTAAATTGTTGTCAGGTATTGTGGAAAAACTTTGGCTTTCTACGTTACATTTGAGATCACACAACACCGCTCCCGGATGGGCTCGAACCACCAACCTATTGGTTAACAGCCGAACGCGCTAACCATTGAGCCACGGGAGCCCAAAAATTAAATGCTCGTCAGGTATTGTGTAAAAACCTTGACTTTTTACGTCACATCTGAGACCTCACAACACCGCTCCCGGATGGGCTCGAACCACCAACCTATTGGTTAACAGCCGAACGCGCTAACCATTGCGCCACGGAAGCCCAAAAATTAAATGGTCGGTAGGTATTGTGGAAAAACTTTGGCTTTCTACGTTACACTTGATATCACACAACACCGCTCCCGGGTGGGCTCGAACCACCAACCTATTGGTTAACAGCTGAACGCGCTAACCATTGAGCCACATAAGCTCAGAAATTAAACGGTTGTCAGGTATTGTGGAAAAACTTTGGCTTTCTACGTTACATTTGAGACCCCACAACACCTCTCCCTGGTGGGCTCGAACCACCAACCTTTCGATTAACAGCTGAACGCGCTAACCATTGCGCCACGGAAGCCCAGAAATTAGATGCTCGTCAGATATTGTGTAAAAACCTTGACTTTTTACGTCACATCTAAGACCCCACAACACCGCTCCCGGATAGGCTCGAACCACCAACCTATTGGTTAACAGCCGAACGCGCTAACCATTGCGCCACGGACGCCCAATAATTAAATGGTTGTCAGGTATTGTTGAAAAGTTACGACTTTTCACGCTACTTCTGAGACCCCACAAATCCTGTCTCGTTTGGGCTCGAACCACCAACCTATTGGTTAACAGCTGAACGCGCTAACCATTGAGCCACGGAAGCTCAGAAATTAAACGGTTGTCAGGTATTGTGGAAAAACTTTGGCTTTCTACGTTACATTTGAGACCCCACAACACCTCTCCCGGGTGGGCTCGAACCACCAACCTTTCGGTTAACAGCTGAACGCGCTAACCATTGCGCCACTGAGGCCCAAAAATTAAATGGTCGTCAGGTATTGTGGAAAAACTTTGGCTATTTACGTTACATTTGAGATCCCAAAACACCGCTCCCGGGTGGGCTCGAACCACCAACCTATTGGTTAACAGCCGAACGCGCTAACCATTGAGCCACGGAAGCTCAGAAAATAAATGGTTATCACGTATTATGGAAAAAGTTTGACTTTTCACGCTACATCTGAGACCTCACAACACCGCTCCCGGATGGGCTCGAAACACCAACCTTTCGATTAACAGCCGAACGCGCTAACCATTGAGCCACGGAAGCTGAGAAATTAAATGGTTGTCACGTATTGTGGAAAAGTTTTGATTTTTACGCTACATCTGAGACCACACAATACCTCTTCCGGGCGGGCTCGAACCACCAACCTTTCGATTAACAGCTGAACGCGCAAACCATTGCGCCACGGAAGCCCAAAAGTTAAATGTTCGTCAGGTGTTTTGGAAAAACTCTGACATTTTACGTTACATCTGAGACGTCACCACACCGCTCCCAGGAGGGCTCGAACCACCAACCTTTCGGTTAACAGCTGAACGCGCTGACCATTGCGCCACTGTAGCCCAAAAATTAAATTTTCGTCAGGTATTGAGGTAAAACCTTGACTTTTTACGTCAAATCTGAGACCTCAAAACACCGCTCCCGGATGGGGTCGAACCACCAACCTATTGGTTAACAGCCGAACGCGCTAACCATTGCGCCACGAAAGCCCAAAAATTAAATGGTCGTCATTTATTGTGCAAAAACTTTGGCTTTCTACGTTACATTTGAGATCCCACAACACCGCTCCCGGGTGGGCTCGAACCACCAACCTATTGGTTAACAGCCGAACGCGCTAACCATTGAGCCACGGAAGCTCAGAAATTAAATGGTTGTCAGGTATTGTGGAAAAACTTTGGCTTTCTACGTTACATTTGAGATCACACAACACCGCTCCCGGGTGGGCTTGAACCACCAACCTATTGGTTAACAGCCGAACGCGCTAACCATTCGCCACTGAGGCCCAAAAATTAAATGGTCGTCAGGTATTGTGGAAAAACTTTGGCTATTTACGTTACATTTGAGATCCAAAAACACCGCTCCCGGGTGGGCTCGAACCACCAACCTATTGGTTAACAGCCGAACGCGCTAACCATTGAGCCACGGAAGATCAGAAATTAAATGGTTGTCACGTATTGTGGAAAAGTTTTGACTTTTAACGCTACAAAGTTTGACTTTTCACGCTACATCTGAGACCTCACAACATCGCTCCCGGATGGGTTCGAACCACCAACCTTTCGATTAACAGCCGAACGCGCTAACCATTGAGCCACGGAAGCTCAGAAATTAAATGGTTGTCACGTATTGTGGAAAAGTTTTGACTTTTTACGCTACATCTGAGACCACACAATACCTCTTCCGGGCGGGCTCGAACCACCAACCTTTCGGTTAACAGCTGAACGCGCTGACCATTGCGCCACTGAAGCCCAAAAATTAAATGTTCGTCAGGTATTGTGGAAAAACTCCGACATTTTACGTTACATCTGAGACGTCACAACACTTCTCCCGATTGGGCTCGAACCACCAACCTATTGGTTAATAGCCGAACGCGCTAACCATTGCGCCACTGAAGCCCAAAAATTAAATTTTCGTCAGGTATTGAGGTAAAACTTTGACTTTTTACTTCACATCTGAGGCCTCACAACACCGCTCCCGGATGGGCTCGAACCACCAACCTTTCGGTTAACAGCCGAACGCGCTAACCATTGCGCCACGGACGCCCAAAAAATAATGGTCGTCAGGTATTGCGGAAAAACCTTGGCTATTTACGTTACATTTGAGATCCAAAAACACCGCTCCCGGGTGGGCTCGAACCACCAAGCTATGGGTTAACAGCCGAACGCGCTAACCATTGAGCCACGAAAGATCAGAAATTAAATGGTTGTCACGTATTGTGGAAAAGTTTTGACTTTTCACGCTACATCTGAGACCTCACAACACCTCTCTCGGGTGGACTCGATCCACCAACCTTTCGATTAACAGCTGAACGCGCTAACCATTGCGCCACGGAAGCCCAAAAATTAAATGCTCGTCAGGTATTGTGGAAAAACTCTGACATTTTACGTTACATCTGAGACGTCACAACACTTCTCCCGGATGGGCTCGAATCACCAACCTATTGGTTAATAGCCGAACGCGCTAACCATTGCGCCACTGAAGCCCACAAATTAAATTTTCGTCAGGTATTGAGGTAAAACTTTGACTTTTTACTTCACATCTGAGGCCTCACAACACCGCTCCCGGATGGGCTCGAACCACTAACCTTTCGGTTAACAGCCGGACGCGCTAACCATTCGCCACGGACGCCCAAAAATTAAATGGTCGTCAGGTATTGTGGAAATATTTTGGCTATTTACGTTACATTTGAGATCCAAAAACACCGCTCCCGGGTGGGCTCGAACCACCAACCTATTGGTTAACAGCCGAACGCGCTAACCATTGAGCCACGAAAGCTCAGAAAATAAATGGTTGTCACGTATTGTGGAAAAGTTTTGTCTTTTTACGCTACATATGAGACCCAACAACACCTCTCCCGGGTGGGCTCGAACCACCAACCTTTCGATTAACAGCTGAACGCGCTAACCATTGCGCCACGCAAGCCCAAAAATTAAATGTTCGTCAGATATTGTGGAAAAACTCTGGCTATTTACGTTACATTTGAGATCCCAAAACACCGCTCCCGGGTGGGCTCGAACCACCAACCTATTGCTTAACAGCCGAACGCGCTAACCATTGAACCACGGAAGCTCAGAAAATAAATGGTTATCACGTATTATGGAAAAAGTTTGACTTTTCACGCTACATCTGAGACCTCACAACACCGCTCCCGGATGGGCTCGAACCACCAACCTTTCGATTAACAGCCGAACGCGCTAACCTTGAGCCACGGAAGCCCAAAAATTAAATGTTCGTCAGGACAATAAATAAAAATGTACCTCGATTTTTAATAACATTTTCAAAATCGACGTTTCACGGCCAAAGAAGCATATTTTGAGTATTTCTTCACTATTTTCAAATATAACCACTGAAACCATTATTTTTATACTTTATGCTTTAATTCAAGCAATGTAACGATATTCATTAAAAAACTGTTAAAAATCATTTTTCAATAAGAAATCGTATTCACGGATTTTGTGTCTTGAAGAAGAAAAACCTGCGATTTTTTCGGAACTTTTTTGAATGCATTTTTTTCTGGAGAAATTTTTGACCGAATTCAGCTTAATTCCCTATAAAACACTAATTAAAAGTGATATCATCTCCAGAAAAAAAAAATTTCTCCAGAAAAAAAAGCATTCAAAAAAGTAATGTTTTTAAAAATCGAGGTAAAATTTTAATTATTGTTCAATCGAGATGAAATCACTTTCAATGAGTGTTTTATAGGGAATTAAGATGAATTCGGTCAAAAATTTCTCCAGAAAAAAATTCATTCAAAAAAGTAACGAAAAAATCGCAGGTTTTTCTTCTTCAAGACACAAAATCCGTGAATACGATTTCTTATTGAAAATTGAATTTTAACAGTTTTTTGAATGAATATCGTTACATTTGCTTGAATTAAAGCAAAAAGTATAAAAATAATGCTTTCAGTGGTTATATTTGAAAATAGTGAAGAAATACTCAAAGTATGCTTCTTTGGCCGTGAAACGTCGAATTTGAAAATGTTATTAAAAATCGAGGTAAATTTTTAAATATTGTTCAATCGAGATGAAATCACTTTCATTGAGTGTTTTATAGGGAATTAAGCTGAATTCGGTCAAACATTTCTCCAGAAAAAAATGCATTCAAAAGTGTACCGAAAAAATCGCATGTTTTTCTTCTTCAAGATACAAAATCCGTGACAACGATTTCTTATTTAAAATTGAATTTTAACAGTTTGTTGAATGAATATCGTTACATTTGCTTGAATTAAAGCAAAAAGTATAAAAATAATGGTTTTCAGTGGTTATTTTTGAAAATAGTGAACAAATACTCAAAATGTTTTTCTTAGGCCGAGTTACGTCGATTTTGAAAATGTTATTAAAAATCGAGGTAGATTTTTATTTATTGTTCAATCGAGATGAAATCACTTTTAATGAGTGTTTTATAGGAAATTAAGCTGAATTCGGTCAAAAATTCTACAGAAAAAAATGCATTCAAAAGTGTACCGAAAAAATCGCATGTTTTTCTTCTTCAAGATACAAAATCCGTGACAACGATTTCTTATTGAAAAATTTAATTTTAACAGTTTTTTGATTGAATATCGTTACATTTGCTTGAATTAAAGCAAAAAGTATAAAAATAATGGTTTCAGTGAATATATTTGTAAATAGTGAAGAAATACTCAAAATATGCTTCGTTGGCGGTGAAACGTCGATTTTTAAAATGTTATTAAAAATCGAGGTACATTTTTAATTATTGTTCAATCGAGATGAAATCACTTTTAATGAGTGTTTTATAGGGAATTAAGCTGAATTCGGTCAAACATTTCTCCAGAAAAAAATGCATTTAAAAGTGTACCGAAAAAATCGCATGTTTTTTTTTCAAGATACAAAATCCGTGACAACGATTTCTTATTTAAAATTGAATTTTAACAGTTTGTTGAATGAATATCGTTACATTTGCTTGAATTAAAGCAAAAAGTATAAAAATAATGGTTTTCAGTGGTTATTTTTGAAAATAGTGAACAAATACTCAAAATGTTTTTCTTAGGCCGAGTTACGTCGATTTTGAAAATGTTATTAAAAATCGAGGTAGATTTTTATTTATTGTTCAATCGAGATGAAATCACTTTTAATGAGTGTTTTATAGGAAATTAAGCTGAATTCGGTCAAAAATTCTACAGAAAAAAATGCATTCAAAAGTGTACCGAAAAAATCGCATGTTTTTTTTTCTTCAAGATACAAAATCCGTGACAACGATTTCTTATTTAAAATTGAATTTTAACAGTTTGTTGAATGAATATCGTTACATTTGCTTGAATTAAAGCAAAAAGTATAAAAATAATGGTTTCAGTGGTTATTTTTGAAAATAGTGAAGAAATACTCAAAATATGCTTCTTTGGCCGTGAAACGTCGATTTTGAAAATGTTATTAAAAATCGAGGTACATTTTTATTTATTGTTCAATCGAGATGAAATCACTTTTAATGAGTGTTTTATAGGGAATTAAGCTGAATTCGGTCAAAAATTTCTCCAGAAAAAAATTCACTCAAAAAAGTACCGAAAAAATCGCAGGTTTTTCTTCTTCAAGACACAAAATCCGTGAATACGATTTCTTACTGAAAATTGAATTTTAACACTTTTTTGAATGAATATCGTTACATTGCTTGAATTAAAGCAAAAAGTATAAAAATAATGGTTTCAGTGGTTATATTTGAAAATAGTGAAGAAATACTCAAAATATGCTTCTTTGGCCGTGAAACGTCGATTTTGAAAATGTTATTAAAAATCGAGGTAAATTTTTAATTATTGTTCAATCAAGATGAAATCACTTTCAAAGAGTGTTTTATAGGGAATTAAGCTGAATTCGGTCAAACATTTCTCCAAAAAAAATGCATTCTAAAGTGTACCGAAAAAATCGCATGTTTTTTTTCTTCAAGATACAATATCCGTGACAACGATTTCTTATTGAAAATTGAATTTTAACAGTTTTTTGAATGAATATCGTTACATTGCTTGAATTAAAGCAAAAAGTATAAAAATAATGGTTTCAGTGGTTATATTTGAAAATAGTGAAGAAATACTCAAAATATGCTTCTTTGGCCGTGAAACGTCGATTTTGAAAATGCTATTAAAAATCGAGGTACATTTTTATTTATTGTTCAATCGAGATGAAATCACTTTTAATGAGTGTTTTATAGGGAATTAAGCTGAATTCGGTCAAAAATTTCTCCTGAAAAAAATGCATTCAAAAAAGTACCGAAAAAATCGCATGTTTTTCTTCTTCAAGATACAAAATCCGTGACAACGATTTCTTATTGAAAAATTTAATTTTAACAGTTTTTTGATTGAATATCGTTACATTTGCTTGAATTAAAGCAAAAAGTATAAAAATAATGCTTTCAGTGAACATTTTTGAAAATAGTGAAGAAATACTCAAAGTATGCTTCTTTGGCCGTGAAACGTCGATTTTGAAAATGTTATTAAAAATCGAGGTAAATTTTTAATTATTGTTCAATCGAGATGAAATCACTTTTAATGAGTGTTTTATAGGGAATTAAGCTGAATTTGGTCAAAAATTTCTCCTGAAAAAAATGCATTCAAAAAAGTACCGAAAAAATCGCATGTTTTTCTTCTTCAAGATACAAAATCCGTGACAACGATTTCTTATTGAAAAATTTAATTTTAACAGTTTTTTGATTGAATATCGTTACATTTGCTTGAATTAAAGCAAAAAGTATAAAAATAATGGTTTCAGTGAATATATTTGTAAATAGTGAAGAAATACTCAAAATATGCTTCGTTGGCGGTGAAACGTCGATTTTTAAAATGTTATTAAAAATCGAGGTACATTTTTAATTATTGTTCAATCGAGATGAAATCACTTTTAATGAGTGTTTTATAGGGAATTAAGCTGAATTCGGTCAAACATTTCTCCAGAAAAAAATGCATTTAAAAGTGTACCGAAAAAATCGCATGTTTTTTTTTCAAGATACAAAATCCGTGACAACGATTTCTTATTTAAAATTGAATTTTAACAGTTTGTTGAATGAATATCGTTACATTTGCTTGAATTAAAGCAAAAAGTATAAAAATAATGGTTTTCAGTGGTTATTTTTGAAAATAGTGAACAAATACTCAAAATGTTTTTCTTAGGCCGAGTTACGTCGATTTTGAAAATGTTATTAAAAATCGAGGTAGATTTTTATTTATTGTTCAATCGAGATGAAATCACTTTTAATGAGTGTTTTATAGGAAATTAAGCTGAATTCGGTCAAAAATTCTACAGAAAAAAATGCATTCAAAAGTGTACCGAAAAAATCGCATGTTTTTTTTCTTCAAGATACAAAATCCGTGACAACGATTTCTTATTTAAAATTGAATTTTAACAGTTTGTTGAATGAATATCGTTACATTTGCTTGAATTAAAGCAAAAAGTATAAAAATAATGGTTTCAGTGGTTATTTTTGAAAATAGTGAAGAAATACTCAAAATATGCTTCTTTGGCCGTGAAACGTCGATTTTGAAAATGTTATTAAAAATCGAGGTACATTTTTATTTATTGTTCAATCGAGATGAAATCACTTTTAATGAGTGATTTATAGGGAATTAAGCTGAATTCGGTCAAAAATTTCTCCTGAAAAAAATGCATTCAAAAAAGTACCGAAAAAATCGCATGTTTTTCTTCTTCAAGATACAAAATCCGTGACAACGATTTCTAATTGAAAAATTTAATTTTAACAGTTTTTTGATTGAATATCGTTACATTTGCTTGAATTGAAGCAAAAAGTATAAAAATAATGGTTTCAGTGAACATATTTGAAAATAGTGAAGAAATACTCAAAGTAAGCTTCTTTGGTAGTGAAACGTCGATTTTGAAAATGTTATTAAAAATCGAGGTAAATTTTTAATTATTGTTCAATCAAGATGAAATCACTTTCAAAGAGTGTTTTATAGGGAATTAAGCTGAATTCGGTCAAACATTTCTCCAAAAAAAATGCATTCTAAAGTGTACCGAAAAAATCGCATGTTTTTTTTCTTCAAGATACAATATCCGTGACAACGATTTCTTATTGAAAATTGAATTTTAACAGTTTTTTGAATGAATATCGTTACATTGCTTGAATTAAAGCAAAAAGTATAAAAATAATGGTTTCAGTGGTTATATTTGAAAATAGTGAAGAAATACTCAAAATATGCTTCTTTGGCCGTGAAACGTCGATTTTGAAAATGTTATTAAAAATCGAGGTACATTTTTATTTATTGTTCAATCGAGATAAAATCACTTTTAATGAGTGTTTTATAGGGAATTAAGCTGAATTTGGTCAAAAAATTTCTCCTGAAAAAAATGCATTCAAAAAAGTACCGAAAAAATCGCATGTTTTTCTTCTTCAAGATACAAAATCCGTGACAACGATTTCTTATTGAAAAATTTAATTTTAACAGTTTTTTGATTGAATATCGTTACATTTGCTTCAATTAAAGCAAAAAGTATAAAAATAATGGTTTCAGTGGTTATTTTTGAAAATAGTGAAGAAATACTCAAAATATGCTTCTTTGGCCGTGAAACGTCGATTTTGAAAATGCTATTAAAAATCGAGGTACATTTTTATTTATTGTTCAATCGAGATGAAATCACTTTTAATGAGTGTTTTATAGGGAATTAAGCTGAATTCGGTCAAAAATTTCTCCTGAAAAAAATGCATTCAAAAAAGTACCGAAAAAATCGCATGTTTTTCTTCTTCAAGATACAAAATCCGTGACAACGATTTCTTATTGAAAAATTTAATTTTAACAGTTTTTTGATTGAATATCGTTACATTTGCTTCAATTAAAGCAAAAAGTATAAAAATAATGGTTTCAGTGGTTATTTTTGAAAATAGTGAAGAAATACTCAAAATATGCTTCTTTGGCCGTGAAACGTCGATTTTGAAAATGCTATTAAAAATCGAGGTACATTTTTATTTATTGTTCAATCGAGATGAAATCACTTTTAATGAGTGTTTTATAGGGAATTAAGCTGAATTCGGTCAAAAATTTCTCCTGAAAAAAATGCATTCAAAAAAGTACCGAAAAAATCGCATGTTTTTCTTCTTCAAGATACAAAATCCGTGACAACGATTTCTTATTGAAAAATTTAATTTTAACAGTTTTTTGATTGAATATCGTTACATTTGCTTGAATTAAAGCAAAAAGTATAAAAATAATGGTTTTCAGTGGTTATTTTTGAAAATAGTGAACAAATACTCAAAATGTTTTTCTTAGGCCGAGTTACGTCGATTTTGAAAATGTTATTAAAAATCGAGGTAGATTTTTATTTATTGTTCAATCGAGATGAAATCACTTTTAATGAGTGTTTTATAGGAAATTAAGCTGAATTCGGTCAAAAATTCTACAGAAAAAAATGCATTCAAAAGTGTACCGTAAAAATCGCATGTTTTTTTTCTTCAAGATACAAAATCCGTGACAACGATTTCTTATTTAAAATTGAATTTTAACAGTTTGTTGAATGAATATCGTTACATTTGCTTGAATTAAAGCAAAAAGTATAAAAATAATGGTTTCAGTGGTTATTTTTGAAAATAGTGAAGAAATACTCAAAATATGCTTCTTTGGCCGTGAAACGTCGATTTTGAAAATGTTATTAAAAATCGAGGTACATTTTTATTTATTGTTCAATCGAGATGAAATCACTTTTAATGAGTGTTTTATAGGGAATTAAGCTGAATTCGGTCAAAAATTTCTCCTGAAAAAAATGCATTCAAAAAAGTACCGAAAAAATCGCATGTTTTTCTTCTTCAAGATACAAAATCCGTGACAACGATTTCTAATTGAAAAATTTAATTTTAACAGTTTTTTGATTGAATATCGTTACATTTGCTTGAATTGAAGCAAAAAGTATAAAAATAATGGTTTCAGTGAACATATTTGAAAATAGTGAAGAAATACTCAAAGTAAGCTTCTTTGGCCGTGAAACGTCGATTTTGAAAATGTTATTAAAAATCGAGGTAAATTTTTAATTATTGTTCAATCAAGATGAAATCACTTTCAAAGAGTGTTTTATAGGGAATTAAGCTGAATTCGGTCAAACATTTCTCCAAAAAAAATGCATTCTAAAGTGTACCGAAAAAATCGCATGTTTTTTTTCTTCAAGATACAATATCCGTGACAACGATTTCTTATTGAAAATTGAATTTTAACAGTTTTTTGAATGAATATCGTTACATTGCTTGAATTAAAGCAAAAAGTATAAAAATAATGGTTTCAGTGGTTATATTTGAAAATAGTGAAGAAATACTCAAAATATGCTTCTTTGGCCGTGAAACGTCGATTTTGAAAATGTTATTAAAAATCGAGGTACATTTTTATTTATTGTTCAATCAAGATAAAATCACTTTTAATGAGTGTTTTATAGGGAATTAAGCTGAATTTGGTCAAAAATTTCTCCTGAAAAAAATGCATTCAAAAAAGTACCGAAAAAATCGCATGTTTTTCCTCTTCAAGATACAAAATCCGTGACAACGATTTCTTATTGAAAAATTTAATTTTAACAGTTTTTTGATTGAATATCGTTACATTTGCTTCAATTAAAGCAAAAAGTATAAAAATAATGGTTTCAGTGGTTATTTTTGAAAATAGTGAAGAAATACTCAAAATATGCTTCTTTGGCCGTGAAACGTCGATTTTGAAAATGCTATTAAAAATCGAGGTACATTTTTATTTATTGTTCAATCGAGATGAAATCACTTTTAATGAGTGTTTTATAGGGAATTAAGCTGAATTCGGTCAAAAATTTCTCCTGAAAAAAATGCATTCAAAAAAGTACCGAAAAAATCGCATGTTTTTCTTCTTCAAGATACAAAATCCGTGACAACGATTTCTTATTGAAAAATTTAATTTTAACAGTTTTTTGATTGAATATCGTTACATTTGCTTGAATTAAAGCAAAAAGTATAAAAATAATGCTTTCAGTGAACATTTTTGAAAATAGTGAAGAAATACTCAAAGTATGCTTCTTTGGCCGTGAAACGTCGATTTTGAAAATGTTATTAAAAATCGAGGTAAATTTTTAATTATTGTTCAATCGAGATAAAATCACTTTTAATGAGTGTTTTATAGGGAATTAAGCTGAATTCGGTCAAACATTTCTCCAGAAAAAAATGCATTTAAAAGTGTACCGAAAAAATCGCATGTTTTTTTTTCAAGATACAAAATCCGTGACAACGATTTCTTATTTAAAATTGAATTTTAACAGTTTGTTGAATGAATATCGTTACATTTGCTTGAATTAAAGCAAAAAGTATAAAAATAATGGTTTTCAGTGGTTATTTTTGAAAATAGTGAACAAATACTCAAAATGTTTTTCTTAGGCCGAGTTACGTCGATTTTGAAAATGTTATTAAAAATCGAGGTAGATTTTTATTTATTGTTCAATCGAGATGAAATCACTTTTAATGAGTGTTTTATAGGAAATTAAGCTGAATTCGGTCAAAAATTCTACAGAAAAAAATGCATTCAAAAGTGTACCGAAAAAATCGCATGTTTTTTTTCTTCAAGATACAAAATCCGTGACAACGATTTCTTATTTAAAAATGAATTTTAACAGTTTGTTGAATGAATATCGTTACATTTGCTTGAATTAAAGCAAAAAGTATAAAAATAATGGTTTCAGTGGTTATTTTTGAAAATAGTGAAGAAATACTCAAAATATGCTTCTTTGGCCGTGAAACGTCGATTTTGAAAATATTATTAAAAATCGAGGTACATTTTTATTTATTGTTCAATCGAGATGAAATCACTTTTAATGAGTGATTTATAGGGAATTAAGCTGAATTCGGTCAAAAATTTCTCCTGAAAAAAATGCATTCAAAAAAGTACCGAAAAAATCGCATGTTTTTCTTCTTCAAGATACAAAATCCGTGACAACGATTTCTAATTGAAAAATTTAATTTTAACAGTTTTTTGATTGAATATCGTTACATTTGCTTGAATTGAAGCAAAAAGTATAAAAATAATGGTTTCAGTGAACATATTTGAAAATAGTGAAGAAATACTCAAAGTAAGCTTCTTTGGCCGTGAAACGTCGATTTTGAAAATGTTATTAAAAATCGAGGTAAATTTTTAATTATTGTTCAATCAAGATGAAATCACTTTCAAAGAGTGTTTTATAGGGAATTAAGCTGAATTCGGTCAAACATTTCTCCAAAAAAAATGCATTCTAAAGTGTACCGAAAAAATCGCATGTTTTTTTTCTTCAAGATACAATATCCGTGACAACGATTTCTTATTGAAAATTGAATTTTTAACAGTTTTTTGAATGAATATCGTTACATTGCTTGAATTAAAGCAAAAAGTATAAAAATAATGGTTTCAGTGGTTATATTTGAAAATAGTGAAGAAATACTCAAAATATGCTTCTTTGGCCGTGAAACGTCGATTTTGAAAATGTTATTAAAAATCGAGGTACATTTTTATTTATTGTTCAATCGAGATAAAATCACTTTTAATGAGTGTTTTATAGGGAATTAAGCTGAATTTGGTCAAAAATTTCTCCTGAAAAAAATGCATTCAAAAAAGTACCGAAAAAATCGCATGTTTTTCTTCTTCAAGATACAAAATCCGTGACAACGATTTCTTATTGAAAAATTTAATTTTAACAGTTTTTTGATTGAATATCGTTACATTTGCTTCAATTAAAGCAAAAAGTATAAAAATAATGGTTTCAGTGGTTATTTTTGAAAATAGTGAAGAAATACTCAAAATATGCTTCTTTGGCCGTGAAACGTCGATTTTGAAAATGCTATTAAAAATCGAGGTACATTTTTATTTATTGTTCAATCGAGATGAAATCACTTTTAATGAGTGTTTTATAGGGAATTAAGCTGAATTCGGTCAAAAATTTCTCCTGAAAAAAATGCATTCAAAAAAGTACCGAAAAAATCGCATGTTTTTCTTCTTCAAGATACAAAATCCGTGACAACGATTTCTTATTGAAAAATTTAATTTTAACAGTTTTTTGATTGAATATCGTTACATTTGCTTGAATTAAAGCAAAAAGTATAAAAATAATGCTTTCAGTGAACATTTTTGAAAATAGTGAAGAAATACTCAAAGTATGCTTCTTTGGCCGTGAAACGTCGATTTTGAAAATGTTATTAAAAATCGAGGTAAATTTTTAATTATTGTTCAATCGAGATGAAATCACTTTTAATGAGTGTTTTATAGGGAATTAAGCTGAATTTGGTCAAAAATTTCTCCTGAAAAAAATGCATTCAAAAAAGTACCGAAAAAATCGCATGTTTTTCTTCTTCAAGATACAAAATCCGTGACAACGATTTCTTATTGAAAAATTTAATTTTAACAGTTTTTTGATTGAATATCGTTACATTTGCTTGAATTAAAGCAAAAAGTATAAAAATAATGGTTTCAGTGAATATATTTGTAAATAGTGAAGAAATACTCAAAATATGCTTCGTTGGCGGTGAAACGTCGATTTTTAAAATGTTATTAAAAATCGAGGTACATTTTTAATTATTGTTCAATCGAGATGAAATCACTTTTAATGAGTGTTTTATAGGGAATTAAGCTGAATTCGGTCAAACATTTCTCCAGAAAAAAATGCATTTAAAAGTGTACCGAAAAAATCGCATGTTTTTTTTTCAAGATACAAAATCCGTGACAACGATTTCTTATTTAAAATTGAATTTTAACAGTTTGTTGAATGAATATCGTTACATTTGCTTGAATTAAAGCAAAAAGTATAAAAATAATGGTTTTCAGTGGTTATTTTTGAAAATAGTGAACAAATACTCAAAATGTTTTTCTTAGGCCGAGTTACGTCGATTTTGAAAATGTTATTAAAAATCGAGGTAGATTTTTATTTATTGTTCAATCGAGATGAAATCACTTTTAATGAGTGTTTTATAGGAAATTAAGCTGAATTCGGTCAAACATTTCTCCAAAAAAAATGCATTCTAAAGTGTACCGAAAAAATCGCATGTTTTTTTTCTTCAAGATACAATATCCGTGACAACGATTTCTTATTGAAAATTGAATTTTAACAGTTTTTTGAATGAATATCGTTACATTGCTTGAATTAAAGCAAAAAGTATAAAAATAATGGTTTCAGTGGTTATATTTGAAAATAGTGAAGAAATACTCAAAATATGCTTCTTTGGCCGTGAAACGTCGATTTTGAAAATGTTATTAAAAATCGAGGTACATTTTTATTTATTGTTCAATCGAGATAAAATCACTTTTAATGAGTGTTTTATAGGGAATTAAGCTGAATTTGGTCAAAAAATTTTCCTGAAAAAAATGCATTCAAAAAAGTACCGAAAAAATCGCATGTTTTTCTTCTTCAAGATACAAAATCCGTGACAACGATTTCTTATTGAAAAATTTAATTTTAACAGTTTTTTGATTGAATATCGTTACATTTGCTTCAATTAAAGCAAAAAGTATAAAAATAATGGTTTCAGTGGTTATTTTTGAAAATAGTGAAGAAATACTCAAAATATGCTTCTTTGGCCGTGAAACGTCGATTTTGAAAATGCTATTAAAAATCGAGGTACATTTTTATTTATTGTTCAATCGAGATGAAATCACTTTTAATGAGTGTTTTATAGGGAATTAAGCTGAATTCGGTCAAACATTTCTCCAGAAAAAAATGCATTTAAAAGTGTACCGAAAAAATCGCATGTTTTTTTTTCAAGATACAAAATCCGTGACAACGATTTCTTATTTAAAATTGAATTTTAACAGTTTGTTGAATGAATATCGTTACATTTGCTTGAATTAAAGCAAAAAGTATAAAAATAATGGTTTTCAGTGGTTATTTTTGAAAATAGTGAACAAATACTCAAAATGTTTTTCTTAGGCCGAGTTACGTCGATTTTGAAAATGTTATTAAAAATCGAGGTAGATTTTTATTTATTGTTCAATCGAGATGAAATCACTTTTAATGAGTGTTTTATAGGAAATTAAGCTGAATTCGGTCAAACATTTCTCCAAAAAAAATGCATTCTAAAGTGTACCGAAAAAATCGCATGTTTTTTTTCTTCAAGATACAATATCCGTGACAACGATTTCTTATTGAAAATTGAATTTTAACAGTTTTTTGAATGAATATCGTTACATTGCTTGAATTAAAGCAAAAAGTATAAAAATAATGGTTTCAGTGGTTATATTTGAAAATAGTGAAGAAATACTCAAAATATGCTTCTTTGGCCGTGAAACGTCGATTTTGAAAATGTTATTAAAAATCGAGGTACATTTTTATTTATTGTTCAATCGAGATAAAATCACTTTTAATGAGTGTTTTATAGGGAATTAAGCTGAATTTGGTCAAAAATTTCTCCTGAAAAAAATGCATTCAAAAAAGTACCGAAAAAATCGCATGTTTTTCTTCTTCAAGATACAAAATCCGTGACAACGATTTCTTATTGAAAAATTTAATTTTAACAGTTTTTTGATTGAATATCGTTACATTTGCTTCAATTAAAGCAAAAAGTATAAAAATAATGGTTTCAGTGGTTATTTTTGAAAATAGTGAAGAAATACTCAAAATATGCTTCTTTGGCCGTGAAACGTCGATTTTGAAAATGCTATTAAAAATCGAGGTACATTTTTATTTATTGTTCAATCGAGATGAAATCACTTTTAATGAGTGTTTTATAGGGAATTAAGCTGAATTCGGTCAAAAATTTCTCCTGAAAAAAATGCATTCAAAAAAGTACCGAAAAAATCGCATGTTTTTCTTCTTCAAGATACAAAATCCGTGACAACGATTTCTTATTGAAAAATTTAATTTTAACAGTTTTTTGATTGAATATCGTTACATTTGCTTGAATTAAAGCAAAAAGTATAAAAATAATGCTTTCAGTGAACATTTTTGAAAATAGTGAAGAAATACTCAAAGTATGCTTCTTTGGCCGTGAAACGTCGATTTTGAAAATGTTATTAAAAATCGAGGTAAATTTTTAATTATTGTTCAATCGAGATGAAATCACTTTTAATGAGTGTTTTATAGGGAATTAAGCTGAATTTGGTCAAAAATTTCTCCTGAAAAAAATGCATTCAAGAAAGTACCGAAAAAATCGCATGTTTTTCTTCTTCAAGATACAAAATCCGTGACAACGATTTCTTATTGAAAAATTTAATTTTAACAGTTTTTTGATTGAATATCGTTACATTTGCTTGAATTAAAGCAAAAAGTATAAAAATAATGGTTTCAGTGAATATATTTGTAAATAGTGAAGAAATACTCAAAATATGCTTCGTTGGCGGTGAAACGTCGATTTTTAAAATGTTATTAAAAATCGAGGTACATTTTTAATTATTGTTCAATCGAGATGAAATCACTTTTAATGAGTGTTTTATAGGGAATTAAGCTGAATTCGGTCAAACATTTCTCCAGAAAAAAATGCATTTAAAAGTGTACCGAAAAAATCGCATGTTTTTTTTTCAAGATACAAAATCCGTGACAACGATTTCTTATTTAAAATTGAATTTTAACAGTTTGATGAATGAATATCGTTACATTTGCTTGAATTAAAGCAAAAAGTATAAAAATAATGGTTTTCAGTGGTTATTTTTGAAAATAGTGAACAAATACTCAAAATGTTTTTCTTAGGCCGAGTTACGTCGATTTTGAAAATGTTATTAAAAATCGAGGTAGATTTTTATTTATTGTTCAATCGAGATGAAATCACTTTTAATGAGTGTTTTATAGGAAATTAAGCTGAATTCGGTCAAAAATTCTACAGAAAAAAATGCATTCAAAAGTGTACCGAAAAAATCGCATGTTTTTTTTCTTCAAGATACAAAATCCGTGACAACGATTTCTTATTTAAAATTGAATTTTAACAGTTTGTTGAATGAATATCGTTACATTTGCTTGAATTAAAGCAAAAAGTATAAAAATAATGGTTTCAGTGGTTATTTTTGAAAATAGTGAAGAAATACTCAAAATATGCTTCTTTGGCCGTGAAACGTCGATTTTGAAAATGTTATTAAAAATCGAGGTAAATTTTTAATTATTGTTCAATCGAGATGAAATCACTTTCAATGAGTGTTTTATAGGGAATTAAGCTGAATTCGGTCAAAAATTTCTCCAGAAAAAAATGCATTCAAAAAAGTACCGAAAAAATCGCATGTTTTTCTTCTTCAAGATACAAAATCCGTGACAACGATTTCTTATTGAAAAATTTAATTTTAACAGTTTTTTGATTGAATATCGTTACATTTGCTTGAATTAAAGCAAAAAGTATAAAAATAATGGTTTCAGTGAACATATTTGAAAATTGTGAAGAAATACTCAAAGTATGCTTCTTTGGCCGTGAAACGTCGATTTTGAAAATGCTATTAAAAATCGAGGTACATTTTTATTTATTGTTCAATCGAGATGAAATCACTTTTAATGAGTGTTTTATAGGGAATTAAGCTGAATTCGGTCAAAAATTTCTCCTGAAAAAAATGCATTCAAAAAAGTACCGAAAAAATCGCATGTTTTTCTTCTTCAAGATACAAAATCCGTGACAACGATTTCTTATTGAAAAATTTAATTTTAACAGTTTTTTGATTGAATATCGTTACATTTGCTTGAATTAAAGCAAAAAGTATAAAAATAATGCTTTCAGTGAACATTTTTGAAAATAGTGAAGAAATACTCAAAGTATGCTTCTTTGGCCGTGAAACGTCGATTTTGAAAATGTTATTAAAAATCGAGGTAAATTTTTAATTATTGTTCAATCGAGATGAAATCACTTTTAATGAGTGTTTTATAGGGAATTAAGCTGAATTTGGTCAAAAATTTCTCCTGAAAAAAATGCATTCAAAAAAGTACCGAAAAAATCGCATGTTTTTCTTCTTCAAGATACAAAATCCGTGACAACGATTTCTTATTGAAAAATTTAATTTTAACAGTTTTTTGATTGAATATCGTTACATTTGCTTGAATTAAAGCAAAAAGTATAAAAATAATGGTTTCAGTGAATATATTTGTAAATAGTGAAGAAATACTCAAAATATGCTTCGTTGGTGGTGAAACGTCGATTTTTAAAATGTTATTAAAAATCGAGGTACATTTTTAATTATTGTTCAATCGAGATGAAATCACTTTTAATGAGTGTTTTATAGGGAATTAAGCTGAATTCGGTCAAACATTTCTCCAGAAAAAAATGCATTTAAAAGTGTACCGAAAAAATCGCATGTTTTTTTTTCAAGATACAAAATCCGTGACAACGATTTCTTATTTAAAATTGAATTTTAACAGTTTGTTGAATGAATATCGTTACATTTGCTTGAATTAAAGCAAAAAGTATAAAAATAATGGTTTTCAGTGGTTATTTTTGAAAATAGTGAACAAATACTCAAAATGTTTTTCTTAGGCCGAGTTACGTCGATTTTGAAAATGTTATTAAAAATCGAGGTAGATTTTTATTTATTGTTCAATCGAGATGAAATCACTTTTAATGAGTGTTTTATAGGAAATTAAGCTGAATTCGGTCAAAAATTCTACAGAAAAAAATGCATTCAAAAGTGTACCGAAAAAATCGCATGTTTTTTTTCTTCAAGATACAAAATCCGTGACAACGATTTCTTATTTAAAATTGAATTTTAACAGTTTGTTGAATGAATATCGTTACATTTGCTTGAATTAAAGCAAAAAGTATAAAAATAATGGTTTCAGTGGTTATTTTTGAAAATAGTGAAGAAATACTCAAAATATGCTTCTTTGGCCGTGAAACGTCGATTTTGAAAATGTTATTAAAAATCGAGGTAAATTTTTAATTATTGTTCAATCGAGATGAAATCACTTTCAATGAGTGTTTTATAGGGAATTAAGCTGAATTCGGTCAAAAATTTCTCCAGAAAAAAATGCATTCAAAAAAGTACCGAAAAAATCGCATGTTTTTCTTCTTCAAGATACAAAATCCGTGACAACGATTTCTTATTGAAAAATTTAATTTTAACAGTTTTTTGATTGAATATCGTTACATTTGCTTGAATTGAATGCATTTTTTTCAGGAGAAATTTTTGACCGAATTCAGCTTAATTCCCTATAAATCACTCATTAAAAGTGATTTCATCTCGATTGAACAATAAATAAAAATGTACCTCGATTTTTAATAACATTTTCAAAATCGACGTTTCACGGCCAAAGAAGCATATTTTGAGTATTTCTTCACTATTTTCAAAAATAACCACTGAAACCATTATTTTTATACTTTTTGCTTTAATTCAAGCAAATGTAACGATATTCATTCAACAAACTGTTAAAATTCAATTTTAAATAAGAAATCGTTGTCACGGATTTTGTATCTTGAAGAAAAAAAACATGCGATTTTTTCGGTACACTTTTGAATGCATTTTTTTCTGTAGAATTTTTGACCGAATTCAGCTTAATTTCCTATAAAACACTCATTAAAAGTGATTTCATCTCGATTGAACAATAAATAAAAATCTACCTCGATTTTTAATAACATTTTCAAAATCGACGTAACTCGGCCTAAGAAAAACATTTTGAGTATTTGTTCACTATTTTCAAAAATAACCACTGAAAACCATTATTTTTATACTTTTTGCTTTAATTCAAGCAAATGTAACGATATTCATTCAACAAACTGTTAAAATTCAATTTTAAATAAGAAATCGTTGTCACGGATTTTGTATCTTGAAAAAAAAACATGCGATTTTTTCGGTACACTTTTAAATGCATTTTTTTCTGGAGAAATGTTTGACCGAATTCAGCTTAATTCCCTATAAAACACTCATTAAAAGTGATTTTATCTCGATTGAACAATAATTAAAAATTTACCTCGATTTTTAATAACATTTTCAAAATCGACGTTTCACGGCCAAAGAAGCATACTTTGAGTATTTCTTCACTATTTTCAAAAATGTTCACTGAAAGCATTATTTTTATACTTTTTGCTTTAATTCAAGCAAATGTAACGATATTCAATCAAAAAACTGTTAAAATTAAATTTTTCAATAAGAAATCGTTGTCACGGATTTTGTATCTTGAAGAAGAAAAACATGCGATTTTTTCGGTACTTTTTTGAATGCATTTTTTTCAGGAGAAATTTTTGACCGAATTCAGCTTAATTCCCTATAAAACACTCATTAAAAGTGATTTCATCTCGATTGAACAATAAATAAAAATGTACCTCGATTTTTAATAGCATTTTCAAAATCGACGTTTCACGGCCAAAGAAGCATATTTTGAGTATTTCTTCACTATTTTCAAAAATAACCACTGAAACCATTATTTTTATACTTTTTGATTTAATTGAAGCAAATGTAACGATATTCAATCAAAAGACTGTTAAAATTAAATTTTTCAATAAGAAATCGTTGTCACGGATTTTGTATCTTGAAGAAGAAAAACATGCGATTTTTTCGGTACTTTTTTGAATGCATTTTTTTCAGGAGAAATTTTTGACCAAATTCAGCTTAATTCCCTATAAAACACTCATTAAAAGTGATTTTATCTCGATTGAACAATAAATAAAAATGTACCTCGATTTTTAATAACATTTTCAAAATCGACGTTTCACGGCCAAAGAAGCATATTTTGAGTATTTCTTCACTATATTCAAATATAACCACTGAAACCATTATTTTTATACTTTTTGCTTTAATTCAAGCAATGTAACGATATTCATTCAAAAAACTGTTAAAATTCAATTTTCAATAAGAAATCGTTGTCACGGATATTGTATCTTGAAGAAAAAAAACATGCGATTTTTTCGGTACACTTTAGAATGCATTTTTTTTGGAGAAATGTTTGACCGAATTCAGCTTAATTCCCTATAAAACACTCTTTGAAAGTGATTTCATCTTGATTGAACAATAATTAAAAATTTACCTCGATTTTTAATAACATTTTCAAAATCGACGTTTCACGGCCAAAGAAGCTTACTTTGAGTATTTCTTCACTATTTTCAAATATGTTCACTGAAACCATTATTTTTATACTTTTTGCTTCAATTCAAGCAAATGTAACGATATTCAATCAAAAAACTGTTAAAATTAAATTTTTCAATTAGAAATCGTTGTCACGGATTTTGTATCTTGAAGAAGAAAAACATGCGATTTTTTCGGTACTTTTTTGAATGCATTTTTTTCAGGAGAAATTTTTGACCGAATTCAGCTTAATTCCCTATAAATCACTCATTAAAAGTGATTTCATGTCGATTGAACAATAAATAAAAATGTACCTCGATTTTTAATAACATTTTCAAAATCGACGTTTCACGGCCAAAGAAGCATATTTTGAGTATTTCTTCACTATTTTCAAAAATAACCACTGAAACCATTATTTTTATACTTTTTGCTTTAATTCAAGCAAATGTAACGATATTCATTCAACAAACTGTTAAAATTCAATTTTAAATAAGAAATCGTTGTCACGGATTTTGTATCTTGAAGAAAAAAAACATGCGATTTTTTCGGTACACTTTTGAATGCATTTTTTTCTGTAGAATTTTTGACCGAATTCAGCTTAATTTCCTATAAAACACTCATTAAAAGTGATTTCATCTCGATTGAACAATAAATAAAAATCTACCTCGATTTTTAATAACATTTTCAAAATCGACGTAACTCGGCCTAAGAAAAACATTTTGAGTATTTGTTCACTATTTTCAAAAATAACCACTGAAAACCATTATTTTTATACTTTTTGCTTTAATTCAAGCAAATGTAACGATATTCATTCAACAAACTGTTAAAATTCAATTTTAAATAAGAAATCGTTGTCACGGATTTTGTATCTTGAAAAAAAAACATGCGATTTTTTCGGTACACTTTTAAATGCATTTTTTTCTGGAGAAATGTTTGACCGAATTCAGCTTAATTCCCTATAAAACACTCATTAAAAGTGATTTTATCTCGATTGAACAATAAATAAAAATGTACCTCGATTTTTAATAACATTTTCAAAATCGACGTTTCACGGCCAAAGAAGCATATTTTGAGTATTTCTTCACTATTTTCAAAAATAACCACTGAAACCATTATTTTTATACTTTTTGCTTTAATTCAAGCAAATGTAACGATATTCATTCAACAAACTGTTAAAATTCAATTTTAAATAAGAAATCGTTGTCACGGATTTTGTATCTTGAAGAAAAAAAACATGCGATTTTTTCGGTACACTTTTGAATGCATTTTTTTCTGTAGAATTTTTGACCGAATTCAGCTTAATTTCCTATAAAACACTCATTAAAAGTGATTTCATCTCGATTGAACAATAAATAAAAATCTACCTCGATTTTTAATAACATTTTCAAAATCGACGTAACTCGGCCTAAGAAAAACATTTTGAGTATTTGTTCACTATTTTCAAAAATAACCACTGAAAACCATTATTTTTATACTTTTTGCTTTAATTCAAGCAAATGTAACGATATTCATTCAACAAACTGTTAAAATTCAATTTTAAATAAGAAATCGTTGTCACGGATTTTGTATCTTGAAAAAAAAAACATTCGATTTTTTCGGTACACTTTTAAATGCATTTTTTTCTGGAGAAATGTTTGACCGAATTCAGCTTAATTCCCTATAAAACACTCATTAAAAGTGATTTTATCTCGATTGAACAATAAATAAAAATGTACCTCGATTTTTAATAACATTTTCAAAATCGACGTTTCACGGCCAAAGAAGCATATTTTGAGTATTTCTTCACTATTTTCAAAAATAACCACTGAAACCATTATTTTTATACTTTTTGATTTAATTGAAGCAAATGTAACGATATTCAATCAAAAGACTGTTAAAATTAAATTTTTCAATAAGAAATCGTTGTCACGGATTTTGTATCTTGAAGAAGAAAAACATGCGATTTTTTCGGTACTTTTTTGAATGCATTTTTTTCAGGAGAAATTTTTGACCAAATTCAGCTTAATTCCCTATAAAACACTCATTAAAAGTGATTTTATCTCGATTGAACAATAAATAAAAATGTACCTCGATTTTTAATAACATTTTCAAAATCGACGTTTCACGGCCAAAGAAGCATATTTTGAGTATTTCTTCACTATTTTCAAATATAACCACTGAAACCATTATTTTTATACTTTTTGCTTTAATTCAAGCAATGTAACGATATTCATTCAAAAAACTGTTAAAATTCAATTTTCAATAAGAAATCGTTGTCACGGATATTGTATCTTGAAGAAAAAAAACATGCGATTTTTTCGGTACACTTTAGAATGCATTTTTTTTGGAGAAATGTTTGACCGAATTCAGCTTAATTCCCTATAAAACACTCTTTGAAAGTGATTTCATCTTGATTGAACAATAATTAAAAATTTACCTCGATTTTTAATAACATTTTCAAAATCGACGTTTCACGGCCAAAGAAGCTTACTTTGAGTATTTCTTCACTATTTTCAAATATGTTCACTGAAACCATTATTTTTATACTTTTTGCTTCAATTCAAGCAAATGTAACGATATTCAATCAAAAAACTGTTAAAATTAAATTTTTCAATTAGAAATCGTTGTCACGGATTTTGTATCTTGAAGAAGAAAAACATGCGATTTTTTCGGTACTTTTTTGAATGCATTTTTTTCAGGAGAAATTTTTGACCGAATTCAGCTTAATTCCCTATAAATCACTCATTAAAAGTGATTTCATGTCGATTGAACAATAAATAAAAATGTACCTCGATTTTTAATAACATTTTCAAAATCGACGTTTCACGGCCAAAGAAGCATATTTTGAGTATTTCTTCACTATTTTCAAAAATAACCACTGAAACCATTATTTTTATACTTTTTGCTTTAATTCAAGCAAATGTAACGATATTCATTCAACAAACTGTTAAAATTCAATTTTAAATAAGAAATCGTTGTCACGGATTTTGTATCTTGAAGAAAAAAAACATGCGATTTTTTCGGTACACTTTTGAATGCATTTTTTTCTGTAGAATTTTTGACCGAATTCAGCTTAATTTCCTATAAAACACTCATTAAAAGTGATTTCATCTCGATTGAACAATAAATAAAAATCTACCTCGATTTTTAATAACATTTTCAAAATCGACGTAACTCGGCCTAAGAAAAACATTTTGAGTATTTGTTCACTATTTTCAAAAATAACCACTGAAAACCATTATTTTTATACTTTTTGCTTTAATTCAAGCAAATGTAACGATATTCATTCAACAAACTGTTAAAATTCAATTTTAAATAAGAAATCGTTGTCACGGATTTTGTATCTTGAAAAAAAAACATGCGATTTTTTCGGTACACTTTTAAATGCATTTTTTTCTGGAGAAATGTTTGACCGAATTCAGCTTAATTCCCTATAAAACACTCATTAAAAGTGATTTTATCTCGATTGAACAATAAATAAAAATGTACCTCGATTTTTAATAACATTTTCAAAATCGACGTTTCACGGCCAAAGAAGCATATTTTGAGTATTTCTTCACTATTTTCAAAAATAACCACTGAAACCATTATTTTTATACTTTTTGCTTTAATTCAAGCAAATGTAACGATATTCATTCAACAAACTGTTAAAATTCAATTTTAAATAAGAAATCGTTGTCACGGATTTTGTATCTTGAAGAAAAAAAACATGCGATTTTTTCGGTACACTTTTGAATGCATTTTTTTCTGTAGAATTTTTGACCGAATTCAGCTTAATTTCCTATAAAACACTCATTAAAAGTGATTTCATCTCGATTGAACAATAAATAAAAATCTACCTCGATTTTTAATAACATTTTCAAAATCGACGTAACTCGGCCTAAGAAAAACATTTTGAGTATTTGTTCACTATTTTCAAAAATAACCACTGAAAACCATTATTTTTATACTTTTTGCTTTAATTCAAGCAAATGTAACGATATTCATTCAACAAACTGTTAAAATTCAATTTTAAATAAGAAATCGTTGTCACGGATTTTGTATCTTGAAAAAAAAAACATTCGATTTTTTCGGTACACTTTTAAATGCATTTTTTTCTGGAGAAATGTTTGACCGAATTCAGCTTAATTCCCTATAAAACACTCATTAAAAGTGATTTTATCTCGATTGAACAATAAATAAAAATGTACCTCGATTTTTAATAACATTTTCAAAATCGACGTTTCACGGCCAAAGAAGCATATTTTGAGTATTTCTTCACTATTTTCAAATATAACCACTGAAACCATTATTTTTATACTTTTTGCTTTAATTCAAGCAATGTAACGATATTCATTCAAAAAACTGTTAAAATTCAATTTTCAATAAGAAATCGTTGTCACGGATATTGTATCTTGAAGAAAAAAATCATGCGATTTTTTCGGTACACTTTAGAATGCATTTTTTTTGGAGAAATGTTTGACCGAATTCAGCTTAATTCCCTATAAAACACTCTTTGAAAGTGATTTCATCTTGATTGAACAATAATTAAAAATTTACCTCGATTTTTAATAACATTTTCAAAATCGACGTTTCACGGCCAAAGAAGCATATTTTGAGTATTTCTTCACTATTTTCAAATATAACCACTGAAACCATTATTTTTATACTTTTTGCTTTAATTCAAGCAATGTAACGATATTCATTCAAAAAAGTGTTAAAATTCAATTTTCAGTAAGAAATCGTATTCACGGATTTTGTGTCTTGAAGAAGAAAAACCTGCGATTTTTTCGGTACTTTTTTGAATGAATTTTTTTCTGGAGAAATTTTTGACCGAATTCAGCTTAATTCCCTATAAAACACTCATTAAAAGTGATTTCATCTCGATTGAACAATAAATAAAAATGTACCTCGATTTTTAATAACATTTTCAAAATCGACGTTTCACGGCCAAAGAAGCATATTTTGAGTATTTCTTCACTATTTTCAAAAATAACCACTGAAACCATTATTTTTATACTTTTTGCTTTAATTCAAGCAAATGTAACGATATTCATTCAACAAACTGTTAAAATTCAATTTTAAATAAGAAATCGTTGTCACGGATTTTGTATCTTGAAGAAAAAAAACATGCGATTTTTTCGGTACACTTTTGAATGCATTTTTTTCTGTAGAATTTTTGACCGAATTCAGCTTAATTTCCTATAAAACACTCATTAAAAGTGATTTCATCTCGATTGAACAATAAATAAAAATCTACCTCGATTTTTAATAACATTTTCAAAATCGACGTAACTCGGCCTAAGAAAAACATTTTGAGTATTTGTTCACTATTTTCAAAAATAACCACTGAAAACCATTATTTTTATACTTTTTGCTTTAATTCAAGCAAATGTAACGATATTCATTCAACAAACTGTTAAAATTCAATTTTAAATAAGAAATCGTTGTCACGGATTTTGTATCTTGAAAAAAAAACATGCGATTTTTTCGGTACACTTTTAAATGCATTTTTTTCTGGAGAAATGTTTGACCGAATTCAGCTTAATTCCCTATAAAACACTCATTAAAAGTGATTTCATCTCGATTGAACAATAATTAAAAATGTACCTCGATTTTTAATAACATTTTAAAAATCGACGTTTCACCGCCAACGAAGCATATTTTGAGTATTTCTTCACTATTTACAAATATATTCACTGAAACCATTATTTTTATACTTTTTGCTTTAATTCAAGCAAATGTAACGATATTCAATCAAAAAACTGTTAAAATTAAATTTTTCAATAAGAAATCGTTGTCACGGATTTTGTATCTTGAAGAAGAAAAACATGCGATTTTTTCGGTACTTTTTTGAATGCATTTTTTTCTGGAGAAATTTTTGACCGAATTCAGCTTAATTCCCTATAAAACACTCATTAAAAGTGATTTCATCTCGATTGAACAATAAATAAAAATGTACCTCGATTTTTAATAACATTTTCAAAATCGACGTTTCACGGCCAAAGAAGCATATTTTGAGTATTTCTTCACTATTTTCAAAAATAACCACTGAAACCATTATTTTTATACTTTTTGCTTTAATTCAAGCAAATGTAACGATATTCATTCAACAAACTGTTAAAATTCAATTTTAAATAAGAAATCGTTGTCACGGATTTTGTATCTTGAAGAAAAAAAACATGCGATTTTTTCGGTACACTTTTGAATGCATTTTTTTCTGTAGAATTTTTGACCGAATTCAGCTTAATTTCCTATAAAACACTCATTAAAAGTGATTTCATCTCGATTGAACAATAAATAAAAATCTACCTCGATTTTTAATAACATTTTCAAAATCGACGTAACTCGGCCTAAGAAAAACATTTTGAGTATTTGTTCACTATTTTCAAAAATAACCACTGAAAACCATTATTTTTATACTTTTTGCTTTAATTCAAGCAAATGTAACGATATTCATTCAACAAACTGTTAAAATTCAATTTTAAATAAGAAATCGTTGTCACGGATTTTGTGTCTTGAAGAAGAAAAACCTGCGATTTTTTCGTTACTTTTTTGAATGAATTTTTTTCTGGAGAAATTTTTGACCGAATTCATCTTAATTCCCTATAAAACACTCATTGAAAGTGATTTCATCTCGATTGAACAATAATTAAAATTTTACCTCGATTTTTAAAAACATTACTTTTTTGAATGCTTTTTTTTCTGGAGAAATTTTTTTTTTCTGGAGATGATATCACTTTTAATTAGTGTTTTATAGGGAATTAAGCTGAATTCGGTCAAAAATTTCTCCAGAAAAAAATGCATTCAAAAAAGTTCCGAAAAAATCGCAGGTTTTTCTTCTTCAAGACACAAAATCCGTGAATACGATTTCTTATTGAAAAATGATTTTTAACAGTTTTTTGAATGAATATCGTTACATTGCTTGAATTAAAGCATAAAGTATAAAAATAATGGTTTCAGTGGTTATATTTGAAAATAGTGAAGAAATACTCAAAATATGCTTCTTTGGCCGTGAAACGTCGATTTTGAAAATGTTATTAAAAATCGAGGTACATTTTTATTTATTGTCCTGACGAACATTTAATTTTTGGGCTTCCGTGGCTCAAGGTTAGCGCGTTCGGCTGTTAATCGAAAGGTTGGTGGTTCGAGCCCATCCGGGAGCGGTGTTGTGAGGTCTCAGATGTAGCGTGAAAAGTCAAACTTTTTCCATAATACGTGATAACCATTTATTTTCTGAGCTTCCGTGGTTCAATGGTTAGCGCGTTCGGCTGTTAAGCAATAGGTTGGTGGTTCGAGCCCACCCGGGAGCGGTGTTTTGGGATCTCAAATGTAACGTAAATAGCCAGAGTTTTTCCACAATATCTGACGAACATTTAATTTTTGGGCTTGCGTGGCGCAATGGTTAGCGCGTTCAGCTGTTAATCGAAAGGTTGGTGGTTCGAGCCCACCCGGGAGAGGTGTTGTTGGGTCTCATATGTAGCGTAAAAAGACAAAACTTTTCCACAATACGTGACAACCATTTATTTTCTGAGCTTTCGTGGCTCAATGGTTAGCGCGTTCGGCTGTTAACCAATAGGTTGGTGGTTCGAGCCCACCCGGGAGCGGTGTTTTTGGATCTCAAATGTAACGTAAATAGCCAAAATATTTCCACAATACCTGACGACCATTTAATTTTTGGGCGTCCGTGGCGAATGGTTAGCGCGTCCGGCTGTTAACCGAAAGGTTGGTGGTTCGAGCCCATCCGGGAGCGGTGTTGTGAGGCCTCAGATGTGAAGTAAAAAGTCAAAGTTTTACCTCAATACCTGACGAAAATTTAATTTGTGGGCTTCAGTGGCGCAATGGTTAGCGCGTTCGGCTATTAACCAATAGGTTGGTGATTCGAGCCCATCCGGGAGAAGTGTTGTGACGTCTCAGATGTAACGTAAAATGTCAGAGTTTTTCCACAATACCTGACGAGCATTTAATTTTTGGGCTTCCGTGGCGCAATGGTTAGCGCGTTCAGCTGTTAATCGAAAGGTTGGTGGATCGAGTCCACCCGAGAGAGGTGTTGTGAGGTCTCAGATGTAGCGTGAAAAGTCAAACTTTTTCCATAATACGTGATAACCATTTATTTTCTGATCTTTCGTGGCTCAATGGTTAGCGCGTTCGGCTGTTAACCCATAGCTTGGTGGTTCGAGCCCACCCGGGAGCGGTGTTTTTGGATCTCAAATGTAACGTAAATAGCCAAGGTTTTTCCGCAATACCTGACGACCATTATTTTTTGGGCGTCCGTGGCGCAATGGTTAGCGCGTTCGGCTGTTAACCGAAAGGTTGGTGGTTCGAGCCCATCCGGGAGCGGTGTTGTGAGGCCTCAGATGTGAAGTAAAAAGTCAAAGTTTTACCTCAATACCTGACGAAAATTTAATTTTTGGGCTTCAGTGGCGCAATGGTTAGCGCGTTCGGCTATTAACCAATAGGTTGGTGGTTCGAGCCCAATCGGGAGAAGTGTTGTGACGTCTCAGATGTAACGTAAAATGTCGGAGTTTTTCCACAATACCTGACGAACATTTAATTTTTGGGCTTCAGTGGCGCAATGGTCAGCGCGTTCAGCTGTTAACCGAAAGGTTGGTGGTTCGAGCCCGCCCGGAAGAGGTATTGTGTGGTCTCAGATGTAGCGTAAAAAGTCAAAACTTTTCCACAATACGTGACAACCATTTAATTTCTGAGCTTCCGTGGCTCAATGGTTAGCGCGTTCGGCTGTTAATCGAAAGGTTGGTGGTTCGAACCCATCCGGGAGCGATGTTGTGAGGTCTCAGATGTAGCGTGAAAAGTCAAACTTTTTCCATAATACGTGATAACCATTTATTTTCTGAGCTTCCGTGGCTCAATGGTTAGCGCGTTCGGCTGTTAACCAATAGGTTTGTGGTTCGAGCCCACCCGGGAGCGGTGTTTTTGGATCTCAAATGTAACGTAAATAGCCAAATTCTTTCCACAATACCTGACGACCATTTAATTTTTGGGCCTCAGTGGCGCAATGGTTAGCGCGTTCAGCTGTTAACCGAAAGGTTGGTGGTTCGAGCCCAAACGAGAGAGGATTTGTGGGGTCTCAGAAGTAGCGTGAAAAGTAACTTTTCAACAATACCTGACAACCATTTAATTATTGGGCGTCCGTGGCGCAATGGTTAGCGCGTTCGGCTGTTAACCAATAGGTTGGTGGTTCGAGCCCATCCGGGAGCGGTGTTGTGAGGTCTTAGATGTGACGTAAAAAGTCAAGGTTTTTACACAATATCTGACGAGCATCTAATTTTTGGGCTTCCGTGGCGCAATGGTTAGCGCGTTCAGCTGTTAATCGAAAGGTTGGTGGTTCGAGCCCACCCGGGAGAGGTGTTCTGGGGTCTCAAATGTAACGTAAATAGCCAAAGTTTTTCCACAATACCTGACGACCATTTAATTTTTGGGCCTCAGTGGCGAATGGTTAGCGCGTTCGGCTGTTAACCGAAAGGTTGGTGGTTCGAGCCCATCCGGGAGCGGTGTTGTGAGGTCTCAGATGTGAAGTAAAAAGTCAAGGTTTTACCTCAATACCTGACGAAAATTTAATTTTTGGGCTACAGTGGCGCAATGGTCAGCGCGTTCAGCTGTTAACCGAAAGGTTGGTGGTTCGAGCCCTCCCGGGAGCGGTGTGGTGACGTCTCAGATGTAACGTAAAATGTCAGAGTTTTTCCAAAACACCTGACGAACATTTAACTTTTGGGCTTCCGTGGCTCAATGGTTAGCGCGTTCGGCTGTTAATCGAAAGGTTGGTGGTTCGAGCCCATCCGGGAGCGGTGTTGTGAGGTCTCAGATGTAGCGTGAAAAGTCAAACTTTTCCAATAATACGTGATAACCATTTATTTTCTGAGCTTCCGTGGCTCAATGGTTAGCGCGTTCGGCTGTTAACCAATAGGTTGGTGGTTCGAGCCCAAACGAGAGAGGATTTGTGGGGTCTCAGAAGTAGCGTGAAAAGTTGTAACTTTTCAACAATACCTGACAACCATTTAATTATTGGGCGTCCGTGGCGCAATGGTTAGCGCGTTCGGCTGTTAACCAATAGGTTGGTGGTTCGAGCCTATCCGGGAGCGGTGTTGTGAGGTCTTAGATGTGACGTAAAAAGTCAAGGTTTTTACACAATATCTGACGAGCATCTAATTTTTGGGCTTCCGTGGCGCAATGGTTAGCGCGTTCAGCTGTTAATCGAAAGGTTGGTGGTTCGAGCCCACCAGGGAGAGGTGTTGTGGAGTCTCAAATGTAACGTAGAAAGCCAAAGTTTTTCCACAATACCTGACAACCGTTTAATTTCTGAGCTTCCGTGGCTCAATGGTTAGCGCGTTCAGCTGTTAACCAATAGGTTGGTGGTTCGAGCCCACCCGGGAGCGGTGTTGTGTGATCTCAAGTGTAACGTAGAAAGCCAAAGTTTTTCCACAATACCTGACGACCATTTAATTTTTGGGCTTCCGTGGCGCAGTAATTAGCGCGTCTAGCTCTTAATCGAAAGGTTGGTGGTTCGAGCCCACCCGGAAGAGGAGTTGTGGGGTCTCAGATGTAGCGTTAAAAGTCAAAACTTTTCCACAATACGTGACAACCATTTAATTTCTGATCTTCCGTGGCTCAATGGTTAGCGCGTTCGGCTGTTAACCAATAGGTTGGTGGTTCGAGCCCACCCGGGAGCGGTGTTTTTGGATCTCAAATGTAACGTAAATAGCCAAAATATTTCCACAATACCTGACGACCATTTAATTTTTGGGCGTCCGTGGCGAATGGTTAGCGCGTCCGGCTGTTAACCGAAAGGTTGGTGGTTCGAGCCCATCCGGGAGCGGTGTTGTGAGGCCTCAGATGTGAAGTAAAAAGTCAAAGTTTTACCTCAATACCTGACGAAAATTTAATTTGTGGGCTTCAGTGGCGCAATGGTTAGCGCGTTCGGCTATTAACCAATAGGTTGGTGATTCGAGCCCATCCGGGAGAAGTGTTGTGACGTCTCAGATGTAACGTAAAATGTCAGAGTTTTTCCACAATACCTGACGAGCATTTAATTTTTGGGCTTCCGTGGCGCAATGGTTAGCGCGTTCAGCTGTTAATCGAAAGGTTGGTGGATCGAGTCCACCCGAGAGAGGTGTTGTGAGGTCTCAGATGTAGCGTGAAAAGTCAAACTTTTTCCATAATACGTGATAACCATTTATTTTCTGATCTTTCGTGGCTCAATGGTTAGCGCGTTCGGCTGTTAACCCATAGCTTGGTGGTTCGAGCCCACCCGGGAGCGGTGTTTTTGGATCTCAAATGTAACGTAAATAGCCAAGGTTTTTCCGCAATACCTGACGACCATTATTTTTTGGGCGTCCGTGGCGCAATGGTTAGCGCGTTCGGCTGTTAACCGAAAGGTTGGTGGTTCGAGCCCATCCGGGAGCGGTGTTGTGAGGCCTCAGATGTGAAGTAAAAAGTCAAAGTTTTACCTCAATACCTGACGAAAATTTAATTTTTGGGCTTCAGTGGCGCAATGGTTAGCGCGTTCGGCTATTAACCAATAGGTTGGTGGTTCGAGCCCAATCGGGAGAAGTGTTGTGACGTCTCAGATGTAACGTAAAATGTCGGAGTTTTTCCACAATACCTGACGAACATTTAATTTTTGGGCTTCAGTGGCGCAATGGTCAGCGCGTTCAGCTGTTAACCGAAAGGTTGGTGGTTCGAGCCCGCCCGGAAGAGGTATTGTGTGGTCTCAGATGTAGCGTAAAAAGTCAAAACTTTTCCACAATACGTGACAACCATTTAATTTCTGAGCTTCCGTGGCTCAATGGTTAGCGCGTTCGGCTGTTAATCGAAAGGTTGGTGGTTCGAACCCATCCGGGAGCGATGTTGTGAGGTCTCAGATGTAGCGTGAAAAGTCAAACTTTTTCCATAATACGTGATAACCATTTATTTTCTGAGCTTCCGTGGCTCAATGGTTAGCGCGTTCGGCTGTTAACCAATAGGTTTGTGGTTCGAGCCCACCCGGGAGCGGTGTTTTTGGATCTCAAATGTAACGTAAATAGCCAAATTCTTTCCACAATACCTGACGACCATTTAATTTTTGGGCCTCAGTGGCGCAATGGTTAGCGCGTTCAGCTGTTAACCGAAAGGTTGGTGGTTCGAGCCCAAACGAGAGAGGATTTGTGGGGTCTCAGAAGTAGCGTGAAAAGTAACTTTTCAACAATACCTGACAACCATTTAATTATTGGGCGTCCGTGGCGCAATGGTTAGCGCGTTCGGCTGTTAACCAATAGGTTGGTGGTTCGAGCCCATCCGGGAGCGGTGTTGTGAGGTCTTAGATGTGACGTAAAAAGTCAAGGTTTTTACACAATATCTGACGAGCATCTAATTTTTGGGCTTCCGTGGCGCAATGGTTAGCGCGTTCAGCTGTTAATCGAAAGGTTGGTGGTTCGAGCCCACCCGGGAGAGGTGTTCTGGGGTCTCAAATGTAACGTAAATAGCCAAAGTTTTTCCACAATACCTGACGACCATTTAATTTTTGGGCCTCAGTGGCGAATGGTTAGCGCGTTCGGCTGTTAACCGAAAGGTTGGTGGTTCGAGCCCATCCGGGAGCGGTGTTGTGAGGTCTCAGATGTGAAGTAAAAAGTCAAGGTTTTACCTCAATACCTGACGAAAATTTAATTTTTGGGCTACAGTGGCGCAATGGTCAGCGCGTTCAGCTGTTAACCGAAAGGTTGGTGGTTCGAGCCCTCCCGGGAGCGGTGTGGTGACGTCTCAGATGTAACGTAAAATGTCAGAGTTTTTCCAAAACACCTGACGAACATTTAACTTTTGGGCTTCCGTGGCTCAATGGTTAGCGCGTTCGGCTGTTAATCGAAAGGTTGGTGGTTCGAGCCCATCCGGGAGCGGTGTTGTGAGGTCTCAGATGTAGCGTGAAAAGTCAAACTTTTCCAATAATACGTGATAACCATTTATTTTCTGAGCTTCCGTGGCTCAATGGTTAGCGCGTTCGGCTGTTAACCAATAGGTTGGTGGTTCGAGCCCAAACGAGAGAGGATTTGTGGGGTCTCAGAAGTAGCGTGAAAAGTTGTAACTTTTCAACAATACCTGACAACCATTTAATTATTGGGCGTCCGTGGCGCAATGGTTAGCGCGTTCGGCTGTTAACCAATAGGTTGGTGGTTCGAGCCTATCCGGGAGCGGTGTTGTGAGGTCTTAGATGTGACGTAAAAAGTCAAGGTTTTTACACAATATCTGACGAGCATCTAATTTTTGGGCTTCCGTGGCGCAATGGTTAGCGCGTTCAGCTGTTAATCGAAAGGTTGGTGGTTCGAGCCCACCAGGGAGAGGTGTTGTGGAGTCTCAAATGTAACGTAGAAAGCCAAAGTTTTTCCACAATACCTGACAACCGTTTAATTTCTGAGCTTCCGTGGCTCAATGGTTAGCGCGTTCAGCTGTTAACCAATAGGTTGGTGGTTCGAGCCCACCCGGGAGCGGTGTTGTGTGATCTCAAGTGTAACGTAGAAAGCCAAAGTTTTTCCACAATACCTGACGACCATTTAATTTTTGGGCTTCCGTGGCGCAGTAATTAGCGCGTCTAGCTCTTAATCGAAAGGTTGGTGGTTCGAGCCCACCCGGAAGAGGAGTTGTGGGGTCTCAGATGTAGCGTTAAAAGTCAAAACTTTTCCACAATACGTGACAACCATTTAATTTCTGATCTTCCGTGGCTCAATGGTTAGCGCGTTCGGCTGTTAACCAATAGGTTGGTGGTTCGAGCCCACCCGGGAGCGGTGTTTTTGGATCTCAAATGTAACGTAAATAGCCAAAGTTTTTCCACAATACCTGACGACCATTTAATTTTTGGGCCTCAGTGGCGAATGGTTAGCGCGTTCGGCTGTTAACCGAAAGGTTGGTGGTTCGAGCCCATCCGGGAGCGGTGTTGTGAGGTCTCAGATGTGAAGTAAAAAGTCAAGGTTTTACCTCAATACCTGACGAAAATTTAATTTTTGGGCTACAGTGGCGCAATGGTCAGCGCGTTCAGCTGTTAACCGAAAGGTTGGTGGTTCGAGCCCTCCTGGGAGCGGTGTGGTGACGTCTCAGATGTAACGTAAAATGTCAGAGTTTTTCCAAAACACCTGACGAACATTTAACTTTTGGGCTTCCGTGGCGCAATGGTTAGCGCGTTCAGCTGTTAATCGAAAGGTTGGTGGTTCGAGCCCGCCCGGAAGAGGTATTGTGTGGTCTCAGATGTAGCGTAAAAATCAAAACTTTTCCACAATACGTGACAACCATTTAATTTCTCAGCTTCCGTGGCTCAATGGTTAGCGCGTTCGGCTGTTAATCGAAAGGTTGGTGTTTCGAGCCCATCCGGGAGCGGTGTTGTGAGGTCTCAGATGTAGCGTGAAAAGTCAAACTTTTTCCATAATACGTGATAACCATTTATTTTCTGAGCTTCCGTGGCTCAATGGTTAGCGCGTTCGGCTGTTAACCAATAGGTTGGTGGTTCGAGCCCACCCGGGAGCGGTGTTTTGGGATCTCAAATGTAACGTAAATAGCCAAAGTTTTTCCACAATACCTGACGACCATTTAATTTTTGGGCCTCAGTGGCGCAATGGTTAGCGCGTTCAGCTGTTAACCGAAAGGTTGGTGGTTCGAGCCCACCCGGGAGAGGTGTTGTGGGGTCTCAAATGTAACGTAGAAAGCCAAAGTTTTTCCACAATACCTGACAACCGTTTAATTTCTGAGCTTCCGTGGCTCAATGGTTAGCGCGTTCAGCTGTTAACCAATAGGTTGGTGGTTCGAGCCCAAACGAGACAGGATTTGTGGGGTCTCAGAAGTAGCGTGAAAAGTCGTAACTTTTCAACAATACCTGACAACCATTTAATTATTGGGCGTCCGTGGCGCAATGGTTAGCGCGTTCGGCTGTTAACCAATAGGTTGGTGGTTCGAGCCTATCCGGGAGCGGTGTTGTGGGGTCTTAGATGTGACGTAAAAAGTCAAGGTTTTTACACAATATCTGACGAGCATCTAATTTCTGGGCTTCCGTGGCGCAATGGTTAGCGCGTTCAGCTGTTAATCGAAAGGTTGGTGGTTCGAGCCCACCAGGGAGAGGTGTTGTGGGGTCTCAAATGTAACGTAGAAAGCCAAAGTTTTTCCACAATACCTGACAACCGTTTAATTTCTGAGCTTCCGTGGCTCAATGGTTAGCGCGTTCAGCTGTTAACCAATAGGTTGGTGGTTCGAGCCCACCCGGGAGCGGTGTTGTGTGATATCAAGTGTAACGTAGAAAGCCAAAGTTTTTCCACAATACCTGACGACCATTTAATTTTTGGGCTTCCGTGGCGCAATGGTTAGCGCGTTCGGCTGTTAACCAATAGGTTGGTGGTTCGAGCCCATCCGGGAGCGGTGTTGTGAGGTCTCAGATGTGACGTAAAAAGTCAAGGTTTTTACACAATACCTGACGAGCATTTAATTTTTGGGCTCCCGTGGCTCAATGGTTAGCGCGTTCGGCTGTTAACCAATAGGTTGGTGGTTCGAGCCCATCCGGGAGCGGTGTTGTGTGATCTCAAATGTAACGTAGAAAGCCAAAGTTTTTCCACAATACCTGACAACAATTTAATTTCTGAGCTTCAGTGGCTCAATGGTTAGCGCGTTCGGCTGTTAACCAATAGGTTGGTGGTTCGAGCCCATCCGGGAGCGGTGTTGTGAGGTCTCAGATGTGACGTAAAAAGTCAAGGTTTTTACACAATACCTGACGAGCATTTAACTTTTGGGCTTCCGTGGCGCAATGGTTAGCGCGTTCGGCTGTTAACCAATAGGTTGGTGGTTCGAGCCCATCCGGGAGCGGTGTTGTGAGGTCTCAGATGTGACGTAAAAAGTCAAGTTTTTTGCACAATACCTGACGAGCATTTAGCTTTTGGGCTTCCGTGGCGCAATGGTTAGCGCGTTCGGCTGTTAACCAATAGGTTGGTGGTTCAAGCCCACCCGGGAGCGGTGTTGTGTGATCTCAAATGTAACGTAGAAAGCCAAAGTTTTTCCACAATACCTGACAACCATTTAATTTCTGAGCTTCCGTGGCTCAATGGTTAGCGCGTTCGGCTGTTAACCAATAGGTTGGTGGTTCGAGCCCACCCGGGAGCGGTGTTGTGGGATCTCAAATGTAACGTAGAAAGCCAAAGTTTTTGCACAATAAATGACGACCATTTAATTTTTGGGCTTCCGTGGCGCAATGGTTAGCGCGTTCGGCTGTTAACCAATAGGTTGGTGGTTCGACCCCATCCGGGAGCGGTGTTTTGAGGTCTCAGATTTGACGTAAAAAGTCAAGGTTTTTACACAATACCTGACGAGCATTTAACTTTTGGGCTTCCGTGGCGCAATGGTTAGCGCGTTCGGCTGTTAACCAATAGGTTGGTGGTTCGAGCTCATCCGGGAGCGGTGTTGTGAGGTCTCAGATGTGACGTAAAAAGTCAAGGTTTTACACAATACCTGACGAGCATTTAACTTTTGGGCTTCCGTGGCGCTATGTTTAGCGCGTTCGGCTGTTAACCAATAGGTTGGTGGTTCGAGCCCATCCGGGAGCGGTGTTGTGAGGTCTCAGATGTGACGTAAAAAGTCAAGGTTTTTACACAATACCTGACGAGCATTTAATTTTTGGGCTCCCGTGGCGCAATGGTTAGCACGTTCAGCTGTTAATCGAAAGGTTGGTGGTTCGAGCCCACCCGGGAAAGGTGTTGTGGGGTCTCAAATGTAACGTAGAAAGCTAAAGTTTTTCCACAATAGCTGACAACCATTTAATTTCTGAGCTTCCGTGGCTCAATGGTTAGCGCGTTCGGCTGTTAACCAATAGGTTGGTGGTTCGAGCCCATCCGGGAGCGGTGTTGTGTGATCTCAAATGTAACGTAGAAAGCCAAAGTTTTTCCACAATACCTGACGACCATTTAATTTTTGGGCTTCCGTGGCGCAATGGTTAGCACGTTCGGCTGTTAACCAATAGCTTGGTGGTTCGAGCCCATCCGGGAGCCGTGTTGTGAGGTCTCAGATGTGACGTAAAAAGTCAAGGTTTTCCACAATACCTGACAACCATTTAATTTCGGAGCTTCCGTGGCTCAATGGTTAGCGCGTTCGGCTGTTAACCAATAGGTTGGTGGTTCGAGCCCACCCGGGAGCGGTGTTGTGGGATCTGAAATGTAACGTAGAAAGCCAAAGTTTTTGCAAAATAAATGACGACCATTTAATTTTTGGGCTTCCGTGGCGCAATGGTTAGCGCGTTCGGCTGTTAACCAATAGGTTGGTGGTTCGACCCCATCCGGGAGCGGTGTTGTGAGGTCTCAGATGTGACGTAAAAAGTCAAGGTTTTTACATAATACCTGACGAGCATTTAACTTTCGGGCTTCCGTGGCGCAATGGTTAGCGCGTTCGGCTGTTAACCAATAGGTTGGTGGTTCGAGCCCATCCGGGAGCGGTGTTGTGAGGTCTCAGATGTGACGTTAAAATCAAGGTTTTTACACAATACCTGACGAGCATTTAATTTTTGGGCTCCCGTGGCGCTATGGTTAGCGCGTTCAGCTGTTAATCGAAAGGTTGGTGGTTCGAGCCCACCCGGGAAAGGTGTTGTGGGGTCTCAAATGTAACGTAGAAAGCTAAAGTTTTTCCACAATAGCTGACAACCATTTAATTTCTGAGCTTCCGTGGCTCAATGGTTAGCGCGTTCGGCTGTTAACCAATAGGTTGGTGGTTCGAGCCCATCCGGGAGCGGTGTTGTGTGATCTCAAATGTAACGTAGAAAGCCAAAGTTTTTCCACAATACCTGACGACCATTCAATTTTTGGGCTTCCGTGGCGCAATGGTTAGCACGTTCGGCTGTTAACCAATAGGTTGGTGGTTCGAGCCCATCCGGGAGCCGTGTTGTGAGGTCTCAGAGCTGACGTAAAAAGTCAAGGTTTTCCACAATACCTGACAACCATTTAATTTCGGAGCTTCCGTGGCTCAATGGTTAGCGCGTTCGGCTGTTAACCAATAGGTTGGTGGTTCGAGCCCACCCGGGAGCGGTGTTGTGGGATCTGAAATGTAACGTAGAAAGCCAAAGTTTTTGCACAATAAATGACGAGCATTTAACTTTTGGGCTTCCGTGGCGCAATGGTTAGCGCGTTCGGCTGTTAACCAATAGGTTGGTGGTTCGAGCCCATCCGGGAGCGGTGTTGTGAGGTCTCAGATGTGACGTTAAAAGTCAAGGTTTTTACACAATACCTGACGAGCATTTAATTTTTGGGCTCCCGTGGCGCTATGGTTAGCGCGTTCAGCTGTTAATCGAAAGGTTGGTGGTTCGAGCCCACCCGGGAAAGGTGTTGTGGGGTCTCAAATGTAACGTAGATAGCTAAAGTTTTTCCACAATAGCTGACAACCATTTAATTTCTGAGCTTTCGTGGCTCAATGGTTAGCGCGTTCGGCTGTTAACCAATAGGTTGGTGGTTCGAGCCCATCCGGGAGCGGTGTTGTGTGATCTCAAATGTAACGTAGAAAGCCAAAGTTTTTCCACAATACTTGACGACCATTTAATTTTTGGGCTTCCGTGGCGCAATGGTTAGCACGTTCGGCTGTTAACCAATAGGTTGGTGGTTCGAGCCCATCCGGGAGCCGTGTTGTGAGGTCTCAGATGTGACGTAAAAAGTCAAGGTTTTCCACAATACCTGACAACCATTTAATTTCGGAGCTTCCGTGGCTCAATGGTTAGCGCGTTCGGCTGTTAACCAATAGGTACGTGGTTCGAGCCCACCCGGGAGCGGTGTTGTGGGATCTGAAATGTAACGTAGAAAGCCAAAGTTTTTGCACAATAAATGACGACCATTTAAATTTTGGGCTTCCGTGGCGCAATGGTTAGCGCGTTCGGCTGTTAACCAATAGGTTGGTGGTTCGACCCCATCCGGGAGCGGTGTTGTGAGGTCTCAGATGTGACGTAAAAAGTCAAGGTTTTTACATAATACCTGACGAGCATTTAACTTTTGGGCTTCCGTGGCGCAATGGTTAGCGCGTTCGGCTGTTAACCAATAGGTTGGTGGTTCGAGCCCATCCGGGAGCGGTGTTGTGAGGTCTCAGATGTGACGTAAAAAGTCCAGGTTTTTACACAATACCTAACGATCATTTAACTTTTGGGCTTCCGTGGCGCAATGGTTAGCGCGTTCGGCTGTTAACCAATAGGTTGGTGGTTCGACCCCATCCGGGAGCGGTGTTGTGAGGTCTCAGATGTGACGTAAAAAGTCAAGGTTTTTACATAATACCTGACGAGCATTTAACTTTTGGGCTTCCGTGGCGCAATGGTTAGCGCGTTCGGCTGTTAACCAATAGGTTGGTGGTTCGAGCCCATCCGGGAGCGGTGTTGTGAGGTCTCAGATGTGACGTAAAAAGTCAAGGTTTTTACACAATACCTGACGAGCATTTAATTTTTGGGCTCCCGTGGCGCAATGGTTAGCACGTTCAGCTGTTAATCGAAAGGTTGGTGGTTCGAGCCCACCCGGGAAAGGTGTTGTGGGGTCTCAAATGTAACGTAGAAAGCTAAAGTTTTTCCACAATAGCTGACAACCATTTAATTTCTGAGCTTCCGTGGCTCAAGGGTTAGCGCGTTCGGCTGTTAACCAATAGGTTGGTGGTTCGAGCCCATCCGGGAGCGGTGTTGTGTGGTCTCAAATGTAACGTAGAAAGCCAAAGTTTTTCCACAATACCTGACGACCATTTAATTTTTGGGCTTCCGTGGCGCAATGGTTAGCACGTTCGGCTGTTAACCAATAGGTTGGTGGTTCGAGCCCATCCGGGAGCCGTGTTGTGAGGTCTCAGATGTGACGTAAAAAGTCAAGGTTTTCCACAATACCTGACAACCATTTAATTTCGGAGCTTCCGTGGCTCAATGGTTAGCGCGTTCGGCTGTTAACCAATAGGTTGGTGGTTCGAGCCCACCCGGGAGCGGTGTTGTGGGATCTGAAATGTAACGTAGAAAGCCAAAGTTTTTGCACAATAAATGACGACCATTTAATTTTTGGGCTTCCGTGGCGCAATGGTTAGCGCGTTCGGCTGTTAACCAATAGGTTGGTGGTTCGACCCCATCCGGGAGCGGTGTTGTGAGGTCTCAGATGTGACGTAAAAAGTCAAGGTTTTTACATAATACCTGACGAGCATTTAACTTTTGGGCTTCCGTGGCGCATTGGTTAGCGCGTTCGGCTGTTAACCAATAGGTTGGTGGTTCGAGCCCATCCGGGAGCGGTGTTGTGAGGTCTCAGATGTGACGTAAAAAGTCAAGGTTTTTACACAATACCTAACGATCATTTAACTTTTGGGCTTCCGTGGGGCAATGGTTAGCGCGTTCGGCTGTTAACCAATAGGTTGGTGGTTCGAGCCCACCCGGGAGAGGTGTTGTGGGGTCTCAAATGTAACGTAGAAAGCCAAAGTTTTTCCACAATACCTGACAACAATTTAATTTCTGAGCTTTCGTGGCTCAATGGTTAGCGCGTTCGGCTGTTAACCAATAGGTTGGTGGTTCGAGCCCATCCGGGAGCGGTGTTGTGAGGTCTCAGATGTGACGTAAAAAGTCAAGGTTTTTACACAATACCTGACGAGCATTTAACTTTTGGGCTTCCGTGGCGCAATGGTTAGCGCGTTCGGCTGTTAACCAATAGGTTGGTGGTTCGAGCCCATCCGGGAGCGGTGTTGTGAGGTCTCAGATGTGACGTAAAAAGTCAAGTTTTTTGCACAATACCTGACGAGCATTTAGCTTTTGGGCTTCCGTGGCGCAATGGTTAGCGCGTTCTGCTGTTAACCAATAGGTTGGTGGTTCGAGCCCACCCGGGAGCGGTGTTGTGTGATCTCAAATGTAACGTAGAAAGCCAAAGTTTTTCCACAATACCTGACAACCATTTAATTTCTGAGCTTCCGTGGCTCAATGGTTAGCGCGTTCGGCTGTTAACCAATAGGTTGGTGGTTCGAGCCCACCCGGGAGCGGTGTTGTGGGATCTCAAATGTAACGTAGAAAGCCCAAGTTTTTGCACAATAAATGACGACCATTTAATTTTTGGGCTTCCGTGGCGCAATGGTTAGCGCGTTCGGCTGTTAGCCAATAGGTTGGTGGTTCGACCCCATCCGGGAGCGGTGTTTTGAGGTCTCAGATTTGACGTAAAAAGTCAAGGTTTTTACACAATACCTGACGAGCATTTAACTTTTGGGCTTCCGTGGCGCAATGGTTAGCGCGTTCGGCTGTTAACCAATAGGTTGGTGGTTCGAGCCCATCCGGGAGCGGTGTTGTGAGGTCTCAGATGTGACGTAAAAAGTCAAGGTTTTTACACAATACCTGACGAGCATTTAACTTTTGGGCTTCCGTGGCGCTATGTTTAGCGCGTTCGGCTGTTAACCAATAGGTTGGTGGTTCGAGCCCATCCGGGAGCGGTGTTGTGAGGTCTCAGATGTGACGTAAAAAGTCAAGGTTTTTACACAATACCTGACGAGCATTTAATTTTTGGGCTCCCGTGGCGCAATGGTTAGCACGTTCAGCTGTTAATCGAAAGGTTGGTGGTTCGAGCCCACCCGGGAAAGGTGTTGTGGGGTCTCAAATGTAACGTAGAAAGCTAAAGTTTTTCCACAATAGCTGACAACCATTTAATTTCTGAGCTTCCGTGGCTCAATGGTTAGCGCGTTCGGCTGTTAACCAATAGGTTGGTGGTTCGAGCCCATCCGGGAGCGGTGTTGTGTGATCTCAAATGTAACGTATAAAGCCAAAGTTTTTGCACAATAAATGACGACCATTTAATGTTTGGGCTTCCGTGGCGCAATGGTTAGCGCGTTCGGCTGTTAACCAATAGGTTGGTGGTTCGACCCCATCCGGGAGCGGTGTTGTGAGGTCTCAGATGTGGCGTAAAAAGTCAAGGTTTTTACATAATACCTGACGAGCATTTAACTTTTGGGCTTCCGTGGCGCAATGGTTAGCGCGTTCGGCTGTTAACCAATAGGTTGGTGGTTCGAGCCCATCCGGGAGCGGTGTTGTGAGGTCTCAGATGTGACGTTAAAAGTCAAGGTTTTTACACAATACCTGACGAGCATTTAATTTTTGGGCTCCCGTGGCGTTATGGTTAGCGCGTTCAGCTGTTAATCGAAAGGTTGGTGGTTCGAGCCCACCCGGGAAAGGTGTTGTGGGGTCTCAAATGTAACGTAGAAAGCTAAAGTTTTTCCACAATAGCTGACAACCATTTAATTTCTAAGCTTCCGTGGCTCAATGGTTAGCGCGTTCGGCTGTTAACCAATAGGTTGGTGGTTCGACCCCATCCGGGAGCGGTGTTGTGAGGTCTCAGATGTGGCGTAAAAAGTCAAGGTTTTTACATAATACCTGACGAGCATTTAACTTTTGGGCTTCCGTGGCGCAATGGTTAGCGCGTTCGGCTGTTAACCAATAGGTTGGTGGTTCGAGCCCATCCGGGAGCGGTGTTGTGAGGTCTCAGATGTGACGTTAAAAGTCAAGGTTTTTACACAATACCTGACGAGCATTTAATTTTTGGGCTCCCGTGGCGTTATGGTTAGCGCGTTCAGCTGTTAATCGAAAGGTTGGTGGTTCGAGCCCACCCGGGAAAGGTGTTGTGGGGTCTCAAATGTAACGTAGAAAGCTAAAGTTTTTCCACAATAGCTGACAACCATTTAATTTCTGAGCTTCCGTGGCTCAATGGTTAGCGCGTTCGGCTGTTAACCAATAGGTTGGTGGTTCGAGCCCATCCGGGAGCGGTGTTGTGTGATCTCAAATGTAACGTAGAAAGCCAAAGTTTTTCCACAATACTTGACGACCATTTAATTTTTGGGCTTCCGTGGCGCAATGGTTAGCACGTTCGGCTGTTAACCAATAGGTTGGTGGTTCGAGCCCATCCGGGAGCCGTGTTGTGAGGTCTCAGATGTGACGTAAAAAGTCAAGGTTTTCCACAATACCTGACAACCATTTAATTTCGGAGCTTCCGTGGCTCAATGGTTAGCGCGTTCGGCTGTTAACCAATAGGTTGGTGGTTCGAGCCCACCCGGGAGCGGTGTTGTGGGATCTGAAATGTAACGTAGAAAGCCAAAGTTTTTGCACAATAAATGACGACCATTTAATTTTTGGGCTTCCGTGGCGCAATGGTTAGCGCGTTCGGCTGTTAACCAATAGGTTGGTGGTTCGACCTCATCCGGGAGCGGTGTTGTGAGGTCTCAGATGTGACGTAAAAAGTCAAGGTTTTTACATAATACCTGACGAGCATTTAACTTTTGGGCTTCCGTGGCGCAATGGTTAGCGCGTTCGGCTGTTAACCAATAGGTTGGTGGTTCAAGCCCACCCGGGAGCGGTGTTGTGTGATCTCAAATGTAACGTAGAAAGCCAAAGTTTTTCCACAATACCTGACAACCATTTAATTTCTGAGCTTCCGTGGCTCAATGGTTAGCGCGTTCGGCTGTTAACCAATAGGTTGGTGGTTCGAGCCCACCCGGGAGCGGTGTTGTGGGATCTCAAATGTAACGTAGAAAGCCAAAGTTTTTGCACAATAAATGACGACCATTTAATTTTTGGGCTTCCGTGGCGCAATGGTTAGCGCGTTCGGCTGTTAACCAATAGGTTGGTGGTTCGACCCCATCCGGGAGCGGTGTTTTGAGGTCTCAGATTTGACGTAAAAAGTCAAGGTTTTACCTCAATACCTGACGAAAATTTAATTTTTGGGCTACAGTGGCGCAATGGTCAGCGCGTTCAGCTGTTAACCGAAAGGTTGGTGGTTCGAGCCCTCCTGGGAGCGGTGTGGTGACGTCTCAGATGTAACGTAAAATGTCAGAGTTTTTCCGAAACACCTGACGAACATTTAACTTTTGGGCTTCCGTGGCGCAATGGTTAGCGCGTTCAGCTGTTAATCGAAAGGTTGGTGGTTCGAGCCCGCCCGGAAGAGGTATTGTGTGGTCTCAGATGTAGCGTAAAAATCAAAACTTTTCCACAATACGTGACAACCATTTAATTTCTCAGCTTCCGTGGCTCAATGGTTAGCGCGTTCGGCTGTTAATCGAAAGGTTGGTGTTTCGAGCCCATCCGGGAGCGGTGTTGTGAGGTCTCAGATGTAGCGTGAAAAGTCAAACTTTTTCCATAATACGTGATAACCATTTATTTTCTGAGCTTCCGTGGCTCAATGGTTAGCGCGTTCGGCTGTTAACCAATAGGTTGGTGGTTCGAGCCCACCCGGGAGCGGTGTTTTGGGATCTCAAATGTAACGTAAATAGCCAAAGTTTTTCCACAATATCTGACGACCATTTAATTTTTGGGCCTCAGTGGCGCAATGGTTAGCGCGTTCAGCTGTTAACCGAAAGGTTGGTGGTTCGAGCCCACCCGGGAGAGGTGTTGTGGGGTCTCAAATGTAACGTAGAAAGCCAAAGTTTTTCCACAATACCTGACAACCGTTTAATTTCTGAGCTTCCGTGGCTCAATGGTTAGCGCGTTCAGCTGTTAACCAATAGGTTGGTGGTTCGAGCCCAAACGAGACAGGATTTGTGGGGTCTCAGAAGTAGCGTGAAAAGTCGTAACTTTTCAACAATACCTGACAACCATTTAATTATTGGGCGTCCGTGGCGCAATGGTTAGCGCGTTCGGCTGTTAACCAATAGGTTGGTGGTTCGAGCCTATCCGGGAGCGGTGTTGTGGGGTCTTAGATGTGACGTAAAAAGTCAAGGTTTTTACACAATATCTGACGAGCATCTAATTTCTGGGCTTCCGTGGCGCAATGGTTAGCGCGTTCAGCTGTTAATCGAAAGGTTGGTGGTTCGAGCCCACCAGGGAGAGGTGTTGTGGTGTCTCAAATGTAACGTAGAAAGCCAAAGTTTTTCCACAATACCTGACAACCGTTTAATTTCTGAGCTTCCGTGGCTCAATGGTTAGCGCGTTCAGCTGTTAACCAATAGGTTGGTGGTTCGAGCCCACCCGGGAGCGGTGTTGTGTGATATCAAGTGTAACGTAGAAAGCCAAAGTTTTTCCACAATACCTGACGACCATTTAATTTTTGGGCTTCCGTGGCGCAATGGTTAGCGCGTTCGGCTGTTAACCAATAGGTTGGTGGTTCGAGCCCATCCGGGAGCGGTGTTGTGAGGTTTCAGATGTGACGTAAAAAGTCAAGGTTTTTACACAATACCTGACGAGCATTTAATTTTTGGGCTCCCGTGGCTCAATGGTTAGCGCGTTCGGCTGTTAACCAATAGGTTGGTGGTTCGAGCCCATCCGGGAGCGGTGTTGTGTGATCTCAAATGTAACGTAGAAAGCCAAAGTTTTTCCACAATACCTGACAACAATTTAAATTCTGAGCTTCAGTGGCTCAATGGTTAGCGCGTTCGGCTGTTAACCAATAGGTTGGTGGTTCGAGCCCATCCGGGAGCGGTGTTGTGAGGTCTCAGATGTGACGTAAAAAGTCAAGGTTTTTACACAATACCTGACGAGCATTTAACTTTTGGGCTTCCGTGGCGCAATGGTTAGCGCGTTCGGCTGTTAACCAATAGGTTGGTGGTTCGAGCCCATCCGGGAGCGGTGTTGTGAGGTCTCAGATGTGACGTAAAAAGTCAAGTTTTTTGCACAATACCTGACGAGCATTTAGCTTTTGGGCTTCCGTGGCGCAATGGTTAGCGCGTTCGGCTGTTAACCAATAGGTTGGTGGTTCAAGCCCACCCGGGAGCGGTGTTGTGTGATCTCAAATGTAACGTAGAAAGCCAAAGTTTTTCCACAATACCTGACAACCATTTAATTTCTGAGCTTCCGTGGCTCAATGGTTAGCGCGTTCGGCTGTTAACCAATAGGTTGGTGGTTCGAGCCCACCCGGGAGCGGTGTTGTGGGATCTCAAATGTAACGTAGAAAGCCAAAGTTTTTGCACAATAAATGACGACCATTTAATTTTTGGGCTTCCGTGGCGCAATGGTTAGCGCGTTCGGCTGTTAACCAATAGGTTGGTGGTTCGACCCCATCCGGGAGCGGTGTTTTGAGGTCTCAGATTTGACGTAAAAAGTCAAGGTTTTTACACAATACCTGTCGAGCATTTAACTTTTGGGCTTCCGTGGCGCAATGGTTAGCGCGTTTGGCTGTTAACCAATAGGTTGGTGGTTCGAGCCCATCCGGGAGCGGTGTTGTGAGGTCTCAGATGTGACGTAAAAAGTCAAGGTTTTACACAATACCTGACGAGCATTTAACTTTTGGGCTTCCGTGGCGCTATGTTTAGCGCGTTCGGCTGTTAACCAATAGGTTGGTGGTTCGAGCCCATCCGGGAGCGGTGTTGTGAGGTCTCAGATGTGACGTTAAAATCAAGGTTTTTACACAATACCTGACGAGCATTTAATTTTTGGGCTCCCGTGGCGCTATGGTTAGCGCGTTCAGCTGTTAATCGAAAGGTTGGTGGTTCGAGCCCACCCGGGAAAGGTGTTGTGGGGTCTCAAATGTAACGTAGAAAGCTAAAGTTTTTCCACAATAGCTGACAACCATTTAATTTCTGAGCTTCCGTGGCTCAATGGTTAGCGCGTTCGGCTGTTAACCAATAGGTTGGTGGTTCGAGCCCATCCGGGAGCGGTGTTGTGTGATCTCAAATGTAACGTAGAAAGCCAAAGTTTTTCCACAATACCTGACGACCATTTAATTTTTGGGCTTCCGTGGCGCAATGGTTAGCACGTTCGGCTGTTAACCAATAGCTTGGTGGTTCGAGCCCATCCGGGAGCCGTGTTGTGAGGTCTCAGATGTGACGTAAAAAGTCAAGGTTTTCCACAATACCTGACAACCATTTAATTTCGGAGCTTCCGTGGCTCAATGGTTAGCGCGTTCGGCTGTTAACCAATAGGTTGGTGGTTCGAGCCCACCCGGGAGCGGTGTTGTGGGATCTGAAATGTAACGTAGAAAGCCAAAGTTTTTGCAAAATAAATGACGACCATTTAATTTTTGGGCTTCCGTGGCGCAATGGTTAGCGCGTTCGGCTGTTAACCAATAGGTTGGTTGTTCGACCCCATCCGGGAGCGGTGTTGTGAGGTCTCAGATGTGACGTAAAAAGTCAAGGTTTTTACATAATACCTGACGAGCATTTAACTTTCGGGCTTCCGTGGCGCAATGGTTAGCGCGTTCGGCTGTTAACCAATAGGTTGGTGGTTCGAGCCCATCCGGGAGCGGTGTTGTGAGGTCTCAGATGTGACGTTAAAATCAAGGTTTTTACACAATACCTGACGAGCATTTAATTTTTGGGCTCCCGTGGCGCTATGGTTAGCGCGTTCAGCTGTTAATCGAAAGGTTGGTGGTTCGAGCCCACCCGGGAAAGGTGTTGTGGGGTCTCAAATGTAACGTAGAAAGCTAAAGTTTTTCCACAATAGCTGACAACCATTTAATTTCTGAGCTTCCGTGGCTCAATGGTTAGCGCGTTCGGCTGTTAACCAATAGGTTGGTGGTTCGAGCCCATCCGGGAGCGGTGTTGTGTGATCTCAAATGTAACGTAGAAAGCCAAAGTTTTTCCACAATACCTGACGACCATTTAATTTTTGGGCTTCCGTGGCGCAATGGTTAGCACGTTCGGCTGTTAACCAATAGGTTGGTGGTTCGAGCCCATCCGGGAGCCGTGTTGTGAGGTCTCAGAGCTGACGTAAAAAGTCAAGGTTTTCCACAATACCTGACAACCATTTAATTTCGGAGCTTCCGTGGCTCAATGGTTAGCGCGTTCGGCTGTTAACCAATAGGTTGGTGGTTCGAGCCCACCCGGGAGCGGTGTTGTGGGATCTGAAATGTAACGTAGAAAGCCAAAGTTTTTGCACAATAAATGACGAGCATTTAACTTTTGGGCTTCCGTGGCGCAATGGTTAGCGCGTTCGGCTGTTAACCAATAGGGTGGTGGTTCGAGCCCATCCGGGAGCGGTGTTGTGAGGTCTCAGATGTGACGTTAAAAGTCAAGGTTTTTACACAATACCTGACGAGCATTTAATTTTTGGGCTCCCGTGGCGCTATGGTTAGCGCGTTCAGCTGTTAATCGAAAGGTTGGTGGTTCGAGCCCACCCGGGAAAGGTGTTGTGGGGTCTCAAATGTAACGTAGATAGCTAAAGTTTTTCCACAATAGCTGACAACCATTTAATTTCTGAGCTTCCGTGGCTCAATGGTTAGCGCGTTCGGCTGTTAACCAATAGGTTGGTGGTTCGAGCCCATCCGGGAGCGGTGTTGTGTGATCTCAAATGTAACGTAGAAAGCCAAAGTTTTTCCACAATACTTGACGACCATTTAATTTTTGGGCTTCCGTGGCGCAATGGTTAGCACGTTCGGCTGTTAACCAATAGGTTGGTGGTTCGAGCCCATCCGGGAGCCGTGTTGTGAGGTCTCAGATGTGACGTAAAAAGTCAAGGTTTTCCACAATACCTGACAACCATTTAATTTCGGAGCTTCCGTGGCTCAATGGTTAGCGCGTTCGTCTGTTAACCAATAGGTACGTGGTTCGAGCCCACCCGGGAGCGGTGTTGTGGGATCTGAAATGTAACGTAGAAAGCCAAAGTTTTTGCAAAATAAATGACGACCATTTAATTTTTGGGCTTCCGTGGCGCAATGGTTAGCGCGTTCGGCTGTTAACCAATAGGTTGGTTGTTCGACCCCATCCGGGAGCGGTGTTGTGAGGTCTCAGATGTGACGTAAAAAGTCAAGGTTTTTACATAATACCTGACGAGCATTTAACTTTCGGGCTTCCGTGGCGCAATGGTTAGCGCGTTCGGCTGTTAACCAATAGGTTGGTGGTTCGAGCCCATCCGGGAGCGGTGTTGTGAGGTCTCAGATGTGACGTTAAAATCAAGGTTTTTACACAATACCTGACGAGCATTTAATTTTTGGGCTCCCGTGGCGCTATGGTTAGCGCGTTCAGCTGTTAATCGAAAGGTTGGTGGTTCGAGCCCACCCGGGAAAGGTGTTGTGGGGTCTCAAATGTAACGTAGAAAGCTAAAGTTTTTCCACAATAGCTGACAACCATTTAATTTCTGAGCTTCCGTGGCTCAATGGTTAGCGCGTTCGGCTGTTAACCAATAGGTTGGTGGTTCGAGCCCATCCGGGAGCGGTGTTGTGTGATCTCAAATGTAACGTAGAAAGCCAAAGTTTTTCCACAATACCTGACGACCATTTAATTTTTGGGCTTCCGTGGCGCAATGGTTAGCACGTTCGGCTGTTAACCAATAGGTTGGTGGTTCGAGCCCATCCGGGAGCCGTGTTGTGAGGTCTCAGAGCTGACGTAAAAAGTCAAGGTTTTCCACAATACCTGACAACCATTTAATTTCGGAGCTTCCGTGGCTCAATGGTTAGCGCGTTCGGCTGTTAACCAATAGGTTGGTGGTTCGAGCCCACCCGGGAGCGGTGTTGTGGGATCTGAAATGTAACGTAGAAAGCCAAAGTTTTTGCACAATAAATGACGAGCATTTAACTTTTGGGCTTCCGTGGCGCAATGGTTAGCGCGTTCGGCTGTTAACCAATAGGGTGGTGGTTCGAGCCCATCCGGGAGCGGTGTTGTGAGGTCTCAGATGTGACGTTAAAAGTCAAGGTTTTTACACAATACCTGACGAGCATTTAATTTTTGGGCTCCCGTGGCGCTATGGTTAGCGCGTTCAGCTGTTAATCGAAAGGTTGGTGGTTCGAGCCCACCCGGGAAAGGTGTTGTGGGGTCTCAAATGTAACGTAGATAGCTAAAGTTTTTCCACAATAGCTGACAACCATTTAATTTCTGAGCTTCCGTGGCTCAATGGTTAGCGCGTTCGGCTGTTAACCAATAGGTTGGTGGTTCGAGCCCATCCGGGAGCGGTGTTGTGTGATCTCAAATGTAACGTAGAAAGCCAAAGTTTTTCCACAATACTTGACGACCATTTAATTTTTGGGCTTCCGTGGCGCAATGGTTAGCACGTTCGGCTGTTAACCAATAGGTTGGTGGTTCGAGCCCATCCGGGAGCCGTGTTGTGAGGTCTCAGATGTGACGTAAAAAGTCAAGGTTTTCCACAATACCTGACAACCATTTAATTTCGGAGCTTCCGTGGCTCAATGGTTAGCGCGTTCGTCTGTTAACCAATAGGTACGTGGTTCGAGCCCACCCGGGAGCGGTGTTGTGGGATCTGAAATGTAACGTAGAAAGCCAAAGTTTTTGCACAATAAATGACGACCATTTAAATTTTGGGCTTCCGTGGCGCAATGGTTAGCGCGTTCGGCTGTTAACCAATAGGTTGGTGGTTCGACCCCATCCGGGAGCGGTGTTGTGAGGTCTCAGATGTGACGTAAAAAGTCAAGGTTTTTACATAATACCTGACGAGCATTTAACTTTTGGGCTTCCGTGGCGCAATGGTTAGCGCGTTCGGCTGTTAACCAATAGGTTGGTGGTTCGAGCCCATCCGGGAGCGGTGTTGTGAGGTCTCAGATGTGACGTAAAAAGTCCAGGTTTTTACACAATACCTAACGATCATTTAACTTTTGGGCTTCCGTGGCGCAATGGTTAGCGCGTTCGGCTGTTAACCAATAGGTTGGTGGTTCGACCCCATCCGGGAGCGGTGTTGTGAGGTCTCAGATGTGACGTAAAAAGTCAAGGTTTTTACATAATACCTGACGAGCATTTAACTTTTGGGCTTCCGTGGCGCAATGGTTAGCGCGTTCGGCTGTTAACCAATAGGTTGGTGGTTCGAGCCCATCCGGGAGCGGTGTTGTGAGGTCTCAGATGTGACGTAAAAAGTCAAGGTTTTTACACAATACCTGACGAGCATTTAATTTTTGGGCTCCCGTGGCGCAATGGTTAGCACGTTCAGCTGTTAATCGAAAGGTTGGTGGTTCGAGCCCACCCGGGAAAGGTGTTGTGGGGTCTCAAATGTAACGTAGAAAGCTAAAGTTTTTCCACAATAGCTGACAACCATTTAATTTCTGAGCTTCCGTGGCTCAAGGGTTAGCGCGTTCGGCTGTTAACCAATAGGTTGGTGGTTCGAGCCCATCCGGGAGCGGTGTTGTGTGGTCTCAAAAGTAACGTAGAAAGCCAAAGTTTTTCCACAATACCTGACGACCATTTAATTTTTGGGCTTCCGTGGCGCAATGGTTAGCACGTTCGGCTGTTAACCAATAGGTTGGTGGTTCGAGCCCATCCGGGAGCCGTGTTGTGAGGTCTCAGATGTGACGTAAAAAGTCAAGGTTTTCCACAATACCTGACAACCATTTAATTTCGGAGCTTCCGTGGCTCAATGGTTAGCGCGTTCGGCTGTTAACCAATAGGTTGGTGGTTCGAGCCCACCCGGGAGCGGTGTTGTGGGATCTGAAATGTAACGTAGAAAGCCAAAGTTTTTGCACAATAAATGACGACCATTTAATTTTTGGGCTTCCGTGGCGCAATGGTTAGCGCGTTCGGCTGTTAACCAATAGGTTGGTGGTTCGACCCCATCCGGGAGCGGTGTTGTGAGGTCTCAGATGTGACGTAAAAAGTCAAGGTTTTTACATAATACCTGACGAGCATTTAACTTTTGGGCTTCCGTGGCGCATTGGTTAGCGCGTTCGGCTGTTAACCAATAGGTTGGTGGTTCGAGCCCATCCGGGAGCGGTGTTGTGAGGTCTCAGATGTGACGTAAAAAGTCAAGGTTTTTACACAATACCTAACGATCATTTAACTTTTGGGCTTCCGTGGGGCAATGGTTAGCGCGTTCGGCTGTTAACCAATAGGTTGGTGGTTCGAGCCCATCCGGGAGCGGTGTTGTGAGGTCTCAGATGTGACGTAAAAAGTCAAGGTTTTTACACAATACCTGACGAGCATTTAACTTTTGGGCTTCCGTGGCGCAATGGTTAGCGCGTTCGGCTGTTAACCAATAGGTTGGTGGTTCGAGCCCACCCGAGAGCGGTGTTGAGGGATCTGAAATGTAACGTAGAAAGCCAAAGTTTTTGCACAATACCTGACGAGCATTTAACTTTTGGGCTTCCGTGGTGCAATGGTTAGCGCGTTCGGCTGTTAACCAATAGGTTGGTGGTTCGAGCCCATCCGGGAGCGGTGTTGTGAGGTCTCAGATGTGACGTAAAAAGTCAAGGTTTTTACACAATACCTGACGAGCATTTAATTTTTGGGCTTCCGTGGCACAATGGTTACCGCGTTCAGCTGTTAATCGAAAGGTTGGTGGTTCGAGCCCACCCGGGAGAGGTGTTGTGGGGTCTCAAATGTAACGTAGAAAGCCAAAGTTTTTCCACAATACCTGACAACAATTTAATTTCTGAGCTTCCGTGGCTCAATGGTTAGCGCGTTCGGCTGTTAACCAATAGGTTGGTGGTTCGAGCCCATCCGGGAGCGGTGTTGTGAGGTCTCAGATGTGACGTAAAAAGTCAAGGTTTTTACACAATACCTGACGAGCATTTAACTTTTGGGCTTCCGTGGCGCAATGGTTAGCGCGTTCGGCTGTTAACCAATAGGTTGGTGGTTCGAGCCCATCCGGGAGCGGTGTTGTGAGGTCTCAGATGTGACGTAAAAAGTCAAGTTTTTTGCACAATACCTGACGAGCATTTAGCTTTTGGGCTTCCGTGGCGCAATGGTTAGCGCGTTCGGCTGTTAACCAATAGGTTGGTGGTTCGAGCCCACCCGGGAGCGGTGTTGTGTGATCTCAAATGTAACGTAGAAAGCTAAAGTTTTTCCACAATACCTGACAACCATTTAATTTCTGAGCTTCCGTGGCTCAATGGTTAGCGCGTTCGGCTGTTAACCAATAGGTTGGTGGTTCGAGCCCATCCGGGAGCGGTGTTGTGTGGTCTCAAATGTAACGTAGAAAGCCAAAGTTTTTCCACAATACCTGACGACCATTTAATTTTTGGGCTTCCGTGGCGCAATGGTTAGCACGTTCGGCTGTTAACCAATAGGTTGGTGGTTCGAGCCCATCCGGGAGCCGTGTTGTGAGGTCTCAGATGTGACGTAAAAAGTCAAGGTTTTCCACAATACCTGACAACCATTTAATTTCGGAGCTTCCGTGGCTCAATGGTTAGCGCGTTCGGCTGTTAACCAATAGGTTGGTGGTTCGAGCCCACCCGGGAGCGGTGTTGTGGGATCTGAAATGTAACGTAGAAAGCCAAAGTTTTTGCACAATAAATGACGACCATTTAATTTTTGGGCTTCCGTGGCGCAATGGTTAGCGCGTTCGGCTGTTAACCAATAGGTTGGTGGTTCGACCCCATCCGGGAGCGGTGTTGTGAGGTCTCAGATGTGACGTAAAAAGTCAAGGTTTTTACATAATACCTGACGAGCATTTAACTTTTGGGCTTCCGTGGCGCATTGGTTAGCGCGTTCGGCTGTTAACCAATAGGTTGGTGGTTCGAGCCCATCCGGGAGCGGTGTTGTGAGGTCTCAGATGTGACGTAAAAAGTCAAGGTTTTTACATAATACCTGACGACCATTTAATTTTTGGGCTTCCGTGGCGCAATGGTTAGCACGTTCGGCTGTTAACCAATAGGTTGGTGGTTCGAGCCCATCCGGGAGCCGTGTTGTGAGGTCTCAGATGTGACGTAAAAAGTCAAGGTTTTCCACAATACCTGACAACCATTTAATTTCGGAGCTTCCGTGGCTCAATGGTTAGCGCGTTCGGCTGTTAACCAATAGGTTGGTGGTTCGAGCCCACCCGGGAGCGGTGTTGTGGGATCTGAAATGTAACGTAGAAAGCCAAAGTTTTTGCACAATAAATGACGACCATTTAATTTTTGGGCTTCCGTGGCGCAATGGTTAGCGCGTTCGGCTGTTAACCAATAGGTTGGTGGTTCGACCCCATCCGGGAGCGGTGTTGTGAGGTCTCAGATGTGACGTAAAAAGTCAAGGTTTTTACATAATACCTGACGAGCATTTAACTTTTGGGCTTCCGTGGCGCATTGGTTAGCGCGTTCGGCTGTTAACCAATAGGTTGGTGGTTCGAGCCCATCCGGGAGCGGTGTTGTGAGGTCTCAGATGTGACGTAAAAAGTCAAGGTTTTTACACAATACCTAACGATCATTTAACTTTTGGGCTTCCGTGGGGCAATGGTTAGCGCGTTCGGCTGTTAACCAATAGGTTGGTGGTTCGAGCCCATCCGGGAGCGGTGTTGTGAGGTCTCAGATGTGACGTAAAAAGTCAAGGTTTTTACACAATACCTGACGAGCATTTAACTTTTGGGATTCCGTGGCGCAATGGTTAGCGCGTTCGGCTGTTAACCAATAGGTTGGTGGTTCGAGCCCACCCGAGAGCGGTGTTGAGGGATCTGAAATGTAACGTAGAAAGCCAAAGTTTTTGCACAATACCTGACGAGCATTTAACTTTTGGGCTTCCGTGGCGCAATGGTTAGCGCGTTCGGCTGTTAACCAATAGGTTGGTGGTTCGAGCCCATCCGGGAGCGGTGTTGTGAGGTCTCAGATGTGACGTAAAAAGTCAAGGTTTTTACACAATACCTGACGAGCATTTAATTTTTGGGCTTCCGTGGCACAATGGTTACCGCGTTCAGCTGTTAATCGAAAGGTTGGTGGTTCGAGCCCACCCGGGAGAGGTGTTGTGGGGTCTCAAATGTAACGTAGAAAGCCAAAGTTTTTCCACAATACCTGACAACAATTTAATTTCTGAGCTTCCGTGGCTCAATGGTTAGCGCGTTCGGCTGTTAACCAATAGGTTGGTGGTTCGAGCCCATCCGGGAGCGGTGTTGTGAGGTCTCAGATGTGACGTAAAAAGTCAAGGTTTTTACACAATACCTGACGAGCATTTAACTTTTGGGCTTCCGTGGCGCAATGGTTAGCGCGTTCGGCTGTTAACCAATAGGTTGGTGGTTCGAGCCCATCCGGGAGCGGTGTTGTGAGGTCTCAGATGTGACGTAAAAAGTCAAGTTTTTTGCACAATACCTGACGAGCATTTAGCTTTTGGGCTTCCGTGGCGCAATGGTTAGCGCGTTCGGCTGTTAACCAATAGGTTGGTGGTTCGAGCCCACCCGAGAGCGGTGTTGTGTGATCTCAAATGTAACGTAGAAAGCCAAAGTTTTTCCACAATACCTGACAACCATTTAATTTCTGAGCTTCCGTGGCTCAATGGTTAGCGCGTTCGGCTGTTAACCAATAGGTTGGTGGTTCGAGCCCACCCGGGAGCGGTGTTGTGGGATCTCAAATGTAACGTAGAAAGCCCAAGTTTTTGCACAATAAATGACGACCATTTAATTTTTGGGCTTCCGTGGCGCAATGGTTAGCGCGTTCGGCTGTTAGCCAATAGGTAGGTGGTTCGACCCCATCCGGGAGCGGTGTTTTGAGGTCTCAGATTTGACGTAAAAAGTCAAGGTTTTTACACAATACCTGACGAGCATTTAACTTTTGGGCTTCCGTGGCGCAATGGTTAGCGCGTTCGGCTGTTAACCAATAGGTTGGTGGTTCGAGCCCATCCGGGAGCGGTGTTGTGAGGTCTCAGATGTGACGTAAAAAGTCAAGGTTTTTACACAATACCTGACGAGCATTTAACTTTTGGGCTTCCGTGGCGCTATGTTTAGCGCGTTCGGCTGTTAACCAATAGGTTGGTGGTTCGAGCCCATCCGGGAGCGGTGTTGTGAGGTCTCAGATGTGACGTAAAAAGTCAAGGTTTTTACACAATACCTGACGCGCATTTAATTTTTGGGCTCCCGTGGCGCAATGGTTAGCACGTTCAGCTGTTAATCGAAAGGTTGGTGGTTCGAGCCCACCCGGGAAAGGTGTTGTGGGGTCTCAAATGTAACGTAGAAAGCTAAAGTTTTTCCACAATAGCTGACAACCATTTAATTTCTGAGCTTCCGTGGCTCAATGGTTAGCGCGTTCGGCTGTTAACCAATAGGTTGGTGGTTCGCCCATCCGGGAGCGGTGTTGTGTGATCTCAAATGTAACGTATAAAGCCAAAGTTTTTGCACAATAAATGACGACCATTTAATGTTTGGGCTTCCGTGGCGCAATGGTTAGCGCGTTCGGCTGTTAACCAATAGGTTGGTGGTTCGACCCCATCCGGGAGCGGTGTTGTGAGGTCTCAGATGTGGCGTAAAAAGTCAAGGTTTTTACATAATACCTGACGAGCCTTTAACTTTTGGGCTTCCTTGGCGCAATGGTTAGCGCGTTCGGCTGTTAACCAATAGGTTGGTGGTTCGAGCCCATCCGGGAGCGGTGTTGTGAGGTCTCAGATGTGACGTTAAAAGTCAAGGTTTTTACACAATACCTGACGAGCATTTAATTTTTGGGCTCCCGTGGCGTTATGGTTAGCGCGTTCAGCTGTTAATCGAAAGGTTGGTGGTTCGAGCCCACCCGGGAAAGGTGTTGTGGGGTCTCAAATGTAGCGTAGAAAGCTAAAGTTTTTCCACAATAGCTGACAACCATTTAATTTCTAAGCTTCCGTGGCTCAATGGTTAGCGCGTTCGGCTGTTAACCAATAGGTTGGTGGTTCGACCCCATCCGGGAGCGGTGTTGTGAGGTCTCAGATGTGGCGTAAAAAGTCAAGGTTTTTACATAATACCTGACGAGCATTTAACTTTTGGGCTTCCGTGGCGCAATGGTTAGCGCGTTCGGCTGTTAACCAATAGGTTGGTGGTTCGAGCCCATCCGGGAGCGGTGTTGTGAGGTCTCAGATGTGACGTTAAAAGTCAAGGTTTTTACACAATACCTGACGAGCATTTAATTTTTGGGCTCCCGTGGCGTTATGGTTAGCGCGTTCAGCTGTTAATCGAAAGGTTGGTGGTTCGAGCCCACCCGGGAAAGGTGTTGTGGGGTCTCAAATGTAACGTAGAAAGCTAAAGTTTTTCCACAATAGCTGACAACCATTTAATTTCTGAGCTTCCGTGGCTCAATGGTTAGCGCGTTCGGCTGTTAACCAATAGGTTGGTGGTTCGAGCCCATCCTGGAGCGGTGTTGTGTGATCTCAAATGTAACGTAGAAAGCCAAAGTTTTTCCACAATACTTGACGACCATTTAATTTTTGGGCTTCCGTGGCGCAATGGTTAGCACGTTCGGCTGTTAACCAATAGGTTGGTGGTTCGAGCCCATCCGGGAGCCGTGTTGTGAGGTCTCAGATGTGACGTAAAAAGTCAAGGTTTTCCACAATACCTGACAACCATTTAATTTCGGAGCTTCCGTGGTTCAATGGTTAGCGCGTTCGGCTGTTAACCAATAGGTTGGTGGTTCGAGCCCACCCGGGAGCGGTGTTGTGGGATCTGAAATGTAACGTAGAAAGCCAAAGTTTTTGCACAATAAATGACGACCATTTAATTTTTGGGCTTCCGTGGCGCAATGGTTAGCGCGTTCGGCTGTTAACCAATAGGTTGGTGGTTCGACCTCATCCGGGAGCGGTGTTGTGAGGTCTCAGATGTGACGTAAAAAGTCAAGGTTTTTACATAATACCTGACGAGCATTTAACTTTTGGGCTTCCGTGGCGCAATGGTTAGCGCGTTTGGCTGTTAACCAATAGGTTGGTGGTTCAAGCCCATCCGGGAGCGGTGTTGTGAGGTCTCAGATGTGACGTTAAAAGTCAAGGTTTTTACACAATACCTGACGAGCATTTAATTTTTGGGCTCCCGTGGCGCTATGGTTAGCGCGTTCAGCTGTTAATCGAAAGGTTCGTGGTTCGAGCCCACCCGGGAAAGGTGTTGTGGGGTCTCAAATGTAACGTAGAAAGCTAAAGTTTTTCCACAATAGCTGACAACCATTTAATTTCTGAGCTTCCGTGGCTCAATGGTTAGCGCGTTCGGCTGTTAACCAATAGGTTGGTGGTTCGACCCCATCCGGGAGCGGTGTTGTGAGGTCTCAGATGTGGCGTAAAAAGTCAAGGTTTTTACATAATACCTGACGAGCATTTAACTTTTGGGCTTCCGTGGCGCAATGGTTAGCGCGTTCGGCTGTTAACCAATAGGTTGGTGGTTCGAGCCCATCCGGGAGCGGTGTTGTGAGGTCTCAGATGTGACGTTAAAAGTCAAGGTTTTTACACAATACCTGACGAGCATTTAATTTTTGGGCTCCCGTGGCGTTATGGTTAGCGCGTTCAGCTGTTAATCGAAAGGTTGGTGGTTCGAGCCCACCCGGGAAAGGTGTTGTGGGGTCTCAAATGTAACGTAGAAAGCTAAAGTTTTTCCACAATAGCTGACAACCATTTAATTTCTGAGCTTCCGTGGCTCAATGGTTAGCGCGTTCGGCTGTTAACCAATAGGTTGGTGGTTCGAGCCCATCCGGGAGCGGTGTTGTGTGATCTCAAATGTAACGTAGAAAGCCAAAGTTTTTCCACAATACTTGACGACCATTTAATTTTAGGGCTTCCGTGGCGCAATGGTTAGCACGTTCGGCTGTTAACCAATAGGTCGGTGGTTCGAGTCTATCCGGGAGCCGTGTTGTGAGGTCTCAGATGTGACGTAAAAAGTCAAGGTTTTCCACAATACCTGACAACCATTTAATTTCGGAGCTTCCGTGGCTCAATGGTTAGCGCGTTCGGCTGTTAACCAATAGGTTGGTGGTTCGAGCCCACCCGGGAGCGGTGTTGTGGGATCTGAAATGTAACGTAGAAAGCCAAAGTTTTTGCACAATAAATGACGACCATTTAATTTTTGGGCTTCCGTGGCGCAATGGTTAGCGCGTTCGGCTGTTAACCAATAGGTTGGTGGTTCGACCCCATCCGGGAGCGGTGTTGTGAGGTCTCAGATGTGACGTAAAAAGTCAAGGTTTTTACATAATACCTGACGAGCATTTAACTTTTGGGCTTCCGTGGCGCAATGGTTAGCGCGTTCGGCTGTTAACCAATAGGTTGGTGGTTCAAGCCCATCCGGGAGCGGTGTTGTGAGGTCTCAGATGTGACGTTAAAAGTCAAGGTTTTTACACAATACCTGACGAGCATTTAATTTTTGGGCTCCCGTGGCGCTATGGTTAGCGCGTTCAGCTGTTAATCGAAAGGTTGGTGGTTCGAGCCCACCCGGGAAAGGTGTTGTGGGGTCTCAAATGTAACGTAGAAAGCTAAAGTTTTTCCACAATAGCTGACAACCATTTAATTTCTGAGCTTCCGTGGCTCAATGGTTAGCGCGTTCGGCTATTAACCAATAGGTTGGTGGTTCGAGCCCATCCGGGAGCGGTGTTGTGAGGTCTCAGATGTGACGTAAAAAGTCAAGGTTTTTACACAATACCTGACGAGCATTTAATTTTTGGGCTCCCGTGGCGCTATGGTTAGCGCGTTCAGCTGTTAATCGAAAGGTTGGTGGTTCGAGCCCACCCGGGAAAGGTGTTGTGGGGTCTCAAATGTAACGTAGAAAGCTAAAGTTTTTCCACAATAGCTGACAACCATTTAATTTCTGAGCTTCCGTGGCTCAATGGTTAGCGCGTTCGGCTGTTAACCAATAGGTTGGTGGTTCGAGCCCATCCGGGAGCGGTGTTGTGTGATCTCAAATGTAACGTAGAAAGCCAAAGTTTTTCCACAATACTTGACGACCATTTAATTTTTGGGCTTCCGTGGCGCAATGGTTAGCACGTTCGGCTGTTAACCAATAGGTCGGTGGTTCGAGTCTATCCGGGAGCCGTGTTGTGAGGTCTCAGATGTGACGTAAAAAGTCTAGGTTTTCCACAATACCTGACAACCATTTAATTTCGGAGCTTCCGTGGCTCAATGGTTAGCGCGTTCGGCTGTTAACCAATAGGTTGGTGGTTCGAGCCCACCCGGGAGCGGTGTTGTGGGATCTGAAATGTAACGTAGAAAGCCAAAGTTTTTGCACAATAAATGACGACCATTTAATTTTTGGGCTTCCGTGGCGCAATGGTTAGCGCGTTCGGCTGTTAACCAATAGGTTGGTGGTTCGACCCCATCCGGGAGCGGTGTTGTGAGGTCTCAGATGTGACGTAAAAAGTCAAGGTTTTTACATAATACCTGACGAGCATTTAACTTTTGGGCTTCCGTGGCGCAATGGTTAGCGCGTTCGGCTGTTAACCAATAGGTTGGTGGTTCAAGCCCATCCGGGAGCGGTGTTGTGAGGTCTCAGATGTGACGTTAAAAGTCAAGGTTTTTACACAATACCTGACGAGCATTTAATTTTTGGGCTCCCGTGGCGCTATGGTTAGCGCGTTCAGCTGTTAATTGAAAGGTTCGTGGTTCGAGCCCACCCGGGAAAGGTGTTGTGGGGTCTCAAATGTAACGTAGAAAGCTAAAGTTTTTCCACAATAGCTGACAACCATTTAATTTCTGAGCTTCCGTGGCTCAATGGTTAGCGCGTTCGGCTGTTAACCAATAGGTTGGTGGTTCGACCCCATCCGGGAGCGGTGTTGTGAGGTCTCAGATGTGGCGTAAAAAGTCAAGGTTTTTACATAATACCTGACGAGCATTTAACTTTTGGGCTTCCGTGGCGCAATGGTTAGCGCGTTCGGCTGTTAACCAATAGGTTGGTGGTTCGAGCCCATCCGGGAGCGGTGTTGTGAGGTCTCAGATGTGACGTTAAAAGTCAAGGTTTTTACACAATACCTGACGAGCATTTAATTTTTGGGCTCCCGTGGCGTTATGGTTAGCGCGTTCAGCTGTTAATCGAAAGGTTGGTGGTTCGAGCCCACCCGGGAAAGGTGTTGTGTTGTCTCAAATGTAACGTAGAAAGCTAAAGTTTTTCCACAATAGCTGACAACCATTTAATTTCTGAGCTTCCGTGGCTCAATGGTTAGCGCGTTCGGCTGTTAACCAATAGGTTGGTGGTTCGAGCCCATCCGGGAGCGGTGTTGTGTGATCTCAAATGTAACGTAGAAAGCCAAAGTTTTTCCACAATACTTGACGACCATTTAATTTTTGGGCTTCCGTGGCGCAATGGTTAGCACGTTCGGCTGTTAACCAATAGGTCGGTGGTTCGAGTCTATCCGGGAGCCGTGTTGTGAGGTCTCAGATGTGACGTAAAAAGTCAAGGTTTTCCACAATACCTGACAACCATTTAATTTCGGAGCTTCCGTGGCTCAATGGTTAGCGCGTTCGGCTGTTAACCAATAGGTTGGTGGTTCGAGCCCACCCGGGAGCGGTGTTGTGGGATCTGAAATGTAACGTAGAAAGCCAAAGTTTTTGCACAATAAATGACGACCATTTAATTTTTGGGCTTCCGTGGCGCAATGGTTAGCGCGTTCGGCTGTTAACCAATAGGTTGGTGGTTCGACCCCATCCGGGAGCGGTGTTGTGAGGTCTCAGATGTGACGTAAAAAGTCAAGGATTTTACATAATACCTGACGAGCATTTAACTTTTGGGCTTCCGTGGCGCAATGGTTAGCGCGTTCGGCTGTTAACCAATAGGTTGGTGGTTCAAGCCCATCCGGGAGCGGTGTTGTGAGGTCTCAGATGTGACGTTAAAAGTCAAGGTTTTTACACAATACCTGACGAGCATTTAATTTTTGGGCTCCCGTGGCGCTATGGTTAGCGCGTTCAGCTGTTAATCGAAAGGTTGGTGGTTCGAGCCCACCCGGGAAAGGTGTTGTGGGGTCTCAAATGTAACGTAGAAAGCTAAAGTTTTTCCACAATAGCTGACAACCATTTAATTTCTGAGCTTCCGTGGCTCAATGGTTAGCGCGTTCGGCTATTAACCAATAGGTTGGTGGTTCGAGCCCATCCGGGAGCGGTGTTGTGAGGTCTCAGATGTGACGTAAAAAGTCAAGGTTTTTACACAATACCTGACGAGCATTTAATTTTTGGGCTCCCGTGGCGCTATGGTTAGCGCGTTCAGCTGTTAATCGAAAGGTTGGTGGTTCGAGCCCACCCGGGAAAGGTGTTGTGGGGTCTCAAATGTAACGTAGAAAGCTAAAGTTTTTCCACAATAGCTGACAACCATTTAATTTCTGAGCTTCCGTGGCTCAATGGTTAGCGCGTTCGGCTGTTAACCAATAGGTTGGTGGTTCGAGCCCATCCGGGAGCGGTGTTGTGTGATCTCAAATGTAACGTAGAAAGCCAAAGTTTTTCCACAATACTTGACGACCATTTAATTTTTGGGCTTCCGTGGCGCAATGGTTAGCACGTTCGGCTGTTAACCAATAGGTCGGTGGTTCGAGTCTATCCGGGAGCCGTGTTGTGAGGTCTCAGATGTGACGTAAAAAGTCAAGGTTTTCCACAATACCTGACAACCATTTAATTTCGGAGCTTCCGTGGCTCAATGGTTAGCGCGTTCGGCTGTTAACCAATAGGTTGGTGGTTCGAGCCCACCCGGGAGCGGTGTTGTGGGATCTGAAATGTAACGTAGAAAGCCAAAGTTTTTGCACAATAAATGACGACCATTTAATTTTTGGGCTTCCGTGGCGCAATGGTTAGCGCGTTCGGCTGTTAACCAATAGGTTGGTGGTTCGACCCCATCCGGGAGCGGTGTTGTGAGGTCTCAGATGTGACGTAAAAAGTCAAGGTTTTTACATAATACCTGACGAGCATTTAACTTTTGGGCTTCCGTGGCGCAATGGTTAGCGCGTTCGGCTGTTAACCAATAGGTTGGTGGTTCAAGCCCATCCGGGAGCGGTGTTGTGAGGTCTCAGATGTGACGTTAAAAGTCAAGGTTTTTACACAATACCTGACGAGCATTTAATTTTTGGGCTCCCGTGGCGCTATGGTTAGCGCGTTCAGCTGTTAATCGAAAGGTTGGTGGTTCGAGCCCACCCGGGAAAGGTGTTGTGGGGTCTCAAATGTAACGTAGAAAGCTAAAGTTTTTCCACAATAGCTGACAACCATTTAATTTCTGAGCTTCCGTGGCTCAATGGTTAGCGCGTTCGGCTATTAACCAATAGGTTGGTGGTTCGAGCCCATCCGGGAGCGGTGTTGTGAGGTCTCAGATGTGACGTAAAAAGTCAAGGTTTTTACACAATACCTGACGAGCATTTAATTTTTGGGCTTCCGTGGCACAATGGTTACCGCGTTCAGCTGTTAATCGAAAGGTTGGTGGTTCGAGCCCACACGGGAGAGGTGTTGTGGGGTCTCAAATGTAACGTAGAAAGCCAAAGTTTTTCCACAATACCTGACAACAATTTAATTATCTGAGCTTCCGTGGCTCAATGGTTAGCGCGTTCGGCTGTTAACCAATAGGTTGGTGGTTCGAGCCCATCCGGGAGCGGTGTTGTGAGGTCTCAGATGTGACGTAAAAAGTCAAGGTTTTTACACAATACCTGACGAGCATTTAACTTTTGGGCTTCCGTGGCGCAATGGTTAGCGCGTTCGGCTGTTAACCAATAGGTTGGTGGTTCGAGCCCATCCGGGAGCGGTGTTGTGAGGTCTCAGATGTGACGTAAAAAGTCAAGTTTTTTGCACAATACCTGACGAGCATTTAGCTTTTGGGCTTCCGTGGCGCAATGGTTAGCGCGTTCGGCTGTTAACCAATAGGTTGGTGGTTCGAGCCCACCCGGGAGCGGTGTTGTGTGATCTCAAATGTAACGTAGAAAGCCAAAGTTTTTCCACAATACCTGACAACCATTTAATTTCTGAGCTTCCGTGGCTCAATGGTTAGCGCGTTCGGCTGTTAACCAATAGGTTGGTGGTTCGAGCCCACCCGGGAGCGGTGTTGTGGGATCTCAAATGTAACGTAGAAAGCCAAAGTTTTTGCACAATAAATGACGACCATTTAATTTTTGGGCTTCCGTGGCGCAATGGTTAGCGCGTTCGGCTGTTAACCAATAGGTTGGTGGTTCGACCCCATCCGGGAGCCGTGTTGTGAGGTCTCAGATGTGACGTAAAAAGTCAAGTTTTTTGCACAATACCTGACGAGCATTTAGCTTTTGGGCTTCCGTGGCGCAATGGTTAGCGCGTTCGGCTGTTAACCAATAGGTTGGTGGTTCGAGCCCATTCGGGAGCCGTGTTGTGAGGTCTCAGATGTGACGTAAAAAGTCAAGGTTTTCCACAATACCTGACAACCATTTAATTTCGGAGCTTCCGTGGCTCAATGGTTAGCGCGTTCGGCTGTTAACCAATAGGTTGGTGGTTCGAGCCCACCCGGGAGCGGTGTTGTGGGATCTGAAATGTAACGTAGAAAGCCAAAGTTTTAGCACAATAAATGACGACCATTTAATTTTTGGGCTTCCGTGGCGCAATGGTTAGCGCGTTCGGCTGTTAAACAATAGGTTGGTGGTTCGAGCCCATCCGGGAGCCGTGTTGTGAGGTCTCAGATGTGACGTAAAAAGTCAAGGTTTTCCACAATACCTGACGAGCATTTAATTTTTGGGCTCCCGTGGCGCTATGGTTAGCGCGTTCAGCTGTTAATCGAAAGGTGGGTGGTTCGAGCCCACCCGGGAAAGGTGTTGTGGGGTCTCAAATGTAACGTAGAAAGCTAAAGTTTTTCCACAATAGCTGACAACCATTTAATTTCTGAGCTTCGGTGGCTCAATGGTTAGCGCGTTCGGCTGTTAACCAATAGGTTGGTGGTTCGACCCCATCCGGGAGCGGTGTTGTGAGGTCTCAGATGTGACGTAAAAAGTCAAGGTTTTTACATAATACCTGACGAGCATTTAACTTTTGGGCTTCCGTGGCGCAATGGTTAGCGCGTTCGGCTGTTAACCAATAGGTTGGTGGTTCGAGCCCATCCGGGAGCGGTGTTGTGAGGTCTCAGATGTGACGTAAAAAGTCAAGGTTTTTACACAATACCTAACGATCATTTAACTTTTGGGCTTCCGTGGCGCAATGGTTAGCGCTTTCGGCTGTTAACCAATAGGTTGGTGGTTCGAGCCCATCCGGGAGCGGTGTTGTGAGGTCTCAGATGTGACGTAAAAAGTCAAGGTTTTTACACAATACCTGACGAGCATTTAACTTTTGGGCTTCCGTGGCGCAATGGTTAGCGCGTTCGGCTGTTAACCAATAGGTTGGTGGTTCGAGCCCACCCGAGAGCGGTGTTGAGGGATCTGAAATGTAACGTAGAAAGCCAAAGTTTTTGCACAATAAATGACGACCATTTAATTTTTGGGCTTCCGTGGCGCAATGGTTAGCGCGTTCGGCTGTTAACCAATAGGTTGGTCGTTCGACCCCATGCGGGAGCGGTGTTGTGAGGTCTCAGATGTGACGTAAAAAGTCAAGGTTTTTACATAATACCTGACGAGCAATTAACTTTTGGGCTTCCGTGGCGCAATGGTTAGCGCGTTCGGCTGTTAACCAATAGGTTGGTGGTTCGAGCCCATCCGGGAGCGGTGTTGTGAGGTCTCAGATGTGACGTAAAAAGTCAAGGTTTTTACACAATACCTAACGAGCATTTAACTTTTGGGCTTCCGTGGCGCAATGGTTAGCGCGTTCGGCTGTTAACCAATAGGTTGGTGGTTCGAGCCCATCCGGGAGCGGTGTTGTGAGGTCTCAGATGTGACGTAAAAAGTCAAGGTTTTTACACAATACCTGACGAGCATTTAACTTTTGGGCTTCCGTGGCGCAATGGTTAGCGCGTTCGGCGGTTAACCAATAGGTTGGTGGTTCGAGCCCATCCGGGAGCGGTGTTGTGAGGTCTCAGATGTGACGTAAGAAGTCAAGGTTTTTACACAATACCTGACGAGTATTTAACTTTTGGGCTTCCGTGGCGCAATGGTTAGCGCGTTCGGCTGTTAACCAATAGGTTGGTGGTTCGAGCCCATCCGGGAGCGGTGTTGTGAGGTCTCAGATGTGACGTAAAAAGTCAAGCTTTTGCACAATACCTGACGAGCATTTAGCTTTTGGGCTTCCGTGGCGCAATGGTTAGCGCGTTCGGCTGTTAAGCAATAGGTTGGTGGTTCGAGCCCATCCGGGAGCGGTGTTGTGAGGTCTCAGATGTGACGTAAAAAGTCAAGGTTTTTACACAATACCTGACGAGCATTTAAATTTTGGGCTTCCTTGGCGCAATGGTTAGCGCCTTCGGCTGTTAACCAATAGGTTGGTGGTTCGAGCCCACCCGGAAGCGGTGTTGTGTGATCTCAAATGTAACGTAGAAAGCCAAAGTTTTTCCACAATACCTGACGACCATTTAATTTTTGGGCTTCCGTGGCGCAATGGTTAGCACGTTCGGCTCTTAACCAATAGGTTGGTGGTTCGAGCCCATCCGGGAGCGGTGTTGTGAGGTCTCAGATGTGACGTAAAAAGTCAAGGTTTTCCACAATACCTGACAACCATTTAATTTCTGAGCTTCCGTGGCTCAATGGTTAGCGCGTTCGGCTGTTAACCAATAGGTTGGTGGTTCGACCCCATCCCGGAGCGGTGTTGTGAGGTCTCAGATGTGACGTAAAAAGTCAAGGTTATAAAGATGAAGGTTAATTTGTCTCACTTAATTTAAATTCGAATTTTTAACTAGCACTCTCGGCAACGGCCATATCTGAGGCCGAGTTACGTCGATTTTGAAAATGTTATTAAAAATCGAGGTACATTTTTATTTATTGTTCAATCGAGATGAAATGACTTTTAATGAGTGTTTTATATTGAATTAAGCTGAATTCGGTCAAAAATTTCTCCAGAAAAAAATGCATTCAAAAAAGTACCGAAAAAATCGCAGGTTTTTCTTCTTCAAGACACAAAATCCGTGAATACGATTTCTTATTGAAAATTGAATTTTAACAGTTTTTTGAATGAATATCGTTAAATTGCTTGAATTAAAGCAAAAAGTATAAAAATAATGGTTTCAGTGGTTACATTTGAAAATAGTGTAGAAATACTCAAAATATGCTTCTTTGGCCGTGAAACGTCGATTTTTAAAATGTTATTAAAAATTGAGGTACATTTTTATTTATTGTCCTGACGAACATTTAATTTTTGGGCTTCCCTGGCTCAATGTTAGCGCGTTCGGCTGTTAATCGAAAGGTTGGTGGTTCGAGCCCATCCGGGAGCGGTGTTTTGGGATCTCAAATGTAACGTAAATAGCCAAAGTTTTTCCACAATACCTGACGACCATTTAATTTTTGGGCGTCCGTGGCGCAATGGTTAGCGCGTTCGGCTGTTAACCGAAAGGTGGTGGTTCGAGCCCAGCCGGGAGCGGTGTTGTGAGGTCTCAGATGTGAAGTAAAAAGACAAAGTTTTACCTCAATACCTGACGACCATTTAATATTTGGGCTTCCGTTGCGCAATGGTTAGCGCGTTCGGCTGTTAACCGAAAGGTTGGTGGTTCGAGCCCACACGGGAGAGGTGTTGTGGGGTCTCAAATGTAACGTAGAAAGCCAAAGTTTTTCCACAATACCTGACAACAATTTAATTATCTGAGCTTCCGTGGCTCAATGGTTAGCGCGTTCGGCTGTTAACCAATAGGTTGGTGGTTCGAGCCCATCCGGGAGCGGTGTTGTGAGGTCTCAGATGTGACGTAAAAAGTCAAGGTTTTTACACAATACCTGACGAGCATTTAACTTTTGGGCTTCCGTGGCGCAATGGTTAGCGCGTTCGGCTGTTAACCAATAGGTTGGTGGTTCGAGCCCATCCGGGAGCGGTGTTGTGAGGTCTCAGATGTGACGTAAAAAGTCAAGTTTTTTGCACAATACCTGACGAGCATTTAGCTTTTGGGCTTCCGTGGCGCAATGGTTAGCGCGTTCGGCTGTTAACCAATAGGTTGGTGGTTCGAGCCCACCCGGGAGCGGTGTTGTGTGATCTCAAATGTAACGTAGAAAGCCAAAGTTTTTCCACAATACCTGACAACCATTTAATTTCTGAGCTTCCGTGGCTCAATGGTTAGCGCGTTCGGCTGTTAACCAATAGGTTGGTGGTTCGAGCCCACCCGGGAGCGGTGTTGTGGGATCTCAAATGTAACGTAGAAAGCCAAAGTTTTTGCACAATAAATGACGACCATTTAATTTTTGGGCTTCCGTGGCGCAATGGTTAGCGCGTTCGGCTGTTAACCAATAGGTTGGTCGTTCGACCCCATGCGGGAGCGGTGTTGTGAGGTCTCAGATGTGACGTAAAAAGTCAAGGTTTTTACATAATACCTGACGAGCAATTAACTTTTGGGCTTCCGTGGCGCAATGGTTAGCGCGTTCGGCTGTTAACCAATAGGTTGGTGGTTCGACCCCATGCGGGAGCGGTGTTGTGAGGTCTCAGATGTGACGTAAAAAGTCAAGGTTTTTACATAATACCTGACGAGCAATTAACTTTTGGGCTTCCGTGGCGCAATGGTTAGCGCGTTCGGCTGTTAACCAATAGGTTGGTGGTTCGAGCCCATCCGGGAGCGGTGTTGTGAGGTCTCAGATGTGACGTAAAAAGTCAAGGTTTTTACACAATACCTAACGAGCATTTAACTTTTGGGCTTCCGTGGCGCAATGGTTAGCGCGTTCGGCTGTTAACCAATAGGTTGGTGGTTCGAGCCCATCCGGGAGCGGTGTTGTGAGGTCTCAGATGTGACGTAAAAAGTCAAGGTTTTTACACAATACCTGACGAGCATTTAACTTTTGGGCTTCCGTGGCGCAATGGTTAGCGCGTTCGGCGGTTAACCAATAGGTTGGTGGTTCGAGCCCATCCGGGAGCGGTGTTGTGAGGTCTCAGATGTGACGTAAGAAGTCAAGGTTTTTACACAATACCTGACGAGTATTTAACTTTTGGGCTTCCGTGGCGCAATGGTTAGCGCGTTCGGCTGTTAACCAATAGGTTGGTGGTTCGAGCCCATCCGGGAGCGGTGTTGTGAGGTCTCAGATGTGACGTAAAAAGTCAAGCTTTTGCACAATACCTGACGAGCATTTAGCTTTTGGGCTTCCGTGGCGCAATGGTTAGCGCGTTCGGCTGTTAAGCAATAGGTTGGTGGTTCGAGCCCATCCGGGAGCGGTGTTGTGAGGTCTCAGATGTGACGTAAAAAGTCAAGGTTTTTACACAATACCTGACGAGCATTTAAATTTTGGGCTTCCTTGGCGCAATGGTTAGCGCCTTCGGCTGTTAACCAATAGGTTGGTGGTTCGAGCCCACCCGGAAGCGGTGTTGTGTGATCTCAAATGTAACGTAGAAAGCCAAAGTTTTTCCACAATACCTGACGACCATTTAATTTTTGGGCTTCCGTGGCGCAATGGTTAGCACGTTCGGCTCTTAACCAATAGGTTGGTGGTTCGAGCCCATCCGGGAGCGGTGTTGTGAGGTCTCAGATGTGACGTAAAAAGTCAAGGTTTTCCACAATACCTGACAACCATTTAATTTCTGAGCTTCCGTGGCTCAATGGTTAGCGCGTTCGGCTGTTAACCAATAGGTTGGTGGTTCGACCCCATCCCGGAGCGGTGTTGTGAGGTCTCAGATGTGACGTAAAAAGTCAAGGTTATAAAGATGAAGGTTAATTTGTCTCACTTAATTTAAATTCGAATTTTTAACTAGCACTCTCGGCAACGGCCATATCTGAGGCCGAGTTACGTCGATTTTGAAAATGTTATTAAAAATCGAGGTACATTTTTATTTATTGTTCAATCGAGATGAAATGACTTTTAATGAGTGTTTTATATTGAATTAAGCTGAATTCGGTCAAAAATTTCTCCAGAAAAAAATGCATTCAAAAAAGTACCGAAAAAATCGCAGGTTTTTCTTCTTCAAGACACAAAATCCGTGAATACGATTTCTTATTGAAAATTGAATTTTAACAGTTTTTTGAATGAATATCGTTAAATTGCTTGAATTAAAGCAAAAAGTATAAAAATAATGGTTTCAGTGGTTACATTTGAAAATAGTGTAGAAATACTCAAAATATGCTTCTTTGGCCGTGAAACGTCGATTTTTAAAATGTTATTAAAAATTGAGGTACATTTTTATTTATTGTCCTGACGAACATTTAATTTTTGGGCTTCCCTGGCTCAATGTTAGCGCGTTCGGCTGTTAATCGAAAGGTTGGTGGTTCGAGCCCATCCGGGAGCGGTGTTTTGGGATCTCAAATGTAACGTAAATAGCCAAAGTTTTTCCACAATACCTGACGACCATTTAATTTTTGGGCGTCCGTGGCGCAATGGTTAGCGCGTTCGGCTGTTAACCGAAAGGTGGTGGTTCGAGCCCAGCCGGGAGCGGTGTTGTGAGGTCTCAGATGTGAAGTAAAAAGACAAAGTTTTACCTCAATACCTGACGACCATTTAATATTTGGGCTTCCGTTGCGCAATGGTTAGCGCGTTCGGCTGTTAACCGAAAGGTTGGTGGTTCGAGCCCACACGGGAGAGGTGTTGTGGGGTCTCAAATGTAACGTAGAAAGCCAAAGTTTTTCCACAATACCTGACAACAATTTAATTATCTGAGCTTCCGTGGCTCAATGGTTAGCGCGTTCGGCTGTTAACCAATAGGTTGGTGGTTCGAGCCCATCCGGGAGCGGTGTTGTGAGGTCTCAGATGTGACGTAAAAAGTCAAGGTTTTTACACAATACCTGACGAGCATTTAACTTTTGGGCTTCCGTGGCGCAATGGTTAGCGCGTTCGGCTGTTAACCAATAGGTTGGTGGTTCGAGCCCATCCGGGAGCGGTGTTGTGAGGTCTCAGATGTGACGTAAAAAGTCAAGTTTTTTGCACAATACCTGACGAGCATTTAGCTTTTGGGCTTCCGTGGCGCAATGGTTAGCGCGTTCGGCTGTTAACCAATAGGTTGGTGGTTCGAGCCCACCCGGGAGCGGTGTTGTGTGATCTCAAATGTAACGTAGAAAGCCAAAGTTTTTCCACAATACCTGACAACCATTTAATTTCTGAGCTTCCGTGGCTCAATGGTTAGCGCGTTCGGCTGTTAACCAATAGGTTGGTGGTTCGAGCCCACCCGGGAGCGGTGTTGTGGGATCTCAAATGTAACGTAGAAAGCCAAAGTTTTTGCACAATAAATGACGACCATTTAATTTTTGGGCTTCCGTGGCGCAATGGTTAGCGCGTTCGGCTGTTAACCAATAGGTTGGTGGTTCGACCCCATCCGGGAGCCGTGTTGTGAGGTCTCAGATGTGACGTAAAAAGTCAAGTTTTTTGCACAATACCTGACGAGCATTTAGCTTTTGGGCTTCCGTGGCGCAATGGTTAGCGCGTTCGGCTGTTAACCAATAGGTTGGTGGTTCGAGCCCATTCGGGAGCCGTGTTGTGAGGTCTCAGATGTGACGTAAAAAGTCAAGGTTTTCCACAATACCTGACAACCATTTAATTTCGGAGCTTCCGTGGCTCAATGGTTAGCGCGTTCGGCTGTTAACCAATAGGTTGGTGGTTCGAGCCCACCCGGGAGCGGTGTTGTGGGATCTGAAATGTAACGTAGAAAGCCAAAGTTTTAGCACAATAAATGACGACCATTTAATTTTTGGGCTTCCGTGGCGCAATGGTTAGCGCGTTCGGCTGTTAAACAATAGGTTGGTGGTTCGAGCCCATCCGGGAGCCGTGTTGTGAGGTCTCAGATGTGACGTAAAAAGTCAAGGTTTTCCACAATACCTGACGAGCATTTAATTTTTGGGCTCCCGTGGCGCTATGGTTAGCGCGTTCAGCTGTTAATCGAAAGGTGGGTGGTTCGAGCCCACCCGGGAAAGGTGTTGTGGGGTCTCAAATGTAACGTAGAAAGCTAAAGTTTTTCCACAATAGCTGACAACCATTTAATTTCTGAGCTTCGGTGGCTCAATGGTTAGCGCGTTCGGCTGTTAACCAATAGGTTGGTGGTTCGACCCCATCCGGGAGCGGTGTTGTGAGGTCTCAGATGTGACGTAAAAAGTCAAGGTTTTTACATAATACCTGACGAGCATTTAACTTTTGGGCTTCCGTGGCGCAATGGTTAGCGCGTTCGGCTGTTAACCAATAGGTTGGTGGTTCGAGCCCATCCGGGAGCGGTGTTGTGAGGTCTCAGATGTGACGTAAAAAGTCAAGGTTTTTACACAATACCTAACGATCATTTAACTTTTGGGCTTCCGTGGCGCAATGGTTAGCGCTTTCGGCTGTTAACCAATAGGTTGGTGGTTCGAGCCCATCCGGGAGCGGTGTTGTGAGGTCTCAGATGTGACGTAAAAAGTCAAGGTTTTTACACAATACCTGACGAGCATTTAACTTTTGGGCTTCCGTGGCGCAATGGTTAGCGCGTTCGGCTGTTAACCAATAGGTTGGTGGTTCGAGCCCACCCGAGAGCGGTGTTGAGGGATCTGAAATGTAACGTAGAAAGCCAATGTTTTTGCACAATAAATGACGACCATTTAATTTTTGGGCTTCCGTGGCGCAATGGTTAGCGCGTTCGGCTGTTAACCAATAGGTTGGTCGTTCGACCCCATGCGGGAGCGGTGTTGTGAGGTCTCAGATGTGACGTAAAAAGTCAAGGTTTTTACATAATACCTGACGAGCAATTAACTTTTGGGCTTCCGTGGCGCAATGGTTAGCGCGTTCGGCTGTTAACCAATAGGTTGGTGGTTCGAGCCCATCCGGGAGCGGTGTTGTGAGGTCTCAGATGTGACGTAAAAAGTCAAGGTTTTTACACAATACCTAACGAGCATTTAACTTTTGGGCTTCCGTGGCGCAATGGTTAGCGCGTTCGGCTGTTAACCAATAGGTTGGTGGTTCGAGCCCATCCGGGAGCGGTGTTGTGAGGTCTCAGATGTGACGTAAAAAGTCAAGGTTTTTACACAATACCTGACGAGCATTTAACTTTTGGGCTTCCGTGGCGCAATGGTTAGCGCGTTCGGCGGTTAACCAATAGGTTGGTGGTTCGAGCCCATCCGGGAGCGGTGTTGTGAGGTCTCAGATGTGACGTAAGAAGTCAAGGTTTTTACACAATACCTGACGAGTATTTAACTTTTGGGCTTCCGTGGCGCAATGGTTAGCGCGTTCGGCTGTTAACCAATAGGTTGGTGGTTCGAGCCCATCCGGGAGCGGTGTTGTGAGGTCTCAGATGTGACGTAAAAAGTCAAGCTTTTGCACAATACCTGACGAGCATTTAGCTTTTGGGCTTCCGTGGCGCAATGGTTAGCGCGTTCGGCTGTTAAGCAATAGGTTGGTGGTTCGAGCCCATCCGGGAGCGGTGTTGTGAGGTCTCAGATGTGACGTAAAAAGTCAAGGTTTTTACACAATACCTGACGAGCATTTAAATTTTGGGCTTCCTTGGCGCAATGGTTAGCGCCTTCGGCTGTTAACCAATAGGTTGGTGGTTCGAGCCCACCCGGAAGCGGTGTTGTGTGATCTCAAATGTAACGTAGAAAGCCAAAGTTTTTCCACAATACCTGACGACCATTTAATTTTTGGGCTTCCGTGGCGCAATGGTTAGCACGTTCGGCTCTTAACCAATAGGTTGGTGGTTCGAGCCCATCCGGGAGCGGTGTTGTGAGGTCTCAGATGTGACGTAAAAAGTCAAGGTTTTCCACAATACCTGACAACCATTTAATTTCTGAGCTTCCGTGGCTCAATGGTTAGCGCGTTCGGCTGTTAACCAATAGGTTGGTGGTTCGACCCCATCCCGGAGCGGTGTTGTGAGGTCTCAGATGTGACGTAAAAAGTCAAGGTTATAAAGATGAAGGTTAATTTGTCTCACTTAATTTAAATTCGAATTTTTAACTAGCACTCTCGGCAACGGCCATATCTGAGGCCGAGTTACGTCGATTTTGAAAATGTTATTAAAAATCGAGGTACATTTTTATTTATTGTTCAATCGAGATGAAATGACTTTTAATGAGTGTTTTATATTGAATTAAGCTGAATTCGGTCAAAAATTTCTCCAGAAAAAAATGCATTCAAAAAAGTACCGAAAAAATCGCAGGTTTTTCTTCTTCAAGACACAAAATCCGTGAATACGATTTCTTATTGAAAATTGAATTTTAACAGTTTTTTGAATGAATATCGTTAAATTGCTTGAATTAAAGCAAAAAGTATAAAAATAATGGTTTCAGTGGTTACATTTGAAAATAGTGTAGAAATACTCAAAATATGCTTCTTTGGCCGTGAAACGTCGATTTTTAAAATGTTATTAAAAATTGAGGTACATTTTTATTTATTGTCCTGACGAACATTTAATTTTTGGGCTTCCCTGGCTCAATGTTAGCGCGTTCGGCTGTTAATCGAAAGGTTGGTGGTTCGAGCCCATCCGGGAGCGGTGTTTTGGGATCTCAAATGTAACGTAAATAGCCAAAGTTTTTCCACAATACCTGACGACCATTTAATTTTTGGGCGTCCGTGGCGCAATGGTTAGCGCGTTCGGCTGTTAACCGAAAGGTGGTGGTTCGAGCCCAGCCGGGAGCGGTGTTGTGAGGTCTCAGATGTGAAGTAAAAAGACAAAGTTTTACCTCAATACCTGACGACCATTTAATATTTGGGCTTCCGTTGCGCAATGGTTAGCGCGTTCGGCTGTTAACCGATAGGTTGGTGGTTCCAGCCCACCCGGGAGCGGTGTTGTGGGATCTCTAATTTAACGTAAAAAGCCAAAGTTTTTCCACAATACCTGACGACCATTTTTTTTTGGGCGTCCATGGCGCAATGGTTAGCGCGTTCGGCTGTTAACCGAAAGGTTGGTGGTTCGAGCCCATCCGGGAGCGGTGTTGTGACGTCTCAGATGTTACGTAAAATGTCAGAGTTTTTCCACAATACCTGACGAACATTTAATTTTTGGGCTTCCGTGGCGCAATAATTAGCGCGTCCAGCTGTTAATCGAAAGGTTGGTGGTTCGAGCCCACCCGGGAGCGGTGTTGTGGGATCTCAAATGTAACGTAGAAAGCCAAAGTTTTTCCACAATACCTGACTACCATTTAATTTTTGGGCTTCCTTGGCGCAATGGTTAGCGCGTTCGGCTGTTAACCGAAAGGATGGTGGTTCGAGCCCACCTGGGAGAGGTGTTGTAGGGTCTCAGATGTAACGTAAAAAGTCATAACTTATTGTTGTGTGTTTGTACGACTACACAGGAGTTGATACTTTAAAACTATGGTTTTATTTACAATGATTTATACATGATCGAGGTCCGAGGTAGACTGAATTTTTAACACAGAGAGGGGGCCTTTTTATACACGAGAGATTAGATAAATAATAGACATTAAGCTAATATGGGGCTGTTCATAAACTGGCCTACTAATAATATAAAGCATAATGTCACATCCCCTTTTTTTATACAAATAAGAATGCGTTTTATAAATTTAACTTAGTCGATGGCTTTGAGATTCTTCCGGATCGTGTTACTGTCCCTTTGTCGTCTTTTGGCAATTTGCTTCTTGTCTTTCTCTTATTCGTACTTTCCGGTGACCTCGTGGTATTGGACTCAGATGGATCAGCTCGCAAGTTCTCTCGGTCGGTATCTTGAAGGTTTTCAGCATTGCATGGATGATTGTCGTGGGCTGGCTCAGAGACAGGTTCCTCTCGATCAATGATGTTTGGTGGATCTATGACGTCCTCTGGGCCAATACTCGATTCCGGAGTGAAAGACTTGATTCCGTGATTTTGATGACTGTCCGGTAGGGGAACTAGATGGAACCGGTTTCTTCGAATCCTTCCTTTAGACGTCTCGATTATATATGATCGGGGCTCCTCTGCTTTCTCGAAAACGGTTCCTTCTTTGCGTAAATCGGTTATCCATACCCTTTTCCCAAGATCTAATTTGTGTAGCTCTCTGACTCTATGGCGTTGGTCGTAATTTCGTTTCTGAGTTTTTTTCTGCGTTAGTGATGTTTCTTTGATACGTTCTGCTGATAAGATCGTCGGGACAAGCATGTTTGACGGTAATGGGAGCGTTGTTCGGAGATGGCGACTCATAAGCATTTGTGCTGGACTGAAACCATTGGACGTCGGTGTAGATCGGTACGCCAACAGTGCCAAAGGGATGTTGTCAGATTTCTTTAAAATGGATTTCGCTGTCTTTACTGCTGCTTCTGCGAACCCATTACTTTGAGGATATCTTGGGCTGCTCGTGATAGATCGAAATCCATATTTCTTGGAGAATGCGATGAATTCCAAGGTTCTTGTCGCTGATAAATTAGTGCCATTATCGCTGCGGACCACCTCTGGAATTCCGTGTCGTGCAAATATATCTTCGATGATCTCGATGACAGTTTTTGTAGTTTGATCTTTCATTCGAGCCAATTCCAGATATTTTGAGTAGTAGTCCATCATGACCAGGTACCATTTTCCCCCATGATGTAGCATATCTATGGCAACTGCTTGCCATGGTCGTTCGGGTAAGCTTGTTGGTTTTAAGGGCTCATGAAAGTTGACTGATTCTTTGAGACATCGTTCGCATCTTTTCACCTTATCTTCGATTTCCCGTGAAATTCCAGGCCACCAGACGGATTGTTTGGCTCTTTCTCGACATTTGACGATTCCCATGTGACCTTGATGAATTCGATCCATTATTTCTGGACGCATGGAACTTGGAATGAGCAGTCTGCTGCCTTTCATGATGATTCCGTCTTGGATGGTGATTTCATGCCTGTAGCTGAAGTAGTCATTACAACTACTGTGTACGCGTTTTTTCTCCGGCCATCCATGTTCGAGGTAACGTTGTAATGTTCTGCATGTAGCATCTTCCTGTTGTTTATGAAGAATTTCCGCAAGCTTTGGATCTGTAGTGGGTGGGGTCATCATTACTAACTGTACGTGAGCAGAAATTTCTTGTTGTAGCTCGTTGTCGTCAACGTCTATCAACGGAGCTCTAGACAATGTATCAGCGGCAACTAAGGATTTTCCAGGCACGTAGGAGACCTTGTACGAGTATCGCATCATGCGTAAACGTAGCCTTTGCAGTCTCGGAGATAAATCGTCCAGTTGTTTCGAATGCAATATGGAAACAAGGGGCTGATGATCAGTTTCTAGCTTTATTGTTATACCCGTTATGAAATCCTCAAATCGCTGGCATGCCCACGTTAATGCATACGCCTCGTTCTCGATCTGCGCATAGCGTTGTTCTGTCGAGGATAACGTCTTCGAGGCATAGGCAATGACTTTGTAAGTTCCATTGGCTTGTTCTTGTCGAAGTATTGCTCCAATCCCATAGCTTGACGCATCGGCGGATACTACTGTTGGCTTCCTTGGATCGAAGATACCCAAAACAGGCTTGCTTGTGAGTGTCGTCTTGAGGTATTTGAAGGCCATTTCTTGACTTGGGCCCCAAATCCAGCTGTTCTTGGTGCTCAATAGACTACTTAGTGGTTTAAGCTGCTCGGCCATTCGGGGAATGAACTTTCCAAGATAATTTACCATTCCTAATAGACGACGTAGCTCTGCGACATCAGATGGTGATTTCATCTCGACTATGGCTCGAACCTTCTCCTCGTCTGGACTGATCCCGGCACTGTCTATTACGTGCCCCAAAAACTTGATCCTTTTGTTAAATTTTTTATAATATACCACGCCACTGTTCAATTTTAAGTGGATATAACATAAATTCATTAATTCTTTTTTCATGAATCTTTAACACTAATTATTATAATACACCATTGTTAAATCTATATTTTAAATTAAATTGTTGTATTAAATTAAGCAGATAGGCACGGGGCTTACAAGTCACAATGTGACTTAGCCCCGTAGCAAACTGTATATGTAATGATAAGTAAAAAATAAACATTTTGAATTTGAATTTGAATTTTGACTCCAAAGAGGCATTTCCTTTCATTGAGCGTGACTCCTTGGTCTTTCAATCTTTCGAGAACTTCCTTTAGGTTTTCATCATGTTCGGCCATGTCCTTGCCCCATACTAGAATGTCGTCCTGATGACAAACTGTGTTCTTGACGCCTTCAATATACGAAGACATTTGGCTTTGGTAGTGCTCGGATGCAGATGTTAAACCAAAGGGCAGGCAATTGCAGCAATATCTTCCAAATGGCGTCATGAAAGTCGTAAGTAATATGGAGTCCGGATGTAGCGGTATCTGCCAATAACCGGAATTACAATCAAGTTTTGAGAAGATCTCGGCTCCAGCCAGTCGTCCAAGCGTATGGTCTACAGCCGGTATCTGGTACCGTTCACGTTGTACGTAGTTATTCAGTTGCGTATAATCCACGCATATCCTTAATTCGCCAGAATCCTTTCTCACGACCACCATGGGAGCGCACCAGTCTGTGGGGTCCTCGACTCTCCGGATTACTCCCAAGTCCACCATTCGTTTCAATTCAGCTTCGACTTGTGACATCAAAGGAATCGCAACTCGACGTGGAGTCGTCACTGCATACGGTACTGCGTTCGGTTTCAGCTTCAGTTTGTAGCTTCGTTTGACTCGTCCTAAGCCGGTAAATAGTTGAGGATAATGGTCCTTTGGTCTTATACTCGTCTCCGTGAGTTGCAGCTCATCGATTCTTTGAACTATTTTCAGGTCTTCACTTGCTCTGAGGCTTAGAAGTGGAACTTGCAATTGGTCGATGACATAGACCTTGTCATGGATGGTGGTATCTCTACTTGACAGGTAGGCTTCAATGAAACCTTTGCAGTTAATCAAGGTCTTCCCTGGTCCAAACAGACGTCGGTCAGATTTATTCAGTGCTAAGTCTTGAAATTTCGCCATGTACAGCGAGTCTGGTAATACGCAAACGTCCGCGCCGGTATCTATCTTGAATTGAACTTGTTTTGCATTAATCCTAATGTTTACCATCCAACGATCTTGTATCTCGTCGCTGCTGACTTTTCCCAAGAACGTATCCATTGGCGTTGAGTCATCATCATCCACAGAGATCATTTGCGATGTGACCTCACGATTGTAGTTGGTGGTTAACCTTTGACACACACGCTCGTAGCGGCCAATCTTCTTACACTTCCTGCAAACTGCTCTATATGCTGGGCATCGCTCTCGATTGTGTTTCTCGAACATTCCGCATTTCTTGCAGGTATCTGAAGTAACCTTGTGATCGCGTTGAATTGGTCTTGAAGGATGAGTTGCTCTTGGTCGCCTGTTCTCCTTCGTCTGAGAGGTGTTTCGAGAGCCAAGCTTTTCGACAACAGCCGGAGTTCCGTTTTTATAACTTCCTGCGTTTAATTCTTGTTGTTGTCGGCGAACTTCTTCGGCATGGCGGGCGGTTGAGATCGGTTTCTCCAGTGTAAGGTTTCCGTCTAATTGCATTTTTTCCGACAGGGCTTTGTCTCGCACCCCGACTACTATTCGGTCTCTCAGCAATTCGTCTTGGAGAGTTCCGTAGGCACATTTCTCAATCTGGGCTCGACACGCGGTGATAAACTCTTCTACCGGTTCGCCATCTTGCTGAACTCGTGAGTTGAAGGTTGCTCGCTCGTAGATAACGTTCCTCCGGAGAATGAAATGTCCTTCGAATTTATTCATAACGACATTGAAGTCAGACTTCTCTGCATCGGTGGCAAACGTAAATGACAAGAATACGTCATCAGCTTTGTCGCCCATCATGTATATTAACGCGTTGACTTGTTCCTCTCCTGTCTTGGAACTAAGACCGGACGCGGATCTGAATCTCTCGAACCTCCTCCTCCATCGGGGCCTCTCATTGGAATTCGAAAAGTTGAATTGGCAAGGCGGTTGCACTTGAAAGGCTGCGGCGTTCTGCATTTTCCGTGTCGAGGTAGACCGCAAATCTAGTCGATTACTGATTAACGAATTAAAGCTAACCGTGATATCGCGCGACTAAATACCACATTAACGAACTTCTGACACCATGTTGTGTGTTTGTACGACTACACAGGAGTTGATACTTTAAAACTATGGTTTTATTTACAATGATTTATATATGATCGAGATCCGAGATAGACTGAATTTTTAACACAGAGAGGGGGCCTTTTTATACACGAGAGATTAGATAAATAATAGACATTAAGCTAATATGGGGCTGTTCATAAACTGGCCTACTAATAATACAAAGCATAATGTCACACTTATCCACAAAACCTAACAACCATTTAATTTCTGAGCTTCTGTGGCTCAATGGTTAGCGCGTTCGGCTGTTAACCAATTGGTTGGTGGTTCGAGCCTATCCGGGAGAAGTGTTGTGACGTCTCAGATGTAACGTAAAATGTCAGAGTTTTACCTCAATACCTGACGAAAATTTAATTTTTGGGCTTCAGTGGCGCAATGGTTAGCGCGTTCGGCTATTAACCAATAGGTTGGTGGTTCGAGCCCATCCGGGAGAAGTGTTGTGACGTCTCAGATGTAACGTAAAATGTCAGAGTTTTTCCACAATACCTGACGAACATTTAATTTTTGGGCTTCAGTGGCGCAATGGTCAGCGCGTTCAGCTGTTAACCGAAAGGTTGGTGGTTCGAGCCCAAACGAGAGAGGTTTTGTGGGGTCTAAGATGTAGCGTGAAAAGTCGTAACTTTTCAACAATACCTGACAACCATTTAATTTCTGAGCTTCCGTGGCTCAATGGTTAGCGCTTTCGGCTGTTAACCAATAGGTTGGTGGTTCTAGCCCATCCGGGAGCGGTGTTGTGATGTCTCAGATGTAACGTAAAATGTCAGAGTTTTACCTCAATACCTGACGAGCATTTATTTTTTGGGCTTCCGTGGCGCAATGGTTAGCGCGTTCAGCTGTTAATCGAAAGGTTGGTGGTTCGAGCCCACCCGGGAGAGGTGTTGTGAGGTCTCATATGTAGCGTGAAAAGTCAAACTTTTTCCATAATACGTTATAACCATTTATTTTCTGATCTTTCGTGGCTCAATGGTTAGCGCGTTCGGCTGTTAACCAATAGCTTGGTGGTTCGAGCCCACCCGGGAGCGGTGTTTTTGGATCTCAAATGTAACGTAAATAGCCAAAGTTTTTCCACAATACCTGACGACCATTTAATTTTTGGGCTTCCGTGGCGCAATGGTTAGCGCGTTCAGCTGTTAACCGAAAGGTTGGTGGTTCGAGCCCAAAAGAGAGGTTTTGTGGGGTCTCAGATGTAGCGTGAAAAGTCGTAACTTTTCAACAAAACCTGTAAACCATTTAATTTTTGGGCGTCCGTGGCGCAATGGCTAGCGCGTTCGGCTGTTAACCGAAAGGTTGGTGGTTCGAGCCCATCCGGGAGCGGTGTTGTGACGTCTCAGATGTTACGTAAAATGTCAGAGTTTTTCCACAATACCTGACGAACATTTAATTTTTGGCCTTCCGTGGCGCAATAATTAGGGCGTCGAGCACTTAATCGAAAGGTTGGTGGTTCGAGCCCACCCGGAAGAGGTGTTGTGGGGTCTCAGATGTAGCGTTAAAAGTCAAAACTTTTCCACAATACGTGACAACCATTTAATTTCTGATCTTCCGTGGCTCAATGGTTAGCGCGTTCGGCTGTTAACCAATAGGTTGGTGGTTCGAGCCCACCCGGGAGCGGTGTTTTTGGATCTCAAATGTAACGTAAATAGCCAAAGTTTTTCCACAATACCTGACTACCATTTCATTTTTGGGCGTCCGTGGCGAAAGGTTAGCGCGTTCGGCTGTTAACCGAAAGGTTGGTGGTTCGAGCCCATCCGGGAGCGGTGTTGTGAGGTCTCAGATGTGAAGTAAAAAGACAAGGTTTTACCTCAATACCTGACGAAAATTTAATTTTTGGGCTTCAGTGGCGCAATGGTCAGCGCGTTCAGCTGTTAACCGAAAGGTTGGTGGTTCGAGCCCTCCCGGGAGCGGTGTTGTGACGTCTCAGATGTAACGTAAAATGTCAGAGTTTTTCCACAATACCTGACGAGCATTTAATTTTTGGGCTTCCGTGGCGCAATGGTTAGCGCGTTCAGCTGTTAATCGAAAGGTTGGTATTCGAGCCCACCCGGGAGAGGTGTTGTGAGGTCTCAGATGAAGCGTGAAAAGTCAAACTTTTTCCATAATACGTGATAACCATTTATTTTCTGATCATTCGTGGCTCAATGGTTAGCGCGTTCGGCTGTTAACCAATAGCTTGGTGGTTCGAGCCCACCCGGGAGCGGTGTTTTTGGATCTCAAATGTAACGTAAATAGCCAAAGTTTTTCCGCAATACCTGACGACCATTTTTTTTGGGCGTCCGTGGCGCAATGGTTAGCGCGTTCGGCTGTTAACCGAAAGGTTGGTGGTTCGAGCCCATCCGGTAGCGGTGTTTTGAGGCCTCAGATGTGAAGTAAAAAGTCAAAGTTTTACCTCAATACCTGACGAAAATTTAATTTTTGGGCTTCAGTGGCGCAATGGTCAGCGCGTTCAGCTGTTAACCGAAAGGTTGGTGGTTCGAGCCCAAACGAGAGAGGTTTTGTGGGGTCTCAGATGTAGCTTGAAAAGTCGTAACTTTTCAACAATACCTGACAACCATTTAATTTCTGGGCTTCCGTGGCTCAATGGTTAGCGCGTTCGGCTGTTAACCTATAGGTTGGAGGTTCTAGCCCATCCGGGAGCGGTGTTGTGATGTCTCAGATGTAACGTAAAATGTCAGAGTTTTTCCACAATACCTGACAACCATTTAATTTCTGAGCTTCCGTGGCTCAATGGTTAGCGCGTTCGGCTGTCAATCGAAAGGTTGGTGGTTCGATCCCATGCGGGAGCGGTGTTGTGAGGTCTCGGATGTGAAGTAAAAAGTCAAAGTTTTACCTCAATAGCTGACGAAAATTTAATTTTTGGGCTTCAGTGGCGCAATGGTCAGCGCGTTCAGCTGTTAACCGAAAGGTTGGTGGTTCGAGCCCACCCGGGAGCGGTGTTGTGACGTCTCAGATGTAACGTAAAATGTGAGAGTTTTTCCACAATACCTGACGAGCATTTAATTTTTGGGCTTCCGTGGCGCAATGGTTAGCGCGTTCAGCTGTTAATCGAAAGGTTGGTGGTTCGAGCCCACCCGGGAGAGGTGTTGTGAGGTCTCAGATGTAGCGTGAAAAGTCAAACTTTTTCCATAATACGTGATAACCATTTATTTTCTGGTCTTTCGTGGCTCAATGGTTAGCGCGTTCGGCTGTTAACCAATAGCTTGGTGGTTCGAGCCCACCCGGGAGCGGTGTTTTTGGATCTCAAATGTAACGTAAATAGCCAAAGTTTTTCTACAATACCTGACGACCATTTAATTTTTGGGCTTCCGTGGCGCAATGGTTAGTGCGTTCAGCTGTTAACCGAAAGGTTGGTGGTTCGAGCCCAAACGAGAGAGGATTTGTGGGGTCTCAGATGTAGCGTGAAAAGTCGTAACTTTTCAACAATACCTGACAACCATTTAATTTTTGGGCGTCCGTGGCGCAATGGCTAGCGCGTTCGGCTGTTAACCGAAAGGTTGGTGGTTCGAGCCCATCCGGGAGCGGTGTTGTGACGTCTCAGATGTTACGTAAAATGTCAGAGTTTTTCCACAATACCTGACGAACATTTAATTTTTGGGCTTCCGTGGCGCAGTAATTAGCGCGTCCAGCTCTTAATCGAAAGGTTGGTGGTTTGAGCCCACCCGGAAGAGGTGTTGTGGGGTCTCAGATGTAGCGTTAAAAGTCAAAACTTTTCCACAATACGTGACAACCATTTAATTTTTGGGCTTCCTTGGCGCAATGGTTAGCGCGTTCGGCTGTTAACCGAAAGGATGGTGGTTCGAGCCCACCTGGGAGAGGTGTTGTAGGGTCTAAGATGTAACGTAAAAAGTCATAACTTATCCACAAATCCTAACAACCATTTAATTTCTGAGCTTCTGTGGCTCAATGGTTAGCGCGTTCGGCTGTTAACCAATTGGTTGGTGGTTCGAGCCTATCCGGGAGAAGTGTTGTGACGTCTCAGATGTAACGTAAAATGTCAGAGTTTTTCCACAATACCTGACGAACATTTAATTGTTGGGCTTGCGTGGGGCAATGGTTAGCGCGTTCAGCTGTTAATCGAAAGTTTGGTGGTTCGAGCCCACCCGGGAGAGGTGTTGTTGGGTCTCATATGTAGCGTAAAAAGTCAAAACTTTTCCACAATACGTGACAACCATTTATTTTCTGAGCTTTCGTGGCTCAATGGTTAGCGCATTCGGCTGTTAACCGAAAGGTTGGTGGTTCGAGCCCATCCGGGAGCGGTGTTGTGAGGCCTCAGATGTGAAGTAAAAAGTCAAAGTTTTACCTCAATACCTGACGAAAATTTAATTTTTGGGCTTCAGTGGCGCAATGGTCAGCGCGTTCAGCTGTTAACCGAAAGGTTGGTGGTTCGAGCCCAAACGAGAGAGGTTTTGTGGGGTCTCAGATGTAGCGTGAAAAGTCGTAACTTTTCAACAATACCTGACAACCATTTAACTTCTGAGCTTCCGTGGCTCAATGGTTAGCGCGTTCGGCTGTTAACCAATAGGTTGGTGGTTCTAGCCCATCCGGGAGCGGTGTTGTGATGTCTCAGATGTAACGTAAAATGTCAGAGTTTTTCCACAATACCTGACGAACATTTAATTTTTGGGCTTCCGTGGCGCAATGGTTAGCGCGTTCAGCTGTTAATCGAAAGGTTGGTGGTTCGAGCCCACCCGGAAGAGGTGATGTGGGGTCTCAGATGTAGCGTAAAAAGTCAAAACTTTTCCACAATACGTGACAACCATTCAATTTCTGAGCTTCCGTGGCTCAATGGTTAGCGCGTTCGGCTGATAATCGAAAGGTTGGTGGTTCGAGCCCATCCGGGAGCGGTGTTGTGAGGTCTCAGATGTAGCGTGAAAAGTCAAACTTTTTCCATAATACGTGATAACCATTTATTTTCTGATCTTTCGTGGCTCAATGGTTAGCGCGTTCGGCTGTTAACCAATAGGTTGGTGGTTCGAGCCCACCCGGGAGCGGTGTTTTTGGATCTCAAATGTAACGTAAATAGCCAAAATTTTTCCACAATACCTGACGACCATTTAATTTTTGGGCGTCCGTGGCGAATGGTTAGCGCATTCGGCTGTTAACCGAAAGGTTGGTGGTTCGAGCCCACCCGGGAGAGGTGTTGTTAGGTCTCAGATGTAGCGTGAAAAGTCAAAATTTTTCCATAATACGTGATAACCATTTATTTTCTGATCTTTCGTGGCTCAATGGTTAGCGCGTTAGGCTGTTAACCAATAGCTTGGTGGTTCGAGCCCACCCGGGAGCGGTGTTTTTGGATCTCAAATGTAACGTAAATAGCCAAAGTTTTTCTACAATACCTGACGACCATTTAATTTTTGGGCTTCCGTGGCGCAATGGTTAGTGCGTTCAGCTGTTAACCGAAAGGTTGGTGGTTCGAGCCCAAACGAGAGAGGATTTGTGGGGTCTCAGATGAAGCGTGAAAAGTCGTAACTTTTCAAAAATACCTGACAACCATTTAATTTTTGGGCATCCGTGGCGCAATGGCTAGCGCGTTCGGCTGTTAACCGAAAGGTTGGTGGTTCGAGCCCATCCGGGAGCGGTGTTGTGACGTCTCAGATGTTACGTAAAATGTCAGAGTTTTTCCACAATACCTGACGAACATTTAATTTTTGGGCTTCCGTGGCGCAGTAATTAGCGCGTCCAGCTCTTAATCGAAAGGTTGGTGGTTCGAGCCCACCCGTAAGAGGTGTTGTGGGGTCTCAGATGTAGCGTTAAAAGTCAAAACTTTTCCACAATACGTGACAACCATTTAATTTTTGGGCTTCCTTGGCGCAATGGTTAGCGCGTTCGGCTGTTAACCGAAAGGATGGTGGTTCGAGCCCACCTGGGAGAGGTGTTGTAGGGTCTAAGATGTAACGTAAAAAGTCATAACTTATCCACAAAACCTAACAACCATTTAATTTCTGAGCTTCTGTGGCTCAATGGTTAGCGCGTTCGGCTGTTAACCAATTGGTTGGTGGTTCGAGCCTATCCGGGAGAAGTGTTGTGACGTCTCAGATGTAACGTAAAATGTCAGAGTTTTTCCACAATACCTGACGAACATTTAATTGTTGGGCTTGCGTGGCGCAATGGTTAGCGCGTTCAGCTGTTAATCGAAAGTTTGGTGGTTCGAGCCCACCCGGGAGAGGTGTTGTTGGGTCTCATATGTAGCGTAAAAAGTCAAAACTTTTCCACAATACATGACAACCATTTATTTTCTGAGCTTTCGTGGCTCAATGGTTAGCGCATTCGGCTGTTAACCGAAAGGTTGGTGGTTCGAGCCCATCCGGGAGCGGTGTTGTGAGGCCTCAGATGTGAAGTAAAAAGTCAAAGTTTTACCTCAATACCTGACGAAAATTTAATTTTTGGGCTTCAGTGGCGCAATGGTCAGCGCGTTCAGCTGTTAACCGAAAGGTTGGTGGTTCGAGCCCAAACGAGAGAGGTTTTGTGGGGTCTCAGATGTAGCGTGAAAAGTCGTAACTTTTCAACAATACCTGACAACCATTTAACTTCTGAGCTTCCGTGGCTCAATGGTTAGCGCGTTCGGCTGTTAACCAATAGGTTGGTGGTTCTAGCCCATCCGGGAGCGGTGTTGTGATGTCTCAGATGTAACGTAAAATGTCAGAGTTTTTCCACAATACCTGACGAACATTTAATTTTTGGGCTTCCGTGGCGCAATGGTTAGCGCGTTCAGCTGTTAATCGAAAGGTTGGTGGTTCGAGCCCACCCGGAAGAGGTGATGTGGGGTCTCAGATGTAGCGTAAAAAGTCAAAACTTTTCCACAATACGTGACAACCATTCAATTTCTGAGCTTCCGTGGCTCAATGGTTAGCGCGTTCGGCTGTTAATCGAAAGGTTGGTGGTTCGAGCCCATCCGGGAGCGGTGTTGTGAGGTCTCAGATGTAGCGTGAAAAGTCAAACTTTTTCCATAATACGTGATAACCATTTATTTTCTGATCTTTCGTGGCTCAATGGTTAGCGCGTTCGGCTGTTAACCAATAGGTTGGTGGTTCGAGCCCACCCGGGAGCGGTGTTTTTGGATCTCAAATGTAACGTAAATAGCCAAAATTTTTCCACAATACCTGACGACCATTTAATTTTTGGGCGTCCGTGGCGAATGGTTAGCGCATTCGGCTGTTAACCGAAAGGTTGGTGGTTCGAGCCCACCCGGGAGAGGTGTTGTTAGGTCTCAGATGTAGCGTGAAAAGTCAAAATTTTTCCATAATACGTGATAACCATTTATTTTCTGATCTTTCGTGGCTCAATGGTTAGCGCGTTAGGCTGTTAACCAATAGCTTGGTGGTTCGAGCCCACCCGGGAGCGGTGTTTTTGGATCTCAAATGTAACGTAAATAGCCAAAGTTTTTCTACAATACCTGACGACCATTTAATTTTTGGGCTTCCGTGGCGCAATGGTTAGTGCGTTCAGCTGTTAACCGAAAGGTTGGTGGTTCGAGCCCAAACGAGAGAGGATTTGTGGGGTCTCAGATGAAGCGTGAAAAGTCGTAACTTTTCAAAAATACCTGACAACCATTTAATTTTTGGGCATCCGTGGCGCAATGGCTAGCGCGTTCGGCTGTTAACCGAAAGGTTGGTGGTTCGAGCCCATCCGGGAGCGGTGTTGTGACGTCTCAGATGTTACGTAAAATGTCAGAGTTTTTCCACAATACCTGACGAACATTTAATTTTTGGGCTTCCGTGGCGCAGTAATTAGCGCGTCCAGCTCTTAATCGAAAGGTTGGTGGTTCGAGCCCACCCGTAAGAGGTGTTGTGGGGTCTCAGATGTAGCGTTAAAAGTCAAAACTTTTCCACAATACGTGACAACCATTTAATTTTTGGGCTTCCTTGGCGCAATGGTTAGCGCGTTCGGCTGTTAACCGAAAGGATGGTGGTTCGAGCCCACCTGGGAGAGGTGTTGTAGGGTCTAAGATGTAACGTAAAAAGTCATAACTTATCCACAAAACCTAACAACCATTTAATTTCTGAGCTTCTGTGGCTCAATGGTTAGCGCGTTCGGCTGTTAACCAATTGGTTGGTGGTTCGAGCCTATCCGGGAGAAGTGTTGTGACGTCTCAGATGTAACGTAAAATGTCAGAGTTTTTCCACAATACCTGACGAACATTTAATTGTTGGGCTTGCGTGGCGCAATGGTTAGCGCGTTCAGCTGTTAATCGAAAGTTTGGTGGTTCGAGCCCACCCGGGAGAGGTGTTGTTGGGTCTCATATGTAGCGTAAAAAGTCAAAACTTTTCCACAATACGTGACAACCATTTATTTTCTGAGCTTTCGTGGCTCAATGGTTAGCGCATTCGGCTGTTAACCGAAAGGTTGGTGGTTCGAGCCCATCCGGGAGCGGTGTTGTGAGGCCTCAGATGTGAAGTAAAAAGTCAAAGTTTTACCTCAATACCTGACGAAAATTTAATTTTTGGGCTTCAGTGGCGCAATGGTCAGCGCGTTCAGCTGTTAACCGAAAGGTTGGTGGTTCGAGCCCAAACGAGAGAGGTTTTGTGGGGTCTCAGATGTAGCGTGAAAAGTCGTAACTTTTCAACAATACCTGACAACCATTTAACTTCTGAGCTTCCGTGGCTCAATGGTTAGCGCGTTCGGCTGTTAACCAATAGGTTGGTGGTTCTAGCCCATCCGGGAGCGGTGTTGTGATGTCTCAGATGTAACGTAAAATGTCAGAGTTTTTCCACAATACCTGACGAACATTTAATTTTTGGGCTTCCGTGGCGCAATGGTTAGCGCGTTCAGCTGTTAATCGAAAGGTTGGTGGTTCGAGCCCACCCGGAAGAGGTGATGTGGGGTCTCAGATGTAGCGTAAAAAGTCAAAACTTTTCCACAATACGTGACAACCGTTCAATTTCTGAGCTTCCGTGGCTCAATGGTTAGCGCGTTCGGCTGTTAATCGAAAGGTTGGTGGTTCGAGCCCATCCGGGAGCGGTGTTGTGAGGTCTCAGATGTAGCGTGAAAAGTCAAACTTTTCCCATAATACGTGATAACCATTTATTTTCTGATCTTTCGTGGCTCAATGGTTAGCGCGTTCGGCTGTTAACCAATAGGTTGGTGGTTCGAGCCCATCCGGGAGCGGTGTTTTTGGATCTCAAATGTAACGTAAATAGCCAAAATTTTTCCACAATACCTGACGACCATTTAATTTTTGGGCGTCCGTGGCGAATGGTTAGCGCATTCGGCTGTTAACCGAAAGGTTGGTGGTTCGAGCCCATCCGGGAGCGGTGTTGTGAGGCCTCAGATGTGAAGTAAAAAGTCAAAGTTTTACCTCAATACCTGACGAAAATTTAATTTTTGGGCTTCAGTGGCGCAATGGTCAGCGCGTTCAGCTGTTAACCGAAAGGTTGGTGGTTCGAGCCCAAACGAGAGAGGTTTTGTGGGGTCTCAGATGTAGCGTGAAAAGTCGTAACTTTTCAACAATACCTGACAACCATTTAATTTCTGAGCTTCCGTGGCTCAATGGTTAGCGCGTTCGGCTGTTAACCAATAGGTTGGTGGTTCTAGCCCATCCGGGAGCGGTGTTGTGATGTCTCAGATGTAACGTAAAATGTCAGAGTTTTTCCACAATACCTGACGAACATTTAATTTTTGGGCTTCCGTGGCGCAATGGTTAGCGCGTTCAGCTGTTAATCGAAAGGTTGGTGGTTCGAGCCCACCCGGAAGAGGTGATGTGGGGTCTCAGATGTAGCGTAAAAAGTCAAAACTTTTCCACAATACGTGACAACCATTCAATTTCTGAGCTTCCGTGGCTCAATGGTTAGCGCGTTCGGCTGTTAATCGAAAGGTTGGTGGTTCGAGCCCATCCGGGAGCGGTGTTGTGAGGTCTCGGATGTGAAGTAAAAAGTTAAAGTTTTACCTCAATACCTGACGAGCATTTATTTTTTGGGCTTCCGTGGCGCAATGGTTAGCGCGTTCAGCTGTTTATGGAAAGGTTGGTGGTTCGAGCCCACCCGGGAGAGGTGTTGTGAGGTCTCAGATGTAGCGTGAAAAGTCAAACTTTTTCCATAATACGTGATAACCATTTATTTTCTGATCTTTCGTGGCTCAATGGTTAGCGCGTTCGGCTGTTAACCATTAGCTTGGTGGTTCGAGCCCACCCGGGAGCGGTGTTTTTGGATCTCAAATGTAACGTAAATAGCCAAAGTTTTTCCACAATACCTGACGACCATTTAATTTTTGGGCTTCCGTGGCGCAATGGTTAGCGCGTTCAGCTGTTAACCGAAAGGTTGGTGGTTCGAGCCCAAAAGAGAGGTTTTGTGGGGTCTCAGATGTAGCGTGAAAAGTCGTAACTTTTCAACAAAACCTGACAACCATTTAATTTTTGGGCGTCCGTGGCGCAATGGCTAGCGCGTTCGGCTGTTAACCGAAAGGTTGGTGGTTCGAGCCCATCCGGGAGCGGTGTTGTGACGTCCCAGATGTTACGTAAAATGTCAGAGTTTTTCCACAATACCTGACGAACATTTAATTTTTGGCCTTCCGTGGCGCAATAATTAGCGCGTCGAGCACTTAATCGAAAGGTTGGTGGTTCGAGCCCACCGGAAGAGGTGTTGTGGGGTCTCAGATGTAGCGTTAAAAGTCAAAACTTTTCCACAATACGTGACAACCATTTAATTTCTGATCTTCCGTGGCTCAATGGTTAGCGCGTTCGGCTGTTAACCAATAGGTTGGTGGTTCGAGCCCACCCGGGAGCGGTGTTTTTGGATCTCAAATGTAACGTAAATAGCCAAAGTTTTTCCACAATACCTGACGACCATTTAATTTTTGGGCGTCCGTGGCGAATGGTTAGCGCGTTCGGCTGTTAACCGAAAGGTTGGTGGTTCGAGCCCATCCAGGAGCGGTGTTGTGAGGTCTCAGATGTGAAGTAAAAAGACAAGGTTTTACCTCAATACCTGACGAAAATTTAGTTTTTGGGCTTCAGTGGCGCAATGGTCAGCGCGTTCAGCTGTTAACCGAAAGGTTGGTGGTTCGAGCCCTCCCGGGAGCGGTGTTGTGACGTCTCAGATGTAACGTAAAATGTCAGAGTTTTTCCACAATACCTGACGAGCATTTAATTTTTGGGCTTCCGTGGCGCAATGGTTAGCGCGTTCAGCTGTTAATCGAAAGGTTGGTATTCGAGCCCACCCGTGAGAGGTGTTGTGAGGTCTCAGATGAAGCGTGAAAAGTCGTAATTTTCAACAATACCTGACAACCATTTAATTTCTGAGCTTCCGTGGCTCAATGGTTAGCGCGTTCGGCTGTTAACCAATAGGTTGGAGGTTCTAGCCCATCCGGGAGCGGTGTTGTGATGTCTCAGATGTAACGTAAAATGTCAGAGTTTTTCCACAATACCTGACGAACATTTAATTTTTGGACTTCCGTGGCGCAATGGTTAGCGCGTTCAGCTGTTAATCGAAAGGTTGGTGGTTCGAGCCCACCCGGTAGAGGTGTTGTGGGGTCTCAGATGTAGCGTAAAAAGTCAAAACTTTTCCACAATACGTGACAACCATTTAATTTCAGAGCTTCCGTGGCTCAATGGTTAGCGCGTTCGGCTGTCAATCGAAAGTTTGTTGGTTGGAGCCCATCCGGGAGCGGTGTTGTGAGGTCTAGGATGTGAAGTAAAAAGTCAAAGTTTTACCTCAATACCTGACGAAAATTTAATTTTTGGGCTTCAGTGGCGCAATGGTCAGCGCGTTCAGCTGTTAACCGAAAGGTTGGTGGTTCGAGCCCTCCCGGGAGCGGTGTTGTGACGTCTCAGATGTAACGTAAAATGTCAGAGTTTTTCCACAATACCTGACGAGCATTTAATTTTTGGGCTTCCGTGGCGCAATGGTTAGCGCGATCAGCTGTTACCAATAGGTTGGTGGTTCGAGCCCACCCGGGAGCGGTGTTATGTGATCTCAAATGTAACGTAGAAAGCCAAAGTTTTTCCACAATACCTGACGACCATTTAATTTTTGGGCTTCCGTGGCGCAATGGTTAGCGCGTTCGGCTGTTAACCAATAGGTTGGTGGTTCGAGCCCACCAGGGAGCGGTGTTGTGTGATCTCAAATGTAACGTAGAAAGCCAAAGTTTTTCCACAATACCTGACGACCATTTTTTTTGGGCGTCCGTGGCGCAATGGTTAGCGCGTTCGGCTGTTAACCGAAAGGTTGGTGGTTCGAGCCCATCCGGGAGCGGTGTTGTGAGGTCTCAGATGTGACGTAAAAAGTCAAAGTTTTTCCACAATACCTGACAACCATTTAATTTCTGAGCTTCCGTGGCTCAATGGTTAGCGCGTTCGGCTGTTAACCAATAGGTTGGTGGTTCGAGCCCACCCGGGAGCGGTGATGTGGGATCTCAAATGTAACGTAGAAAGCCAAAGTTTTTGCACAATAAATGACGACCATTTAATTTTTGGGCTTCCGTGGCGCAATGGTTAGCGCGTTCGGCTGTTAACCAATAGGTTGGTGGTTCGACCCCATCAGGGAGCGGTGTTGTGAGGTCTCAGATTTGACGTAAAAAATCAAGGTTTTTACACAATACCTGACGAGCATTTAACTTTTGGGCTTCCGTGGCGCAATGGTTAGCGCGTTCGGCTGTTAACCAATAGGTTGGTGGTTCGAGCCCATCCGGGAGCGGTGTTGTGAGGTCTCAGATGTGACGTAAAAAGTCAAGGTTTTTACACAATACCTGACGAGCATTTAACATTTGGGCTTCCGTGGCGCAATGTTTAGCGCGTTCGGCTGTTAACCAATAGGTTGGTGGTTCGAGCCCATCCGGGAGCGGTGTTGTGAGGTCTCAGATGTGACGTAAGAAGTCAAGGTTTTTACACAATACCTGACGAGTATTTAACTTTTGGGCTTCCGTGGCGCAATGGTTAGCGCGTTCGGCTGTTAACCAGTAGGTTGGTGGTTCGAGCCCATCCGGTAGCGGTTTTGTGAGGTCTCAGATGTGACGTAAAAAGTCAAGGTTTTTACACAATACCTGACGAGCATTTAATTTTTGGGATTCCGTGGCGCAATGGTTAGCGCGTTCAGCTGTTAATCGAAAGGTTGGTGGTTCGAGCCCACCCGGGAGAGGTGTTGTGGGGTCTCAAATGTAACGTAGAAAGCCAAAGTTTTTCCACAACACCTGACAACCATTTAATTTCTGAGCTTCCGTGGCTCAATGGTTAGCGCGTTCGGCTGTTAACCAATAGGTTGGTAGTTCGAGCCCATCCGGGAGCGGTGTTGTGAGGTCTCAGATGTGACGTAAATAGTCAAGGTTTTTACACAATACCTGACGAGCATTTAACTTTTGGGCTTCCGTGGCGCAATGGTTAGCGCGTTCGGCTGTTAACCAATAGGTTGGTGGTTCGAGCGCATCCGGGAGCGGTGTTGTGAGGTCTCAGATGTGACGTAAGAAGTCAAGGTTTTTACACAATACCTGACGAGTATTTAACTTTTGGGCTTCCGTGGCGCAATGGTTAGCGCGTTCGGCTGTTAAGCAATAGGTTGGTGGTTCGAGCCCATCCGGGAGCGGTGTTGTGAGGTCTCAGATGTGACGTAAAAAGTCAAGGTTTTTTCACAATACCTGACGAGCATTTAAATTTTGGGCTTCCTTGGCGCAATGGTTAGCGCGTTCGGCTGTTAACCAATAGGTTGGTGGTTCGAGCCCACCCGGGAGCGGTGTTGTGTGATCTCAAATGTAACGTAGAAAGCCAAAATTGTTCCACAATACCTGACGACCATTTAATTTTTGGGCTTCCGTGGCGCAATGGTTAGCGCGTTCGGCTGTTAACCAATAGGTTGGTGGTTCGAGCCCATCCGGGAGCGGTGTTGTGAGGTCTCAGATGTGACGTAAAAAGTCAAGGTTTTTACACAATACCTGACGAGCATTTAATTTTTGGGATTCCGTGGCGCAATGGTTAGCGCGCTCAGCTGTTAATCGAAAGGTTGGTGGTTCGAGCCCACCCGGGAGAGGTGTTGTGGGGTCTCAAATGTAACGTAGAAAGCCAAAGTTTTTCCACAACACCTGACAACCATTTAATTTCTGAGCTTCCGTGGCTCAATGGTTAGCGCGTTCGGCTGTTAACCAATAGGTTGGTAGTTCGAGCCCATCCGGGAGCGGTGTTGTGAGGTCTCAGATGTGACGTAAATAGTCAAGGTTTTTAAACAATACCTGACGAGTATTTAACTTTTGGGCTTCCGTGGCGCAATGGTTAGCGCGTTCGGCTGTTAAGCAATAGGTTGGTGGTTCGAGCCCATCCGGGAGCGGTGTTGTGAGGTCTCAGAAGTGACGTAAAATGTCAGAGTTTTTCCACAATACGTGACGACCATTTAATTTCTGAGCTTTCGTGGCTCAATGGTTAGCGCGTTCGGCTGTTAACCAATAGGTTGGTGGTTAGAGCCCATCCGGGAGCGGTGTTGTGAGGTCTCAGATGTGACGTAAAAAGTCAAGGTTTTTCCACAATACCTAACAAGCATTTAACTTTTGGGCTTCCGTGGCGCAATGGTTAGCGCGTTCGGCTGTTAACCAATAGGTTGGTGGTTCGAGCCCATCCGGAAGCGGTGTTGTGAGGTCTCAGATGTGACGTAAAAAGTCAAGGTTTTTACACAATACCTGACGAGCATTTAACTTTTGGGCTTCCGTGGCGCAATGGTTTGTGCGTTCGGCTGTTAACCAATAGGTTGGTGGTTCGAGCCCATCCGGGAGCGGTGTTGTGAGGTCTCAGATGTGACGTAAAAAGTCAAGGTTTTTACACAATACCTGACGAGCATTTAATTTTTGGGCTTCCGTGGCACAATGGTTAGCGCGTTCAGCTGTTAATCGAAAGGTTGGTGGTTCGAGCCCACCCGGGAGAGGTGTTGTGGGGTCTCAAATGTAACGTAGAAAGCCAAAGTTTTTCCACAATACCTGACAACAATTTAATTTCTGAGCTTCCGTGGCTCAATGGTTAGCGCGTTCGGCTGTTAACCAATAGGTTGGTGGTTCGACCCCATCCGGGAGCGGTGTTGTGAGGTCTCAGATGTGACGTAAAAAGCCAAGGTTTTTACATAATACCTGACGAGCATTTAACTTTTGGGCTTCCGTGTCGCAATGGTTAGCGCGTTCGGCTGTTAACCAATAGGTTGGTGGTTCGAGCCCATCCGGGAGCGGTGTAGTGAGGTCTCAGATGTGACGTAAAAAGTCAAGGTTTTTACACAATACCTAACGAGCATTTAACTTTTGGGCTTCCGTGGCACAATGGTTAGCGCGTTCAGCTGTTAATCGAAAGGTTGGTGGTTCGAGCCCACCCGGGAGAGGTGTTGTGGGGTCTCAAATGTAACGTAGAAAGCCAAAGTTTTTCCACAATACCTGACAACAGTTTAATTTCTGAGCTTCCGTGGCTCAATGGTTAGCGCGTTCGGCTGTTAACCAATAGGTTGGTGGTTCGAGCCCATCCGGGAGCGGTGTTGTGACGTCTCAGATGTGACGTAAAAAGTCAAGGTTTTTCCAAAATACCGGACGACCATTTAAATTCTGGGCTTCCGTGGCGCAATCGTTAGCGCGTTCGGCTGTTAACAGAAAGGTTGGTGGTTCGAGCACACCCGGGAGCGGTGCTATGAGGTCTCAGATGTTACGTAAAAAGTCAAAGTTTTTCCACAATACGTGACAACCATTTAATTTCTGAGCTTCCGTGGCGCAATGGTTAGCGCGTTCAGCAGTTAACAAATAATTTAGTGGTTCGAGCCCACCCGGGAGCGGCGTTGTGGGATCTCAAACGTAACGTAGAAAGCCAAAGTTTTTCCACAATACCTGACGACCATTTAATTTTTGGGCTTCCGTGGCGCAATGGTTAACGCGTTCGGCTGTTAACCAATAGGTTGGTGGTTCGAGCCCACCCGGGAGCGGTGTTGTGGGATCTCAAATGTAACGTAGAAAGCCAAAGTTTTTCCACAATACGTGACGACCATTTAATTTTTGGGCTTCCGTGGCGCAATGGTTAGCGCGTTCGGCTGTTAACCGAAAGGTTGGTGGTTCGAGCCCATCCAGGAGCGGTGTTGTGACGTCTCAGATGTGACGTAAAAAGTCAAGGTTTTTACACAATATCTGACAAGTATCTAATTTTTGGGCTTCCGTGGCGCAATGGTTAGCGCGTTCAGCTGTTAATCGAAAGGTTGGTGGTTCGAGCCCACCCTGGAGAGGTGTTGTGGGGTCTCAAATGTAACGTAGAAAGCCAAAGTTTTTCCACAATACCTGACAACCGTTTAATTTTTGGGCTTCCGTGGCGCAATGGTTAGCGCGTTCGGCTGTTAACCAATAGGTTGGTGGTTCGAGCCCATCCGGGAGCGGTGTTGTGAGGTCTCAGACGTGACGTAAAAAGTCAAGGTTTTTACACAATACCTGACGAGCATTTAATTTTTGGGCTTCCGTGGCACAATGGTTTGCGCGTTCAGCTGTTAATCGAAAGGTTGGTGGTTCGAGCCCACCCGGGAGAGGTGTTGTGGGATCTCAAATGTAACGTAGAAAGCCAAAGTTTTTCCACAATACGTGACAACCATTTAATTTCTGAGCTTCCGTGGCTGAATGGTTAGCGCGTTCAGCTTTTAACCAATAGGGTGGTGGTTCGAGCCCACCCGGGAGCTGTGTTGTGGGATCTCAAATGTAACGTAGAAAGACAAAGTTTTTCCACAATACCTGACGACCATTTATATTTTGGGCTTCCTTGGCGCAATGGTTAGCGCGTTCGGCTGTTAACCGAAAGGTTGGTGGTTCGAGCCCAACCGAGAGAGGTGTTGTAGGGTCTCAGATGTAACGTCATAAGTCATAACTTATCCACAACACCTGACAACCATTTAATCTCTGAGCTTCCGTGGCTGAATGGTTAGCGCGTTCAGCTTTTAACCAATAGGGTGGTGGTTCGAGCCCACCCGGGAGCTGTGTTGTGGGATCTCAAATGTAACGTAGAAAGACAAAGTTTTTCCACAATACCTGACGACCATTTATATTTTGGGCTTCCTTGGCGCAATGGTTAGCGCGTTCGGCTGTTAACCGAAAGGTTGGTGGTTCGAGCCCAACCGAGAGAGGTGTTGTAGGGTCTCAGATGTAACGTCATAAGTCATAACTTATCCACAACACATGACAACCATTTAATCTCTGAGCTTCCGTGGCTCAATGGTTAGCGCGTTCGGCTGTTAACCAATAGGTTGGTGGTTCGAGCCCATCCGGGAGCGGTGTTGTGAGGTCTCAGATATAACGTAAAATGTCAGAGTTTTTCCACAATACCTGACGAGCATTTAATTTTTGGGCTTCCGTGGCGCAATGGTTAGCGCGTTCAGCAGTTAACAAATAGGTTAGTGGTTCGAGCCCACCCGGGAGCGGCGTTGTGGGATCTCAAACGTAACGTAGAAAGCCAAAGTTTTTCCACAATACCTGACGACCATTTAATTTTTGGGCTTCCGTGGCGCAATGGTTAACGCGTTCGGCTGTTAACAAATAGGTTGGTGGTTCGAGCCCACCCGGGAGCGGTGTTGTGGGATCTCAAATGTAACGTAGAAAGCCAAAGTTTTTCCACAATACGTGACAACCATTTAATTTCTGAGCTTCCGTGGCTGAATGGTTAGCGCGTTCAGCTTTTAACCAATAGGGTGGTGGTTCGAGCCCACCCGGGAGCGGTGTTGTGGGATCTCAAATGTAACGTAGAAAGACAAAGTTTTTCCACAATACCTGACGACCATTTATATTTTGGGCTTCCTTGGCGCAATGGTTAGCGCGTTCGGCTGTTAACCGAAAGGTTGGTGGTTCGAGCCCAACCGAGAGAGGTGTTGTAGGGTCTCAGATGTAACGTAATAAGTCATAACTTATCCACAACACCTGACAACCATTTAATTTCTGAGCTTTCGTGGCTCAATGGTTAGCGCGTTCGGCTGTTAACCAATAGGTTGGTGGTTCGAGCCCATCCGGGAGCGGTGTTGTGAGGTCTCAGAAGTGACGTAAAAAGTCAAGGTTTTTACACAATACCTGACGAGCATTTAATTTTTGGGCTTCCGTGGCGCAATGGTTAGCGCGTTCAGCAGTTAACAAATAGGTTAGTGGTTCGAGCCCACCCGGGAGCGGCGTTGTGGGATCTCAAACGTAACGTAGAAAGCCAAAGTTTTTCCACAATACCTGACGACCATTTAATTTTTGGGCTTCCGTGGCGCAATGGTTAACGCGTTCGGCTGTTAACAAATAGATTGGTGGTTCGAGCCCACCCGGGAGCGGTGTTGTGGGATCTCAAATGTAACGTAGAAAGCCAAAGTTTTTCCACAATACGTGACAACCATTTAATTTCTGAGCTTCCGTGGCTGAATGGTTAGCGCGTTCAGCTTTTAACCAATAGGGTGGTGGTTCGAGCCCATCCGGGAGCGGTGTTGTGAGGTCTCAGAAGTGACGTAAAATGTCAGAGTTTTTCCACAATACGTGACGACCATTTAATTTCTGAGCTTTCGTGGCTCAATGGTTAGCGCGTTCGGCTGTTAACCAATAGGTTGGTGGTTAGAGCCCATCCGGGAGCGGTGTTGTGAGGTCTCAGATGTGACGTAAAAAGTCAAGGTTTTTCCACAATACCTAACAAGCATTTAACTTTTGGGCTTCCGTGGCGCAATGGTTAGCGCGTTCGGCTGTTAACCAATAGGTTGGTGGTTCGAGCCCATCCGGAAGCGGTGTTGTGAGGTCTCAGATGTGACGTAAAAAGTCAAGGTTTTTACACAATACCTGACGAGCATTTAACTTTTGGGCTTCCGTGGCGCAATGGTTTGTGCGTTCGGCTGTTAACCAATAGGTTGGTGGTTCGAGCCCATCCGGGAGCGGTGTTGTGAGGTCTCAGATGTGACGTAAAAAGTCAAGGTTTTTACACAATACCTGACGAGCATTTAATTTTTGGGCTTCCGTGGCACAATGGTTAGCGCGTTCAGCTGTTAATCGAAAGGTTGGTGGTTCGAGCCCACCCGGGAGAGGTGTTGTGGGGTCTCAAATGTAACGTAGAAAGCCAAAGTTTTTCCACAATACCTGACAACAATTTAATTTCTGAGCTTCCGTGGCTCAATGGTTAGCGCGTTCGGCTGTTAACCAATAGGTTGGTGGTTCGACCCCATCCGGGAGCGGTGTTGTGAGGTCTCAGATGTGACGTAAAAAGCCAAGGTTTTTACATAATACCTGACGAGCATTTAACTTTTGGGCTTCCGTGTCGCAATGGTTAGCGCGTTCGGCTGTTAACCAATAGGTTGGTGGTTCGAGCCCATCCGGGAGCGGTGTAGTGAGGTCTCAGATGTGACGTAAAAAGTCAAGGTTTTTACACAATACCTAACGAGCATTTAACTTTTGGGCTTCCGTGGCACAATGGTTAGCGCGTTCAGCTGTTAATCGAAAGGTTGGTGGTTCGAGCCCACCCGGGAGAGGTGTTGTGGGGTCTCAAATGTAACGTAGAAAGCCAAAGTTTTTCCACAATACCTGACAACAGTTTAATTGCTGAGCTTCCGTGGCTCAATGGTTAGCGCGTTCGGCTGTTAACCAATAGGTTGGTGGTTCGAGCCCATCCGGGAGCGGTGTTGTGACGTCTCAGATGTGACGTAAAAAGTCAAGGTTTTTCCAAAATACCGGACGACCATTTAAATTCTGGGCTTCCGTGGCGCAATCGTTAGCGCGTTCGGCTGTTAACAGAAAGGTTGGTGGTTCGAGCACACCCGGGAGCGGTGCTATGAGGTCTCAGATGTTACGTAAAAAGTCAAAGTTTTTCCACAATACGTGACAACCATTTAATTTCTGAGCTTCCGTGGCGCAATGGTTAGCGCGTTCAGCAGTTAACAAATAATTTAGTGGTTCGAGCCCACCCGGGAGCGGCGTTGTGGGATCTCAAACGTAACGTAGAAAGCCAAAGTTTTTCCACAATACCTGACGACCATTTAATTTTTGGGCTTCCGTGGCGCAATGGTTAACGCGTTCGGCTGTTAACCAATAGGTTGGTGGTTCGAGCCCACCCGGGAGCGGTGTTGTGGGATCTCAAATGTAACGTAGAAAGCCAAAGTTTTTCCACAATACGTGACGACCATTTAATTTTTGGGCTTCCGTGGCGCAATGGTTAGCGCGTTCGGCTGTTAACCGAAAGGTTGGTGGTTCGAGCCCATCCAGGAGCGGTGTTGTGACGTCTCAGATGTGACGTAAAAAGTCAAGGTTTTTACACAATATCTGACAAGTATCTAATTTTTGGGCTTCCGTGGCGCAATGGTTAGCGCGTTCAGCTGTTAATCGAAAGGTTGGTGGTTCGAGCCCACCCTGGAGAGGTGTTGTGGGGTCTCAAATGTAACGTAGAAAGCCAAAGTTTTTCCACAATACCTGACAACCGTTTAATTTTTGGGCTTCCGTGGCGCAATGGTTAGCGCGTTCGGCTGTTAACCAATAGGTTGGTGGTTCGAGCCCATCCGGGAGCGGTGTTGTGAGGTCTCAGACGTGACGTAAAAAGTCAAGGTTTTTACACAATACCTGACGAGCATTTAATTTTTGGGCTTCCGTGGCACAATGGTTTGCGCGTTCAGCTGTTAATCGAAAGGTTGGTGGTTCGAGCCCACCCGGGAGAGGTGTTGTGGGGTCTCAAATGTAACGTAGAAAGCCAAAGTTTTTCCACAATACCTGACAACAATTTAATTTCTGAGCTTCCGTGGCTCAATGGTTAGCGCGTTCGGCTGTTAACCAATAGGTTGGTGGTTCGAGCCCATCCGGGAGCGGTGTCGTGAGGTCTCAGATGTGACGTAAAAAGTCAAGGTTTTTACACAATACCTGACGAGCATTTAACTTTTGGGCTTCCGTGGCGCAATGGTTAGCGCGTTCGGCTAACCATTTTTTACACAATACCTGACGACCATTTAATTTTTGGGCTTCCGTGGCGCAATGGTTAACGCGTTCGGCTGTTAACCAATAGGTTGGTGGTTCGAGCCCACCCGGGAGCGGTGTTGTGGGATCTCAAATGTAACGTAGAAAGCCAAAGTTTTTCCACAATACGTGACGACCATTTAATTTTAGCGCGTTCGGCTGTTAACCAATAGGTTGGTGGTTCGAGCCCATCCGGGAGCGGTGTTGTGAGGTCTCAGATGTGACGTAAAAAGTCAAGGTTTTTACACAATATCTGACGAGTATCTAATTTTTGGGCTTCCGTGGCGCAATGGTTAGCGCGTTCAGCTGTTAATCGAAAGGTTGGTGGTTCGAGCCCACCCTGGAGAGGTGTTGTGGGGTCTCAAATGTAACGTAGAAAGCCAAAGTTTTTCCACAATACCTGACAACCGTTTAATTTTTGGGCTTCCGTGGCGCAATGGTTAGCGCGTTCGGCTGTTAACCAATAGGTTGGTGGTTCGAGCCCATCCGGGAGCGGTGTTGTGAGGTCTCAGACGTGACGTAAAAAGTCAAGGTTTTTACACAATACCTGACGAGCATTTAATTTTTGGGGTTCCGTGGCACAATGGTTTGCGCGTTCAGCTGTTAATCGAAAGGTTGGTGGTTCGAGCCCACCCGGGAGAGGTGTTGTGGGGTCTCAAATGTAACGTAGAAAGCCAAAGTTTTTCCACAATACCTGACAACAATTTAATTTCTGAGCTTCCGTGGCTCAATGGTTAGCGCGTTCGGCTGTTAACCAATAGGTTGGTGGTTCGAGCCCATCCGGGAGCGGTGTCGTGAGGTCTCAGATGTGACGTAAAAAGTCAAGGTTTTTACACAATACCTGACGAGCATTTAACTTTTGGGCATCCGTGGCGCAATGGTTAGCGCGTTCGGCTGTTAACCAATAGGTTGGTGGTTCGAGCCCATCCGGGAGCGGTGTTGTGAGGTCTCAGATGTGACGTAAAAAGTCAAGGTTTTTACACAATACCTGACGAGCATTTAACTTTTGGGCTTCCGTGGCGCAATGGTTTGTGCGTTCGGCTGTTAACCGAAAGGTTGGTGGTTCGAGCCCATCCGGGAGCGGTGTTGTAGGGTCACACATGTAACGTAAAAAGTCATAACTTATCCACAATACCTGACAACCATTTAATTTCTGAGCTTCCGTGGCTCAAAGGTTAGCGCGTTCGGCTGTAAACCAATAGGTGTGTGGTTCGAGCCCATCCGGGAGCGGTTTTGTGACGTCTCAGATGTGACGTAAAAAGTCAAGGTTTTTTCCACAACACCTGACGACCATTTAATTTTTGGTCTTCCGTGGCGCAATGGTTAGCGCGTTCGGCTGTTAACCGAAAGGTTGGTGGTTCGAGCCCATCCGGGAGCGGTGTTGTGACGTCTCAGATGTAACGTAAAATGTCAAAACTTTTCCACAATATGTGACAACCACTTAAATTCTGAGCTTCCGTGGCTCAATGGTTAGCGAATTCGGCTGTTAACCAATCGGTTGGTGGTTCGAGCCCACCCGGGAGCGGTATTTTGGGATCTCAAATGTAACGTTGAAAGCCAAAATTTTTCCACAATACCTGACGACCATTTAATTTTTGGGCTTCCGTGGCGCAATGGTCAGCGCGTTCAGCTGTTAACCGAAAGGTTGGTGGTTCGAGCCCATCCTGGAGCGGTGTTGTGACGTCTCAGATGTAACGTAAAATGTCAGAGTTTTTCCACAATACCTGACGATCATTTAATTTTTGGGCTTCCGTGGCGCAGTTATTAGCGCGTTCAACTGTTAATCGAAAGGCTGGCGGTTCAAGCCCACCCGGAAGAGGTGTTGTGGGGTCTCAGATGTAGTGTAAAAAGTCAAAACCTATCCACAATACGTGACAACCATTTAATTTCTGAGCTTCCGTGGCTCAATGGTTAGCGCGTTCGGCTGTTAACCAATAGGTTGGTGGTTCGAGCCCACCCGGGACCGGTGGTGTGGGATCTCAAATGTAACGTAGAAAGCCAAAGTTTTGCCACAATACCTGACGACCATTAAATTTTTGGGCTTCCTTGGCTCAAAGGTTAGCGCGTTCGGCTGTTAACGAATAGGTGTGTGGTTCGAGCCCATCCGGGAGCGGTGTTGTGACGTCTCAGATGTGACGTAAAAAGTCAAGGTTTTTTCCACAGCACCTGACGACCATTTAATTTTTGGGCTTCCGTGGCGCAATGATTAGCGCGTTCAGCTGTTAATCGAAAGGTTGAAGGTTCGAGCCCACCCGAGAGAGGTGTTGTGGGGTCTCAGATGTAGCGTAAAAAGTCAAAACTTTTCTGCAATACGTGACAACCATTTAATTTCTGAGCTTCCGTGGCTCAATGGTTAGCGCGTTCAGCTGTTAACCAATAGGTTGGTGGTTCGAGCCCACCCGGGAGCGGTGGTGTGGGATCTCAAATGTAACGTAGAAAGCCAAAGTTTTGCTACAATACCTGACGACCATTAAATTTTTGGGCTTCCTTGGCTCAAAGGTTAGCGCGTTCGGCTGTTAACGAATAGGTGTGTGGTTCGAGCCCATCCGGGAGCGGTGTTGTGGGATCTCAAATGTAACGTAGAAAGCCAAAGTTTTTCCACAATACGTGACGACCATTTAATTTCTGAGCTTTCGTGGCTCAATGGTTAGCGCGTTCGGCTGTTAACCAATAGGTTGGTGGTTAGAGCCCATCCGGGAGCGGTGTTGTGAGGTCTCAGATGTGACGTAAAAAGTCAAGGTTTTTCCACAATACCTAACAAGCATTTAACTTTTGGGCTTCCGTGGCGCAATGGTTAGCGCGTTCGGCTGTTAACCAATAGGTTGGTGGTTCGAGCCCATCCGGGAGCGGTGTTGTGAGGTCTCAGATGTGACGTAAAAAGTCAAGGTTTTTACACAATACCTGACGAGCATTTAACTTTTGGGCTTCCGTGGCGCAATGGTTTGTGCGTTCGGCTGTTAACCAATAGGTTGGTGGTTCGAGCCCATCCGGGAGCGGTGTTGTGAGGTCTCAGATGTGACGTAAAAAGTCAAGGTTTTTACACAATACCTGACGAGCATTTAATTTTTGGGCTTCCGTGGCACAATGGTTAGCGCGTTCAGCTGTTAATCGAAAGGTTGGTGGTTCGAGCCCACCCGGGAGAGGTGTTGTGGGGTCTCAAATGTAACGTAGAAAGCCAAAGTTTTTCCACAATACCTGACAACAATTTAATTTCTGAGCTTCCGTGGCTCAATGGTTAGCGCGTTCGGCTGTTAACCAATAGGTTGGTGGTTCGACCCCATCCGGGAGCGGTGTTGTGAGGTCTCAGATGTGACGTAAACAGCCAAGGTTTTTACATAATACCTGACGAGCATTTAACTTTTGGGCTTCCGTGTCGCAATGGTTAGCGCGTTCGGCTGTTAACCAATAGGTTGGTGGTTCGAGCCCATCCGGGAGCGGTGTAGTGAGGTCTCAGATGTGACGTAAAAAGTCAAGGTTTTTACACAATACCTAACGAGCATTTAACTTTTGGGCTTCCGTGGCACAATGGTTAGCGCGTTCAGCTGTTAATCGAAAGGTTGGTGGTTCGAGCCCACCCGGGAGAGGTGTTGTGGGGTCTCAAATGTAACGTAGAAAGCCAAAGTTTTTCCACAATACCTGACAACAATTTAATTTCTGAGCTTCCGTGGCTCAATGGTTAGCGCGTTCGGCTGTTAACCAATAGGTTGGTGGTTCAACCCCATCCGGGAGCGGTGTTGTGAGGTCTCACATGTGACGTAAAAAGCCAAGGTTTTTACATAATACCTGACGAGCATTTAACTTTTGGGCTTCCGTGTCGCAATGGTTAGCGCGTTCGGCTGTTAACCAATAGGTTGGTGGTTCGAGCCCATCCGGGAGCGGTGTAGTGAGGTCTCAGATGTGACGTAAAAAGTCAAGGTTTTTACACAATACCTAACAAGCATTTAACTTTTGGGCTTCCGTGGCACAATGGTTAGCGCGTTCAGCTGTTAATCGAAAGGTTGGTGGTTCGAGCCCACCCGGGAGAGGTGTTGTGGGGTCTCAAATGTAACGTAGAAAGCCAAAGTTTTTCCACAATACCTGACAACAGTTTAATTTCTGAGCTTCCGTGGCTCAATGGTTAGCGCGTTCGGCTGTTAACCAATAGGTTGGTGGTTCGAGCCCAACCGGGAGCGGTGTTGTGACGTCTCAGATGTGACGTAAAAAGTCAAGGTTTTTCCAAAATACCGGACGACCATTTAAATTCTGGGCTTCCGTGGCGCAATCGTTAGCGCGTTCGGCTGTTAACAGAAAGGTTGGTGGTTCGAGCACACCCGGGAGCGGTGCTATGAGGTCTCAGATGTTACGTAAAAAGTCAAAGTTTTTCCACAATACCGGACGACCATTTAATTTTTGGGCTTCCGTGGCGCAATGGTTAGCGCGTTCAGCTGCTATTCAAAAGACTGGTGGTTTGAGCCCTCCCGGGAGCGGTGTTGTGACGTCTCAGATGTAACATAAAATGTCAGAGTTTTTCCACAATACCTGACGAACATTGAAATTTTGGGCTTCCGTGGCGCAATGGTTAGCGCGTTCAGCTGTTAATCGAAAGGTTGGTGGTTCGAGCCCACCCAGGAGAGGTGTTGTGGGGTCTCAGATGTAGCGTAAAAAGTCAAAACTTTTCCACAATACGTGACAACCATTTAATTTCTGAGCTTCCGTGGCGCAATGGTTAGCGCGTTCAGCAGTTAACAAATAATTTAGTGGTTCGAGCCCACCCGGGAGCGGCGTTGTGGGATCTCAAACGTAACGTAGAAAGCCAAAGTTTTTCCACTATACCTGACGACCATTTAATTTTTGGGCTTCCGTGGCGCAGTGGTTAACGCGTTCGGCTGTTAACCAATAGGTTGGTGGTTCGAGCCCACCCGGGAGCGGTGTTGTGGGATCTCAAATGTAACGTAGAAAGCCAAAGTTTTTCCACAATACGTGACGACCATTTAATTTCTGAGCTTTCGTGGCTCAATGGTTAGCGCGTTCGGCTGTTAACCAATAGGTTGGTGGTTAGAGCCCATCCGGGAGCGGTGTTGTGAGGTCTCAGATGTGACGTAAAAAGTCAGAGTTTTTCCACAATACCTGACGAACATTTAATTTTTGGGCTTCCGTGGCGCAATTATTAGCGCGTTCAACTGTTAATCGAAAGGCTGGTGGTTCAGGCCCACCCGGAAGAGGTGTTGTGGGGTCTCAGATGTAGCGTAAAAAGTCAAAACTTATCCACAATACGTGACAACCATTTAATTTCTGAGCTTCCGTGGCTCAATGGTTAGCGCGTTCGGCTGTTAACCAATAGGTTGGTGGTTCGAGCCCACCCGGGAGCGGTGGTGTGGGATCTCAAATGTAACGTAGAAAGCCAAAGTTTTGCCACAATACCTGACGACCATTTAATTTTTGGGCTTCCGTGGCGCAATGGTTAGCGCGTTCGGCTGTTAACCGAAAGGTTGGTGGTTCGAGCCCATCCAGGAGCGGTGTTGTGACGTCTCAGATGTGACGTAAAAAGTCAAGGTTTTTACGCGATACCTGACGAGCATTTAACTTTTGGGCTTCCGTGGCGCAATGGTTAGCGCGTTCGGCTGTTAACCAATAGGTTGGTGGTTCGAGCCCATCCGGGAGCGGTGTTGTGAGGTCTCAGATGTGACGTAAAAAGTCAAGGTTTTTACACAATATCTGACGAGCATCTAATTTTTGGGCTTCCGTGGCGCAATGGTTAGCGCGTTCAGCTGTTAACCAATAGGTTGGTGGTTCGAGCCCACCCGGGAGCGGTGTTGTGTGATCTCAAATGTAACGTAGAAAGCCAAAGTTTTTCCACAATACCTGACGACCATTTAATTTTTGGGCTTCCGTGGCGCAATGGTTAGCGCTTTCGGCTGTTAACCAATAGGTTGGTGGTTCGAGCCCATCCGGGAGCGGTGTTGTGAGGTCTCAGACGTGACGTAAAAAGTCAAGGTTTTTAAACAATACCTGACGAGCACTTAATTTTTGGGCTTCCGTGGCACAATGGTTTGCGCGTTCAGCTGTTAATCGAAAGGTTGGTGGTTCGAGCCCACCCGGGAGAGGTGTTGTGGGGTCTCAAATGTAACGTAGAAAGCCAAAGTTTTTCCACAATACCTGACAACAATTTAATTTCTGAGCTTCCGTGGCTCAATGGTTAGCGCGTTCGGCTGTTAACCAATAGGTTGGTGGTTCGAGCCCATCCGGGTGCGGTGTCGTGAGGTCTCAGATGTGACGTAAAAAGTCAAGGTTTTTACACAATACCTGACGAGCATTTAACTTTTGGGCTTCCGTGGCGCAATGGTTAGCGCGTTCGGCTGTTAACCAATAGGTTGGTGGTTCGAGCCCATCCGGGAGCGGTGTTGTGAGGTCTCAGATGTGACGTAAAAAGTCAAGGTTTTCCACAATACCTGACAACCATTTAATTTTTGAGCTTCCGTGGCTCAATGGTTAGCGCGTTCGGCTGTTAACCAATAGGTTGGTGGTTCGAGCCCATCCGGGAGCGGTGTTGTGAGGTCTCAGATGTGACGTAAAATGTCAGAGTTTTTCCACAATACCTGACGAACATTTAATTTTTGGGCTTCCGTGGCGCAATTATTAGCGCGTTCAACTGTTAATCGAAAGGCTGGTGGTTCAGGCCCACCCGGAAGAGGTGTTGTGGGGTCTCAGATGTAGCGTAAAAAGTCAAAACTTATCCACAATACGTGACAACCATTTAATTTCTGAGCTTCCGTGGCTCAATGGTTAGCGCGTTCGGCTGTTAACCAATAGGTTGGTGGTTCGAGCCCACCCGGGAGCGGTGGTGTGGGATCTCAAATGTAACGTAGAAAGCCAAAGTTTTGCCACAATACCTGACGACCATTTAATTTTTGGGCTTCCGTGGCGCAATGGTTAGCGCGTTCGGCTGTTAACCGAAAGGTTGGTGGTTCGAGCCCATCCAGGAGCGGTGTTGTGACGTCTCAGATGTGACGTAAAAAGTCAAGGTTTTTACGCGATACCTGACGAGCATTTAACTTTTGGGCTTCCGTGGCGCAATGGTTAGCGCGTTCGGCTGTTAACCAATAGGTTGGTGGTTCGAGCCCATCCGGGAGCGGTGTTGTGAGGTCTCAGATGTGACGTAAAAAGTCAAGGTTTTTACACAATATCTGACGAGCATCTAATTTTTGGGCTTCCGTGGCGCAATGGTTAGCGCGTTCAGCTGTTAATCGAAAGGTTGGTGGTTCGAGCCCACCCTGGAGAGGTGTTGTGGGGTCTCAAATGTAACGTAGAAAGCCAAAGTTTTTCCACAATACCTGACAACCGTTTAATTTCTGAGCTTCCGTGGCTCAATGGTAAGCGCGTTCAGCTGTTAACCAATAGGTTGGTGGTTCGAGCCCACCCGGGAGCGGTGTTGTGTGATCTCAAATGTAACGTAGAAAGCCAAAGTTTTTCCACAATACCTGACGACCATTTAATTTTTGGGCTTCCGTGGCGCAATGGTTAGCGCTTTCGGCTGTTAACCAATAGGTTGGTGGTTCGAGCCCATCCGGGAGCGGGGTTGTGAGGTCTCAGACGTGACGTAAAAAGTCAAGGTTTTTAAACAATACCTGACGAGCATTTAATTTTTGGGCTTCCGTGGCACAATGGTTTGCGCGTTCAGCTGTTAATCGAAAGGTTGGTGGTTCGAGCCCACCCTGGAGAGGTGTTGTGGGGTCTCAAATGTAACGTAGAAAGCCAAAGTTTTTCCACAATACCTGACAACAATTTAATTTCTGAGCTTCCGTGGCTCAATGGTTAGCGCGTTTGGCTGTTAACCAATAGGTTGGTGGTTCGAGCCCATCCGGGAGCGGTGTCGTGAGGTCTCAGATGTGACGTAAAAAGTCAAGGTTTTTACACAATACCTGACGAGCATTTAACTTTTGGGCTTCCGTGGCGCAATGGTTAGCGCGTTCGGCTGTTAACCAATAGGTTGGTGGTTCGAGCCCATCCGGGAGCGGTGTTGTGAGGTCTCAGATGTGACGTAAAAAGTCAAGGTTTTCCACAATACCTGACAACCATTTAATTTTTGAGCTTCCGTGGCTCAATGGTTAGCGCGTTCGGCTGTTAACCAATAGGTTGGTGGTTCGAGCCCACCCGGGAGCGGTGTTGTGGGATCTGAAATGTAACGTAGAAAGCCAAAGTTTTTGCACAATAAATGACGACCATTTAATTTTTGGGCTTCCGTGGCGCAATGGTTAGCGCGTTCGGCTGTTAACCAATAGGTTGGTGGTTCGACCCCATCCGGGAGCGGTGTTGTGAGGTCTCAGATGTGACGTAAAAAGTCAAGGTTTTTACATAATACCTGACGAGCATTTAACTTTTGGGCTTCCGTGGCGCAATGGTTAGCGCGTTCGGCTGTTAACCAATAGGTTGGTGGTTCGAGCCCATCCGCTAGCGGTGTTGTGAGGTCTCGGATGTGACGTAAAAAGTCAATGTTTTTACACAATACCTAACAAGCATTTAACTTTTGGGCTTCCGTGGCGCAATGGTTAGCGCGTTCGGCTGTTAACCAATAGGTTGGTGGTTCGAGCCCATCCGGGAGCGGTGTTGTGAGGTCTCAGATGTGACGTAAAAAGTCAAGGTTTTTACACAATACCTGACGAGCATTTAACTTTTGGGCTTCCGTGGCGCAATGGTTTGCGCGTTCGGCTGTTAACCAATAGGTTGGTGGTTCGAGCCCATCCGGGAGCGGTGTTGTGAGGTCTCAGATGTGACGTAAAAAGTCAAGGTTTTTACACAATACCTGACGAGCATTTAATTTTTGGGCTTCCGTGGCACAATGGTTAGCGCGTTCAGCTGTTAATCGAAAGGTTGGTGGTTCGAACCCACCCGGGAGAGGTGTTGTGGGGTCTCAAATGTAACGTAGAAAGCCAAAGTTTTTCCACAATACCTGACAACAATTTAATTTCTGAGCTTCCGTGGCTCAATGGTTAGCGCGTTCGGCTGTTAACCAATAGGTTGGTGGTTCGACCCCATCCGGGAGCGGTGTTGTGAGGTCTCACATGTGACGTAAAAAGCCAAGGTTTTTACATAATACCTGACGAGCATTTAACTTTTGGGCTTCCGTGTCGCAATGGTTAGCGCGTTCGGCTGTTAACCAATAGGTTGGTGGTTCGAGCCCATCCGGGAGCGGTGTAGTGAGGTCTCAGATGTGACGTAAAAAGTCAAGGTTTTTACACAATACCTAACGAGCATTTAACTTTTGGGCTTCCGTGGCACAATGGTTAGCGCGTTCGGCTGTTAACAGAAAGGTTGGTGGTTCGAGCACACCCGGGAGCGGTGCTATGAGGTCTCAGATGTTACGTAAAAAGTCAAAGTTTTTCCACAATACCGGACGACAATTTAATTTTTGGGCTTCCGTGGCGCAATGGTTAGCGCGTTCAGCTGCTATTCAAAAGACTGGTGGTTCGAGCCCACCCGGGAGAGGTGTTGTGGGGTCTCAAATGTAACGTAGAAAGCCAATGTTTTTCCACAATACCTGACAACAGTTTAATTTCTGAGCTTCCGTGGCTCAATGGTTAGCGCGTTCGGCTGTTAACCAATAGGTTGGTGGTTCGAGCCCATCCGGGAGCGGTGTTGTGACGTCTCAGATGTGACGTAAAAAGTCAAGGTTTTTCCACAATACCGGACGACCATTTAAATTCTGGGCTTCCGTGGCGCAATCGTTAGCGCGTTCGGCTGTTAACAGAAAGGTTGGTGGTTCGAGCACACCCGGGAGCGGTGCTATGAGGTCTCAGATGTTACGTAAAAAGTCAAAGTTTTTCCACAATACCGGACGACAATTTAATTTTTGGGCTTCCGTGGCGCAATGGTTAGCGCGTTCAGCTGCTATTCAAAAGACTGGTGGTTTGAGCCCTCCCGGGAGCGGTGTTGTGACGTCTCAGATGTAACATAAAATGTCAGAGTTTTTCCACAATACCTGACGAACATTGAAATTTTGGGCTTCCGTGGCGCAATGGTTAGCGCGTTCAGCTGTTAATCGAAAGGTTGGTGGTTCGAGCCCACCCGGGAGAGGTGTTGTGGGGTCTCAGATGTAGCGTAAAAAGTCAAAACTTTTCCACAATACGTGACAACCATTTAATTTCTGAGCTTCCGTGGCGCAATGGTTAGCGCGTTCAGCAGTTAACAAATAATTTAGTGGTTCGAGCCCACCCGGGAGCGGCGTTGTGGGATCTCAAACGTAACGTAGAAAGCCAAAGTTTTTCCACAAAACCTGACGACCATTTAATTTTTGGGCTTCCGTGGCGCAATGGTTAACGCGTTCGGCTGTTAACCAATAGGTTGGTGGTTCGAGCCCACTCGGGAGCGGTGTTGTGGGATCTCAAATGTAACGTAGAAAGCCAAAGTTTTTCCACAATACGTGACGACCATTTAATTTCTGAGCTTTCGTGGCTCAATGGTTAGCGCGTTCGGCTGTTAACCAATAGGTTGGTGGTTAGAGCCCATCCGGGAGCGGTGTTGTGAGGTCTCAGATGTGACGTAAAAAGTCAAGGTTTTCCACAATACCTAACAAGCATTTAACTTTTGGGCTTCCGTGGCGCAATGGTTAGCGCGTTCGGCTGTTAACCAATAGGTTGGTGGTTCGAGCCCATCCGGGAGCGGTGTTGTGAGGTCTCAGATGTGACGTAAAAAGTCAAGGTTTTTACACAATACCTGACGAGCATTTAACTTTTGGGCTTCCGTGGCGCAATGGTTTGCGCGTTCGGCTGTTAACCAATAGGTTGGTGGTTCGAGCCCATCTGGGAGCGGTGTTGTGAGGTCTCAGATGTGACGTAAAAAGTCAAGGTTTTTACACAATACCTGACGAGCATTTAATTTTTGGGCTTCCGTGGCACAATGGTTAGCGCGTTCAGCTGTTAATCGAAAGGTTGGTGGTTCGAGCCCACCCGGGAGAGGTGTTGTGGGGTCTCAAATGTAACGTAGAAAGCCAAAGTTTTTCCACAATACCTGACAACAATTTAATTTCTGAGCTTCCGTGGCTCAATGGTTAGCGCGTTCGGCTGTTAACCAATAGGTTGGTGGTTCGACCCCATCCGGGAGCGGTGTTGTGAGGTCTCAGATGTGACGTAAAAAGCCAAGGTTTTTACATAATACCTGACGAGCATTTAACTTTTGGGCTTCCGTGTCGCAATGGTTAGCGCGTTCGGCTGTTAACCAATAGGTTGGTGGTTCGAGCCCATCCGGGAGCGGTGTAGTGAGGTCTCAGATGTGACGTAAAAAGTCAAGGTTTTTACACAATACCTAACGAGCATTTAACTTTTGGGCTTCCGTGGCACAATGGTTAGCGCGTTCAGCTGTTAATCGAAAGGTTGGTGGTTCGAGCCCACCCGGGAGAGGTGTTGTGGGGTCTCAGATGTAGCGTAAAAAGTCAAAACTTTTCCACAATACGTGACAACCATTTAATTTCTGAGCTTCCGTGGCGCAATGGTTAGCGCGTTCAGCAGTTAACAAATAATTTAGTGGTTCGAGCCCACCCGGGAGCGGCGTTGTGGGATCTCAAACGTAACGTAGAAAGCCAAAGTTTTTCCACAATACCTGACGACCATTTAATTTTTGGGCTTCCGTGGCGCAATGGTTAACGCGTTCGGCTGTTAACCAATAGGTTGGTGGTTCGAGCCCACCCGGGAGCGGTGTTGTGGGATCTCAAATGTAACGTAGAAAGCCAAAGTTTTTCCACAATACGTGACGACCATTTAATTTCTGAGCTTTCGTGGCTCAATGGTTAGCGCGTTCGGCTGTTAACCAATAGGTTGGTGGTTAGAGCCCATCCGGGAGCGGTGTTTTGAGGTCTCAGATGTGACGTAAAACGTCAAGGTTTTTCCACAATACCTGACGAACATTGAATTTTTGGGCTTCCGTGGCGCAATGGTTAGCGCGTTCAGCTGTTAATCGAAAGGTTGGTGGTTCGAGCCCAACCGGGAGAGGTGTTGTGGGGTCTCAGATGTAGCGTAAAAAGTCAAAACTTTTCCACAATACGTGACAACCATTTAATTTCTGAGCTTCCGTGGCTGAATGGTTAGCGCGTTCGGCTGTTAACCAATAGGTTGGTGGTTAGAGCCCATCCGGGAGCGGTGTCGTGAGGTCTCAGATGTAACGTAAAATGTCAGAGTTTTTCCACAATACCTGACGAACATTTAATTTTTGGGCTTCCGTGGCGCAATTATTAGCGCGTTCAACTGTTAATCGAAAGGCTATTGGTTCAGGCCCACCCGGAAGAGGTGTTGTGGGGTCTCAGATGTAGCGTAAAAAGTCAAAACTTATCCACAATACGTGACAACCATTTAATTTCTGAGCTTCCGTGGCTCAATGGTTAGCGCGTTCGGCTGTTAACCAATAGGTTGGTGGTTCGAGCCCACCCGGGAGCGGTGGTGTGGGATCTCAAATGTAACGTAGAAAGCCAAACTTTTGCCACAATACCTGACGTTCATTAAATTTTTGGGCTTCCTTGGCGCAATGTTTAGCGCGTTCGGCTGTTAACCGAAAGGTTGGTGGTTCGAGCCCAACCGGAAGAGGTGTTGTAGGGTCACACATGTAACGTAAAAAGTCATAACTTATCCACAATACCTGACAACCATTTAATTTCTGAGCTTCCGTGGCTCAAAGGTTAGCGCGTTCGGCTGTTAACCAATAGGTGTGTGGTTCGAGCCCATCCGGGAGCGGTTTTGTGACGTCTCAGATGTGACGTAAAAAGTCAAGGTTTTTTCCACAACACCTGACGACCATTTAATTTTTGGTCTTCCGTGGCGCAATGGTTAGCGCGTTCGGCTGTTAACCAATAGGTTGGTGGTTCGAGCCCATCCGGGAGCGGTGTTGTGAGGTCTCAGATGTAACGTAAAATGTCAGAGTTTTTCCACAATACCTGACGAACATTTAATTTTTGGGCTTCCGTGGCGCAATGATTAGCGCGTTCAGCTGTTAACCGAAAGGTTGGTGGTTCGAGCCCATCCGGGAGCGGTGTTGTGACGTCTCAGATCTAACGTAAAATGTCAAAACTTTTCCACACTATGTGACAACCACTTAAATTCTGAGCTTCCGTGGCTCAATGGTTAGCGAATTCGGCTGTTAACCAATAGGTTGGTGGTTCGAGCCCACCCGGGAGCGGTATTTTGGGATCTCAAATGTAACGTTGAAAGCCAAAATTTTTCCACAATACCTGACGACCATTTAATTTTTGGGCTTCCGTGGCGCAATGGTCAGCGCGTTCAGCTGTTAACCGAAAGGTTGGTGGTTCGAGCCCATCCGGGAGCGGTGTTGTGACGTCTCAGATGTAACGTAAAATGTCAGAGTTTTTCCACAATACCTGACGAACATTTAATTTTTGGGCTTCCGTGGCGCAATTATTAGCGCGTTCAACTGTTAATCGAAAGGCTGGCGGTTCAAGCCCACCCGGAAGAGGTGTTGTGGGGTCTCAGATGTAGTGTAAAAAGTCAAAACCTATCCACAATACGTGACAACCATTTAATTTCTGAGCTTCCTTGGCTCAATGGTTAGCGCGTTCGGCTGTTAACCAATAGGTTGGTGGTTCGAGCCCACCCGGGACCGGTGGTGTGGGATCTCAAATGTAACGTAGAAAGCCAAAGTTTTGCCACAATACCTGACGACCATTAAATTTTTGGGCTTCCTTGGCTCAAATGTTAGCGCGTTCGGCTGTTAACGAATAGGTGTGTGGTTCGAGCCCATCCGGGAGCGGTGTTGTGACGTCTCAGATGTGACGTAAAAAGTCAAGGTTTTTTCCACAGCACCTGACGACCATTTAATTTTTGGGCTTCCGTGGCGCAATGATTAGCGCGTTCAGCTGTTAATCGAAAGGTTGAAGGTTCGAGCCCACTCGAGAGAGGTGTTGTGGGGTCTCAGATATAGCGTAAAAAGTCAAAACTTTTCCGCAATACGTGACAACCATTTAAATTCTGAGCTTCCGTGGCTCAATGGTTAGCGCGTTCGCCTGTTAACCAATAGGTTGGTGGTTCGAGCCCATCCGGGAGCGGTGTTGTGACGTCTCAGATGTAGCGTAAAAAGTCAAAACTTTTCCACAATACGTGACAACCATTTAATTTCTGAGCTTCCGTGGCTGAATGGTTAGCGCGTTCGGCTGTTAACCAATAGGTTGGTGGTTAGAGCCTATCCGGGAGCGGTGTTGTGAGGTCTCAGATGTAACGTAAAATGTCAGAGTTTTTCCACAATACCTGACGAACATTTAATTTTTGGGCTTTCGTGGCGCAATTATTAGCGCGTTCAACTGTTAATCGAAAGGCTGGTGGTTCAGGCCCACCCGGAAGAGGTGTTGTGGGGTCTCAGATGTAGCGTAAAAAGTCAAAACTTATCCACAATACGTGACAACCATTTAATTTCTGAGCTTCCGTGGCTCAATGGTTAGCGCGTTCGGCTGTTAACCAATAGGTTGGTGGTTCGAGCCCACCCGGGAGCGGTGGTGTGGGATCTCAAATGTAACGTAGAAAGCCAAAGTTTTGCCACAATACCTGACGACCATTAAATTTTTGGGCTTCCTTGGCGCAATGGTTAGCGCGTTCGGCTGTTAACCGAAAGGTTGGTGGTTCGAGCCCAACCGGAAGAGGTGTTGTAGGGTCACACATGTAACGTAAAAAGTCATAACTTATCCACAATACCTGACAACCTTTTAATTTCTGAGCTTCCGTGGCTCAAAGGTTAGCGCGTTCGGCTGTTAACCAATAGGTGTGTGGTTCGAGCCCATCCGGGAGCGGTGTTGTGACGTCTCAGATGTGACGTAAAAAGTCAAGGTTTTTTCCACAGCACCTGACGACCATTTAATTTTTGGGCTTCCGTGGCGCAATGATTAGCGCGTTCAGCTGTTAATCGAAAGGTTGAAGGTTCGAGCCCACTCGAGAGAGGTGTTGTGGGGTCTCAGATATAGCGTAAAAAGTCAAAACTTTTCCGCAATACGTGACAACCATTTAAATTCTGAGCTTCCGTGGCTCAATGGTTAGCGCGTTCGCCTGTTAACCAATAGGTTGGTGGTTCGAGCCCACCCGGGAGCGGTGGTGTGGGATCTCAAATGTAACGTAGAAAGACAAAGTTTTGCAACAATACCTGACGACCATTAAATTTTTGGGCTTCCTTGGCGCAATGGTTAGCGCGTTCGGCTGTTAACCGAAAGGTTGGTGGTTCGAGCCCAACCGGAAGAGGTGTTGTAGGGTCTCAGATGTAACGTAAAAAGTCATAACTTATACAAAATACCTGACAACCATTTAATTTCTGAGCTTCCGTGGCTCAAAGGTTAGCGCGTTCGGCTGTTAACCAATAGGTGTGTGGCTCGAGCCCATCCGGGAGCGGTGTTGTGACGTCTCAGATGTGACGTAAAAAGTCAAGGTTTTTTCCACAACACCTGACGACCATTTAATTTTTGGGCTTCCGTGGCGCAATGGTTAGCACGTTCGGCTGTTAACCAATAGGTCGGTGGTTCGAGTCTATCCGGGAGCCGTGTTGTGAGGTCTCAGATGTGACGTAAAAAGTCAAGGTTTTCCACAATACCTGACAACCATTTAATTTCGGAGCTAGGCACGTAGGAGACCTTGTACGAGTATCGCATCATGCGTAAACGTAGCCTTTGCAGTCTCGGAGATAAATCGTCCAGTTGTTTCGAATGCAATATGGAAACAAGGGGCTGATGATCAGTTTCTAGCTTTATTGTTATACCCGTTATGAAATCCTCAAATCGCTGGCATGCCCACGTTAATGCATACGCCTCGTTCTCGATCTGCGCATAGCGTTGTTCTGTCGAGGATAACGTCTTCGAGGCATAGGCAATGACTTTGTAAGTTCCATTGGCTTGTTCTTGTCGAAGTATTGCTCCAATCCCATAGCTTGACGCATCGGCGGATACTACTGTTGGCTTCCTTGGATCGAAGATACCCAAAACAGGCTTGCTTGTGAGTGTCGTCTTGAGGTATTTGAAGGCCATTTCTTGACTTGGGCCCCAAATCCAGCTGTTCTTGGTGCTCAATAGACTACTTAGTGGTTTAAGCTGCTCGGCCATTCGGGGAATGAACTTTCCAAGATAATTTACCATTCCTAATAGACGACGTAGCTCTGCGACATCAGATGGTGATTTCATCTCGACTATGGCTCGAACCTTCTCCTCGTCTGGACTGATCCCGGCACTGTCTATTACGTGCCCCAAAAACTTGATCCTTTTGTTAAATTTTTTATAATATACCACGCCACTGTTCAATTTTAAGTGGATATAACATAAATTCATTAATTCTTTTTTCATGAATCTTTAACACTAATTATTATAATACACCATTGTTAAATCTATATTTTAAATTAAATTGTTGTATTAAATTAAGCAGATAGGCACGGGGCTTACAAGTCACAATGTGACTTAGCCCCGTAGCAAACTGTATATGTAATGATAAGTAAAAAATAAACATTTTGAATTTGAATTTGAATTTTGACTCCAAAGAGGCATTTCCTTTCATTGAGCGTGACTCCTTGGTCTTTCAATCTTTCGAGAACTTCCTTTAGGTTTTCATCATGTTCGGCCATGTCCTTGCCCCATACTAGAATGTCGTCCTGATGACAAACTGTGTTCTTGACGCCTTCAATATACGAAGACATTTGGCTTTGGTAGTGCTCGGATGCAGATGTTAAACCAAAGGGCAGGCAATTGCAGCAATATCTTCCAAATGGCGTCATGAAAGTCGTAAGTAATATGGAGTCCGGATGTAGCGGTATCTGCCAATAACCGGAATTACAATCAAGTTTTGAGAAGATCTCGGCTCCAGCCAGTCGTCCAAGCGTATGGTCTACAGCCGGTATCTGGTACCGTTCACGTTGTACGTAGTTATTCAGTTGCGTATAATCCACGCATATCCTTAATTCGCCAGAATCCTTTCTCACGACCACCATGGGAGCGCACCAGTCTGTGGGGTCCTCGACTCTCCGGATTACTCCCAAGTCCACCATTCGTTTCAATTCAGCTTCGACTTGTGACATCAAAGGAATCGCAACTCGACGTGGAGTCGTCACTGCATACGGTACTGCGTTCGGTTTCAGCTTCAGTTTGTAGCTTCGTTTGACTCGTCCTAAGCCGGTAAATAGTTGAGGATAATGGTCCTTTGGTCTTATACTCGTCTCCGTGAGTTGCAGCTCATCGATTCTTTGAACTATTTTCAGGTCTTCACTTGCTCTGAGGCTTAGAAGTGGAACTTGCAATTGGTCGATGACATAGACCTTGTCATGGATGGTGGTATCTCTACTTGACAGGTAGGCTTCAATGAAACCTTTGCAGTTAATCAAGGTCTTCCCTGGTCCAAACAGACGTCGGTCAGATTTATTCAGTGCTAAGTCTTGAAATTTCGCCTTGTACAGCGAGTCTGGTAATACGCAAACGTCCGCGCCGGTATCTATCTTGAATTGAACTTGTTTTGCATTAATCCTAATGTTTACCATCCAACGATCTTGTATCTCGTCGCTGCTGACTTTTCCCAAGAACGTATCCATTGGCGTTGAGTCATCATCATCCACAGAGATCATTTGCGATGTGACCTCACGATTGTAGTTGGTGGTTAACCTTTGACACACACGCTCGTAGCGGCCAATCTTCTTACACTTCCTGCAAACTGCTCTATATGCTGGGCATCGCTCTCGATTGTGTTTCTCGAACATTCCGCATTTCTTGCAGGTATCTGAAGTAACCTTGTGATCGCGTTGAATTGGTCTTGAAGGATGAGTTGCTCTTGGTCGCCTGTTCTCCTTCGTCTGAGAGGTGTTTCGAGAGCCAAGCTTTTCGACAACAGCCGGAGTTCCGTTTTTATAACTTCCTGCGTTTAATTCTTGTTGTTGTCGGCGAACTTCTTCGGCATGGCGGGCGGTTGAGATCGGTTTCTCCAGTGTAAGGTTTCCGTCTAATTGCATTTTTTCCGACAGGGCTTTGTCTCGCACCCCGACTACTATTCGGTCTCTCAGCAATTCGTCTTGGAGAGTTCCGTAGGCACATTTCTCAATCTGGGCTCGACACGCGGTGATAAACTCTTCTACCGGTTCGCCATCTTGCTGAACTCGTGAGTTGAAGGTTGCTCGCTCGTAGATAACGTTCCTCCGGAGAATGAAATGTCCTTCGAATTTATTCATAACGACATTGAAGTCAGACTTCTCTGCATCGGTGGCAAACGTAAATGACAAGAATACGTCATCAGCTTTGTCGCCCATCATGTATATTAACGCGTTGACTTGTTCCTCTCCTGTCTTGGAACTAAGACCGGACGCGGATCTGAATCTCTCGAACCTCCTCCTCCATCGGGGCCTCTCATTGGAATTCGAAAAGTTGAATTGGCAAGGCGGTTGCACTTGAAAGGCTGCGGCGTTCTGCATTTTCCGTGTCGAGGTAGACCGCAAATCTAGTCGATTACTGATTAACGAATTAAAGCTAACCGTGATATCGCGCGACTAAATACCACATTAACGAACTTCTGACACCATGTTGTGTGTTTGTACGACTACACAGGAGTTGATACTTTAAAACTATGGTTTTATTTACAATGATTTATATATGATCGAGATCCGAGATAGACTGAATTTTTAACACAGAGAGGGGGCCTTTTTATACACGAGAGATTAGATAAATAATAGACATTAAGCTAATATGGGGCTGTTCATAAACTGGCCTACTAATAATACAAAGCATAATGTCACACTTATCCACAAAACCTAACAACCATTTAATTTCTGAGCTTCTGTGGCTCAATGGTTAGCGCGTTCGGCTGTTAACCAATTGGTTGGTGGTTCGAGCCTATCCGGGAGAAGTGTTGTGACGTCTCAGATGTAACGTAAAATGTCAGAGTTTTACCTCAATACCTGACGAAAATTTAATTTTTGGGCTTCAGTGGCGCAATGGTTAGCGCGTTCGGCTATTAACCAATAGGTTGGTGGTTCGAGCCCATCCGGGAGAAGTGTTGTGACGTCTCAGATGTAACGTAAAATGTCAGAGTTTTTCCACAATACCTGACGAACATTTAATTTTTGGGCTTCAGTGGCGCAATGGTCAGCGCGTTCAGCTGTTAACCGAAAGGTTGGTGGTTCGAGCCCAAACGAGAGAGGTTTTGTGGGGTCTCAGATGTAGCGTGAAAAGTCGTAACTTTTCAACAATACCTGACAACCATTTAATTTCTGAGCTTCCGTGGCTCAATGGTTAGCGCTTTCGGCTGTTAACCAATAGGTTGGTGGTTCTAGCCCATCCGGGAGCGGTGTTGTGATGTCTCAGATGTAACGTAAAATGTCAGAGTTTTACCTCAATACCTGACGAGCATTTATTTTTTGGGCTTCCGTGGCGCAATGGTTAGCGCGTTCAGCTGTTAATCGAAAGGTTGGTGGTTCGAGCCCACCCGGGAGAGGTGTTGTGAGGTCTCATATGTAGCGTGAAAAGTCAAACTTTTTCCATAATACGTTATAACCATTTATTTTCTGATCTTTCGTGGCTCAATGGTTAGCGCGTTCGGCTGTTAACCAATAGCTTGGTGGTTCGAGCCCACCCGGGAGCGGTGTTTTTGGATCTCAAATGTAACGTAAATAGCCAAAGTTTTTCCACAATACCTGACGACCATTTAATTTTTGGGCTTCCGTGGCGCAATGGTTAGCGCGTTCAGCTGTTAACCGAAAGGTTGGTGGTTCGAGCCCAAAAGAGAGGTTTTGTGGGGTCTCAGATGTAGCGTGAAAAGTCGTAACTTTTCAACAAAACCTGTAAACCATTTAATTTTTGGGCGTCCGTGGCGCAATGGCTAGCGCGTTCGGCTGTTAACCGAAAGGTTGGTGGTTCGAGCCCATCCGGGAGCGGTGTTGTGACGTCTCAGATGTTACGTAAAATGTCAGAGTTTTTCCACAATACCTGACGAACATTTAATTTTTGGCCTTCCGTGGCGCAATAATTAGGGCGTCGAGCACTTAATCGAAAGGTTGGTGGTTCGAGCCCACCCGGAAGAGGTGTTGTGGGGTCTCAGATGTAGCGTTAAAAGTCAAAACTTTTCCACAATACGTGACAACCATTTAATTTCTGATCTTCCGTGGCTCAATGGTTAGCGCGTTCGGCTGTTAACCAATAGGTTGGTGGTTCGAGCCCACCCGGGAGCGGTGTTTTTGGATCTCAAATGTAACGTAAATAGCCAAAGTTTTTCCACAATACCTGACTACCATTTCATTTTTGGGCGTCCGTGGCGAAAGGTTAGCGCGTTCGGCTGTTAACCGAAAGGTTGGTGGTTCGAGCCCATCCGGGAGCGGTGTTGTGAGGTCTCAGATGTGAAGTAAAAAGACAAGGTTTTACCTCAATACCTGACGAAAATTTAATTTTTGGGCTTCAGTGGCGCAATGGTCAGCGCGTTCAGCTGTTAACCGAAAGGTTGGTGGTTCGAGCCCTCCCGGGAGCGGTGTTGTGACGTCTCAGATGTAACGTAAAATGTCAGAGTTTTTCCACAATACCTGACGAGCATTTAATTTTTGGGCTTCCGTGGCGCAATGGTTAGCGCGTTCAGCTGTTAATCGAAAGGTTGGTATTCGAGCCCACCCGGGAGAGGTGTTGTGAGGTCTCAGATGAAGCGTGAAAAGTCAAACTTTTTCCATAATACGTGATAACCATTTATTTTCTGATCATTCGTGGCTCAATGGTTAGCGCGTTCGGCTGTTAACCAATAGCTTGGTGGTTCGAGCCCACCCGGGAGCGGTGTTTTTGGATCTCAAATGTAACGTAAATAGCCAAAGTTTTTCCGCAATACCTGACGACCATTTTTTTTGGGCGTCCGTGGCGCAATGGTTAGCGCGTTCGGCTGTTAACCGAAAGGTTGGTGGTTCGAGCCCATCCGGTAGCGGTGTTTTGAGGCCTCAGATGTGAAGTAAAAAGTCAAAGTTTTACCTCAATACCTGACGAAAATTTAATTTTTGGGCTTCAGTGGCGCAATGGTCAGCGCGTTCAGCTGTTAACCGAAAGGTTGGTGGTTCGAGCCCAAACGAGAGAGGTTTTGTGGGGTCTCAGATGTAGCTTGAAAAGTCGTAACTTTTCAACAATACCTGACAACCATTTAATTTCTGGGCTTCCGTGGCTCAATGGTTAGCGCGTTCGGCTGTTAACCTATAGGTTGGAGGTTCTAGCCCATCCGGGAGCGGTGTTGTGATGTCTCAGATGTAACGTAAAATGTCAGAGTTTTTCCACAATACCTGACAACCATTTAATTTCTGAGCTTCCGTGGCTCAATGGTTAGCGCGTTCGGCTGTCAATCGAAAGGTTGGTGGTTCGATCCCATGCGGGAGCGGTGTTGTGAGGTCTCGGATGTGAAGTAAAAAGTCAAAGTTTTACCTCAATAGCTGACGAAAATTTAATTTTTGGGCTTCAGTGGCGCAATGGTCAGCGCGTTCAGCTGTTAACCGAAAGGTTGGTGGTTCGAGCCCACCCGGGAGCGGTGTTGTGACGTCTCAGATGTAACGTAAAATGTGAGAGTTTTTCCACAATACCTGACGAGCATTTAATTTTTGGGCTTCCGTGGCGCAATGGTTAGCGCGTTCAGCTGTTAATCGAAAGGTTGGTGGTTCGAGCCCACCCGGGAGAGGTGTTGTGAGGTCTCAGATGTAGCGTGAAAAGTCAAACTTTTTCCATAATACGTGATAACCATTTATTTTCTGGTCTTTCGTGGCTCAATGGTTAGCGCGTTCGGCTGTTAACCAATAGCTTGGTGGTTCGAGCCCACCCGGGAGCGGTGTTTTTGGATCTCAAATGTAACGTAAATAGCCAAAGTTTTTCTACAATACCTGACGACCATTTAATTTTTGGGCTTCCGTGGCGCAATGGTTAGTGCGTTCAGCTGTTAACCGAAAGGTTGGTGGTTCGAGCCCAAACGAGAGAGGATTTGTGGGGTCTCAGATGTAGCGTGAAAAGTCGTAACTTTTCAACAATACCTGACAACCATTTAATTTTTGGGCGTCCGTGGCGCAATGGCTAGCGCGTTCGGCTGTTAACCGAAAGGTTGGTGGTTCGAGCCCATCCGGGAGCGGTGTTGTGACGTCTCAGATGTTACGTAAAATGTCAGAGTTTTTCCACAATACCTGACGAACATTTAATTTTTGGGCTTCCGTGGCGCAGTAATTAGCGCGTCCAGCTCTTAATCGAAAGGTTGGTGGTTTGAGCCCACCCGGAAGAGGTGTTGTGGGGTCTCAGATGTAGCGTTAAAAGTCAAAACTTTTCCACAATACGTGACAACCATTTAATTTTTGGGCTTCCTTGGCGCAATGGTTAGCGCGTTCGGCTGTTAACCGAAAGGATGGTGGTTCGAGCCCACCTGGGAGAGGTGTTGTAGGGTCTAAGATGTAACGTAAAAAGTCATAACTTATCCACAAATCCTAACAACCATTTAATTTCTGAGCTTCTGTGGCTCAATGGTTAGCGCGTTCGGCTGTTGAACAATTGGTTGGTGGTTCGAGCCTATCCGGGAGAAGTGTTGTGACGTCTCAGATGTAACGTAAAATGTCAGAGTTTTTCCACAATACCTGACGAACATTTAATTGTTGGGCTTGCGTGGCGCAATGGTTAGCGCGTTCAGCTGTTAATCGAAAGTTTGGTGGTTCGAGCCCACCCGGGAGAGGTGTTGTTGGGTCTCATATGTAGCGTAAAAAGTCAAAACTTTTCCACAATACGTGACAACCATTTATTTTCTGAGCTTTCGTGGCTCAATGGTTAGCGCATTCGGCTGTTAACCGAAAGGTTGGTGGTTCGAGCCCATCCGGGAGCGGTGTTGTGAGGCCTCAGATGTGAAGTAAAAAGTCAAAGTTTTACCTCAATACCTGACGAAAATTTAATTTTTGGGCTTCAGTGGCGCAATGGTCAGCGCGTTCAGCTGTTAACCGAAAGGTTGGTGGTTCGAGCCCAAACGAGAGAGGTTTTGTGGGGTCTCAGATGTAGCGTGAAAAGTCGTAACTTTTCAACAATACCTGACAACCATTTAACTTCTGAGCTTCCGTGGCTCAATGGTTAGCGCGTTCGGCTGTTAACCAATAGGTTGGTGGTTCTAGCCCATCCGGGAGCGGTGTTGTGATGTCTCAGATGTAACGTAAAATGTCAGAGTTTTTCCACAATACCTGACGAACATTTAATTTTTGGGCTTCCGTGGCGCAATGGTTAGCGCGTTCAGCTGTTAATCGAAAGGTTGGTGGTTCGAGCCCACCCGGAAGAGGTGATGTGGGGTCTCAGATGTAGCGTAAAAAGTCAAAACTTTTCCACAATACGTGACAACCATTCAATTTCTGAGCTTCCGTGGCTCAATGGTTAGCGCGTTCGGCTGATAATCGAAAGGTTGGTGGTTCGAGCCCATCCGGGAGCGGTGTTGTGAGGTCTCAGATGTAGCGTGAAAAGTCAAACTTTTTCCATAATACGTGATAACCATTTATTTTCTGATCTTTCGTGGCTCAATGGTTAGCGCGTTCGGCTGTTAACCAATAGGTTGGTGGTTCGAGCCCACCCGGGAGCGGTGTTTTTGGATCTCAAATGTAACGTAAATAGCCAAAATTTTTCCACAATACCTGACGACCATTTAATTTTTGGGCGTCCGTGGCGAATGGTTAGCGCATTCGGCTGTTAACCGAAAGGTTGGTGGTTCGAGCCCACCCGGGAGAGGTGTTGTTAGGTCTCAGATGTAGCGTGAAAAGTCAAAATTTTTCCATAATACGTGATAACCATTTATTTTCTGATCTTTCGTGGCTCAATGGTTAGCGCGTTAGGCTGTTAACCAATAGCTTGGTGGTTCGAGCCCACCCGGGAGCGGTGTTTTTGGATCTCAAATGTAACGTAAATAGCCAAAGTTTTTCTACAATACCTGACGACCATTTAATTTTTGGGCTTCCGTGGCGCAATGGTTAGTGCGTTCAGCTGTTAACCGAAAGGTTGGTGGTTCGAGCCCAAACGAGAGAGGATTTGTGGGGTCTCAGATGAAGCGTGAAAAGTCGTAACTTTTCAAAAATACCTGACAACCATTTAATTTTTGGGCATCCGTGGCGCAATGGCTAGCGCGTTCGGCTGTTAACCGAAAGGTTGGTGGTTCGAGCCCATCCGGGAGCGGTGTTGTGACGTCTCAGATGTTACGTAAAATGTCAGAGTTTTTCCACAATACCTGACGAACATTTAATTTTTGGGCTTCCGTGGCGCAGTAATTAGCGCGTCCAGCTCTTAATCGAAAGGTTGGTGGTTCGAGCCCACCCGTAAGAGGTGTTGTGGGGTCTCAGATGTAGCGTTAAAAGTCAAAACTTTTCCACAATACGTGACAACCATTTAATTTTTGGGCTTCCTTGGCGCAATGGTTAGCGCGTTCGGCTGTTAACCGAAAGGATGGTGGTTCGAGCCCACCTGGGAGAGGTGTTGTAGGGTCTAAGATGTAACGTAAAAAGTCATAACTTATCCACAAAACCTAACAACCATTTAATTTCTGAGCTTCTGTGGCTCAATGGTTAGCGCGTTCGGCTGTTAACCAATTGGTTGGTGGTTCGAGCCTATCCGGGAGAAGTGTTGTGACGTCTCAGATGTAACGTAAAATGTCAGAGTTTTTCCACAATACCTGACGAACATTTAATTGTTGGGCTTGCGTGGCGCAATGGTTAGCGCGTTCAGCTGTTAATCGAAAGTTTGGTGGTTCGAGCCCACCCGGGAGAGGTGTTGTTGGGTTTCATATGTAGCGTAAAAAGTCAAAACTTTTCCACAATACATGACAACCATTTATTTTCTGAGCTTTCGTGGCTCAATGGTTAGCGCATTCGGCTGTTAACCGAAAGGTTGGTGGTTCGAGCCCATCCGGGAGCGGTGTTGTGAGGCCTCAGATGTGAAGTAAAAAGTCAAAGTTTTACCTCAATACCTGACGAAAATTTAATTTTTGGGCTTCAGTGGCGCAATGGTCAGCGCGTTCAGCTGTTAACCGAAAGGTTGGTGGTTCGAGCCCAAACGAGAGAGGTTTTGTGGGGTCTCAGATGTAGCGTGAAAAGTCGTAACTTTTCAACAATACCTGACAACCATTTAACTTCTGAGCTTCCGTGGCTCAATGGTTAGCGCGTTCGGCTGTTAACCAATAGGTTGGTGGTTCTAGCCCATCCGGGAGCGGTGTTGTGATGTCTCAGATGTAACGTAAAATGTCAGAGTTTTTCCACAATACCTGACGAACATTTAATTTTTGGGCTTCCGTGGCGCAATGGTTAGCGCGTTCAGCTGTTAATCGAAAGGTTGGTGGTTCGAGCCCACCCGGAAGAGGTGATGTGGGGTCTCAGATGTAGCGTAAAAAGTCAAAACTTTTCCACAATACGTGACAACCATTCAATTTCTGAGCTTCCGTGGCTCAATGGTTAGCGCGTTCGGCTGTTAATCGAAAGGTTGGTGGTTCGAGCCCATCCGGGAGCGGTGTTGTGAGGTCTCAGATGTAGCGTGAAAAGTCAAACTTTTTCCATAATACGTGATAACCATTTATTTTCTGATCTTTCGTGGCTCAATGGTTAGCGCGTTCGGCTGTTAACCAATAGGTTGGTGGTTCGAGCCCACCCGGGAGCGGTGTTTTTGGATCTCAAATGTAACGTAAATAGCCAAAATTTTTCCACAATACCTGACGACCATTTAATTTTTGGGCGTCCGTGGCGAATGGTTAGCGCATTCGGCTGTTAACCGAAAGGTTGGTGGTTCGAGCCCACCCGGGAGAGGTGTTGTTAGGTCTCAGATGTAGCGTGAAAAGTCAAAATTTTTCCATAATACGTGATAACCATTTATTTTCTGATCTTTCGTGGCTCAATGGTTAGCGCGTTAGGCTGTTAACCAATAGCTTGGTGGTTCGAGCCCACCCGGGAGCGGTGTTTTTGGATCTCAAATGTAACGTAAATAGCCAAAGTTTTTCTACAATACCTGACGACCATTTAATTTTTGGGCTTCCGTGGCGCAATGGTTAGTGCGTTCAGCTGTTAACCGAAAGGTTGGTGGTTCGAGCCCAAACGAGAGAGGATTTGTGGGGTCTCAGATGAAGCGTGAAAAGTCGTAACTTTTCAAAAATACCTGACAACCATTTAATTTTTGGGCATCCGTGGCGCAATGGCTAGCGCGTTCGGCTGTTAACCGAAAGGTTGGTGGTTCGAGCCCATCCGGGAGCGGTGTTGTGACGTCTCAGATGTTACGTAAAATGTCAGAGTTTTTCCACAATACCTGACGAACATTTAATTTTTGGGCTTCCGTGGCGCAGTAATTAGCGCGTCCAGCTCTTAATCGAAAGGTTGGTGGTTCGAGCCCACCCGTAAGAGGTGTTGTGGGGTCTCAGATGTAGCGTTAAAAGTCAAAACTTTTCCACAATACGTGACAACCATTTAATTTTTGGGCTTCCTTGGCGCAATGGTTAGCGCGTTCGGCTGTTAACCGAAAGGATGGTGGTTCGAGCCCACCTGGGAGAGGTGTTGTAGGGTCTAAGATGTAACGTAAAAAGTCATAACTTATCCACAAAACCTAACAACCATTTAATTTCTGAGCTTCTGTGGCTCAATGGTTAGCGCGTTCGGCTGTTAACCAATTGGTTGGTGGTTCGAGCCTATCCGGGAGAAGTGTTGTGACGTCTCAGATGTAACGTAAAATGTCAGAGTTTTTCCACAATACCTGACGAACATTTAATTGTTGGGCTTGCGTGGCGCAATGGTTAGCGCGTTCAGCTGTTAATCGAAAGTTTGGTGGTTCGAGCCCACCCGGGAGAGGTGTTGTTGGGTCTCATATGTAGCGTAAAAAGTCAAAACTTTTCCACAATACATGACAACCATTTATTTTCTGAGCTTTCGTGGCTCAATGGTTAGCGCATTCGGCTGTTAACCGAAAGGTTGGTGGTTCGAGCCCATCCGGGAGCGGTGTTGTGAGGCCTCAGATGTGAAGTAAAAAGTCAAAGTTTTACCTCAATACCTGACGAAAATTTAATTTTTGGGCTTCAGTGGCGCAATGGTCAGCGCGTTCAGCTGTTAACCGAAAGGTTGGTGGTTCGAGCCCAAACGAGAGAGGTTTTGTGGGGTCTCAGATGTAGCGTGAAAAGTCGTAACTTTTCAACAATACCTGACAACCATTTAACTTCTGAGCTTCCGTGGCTCAATGGTTAGCGCGTTCGGCTGTTAACCAATAGGTTGGTGGTTCTAGCCCATCCGGGAGCGGTGTTGTGATGTCTCAGATGTAACGTAAAATGTCAGAGTTTTTCCACAATACCTGACGAACATTTAATTTTTGGGCTTCCGTGGCGCAATGGTTAGCGCGTTCAGCTGTTAATCGAAAGGTTGGTGGTTCGAGCCCACCCGGAAGAGGTGATGTGGGGTCTCAGATGTAGCGTAAAAAGTCAAAACTTTTCCACAATACGTGACAACCATTCAATTTCTGAGCTTCCGTGGCTCAATGGTTAGCGCGTTCGGCTGTTAATCGAAAGGTTGGTGGTTCGAGCCCATCCGGGAGCGGTGTTGTGAGGTCTCAGATGTAGCGTGAAAAGTCAAACTTTTTCCATAATACGTGATAACCATTTATTTTCTGATCTTTCGTGGCTCAATGGTTAGCGCGTTCGGCTGTTAACCAATAGGTTGGTGGTTCGAGCCCACCCGGGAGCGGTGTTTTTGGATCTCAAATGTAACGTAAATAGCCAAAATTTTTCCACAATACCTGACGACCATTTAATTTTTGGGCGTCCGTGGCGAATGGTTAGCGCATTCGGCTGTTAACCGAAAGGTTGGTGGTTCGAGCCCACCCGGGAGAGGTGTTGTTAGGTCTCAGATGTAGCGTGAAAAGTCAAAATTTTTCCATAATACGTGATAACCATTTATTTTCTGATCTTTCGTGGCTCAATGGTTAGCGCGTTAGGCTGTTAACCAATAGCTTGGTGGTTCGAGCCCACCCGGGAGCGGTGTTTTTGGATCTCAAATGTAACGTAAATAGCCAAAGTTTTTCTACAATACCTGACGACCATTTAATTTTTGGGCTTCCGTGGCGCAATGGTTAGTGCGTTCAGCTGTTAACCGAAAGGTTGGTGGTTCGAGCCCAAACGAGAGAGGATTTGTGGGGTCTCAGATGAAGCGTGAAAAGTCGTAACTTTTCAAAAATACCTGACAACCATTTAATTTTTGGGCATCCGTGGCGCAATGGCTAGCGCGTTCGGCTGTTAACCGAAAGGTTGGTGGTTCGAGCCCATCCGGGAGCGGTGTTGTGACGTCTCAGATGTTACGTAAAATGTCAGAGTTTTTCCACAATACCTGACGAACATTTAATTTTTGGGCTTCCGTGGCGCAGTAATTAGCGCGTCCAGCTCTTAATCGAAAGGTTGGTGGTTCGAGCCCACCCGTAAGAGGTGTTGTGGGGTCTCAGATGTAGCGTTAAAAGTCAAAACTTTTCCACAATACGTGACAACCATTTAATTTTTGGGCTTCCTTGGCGCAATGGTTAGCGCGTTCGGCTGTTAACCGAAAGGATGGTGGTTCGAGCCCACCTGGGAGAGGTGTTGTAGGGTCTAAGATGTAACGTAAAAAGTCATAACTTATCCACAAAACCTAACAACCATTTAATTTCTGAGCTTCTGTGGCTCAATGGTTAGCGCGTTCGGCTGTTAACCAATTGGTTGGTGGTTCGAGCCTATCCGGGAGAAGTGTTGTGACGTCTCAGATGTAACGTAAAATGTCAGAGTTTTTCCACAATACCTGACGAACATTTAATTGTTGGGCTTGCGTGGCGCAATGGTTAGCGCGTTCAGCTGTTAATCGAAAGTTTGGTGGTTCGAGCCCACCCGGGAGAGGTGTTGTTGGGTCTCATATGTAGCGTAAAAAGTCAAAACTTTTCCACAATACGTGACAACCATTTATTTTCTGAGCTTTCGTGGCTCAATGGTTAGCGCATTCGGCTGTTAACCGAAAGGTTGGTGGTTCGAGCCCATCCGGGAGCGGTGTTGTGAGGCCTCAGATGTGAAGTAAAAAGTCAAAGTTTTACCTCAATACCTGACGAAAATTTAATTTTTGGGCTTCAGTGGCGCAATGGTCAGCGCGTTCAGCTGTTAACCGAAAGGTTGGTGGTTCGAGCCCAAACGAGAGAGGTTTTGTGGGGTCTCAGATGTAGCGTGAAAAGTCGTAACTTTTCAACAATACCTGACAACCATTTAACTTCTGAGCTTCCGTGGCTCAATGGTTAGCGCGTTCGGCTGTTAACCAATAGGTTGGTGGTTCTAGCCCATCCGGGAGCGGTGTTGTGATGTCTCAGATGTAACGTAAAATGTCAGAGTTTTTCCACAATACCTGACGAACATTTAATTTTTGGGCTTCCGTGGCGCAATGGTTAGCGCGTTCAGCTGTTAATCGAAAGGTTGGTGGTTCGAGCCCACCCGGAAGAGGTGATGTGGGGTCTCAGATGTAGCGTAAAAAGTCAAAACTTTTCCACAATACGTGACAACCGTTCAATTTCTGAGCTTCCGTGGCTCAATGGTTAGCGCGTTCGGCTGTTAATCGAAAGGTTGGTGGTTCGAGCCCATCCGGGAGCGGTGTTGTGAGGTCTCAGATGTAGCGTGAAAAGTCAAACTTTTTCCATAATACGTGATAACCATTTATTTTCTTATCTTTCGTGGCTCAATGGTTAGCGCGTTCGGCTGTTAACCAATAGGTTGGTGGTTCGAGCCCATCCGGGAGCGGTGTTTTTGGATCTCAAATGTAACGTAAATAGCCAAAATTTTTCCACAATACCTGACGACCATTTAATTTTTGGGCGTCCGTGGCGAATGGTTAGCGCATTCGGCTGTTAACCGAAAGGTTGGTGGTTCGAGCCCATCCGGGAGCGGTGTTGTGAGGCCTCAGATGTGAAGTAAAAAGTCAAAGTTTTACCTCAATACCTGACGAAAATTTAATTTTTGGGCTTCAGTGGCGCAATGGTCAGCGCGTTCAGCTGTTAACCGAAAGGTTGGTGGTTCGAGCCCAAACGAGAGAGGTTTTGTGGGGTCTCAGATGTAGCGTGAAAAGTCGTAACTTTTCAACAATACCTGACAACCATTTAATTTCTGAGCTTCCGTGGCTCAATGGTTAGCGCGTTCGGCTGTTAACCAATAGGTTGGTGGTTCTAGCCCATCCGGGAGCGGTGTTGTGATGTCTCAGATGTAACGTAAAATGTCAGAGTTTTTCCACAATACCTGACGAACATTTAATTTTTGGGCTTCCGTGGCGCAATGGTTAGCGCGTTCAGCTGTTAATCGAAAGGTTGGTGGTTCGAGCCCACCCGGAAGAGGTGATGTGGGGTCTCAGATGTAGCGTAAAAAGTCAAAACTTTTCCACAATACGTGACAACCATTCAATTTCTGAGCTTCCGTGGCTCAATGGTTAGCGCGTTCGGCTGTTAATCGAAAGGTTGGTGGTTCGAGCCCATCCGGGAGCGGTGTTGTGAGGTCTCGGATGTGAAGTAAAAAGTTAAAGTTTTACCTCAATACCTGACGAGCATTTATTTTTTGGGCTTCCGTGGCGCAATGGTTAGCGCGTTCAGCTGTTTATGGAAAGGTTGGTGGTTCGAGCCCACCCGGGAGAGGTGTTGTGAGGTCTCAGATGTAGCGTGAAAAGTCAAACTTTTTCCATAATACGTGATAACCATTTATTTTCTGATCTTTCGTGGCTCAATGGTTAGCGCGTTCGGCTGTTAACCATTAGCTTGGTGGTTCGAGCCCACCCGGGAGCGGTGTTTTTGGATCTCAAATGTAACGTAAATAGCCAAAGTTTTTCCACAATACCTGACGACCATTTAATTTTTGGGCTTCCGTGGCGCAATGGTTAGCGCGTTCAGCTGTTAACCGAAAGGTTGGTGGTTCGAGCCCAAAAGAGAGGTTTTGTGGGGTCTCAGATGTAGCGTGAAAAGTCGTAACTTTTCAACAAAACCTGACAACCATTTAATTTTTGGGCGTCCGTGGCGCAATGGCTAGCGCGTTCGGCTGTTAACCGAAAGGTTGGTGGTTCGAGCCCATCCGGGAGCGGTGTTGTGACGTCCCAGATGTTACGTAAAATGTCAGAGTTTTTCCACAATACCTGACGAACATTTAATTTTTGGCCTTCCGTGGCGCAATAATTAGCGCGTCGAGCACTTAATCGAAAGGTTGGTGGTTCGAGCCCACCGGAAGAGGTGTTGTGGGGTCTCAGATGTAGCGTTAAAAGTCAAAACTTTTCCACAATACGTGACAACCATTTAATTTCTGATCTTCCGTGGCTCAATGGTTAGCGCGTTCGGCTGTTAACCAATAGGTTGGTGGTTCGAGCCCACCCGGGAGCGGTGTTTTTGGATCTCAAATGTAACGTAAATAGCCAAAGTTTTTCCACAATACCTGACGACCATTTAATTTTTGGGCGTCCGTGGCGAATGGTTAGCGCGTTCGGCTGTTAACCGAAAGGTTGGTGGTTCGAGCCCATCCAGGAGCGGTGTTGTGAGGTCTCAGATGTGAAGTAAAAAGACAAGGTTTTACCTCAATACCTGACGAAAATTTAGTTTTTGGGCTTCAGTGGCGCAATGGTCAGCGCGTTCAGCTGTTAACCGAAAGGTTGGTGGTTCGAGCCCTCCCGGGAGCGGTGTTGTGACGTCTCAGATGTAACGTAAAATGTCAGAGTTTTTCCACAATACCTGACGAGCATTTAATTTTTGGGCTTCCGTGGCGCAATGGTTAGCGCGTTCAGCTGTTAATCGAAAGGTTGGTATTCGAGCCCACCCGTGAGAGGTGTTGTGAGGTCTCAGATGAAGCGTGAAAAGTCGTAATTTTCAACAATACCTGACAACCATTTAATTTCTGAGCTTCCGTGGCTCAATGGTTAGCGCGTTCGGCTGTTAACCAATAGGTTGGAGGTTCTAGCCCATCCGGGAGCGGTGTTGTGATGTCTCAGATGTAACGTAAAATGTCAGAGTTTTTCCACAATACCTGACGAACATTTAATTTTTGGACTTCCGTGGCGCAATGGTTAGCGCGTTCAGCTGTTAATCGAAAGGTTGGTGGTTCGAGCCCACCCGGTAGAGGTGTTGTGGGGTCTCAGATGTAGCGTAAAAAGTCAAAACTTTTCCACAATACGTGACAACCATTTAATTTCAGAGCTTCCGTGGCTCAATGGTTAGCGCGTTCGGCTGTCAATCGAAAGTTTGTTGGTTGGAGCCCATCCGGGAGCGGTGTTGTGAGGTCTAGGATGTGAAGTAAAAAGTCAAAGTTTTACCTCAATACCTGACGAAAATTTAATTTTTGGGCTTCAGTGGCGCAATGGTCAGCGCGTTCAGCTGTTAACCGAAAGGTTGGTGGTTCGAGCCCTCCCGGGAGCGGTGTTGTGACGTCTCAGATGTAACGTAAAATGTCAGAGTTTTTCCACAATACCTGACGAGCATTTAATTTTTGGGCTTCCGTGGCGCAATGGTTAGCGCGATCAGCTGTTACCAATAGGTTGGTGGTTCGAGCCCACCCGGGAGCGGTGTTATGTGATCTCAAATGTAACGTAGAAAGCCAAAGTTTTTCCACAATACCTGACGACCATTTAATTTTTGGGCTTCCGTGGCGCAATGGTTAGCGCGTTCGGCTGTTAACCAATAGGTTGGTGGTTCGAGCCCACCAGGGAGCGGTGTTGTGTGATCTCAAATGTAACGTAGAAAGCCAAAGTTTTTCCACAATACCTGACGACCATTTTTTTTGGGCGTCCGTGGCGCAATGGTTAGCGCGTTCGGCTGTTAACCGAAAGGTTGGTGGTTCGAGCCCATCCGGGAGCGGTGTTGTGAGGTCTCAGATGTGACGTAAAAAGTCAAAGTTTTTCCACAATACCTGACAACCATTTAATTTCTGAGCTTCCGTGGCTCAATGGTTAGCGCGTTCGGCTGTTAACCAATAGGTTGGTGGTTCGAGCCCACCCGGGAGCGGTGATGTGGGATCTCAAATGTAACGTAGAAAGCCAAAGTTTTTGCACAATAAATGACGACCATTTAATTTTTGGGCTTCCGTGGCGCAATGGTTAGCGCGTTCGGCTGTTAACCAATAGGTTGGTGGTTCGACCCCATCAGGGAGCGGTGTTGTGAGGTCTCAGATTTGACGTAAAAAATCAAGGTTTTTACACAATACCTGACGAGCATTTAACTTTTGGGCTTCCGTGGCGCAATGGTTAGCGCGTTCGGCTGTTAACCAATAGGTTGGTGGTTCGAGCCCATCCGGGAGCGGTGTTGTGAGGTCTCAGATGTGACGTAAAAAGTCAAGGTTTTTACACAATACCTGACGAGCATTTAACATTTGGGCTTCCGTGGCGCAATGTTTAGCGCGTTCGGCTGTTAACCAATAGGTTGGTGGTTCGAGCCCATCCGGGAGCGGTGTTGTGAGGTCTCAGATGTGACGTAAGAAGTCAAGGTTTTTACACAATACCTGACGAGTATTTAACTTTTGGGCTTCCGTGGCGCAATGGTTAGCGCGTTCGGCTGTTAACCAGTAGGTTGGTGGTTCGAGCCCATCCGGTAGCGGTTTTGTGAGGTCTCAGATGTGACGTAAAAAGTCAAGGTTTTTACACAATACCTGACGAGCATTTAATTTTTGGGATTCCGTGGCGCAATGGTTAGCGCGTTCAGCTGTTAATCGAAAGGTTGGTGGTTCGAGCCCACCCGGGAGAGGTGTTGTGGGGTCTCAAATGTAACGTAGAAAGCCAAAGTTTTTCCACAACACCTGACAACCATTTAATTTCTGAGCTTCCGTGGCTCAATGGTTAGCGCGTTCGGCTGTTAACCAATAGGTTGGTAGTTCGAGCCCATCCGGGAGCGGTGTTGTGAGGTCTCAGATGTGACGTAAATAGTCAAGGTTTTTACACAATACCTGACGAGCATTTAACTTTTGGGCTTCCGTGGCGCAATGGTTAGCGCGTTCGGCTGTTAACCAATAGGTTGGTGGTTCGAGCGCATCCGGGAGCGGTGTTGTGAGGTCTCAGATGTGACGTAAGAAGTCAAGGTTTTTACACAATACCTGACGAGTATTTAACTTTTGGGCTTCCGTGGCGCAATGGTTAGCGCGTTCGGCTGTTAAGCAATAGGTTGGTGGTTCGAGCCCATCCGGGAGCGGTGTTGTGAGGTCTCAGATGTGACGTAAAAAGTCAAGGTTTTTTCACAATACCTGACGAGCATTTAAATTTTGGGCTTCCTTGGCGCAATGGTTAGCGCGTTCGGCTGTTAACCAATAGGTTGGTGGTTCGAGCCCACCCGGGAGCGGTGTTGTGTGATCTCAAATGTAACGTAGAAAGCCAAAATTGTTCCACAATACCTGACGACCATTTAATTTTTGGGCTTCCGTGGCGCAATGGTTAGCGCGTTCGGCTGTTAACCAATAGGTTGGTGGTTCGAGCCCATCCGGGAGCGGTGTTGTGAGGTCTCAGATGTGACGTAAAAAGTCAAGGTTTTTACACAATACCTGACGAGCATTTAATTTTTGGGATTCCGTGGCGCAATGGTTAGCGCGCTCAGCTGTTAATCGAAAGGTTGGTGGTTCGAGCCCACCCGGGAGAGGTGTTGTGGGGTCTCAAATGTAACGTAGAAAGCCAAAGTTTTTCCACAACACCTGACAACCATTTAATTTCTGAGCTTCCGTGGCTCAATGGTTAGCGCGTTCGGCTGTTAACCAATAGGTTGGTAGTTCGAGCCCATCCGGGAGCGGTGTTGTGAGGTCTCAGATGTGACGTAAATAGTCAAGGTTTTTAAACAATACCTGACGAGTATTTAACTTTTGGGCTTCCGTGGCGCAATGGTTAGCGCGTTCGGCTGTTAAGCAATAGGTTGGTGGTTCGAGCCCATCCGGGAGCGGTGTTGTGAGGTCTCAGATGTGACGTAAAAAGTCAAGGTTTTTACACAATACCTGACGAGCATTAAACTTTTGGGCTTCCGTGGCACAATGGTTAGCGCGTTCGGCTGTTAACCAATAGGTTGGTGGTTCGAGCCCATCCGGGAGCGGTGTCGTGAGGTCTCAGATGTGACGTAAGAAGTCAAGGTTTTTACACAATACCTGACGAGTATTTAACTTTTGGGCTTCCGTGGCTCAATGGTTAGCGCGTTCGGCTGTTAACCAATAGGGTGGTGGTTCGAGCCCATCCGGGAGCGGTGTTGTGAGGTCTCAGAAGTGACGTAAAATGTCAGAGTTTTTCCACAATACGTGACGACCATTTAATTTCTGAGCTTTCGTGGCTCAATGGTTAGCGCGTTCGGCTGTTAACCAATAGGTTGGTGGTTAGAGCCCATCCGGGAGCGGTGTTGTGAGGTCTCAGATGTGACGTAAAAAGTCAAGGTTTTTCCACAATACCTAACAAGCATTTAACTTTTGGGCTTCCGTGGCGCAATGGTTAGCGCGTTCGGCTGTTAACCAATAGGTTGGTGGTTCGAGCCCATCCGGAAGCGGTGTTGTGAGGTCTCAGATGTGACGTAAAAAGTCAAGGTTTTTACACAATACCTGACGAGCATTTAACTTTTGGGCTTCCGTGGCGCAATGGTTTGTGCGTTCGGCTGTTAACCAATAGGTTGGTGGTTCGAGCCCATCCGGGAGCGGTGTTGTGAGGTCTCAGATGTGACGTAAAAAGTCAAGGTTTTTACACAATACCTGACGAGCATTTAATTTTTGGGCTTCCGTGGCACAATGGTTAGCGCGTTCAGCTGTTAATCGAAAGGTTGGTGGTTCGAGCCCACCCGGGAGAGGTGTTGTGGGGTCTCAAATGTAACGTAGAAAGCCAAAGTTTTTCCACAATACCTGACAACAATTTAATTTCTGAGCTTCCGTGGCTCAATGGTTAGCGCGTTCGGCTGTTAACCAATAGGTTGGTGGTTCGACCCCATCCGGGAGCGGTGTTGTGAGGTCTCAGATGTGACGTAAAAAGCCAAGGTTTTTACATAATACCTGACGAGCATTTAACTTTTGGGCTTCCGTGTCGCAATGGTTAGCGCGTTCGGCTGTTAACCAATAGGTTGGTGGTTCGAGCCCATCCGGGAGCGGTGTAGTGAGGTCTCAGATGTGACGTAAAAAGTCAAGGTTTTTACACAATACCTAACGAGCATTTAACTTTTGGGCTTCCGTGGCACAATGGTTAGCGCGTTCAGCTGTTAATCGAAAGGTTGGTGGTTCGAGCCCACCCGGGAGAGGTGTTGTGGGGTCTCAAATGTAACGTAGAAAGCCAAAGTTTTTCCACAATACCTGACAACAGTTTAATTTCTGAGCTTCCGTGGCTCAATGGTTAGCGCGTTCGGCTGTTAACCAATAGGTTGGTGGTTCGAGCCCATCCGGGAGCGGTGTTGTGACGTCTCAGATGTGACGTAAAAAGTCAAGGTTTTTCCAAAATACCGGACGACCATTTAAATTCTGGGCTTCCGTGGCGCAATCGTTAGCGCGTTCGGCTGTTAACAAAAAGGTTGGTGGTTCGAGCACACCCGGGAGCGGTGCTATGAGGTCTCAGATGTTACGTAAAAAGTCAAAGTTTTTCCACAATACGTGACAACCATTTAATTTCTGAGCTTCCGTGGCGCAATGGTTAGCGCGTTCAGCAGTTAACAAATAATTTAGTGGTTCGAGCCCACCCGGGAGCGGCGTTGTGGGATCTCAAACGTAACGTAGAAAGCCAAAGTTTTTCCACAATACCTGACGACCATTTAATTTTTGGGCTTCCGTGGCGCAATGGTTAACGCGTTCGGCTGTTAACCAATAGGTTGGTGGTTCGAGCCCACCCGGGAGCGGTGTTGTGGGATCTCAAATGTAACGTAGAAAGCCAAAGTTTTTCCACAATACGTGACGACCATTTAATTTTTGGGCTTCCGTGGCGCAATGGTTAGCGCGTTCGGCTGTTAACCGAAAGGTTGGTGGTTCGAGCCCATCCAGGAGCGGTGTTGTGACGTCTCAGATGTGACGTAAAAAGTCAAGGTTTTTACACAATATCTGACAAGTATCTAATTTTTGGGCTTCCGTGGCGCAATGGTTAGCGCGTTCAGCTGTTAATCGAAAGGTTGGTGGTTCGAGCCCACCCTGGAGAGGTGTTGTGGGGTCTCAAATGTAACGTAGAAAGCCAAAGTTTTTCCACAATACCTGACAACCGTTTAATTTTTGGGCTTCCGTGGCGCAATGGTTAGCGCGTTCGGCTGTTAACCAATAGGTTGGTGGTTCGAGCCCATCCGGGAGCGGTGTTGTGAGGTCTCAGACGTGACGTAAAAAGTCAAGGTTTTTACACAATACCTGACGAGCATTTAATTTTTGGGCTTCCGTGGCACAATGGTTTGCGCGTTCAGCTGTTAATCGAAAGGTTGGTGGTTCGAGCCCACCCGGGAGAGGTGTTGTGGGATCTCAAATGTAACGTAGAAAGCCAAAGTTTTTCCACAATACGTGACAACCATTTAATTTCTGAGCTTCCGTGGCTGAATGGTTAGCGCGTTCAGCTTTTAACCAATAGGGTGGTGGTTCGAGCCCACCCGGGAGCTGTGTTGTGGGATCTCAAATGTAACGTAGAAAGACAAAGTTTTTCCACAATACCTGACGACCATTTATATTTTGGGCTTCCTTGGCGCAATGGTTAGCGCGTTCGGCTGTTAACCGAAAGGTTGGTGGTTCGAGCCCAACCGAGAGAGGTGTTGTAGGGTCTCAGATGTAACGTCATAAGTCATAACTTATCCACAACACCTGACAACCATTTAATCTCTGAGCTTCCGTGGCTGAATGGTTAGCGCGTTCAGCTTTTAACCAATAGGGTGGTGGTTCGAGCCCACCCGGGAGCTGTGTTGTGGGATCTCAAATGTAACGTAGAAAGACAAAGTTTTTCCACAATACCTGACGACCATTTATATTTTGGGCTTCCTTGGCGCAATGGTTAGCGCGTTCGGCTGTTAACCGAAAGGTTGGTGGTTCGAGCCCAACCGAGAGAGGTGTTGTAGGGTCTCAGATGTAACGTCATAAGTCATAACTTATCCACAACACATGACAACCATTTAATCTCTGAGCTTCCGTGGCTCAATGGTTAGCGCGTTCGGCTGTTAACCAATAGGTTGGTGGTTCGAGCCCATCCGGGAGCGGTGTTGTGAGGTCTCAGATATAACGTAAAATGTCAGAGTTTTTCCACAATACCTGACGAGCATTTAATTTTTGGGCTTCCGTGGCGCAATGGTTAGCGCGTTCAGCAGTTAACAAATAGGTTAGTGGTTCGAGCCCACCCGGGAGCGGCGTTGTGGGATCTCAAACGTAACGTAGAAAGCCAAAGTTTTTCCACAATACCTGACGACCATTTAATTTTTGGGCTTCCGTGGCGCAATGGTTAACGCGTTCGGCTGTTAACAAATAGGTTGGTGGTTCGAGCCCACCCGGGAGCGGTGTTGTGGGATCTCAAATGTAACGTAGAAAGCCAAAGTTTTTCCACAATACGTGACAACCATTTAATTTCTGAGCTTCCGTGGCTGAATGGTTAGCGCGTTCAGCTTTTAACCAATAGGGTGGTGGTTCGAGCCCACCCGGGAGCGGTGTTGTGGGATCTCAAATGTAACGTAGAAAGACAAAGTTTTTCCACAATACCTGACGACCATTTATATTTTGGGCTTCCTTGGCGCAATGGTTAGCGCGTTCGGCTGTTAACCGAAAGGTTGGTGGTTCGAGCCCAACCGAGAGAGGTGTTGTAGGGTCTCAGATGTAACGTAATAAGTCATAACTTATCCACAACACCTGACAACCATTTAATTTCTGAGCTTTCGTGGCTCAATGGTTAGCGCGTTCGGCTGTTAACCAATAGGTTGGTGGTTCGAGCCCATCCGGGAGCGGTGTTGTGAGGTCTCAGAAGTGACGTAAAAAGTCAAGGTTTTTACACAATACCTGACGAGCATTTAATTTTTGGGCTTCCGTGGCGCAATGGTTAGCGCGTTCAGCAGTTAACAAATAGGTTAGTGGTTCGAGCCCACCCGGGAGCGGCGTTGTGGGATCTCAAACGTAACGTAGAAAGCCAAAGTTTTTCCACAATACCTGACGACCATTTAATTTTTGGGCTTCCGTGGCGCAATGGTTAACGCGTTCGGCTGTTAACAAATAGATTGGTGGTTCGAGCCCACCCGGGAGCGGTGTTGTGGGATCTCAAATGTAACGTAGAAAGCCAAAGTTTTTCCACAATACGTGACAACCATTTAATTTCTGAGCTTCCGTGGCTGAATGGTTAGCGCGTTCAGCTTTTAACCAATAGGGTGGTGGTTCGAGCCCATCCGGGAGCGGTGTTGTGAGGTCTCAGAAGTGACGTAAAATGTCAGAGTTTTTCCACAATACGTGACGACCATTTAATTTCTGAGCTTTCGTGGCTCAATGGTTAGCGCGTTCGGCTGTTAACCAATAGGTTGGTGGTTAGAGCCCATCCGGGAGCGGTGTTGTGAGGTCTCAGATGTGACGTAAAAAGTCAAGGTTTTTCCACAATACCTAACAAGCATTTAACTTTTGGGCTTCCGTGGCGCAATGGTTAGCGCGTTCGGCTGTTAACCAATAGGTTGGTGGTTCGAGCCCATCCGGAAGCGGTGTTGTGAGGTCTCAGATGTGACGTAAAAAGTCAAGGTTTTTACACAATACCTGACGAGCATTTAACTTTTGGGCTTCCGTGGCGCAATGGTTTGTGCGTTCGGCTGTTAACCAATAGGTTGGTGGTTCGAGCCCATCCGGGAGCGGTGTTGTGAGGTCTCAGATGTGACGTAAAAAGTCAAGGTTTTTACACAATACCTGACGAGCATTTAATTTTTGGGCTTCCGTGGCACAATGGTTAGCGCGTTCAGCTGTTAATCGAAAGGTTGGTGGTTCGAGCCCACCCGGGAGAGGTGTTGTGGGGTCTCAAATGTAACGTAGAAAGCCAAAGTTTTTCCACAATACCTGACAACAATTTAATTTCTGAGCTTCCGTGGCTCAATGGTTAGCGCGTTCGGCTGTTAACCAATAGGTTGGTGGTTAATTCAAGCAAATGTAACGATATTCAATCAAAAAACTGTTAAAATTAAATTTTTCAATAAGAAATCGTGTCACGGATTTTGTATCTTGAAGAAGAAAAACATGCGATTTTTTCGGTACTTTTTTGAATGCATTTTTTTCAGGAGAAATTTTTGACCAAATTCAGCTTAATTCCCTATAAAACACTCATTAAAAGTGATTTCATCTCGATTGAACAATAAATAAAAATGTACCTCGATTTTTAATAGCATTTTCAAAATCGACGTTTCACGGCCAAAGAAGCATACTTTGAGTATTTCTTCACTATTTTCAAATATGTTCACTGAAAGCATTATTTTTATACTTTTTGCTTTAATTCAAGCAAATGTAACGATATTCAATCAAAAAACTGTTAAAATTAAATTTTTCAATAAGAAATCGTGTCACGGATTTTGTATCTTGAAGAAGAAAAACATGCGATTTTTTCGGTACTTTTTTGAATGAATTTTTTTCTGGAGAAATTTTTGACCGAATTCAGCTTAATTCCCTATAAAACACTCATTGAAAGTGATTTCATCTCGATTGAACAATAATTAAAAATTTACCTCGATTTTTAATAACATTTTCAAAATCGACGTTTAACGGCCAAAGAAGCATACTTTGAGTATTTCTTCACTATTTTCAAATATGTTCACTGAAAGCATTATTTTTATACTTTTTGCTTTAATTCAAGCAAATGTAACGATATTCAATCAAAAAACTGTTAAAATTAAATTTTTCAATAAGAAATCGTGTCACGGATTTTGTATCTTGAAGAAGAAAAACATGCGATTTTTTCGGTACTTTTTTGAATGCATTTTTTTCAGGAGAAATTATTGACCAAATTCAGCTTAATTCCCTATAAAACACTCATTAAAAGTGATTTCATCTCGATTGAACAATAAATAAAAATGTACCTCGATTTTTAATAGCATTTTCAAAATCGACGTTTCACGGCCAAAGAAGCATACTTTGAGTATTTCTTCACTATTTTCAAATATGTTCACTGAAAGCATTATTTTTATACTTTTTGCTTTAATTCAAGCAAATGTAACGATATTCAATCAAAAAACTGTTAAAATTAAATTTTTCAATAAGAAATCGTGTCACGGATTTTGTATCTTGAAGAAGAAAAACATGCGATTTTTTCGGTACTTTTTTGAATGAATTTTTTTCTGGAGAAATTTTTGACCGAATTCAGCTTAATTCCCTATAAAACACTCATTGAAAGTGATTTCATCTCGATTGAACAATAATTAAAAATTTACCTCGATTTTTAATAACATTTTCAAAATCGACGTTTAACGGCCAAAGAAGCATACTTTGAGTATTTCTTCACTATTTTCAAATATGTTCACTGAAAGCATTATTTTTATACTTTTTGCTTTAATTCAAGCAAATGTAACGATATTCATTCAAAAAACTGTTAAAATTCAATTTTTCAATAAGAAATCGTTGTCACGGATTTTGTATCTTGAAGAAGAAAAACTTGCGATTTTTTTCGGTACTTTTTTGAATGCATTTTTTTCTGGAGAAATTTTTGACCGAATTCAGCTTAATTCCCTATAAAACACTCATTGAAAGTGATTTCATCTCGATTGAACAATAATTTAAAATTTACCTCGATTTTTAATAACATTTTCAAAATCGACGTTTCACGGCCAAAGAAGCATACTTTGAGTATTTCTTCACTATTTTCAAATATATTCATTGAAACCATTATTTTTATACTTTTTGCTTTAATTCAAGCAATGTAACGATATTCATTCAAAAAACTGTTAAAATTCAATTTTCAATAAGAAATCGTATTCACGGATTTTGTGTCTTGAAGAAGAAAAACCTGCGATTTTTTCGGTACTTTTTTGAATGAATTTTTTTCTGGAGAAATTTTTGACCGAATTCAGCTTAATTCCCTATAAAACACTCATTGAAAGTGATTTCATCTCGATTGAACAATAATTAAAAATTTACCTCGATTTTTAATAACATTTTCAAAATCGACGTTTAACGGCCAAAGAAGCATACTTTGAGTATTTCTTCACTATTTTCAAATATGTTCACTGAAAGCATTATTTTTATACTTTTTGCTTTAATTCAAGCAAATGTAACGATATTCAATCAAAAAACTGTTAAAATTAAATTTTTCAATAAGAAATCGTGTCACGGATTTTGTATCTTGAAGAAGAAAAACATGCGATTTTTTCGGTACTTTTTTGAATGAATTTTTTTCTGGAGAAATTTTTGACCGAATTCAGCTTAATTCCCTATAAAACACTCATTGAAAGTGATTTCATCTCGATTGAACAATAATTAAAAATTTACCTCGATTTTTAATAACATTTTCAAAATCGACGTTTAACGGCCAAAGAAGCATACTTTGAGTATTTCTTCACTATTTTCAAATATGTTCACTGAAAGCATTATTTTTATACTTTTTGCTTTAATTCAAGCAAATGTAACGATATTCAATCAAAAAACTGTTAAAATTAAATTTTTCAATAAGAAATCGTGTCACGGATTTTGTATCTTGAAGAAGAAAAACATGCGATTTTTTCGGTACTTTTTTGAATGCATTTTTTTCAGGAGAAATTTTTGACCAAATTCAGCTTAATTCCCTATAAAACACTCATTAAAAGTGATTTCATCTCGATTGAACAATAAATAAAAATGTACCTCGATTTTTAATAGCATTTTCAAAATCGACGTTTCACGGCCAAAGAAGCATACTTTGAGTATTTCTTCACTATTTTCAAATATGTTCACTGAAAGCATTATTTTTATACTTTTTGCTTTAATTCAAGCAAATGTAACGATATTCAATCAAAAAACTGTTAAAATTAAATTTTTCAATAAGAAATCGTGTCACGGATTTTGTATCTTGAAGAAGAAAAACATGCGATTTTTTCGGTACTTTTTTGAATGAATTTTTTTCTGGAGAAATTTTTGACCGAATTCAGCTTAATTCCCTATAAAACACTCATTGAAAGTGATTTCATCTCGATTGAACAATAATTAAAAATTTACCTCGATTTTTAATAACATTTTCAAAATCGACGTTTAACGGCCAAAGAAGCATACTTTGAGTATTTCTTCACTATTTTCAAATATGTTCACTGAAAGCATTATTTTTATACTTTTTGCTTTAATTCAAGCAAATGTAACGATATTCAATCAAAAAACTGTTAAAATTAAATTTTTCAATAAGAAATCGTGTCACGGATTTTGTATCTTGAAGAAGAAAAACATGCGATTTTTTCGGTACTTTTTTGAATGCATTTTTTTCAGGAGAAATTTTTGACCAAATTCAGCTTAATTCCCTATAAAACACTCATTAAAAGTGATTTCATCTCGATTGAACAATAAATAAAAATGTACCTCGATTTTTAATAGCATTTTCAAAATCGACGTTTCACGGCCAAAGAAGCATACTTTGAGTATTTCTTCACTATTTTCAAATATGTTCACTGAAACCATTATTTTTATACTTTTTGCTTTAATTCAAGCAAATGTAACGATATTCATTCAAAAAACTGTTAAAATTCAATTTTTCAATAAGAAATCGTTGTCACGGATTTTGTATCTTGAAGAAGAAAAACATGCGATTTTTTCGGTACTTTTTTGAATGCATTTTTTTCCGGAGAAATTTTTGACCAAATTCAGCTTAATTCCCTATAAAACACTCATTAAAAGTGATTTCATCTCGATTGAACAATAAATAAAAATGTACCTCGATTTTTAATAGCATTTTCAAAATCGACGTTTCACGGCCAAAGAAGCATACTTTGAGTATTTCTTCACTATTTTCAAATATGTTCACTGAAACCATTATTTTTATACTTTTTGCTTTAATTCAAGCAAATGTAACGATATTCAATCAAAAAACTGTTAAAATTAAATTTTTCAATAAGAAATCGTTGTCACGGATTTTGTATCTTGAAGAAGAAAAACATGCGATTTTTTCGGTACTTTTTTGAATGCATTTTTTTCAGGAGAAATTTTTGACCAAATTCAGCTTAATTCCCTATAAAACACTCATTAAAAGTGATTTCATCTCGATTGAACAATAAATAAAAATGTACCTCGATTTTTAATAGCATTTTCAAAATCGACGTTTCCCGGCCAAAGAAGCATACTTTGAGTATTTCTTCACTATTTTCAAATATGTTCACTGAAACCATTATTTTTATACTTTTTGCTTTAATTCAAGCAAATGTAACGATATTCAATCAAAAAACTGTTAAAATTAAATTTTTCAATAAGAAATCGTTGTCACGGATTTTGTATCTTGAAGAAGAAAAACATGCGATTTTTTCGGTACTTTTTTGAATGAATTTTTTTCTGGAGAAATTTTTGACCGAATTCAGCTTAATTCCCTATAAAACACTCATTGAAAGCTATTTCATCTCGATTGAACAATAATTAAAAATTTACCTCGATTTTTAATAACATTTTCAAAATCGACGTTTAACGGCCAAAGAAGCATACTTTGAGTATTTCTTCACTATTTTCAAATATGTTCACTGAAAGCATTATTTTTATACTTTTTGCTTTAATTCAAGCAAATGTAACGATATTCAATCAAAAAACTGTTAAAATTAAATTTTTCAATAAGAAATCGTTGTCACGGATTTTGTATCTTGAAGAAGAAAAACATGCGTTTTTTTCGGTACTTTTTTGAATGAATTTTTTTCTGGAGAAATTTTTGACCGAATTCAGCTTAATTCCCTATAAAACACTCATTGAAAGTGATTTCATCTCGATTGAACAATAATTAAAAATTTACCTCGATTTTTAATAACATTTTCAAAATCGACGTTTAACGGCCAAAGAAGCATACTTTGAGTATTTCTTCACTATTTTCAAATATGTTCACTGAAAGCATTATTTTTATACTTTTTGCTTTAATTCAAGCAAATGTAACGATATTCAATCAAAAAACTGTTAAAATTAAATTTTTCAATAAGAAATCGTGTCACGGATTTTGTATCTTGAAGAAGAAAAACATGCGATTTTTTCGGTACTTTTTTGAATGAATTTTTTTCTGGAGAAATTTTTGACCGAATTCAGCTTAATTCCCTATAAAACACTCATTGAAAGTGATTTCATCTCGATTGAACAATAATTAAAAATTTACCTCGATTTTTAATAACATTTTCAAAATCGACGTTTAACGGCCAAAGAAGCATACTTTGAGTATTTCTTCACTATTTTCAAATATGTTCACTGAAAGCATTATTTTTATACTTTTTGCTTTAATTCAAGCAAATGTAACGATATTCAATCAAAAAACTGTTAAAATTAAATTTTTCAATAAGAAATCGTGTCACGGATTTTGTATCTTGAAGAAGAAAAACATGCGATTTTTTCGGTACTTTTTTGAATGCATTTTTTTCAGGAGAAATTTTTGACCAAATTCAGCTTAATTCCCTATAAAACACTCATTAAAAGTGATTTCATCTCGATTGAACAATAAATAAAAATGTACCTCGATTTTTAATAGCATTTTCAAAATCGACGTTTCACGGCCAAAGAAGCATACTTTGAGTATTTCTTCACTATTTTCAAATATGTTCACTGAAACCATTATTTTTATACTTTTTGCTTTAATTCAAGCAAATGTAACGATATTCATTCAAAAAACTGTTAAAATTCAATTTTTCAATAAGAAATCGTTGTCACGGATTTTTTATCTTGAAGAAGAAAAACATGCGATTTTTTTCGGTACTTTTTTGAATGCATTTTTTTCTGGAGAAATTTTTGACCGAATTCAGCTTAATTCCCTATAAAACACTCATTGAAAGTGATTTCATCTCGATTGTCCAATAATTTAAAATTTACCTCGATTTTTAATAACATTTTCAAAATCGACGTTTCACGGCCAAAGAAGCATACTTTGAGTATTTCTTCACTATTTTCAAATATGTTCACTGAAACCATTATTTTTATACTTTTTGCTTCAATTCAAGCAAATGTAACGATATTCAATCAAAAAACTGTTAAAATTAAATTTTTCAATAAGAAATCGTTGTCACGGATTTTGTATCTTGAAGAAGAAAAACATGCGATTTTTTCGGTACTTTTTTGAATGCATTTTTTTCAGGAGAAATTTTTGACCAAATTCAGCTTAATTCCCTATAAAACACTCATTAAAAGTGATTTCATCTCGATTGAACAATAAATAAAAATGTACCTCGATTTTTAATAGCATTTTCAAAATCGACGTTTCACGGCCAAAGAAGCATACTTTGAGTATTTCTTCACTATTTTCAAATATGTTCACTGAAACCATTATTTTTATACTTTTTGCTTTAATTCAAGCAAATGTAACGATATTAAATCAAAAAACTGTTAAAATTAAATTTTTCAATAAGAAATCGTTTTCACGGATTTTGTATCTTGAAAAAGAAAAACATGCGATTTTTTCGGTACTTTTTTGAATGCATTTTTTTCAGGAGAAATTTTTGACCAAATTCAGCTTAATTCCCTATAAAACACTCATTAAAAGTGATTTCATCTCGATTGAACAATAATTAAAAATTTACCTCGATTTTTAATAACATTTTCAAAATCGACGTTTCACGGCCAAAGAAGCATACTTTGAGTATTTCTTCACTATTTTCAAATATATTCATTGAAACCATTATTTTTATACTTTTTGCTTTAATTCAAGCAATGTAACGATATTCATTCAAAAAACTGTTAAAATTCAATTTTCAATAAGAAATCGTATTCACGGATTTTGTGTCTTGAAGAAGAAAAACCTGCGATTTTTTCGGTACTTTTTTGAATGAATTTTTTTCTGGAGAAATTTTTGACCGAATTCAGCTAAACATAGCGCCACGGAAGCCCAAAAGTTAAATGCTCGTCAGGTATTGTGTAAAACCTTGACTTTTTACGTCACATCTGAGACCTCACAACACCGCTCCCGGATGGGCTCGAACCACCAACCTATTGGTTAACAGCCGAACGCGCTAACCATTGCGCCACGGAAGCCCAAAAGTTAAATGCTCGTCAGGTATTGTGTAAAAACCTTGACTTTTTACGTCAAATCTGAGACCTCAAAACACCGCTCCCGGATGGGGTCGAACCACCAACCTATTGGTTAACAGCCGAACGCGCTAACCATTGCGCCACGGAAGCATAAAAATTAAATGGTCGTCATTTATTGTGCAAAAACTTTGGCTTTCTACGTTACATTTGAGATCCCACAACACCGCTCCCGGGTGGGCTCGAACCACCAACCTATTGGTTAACAGCCGAACGCGCTAACCATTGAGCCACGGAAGCTCAGAAATTAAATGGTTGTCAGGTATTGTGGAAAAACTTTGGCTTTCTACGTTACATTTGAGATCACACAACACCGCTCCCGGGTGGGCTTGAACCACCAACCTATTGGTTAACAGCCGAACGCGCTAACCATTGCGCCACGGAAGCCCAAAAGCTAAATGCTCGTCAGGTATTGTGCAAAAAACTTGACTTTTTACGTCACATCTGAGACCTCACAACACCGCTCCCGGATGGGCTCGAACCACCAACCTATTGGTTAACAGCCGAACGCGCTAACCATTGCGCCACGGAAGCCCAAAAGTTAAATGCTCGTCAGGTATTGTGTAAAAACCTTGACTTTTTACGTCACATCTGAGACCTCACAACACCGCTCCCGGATGGGCTCGAACCACCAACCTATTGGTTAACAGCCGAACGCGCTAACCATTGAGCCACTGAAGCTCAGAAATTAAATTGTTGTCAGGTATTGTGGAAAAACTTTGGCTTTCTACGTTACATTTGAGATCACACAACACCGCTCCCGGATGGGCTCGAACCACCAACCTATTGGTTAACAGCCGAACGCGCTAACCATTGAGCCACGGGAGCCCAAAAATTAAATGCTCGTCAGGTATTGTGTAAAAACCTTGACTTTTTACGTCACATCTGAGACCTCACAACACCGCTCCCGGATGGGCTCGAACCACCAACCTATTGGTTAACAGCCGAACGCGCTAACCATTGCGCCACGGAAGCCCAAAAATTAAATGGTCGGTAGGTATTGTGGAAAAACTTTGGCTTTCTACGTTACACTTGATATCACACAACACCGCTCCCGGGTGGGCTCGAACCACCAACCTATTGGTTAACAGCTGAACGCGCTAACCATTGAGCCACATAAGCTCAGAAATTAAACGGTTGTCAGGTATTGTGGAAAAACTTTGGCTTTCTACGTTACATTTGAGACCCCACAACACCTCTCCCTGGTGGGCTCGAACCACCAACCTTTCGATTAACAGCTGAACGCGCTAACCATTGCGCCACGGAAGCCCAGAAATTAGATGCTCGTCAGATATTGTGTAAAAACCTTGACTTTTTACGTCACATCTAAGACCCCACAACACCGCTCCCGGATAGGCTCGAACCACCAACCTATTGGTTAACAGCCGAACGCGCTAACCATTGCGCCACGGACGCCCAATAATTAAATGGTTGTCAGGTATTGTTGAAAAGTTACGACTTTTCACGCTACTTCTGAGACCCCACAAATCCTGTCTCGTTTGGGCTCGAACCACCAACCTATTGGTTAACAGCTGAACGCGCTAACCATTGAGCCACGGAAGCTCAGAAATTAAACGGTTGTCAGGTATTGTGGAAAAACTTTGGCTTTCTACGTTACATTTGAGACCCCACAACACCTCTCCCGGGTGGGCTCGAACCACCAACCTTTCGGTTAACAGCTGAACGCGCTAACCATTGCGCCACTGAGGCCCAAAAATTAAATGGTCGTCAGGTATTGTGGAAAAACTTTGGCTATTTACGTTACATTTGAGATCCCAAAACACCGCTCCCGGGTGGGCTCGAACCACCAACCTATTGGTTAACAGCCGAACGCGCTAACCATTGAGCCACGGAAGCTCAGAAAATAAATGGTTATCACGTATTATGGAAAAAGTTTGACTTTTCACGCTACATCTGAGACCTCACAACACCGCTCCCGGATGGGCTCGAAACACCAACCTTTCGATTAACAGCCGAACGCGCTAACCATTGAGCCACGGAAGCTGAGAAATTAAATGGTTGTCACGTATTGTGGAAAAGTTTTGATTTTTACGCTACATCTGAGACCACACAATACCTCTTCCGGGCGGGCTCGAACCACCAACCTTTCGATTAACAGCTGAACGCGCAAACCATTGCGCCACGGAAGCCCAAAAGTTAAATGTTCGTCAGGTGTTTTGGAAAAACTCTGACATTTTACGTTACATCTGAGACGTCACCACACCGCTCCCAGGAGGGCTCGAACCACCAACCTTTCGGTTAACAGCTGAACGCGCTGACCATTGCGCCACTGTAGCCCAAAAATTAAATTTTCGTCAGGTATTGAGGTAAAACCTTGACTTTTTACGTCAAATCTGAGACCTCAAAACACCGCTCCCGGATGGGGTCGAACCACCAACCTATTGGTTAACAGCCGAACGCGCTAACCATTGCGCCACGAAAGCCCAAAAATTAAATGGTCGTCATTTATTGTGCAAAAACTTTGGCTTTCTACGTTACATTTGAGATCCCACAACACCGCTCCCGGGTGGGCTCGAACCACCAACCTATTGGTTAACAGCCGAACGCGCTAACCATTGAGCCACGGAAGCTCAGAAATTAAATGGTTGTCAGGTATTGTGGAAAAACTTTGGCTTTCTACGTTACATTTGAGATCACACAACACCGCTCCCGGGTGGGCTTGAACCACCAACCTATTGGTTAACAGCCGAACGCGCTAACCATTCGCCACTGAGGCCCAAAAATTAAATGGTCGTCAGGTATTGTGGAAAAACTTTGGCTATTTACGTTACATTTGAGATCCAAAAACACCGCTCCCGGGTGGGCTCGAACCACCAACCTATTGGTTAACAGCCGAACGCGCTAACCATTGAGCCACGGAAGATCAGAAATTAAATGGTTGTCACGTATTGTGGAAAAGTTTTGACTTTTAACGCTACAAAGTTTGACTTTTCACGCTACATCTGAGACCTCACAACATCGCTCCCGGATGGGTTCGAACCACCAACCTTTCGATTAACAGCCGAACGCGCTAACCATTGAGCCACGGAAGCTCAGAAATTAAATGGTTGTCACGTATTGTGGAAAAGTTTTGACTTTTTACGCTACATCTGAGACCACACAATACCTCTTCCGGGCGGGCTCGAACCACCAACCTTTCGGTTAACAGCTGAACGCGCTGACCATTGCGCCACTGAAGCCCAAAAATTAAATGTTCGTCAGGTATTGTGGAAAAACTCCGACATTTTACGTTACATCTGAGACGTCACAACACTTCTCCCGATTGGGCTCGAACCACCAACCTATTGGTTAATAGCCGAACGCGCTAACCATTGCGCCACTGAAGCCCAAAAATTAAATTTTCGTCAGGTATTGAGGTAAAACTTTGACTTTTTACTTCACATCTGAGGCCTCACAACACCGCTCCCGGATGGGCTCGAACCACCAACCTTTCGGTTAACAGCCGAACGCGCTAACCATTGCGCCACGGACGCCCAAAAAATAATGGTCGTCAGGTATTGCGGAAAAACCTTGGCTATTTACGTTACATTTGAGATCCAAAAACACCGCTCCCGGGTGGGCTCGAACCACCAAGCTATGGGTTAACAGCCGAACGCGCTAACCATTGAGCCACGAAAGATCAGAAATTAAATGGTTGTCACGTATTGTGGAAAAGTTTTGACTTTTCACGCTACATCTGAGACCTCACAACACCTCTCTCGGGTGGACTCGATCCACCAACCTTTCGATTAACAGCTGAACGCGCTAACCATTGCGCCACGGAAGCCCAAAAATTAAATGCTCGTCAGGTATTGTGGAAAAACTCTGACATTTTACGTTACATCTGAGACGTCACAACACTTCTCCCGGATGGGCTCGAATCACCAACCTATTGGTTAATAGCCGAACGCGCTAACCATTGCGCCACTGAAGCCCACAAATTAAATTTTCGTCAGGTATTGAGGTAAAACTTTGACTTTTTACTTCACATCTGAGGCCTCACAACACCGCTCCCGGATGGGCTCGAACCACTAACCTTTCGGTTAACAGCCGGACGCGCTAACCATTCGCCACGGACGCCCAAAAATTAAATGGTCGTCAGGTATTGTGGAAATATTTTGGCTATTTACGTTACATTTGAGATCCAAAAACACCGCTCCCGGGTGGGCTCGAACCACCAACCTATTGGTTAACAGCCGAACGCGCTAACCATTGAGCCACGAAAGCTCAGAAAATAAATGGTTGTCACGTATTGTGGAAAAGTTTTGTCTTTTTACGCTACATATGAGACCCAACAACACCTCTCCCGGGTGGGCTCGAACCACCAACCTTTCGATTAACAGCTGAACGCGCTAACCATTGCGCCACGCAAGCCCAAAAATTAAATGTTCGTCAGATATTGTGGAAAAACTCTGGCTATTTACGTTACATTTGAGATCCCAAAACAACGCTCCCGGGTGGGCTCGAACCACCAACCTATTGCTTAACAGCCGAACGCGCTAACCATTGAACCACGGAAGCTCAGAAAATAAATGGTTATCACGTATTATGGAAAAAGTTTGACTTTTCACGCTACATCTGAGACCTCACAACACCGCTCCCGGATGGGCTCGAACCACCAACCTTTCGATTAACAGCCGAACGCGCTAACCTTGAGCCACGGAAGCCCAAAAATTAAATGTTCGTCAGGACAATAAATAAAAATGTACCTCGATTTTTAATAACATTTTCAAAATCGACGTTTCACGGCCAAAGAAGCATATTTTGAGTATTTCTTCACTATTTTCAAATATAACCACTGAAACCATTATTTTTATACTTTATGCTTTAATTCAAGCAATGTAACGATATTCATTAAAAAACTGTTAAAAATCATTTTTCAATAAGAAATCGTATTCACGGATTTTGTGTCTTGAAGAAGAAAAACCTGCGATTTTTTCGGAACTTTTTTGAATGCATTTTTTTCTGGAGAAATTTTTGACCGAATTCAGCTTAATTCCCTATAAAACACTAATTAAAAGTGATATCATCTCCAGAAAAAAAAAATTTCTCCAGAAAAAAAAGCATTCAAAAAAGTAATGTTTTTAAAAATCGAGGTAAAATTTTAATTATTGTTCAATCGAGATGAAATCACTTTCAATGAGTGTTTTATAGGGAATTAAGATGAATTCGGTCAAAAATTTCTCCAGAAAAAAATTCATTCAAAAAAGTAACGAAAAAATCGCAGGTTTTTCTTCTTCAAGACACAAAATCCGTGAATACGATTTCTTATTGAAAATTGAATTTTAACAGTTTTTTGAATGAATATCGTTACATTTGCTTGAATTAAAGCAAAAAGTATAAAAATAATGCTTTCAGTGGTTATATTTGAAAATAGTGAAGAAATACTCAAAGTATGCTTCTTTGGCCGTGAAACGTCGAATTTGAAAATGTTATTAAAAATCGAGGTAAATTTTTAAATATTGTTCAATCGAGATGAAATCACTTTCATTGAGTGTTTTATAGGGAATTAAGCTGAATTCGGTCAAACATTTCTCCAGAAAAAAATGCATTCAAAAGTGTACCGAAAAAATCGCATGTTTTTCTTCTTCAAGATACAAAATCCGTGACAACGATTTCTTATTTAAAATTGAATTTTAACAGTTTGTTGAATGAATATCGTTACATTTGCTTGAATTAAAGCAAAAAGTATAAAAATAATGGTTTTCAGTGGTTATTTTTGAAAATAGTGAACAAATACTCAAAATGTTTTTCTTAGGCCGAGTTACGTCGATTTTGAAAATGTTATTAAAAATCGAGGTAGATTTTTATTTATTGTTCAATCGAGATGAAATCACTTTTAATGAGTGTTTTATAGGAAATTAAGCTGAATTCGGTCAAAAATTCTACAGAAAAAAATGCATTCAAAAGTGTACCGAAAAAATCGCATGTTTTTTTCTTCAAGATACAAAATCCGTGACAACGATTTCTTATTTAAAATTGAATTTTAACAGTTTGTTGAATGAATATCGTTACATTTGCTTGAATTAAAGCAAAAAGTATAAAAATAATGGTTTCAGTGGTTATTTTTGAAAATAGTGAAGAAATACTCAAAATATGCTTCTTTGGCCGTGAAACGTCGATTTTGAAAATGTTATTAAAAATCGAGGTACATTTTTATTTATTGTTCAATCGAGATGAAATCACTTTTAATGAGTGTTTTATAGGGAATTAAGCTGAATTCGGTCAAAAATTTCTCCAGAAAAAAATTCACTCAAAAAAGTACCGAAAAAATCGCAGGTTTTTCTTCTTCAAGACACAAAATCCGTGAATACGATTTCTTACTGAAAATTGAATTTTAACACTTTTTTGAATGAATATCGTTACATTGCTTGAATTAAAGCAAAAAGTATAAAAATAATGGTTTCAGTGGTTATATTTGAAAATAGTGAAGAAATACTCAAAATATGCTTCTTTGGCCGTGAAACGTCGATTTTGAAAATGTTATTAAAAATCGAGGTAAATTTTTAATTATTGTTCAATCAAGATGAAATCACTTTCAAAGAGTGTTTTATAGGGAATTAAGCTGAATTCGGTCAAACATTTCTCCAAAAAAAATGCATTCTAAAGTGTACCGAAAAAATCGCATGTTTTTTTTCTTCAAGATACAATATCCGTGACAACGATTTCTTATTGAAAATTGAATTTTAACAGTTTTTTGAATGAATATCGTTACATTGCTTGAATTAAAGCAAAAAGTATAAAAATAATGGTTTCAGTGGTTATATTTGAAAATAGTGAAGAAATACTCAAAATATGCTTCTTTGGCCGTGAAACGTCGATTTTGAAAATGCTATTAAAAATCGAGGTACATTTTTATTTATTGTTCAATCGAGATGAAATCACTTTTAATGAGTGTTTTATAGGGAATTAAGCTGAATTCGGTCAAAAATTTCTCCTGAAAAAAATGCATTCAAAAAAGTACCGAAAAAATCGCATGTTTTTCTTCTTCAAGATACAAAATCCGTGACAACGATTTCTTATTGAAAAATTTAATTTTAACAGTTTTTTGATTGAATATCGTTACATTTGCTTGAATTAAAGCAAAAAGTATAAAAATAATGCTTTCAGTGAACATTTTTGAAAATAGTGAAGAAATACTCAAAGTATGCTTCTTTGGCCGTGAAACGTCGATTTTGAAAATGTTATTAAAAATCGAGGTAAATTTTTAATTATTGTTCAATCGAGATGAAATCACTTTTAATGAGTGTTTTATAGGGAATTAAGCTGAATTTGGTCAAAAATTTCTCCTGAAAAAAATGCATTCAAAAAAGTACCGAAAAAATCGCATGTTTTTCTTCTTCAAGATACAAAATCCGTGACAACGATTTCTTATTGAAAAATTTAATTTTAACCGTTTTTTGATTGAATATCGTTACATTTGCTTGAATTAAAGCAAAAAGTATAAAAATAATGGTTTCAGTGAATATATTTGTAAATAGTGAAGAAATACTCAAAATATGCTTCGTTGGCGGTGAAACGTCGATTTTTAAAATGTTATTAAAAATCGAGGTACATTTTTAATTATTGTTCAATCGAGATGAAATCACTTTTAATGAGTGTTTTATAGGGAATTAAGCTGAATTCGGTCAAACATTTCTCCAGAAAAAAATGCATTTAAAAGTGTACCGAAAAAATCGCATGTTTTTTTTTCAAGATACAAAATCCGTGACAACGATTTCTTATTTAAAATTGAATTTTAACAGTTTGTTGAATGAATATCGTTACATTTGCTTGAATTAAAGCAAAAAGTATAAAAATAATGGTTTCAGTGGTTATATTTGAAAATAGTGAAGAAATACTCAAAATATGCTTCTTTGGCCGTGAAACGTCGATTTTGAAAATGCTATTAAAAATCGAGGTACATTTTTATTTATTGTTCAATCGAGATGAAATCACTTTTAATGAGTGTTTTATAGGGAATTAAGCTGAATTCGGTCAAAAATTTCTCCTGAAAAAAATGCATTCAAAAAAGTACCGAAAAAATCGCATGTTTTTCTTCTTCAAGATACAAAATCCGTGACAACGATTTCTTATTGAAAAATTTAATTTTAACAGTTTTTTGATTGAATATCGTTACATTTGCTTGAATTAAAGCAAAAAGTATAAAAATAATGCTTTCAGTGAACATTTTTGAAAATAGTGAAGAAATACTCAAAGTATGCTTCTTTGGCCGTGAAACGTCGATTTTGAAAATGTTATTAAAAATCGAGGTAAATTTTTAATTATTGTTCAATCGAGATGAAATCACTTTTAATGAGTGTTTTATAGGGAATTAAGCTGAATTTGGTCAAAAATTTCTCCTGAAAAAAATGCATTCAAAAAAGTACCGAAAAAATCGCATGTTTTTCTTCTTCAAGATACAAAATCCGTGACAACGATTTCTTATTGAAAAATTTAATTTTAACCGTTTTTTGATTGAATATCGTTACATTTGCTTGAATTAAAGCAAAAAGTATAAAAATAATGGTTTCAGTGAATATATTTGTAAATAGTGAAGAAATACTCAAAATATGCTTCGTTGGCGGTGAAACGTCGATTTTTAAAATGTTATTAAAAATCGAGGTACATTTTTAATTATTGTTCAATCGAGATGAAATCACTTTTAATGAGTGTTTTATAGGGAATTAAGCTGAATTCGGTCAAACATTTCTCCAGAAAAAAATGCATTTAAAAGTGTACCGAAAAAATCGCATGTTTTTTTTTCAAGATACAAAATCCGTGACAACGATTTCTTATTTAAAATTGAATTTTAACAGTTTGTTGAATGAATATCGTTACATTTGCTTGAATTAAAGCAAAAAGTATAAAAATAATGGTTTTCAGTGGTTATTTTTGAAAATAGTGAACAAATACTCAAAATGTTTTTCTTAGGCCGAGTTACGTCGATTTTGAAAATGTTATTAAAAATCGAGGTAGATTTTTATTTATTGTTCAATCGAGATGAAATCACTTTTAATGAGTGTTTTATAGGAAATTAAGCTGAATTCGGTCAAAAATTCTACAGAAAAAAATGCATTCAAAAGTGTACCGAAAAAATCGCATGTTTTTTTTCTTCAAGATACAAAATCCGTGACAACGATTTCTTATTTAAAATTGAATTTTAACAGTTTGTTGAATGAATATCGTTACATTTGCTTGAATTAAAGCAAAAAGTATAAAAATAATGGTTTCAGTGGTTATTTTTGAAAATAGTGAAGAAATACTCAAAATATGCTTCTTTGGCCGTGAAACGTCGATTTTGAAAATGTTATTAAAAATCGAGGTACATTTTTATTTATTGTTCAATCGAGATGAAATCACTTTTAATGAGTGATTTATAGGGAATTAAGCTGAATTCGGTCAAAAATTTCTCCTGAAAAAAATGCATTCAAAAAAGTACCGAAAAAATCGCATGTTTTTCTTCTTCAAGATACAAAATCCGTGACAACGATTTCTAATTGAAAAATTTAATTTTAACAGTTTTTTGATTGAATATCGTTACATTTGCTTGAATTGAAGCAAAAAGTATAAAAATAATGGTTTCAGTGAACATATTTGAAAATAGTGAAGAAATACTCAAAGTAAGCTTCTTTGGTAGTGAAACGTCGATTTTGAAAATGTTATTAAAAATCGAGGTAAATTTTTAATTATTGTTCAATCAAGATGAAATCACTTTCAAAGAGTGTTTTATAGGGAATTAAGCTGAATTCGGTCAAACATTTCTCCAAAAAAAATGCATTCTAAAGTGTACCGAAAAAATCGCATGTTTTTTTTCTTCAAGATACAATATCCGTGACAACGATTTCTTATTGAAAATTGAATTTTAACAGTTTTTTGAATGAATATCGTTACATTGCTTGAATTAAAGCAAAAAGTATAAAAATAATGGTTTCAGTGGTTATATTTGAAAATAGTGAAGAAATACTCAAAATATGCTTCTTTGGCCGTGAAACGTCGATTTTGAAAATGTTATTAAAAATCGAGGTACATTTTTATTTATTGTTCAATCGAGATAAAATCACTTTTAATGAGTGTTTTATAGGGAATTAAGCTGAATTTGGTCAAAAAATTTCTCCTGAAAAAAATGCATTCAAAAAAGTACCGAAAAAATCGCATGTTTTTCTTCTTCAAGATACAAAATCCGTGACAACGATTTCTTATTGAAAAATTTAATTTTAACAGTTTTTTGATTGAATATCGTTACATTTGCTTCAATTAAAGCAAAAAGTATAAAAATAATGGTTTCAGTGGTTATTTTTGAAAATAGTGAAGAAATACTCAAAATATGCTTCTTTGGCCGTGAAACGTCGATTTTGAAAATGCTATTAAAAATCGAGGTACATTTTTATTTATTGTTCAATCGAGATGAAATCACTTTTAATGAGTGTTTTATAGGGAATTAAGCTGAATTCGGTCAAAAATTTCTCCTGAAAATAATGCATTCAAAAAAGTACCGAAAAAATCGCATGTTTTTCTTCTTCAAGATACAAAATCCGTGACAACGATTTCTTATTCAAAAATTTAATTTTAACAGTTTTTTGATTGAATATCGTTACATTTGCTTCAATTAAAGCAAAAAGTATAAAAATAATGGTTTCAGTGGTTATTTTTGAAAATAGTGAAGAAATACTCAAAATATGCTTCTTTGGCCGTGAAACGTCGATTTTGAAAATGCTATTAAAAATCGAGGTACATTTTTATTTATTGTTCAATCGAGATGAAATCACTTTTAATGAGTGTTTTATAGGGAATTAAGCTGAATTCGGTCAAAAATTTCTCCTGAAAAAAATGCATTCAAAAAAGTACCGAAAAAATCGCATGTTTTTCTTCTTCAAGATACAAAATCCGTGACAACGATTTCTTATTGAAAAATTTAATTTTAACAGTTTTTTGATTGAATATCGTTACATTTGCTTGAATTAAAGCAAAAAGTATAAAAATAATGGTTTTCAGTGGTTATTTTTGAAAATAGTGAACAAATACTCAAAATGTTTTTCTTAGGCCGAGTTACGTCGATTTTGAAAATGTTATTAAAAATCGAGGTAGATTTTTATTTATTGTTCAATCGAGATGAAATCACTTTTAATGAGTGTTTTATAGGAAATTAAGCTGAATTCGGTCAAAAATTCTACAGAAAAAAATGCATTCAAAAGTGTACCGTAAAAATCGCATGTTTTTTTTCTTCAAGATACAAAATCCGTGACAACGATTTCTTATTTAAAATTGAATTTTAACAGTTTGTTGAATGAATATCGTTACATTTGCTTGAATTAAAGCAAAAAGTATAAAAATAATGGTTTCAGTGGTTATTTTTGAAAATAGTGAAGAAATACTCAAAATATGCTTCTTTGGCCGTGAAACGTCGATTTTGAAAATGTTATTAAAAATCGAGGTACATTTTTATTTATTGTTCAATCGAGATGAAATCACTTTTAATGAGTGTTTTATAGGGAATTAAGCTGAATTCGGTCAAAAATTTCTCCTGAAAAAAATGCATTCAAAAAAGTACCGAAAAAATCGCATGTTTTTCTTCTTCAAGATACAAAATCCGTGACAACGATTTCTAATTGAAAAATTTAATTTTAACAGTTTTTTGATTGAATATCGTTACATTTGCTTGAATTGAAGCAAAAAGTATAAAAATAATGGTTTCAGTGAACATATTTGAAAATAGTGAAGAAATACTCAAAGTAAGCTTCTTTGGCCGTGAAACGTCGATTTTGAAAATGTTATTAAAAATCGAGGTAAATTTTTAATTATTGTTCAATCAAGATGAAATCACTTTCAAAGAGTGTTTAATAGGGAATTAAGCTGAATTCGGTCAAACATTTCTCCAAAAAAAATGCATTCTAAAGTGTACCGAAAAAATCGCATGTTTTTTTTCTTCAAGATACAATATCCGTGACAACGATTTCTTATTGAAAATTGAATTTTAACAGTTTTTTGAATGAATATCGTTACATTGCTTGAATTAAAGCAAAAAGTATAAAAATAATGGTTTCAGTGGTTATATTTGAAAATAGTGAAGAAATACTCAAAATATGCTTCTTTGGCCGTGAAACGTCGATTTTGAAAATGTTATTAAAAATCGAGGTACATTTTTATTTATTGTTCAATCAAGATAAAATCACTTTTAATGAGTGTTTTATAGGGAATTAAGCTGAATTTGGTCAAAAATTTCTCCTGAAAAAAATGCATTCAAAAAAGTACCGAAAAAATCGCATGTTTTTCCTCTTCAAGATACAAAATCCGTGACAACGATTTCTTATTGAAAAATTTAATTTTAACAGTTTTTTGATTGAATATCGTTACATTTGCTTCAATTAAAGCAAAAAGTATAAAAATAATGGTTTCAGTGGTTATTTTTGAAAATAGTGAAGAAATACTCAAAATATGCTTCTTTGGCCGTGAAACGTCGATTTTGAAAATGCTATTAAAAATCGAGGTACATTTTTATTTATTGTTCAATCGAGATGAAATCACTTTTAATGAGTGTTTTATAGGGAATTAAGCTGAATTCGGTCAAAAATTTCTCCTGAAAAAAATGCATTCAAAAAAGTACCGAAAAAATCGCATGTTTTTCTTCTTCAAGATACAAAATCCGTGACAACGATTTCTTATTGAAAAATTTAATTTTAACAGTTTTTTGATTGAATATCGTTACATTTGCTTGAATTAAAGCAAAAAGTATAAAAATAATGCTTTCAGTGAACATTTTTGAAAATAGTGAAGAAATACTCAAAGTATGCTTCTTTGGCCGTGAAACGTCGATTTTGAAAATGTTATTAAAAATCGAGGTAAATTTTTAATTATTGTTCAATCGAGATAAAATCACTTTTAATGAGTGTTTTATAGGGAATTAAGCTGAATTCGGTCAAACATTTCTCCAGAAAAAAATGCATTTAAAAGTGTACCGAAAAAATCGCATGTTTTTTTTTCAAGATACAAAATCCGTGACAACGATTTCTTATTTAAAATTGAATTTTAACAGTTTGTTGAATGAATATCGTTACATTTGCTTGAATTAAAGCAAAAAGTATAAAAATAATGGTTTTCAGTGGTTATTTTTGAAAATAGTGAACAAATACTCAAAATGTTTTTCTTAGGCCGAGTTACGTCGATTTTGAAAATGTTATTAAAAATCGAGGTAGATTTTTATTTATTGTTCAATCGAGATGAAATCACTTTTAATGAGTGTTTTATAGGAAATTAAGCTGAATTCGGTCAAAAATTCTACAGAAAAAAATGCATTCAAAAGTGTACCGAAAAAATCGCATGTTTTTTTTCTTCAAGATACAAAATCCGTGACAACGATTTCTTATTTAAAAATGAATTTTAACAGTTTGTTGAATGAATATCGTTACATTTGCTTGAATTAAAGCAAAAAGTATAAAAATAATGGTTTCAGTGGTTATTTTTGAAAATAGTGAAGAAATACTCAAAATATGCTTCTTTGGCCGTGAAACGTCGATTTTGAAAATATTATTAAAAATCGAGGTACATTTTTATTTATTGTTCAATCGAGATGAAATCACTTTTAATGAGTGATTTATAGGGAATTAAGCTGAATTCGGTCAAAAATTTCTCCTGAAAAAAATGCATTCAAAAAAGTACCGAAAAAATCGCATGTTTTTCTTCTTCAAGATACAAAATCCGTGACAACGATTTCTAATTGAAAAATTTAATTTTAACAGTTTTTTGATTGAATATCGTTACATTTGCTTGAATTGAAGCAAAAAGTATAAAAATAATGGTTTCAGTGAACATATTTGAAAATAGTGAAGAAATACTCAAAGTAAGCTTCTTTGGCCGTGAAACGTCGATTTTGAAAATGTTATTAAAAATCGAGGTAAATTTTTAATTATTGTTCAATCAAGATGAAATCACTTTCAAAGAGTGTTTTATAGGGAATTAAGCTGAATTCGGTCAAACATTTCTCCAAAAAAAATGCATTCTAAAGTGTACCGAAAAAATCGCATGTTTTTTTTCTTCAAGATACAATATCCGTGACAACGATTTCTTATTGAAAATTGAATTTTAACAGTTTTTTGAATGAATATCGTTACATTGCTTGAATTAAAGCAAAAAGTATAAAAATAATGGTTTCAGTGGTTATATTTGAAAATAGTGAAGAAATACTCAAAATATGCTTCTTTGGCCGTGAAACGTCGATTTTGAAAATGTTATTAAAAATCGAGGTACATTTTTATTTATTGTTCAATCGAGATAAAATCACTTTTAATGAGTGTTTTATAGGGAATTAAGCTGAATTTGGTCAAAAATTTCTCCTGAAAAAAATGCATTCAAAAAAGTACCGAAAAAATCGCATGTTTTTCTTCTTCAAGATACAAAATCCGTGACAACGATTTCTTATTGAAAAATTTAATTTTAACAGTTTTTTGATTGAATATCGTTACATTTGCTTCAATTAAAGCAAAAAGTATAAAAATAATGGTTTCAGTGGTTATTTTTGAAAATAGTGAAGAAATACTCAAAATATGCTTCTTTGGCCGTGAAACGTCGATTTTGAAAATGCTATTAAAAATCGAGGTACATTTTTATTTATTGTTCAATCGAGATGAAATCACTTTTAATGAGTGTTTTATAGGGAATTAAGCTGAATTCGGTCAAAAATTTCTCCTGAAAAAAATGCATTCAAAAAAGTACCGAAAAAATCGCATGTTTTTCTTCTTCAAGATACAAAATCCGTGACAACGATTTCTTATTGAAAAATTTAATTTTAACAGTTTTTTGATTGAATATCGTTACATTTGCTTGAATTAAAGCAAAAAGTATAAAAATAATGCTTTCAGTGAACATTTTTGAAAATAGTGAAGAAATACTCAAAGTATGCTTCTTTGGCCGTGAAACGTCGATTTTGAAAATGTTATTAAAAATCGAGGTAAATTTTTAATTATTGTTCAATCGAGATGAAATCACTTTTAATGAGTGTTTTATAGGGAATTAAGCTGAATTTGGTCAAAAATTTCTCCTGAAAAAAATGCATTCAAAAAAGTACCGAAAAAATCGCATGTTTTTCTTCTTCAAGATACAAAATCCGTGACAACGATTTCTTATTGAAAAATTTAATTTTAACAGTTTTTTGATTGAATATCGTTACATTTGCTTGAATTAAAGCAAAAAGTATAAAAATAATGGTTTCAGTGAATATATTTGTAAATAGTGAAGAAATACTCAAAATATGCTTCGTTGGCGGTGAAACGTCGATTTTTAAAATGTTATTAAAAATCGAGGTACATTTTTAATTATTGTTCAATCGAGATGAAATCACTTTTAATGAGTGTTTTATAGGGAATTAAGCTGAATTCGGTCAAACATTTCTCCAGAAAAAATGCATTTAAAAGTGTACCGAAAAAATCGCATGTTTTTTTTTCAAGATACAAAATCCGTGACAACGATTTCTTATTTAAAATTGAATTTTAACAGTTTGTTGAATGAATATCGTTACATTTGCTTGAATTAAAGCAAAAAGTATAAAAATAATGGTTTTCAGTGGTTATTTTTGAAAATAGTGAACAAATACTCAAAATGTTTTTCTTAGGCCGAGTTACGTCGATTTTGAAAATGTTATTAAAAATCGAGGTAGATTTTTATTTATTGTTCAATCGAGATGAAATCACTTTTAATGAGTGTTTTATAGGAAATTAAGCTGAATTCGGTCAAACATTTCTCCAAAAAAAATGCATTCTAAAGTGTACCGAAAAAATCGCATGTTTTTTTTCTTCAAGATACAATATCCGTGACAACGATTTCTTATTGAAAATTGAATTTTAACAGTTTTTTGAATGAATATCGTTACATTGCTTGAATTAAAGCAAAAAGTATAAAAATAATGGTTTCAGTGGTTATATTTGAAAATAGTGAAGAAATACTCAAAATATGCTTCTTTGGCCGTGAAACGTCGATTTTGAAAATGTTATTAAAAATCGAGGTACATTTTTATTTATTGTTCAATCGAGATAAAATCACTTTTAATGAGTGTTTTATAGGGAATTAAGCTGAATTTGGTCAAAAAATTTTCCTGAAAAAAATGCATTCAAAAAAGTACCGAAAAAATCGCATGTTTTTCTTCTTCAAGATACAAAATCCGTGACAACGATTTCTTATTGAAAAATTTAATTTTAACAGTTTTTTGATTGAATATCGTTACATTTGCTTCAATTAAAGCAAAAAGTATAAAAATAATGGTTTCAGTGGTTATTTTTGAAAATAGTGAAGAAATACTCAAAATATGCTTCTTTGGCCGTGAAACGTCGATTTTGAAAATGCTATTAAAAATCGAGGTACATTTTTATTTATTGTTCAATCGAGATGAAATCACTTTTAATGAGTGTTTTATAGGGAATTAAGCTGAATTCGGTCAAACATTTCTCCAGAAAAAAATGCATTTAAAAGTGTACCGAAAAAATCGCATGTTTTTTTTTCAAGATACAAAATCCGTGACAACGATTTCTTATTTAAAATTGAATTTTAACAGTTTGTTGAATGAATATCGTTACATTTGCTTGAATTAAAGCAAAAAGTATAAAAATAATGGTTTTCAGTGGTTATTTTTGAAAATAGTGAACAAATACTCAAAATGTTTTTCTTAGGCCGAGTTACGTCGATTTTGAAAATGTTATTAAAAATCGAGGTAGATTTTTATTTATTGTTCAATCGAGATGAAATCACTTTTAATGAGTGTTTTATAGGAAATTAAGCTGAATTCGGTCAAACATTTCTCCAAAAAAAATGCATTCTAAAGTGTACCGAAAAAATCGCATGTTTTTTTTCTTCAAGATACAATATCCGTGACAACGATTTCTTATTGAAAATTGAATTTTAACAGTTTTTTGAATGAATATCGTTACATTGCTTGAATTAAAGCAAAAAGTATAAAAATAATGGTTTCAGTGGTTATATTTGAAAATAGTGAAGAAATACTCAAAATATGCTTCTTTGGCCGTGAAACGTCGATTTTGAAAATGTTATTAAAAATCGAGGTACATTTTTATTTATTGTTCAATCGAGATAAAATCACTTTTAATGAGTGTTTTATAGGGAATTAAGCTGAATTTGGTCAAAAATTTCTCCTGAAAAAAATGCATTCAAAAAAGTACCGAAAAAATCGCATGTTTTTCTTCTTCAAGATACAAAATCCGTGACAACGATTTCTTATTGAAAAATTTAATTTTAACAGTTTTTTGATTGAATATCGTTACATTTGCTTCAATTAAAGCAAAAAGTATAAAAATAATGGTTTCAGTGGTTATTTTTGAAAATAGTGAAGAAATACTCAAAATATGCTTCTTTGGCCGTGAAACGTCGATTTTGAAAATGCTATTAAAAATCGAGGTACATTTTTATTTATTGTTCAATCGAGATGAAATCACTTTTAATGAGTGTTTTATAGGGAATTAAGCTGAATTCGGTCAAAAATTTCTCCTGAAAAAAATGCATTCAAAAAAGTACCGAAAAAATCGCATGTTTTTCTTCTTCAAGATACAAAATCCGTGACAACGATTTCTTATTGAAAAATTTAATTTTAACAGTTTTTTGATTGAATATCGTTACATTTGCTTGAATTAAAGCAAAAAGTATAAAAATAATGCTTTCAGTGAACATTTTTGAAAATAGTGAAGAAATACTCAAAGTATGCTTCTTTGGCCGTGAAACGTCGATTTTGAAAATGTTATTAAAAATCGAGGTAAATTTTTAATTATTGTTCAATCGAGATGAAATCACTTTTAATGAGTGTTTTATAGGGAATTAAGCTGAATTTGGTCAAAAATTTCTCCTGAAAAAAATGCATTCAAGAAAGTACCGAAAAAATCGCATGTTTTTCTTCTTCAAGATACAAAATCCGTGACAACGATTTCTTATTGAAAAATTTAATTTTAACAGTTTTTTGATTGAATATCGTTACATTTGCTTGAATTAAAGCAAAAAGTATAAAAATAATGGTTTCAGTGAATATATTTGTAAATAGTGAAGAAATACTCAAAATATGCTTCGTTGGCGGTGAAACGTCGATTTTTAAAATGTTATTAAAAATCGAGGTACATTTTTAATTATTGTTCAATCGAGATGAAATCACTTTTAATGAGTGTTTTATAGGGAATTAAGCTGAATTCGGTCTAACATTTCTCCAGAAAAAAATGCATTTAAAAGTGTACCGAAAAAATCGCATGTTTTTTTTTCAAGATACAAAATCCGTGACAACGATTTCTTATTTAAAATTGAATTTTAACAGTTTGATGAATGAATATCGTTACATTTGCTTGAATTAAAGCAAAAAGTATAAAAATAATGGTTTTCAGTGGTTATTTTTGAAAATAGTGAACAAATACTCAAAATGTTTTTCTTAGGCCGAGTTACGTCGATTTTGAAAATGTTATTAAAAATCGAGGTAGATTTTTATTTATTGTTCAATCGAGATGAAATCACTTTTAATGAGTGTTTTATAGGAAATTAAGCTGAATTCGGTCAAAAATTCTACAGAAAAAAATGCATTCAAAAGTGTACCGAAAAAATCGCATGTTTTTTTTCTTCAAGATACAAAATCCGTGACAACGATTTCTTATTTAAAATTGAATTTTAACAGTTTGTTGAATGAATATCGTTACATTTGCTTGAATTAAAGCAAAAAGTATAAAAATAATGGTTTCAGTGGTTATTTTTGAAAATAGTGAAGAAATACTCAAAATATGCTTCTTTGGCCGTGAAACGTCGATTTTGAAAATGTTATTAAAAATCGAGGTAAATTTTTAATTATTGTTCAATCGAGATGAAATCACTTTCAATGAGTGTTTTATAGGGAATTAAGCTGAATTCGGTCAAAAATTTCTCCAGAAAAAAATGCATTCAAAAAAGTACCGAAAAAATCGCATGTTTTTCTTCTTCAAGATACAAAATCCGTGACAACGATTTCTTATTGAAAAATTTAATTTTAACAGTTTTTTGATTGAATATCGTTACATTTGCTTGAATTAAAGCAAAAAGTATAAAAATAATGGTTTCAGTGAACATATTTGAAAATTGTGAAGAAATACTCAAAGTATGCTTCTTTGGCCGTGAAACGTCGATTTTGAAAATGCTATTAAAAATCGAGGTACATTTTTATTTATTGTTCAATCGAGATGAAATCACTTTTAATGAGTGTTTTATAGGGAATTAAGCTGAATTCGGTCAAAAATTTCTCCTGAAAAAAATGCATTCAAAAAAGTACCGAAAAAATCGCATGTTTTTCTTCTTCAAGATACAAAATCCGTGACAACGATTTCTTATTGAAAAATTTAATTTTAACAGTTTTTTGATTGAATATCGTTACATTTGCTTGAATTAAAGCAAAAAGTATAAAAATAATGCTTTCAGTGAACATTTTTGAAAATAGTGAAGAAATACTCAAAGTATGCTTCTTTGGCCGTGAAACGTCGATTTTGAAAATGTTATTAAAAATCGAGGTAAATTTTTAATTATTGTTCAATCGAGATGAAATCACTTTTAATGAGTGTTTTATAGGGAATTAAGCTGAATTTGGTCAAAAATTTCTCCTGAAAAAAATGCATTCAAAAAAGTACCGAAAAAATCGCATGTTTTTCTTCTTCAAGATACAAAATCCGTGACAACGATTTCTTATTGAAAAATTTAATTTTAACAGTTTTTTGATTGAATATCGTTACATTTGCTTGAATTAAAGCAAAAAGTATAAAAATAATGGTTTCAGTGAATATATTTGTAAATAGTGAAGAAATACTCAAAATATGCTTCGTTGGTGGTGAAACGTCGATTTTTAAAATGTTATTAAAAATCGAGGTACATTTTTAATTATTGTTCAATCGAGATGAAATCACTTTTAATGAGTGTTTTATAGGGAATTAAGCTGAATTCGGTCAAACATTTCTCCAGAAAAAAATGCATTTAAAAGTGTACCGAAAAAATCGCATGTTTTTTTTTCAAGATACAAAATCCGTGACAACGATTTCTTATTTAAAATTGAATTTTAACAGTTTGTTGAATGAATATCGTTACATTTGCTTGAATTAAAGCAAAAAGTATAAAAATAATGGTTTTCAGTGGTTATTTTTGAAAATAGTGAACAAATACTCAAAATGTTTTTCTTAGGCCGAGTTACGTCGATTTTGAAAATGTTATTAAAAATCGAGGTAGATTTTTATTTATTGTTCAATCGAGATGAAATCACTTTTAATGAGTGTTTTATAGGAAATTAAGCTGAATTCGGTCAAAAATTCTACAGAAAAAAATGCATTCAAAAGTGTACCGAAAAAATCGCATGTTTTTTTTCTTCAAGATACAAAATCCGTGACAACGATTTCTTATTTAAAATTGAATTTTAACAGTTTGTTGAATGAATATCGTTACATTTGCTTGAATTAAAGCAAAAAGTATAAAAATAATGGTTTCAGTGGTTATTTTTGAAAATAGTGAAGAAATACTCAAAATATGCTTCTTTGGCCGTGAAACGTCGATTTTGAAAATGTTATTAAAAATCGAGGTAAATTTTTAATTATTGTTCAATCGAGATGAAATCACTTTCAATGAGTGTTTTATAGGGAATTAAGCTGAATTCGGTCAAAAATTTCTCCAGAAAAAAATGCATTCAAAAAAGTACCGAAAAAATCGCATGTTTTTCTTCTTCAAGATACAAAATCCGTGACAACGATTTCTTATTGAAAAATTTAATTTTAACAGTTTTTTGATTGAATATCGTTACATTTGCTTGAATTGAATGCATTTTTTTCAGGAGAAATTTTTGACCGAATTCAGCTTAATTCCCTATAAATCACTCATTAAAAGTGATTTCATCTCGATTGAACAATAAATAAAAATGTACCTCGATTTTTAATAACATTTTCAAAATCGACGTTTCACGGCCAAAGAAGCATATTTTGAGTATTTCTTCACTATTTTCAAAAATAACCACTGAAACCATTATTTTTATACTTTTTGCTTTAATTCAAGCAAATGTAACGATATTCATTCAACAAACTGTTAAAATTCAATTTTAAATAAGAAATCGTTGTCACGGATTTTGTATCTTGAAGAAAAAAAACATGCGATTTTTTCGGTACACTTTTGAATGCATTTTTTTCTGTAGAATTTTTGACCGAATTCAGCTTAATTTCCTATAAAACACTCATTAAAAGTGATTTCATCTCGATTGAACAATAAATAAAAATCTACCTCGATTTTTAATAACATTTTCAAAATCGACGTAACTCGGCCTAAGAAAAACATTTTGAGTATTTGTTCACTATTTTCAAAAATAACCACTGAAAACCATTATTTTTATACTTTTTGCTTTAATTCAAGCAAATGTAACGATATTCATTCAACAAACTGTTAAAATTCAATTTTAAATAAGAAATCGTTGTCACGGATTTTGTATCTTGAAAAAAAAACATGCGATTTTTTCGGTACACTTTTAAATGCATTTTTTTCTGGAGAAATGTTTGACCGAATTCAGCTTAATTCCCTATAAAACACTCATTAAAAGTGATTTTATCTCGATTGAACAATAATTAAAAATTTACCTCGATTTTTAATAACATTTTCAAAATCGACGTTTCACGGCCAAAGAAGCATACTTTGAGTATTTCTTCACTATTTTCAAAAATGTTCACTGAAAGCATTATTTTTATACTTTTTGCTTTAATTCAAGCAAATGTAACGATATTCAATCAAAAAACTGTTAAAATTAAATTTTTCAATAAGAAATCGTTGTCACGGATTTTGTATCTTGAAGAAGAAAAACATGCGATTTTTTCGGTACTTTTTTGAATGCATTTTTTTCAGGAGAAATTTTTGACCGAATTCAGCTTAATTCCCTATAAAACACTCATTAAAAGTGATTTCATCTCGATTGAACAATAAATAAAAATGTACCTCGATTTTTAATAGCATTTTCAAAATCGACGTTTCACGGCCAAAGAAGCATATTTTGAGTATTTCTTCACTATTTTCAAAAATAACCACTGAAACCATTATTTTTATACTTTTTGATTTAATTGAAGCAAATGTAACGATATTCAATCAAAAGACTGTTAAAATTAAATTTTTCAATAAGAAATCGTTGTCACGGATTTTGTATCTTGAAGAAGAAAAACATGCGATTTTTTCGGTACTTTTTTGAATGCATTTTTTTCAGGAGAAATTTTTGACCAAATTCAGCTTAATTCCCTATAAAACACTCATTAAAAGTGATTTTATCTCGATTGAACAATAAATAAAAATGTACCTCGATTTTTAATAACATTTTCAAAATCGACGTTTCACGGCCAAAGAAGCATATTTTGAGTATTTCTTCACTATTTTCAAATATAACCACTGAAACCATTATTTTTATACTTTTTGCTTTAATTCAAGCAATGTAACGATATTCATTCAAAAAACTGTTAAAATTCAATTTTCAATAAGAAATCGTTGTCACGGATATTGTATCTTGAAGAAAAAAAACATGCGATTTTTTCGGTACACTTTAGAATGCATTTTTTTTGGAGAAATGTTTGACCGAATTCAGCTTAATTCCCTATAAAACACTCTTTGAAAGTGATTTCATCTTGATTGAACAATAATTAAAAATTTACCTCGATTTTTAATAACATTTTCAAAATCGACGTTTCACGGCCAAAGAAGCTTACTTTGAGTATTTCTTCACTATTTTCAAATATGTTCACTGAAACCATTATTTTTATACTTTTTGCTTCAATTCAAGCAAATGTAACGATATTCAATCAAAAAACTGTTAAAATTAAATTTTTCAATTAGAAATCGTTGTCACGGATTTTGTATCTTGAAGAAGAAAAACATGCGATTTTTTCGGTACTTTTTTGAATGCATTTTTTTCAGGAGAAATTTTTGACCGAATTCAGCTTAATTCCCTATAAATCACTCATTAAAAGTGATTTCATGTCGATTGAACAATAAATAAAAATGTACCTCGATTTTTAATAACATTTTCAAAATCGACGTTTCACGGCCAAAGAAGCATATTTTGAGTATTTCTTCACTATTTTCAAAAATAACCACTGAAACCATTATTTTTATACTTTTTGCTTTAATTCAAGCAAATGTAACGATATTCATTCAACAAACTGTTAAAATTCAATTTTAAATAAGAAATCGTTGTCACGGATTTTGTATCTTGAAGAAAAAAAACATGCGATTTTTTCGGTACACTTTTGAATGCATTTTTTTCTGTAGAATTTTTGACCGAATTCAGCTTAATTTCCTATAAAACACTCATTAAAAGTGATTTCATCTCGATTGAACAATAAATAAAAATCTACCTCGATTTTTAATAACATTTTCAAAATCGACGTAACTCGGCCTAAGAAAAACATTTTGAGTATTTGTTCACTATTTTCAAAAATAACCACTGAAAACCATTATTTTTATACTTTTTGCTTTAATTCAAGCAAATGTAACGATATTCATTCAACAAACTGTTAAAATTCAATTTTAAATAAGAAATCGTTGTCACGGATTTTGTATCTTGAAAAAAAAACATGCGATTTTTTCGGTACACTTTTAAATGCATTTTTTTCTGGAGAAATGTTTGACCGAATTCAGCTTAATTCCCTATAAAACACTCATTAAAAGTGATTTTATCTCGATTGAACAATAAATAAAAATGTACCTCGATTTTTAATAACATTTTCAAAATCGACGTTTCACGGCCAAAGAAGCATATTTTGAGTATTTCTTCACTATTTTCAAAAATAACCACTGAAACCATTATTTTTATACTTTTTGCTTTAATTCAAGCAAATGTAACGATATTCATTCAACAAACTGTTAAAATTCAATTTTAAATAAGAAATCGTTGTCACGGATTTTGTATCTTGAAGAAAAAAAACATGCGATTTTTTCGGTACACTTTTGAATGCATTTTTTTCTGTAGAATTTTTGACCGAATTCAGCTTAATTTCCTATAAAACACTCATTAAAAGTGATTTCATCTCGATTGAACAATAAATAAAAATCTACCTCGATTTTTAATAACATTTTCAAAATCGACGTAACTCGGCCTAAGAAAAACATTTTGAGTATTTGTTCACTATTTTCAAAAATAACCACTGAAAACCATTATTTTTATACTTTTTGCTTTAATTCAAGCAAATGTAACGATATTCATTCAACAAACTGTTAAAATTCAATTTTAAATAAGAAATCGTTGTCACGGATTTTGTATCTTGAAAAAAAAACATTCGATTTTTTCGGTACACTTTTAAATGCATTTTTTTCTGGAGAAATGTTTGACCGAATTCAGCTTAATTCCCTATAAAACACTCATTAAAAGTGATTTTATCTCGATTGAACAATAAATAAAAATGTACCTCGATTTTTAATAACATTTTCAAAATCGACGTTTCACGGCCAAAGAAGCATATTTTGAGTATTTCTTCACTATTTTCAAATATAACCACTGAAACCATTATTTTTATACTTTTTGCTTTAATTCAAGCAATGTAACGATATTCATTCAAAAAACTGTTAAAATTCAATTTTCAATAAGAAATCGTTGTCACGGATATTGTATCTTGAAGAAAAAAATCATGCGATTTTTTCGGTACACTTTAGAATGCATTTTTTTTGGAGAAATGTTTGACCGAATTCAGCTTAATTCCCTATAAAACACTCTTTGAAAGTGATTTCATCTTGATTGAACAATAATTAAAAATTTACCTCGATTTTTAATAACATTTTCAAAATCGACGTTTCACGGCCAAAGAAGCATATTTTGAGTATTTCTTCACTATTTTCAAATATAACCACTGAAACCATTATTTTTATACTTTTTGCTTTAATTCAAGCAATGTAACGATATTCATTCAAAAAAGTGTTAAAATTCAATTTTCAGTAAGAAATCGTATTCACGGATTTTGTGTCTTGAAGAAGAAAAACCTGCGATTTTTTCGGTACTTTTTTGAATGAATTTTTTTCTGGAGAAATTTTTGACCGAATTCAGCTTAATTCCCTATAAAACACTCATTAAAAGTGATTTCATCTCGATTGAACAATAAATAAAAATGTACCTCGATTTTTAATAACATTTTCAAAATCGACGTTTCACGGCCAAAGAAGCATATTTTGAGTATTTCTTCACTATTTTCAAAAATAACCACTGAAACCATTATTTTTATACTTTTTGCTTTAATTCAAGCAAATGTAACGATATTCATTCAACAAACTGTTAAAATTCAATTTTAAATAAGAAATCGTTGTCACGGATTTTGTATCTTGAAGAAAAAAAACATGCGATTTTTTCGGTACACTTTTGAATGCATTTTTTTCTGTAGAATTTTTGACCGAATTCAGCTTAATTTCCTATAAAACACTCATTAAAAGTGATTTCATCTCGATTGAACAATAAATAAAAATCTACCTCGATTTTTAATAACATTTTCAAAATCGACGTAACTCGGCCTAAGAAAAACATTTTGAGTATTTGTTCACTATTTTCAAAAATAACCACTGAAAACCATTATTTTTATACTTTTTGCTTTAATTCAAGCAAATGTAACGATATTCATTCAACAAACTGTTAAAATTCAATTTTAAATAAGAAATCGTTGTCACGGATTTTGTATCTTGAAAAAAAAACATGCGATTTTTTCGGTACACTTTTAAATGCATTTTTTTCTGGAGAAATGTTTGACCGAATTCAGCTTAATTCCCTATAAAACACTCATTAAAAGTGATTTCATCTCGATTGAACAATAATTAAAAATGTACCTCGATTTTTAATAACATTTTAAAAATCGACGTTTCACCGCCAACGAAGCATATTTTGAGTATTTCTTCACTATTTACAAATATATTCACTGAAACCATTATTTTTATACTTTTTGCTTTAATTCAAGCAAATGTAACGATATTCAATCAAAAAACTGTTAAAATTAAATTTTTCAATAAGAAATCGTTGTCACGGATTTTGTATCTTGAAGAAGAAAAACATGCGATTTTTTCGGTACTTTTTTGAATGCATTTTTTTCTGGAGAAATTTTTGACCGAATTCAGCTTAATTCCCTATAAAACACTCATTAAAAGTGATTTCATCTCGATTGAACAATAAATAAAAATGTACCTCGATTTTTAATAACATTTTCAAAATCGACGTTTCACGGCCAAAGAAGCATATTTTGAGTATTTCTTCACTATTTTCAAAAATAACCACTGAAACCATTATTTTTATACTTTTTGCTTTAATTCAAGCAAATGTAACGATATTCATTCAACAAACTGTTAAAATTCAATTTTAAATAAGAAATCGTTGTCACGGATTTTGTATCTTGAAGAAAAAAAACATGCGATTTTTTCGGTACACTTTTGAATGCATTTTTTTCTGTAGAATTTTTGACCGAATTCAGCTTAATTTCCTATAAAACACTCATTAAAAGTGATTTCATCTCGATTGAACAATAAATAAAAATCTACCTCGATTTTTAATAACATTTTCAAAATCGACGTAACTCGGCCTAAGAAAAACATTTTGAGTATTTGTTCACTATTTTCAAAAATAACCACTGAAAACCATTATTTTTATACTTTTTGCTTTAATTCAAGCAAATGTAACGATATTCATTCAACAAACTGTTAAAATTCAATTTTAAATAAGAAATCGTTGTCACGGATTTTGTGTCTTGAAGAAGAAAAACCTGCGATTTTTTCGTTACTTTTTTGAATGAATTTTTTTCTGGAGAAATTTTTGACCGAATTCATCTTAATTCCCTATAAAACACTCATTGAAAGTGATTTCATCTCGATTGAACAATAATTAAAATTTTACCTCGATTTTTAAAAACATTACTTTTTTGAATGCTTTTTTTTCTGGAGAAATTTTTTTTTTCTGGAGATGATATCACTTTTAATTAGTGTTTTATAGGGAATTAAGCTGAATTCGGTCAAAAATTTCTCCAGAAAAAAATGCATTCAAAAAAGTTCCGAAAAAATCGCAGGTTTTTCTTCTTCAAGACACAAAATCCGTGAATACGATTTCTTATTGAAAAATGATTTTTAACAGTTTTTTGAATGAATATCGTTACATTGCTTGAATTAAAGCATAAAGTATAAAAATAATGGTTTCAGTGGTTATATTTGAAAATAGTGAAGAAATACTCAAAATATGCTTCTTTGGCCGTGAAACGTCGATTTTGAAAATGTTATTAAAAATCGAGGTACATTTTTATTTATTGTCCTGACGAACATTTAATTTTTGGGCTTCCGTGGCTCAAGGTTAGCGCGTTCGGCTGTTAATCGAAAGGTTGGTGGTTCGAGCCCATCCGGGAGCGGTGTTGTGAGGTCTCAGATGTAGCGTGAAAAGTCAAACTTTTTCCATAATACGTGATAACCATTTATTTTCTGAGCTTCCGTGGTTCAATGGTTAGCGCGTTCGGCTGTTAAGCAATAGGTTGGTGGTTCGAGCCCACCCGGGAGCGGTGTTTTGGGATCTCAAATGTAACGTAAATAGCCAGAGTTTTTCCACAATATCTGACGAACATTTAATTTTTGGGCTTGCGTGGCGCAATGGTTAGCGCGTTCAGCTGTTAATCGAAAGGTTGGTGGTTCGAGCCCACCCGGGAGAGGTGTTGTTGGGTCTCATATGTAGCGTAAAAAGACAAAACTTTTCCACAATACGTGACAACCATTTATTTTCTGAGCTTTCGTGGCTCAATGGTTAGCGCGTTCGGCTGTTAACCAATAGGTTGGTGGTTCGAGCCCACCCGGGAGCGGTGTTTTTGGATCTCAAATGTAACGTAAATAGCCAAAATATTTCCACAATACCTGACGACCATTTAATTTTTGGGCGTCCGTGGCGAATGGTTAGCGCGTCCGGCTGTTAACCGAAAGGTTGGTGGTTCGAGCCCATCCGGGAGCGGTGTTGTGAGGCCTCAGATGTGAAGTAAAAAGTCAAAGTTTTACCTCAATACCTGACGAAAATTTAATTTGTGGGCTTCAGTGGCGCAATGGTTAGCGCGTTCGGCTATTAACCAATAGGTTGGTGATTCGAGCCCATCCGGGAGAAGTGTTGTGACGTCTCAGATGTAACGTAAAATGTCAGAGTTTTTCCACAATACCTGACGAGCATTTAATTTTTGGGCTTCCGTGGCGCAATGGTTAGCGCGTTCAGCTGTTAATCGAAAGGTTGGTGGATCGAGTCCACCCGAGAGAGGTGTTGTGAGGTCTCAGATGTAGCGTGAAAAGTCAAACTTTTTCCATAATACGTGATAACCATTTATTTTCTGATCTTTCGTGGCTCAATGGTTAGCGCGTTCGGCTGTTAACCCATAGCTTGGTGGTTCGAGCCCACCCGGGAGCGGTGTTTTTGGATCTCAAATGTAACGTAAATAGCCAAGGTTTTTCCGCAATACCTGACGACCATTATTTTTTGGGCGTCCGTGGCGCAATGGTTAGCGCGTTCGGCTGTTAACCGAAAGGTTGGTGGTTCGAGCCCATCCGGGAGCGGTGTTGTGAGGCCTCAGATGTGAAGTAAAAAGTCAAAGTTTTACCTCAATACCTGACGAAAATTTAATTTTTGGGCTTCAGTGGCGCAATGGTTAGCGCGTTCGGCTATTAACCAATAGGTTGGTGGTTCGAGCCCAATCGGGAGAAGTGTTGTGACGTCTCAGATGTAACGTAAAATGTCGGAGTTTTTCCACAATACCTGACGAACATTTAATTTTTGGGCTTCAGTGGCGCAATGGTCAGCGCGTTCAGCTGTTAACCGAAAGGTTGGTGGTTCGAGCCCGCCCGGAAGAGGTATTGTGTGGTCTCAGATGTAGCGTAAAAAGTCAAAACTTTTCCACAATACGTGACAACCATTTAATTTCTGAGCTTCCGTGGCTCAATGGTTAGCGCGTTCGGCTGTTAATCGAAAGGTTGGTGGTTCGAACCCATCCGGGAGCGATGTTGTGAGGTCTCAGATGTAGCGTGAAAAGTCAAACTTTTTCCATAATACGTGATAACCATTTATTTTCTGAGCTTCCGTGGCTCAATGGTTAGCGCGTTCGGCTGTTAACCAATAGGTTTGTGGTTCGAGCCCACCCGGGAGCGTGGTTTTTGGATCTCAAATGTAACGTAAATAGCCAAATTCTTTCCACAATACCTGACGACCATTTAATTTTTGGGCCTCAGTGGCGCAATGGTTAGCGCGTTCAGCTGTTAACCGAAAGGTTGGTGGTTCGAGCCCAAACGAGAGAGGATTTGTGGGGTCTCAGAAGTAGCGTGAAAAGTAACTTTTCAACAATACCTGACAACCATTTAATTATTGGGCGTCCGTGGCGCAATGGTTAGCGCGTTCGGCTGTTAACCAATAGGTTGGTGGTTCGAGCCCATCCGGGAGCGGTGTTGTGAGGTCTTAGATGTGACGTAAAAAGTCAAGGTTTTTACACAATATCTGACGAGCATCTAATTTTTGGGCTTCCGTGGCGCAATGGTTAGCGCGTTCAGCTGTTAATCGAAAGGTTGGTGGTTCGAGCCCACCCGGGAGAGGTGTTCTGGGGTCTCAAATGTAACGTAAATAGCCAAAGTTTTTCCACAATACCTGACGACCATTTAATTTTTGGGCCTCAGTGGCGAATGGTTAGCGCGTTCGGCTGTTAACCGAAAGGTTGGTGGTTCGAGCCCATCCGGGAGCGGTGTTGTGAGGTCTCAGATGTGAAGTAAAAAGTCAAGGTTTTACCTCAATACCTGACGAAAATTTAATTTTTGGGCTACAGTGGCGCAATGGTCAGCGCGTTCAGCTGTTAACCGAAAGGTTGGTGGTTCGAGCCCTCCCGGGAGCGGTGTGGTGACGTCTCAGATGTAACGTAAAATGTCAGAGTTTTTCCAAAACACCTGACGAACATTTAACTTTTGGGCTTCCGTGGCTCAATGGTTAGCGCGTTCGGCTGTTAATCGAAAGGTTGGTGGTTCGAGCCCATCCGGGAGCGGTGTTGTGAGGTCTCAGATGTAGCGTGAAAAGTCAAACTTTTCCAATAATACGTGATAACCATTTATTTTCTGAGCTTCCGTGGCTCAATGGTTAGCGCGTTCGGCTGTTAACCAATAGGTTGGTGGTTCGAGCCCAAACGAGAGAGGATTTGTGGGGTCTCAGAAGTAGCGTGAAAAGTTGTAACTTTTCAACAATACCTGACAACCATTTAATTATTGGGCGTCCGTGGCGCAATGGTTAGCGCGTTCGGCTGTTAACCAATAGGTTGGTGGTTCGAGCCTATCCGGGAGCGGTGTTGTGAGGTCTTAGATGTGACGTAAAAAGTCAAGGTTTTTACACAATATCTGACGAGCATCTAATTTTTGGGCTTCCGTGGCGCAATGGTTAGCGCGTTCAGCTGTTAATCGAAAGGTTGGTGGTTCGAGCCCACCAGGGAGAGGTGTTGTGGAGTCTCAAATGTAACGTAGAAAGCCAAAGTTTTTCCACAATACCTGACAACCGTTTAATTTCTGAGCTTCCGTGGCTCAATGGTTAGCGCGTTCAGCTGTTAACCAATAGGTTGGTGGTTCGAGCCCACCCGGGAGCGGTGTTGTGTGATCTCAAGTGTAACGTAGAAAGCCAAAGTTTTTCCACAATACCTGACGACCATTTAATTTTTGGGCTTCCGTGGCGCAGTAATTAGCGCGTCTAGCTCTTAATCGAAAGGTTGGTGGTTCGAGCCCACCCGGAAGAGGAGTTGTGGGGTCTCAGATGTAGCGTTAAAAGTCAAAACTTTTCCACAATACGTGACAACCATTTAATTTCTGATCTTCCGTGGCTCAATGGTTAGCGCGTTCGGCTGTTAACCAATAGGTTGGTGGTTCGAGCCCACCCGGGAGCGGTGTTTTTGGATCTCAAATGTAACGTAAATAGCCAAAGTTTTTCCACAATACCTGACGACCATTTAATTTTTGGGCCTCAGTGGCGAATGGTTAGCGCGTTCGGCTGTTAACCGAAAGGTTGGTGGTTCGAGCCCATCCGGGAGCGGTGTTGTGAGGTCTCAGATGTGAAGTAAAAAGTCAAGGTTTTACCTCAATACCTGACGAAAATTTAATTTTTGGGCTACAGTGGCGCAATGGTCAGCGCGTTCAGCTGTTAACCGAAAGGTTGGTGGTTCGAGCCCTCCTGGGAGCGGTGTGGTGACGTCTCAGATGTAACGTAAAATGTCAGAGTTTTTCCAAAACACCTGACGAACATTTAACTTTTGGGCTTCCGTGGCGCAATGGTTAGCGCGTTCAGCTGTTAATCGAAAGGTTGGTGGTTCGAGCCCGCCCGGAAGAGGTATTGTGTGGTCTCAGATGTAGCGTAAAAATCAAAACTTTTCCACAATACGTGACAACCATTTAATTTCTCAGCTTCCGTGGCTCAATGGTTAGCGCGTTCGGCTGTTAATCGAAAGGTTGGTGTTTCGAGCCCATCCGGGAGCGGTGTTGTGAGGTCTCAGATGTAGCGTGAAAAGTCAAACTTTTTCCATAATACGTGATAACCATTTATTTTCTGAGCTTCCGTGGCTCAATGGTTAGCGCGTTCGGCTGTTAACCAATAGGTTGGTGGTTCGAGCCCACCCGGGAGCGGTGTTTTGGGATCTCAAATGTAACGTAAATAGCCAAAGTTTTTCCACAATACCTGACGACCATTTAATTTTTGGGCCTCAGTGGCGCAATGGTTAGCGCGTTCAGCTGTTAACCGAAAGGTTGGTGGTTCGAGCCCACCCGGGAGAGGTGTTGTGGGGTCTCAAATGTAACGTAGAAAGCCAAAGTTTTTCCACAATACCTGACAACCGTTTAATTTCTGAGCTTCCGTGGCTCAATGGTTAGCGCGTTCAGCTGTTAACCAATAGGTTGGTGGTTCGGGCCCAAACGAGACAGGATTTGTGGGGTCTCAGAAGTAGCGTGAAAAGTCGTAACTTTTCAACAATACCTGACAACCATTTAATTATTGGGCGTCCGTGGCGCAATGGTTAGCGCGTTCGGCTGTTAACCAATAGGTTGGTGGTTCGAGCCTATCCGGGAGCGGTGTTGTGGGGTCTTAGATGTGACGTAAAAAGTCAAGGTTTTTACACAATATCTGACGAGCATCTAATTTCTGGGCTTCCGTGGCGCAATGGTTAGCGCGTTCAGCTGTTAATCGAAAGGTTGGTGGTTCGAGCCCACCAGGGAGAGGTGTTGTGGGGTCTCAAATGTAACGTAGAAAGCCAAAGTTTTTCCACAATACCTGACAACCGTTTAATTTCTGAGCTTCCGTGGCTCAATGGTTAGCGCGTTCAGCTGTTAACCAATAGGTTGGTGGTTCGAGCCCACCCGGGAGCGGTGTTGTGTGATATCAAGTGTAACGTAGAAAGCCAAAGTTTTTCCACAATACCTGACGACCATTTAATTTTTGGGCTTCCGTGGCGCAATGGTTAGCGCGTTCGGCTGTTAACCAATAGGTTGGTGGTTCGAGCCCATCCGGGAGCGGTGTTGTGAGGTCTCAGATGTGACGTAAAAAGTCAAGGTTTTTACACAATACCTGACGAGCATTTAATTTTTGGGCTCCCGTGGCTCAATGGTTAGCGCGTTCGGCTGTTAACCAATAGGTTGGTGGTTCGAGCCCATCCGGGAGCGGTGTTGTGTGATCTCAAATGTAACGTAGAAAGCCAAAGTTTTTCCACAATACCTGACAACAATTTAATTTCTGAGCTTCAGTGGCTCAATGGTTAGCGCGTTCGGCTGTTAACCAATAGGTTGGTGGTTCGAGCCCATCCGGGAGCGGTGTTGTGAGGTCTCAGATGTGACGTAAAAAGTCAAGGTTTTTACACAATACCTGACGAGCATTTAACTTTTGGGCTTCCGTGGCGCAATGGTTAGCGCGTTCGGCTGTTAACCAATAGGTTGGTGGTTCGAGCCCATCCGGGAGCGGTGTTGTGAGGTCTCAGATGTGACGTAAAAAGTCAAGTTTTTTGCACAATACCTGACGAGCATTTAGCTTTTGGGCTTCCGTGGCGCAATGGTTAGCGCGTTCGGCTGTTAACCAATAGGTTGGTGGTTCAAGCCCACCCGGGAGCGGTGTTGTGTGATCTCAAATGTAACGTAGAAAGCCAAAGTTTTTCCACAATACCTGACAACCATTTAATTTCTGAGCTTCCGTGGCTCAATGGTTAGCGCGTTCGGCTGTTAACCAATAGGTTGGTGGTTCGAGCCCACCCGGGAGCGGTGTTGTGGGATCTCAAATGTAACGTAGAAAGCCAAAGTTTTTGCACAATAAATGACGACCATTTAATTTTTGGGCTTCCGTGGCGCAATGGTTAGCGCGTTCGGCTGTTAACCAATAGGTTGGTGGTTCGACCCCATCCGGGAGCGGTGTTTTGAGGTCTCAGATTTGACGTAAAAAGTCAAGGTTTTTACACAATACCTGACGAGCATTTAACTTTTGGGCTTCCGTGGCGCAATGGTTAGCGCGTTCGGCTGTTAACCAATAGGTTGGTGGTTCGAGCTCATCCGGGAGCGGTGTTGTGAGGTCTCAGATGTGACGTAAAAAGTCAAGGTTTTACACAATACCTGACGAGCATTTAACTTTTGGGCTTCCGTGGCGCTATGTTTAGCGCGTTCGGCTGTTAACCAATAGGTTGGTGGTTCGAGCCCATCCGGGAGCGGTGTTGTGAGGTCTCAGATGTGACGTAAAAAGTCAAGGTTTTTACACAATACCTGACGAGCATTTAATTTTTGGGCTCCCGTGGCGCAATGGTTAGCACGTTCAGCTGTTAATCGAAAGGTTGGTGGTTCGAGCCCACCCGGGAAAGGTGTTGTGGGGTCTCAAATGTAACGTAGAAAGCTAAAGTTTTTCCACAATAGCTGACAACCATTTAATTTCTGAGCTTCCGTGGCTCAATGGTTAGCGCGTTCGGCTGTTAACCAATAGGTTGGTGGTTCGAGCCCATCCGGGAGCGGTGTTGTGTGATCTCAAATGTAACGTAGAAAGCCAAAGTTTTTCCACAATACCTGACGACCATTTAATTTTTGGGCTTCCGTGGCGCAATGGTTAGCACGTTCGGCTGTTAACCAATAGCTTGGTGGTTCGAGCCCATCCGGGAGCCGTGTTGTGAGGTCTCAGATGTGACGTAAAAAGTCAAGGTTTTCCACAATACCTGACAACCATTTAATTTCGGAGCTTCCGTGGCTCAATGGTTAGCGCGTTCGGCTGTTAACCAATAGGTTGGTGGTTCGAGCCCACCCGGGAGCGGTGTTGTGGGATCTGAAATGTAACGTAGAAAGCCAAAGTTTTTGCAAAATAAATGACGACCATTTAATTTTTGGGCTTCCGTGGCGCAATGGTTAGCGCGTTCGGCTGTTAACCAATAGGTTGGTGGTTCGACCCCATCCGGGAGCGGTGTTGTGAGGTCTCAGATGTGACGTAAAAAGTCAAGGTTTTTACATAATACCTGACGAGCATTTAACTTTCGGGCTTCCGTGGCGCAATGGTTAGCGCGTTCGGCTGTTAACCAATAGGTTGGTGGTTCGAGCCCATCCGGGAGCGGTGTTGTGAGGTCTCAGATGTGACGTTAAAATCAAGGTTTTTACACAATACCTGACGAGCATTTAATTTTTGGGCTCCCGTGGCGCTATGGTTAGCGCGTTCAGCTGTTAATCGAAAGGTTGGTGGTTCGAGCCCACCCGGGAAAGGTGTTGTGGGGTCTCAAATGTAACGTAGAAAGCTAAAGTTTTTCCACAATAGCTGACAACCATTTAATTTCTGAGCTTCCGTGGCTCAATGGTTAGCGCGTTCGGCTGTTAACCAATAGGTTGGTGGTTCGAGCCCATCCGGGAGCGGTGTTGTGTGATCTCAAATGTAACGTAGAAAGCCAAAGTTTTTCCACAATACCTGACGACCATTCAATTTTTGGGCTTCCGTGGCGCAATGGTTAGCACGTTCGGCTGTTAACCAATAGGTTGGTGGTTCGAGCCCATCCGGGAGCCGTGTTGTGAGGTCTCAGAGCTGACGTAAAAAGTCAAGGTTTTCCACAATACCTGACAACCATTTAATTTCGGAGCTTCCGTGGCTCAATGGTTAGCGCGTTCGGCTGTTAACCAATAGGTTGGTGGTTCGAGCCCACCCGGGAGCGGTGTTGTGGGATCTGAAATGTAACGTAGAAAGCCAAAGTTTTTGCACAATAAATGACGAGCATTTAACTTTTGGGCTTCCGTGGCGCAATGGTTAGCGCGTTCGGCTGTTAACCAATAGGTTGGTGGTTCGAGCCCATCCGGGAGCGGTGTTGTGAGGTCTCAGATGTGACGTTAAAAGTCAAGGTTTTTACACAATACCTGACGAGCATTTAATTTTTGGGCTCCCGTGGCGCTATGGTTAGCGCGTTCAGCTGTTAATCGAAAGGTTGGTGGTTCGAGCCCACCCGGGAAAGGTGTTGTGGGGTCTCAAATGTAACGTAGATAGCTAAAGTTTTTCCACAATAGCTGACAACCATTTAATTTCTGAGCTTTCGTGGCTCAATGGTTAGCGCGTTCGGCTGTTAACCAATAGGTTGGTGGTTCGAGCCCATCCGGGAGCGGTGTTGTGTGATCTCAAATGTAACGTAGAAAGCCAAAGTTTTTCCACAATACTTGACGACCATTTAATTTTTGGGCTTCCGTGGCGCAATGGTTAGCACGTTCGGCTGTTAACCAATAGGTTGGTGGTTCGAGCCCATCCGGGAGCCGTGTTGTGAGGTCTCAGATGTGACGTAAAAAGTCAAGGTTTTCCACAATACCTGACAACCATTTAATTTCGGAGCTTCCGTGGCTCAATGGTTAGCGCGTTCGGCTGTTAACCAATAGGTACGTGGTTCGAGCCCACCCGGGAGCGGTGTTGTGGGATCTGAAATGTAACGTAGAAAGCCAAAGTTTTTGCACAATAAATGACGACCATTTAAATTTTGGGCTTCCGTGGCGCAATGGTTAGCGCGTTCGGCTGTTAACCAATAGGTTGGTGGTTCGACCCCATCCGGGAGCGGTGTTGTGAGGTCTCAGATGTGACGTAAAAAGTCAAGGTTTTTACATAATACCTGACGAGCATTTAACTTTTGGGCTTCCGTGGCGCAATGGTTAGCGCGTTCGGCTGTTAACCAATAGGTTGGTGGTTCGAGCCCATCCGGGAGCGGTGTTGTGAGGTCTCAGATGTGACGTAAAAAGTCCAGGTTTTTACACAATACCTAACGATCATTTAACTTTTGGGCTTCCGTGGCGCAATGGTTAGCGCGTTCGGCTGTTAACCAATAGGTTGGTGGTTCGACCCCATCCGGGAGCGGTGTTGTGAGGTCTCAGATGTGACGTAAAAAGTCAAGGTTTTTACATAATACCTGACGAGCATTTAACTTTTGGGCTTCCGTGGCGCAATGGTTAGCGCGTTCGGCTGTTAACCAATAGGTTGGTGGTTCGAGCCCATCCGGGAGCGGTGTTGTGAGGTCTCAGATGTGACGTAAAAAGTCAAGGTTTTTACACAATACCTGACGAGCATTTAATTTTTGGGCTCCCGTGGCGCAATGGTTAGCACGTTCAGCTGTTAATCGAAAGGTTGGTGGTTCGAGCCCACCCGGGAAAGGTGTTGTGGGGTCTCAAATGTAACGTAGAAAGCTAAAGTTTTTCCACAATAGCTGACAACCATTTAATTTCTGAGCTTCCGTGGCTCAAGGGTTAGCGCGTTCGGCTGTTAACCAATAGGTTGGTGGTTCGAGCCCATCCGGGAGCGGTGTTGTGTGGTCTCAAATGTAACGTAGAAAGCCAAAGTTTTTCCACAATACCTGACGACCATTTAATTTTTGGGCTTCCGTGGCGCAATGGTTAGCACGTTCGGCTGTTAACCAATAGGTTGGTGGTTCGAGCCCATCCGGGAGCCGTGTTGTGAGGTCTCAGATGTGACGTAAAAAGTCAAGGTTTTCCACAATACCTGACAACCATTTAATTTCGGAGCTTCCGTGGCTCAATGGTTAGCGCGTTCGGCTGTTAACCAATAGGTTGGTGGTTCGAGCCCACCCGGGAGCGGTGTTGTGGGATCTGAAATGTAACGTAGAAAGCCAAAGTTTTTGCACAATAAATGACGACCATTTAATTTTTGGGCTTCCGTGGCGCAATGGTTAGCGCGTTCGGCTGTTAACCAATAGGTTGGTGGTTCGACCCCATCCGGGAGCGGTGTTGTGAGGTCTCAGATGTGACGTAAAAAGTCAAGGTTTTTACATAATACCTGACGAGCATTTAACTTTTGGGCTTCCGTGGCGCATTGGTTAGCGCGTTCGGCTGTTAACCAATAGGTTGGTGGTTCGAGCCCATCCGGGAGCGGTGTTGTGAGGTCTCAGATGTGACGTAAAAAGTCAAGGTTTTTACACAATACCTAACGATCATTTAACTTTTGGGCTTCCGTGGGGCAATGGTTAGCGCGTTCGGCTGTTAACCAATAGGTTGGTGGTTCGAGCCCACCCGGGAGAGGTGTTGTGGGGTCTCAAATGTAACGTAGAAAGCCAAAGTTTTTCCACAATACCTGACAACAATTTAATTTCTGAGCTTTCGTGGCTCAATGGTTAGCGCGTTCGGCTGTTAACCAATAGGTTGGTGGTTCGAGCCCATCCGGGAGCGGTGTTGTGAGGTCTCAGATGTGACGTAAAAAGTCAAGGTTTTTACACAATACCTGACGAGCATTTAACTTTTGGGCTTCCGTGGCGCAATGGTTAGCGCGTTCGGCTGTTAACCAATAGGTTGGTGGTTCGAGCCCATCCGGGAGCGGTGTTGTGAGGTCTCAGATGTGACGTAAAAAGTCAAGTTTTTTGCACAATACCTGACGAGCATTTAGCTTTTGGGCTTCCGTGGCGCAATGGTTAGCGCGTTCTGCTGTTAACCAATAGGTTGGTGGTTCGAGCCCACCCGGGAGCGGTGTTGTGTGATCTCAAATGTAACGTAGAAAGCCAAAGTTTTTCCACAATACCTGACAACCATTTAATTTCTGAGCTTCCGTGGCTCAATGGTTAGCGCGTTCGGCTGTTAACCAATAGGTTGGTGGTTCGAGCCCACCCGGGAGCGGTGTTGTGGGATCTCAAATGTAACGTAGAAAGCCCAAGTTTTTGCACAATAAATGACGACCATTTAATTTTTGGGCTTCCGTGGCGCAATGGTTAGCGCGTTCGGCTGTTAGCCAATAGGTTGGTGGTTCGACCCCATCCGGGAGCGGTGTTTTGAGGTCTCAGATTTGACGTAAAAAGTCAAGGTTTTTACACAATACCTGACGAGCATTTAACTTTTGGGCTTCCGTGGCGCAATGGTTAGCGCGTTCGGCTGTTAACCAATAGGTTGGTGGTTCGAGCCCATCCGGGAGCGGTGTTGTGAGGTCTCAGATGTGACGTAAAAAGTCAAGGTTTTTACACAATACCTGACGAGCATTTAACTTTTGGGCTTCCGTGGCGCTATGTTTAGCGCGTTCGGCTGTTAACCAATAGGTTGGTGGTTCGAGCCCATCCGGGAGCGGTGTTGTGAGGTCTCAGATGTGACGTAAAAAGTCAAGGTTTTTACACAATACCTGACGAGCATTTAATTTTTGGGCTCCCGTGGCGCAATGGTTAGCACGTTCAGCTGTTAATCGAAAGGTTGGTGGTTCGAGCCCACCCGGGAAAGGTGTTGTGGGGTCTCAAATGTAACGTAGAAAGCTAAAGTTTTTCCACAATAGCTGACAACCATTTAATTTCTGAGCTTCCGTGGCTCAATGGTTAGCGCGTTCGGCTGTTAACCAATAGGTTGGTGGTTCGAGCCCATCCGGGAGCGGTGTTGTGTGATCTCAAATGTAACGTATAAAGCCAAAGTTTTTGCACAATAAATGACGACCATTTAATGTTTGGGCTTCCGTGGCGCAATGGTTAGCGCGTTCGGCTGTTAACCAATAGGTTGGTGGTTCGACCCCATCCGGGAGCGGTGTTGTGAGGTCTCAGATGTGGCGTAAAAAGTCAAGGTTTTTACATAATACCTGACGAGCATTTAACTTTTGGGCTTCCGTGGCGCAATGGTTAGCGCGTTCGGCTGTTAACCAATAGGTTGGTGGTTCGAGCCCATCCGGGAGCGGTGTTGTGAGGTCTCAGATGTGACGTTAAAAGTCAAGGTTTTTACACAATACCTGACGAGCATTTAATTTTTGGGCTCCCGTGGCGTTATGGTTAGCGCGTTCAGCTGTTAATCGAAAGGTTGGTGGTTCGAGCCCACCCGGGAAAGGTGTTGTGGGGTCTCAAATGTAACGTAGAAAGCTAAAGTTTTTCCACAATAGCTGACAACCATTTAATTTCTAAGCTTCCGTGGCTCAATGGTTAGCGCGTTCGGCTGTTAACCAATAGGTTGGTGGTTCGACCCCATCCGGGAGCGGTGTTGTGAGGTCTCAGATGTGGCGTAAAAAGTCAAGGTTTTTACATAATACCTGACGAGCATTTAACTTTTGGGCTTCCGTGGCGCAATGGTTAGCGCGTTCGGCTGTTAACCAATAGGTTGGTGGTTCGAGCCCATCCGGGAGCGGTGTTGTGAGGTCTCAGATGTGACGTAAAAAGTCAAGGTTTTCCACAATACCTGACAACCATTTAATTTCGGAGCTTCCGTGGCTCAATGGTTAGCGCGTTCGGCTGTTAACCAATAGGTTGGTGGTTCGAGCCCACCCGGGAGCGGTGTTGTGGGATCTGAAATGTAACGTAGAAAGCCAAAGTTTTTGCACAATAAATGACGACCATTTAATTTTTGGGCTTCCGTGGCGCAATGGTTAGCGCGTTCGGCTGTTAACCAATAGGTTGGTGGTTCGACCTCATCCGGGAGCGGTGTTGTGAGGTCTCAGATGTGACGTAAAAAGTCAAGGTTTTTACATAATACCTGACGAGCATTTAACTTTTGGGCTTCCGTGGCGCAATGGTTAGCGCGTTCGGCTGTTAACCAATAGGTTGGTGGTTCAAGCCCACCCGGGAGCGGTGTTGTGTGATCTCAAATGTAACGTAGAAAGCCAAAGTTTTTCCACAATACCTGACAACCATTTAATTTCTGAGCTTCCGTGGCTCAATGGTTAGCGCGTTCGGCTGTTAACCAATAGGTTGGTGGTTCGAGCCCACCCGGGAGCGGTGTTGTGGGATCTCAAATGTAACGTAGAAAGCCAAAGTTTTTGCACAATAAATGACGACCATTTAATTTTTGGGCTTCCGTGGCGCAATGGTTAGCGCGTTCGGCTGTTAACCAATAGGTTGGTGGTTCGACCCCATCCGGGAGCGGTGTTTTGAGGTCTCAGATTTGACGTAAAAAGTCAAGGTTTTACCTCAATACCTGACGAAAATTTAATTTTTGGGCTACAGTGGCGCAATGGTCAGCGCGTTCAGCTGTTAACCGAAAGGTTGGTGGTTCGAGCCCTCCTGGGAGCGGTGTGGTGACGTCTCAGATGTAACGTAAAATGTCAGAGTTTTTCCGAAACACCTGACGAACATTTAACTTTTGGGCTTCCGTGGCGCAATGGTTAGCGCGTTCAGCTGTTAATCGAAAGGTTGGTGGTTCGAGCCCGCCCGGAAGAGGTATTGTGTGGTCTCAGATGTAGCGTAAAAATCAAAACTTTTCCACAATACGTGACAACCATTTAATTTCTCAGCTTCCGTGGCTCAATGGTTAGCGCGTTCGGCTGTTAATCGAAAGGTTGGTGTTTCGAGCCCATCCGGGAGCGGTGTTGTGAGGTCTCAGATGTAGCGTGAAAAGTCAAACTTTTTCCATAATACGTGATAACCATTTATTTTCTGAGCTTCCGTGGCTCAATGGTTAGCGCGTTCGGCTGTTAACCAATAGGTTGGTGGTTCGAGCCCACCCGGGAGCGGTGTTTTGGGATCTCAAATGTAACGTAAATAGCCAAAGTTTTTCCACAATATCTGACGACCATTTAATTTTTGGGCCTCAGTGGCGCAATGGTTAGCGCGTTCAGCTGTTAACCGAAAGGTTGGTGGTTCGAGCCCACCCGGGAGAGGTGTTGTGGGGTCTCAAATGTAACGTAGAAAGCCAAAGTTTTTCCACAATACCTGACAACCGTTTAATTTCTGAGCTTCCGTGGCTCAATGGTTAGCGCGTTCAGCTGTTAACCAATAGGTTGGTGGTTCGAGCCCAAACGAGACAGGATTTGTGGGGTCTCAGAAGTAGCGTGAAAAGTCGTAACTTTTCAACAATACCTGACAACCATTTAATTATTGGGCGTCCGTGGCGCAATGGTTAGCGCGTTCGGCTGTTAACCAATAGGTTGGTGGTTCGAGCCTATCCGGGAGCGGTGTTGTGGGGTCTTAGATGTGACGTAAAAAGTCAAGGTTTTTACACAATATCTGACGAGCATCTAATTTCTGGGCTTCCGTGGCGCAATGGTTAGCGCGTTCAGCTGTTAATCGAAAGGTTGGTGGTTCGAGCCCACCAGGGAGAGGTGTTGTGGTGTCTCAAATGTAACGTAGAAAGCCAAAGTTTTTCCACAATACCTGACAACCGTTTAATTTCTGAGCTTCCGTGGCTCAATGGTTAGCGCGTTCAGCTGTTAACCAATAGGTTGGTGGTTCGAGCCCACCCGGGAGCGGTGTTGTGTGATATCAAGTGTAACGTAGAAAGCCAAAGTTTTTCCACAATACCTGACGACCATTTAATTTTTGGGCTTCCGTGGCGCAATGGTTAGCGCGTTCGGCTGTTAACCAATAGGTTGGTGGTTCGAGCCCATCCGGGAGCGGTGTTGTGAGGTCTCAGATGTGACGTAAAAAGTCAAGGTTTTTACACAATACCTGACGAGCATTTAATTTTTGGGCTCCCGTGGCTCAATGGTTAGCGCGTTCGGCTGTTAACCAATAGGTTGGTGGTTCGAGCCCATCCGGGAGCGGTGTTGTGTGATCTCAAATGTAACGTAGAAAGCCAAAGTTTTTCCACAATACCTGACAACAATTTAAATTCTGAGCTTCAGTGGCTCAATGGTTAGCGCGTTCGGCTGTTAACCAATAGGTTGGTGGTTCGAGCCCATCCGGGAGCGGTGTTGTGAGGTCTCAGATGTGACGTAAAAAGTCAAGGTTTTTACACAATACCTGACGAGCATTTAACTTTTGGGCTTCCGTGGCGCAATGGTTAGCGCGTTCGGCTGTTAACCAATAGGTTGGTGGTTCGAGCCCATCCGGGAGCGGTGTTGTGAGGTCTCAGATGTGACGTAAAAAGTCAAGTTTTTTGCACAATACCTGACGAGCATTTAGCTTTTGGGCTTCCGTGGCGCAATGGTTAGCGCGTTCGGCTGTTAACCAATAGGTTGGTGGTTCAAGCCCACCCGGGAGCGGTGTTGTGTGATCTCAAATGTAACGTAGAAAGCCAAAGTTTTTCCACAATACCTGACAACCATTTAATTTCTGAGCTTCCGTGGCTCAATGGTTAGCGCGTTCGGCTGTTAACCAATAGGTTGGTGGTTCGAGCCCACCCGGGAGCGGTGTTGTGGGATCTCAAATGTAACGTAGAAAGCCAAAGTTTTTGCACAATAAATGACGACCATTTAATTTTTGGGCTTCCGTGGCGCAATGGTTAGCGCGTTCGGCTGTTAACCAATAGGTTGGTGGTTCGACCCCATCCGGGAGCGGTGTTTTGAGGTCTCAGATTTGACGTAAAAAGTCAAGGTTTTTACACAATACCTGTCGAGCATTTAACTTTTGGGCTTCCGTGGCGCAATGGTTAGCGCGTTTGGCTGTTAACCAATAGGTTGGTGGTTCGAGCCCATCCGGGAGCGGTGTTGTGAGGTCTCAGATGTGACGTAAAAAGTCAAGGTTTTACACAATACCTGACGAGCATTTAACTTTTGGGCTTCCGTGGCGCTATGTTTAGCGCGTTCGGCTGTTAACCAATAGGTTGGTGGTTCGAGCCCATCCGGGAGCGGTGTTGTGAGGTCTCAGATGTGACGTTAAAATCAAGGTTTTTACACAATACCTGACGAGCATTTAATTTTTGGGCTCCCGTGGCGCTATGGTTAGCGCGTTCAGCTGTTAATCGAAAGGTTGGTGGTTCGAGCCCACCCGGGAAAGGTGTTGTGGGGTCTCAAATGTAACGTAGAAAGCTAAAGTTTTTCCACAATAGCTGACAACCATTTAATTTCTGAGCTTCCGTGGCTCAATGGTTAGCGCGTTCGGCTGTTAACCAATAGGTTGGTGGTTCGAGCCCATCCGGGAGCGGTGTTGTGTGATCTCAAATGTAACGTAGAAAGCCAAAGTTTTTCCACAATACCTGACGACCATTTAATTTTTGGGCTTCCGTGGCGCAATGGTTAGCACGTTCGGCTGTTAACCAATAGCTTGGTGGTTCGAGCCCATCCGGGAGCCGTGTTGTGAGGTCTCAGATGTGACGTAAAAAGTCAAGGTTTTCCACAATACCTGACAACCATTTAATTTCGGAGCTTCCGTGGCTCAATGGTTAGCGCGTTCGGCTGTTAACCAATAGGTTGGTGGTTCGAGCCCACCCGGGAGCGGTGTTGTGGGATCTGAAATGTAACGTAGAAAGCCAAAGTTTTTGCAAAATAAATGACGACCATTTAATTTTTGGGCTTCCGTGGCGCAATGGTTAGCGCGTTCGGCTGTTAACCAATAGGTTGGTTGTTCGACCCCATCCGGGAGCGGTGTTGTGAGGTCTCAGATGTGACGTAAAAAGTCAAGGTTTTTACATAATACCTGACGAGCATTTAACTTTCGGGCTTCCGTGGCGCAATGGTTAGCGCGTTCGGCTGTTAACCAATAGGTTGGTGGTTCGAGCCCATCCGGGAGCGGTGTTGTGAGGTCTCAGATGTGACGTTAAAATCAAGGTTTTTACACAATACCTGACGAGCATTTAATTTTTGGGCTCCCGTGGCGCTATGGTTAGCGCGTTCAGCTGTTAATCGAAAGGTTGGTGGTTCGAGCCCACCCGGGAAAGGTGTTGTGGGGTCTCAAATGTAACGTAGAAAGCTAAAGTTTTTCCACAATAGCTGACAACCATTTAATTTCTGAGCTTCCGTGGCTCAATGGTTAGCGCGTTCGGCTGTTAACCAATAGGTTGGTGGTTCGAGCCCATCCGGGAGCGGTGTTGTGTGATCTCAAATGTAACGTAGAAAGCCAAAGTTTTTCCACAATACCTGACGACCATTTAATTTTTGGGCTTCCGTGGCGCAATGGTTAGCACGTTCGGCTGTTAACCAATAGGTTGGTGGTTCGAGCCCATCCGGGAGCCGTGTTGTGAGGTCTCAGAGCTGACGTAAAAAGTCAAGGTTTTCCACAATACCTGACAACCATTTAATTTCGGAGCTTCCGTGGCTCAATGGTTAGCGCGTTCGGCTGTTAACCAATAGGTTGGTGGTTCGAGCCCACCCGGGAGCGGTGTTGTGGGATCTGAAATGTAACGTAGAAAGCCAAAGTTTTTGCACAATAAATGACGAGCATTTAACTTTTGGGCTTCCGTGGCGCAATGGTTAGCGCGTTCGGCTGTTAACCAATAGGGTGGTGGTTCGAGCCCATCCGGGAGCGGTGTTGTGAGGTCTCAGATGTGACGTTAAAAGTCAAGGTTTTTACACAATACCTGACGAGCATTTAATTTTTGGGCTCCCGTGGCGCTATGGTTAGCGCGTTCAGCTGTTAATCGAAAGGTTGGTGGTTCGAGCCCACCCGGGAAAGGTGTTGTGGGGTCTCAAATGTAACGTAGATAGCTAAAGTTTTTCCACAATAGCTGACAACCATTTAATTTCTGAGCTTCCGTGGCTCAATGGTTAGCGCGTTCGGCTGTTAACCAATAGGTTGGTGGTTCGAGCCCATCCGGGAGCGGTGTTGTGTGATCTCAAATGTAACGTAGAAAGCCAAAGTTTTTCCACAATACTTGACGACCATTTAATTTTTGGGCTTCCGTGGCGCAATGGTTAGCACGTTCGGCTGTTAACCAATAGGTTGGTGGTTCGAGCCCATCCGGGAGCCGTGTTGTGAGGTCTCAGATGTGACGTAAAAAGTCAAGGTTTTCCACAATACCTGACAACCATTTAATTTCGGAGCTTCCGTGGCTCAATGGTTAGCGCGTTCGTCTGTTAACCAATAGGTACGTGGTTCGAGCCCACCCGGGAGCGGTGTTGTGGGATCTGAAATGTAACGTAGAAAGCCAAAGTTTTTGCAAAATAAATGACGACCATTTAATTTTTGGGCTTCCGTGGCGCAATGGTTAGCGCGTTCGGCTGTTAACCAATAGGTTGGTTGTTCGACCCCATCCGGGAGCGGTGTTGTGAGGTCTCAGATGTGACGTAAAAAGTCAAGGTTTTTACATAATACCTGACGAGCATTTAACTTTCGGGCTTCCGTGGCGCAATGGTTAGCGCGTTCGGCTGTTAACCAATAGGTTGGTGGTTCGAGCCCATCCGGGAGCGGTGTTGTGAGGTCTCAGATGTGACGTTAAAATCAAGGTTTTTACACAATACCTGACGAGCATTTAATTTTTGGGCTCCCGTGGCGCTATGGTTAGCGCGTTCAGCTGTTAATCGAAAGGTTGGTGGTTCGAGCCCACCCGGGAAAGGTGTTGTGGGGTCTCAAATGTAACGTAGAAAGCTAAAGTTTTTCCACAATAGCTGACAACCATTTAATTTCTGAGCTTCCGTGGCTCAATGGTTAGCGCGTTCGGCTGTTAACCAATAGGTTGGTGGTTCGAGCCCATCCGGGAGCGGTGTTGTGTGATCTCAAATGTAACGTAGAAAGCCAAAGTTTTTCCACAATACCTGACGACCATTTAATTTTTGGGCTTCCGTGGCGCAATGGTTAGCACGTTCGGCTGTTAACCAATAGGTTGGTGGTTCGAGCCCATCCGGGAGCCGTGTTGTGAGGTCTCAGAGCTGACGTAAAAAGTCAAGGTTTTCCACAATACCTGACAACCATTTAATTTCGGAGCTTCCGTGGCTCAATGGTTAGCGCGTTCGGCTGTTAACCAATAGGTTGGTGGTTCGAGCCCACCCGGGAGCGGTGTTGTGGGATCTGAAATGTAACGTAGAAAGCCAAAGTTTTTGCACAATAAATGACGAGCATTTAACTTTTGGGCTTCCGTGGCGCAATGGTTAGCGCGTTCGGCTGTTAACCAATAGGGTGGTGGTTCGAGCCCATCCGGGAGCGGTGTTGTGAGGTCTCAGATGTGACGTTAAAAGTCAAGGTTTTTACACAATACCTGACGAGCATTTAATTTTTGGGCTCCCGTGGCGCTATGGTTAGCGCGTTCAGCTGTTAATCGAAAGGTTGGTGGTTCGAGCCCACCCGGGAAAGGTGTTGTGGGGTCTCAAATGTAACGTAGATAGCTAAAGTTTTTCCACAATAGCTGACAACCATTTAATTTCTGAGCTTCCGTGGCTCAATGGTTAGCGCGTTCGGCTGTTAACCAATAGGTTGGTGGTTCGAGCCCATCCGGGAGCGGTGTTGTGTGATCTCAAATGTAACGTAGAAAGCCAAAGTTTTTCCACAATACTTGACGACCATTTAATTTTTGGGCTTCCGTGGCGCAATGGTTAGCACGTTCGGCTGTTAACCAATAGGTTGGTGGTTCGAGCCCATCCGGGAGCCGTGTTGTGAGGTCTCAGATGTGACGTAAAAAGTCAAGGTTTTCCACAATACCTGACAACCATTTAATTTCGGAGCTTCCGTGGCTCAATGGTTAGCGCGTTCGTCTGTTAACCAATAGGTACGTGGTTCGAGCCCACCCGGGAGCGGTGTTGTGGGATCTGAAATGTAACGTAGAAAGCCAAAGTTTTTGCACAATAAATGACGACCATTTAAATTTTGGGCTTCCGTGGCGCAATGGTTAGCGCGTTCGGCTGTTAACCAATAGGTTGGTGGTTCGACCCCATCCGGGAGCGGTGTTGTGAGGTCTCAGATGTGACGTAAAAAGTCAAGGTTTTTACATAATACCTGACGAGCATTTAACTTTTGGGCTTCCGTGGCGCAATGGTTAGCGCGTTCGGCTGTTAACCAATAGGTTGGTGGTTCGAGCCCATCCGGGAGCGGTGTTGTGAGGTCTCAGATGTGACGTAAAAAGTCCAGGTTTTTACACAATACCTAACGATCATTTAACTTTTGGGCTTCCGTGGCGCAATGGTTAGCGCGTTCGGCTGTTAACCAATAGGTTGGTGGTTCGACCCCATCCGGGAGCGGTGTTGTGAGGTCTCAGATGTGACGTAAAAAGTCAAGGTTTTTACATAATACCTGACGAGCATTTAACTTTTGGGCTTCCGTGGCGCAATGGTTAGCGCGTTCGGCTGTTAACCAATAGGTTGGTGGTTCGAGCCCATCCGGGAGCGGTGTTGTGAGGTCTCAGATGTGACGTAAAAAGTCAAGGTTTTTACACAATACCTGACGAGCATTTAATTTTTGGGCTCCCGTGGCGCAATGGTTAGCACGTTCAGCTGTTAATCGAAAGGTTGGTGGTTCGAGCCCACCCGGGAAAGGTGTTGTGGGGTCTCAAATGTAACGTAGAAAGCTAAAGTTTTTCCACAATAGCTGACAACCATTTAATTTCTGAGCTTCCGTGGCTCAAGGGTTAGCGCGTTCGGCTGTTAACCAATAGGTTGGTGGTTCGAGCCCATCCGGGAGCGGTGTTGTGTGGTCTCAAAAGTAACGTAGAAAGCCAAAGTTTTTCCACAATACCTGACGACCATTTAATTTTTGGGCTTCCGTGGCGCAATGGTTAGCACGTTCGGCTGTTAACCAATAGGTTGGTGGTTCGAGCCCATCCGGGAGCCGTGTTGTGAGGTCTCAGATGTGACGTAAAAAGTCAAGGTTTTCCACAATACCTGACAACCATTTAATTTCGGAGCTTCCGTGGCTCAATGGTTAGCGCGTTCGGCTGTTAACCAATAGGTTGGTGGTTCGAGCCCACCCGGGAGCGGTGTTGTGGGATCTGAAATGTAACGTAGAAAGCCAAAGTTTTTGCACAATAAATGACGACCATTTAATTTTTGGGCTTCCGTGGCGCAATGGTTAGCGCGTTCGGCTGTTAACCAATAGGTTGGTGGTTCGACCCCATCCGGGAGCGGTGTTGTGAGGTCTCAGATGTGACGTAAAAAGTCAAGGTTTTTACATAATACCTGACGAGCATTTAACTTTTGGGCTTCCGTGGCGCATTGGTTAGCGCGTTCGGCTGTTAACCAATAGGTTGGTGGTTCGAGCCCATCCGGGAGCGGTGTTGTGAGGTCTCAGATGTGACGTAAAAAGTCAAGGTTTTTACACAATACCTAACGATCATTTAACTTTTGGGCTTCCGTGGGGCAATGGTTAGCGCGTTCGGCTGTTAACCAATAGGTTGGTGGTTCGAGCCCATCCGGGAGCGGTGTTGTGAGGTCTCAGATGTGACGTAAAAAGTCAAGGTTTTTACACAATACCTGACGAGCATTTAACTTTTGGGCTTCCGTGGCGCAATGGTTAGCGCGTTCGGCTGTTAACCAATAGGTTGGTGGTTCGAGCCCACCCGAGAGCGGTGTTGAGGGATCTGAAATGTAACGTAGAAAGCCAAAGTTTTTGCACAATACCTGACGAGCATTTAACTTTTGGGCTTCCGTGGCGCAATGGTTAGCGCGTTCGGCTGTTAACCAATAGGTTGGTGGTTCGAGCCCATCCGGGAGCGGTGTTGTGAGGTCTCAGATGTGACGTAAAAAGTCAAGGTTTTTACACAATACCTGACGAGCATTTAATTTTTGGGCTTCCGTGGCACAATGGTTACCGCGTTCAGCTGTTAATCGAAAGGTTGGTGGTTCGAGCCCACCCGGGAGAGGTGTTGTGGGGTCTCAAATGTAACGTAGAAAGCCAAAGTTTTTCCACAATACCTGACAACAATTTAATTTCTGAGCTTCCGTGGCTCAATGGTTAGCGCGTTCGGCTGTTAACCAATAGGTTGGTGGTTCGAGCCCATCCGGGAGCGGTGTTGTGAGGTCTCAGATGTGACGTAAAAAGTCAAGGTTTTTACACAATACCTGACGAGCATTTAACTTTTGGGCTTCCGTGGCGCAATGGTTAGCGCGTTCGGCTGTTAACCAATAGGTTGGTGGTTCGAGCCCATCCGGGAGCGGTGTTGTGAGGTCTCAGATGTGACGTAAAAAGTCAAGTTTTTTGCACAATACCTGACGAGCATTTAGCTTTTGGGCTTCCGTGGCGCAATGGTTAGCGCGTTCGGCTGTTAACCAATAGGTTGGTGGTTCGAGCCCACCCGGGAGCGGTGTTGTGTGATCTCAAATGTAACGTAGAAAGCTAAAGTTTTTCCACAATACCTGACAACCATTTAATTTCTGAGCTTCCGTGGCTCAATGGTTAGCGCGTTCGGCTGTTAACCAATAGGTTGGTGGTTCGAGCCCATCCGGGAGCGGTGTTGTGTGGTCTCAAATGTAACGTAGAAAGCCAAAGTTTTTCCACAATACCTGACGACCATTTAATTTTTGGGCTTCCGTGGCGCAATGGTTAGCACGTTCGGCTGTTAACCAATAGGTTGGTGGTTCGAGCCCATCCGGGAGCCGTGTTGTGAGGTCTCAGATGTGACGTAAAAAGTCAAGGTTTTCCACAATACCTGACAACCATTTAATTTCGGAGCTTCCGTGGCTCAATGGTTAGCGCGTTCGGCTGTTAACCAATAGGTTGGTGGTTCGAGCCCACCCGGGAGCGGTGTTGTGGGATCTGAAATGTAACGTAGAAAGCCAAAGTTTTTGCACAATAAATGACGACCATTTAATTTTTGGGCTTCCGTGGCGCAATGGTTAGCGCGTTCGGCTGTTAACCAATAGGTTGGTGGTTCGACCCCATCCGGGAGCGGTGTTGTGAGGTCTCAGATGTGACGTAAAAAGTCAAGGTTTTTACATAATACCTGACGAGCATTTAACTTTTGGGCTTCCGTGGCGCATTGGTTAGCGCGTTCGGCTGTTAACCAATAGGTTGGTGGTTCGAGCCCATCCGGGAGCGGTGTTGTGAGGTCTCAGATGTGACGTAAAAAGTCAAGGTTTTTACATAATACCTGACGACCATTTAATTTTTGGGCTTCCGTGGCGCAATGGTTAGCACGTTCGGCTGTTAACCAATAGGTTGGTGGTTCGAGCCCATCCGGGAGCCGTGTTGTGAGGTCTCAGATGTGACGTAAAAAGTCAAGGTTTTCCACAATACCTGACAACCATTTAATTTCGGAGCTTCCGTGGCTCAATGGTTAGCGCGTTCGGCTGTTAACCAATAGGTTGGTGGTTCGAGCCCACCCGGGAGCGGTGTTGTGGGATCTGAAATGTAACGTAGAAAGCCAAAGTTTTTGCACAATAAATGACGACCATTTAATTTTTGGGCTTCCGTGGCGCAATGGTTAGCGCGTTCGGCTGTTAACCAATAGGTTGGTGGTTCGACCCCATCCGGGAGCGGTGTTGTGAGGTCTCAGATGTGACGTAAAAAGTCAAGGTTTTTACATAATACCTGACGAGCATTTAACTTTTGGGCTTCCGTGGCGCATTGGTTAGCGCGTTCGGCTGTTAACCAATAGGTTGGTGGTTCGAGCCCATCCGGGAGCGGTGTTGTGAGGTCTCAGATGTGACGTAAAAAGTCAAGGTTTTTACACAATACCTAACGATCATTTAACTTTTGGGCTTCCGTGGGGCAATGGTTAGCGCGTTCGGCTGTTAACCAATAGGTTGGTGGTTCGAGCCCATCCGGGAGCGGTGTTGTGAGGTCTCAGATGTGACGTAAAAAGTCAAGGTTTTTACACAATACCTGACGAGCATTTAACTTTTGGGCTTCCGTGGCGCAATGGTTAGCGCGTTCGGCTGTTAACCAATAGGTTGGTGGTTCGAGCCCACCCGAGAGCGGTGTTGAGGGATCTGAAATGTAACGTAGAAAGCCAAAGTTTTTGCACAATACCTGACGAGCATTTAACTTTTGGGCTTCCGTGGCGCAATGGTTAGCGCGTTCGGCTGTTAACCAATAGGTTGGTGGTTCGAGCCCATCCGGGAGCGGTGTTGTGAGGTCTCAGATGTGACGTAAAAAGTCAAGGTTTTTACACAATACCTGACGAGCATTTAATTTTTGGGCTTCCGTGGCACAATGGTTACCGCGTTCAGCTGTTAATCGAAAGGTTGGTGGTTCGAGCCCACCCGGGAGAGGTGTTGTGGGGTCTCAAATGTAACGTAGAAAGCCAAAGTTTTTCCACAATACCTGACAACAATTTAATTTCTGAGCTTCCGTGGCTCAATGGTTAGCGCGTTCGGCTGTTAACCAATAGGTTGGTGGTTCGAGCCCATCCGGGAGCGGTGTTGTGAGGTCTCAGATGTGACGTAAAAAGTCAAGGTTTTTACACAATACCTGACGAGCATTTAACTTTTGGGCTTCCGTGGCGCAATGGTTAGCGCGTTCGGCTGTTAACCAATAGGTTGGTGGTTCGAGCCCATCCGGGAGCGGTGTTGTGAGGTCTCAGATGTGACGTAAAAAGTCAAGTTTTTTGCACAATACCTGACGAGCATTTAGCTTTTGGGCTTCCGTGGCGCAATGGTTAGCGCGTTCGGCTGTTAACCAATAGGTTGGTGGTTCGAGCCCACCCGAGAGCGGTGTTGTGTGATCTCAAATGTAACGTAGAAAGCCAAAGTTTTTCCACAATACCTGACAACCATTTAATTTCTGAGCTTCCGTGGCTCAATGGTTAGCGCGTTCGGCTGTTAACCAATAGGTTGGTGGTTCGAGCCCACCCGGGAGCGGTGTTGTGGGATCTCAAATGTAACGTAGAAAGCCCAAGTTTTTGCACAATAAATGACGACCATTTAATTTTTGGGCTTCCGTGGCGCAATGGTTAGCGCGTTCGGCTGTTAGCCAATAGGTAGGTGGTTCGACCCCATCCGGGAGCGGTGTTTTGAGGTCTCAGATTTGACGTAAAAAGTCAAGGTTTTTACACAATACCTGACGAGCATTTAACTTTTGGGCTTCCGTGGCGCAATGGTTAGCGCGTTCGGCTGTTAACCAATAGGTTGGTGGTTCGAGCCCATCCGGGAGCGGTGTTGTGAGGTCTCAGATGTGACGTAAAAAGTCAAGGTTTTTACACAATACCTGACGAGCATTTAACTTTTGGGCTTCCGTGGCGCTATGTTTAGCGCGTTCGGCTGTTAACCAATAGGTTGGTGGTTCGAGCCCATCCGGGAGCGGTGTTGTGAGGTCTCAGATGTGACGTAAAAAGTCAAGGTTTTTACACAATACCTGACGCGCATTTAATTTTTGGGCTCCCGTGGCGCAATGGTTAGCACGTTCAGCTGTTAATCGAAAGGTTGGTGGTTCGAGCCCACCCGGGAAAGGTGTTGTGGGGTCTCAAATGTAACGTAGAAAGCTAAAGTTTTTCCACAATAGCTGACAACCATTTAATTTCTGAGCTTCCGTGGCTCAATGGTTAGCGCGTTCGGCTGTTAACCAATAGGTTGGTGGTTCGCCCATCCGGGAGCGGTGTTGTGTGATCTCAAATGTAACGTATAAAGCCAAAGTTTTTGCACAATAAATGACGACCATTTAATGTTTGGGCTTCCGTGGCGCAATGGTTAGCGCGTTCGGCTGTTAACCAATAGGTTGGTGGTTCGACCCCATCCGGGAGCGGTGTTGTGAGGTCTCAGATGTGGCGTAAAAAGTCAAGGTTTTTACATAATACCTGACGAGCCTTTAACTTTTGGGCTTCCTTGGCGCAATGGTTAGCGCGTTCGGCTGTTAACCAATAGGTTGGTGGTTCGAGCCCATCCGGGAGCGGTGTTGTGAGGTCTCAGATGTGACGTTAAAAGTCAAGGTTTTTACACAATACCTGACGAGCATTTAATTTTTGGGCTCCCGTGGCGTTATGGTTAGCGCGTTCAGCTGTTAATCGAAAGGTTGGTGGTTCGAGCCCACCCGGGAAAGGTGTTGTGGGGTCTCAAATGTAACGTAGAAAGCTAAAGTTTTTCCACAATAGCTGACAACCATTTAATTTCTAAGCTTCCGTGGCTCAATGGTTAGCGCGTTCGGCTGTTAACCAATAGGTTGGTGGTTCGACCCCATCCGGGAGCGGTGTTGTGAGGTCTCAGATGTGGCGTAAAAAGTCAAGGTTTTTACATAATACCTGACGAGCATTTAACTTTTGGGCTTCCGTGGCGCAATGGTTAGCGCGTTCGGCTGTTAACCAATAGGTTGGTGGTTCGAGCCCATCCGGGAGCGGTGTTGTGAGGTCTCAGATGTGACGTTAAAAGTCAAGGTTTTTACACAATACCTGACGAGCATTTAATTTTTGGGCTCCCGTGGCGTTATGGTTAGCGCGTTCAGCTGTTAATCGAAAGGTTGGTGGTTCGAGCCCACCCGGGAAAGGTGTTGTGGGGTCTCAAATGTAACGTAGAAAGCTAAAGTTTTTCCACAATAGCTGACAACCATTTAATTTCTGAGCTTCCGTGGCTCAATGGTTAGCGCGTTCGGCTGTTAACCAATAGGTTGGTGGTTCGAGCCCATCCTGGAGCGGTGTTGTGTGATCTCAAATGTAACGTAGAAAGCCAAAGTTTTTCCACAATACTTGACGACCATTTAATTTTTGGGCTTCCGTGGCGCAATGGTTAGCACGTTCGGCTGTTAACCAATAGGTTGGTGGTTCGAGCCCATCCGGGAGCCGTGTTGTGAGGTCTCAGATGTGACGTAAAAAGTCAAGGTTTTCCACAATACCTGACAACCATTTAATTTCGGAGCTTCCGTGGTTCAATGGTTAGCGCGTTCGGCTGTTAACCAATAGGTTGGTGGTTCGAGCCCACCCGGGAGCGGTGTTGTGGGATCTGAAATGTAACGTAGAAAGCCAAAGTTTTTGCACAATAAATGACGACCATTTAATTTTTGGGCTTCCGTGGCGCAATGGTTAGCGCGTTCGGCTGTTAACCAATAGGTTGGTGGTTCGACCTCATCCGGGAGCGGTGTTGTGAGGTCTCAGATGTGACGTAAAAAGTCAAGGTTTTTACATAATACCTGACGAGCATTTAACTTTTGGGCTTCCGTGGCGCAATGGTTAGCGCGTTTGGCTGTTAACCAATAGGTTGGTGGTTCAAGCCCATCCGGGAGCGGTGTTGTGAGGTCTCAGATGTGACGTTAAAAGTCAAGGTTTTTACACAATACCTGACGAGCATTTAATTTTTGGGCTCCCGTGGCGCTATGGTTAGCGCGTTCAGCTGTTAATCGAAAGGTTCGTGGTTCGAGCCCACCCGGGAAAGGTGTTGTGGGGTCTCAAATGTAACGTAGAAAGCTAAAGTTTTTCCACAATAGCTGACAACCATTTAATTTCTGAGCTTCCGTGGCTCAATGGTTAGCGCGTTCGGCTGTTAACCAATAGGTTGGTGGTTCGACCCCATCCGGGAGCGGTGTTGTGAGGTCTCAGATGTGGCGTAAAAAGTCAAGGTTTTTACATAATACCTGACGAGCATTTAACTTTTGGGCTTCCGTGGCGCAATGGTTAGCGCGTTCGGCTGTTAACCAATAGGTTGGTGGTTCGAGCCCATCCGGGAGCGGTGTTGTGAGGTCTCAGATGTGACGTTAAAAGTCAAGGTTTTTACACAATACCTGACGAGCATTTAATTTTTGGGCTCCCGTGGCGTTATGGTTAGCGCGTTCAGCTGTTAATCGAAAGGTTGGTGGTTCGAGCCCACCCGGGAAAGGTGTTGTGGGGTCTCAAATGTAACGTAGAAAGCTAAAGTTTTTCCACAATAGCTGACAACCATTTAATTTCTGAGCTTCCGTGGCTCAATGGTTAGCGCGTTCGGCTGTTAACCAATAGGTTGGTGGTTCGAGCCCATCCGGGAGCGGTGTTGTGTGATCTCAAATGTAACGTAGAAAGCCAAAGTTTTTCCACAATACTTGACGACCATTTAATTTTTGGGCTTCCGTGGCGCAATGGTTAGCACGTTCGGCTGTTAACCAATAGGTCGGTGGTTCGAGTCTATCCGGGAGCCGTGTTGTGAGGTCTCAGATGTGACGTAAAAAGTCAAGGTTTTCCACAATACCTGACAACCATTTAATTTCGGAGCTTCCGTGGCTCAATGGTTAGCGCGTTCGGCTGTTAACCAATAGGTTGGTGGTTCGAGCCCACCCGGGAGCGGTGTTGTGGGATCTGAAATGTAACGTAGAAAGCCAAAGTTTTTGCACAATAAATGACGACCATTTAATTTTTGGGCTTCCGTGGCGCAATGGTTAGCGCGTTCGGCTGTTAACCAATAGGTTGGTGGTTCGACCCCATCCGGGAGCGGTGTTGTGAGGTCTCAGATGTGACGTAAAAAGTCAAGGTTTTTACATAATACCTGACGAGCATTTAACTTTTGGGCTTCCGTGGCGCAATGGTTAGCGCGTTCGGCTGTTAACCAATAGGTTGGTGGTTCAAGCCCATCCGGGAGCGGTGTTGTGAGGTCTCAGATGTGACGTTAAAAGTCAAGGTTTTTACACAATACCTGACGAGCATTTAATTTTTGGGCTCCCGTGGCGCTATGGTTAGCGCGTTCAGCTGTTAATCGAAAGGTTGGTGGTTCGAGCCCACCCGGGAAAGGTGTTGTGGGGTCTCAAATGTAACGTAGAAAGCTAAAGTTTTTCCACAATAGCTGACAACCATTTAATTTCTGAGCTTCCGTGGCTCAATGGTTAGCGCGTTCGGCTATTAACCAATAGGTTGGTGGTTCGAGCCCATCCGGGAGCGGTGTTGTGAGGTCTCAGATGTGACGTAAAAAGTCAAGGTTTTTACACAATACCTGACGAGCATTTAATTTTTGGGCTCCCGTGGCGCTATGGTTAGCGCGTTCAGCTGTTAATCGAAAGGTTGGTGGTTCGAGCCCACCCGGGAAAGGTGTTGTGGGGTCTCAAATGTAACGTAGAAAGCTAAAGTTTTTCCACAATAGCTGACAACCATTTAATTTCTGAGCTTCCGTGGCTCAATGGTTAGCGCGTTCGGCTGTTAACCAATAGGTTGGTGGTTCGAGCCCATCCGGGAGCGGTGTTGTGTGATCTCAAATGTAACGTAGAAAGCCAAAGTTTTTCCACAATACTTGACGACCATTTAATTTTTGGGCTTCCGTGGCGCAATGGTTAGCACGTTCGGCTGTTAACCAATAGGTCGGTGGTTCGAGTCTATCCGGGAGCCGTGTTGTGAGGTCTCAGATGTGACGTAAAAAGTCAAGGTTTTCCACAATACCTGACAACCATTTAATTTCGGAGCTTCCGTGGCTCAATGGTTAGCGCGTTCGGCTGTTAACCAATAGGTTGGTGGTTCGAGCCCACCCGGGAGCGGTGTTGTGGGATCTGAAATGTAACGTAGAAAGCCAAAGTTTTTGCACAATAAATGACGACCATTTAATTTTTGGGCTTCCGTGGCGCAATGGTTAGCGCGTTCGGCTGTTAACCAATAGGTTGGTGGTTCGACCCCATCCGGGAGCGGTGTTGTGAGGTCTCAGATGTGACGTAAAAAGTCAAGGTTTTTACATAATACCTGACGAGCATTTAACTTTTGGGCTTCCGTGGCGCAATGGTTAGCGCGTTCGGCTGTTAACCAATAGGTTGGTGGTTCAAGCCCATCCGGGAGCGGTGTTGTGAGGTCTCAGATGTGACGTTAAAAGTCAAGGTTTTTACACAATACCTGACGAGCATTTAATTTTTGGGCTCCCGTGGCGCTATGGTTAGCGCGTTCAGCTGTTAATTGAAAGGTTCGTGGTTCGAGCCCACCCGGGAAAGGTGTTGTGGGGTCTCAAATGTAACGTAGAAAGCTAAAGTTTTTCCACAATAGCTGACAACCATTTAATTTCTGAGCTTCCGTGGCTCAATGGTTAGCGCGTTCGGCTGTTAACCAATAGGTTGGTGGTTCGACCCCATCCGGGAGCGGTGTTGTGAGGTCTCAGATGTGGCGTAAAAAGTCAAGGTTTTTACATAATACCTGACGAGCATTTAACTTTTGGGCTTCCGTGGCGCAATGGTTAGCGCGTTCGGCTGTTAACCAATAGGTTGGTGGTTCGAGCCCATCCGGGAGCGGTGTTGTGAGGTCTCAGATGTGACGTTAAAAGTCAAGGTTTTTACACAATACCTGACGAGCATTTAATTTTTGGGCTCCCGTGGCGTTATGGTTAGCGCGTTCAGCTGTTAATCGAAAGGTTGGTGGTTCGAGCCCACCCGGGAAAGGTGTTGTGTTGTCTCAAATGTAACGTAGAAAGCTAAAGTTTTTCCACAATAGCTGACAACCATTTAATTTCTGAGCTTCCGTGGCTCAATGGTTAGCGCGTTCGGCTGTTAACCAATAGGTTGGTGGTTCGAGCCCATCCGGGAGCGGTGTTGTGTGATCTCAAATGTAACGTAGAAAGCCAAAGTTTTTCCACAATACTTGACGACCATTTAATTTTTGGGCTTCCGTGGCGCAATGGTTAGCACGTTCGGCTGTTAACCAATAGGTCGGTGGTTCGAGTCTATCCGGGAGCCGTGTTGTGAGGTCTCAGATGTGACGTAAAAAGTCAAGGTTTTCCACAATACCTGACAACCATTTAATTTCGGAGCTTCCGTGGCTCAATGGTTAGCGCGTTCGGCTGTTAACCAATAGGTTGGTGGTTCGAGCCCACCCGGGAGCGGTGTTGTGGGATCTGAAATGTAACGTAGAAAGCCAAAGTTTTTGCACAATAAATGACGACCATTTAATTTTTGGGCTTCCGTGGCGCAATGGTTAGCGCGTTCGGCTGTTAACCAATAGGTTGGTGGTTCGACCCCATCCGGGAGCGGTGTTGTGAGGTCTCAGATGTGACGTAAAAAGTCAAGGATTTTACATAATACCTGACGAGCATTTAACTTTTGGGCTTCCGTGGCGCAATGGTTAGCGCGTTCGGCTGTTAACCAATAGGTTGGTGGTTCAAGCCCATCCGGGAGCGGTGTTGTGAGGTCTCAGATGTGACGTTAAAAGTCAAGGTTTTTACACAATACCTGACGAGCATTTAATTTTTGGGCTCCCGTGGCGCTATGGTTAGCGCGTTCAGCTGTTAATCGAAAGGTTGGTGGTTCGAGCCCACCCGGGAAAGGTGTTGTGGGGTCTCAAATGTAACGTAGAAAGCTAAAGTTTTTCCACAATAGCTGACAACCATTTAATTTCTGAGCTTCCGTGGCTCAATGGTTAGCGCGTTCGGCTATTAACCAATAGGTTGGTGGTTCGAGCCCATCCGGGAGCGGTGTTGTGAGGTCTCAGATGTGACGTAAAAAGTCAAGGTTTTTACACAATACCTGACGAGCATTTAATTTTTGGGCTCCCGTGGCGCTATGGTTAGCGCGTTCAGCTGTTAATCGAAAGGTTGGTGGTTCGAGCCCACCCGGGAAAGGTGTTGTGGGGTCTCAAATGTAACGTAGAAAGCTAAAGTTTTTCCACAATAGCTGACAACCATTTAATTTCTGAGCTTCCGTGGCTCAATGGTTAGCGCGTTCGGCTGTTAACCAATAGGTTGGTGGTTCGAGCCCATCCGGGAGCGGTGTTGTGTGATCTCAAATGTAACGTAGAAAGCCAAAGTTTTTCCACAATACTTGACGACCATTTAATTTTTGGGCTTCCGTGGCGCAATGGTTAGCACGTTCGGCTGTTAACCAATAGGTCGGTGGTTCGAGTCTATCCGGGAGCCGTGTTGTGAGGTCTCAGATGTGACGTAAAAAGTCAAGGTTTTCCACAATACCTGACAACCATTTAATTTCGGAGCTTCCGTGGCTCAATGGTTAGCGCGTTCGGCTGTTAACCAATAGGTTGGTGGTTCGAGCCCACCCGGGAGCGGTGTTGTGGGATCTGAAATGTAACGTAGAAAGCCAAAGTTTTTGCACAATAAATGACGACCATTTAATTTTTGGGCTTCCGTGGCGCAATGGTTAGCGCGTTCGGCTGTTAACCAATAGGTTGGTGGTTCGACCCCATCCGGGAGCGGTGTTGTGAGGTCTCAGATGTGACGTAAAAAGTCAAGGTTTTTACATAATACCTGACGAGCATTTAACTTTTGGGCTTCCGTGGCGCAATGGTTAGCGCGTTCGGCTGTTAACCAATAGGTTGGTGGTTCAAGCCCATCCGGGAGCGGTGTTGTGAGGTCTCAGATGTGACGTTAAAAGTCAAGGTTTTTACACAATACCTGACGAGCATTTAATTTTTGGGCTCCCGTGGCGCTATGGTTAGCGCGTTCAGCTGTTAATCGAAAGGTTGGTGGTTCGAGCCCACCCGGGAAAGGTGTTGTGGGGTCTCAAATGTAACGTAGAAAGCTAAAGTTTTTCCACAATAGCTGACAACCATTTAATTTCTGAGCTTCCGTGGCTCAATGGTTAGCGCGTTCGGCTATTAACCAATAGGTTGGTGGTTCGAGCCCATCCGGGAGCGGTGTTGTGAGGTCTCAGATGTGACGTAAAAAGTCAAGGTTTTTACACAATACCTGACGAGCATTTAATTTTTGGGCTTCCGTGGCACAATGGTTACCGCGTTCAGCTGTTAATCGAAAGGTTGGTGGTTCGAGCCCACACGGGAGAGGTGTTGTGGGGTCTCAAATGTAACGTAGAAAGCCAAAGTTTTTCCACAATACCTGACAACAATTTAATTATCTGAGCTTCCGTGGCTCAATGGTTAGCGCGTTCGGCTGTTAACCAATAGGTTGGTGGTTCGAGCCCATCCGGGAGCGGTGTTGTGAGGTCTCAGATGTGACGTAAAAAGTCAAGGTTTTTACACAATACCTGACGAGCATTTAACTTTTGGGCTTCCGTGGCGCAATGGTTAGCGCGTTCGGCTGTTAACCAATAGGTTGGTGGTTCGAGCCCATCCGGGAGCGGTGTTGTGAGGTCTCAGATGTGACGTAAAAAGTCAAGTTTTTTGCACAATACCTGACGAGCATTTAGCTTTTGGGCTTCCGTGGCGCAATGGTTAGCGCGTTCGGCTGTTAACCAATAGGTTGGTGGTTCGAGCCCACCCGGGAGCGGTGTTGTATGATCTCAAATGTAACGTAGAAAGCCAAAGTTTTTCCACAATACCTGACAACCATTTAATTTCTGAGCTTCCGTGGCTCAATGGTTAGCGCGTTCGGCTGTTAACCAATAGGTTGGTGGTTCGAGCCCACCCGGGAGCGGTGTTGTGGGATCTCAAATGTAACGTAGAAAGCCAAAGTTTTTGCACAATAAATGACGACCATTTAATTTTTGGGCTTCCGTGGCGCAATGGTTAGCGCGTTCGGCTGTTAACCAATAGGTTGGTGGTTCGACCCCATCCGGGAGCCGTGTTGTGAGGTCTCAGATGTGACGTAAAAAGTCAAGTTTTTTGCACAATACCTGACGAGCATTTAGCTTTTGGGCTTCCGTGGCGCAATGGTTAGCGCGTTCGGCTGTTAACCAATAGGTTGGTGGTTCGAGCCCATTCGGGAGCCGTGTTGTGAGGTCTCAGATGTGACGTAAAAAGTCAAGGTTTTCCACAATACCTGACAACCATTTAATTTCGGAGCTTCCGTGGCTCAATGGTTAGCGCGTTCGGCTGTTAACCAATAGGTTGGTGGTTCGAGCCCACCCGGGAGCGGTGTTGTGGGATCTGAAATGTAACGTAGAAAGCCAAAGTTTTAGCACAATAAATGACGACCATTTAATTTTTGGGCTTCCGTGGCGCAATGGTTAGCGCGTTCGGCTGTTAAACAATAGGTTGGTGGTTCGAGCCCATCCGGGAGCCGTGTTGTGAGGTCTCAGATGTGACGTAAAAAGTCAAGGTTTTCCACAATACCTGACGAGCATTTAATTTTTGGGCTCCCGTGGCGCTATGGTTAGCGCGTTCAGCTGTTAATCGAAAGGTGGGTGGTTCGAGCCCACCCGGGAAAGGTGTTGTGGGGTCTCAAATGTAACGTAGAAAGCTAAAGTTTTTCCACAATAGCTGACAACCATTTAATTTCTGAGCTTCGGTGGCTCAATGGTTAGCGCGTTCGGCTGTTAACCAATAGGTTGGTGGTTCGACCCCATCCGGGAGCGGTGTTGTGAGGTCTCAGATGTGACGTAAAAAGTCAAGGTTTTTACATAATACCTGACGAGCATTTAACTTTTGGGCTTCCGTGGCGCAATGGTTAGCGCGTTCGGCTGTTAACCAATAGGTTGGTGGTTCGAGCCCATCCGGGAGCGGTGTTGTGAGGTCTCAGATGTGACGTAAAAAGTCAAGGTTTTTACACAATACCTAACGATCATTTAACTTTTGGGCTTCCGTGGCGCAATGGTTAGCGCTTTCGGCTGTTAACCAATAGGTTGGTGGTTCGAGCCCATCCGGGAGCGGTGTTGTGAGGTCTCAGATGTGACGTAAAAAGTCAAGGTTTTTACACAATACCTGACGAGCATTTAACTTTTGGGCTTCCGTGGCGCAATGGTTAGCGCGTTCGGCTGTTAACCAATAGGTTGGTGGTTCGAGCCCACCCGAGAGCGGTGTTGAGGGATCTGAAATGTAACGTAGAAAGCCAAAGTTTTTGCACAATAAATGACGACCATTTAATTTTTGGGCTTCCGTGGCGCAATGGTTAGCGCGTTCGGCTGTTAACCAATAGGTTGGTCGTTCGACCCCATGCGGGAGCGGTGTTGTGAGGTCTCAGATGTGACGTAAAAAGTCAAGGTTTTTACATAATACCTGACGAGCAATTAACTTTTGGGCTTCCGTGGCGCAATGGTTAGCGCGTTCGGCTGTTAACCAATAGGTTGGTGGTTCGAGCCCATCCGGGAGCGGTGTTGTGAGGTCTCAGATGTGACGTAAAAAGTCAAGGTTTTTACACAATACCTAACGAGCATTTAACTTTTGGGCTTCCGTGGCGCAATGGTTAGCGCGTTCGGCTGTTAACCAATAGGTTGGTGGTTCGAGCCCATCCGGGAGCGGTGTTGTGAGGTCTCAGATGTGACGTAAAAAGTCAAGGTTTTTACACAATACCTGACGAGCATTTAACTTTTGGGCTTCCGTGGCGCAATGGTTAGCGCGTTCGGCGGTTAACCAATAGGTTGGTGGTTCGAGCCCATCCGGGAGCGGTGTTGTGAGGTCTCAGATGTGACGTAAGAAGTCAAGGTTTTTACACAATACCTGACGAGTATTTAACTTTTGGGCTTCCGTGGCGCAATGGTTAGCGCGTTCGGCTGTTAACCAATAGGTTGGTGGTTCGAGCCCATCCGGGAGCGGTGTTGTGAGGTCTCAGATGTGACGTAAAAAGTCAAGCTTTTGCACAATACCTGACGAGCATTTAGCTTTTGGGCTTCCGTGGCGCAATGGTTAGCGCGTTCGGCTGTTAAGCAATAGGTTGGTGGTTCGAGCCCATCCGGGAGCGGTGTTGTGAGGTCTCAGATGTGACGTAAAAAGTCAAGGTTTTTACACAATACCTGACGAGCATTTAAATTTTGGGCTTCCTTGGCGCAATGGTTAGCGCCTTCGGCTGTTAACCAATAGGTTGGTGGTTCGAGCCCACCCGGAAGCGGTGTTGTGTGATCTCAAATGTAACGTAGAAAGCCAAAGTTTTTCCACAATACCTGACGACCATTTAATTTTTGGGCTTCCGTGGCGCAATGGTTAGCACGTTCGGCTCTTAACCAATAGGTTGGTGGTTCGAGCCCATCCGGGAGCGGTGTTGTGAGGTCTCAGATGTGACGTAAAAAGTCAAGGTTTTCCACAATACCTGACAACCATTTAATTTCTGAGCTTCCGTGGCTCAATGGTTAGCGCGTTCGGCTGTTAACCAATAGGTTGGTGGTTCGACCCCATCCCGGAGCGGTGTTGTGAGGTCTCAGATGTGACGTAAAAAGTCAAGGTTATAAAGATGAAGGTTAATTTGTCTCACTTAATTTAAATTCGAATTTTTAACTAGCACTCTCGGCAACGGCCATATCTGAGGCCGAGTTACGTCGATTTTGAAAATGTTATTAAAAATCGAGGTACATTTTTATTTATTGTTCAATCGAGATGAAATGACTTTTAATGAGTGTTTTATATTGAATTAAGCTGAATTCGGTCAAAAATTTCTCCAGAAAAAAATGCATTCAAAAAAGTACCGAAAAAATCGCAGGTTTTTCTTCTTCAAGACACAAAATCCGTGAATACGATTTCTTATTGAAAATTGAATTTTAACAGTTTTTTGAATGAATATCGTTAAATTGCTTGAATTAAAGCAAAAAGTATAAAAATAATGGTTTCAGTGGTTACATTTGAAAATAGTGTAGAAATACTCAAAATATGCTTCTTTGGCCGTGAAACGTCGATTTTTAAAATGTTATTAAAAATTGAGGTACATTTTTATTTATTGTCCTGACGAACATTTAATTTTTGGGCTTCCCTGGCTCAATGTTAGCGCGTTCGGCTGTTAATCGAAAGGTTGGTGGTTCGAGCCCATCCGGGAGCGGTGTTTTGGGATCTCAAATGTAACGTAAATAGCCAAAGTTTTTCCACAATACCTGACGACCATTTAATTTTTGGGCGTCCGTGGCGCAATGGTTAGCGCGTTCGGCTGTTAACCGAAAGGTGGTGGTTCGAGCCCAGCCGGGAGCGGTGTTGTGAGGTCTCAGATGTGAAGTAAAAAGACAAAGTTTTACCTCAATACCTGACGACCATTTAATATTTGGGCTTCCGTTGCGCAATGGTTAGCGCGTTCGGCTGTTAACCGAAAGGTTGGTGGTTCGAGCCCACACGGGAGAGGTGTTGTGGGGTCTCAAATGTAACGTAGAAAGCCAAAGTTTTTCCACAATACCTGACAACAATTTAATTATCTGAGCTTCCGTGGCTCAATGGTTAGCGCGTTCGGCTGTTAACCAATAGGTTGGTGGTTCGAGCCCATCCGGGAGCGGTGTTGTGAGGTCTCAGATGTGACGTAAAAAGTCAAGGTTTTTACACAATACCTGACGAGCATTTAACTTTTGGGCTTCCGTGGCGCAATGGTTAGCGCGTTCGGCTGTTAACCAATAGGTTGGTGGTTCGAGCCCATCCGGGAGCGGTGTTGTGAGGTCTCAGATGTGACGTAAAAAGTCAAGTTTTTTGCACAATACCTGACGAGCATTTAGCTTTTGGGCTTCCGTGGCGCAATGGTTAGCGCGTTCGGCTGTTAACCAATAGGTTGGTGGTTCGAGCCCACCCGGGAGCGGTGTTGTGTGATCTCAAATGTAACGTAGAAAGCCAAAGTTTTTCCACAATACCTGACAACCATTTAATTTCTGAGCTTCCGTGGCTCAATGGTTAGCGCGTTCGGCTGTTAACCAATAGGTTGGTGGTTCGAGCCCACCCGGGAGCGGTGTTGTGGGATCTCAAATGTAACGTAGAAAGCCAAAGTTTTTGCACAATAAATGACGACCATTTAATTTTTGGGCTTCCGTGGCGCAATGGTTAGCGCGTTCGGCTGTTAACCAATAGGTTGGTCGTTCGACCCCATGCGGGAGCGGTGTTGTGAGGTCTCAGATGTGACGTAAAAAGTCAAGGTTTTTACATAATACCTGACGAGCAATTAACTTTTGGGCTTCCGTGGCGCAATGGTTAGCGCGTTCGGCTGTTAACCAATAGGTTGGTGGTTCGACCCCATGCGGGAGCGGTGTTGTGAGGTCTCAGATGTGACGTAAAAAGTCAAGGTTTTTACATAATACCTGACGAGCAATTAACTTTTGGGCTTCCGTGGCGCAATGGTTAGCGCGTTCGGCTGTTAACCAATAGGTTGGTGGTTCGAGCCCATCCGGGAGCGGTGTTGTGAGGTCTCAGATGTGACGTAAAAAGTCAAGGTTTTTACACAATACCTAACGAGCATTTAACTTTTGGGCTTCCGTGGCGCAATGGTTAGCGCGTTCGGCTGTTAACCAATAGGTTGGTGGTTCGAGCCCATCCGGGAGCGGTGTTGTGAGGTCTCAGATGTGACGTAAAAAGTCAAGGTTTTTACACAATACCTGACGAGCATTTAACTTTTGGGCTTCCGTGGCGCAATGGTTAGCGCGTTCGGCGGTTAACCAATAGGTTGGTGGTTCGAGCCCATCCGGGAGCGGTGTTGTGAGGTCTCAGATGTGACGTAAGAAGTCAAGGTTTTTACACAATACCTGACGAGTATTTAACTTTTGGGCTTCCGTGGCGCAATGGTTAGCGCGTTCGGCTGTTAACCAATAGGTTGGTGGTTCGAGCCCATCCGGGAGCGGTGTTGTGAGGTCTCAGATGTGACGTAAAAAGTCAAGCTTTTGCACAATACCTGACGAGCATTTAGCTTTTGGGCTTCCGTGGCGCAATGGTTAGCGCGTTCGGCTGTTAAGCAATAGGTTGGTGGTTCGAGCCCATCCGGGAGCGGTGTTGTGAGGTCTCAGATGTGACGTAAAAAGTCAAGGTTTTTACACAATACCTGACGAGCATTTAAATTTTGGGCTTCCTTGGCGCAATGGTTAGCGCCTTCGGCTGTTAACCAATAGGTTGGTGGTTCGAGCCCACCCGGAAGCGGTGTTGTGTGATCTCAAATGTAACGTAGAAAGCCAAAGTTTTTCCACAATACCTGACGACCATTTAATTTTTGGGCTTCCGTGGCGCAATGGTTAGCACGTTCGGCTCTTAACCAATAGGTTGGTGGTTCGAGCCCATCCGGGAGCGGTGTTGTGAGGTCTCAGATGTGACGTAAAAAGTCAAGGTTTTCCACAATACCTGACAACCATTTAATTTCTGAGCTTCCGTGGCTCAATGGTTAGCGCGTTCGGCTGTTAACCAATAGGTTGGTGGTTCGACCCCATCCCGGAGCGGTGTTGTGAGGTCTCAGATGTGACGTAAAAAGTCAAGGTTATAAAGATGAAGGTTAATTTGTCTCACTTAATTTAAATTCGAATTTTTAACTAGCACTCTCGGCAACGGCCATATCTGAGGCCGAGTTACGTCGATTTTGAAAATGTTATTAAAAATCGAGGTACATTTTTATTTATTGTTCAATCGAGATGAAATGACTTTTAATGAGTGTTTTATATTGAATTAAGCTGAATTCGGTCAAAAATTTCTCCAGAAAAAAATGCATTCAAAAAAGTACCGAAAAAATCGCAGGTTTTTCTTCTTCAAGACACAAAATCCGTGAATACGATTTCTTATTGAAAATTGAATTTTAACAGTTTTTTGAATGAATATCGTTAAATTGCTTGAATTAAAGCAAAAAGTATAAAAATAATGGTTTCAGTGGTTACATTTGAAAATAGTGTAGAAATACTCAAAATATGCTTCTTTGGCCGTGAAACGTCGATTTTTAAAATGTTATTAAAAATTGAGGTACATTTTTATTTATTGTCCTGACGAACATTTAATTTTTGGGCTTCCCTGGCTCAATGTTAGCGCGTTCGGCTGTTAATCGAAAGGTTGGTGGTTCGAGCCCATCCGGGAGCGGTGTTTTGGGATCTCAAATGTAACGTAAATAGCCAAAGTTTTTCCACAATACCTGACGACCATTTAATTTTTGGGCGTCCGTGGCGCAATGGTTAGCGCGTTCGGCTGTTAACCGAAAGGTGGTGGTTCGAGCCCAGCCGGGAGCGGTGTTGTGAGGTCTCAGATGTGAAGTAAAAAGACAAAGTTTTACCTCAATACCTGACGACCATTTAATATTTGGGCTTCCGTTGCGCAATGGTTAGCGCGTTCGGCTGTTAACCGAAAGGTTGGTGGTTCGAGCCCACACGGGAGAGGTGTTGTGGGGTCTCAAATGTAACGTAGAAAGCCAAAGTTTTTCCACAATACCTGACAACAATTTAATTATCTGAGCTTCCGTGGCTCAATGGTTAGCGCGTTCGGCTGTTAACCAATAGGTTGGTGGTTCGAGCCCATCCGGGAGCGGTGTTGTGAGGTCTCAGATGTGACGTAAAAAGTCAAGGTTTTTACACAATACCTGACGAGCATTTAACTTTTGGGCTTCCGTGGCGCAATGGTTAGCGCGTTCGGCTGTTAACCAATAGGTTGGTGGTTCGAGCCCATCCGGGAGCGGTGTTGTGAGGTCTCAGATGTGACGTAAAAAGTCAAGTTTTTTGCACAATACCTGACGAGCATTTAGCTTTTGGGCTTCCGTGGCGCAATGGTTAGCGCGTTCGGCTGTTAACCAATAGGTTGGTGGTTCGAGCCCACCCGGGAGCGGTGTTGTGTGATCTCAAATGTAACGTAGAAAGCCAAAGTTTTTCCACAATACCTGACAACCATTTAATTTCTGAGCTTCCGTGGCTCAATGGTTAGCGCGTTCGGCTGTTAACCAATAGGTTGGTGGTTCGAGCCCACCCGGGAGCGGTGTTGTGGGATCTCAAATGTAACGTAGAAAGCCAAAGTTTTTGCACAATAAATGACGACCATTTAATTTTTGGGCTTCCGTGGCGCAATGGTTAGCGCGTTCGGCTGTTAACCAATAGGTTGGTGGTTCGACCCCATCCGGGAGCCGTGTTGTGAGGTCTCAGATGTGACGTAAAAAGTCAAGTTTTTTGCACAATACCTGACGAGCATTTAGCTTTTGGGCTTCCGTGGCGCAATGGTTAGCGCGTTCGGCTGTTAACCAATAGGTTGGTGGTTCGAGCCCATTCGGGAGCCGTGTTGTGAGGTCTCAGATGTGACGTAAAAAGTCAAGGTTTTCCACAATACCTGACAACCATTTAATTTCGGAGCTTCCGTGGCTCAATGGTTAGCGCGTTCGGCTGTTAACCAATAGGTTGGTGGTTCGAGCCCACCCGGGAGCGGTGTTGTGGGATCTGAAATGTAACGTAGAAAGCCAAAGTTTTAGCACAATAAATGACGACCATTTAATTTTTGGGCTTCCGTGGCGCAATGGTTAGCGCGTTCGGCTGTTAAACAATAGGTTGGTGGTTCGAGCCCATCCGGGAGCCGTGTTGTGAGGTCTCAGATGTGACGTAAAAAGTCAAGGTTTTCCACAATACCTGACGAGCATTTAATTTTTGGGCTCCCGTGGCGCTATGGTTAGCGCGTTCAGCTGTTAATCGAAAGGTGGGTGGTTCGAGCCCACCCGGGAAAGGTGTTGTGGGGTCTCAAATGTAACGTAGAAAGCTAAAGTTTTTCCACAATAGCTGACAACCATTTAATTTCTGAGCTTCGGTGGCTCAATGGTTAGCGCGTTCGGCTGTTAACCAATAGGTTGGTGGTTCGACCCCATCCGGGAGCGGTGTTGTGAGGTCTCAGATGTGACGTAAAAAGTCAAGGTTTTTACATAATACCTGACGAGCATTTAACTTTTGGGCTTCCGTGGCGCAATGGTTAGCGCGTTCGGCTGTTAACCAATAGGTTGGTGGTTCGAGCCCATCCGGGAGCGGTGTTGTGAGGTCTCAGATGTGACGTAAAAAGTCAAGGTTTTTACACAATACCTAACGATCATTTAACTTTTGGGCTTCCGTGGCGCAATGGTTAGCGCTTTCGGCTGTTAACCAATAGGTTGGTGGTTCGAGCCCATCCGGGAGCGGTGTTGTGAGGTCTCAGATGTGACGTAAAAAGTCAAGGTTTTTACACAATACCTGACGAGCATTTAACTTTTGGGCTTCCGTGGCGCAATGGTTAGCGCGTTCGGCTGTTAACCAATAGGTTGGTGGTTCGAGCCCACCCGAGAGCGGTGTTGAGGGATCTGAAATGTAACGTAGAAAGCCAATGTTTTTGCACAATAAATGACGACCATTTAATTTTTGGGCTTCCGTGGCGCAATGGTTAGCGCGTTCGGCTGTTAACCAATAGGTTGGTCGTTCGACCCCATGCGGGAGCGGTGTTGTGAGGTCTCAGATGTGACGTAAAAAGTCAAGGTTTTTACATAATACCTGACGAGCAATTAACTTTTGGGCTTCCGTGGCGCAATGGTTAGCGCGTTCGGCTGTTAACCAATAGGTTGGTGGTTCGAGCCCATCCGGGAGCGGTGTTGTGAGGTCTCAGATGTGACGTAAAAAGTCAAGGTTTTTACACAATACCTAACGAGCATTTAACTTTTGGGCTTCCGTGGCGCAATGGTTAGCGCGTTCGGCTGTTAACCAATAGGTTGGTGGTTCGAGCCCATCCGGGAGCGGTGTTGTGAGGTCTCAGATGTGACGTAAAAAGTCAAGGTTTTTACACAATACCTGACGAGCATTTAACTTTTGGGCTTCCGTGGCGCAATGGTTAGCGCGTTCGGCGGTTAACCAATAGGTTGGTGGTTCGAGCCCATCCGGGAGCGGTGTTGTGAGGTCTCAGATGTGACGTAAGAAGTCAAGGTTTTTACACAATACCTGACGAGTATTTAACTTTTGGGCTTCCGTGGCACAATGGTTAGCGCGTTCGGCTGTTAACCAATAGGTTGGTGGTTCGAGCCCATCCGGGAGCGGTGTTGTGAGGTCTCAGATGTGACGTAAAAAGTCAAGCTTTTGCACAATACCTGACGAGCATTTAGCTTTTGGGCTTCCGTGGCGCAATGGTTAGCGCGTTCGGCTGTTAAGCAATAGGTTGGTGGTTCGAGCCCATCCGGGAGCGGTGTTGTGAGGTCTCAGATGTGACGTAAAAAGTCAAGGTTTTTACACAATACCTGACGAGCATTTAAATTTTGGGCTTCCTTGGCGCAATGGTTAGCGCCTTCGGCTGTTAACCAATAGGTTGGTGGTTCGAGCCCACCCGGAAGCGGTGTTGTGTGATCTCAAATGTAACGTAGAAAGCCAAAGTTTTTCCACAATACCTGACGACCATTTAATTTTTGGGCTTCCGTGGCGCAATGGTTAGCACGTTCGGCTCTTAACCAATAGGTTGGTGGTTCGAGCCCATCCGGGAGCGGTGTTGTGAGGTCTCAGATGTGACGTAAAAAGTCAAGGTTTTCCACAATACCTGACAACCATTTAATTTCTGAGCTTCCGTGGCTCAATGGTTAGCGCGTTCGGCTGTTAACCAATAGGTTGGTGGTTCGACCCCATCCCGGAGCGGTGTTGTGAGGTCTCAGATGTGACGTAAAAAGTCAAGGTTATAAAGATGAAGGTTAATTTGTCTCACTTAATTTAAATTCGAATTTTTAACTAGCACTCTCGGCAACGGCCATATCTGAGGCCGAGTTACGTCGATTTTGAAAATGTTATTAAAAATCGAGGTACATTTTTATTTATTGTTCAATCGAGATGAAATGACTTTTAATGAGTGTTTTATATTGAATTAAGCTGAATTCGGTCAAAAATTTCTCCAGAAAAAAATGCATTCAAAAAAGTACCGAAAAAATCGCAGGTTTTTCTTCTTCAAGACACAAAATCCGTGAATACGATTTCTTATTGAAAATTGAATTTTAACAGTTTTTTGAATGAATATCGTTAAATTGCTTGAATTAAAGCAAAAAGTATAAAAATAATGGTTTCAGTGGTTACATTTGAAAATAGTGTAGAAATACTCAAAATATGCTTCTTTGGCCGTGAAACGTCGATTTTTAAAATGTTATTAAAAATTGAGGTACATTTTTATTTATTGTCCTGACGAACATTTAATTTTTGGGCTTCCCTGGCTCAATGTTAGCGCGTTCGGCTGTTAATCGAAAGGTTGGTGGTTCGAGCCCATCCGGGAGCGGTGTTTTGGGATCTCAAATGTAACGTAAATAGCCAAAGTTTTTCCACAATACCTGACGACCATTTAATTTTTGGGCGTCCGTGGCGCAATGGTTAGCGCGTTCGGCTGTTAACCGAAAGGTGGTGGTTCGAGCCCAGCCGGGAGCGGTGTTGTGAGGTCTCAGATGTGAAGTAAAAAGACAAAGTTTTACCTCAATACCTGACGACCATTTAATATTTGGGCTTCCGTTGCGCAATGGTTAGCGCGTTCGGCTGTTAACCGAAAGGTTGGTGGTTCCAGCCCACCCGGGAGCGGTGTTGTGGGATCTCTAATTTAACGTAAAAAGCCAAAGTTTTTCCACAATACCTGACGACCATTTTTTTTTGGGCGTCCATGGCGCAATGGTTAGCGCGTTCGGCTGTTAACCGAAAGGTTGGTGGTTCGAGCCCATCCGGGAGCGGTGTTGTGACGTCTCAGATGTTACGTAAAATGTCAGAGTTTTTCCACAATACCTGACGAACATTTAATTTTTGGGCTTCCGTGGCGCAATAATTAGCGCGTCCAGCTGTTAATCGAAAGGTTGGTGGTTCGAGCCCACCCGGGAGCGGTGTTGTGGGATCTCAAATGTAACGTAGAAAGCCAAAGTTTTTCCACAATACCTGACTACCATTTAATTTTTGGGCTTCCTTGGCGCAATGGTTAGCGCGTTCGGCTGTTAACCGAAAGGATGGTGGTTCGAGCCCACCTGGGAGAGGTGTTGTAGGGTCTCAGATGTAACGTAAAAAGTCATAACTTATTGTTGTGTGTTTGTACGACTACACAGGAGTTGATACTTTAAAACTATGGTTTTATTTACAATGATTTATACATGATCGAGGTCCGAGGTAGACTGAATTTTTAACACAGAGAGGGGGCCTTTTTATACACGAGAGATTAGATAAATAATAGACATTAAGCTAATATGGGGCTGTTCATAAACTGGCCTACTAATAATATAAAGCATAATGTCACATCCCCTTTTTTTATACAAATAAGAATGCGTTTTATAAATTTAACTTAGTCGATGGCTTTGAGATTCTTCCGGATCGTGTTACTGTCCCTTTGTCGTCTTTTGGCAATTTGCTTCTTGTCTTTCTCTTATTCGTACTTTCCGGTGACCTCGTGGTATTGGACTCAGATGGATCAGCTCGCAAGTTCTCTCGGTCGGTATCTTGAAGGTTTTCAGCATTGCATGGATGATTGTCGTGGGCTGGCTCAGAGACAGGTTCCTCTCGATCAATGATGTTTGGTGGATCTATGACGTCCTCTGGGCCAATACTCGATTCCGGAGTGAAAGACTTGATTCCGTGATTTTGATGACTGTCCGGTAGGGGAACTAGATGGAACCGGTTTCTTCGAATCCTTCCTTTAGACGTCTCGATTATATATGATCGGGGCTCCTCTGCTTTCTCGAAAACGGTTCCTTCTTTGCGTAAATCGGTTATCCATACCCTTTTCCCAAGATCTAATTTGTGTAGCTCTCTGACTCTATGGCGTTGGTCGTAATTTCTTTTTGGAGTTTTTTTCTGCGTTAGTGATGTTTCTTTGATACGTTCTGCTGATAAGATCGTCGGGACAAGCATGTTTGACGGTAATGGGAGCGTTGTTCGGAGATGGCGACTCATAAGCATTTGTGCTGGACTGAAACCATTGGACGTCGGTGTAGATCGGTACGCCAACAGTGCCAAAGGGATGTTGTCAGATTTCTTTAAAATGGATTTCGCTGTCTTTACTGCTGCTTCTGCGAACCCATTACTTTGAGGATATCTTGGGCTGCTCGTGATAGATCGAAATCCATATTTCTTGGAGAATGCGATGAATTCCAAGGTTCTTGTCGCTGATAAATTAGTGCCATTATCGCTGCGGACCACCTCTGGAATTCCGTGTCGTGCAAATATATCTTCGATGATCTCGATGACAGTTTTTGTAGTTTGATCTTTCATTCGAGCCAATTCCAGATATTTTGAGTAGTAGTCCATCATGACCAGGTACCATTTTCCCCCATGATGTAGCATATCTATGGCAACTGCTTGCCATGGTCGTTCGGGTAAGCTTGTTGGTTTTAAGGGCTCATGAAAGTTGACTGATTCTTTGAGACATCGTTCGCATCTTTTCACCTTATCTTCGATTTCCCGTGAAATTCCAGGCCACCAGACGGATTGTTTGGCTCTTTCTCGACATTTGACGATTCCCATGTGACCTTGATGAATTCGATCCATTATTTCTGGACGCATGGAACTTGGAATGAGCAGTCTGCTGCCTTTCATGATGATTCCGTCTTGGATGGTGATTTCATGCCTGTAGCTGAAGTAGTCATTACAACTACTGTGTACGCGTTTTTTCTCCGGCCATCCATGTTCGAGGTAACGTTGTAATGTTCTGCATGTAGCATCTTCCTGTTGTTTATGAAGAATTTCCGCAAGCTTTGGATCTGTAGTGGGTAGGTTCATCATTACTAACTGTACGTGAGCAGAAATTTCTTGTTGTAGCTCGTTGTCGTCAACGTCTATCAACGGAGCTCTAGACAATGTATCAGCGGCAACTAAGGATTTTCCAGGCACGTAGGAGACCTTGTACGAGTATCGCATCATGCGTAAACGTAGCCTTTGCAGTCTCGGAGATAAATCGTCCAGTTGTTTCGAATGCAATATGGAAACAAGGGGCTGATGATCAGTTTCAAGCTTTATTGTTATACCCGTTATGAAATCCTCAAATCGCTGGCATGCCCACGTTAATGCATACGCCTCGTTCTCGATCTGCGCATAGCGTTGTTCTGTCGAGGATAACGTCTTCGAGGCATAGGCAATGACTTTGTAAGTTCCATTGGCTTGTTCTTGTCGAAGTATTGCTCCAATCCCATAGCTTGACGCATCGGCGGATACTACTGTTGGCTTCCTTGGATCGAAGATACCCAAAACAGGCTTGCTTGTGAGTGTCGTCTTGAGGTATTTGAAGGCCATTTCTTGACTTGGGCCCCAAATCCAGCTGTTCTTGGTGCTCAATAGACTACTTAGTGGTTTAAGCTGCTCGGCCATTCGGGGAATGAACTTTCCAAGATAATTTACCATTCCTAATAGACGACGTAGCTCTGCGACATCAGATGGTGATTTCATCTCGACTATGGCTCGAACCTTCTCCTCGTCTGGACTGATCCCGGCACTGTCTATTACGTGCCCCAAAAACTTGATCCTTTTGTTAAATTTTTTATAATATACCACGCCACTGTTCAATTTTAAGTGGATATAACATAAATTCATTAATTCTTTTTTCATGAATCTTTAACACTAATTATTATAATACACCATTGTTAAATCTATATTTTAAATTAAATTGTTGTATTAAATTAAGCAGATAGGCACGGGGCTTACAAGTCACAATGTGACTTAGCCCCGTAGCAAACTGTATATGTAATGATAAGTAAAAAATAAACATTTTGAATTTGAATTTGAATTTTGACTCCAAAGAGGCATTTCCTTTCATTGAGCGTGACTCCTTGGTCTTTCAATCTTTCGAGAACTTCCTTTAGGTTTTCATCATGTTCGGCCATGTCCTTGCCCCATACTAGAATGTCGTCCTGATGACAAACTGTGTTCTTGACGCCTTCAATATACGAAGACATTTGGCTTTGGTAGTGCTCGGATGCAGATGTTAAACCAAAGGGCAGGCAATTGCAGCAATATCTTCCAAATGGCGTCATGAAAGTCGTAAGTAATATGGAGTCCGGATGTAGCGGTATCTGCCAATAACCGGAATTACAATCAAGTTTTGAGAAGATCTCGGCTCCAGCCAGTCGTCCAAGCGTATGGTCTACAGCCGGTATCTGGTACCGTTCACGTTGTACGTAGTTATTCAGTTGCGTATAATCCACGCATATCCTTAATTCGCCAGAATCCTTTCTCACGACCACCATGGGAGCGCACCAGTCTGTGGGGTCCTCGACTCTCCGGATTACTCCCAAGTCCACCATTCGTTTCAATTCAGCTTCGACTTGTGACATCAAAGGAATCGCAACTCGACGTGGAGTCGTCACTGCATACGGTACTGCGTTCGGTTTCAGCTTCAGTTTGTAGCTTCGTTTGACTCGTCCTAAGCCGGTAAATAGTTGAGGATAATGGTCCTTTGGTCTTATACTCGTCTCCGTGAGTTGCAGCTCATCGATTCTTTGAACTATTTTCAGGTCTTCACTTGCTCTGAGGCTTAGAAGTGGAACTTGCAATTGGTCGATGACATAGACCTTGTCATGGATGGTGGTATCTCTACTTGACAGGTAGGCTTCAATGAAACCTTTGCAGTTAATCAAGGTCTTCCCTGGTCCAAACAGACGTCGGTCAGATTTATTCAGTGCTAAGTCTTGAAATTTCGCCTTGTACAGCGAGTCTGGTAATACGCAAACGTCCGCGCCGGTATCTATCTTGAATTGAACTTGTTTTGCATTAATCCTAATGTTTACCATCCAACGATCTTGTATCTCGTCGCTGCTGACTTTTCCCAAGAACGTATCCATTGGCGTTGAGTCATCATCATCCACAGAGATCATTTGCGATGTGACCTCACGATTGTAGTTGGTGGTTAACCTTTGACACACACGCTCGTAGCGGCCAATCTTCTTACACTTCCTGCAAACTGCTCTATATGCTGGGCATCGCTCTCGATTGTGTTTCTCGAACATTCCGCATTTCTTGCAGGTATCTGAAGTAACCTTGTGATCGCGTTGAATTGGTCTTGAAGGATGAGTTGCTCTTGGTCGCCTGTTCTCCTTCGTCTGAGAGGTGTTTCGAGAGCCAAGCTTTTCGACAACAGCCGGAGTTCCGTTTTTATAACTTCCTGCGTTTAATTCTTGTTGTTGTCGGCGAACTTCTTCGGCATGGCGGGCGGTTGAGATCGGTTTCTCCAGTGTAAGGTTTCCGTCTAATTGCATTTTTTCCGACAGGGCTTTGTCTCGCACCCCGACTACTATTCGGTCTCTCAGCAATTCGTCTTGGAGAGTTCCGTAGGCACATTTCTCAATCTGGGCTCGACACGCGGTGATAAACTCTTCTACCGGTTCGCCATCTTGCTGAACTCGTGAGTTGAAGGTTGCTCGCTCGTAGATAACGTTCCTCCGGAGAATGAAATGTCCTTCGAATTTATTCATAACGACATTGAAGTCAGACTTCTCTGCATCGGTGGCAAACGTAAATGACAAGAATACGTCATCAGCTTTGTCGCCCATCATGTATATTAACGCGTTGACTTGTTCCTCTCCTGTCTTGGAACTAAGACCGGACGCGGATCTGAATCTCTCGAACCTCCTCCTCCATCGGGGCCTCTCATTGGAATTCGAAAAGTTGAATTGGCAAGGCGGTTGCACTTGAAAGGCTGCGGCGTTCTGCATTTTCCGTGTCGAGGTAGACCGCAAATCTAGTCGATTACTGATTAACGAATTAAAGCTAACCGTGATATCGCGCGACTAAATACCACATTAACGAACTTCTGACACCATGTTGTGTGTTTGTACGACTACACAGGAGTTGATACTTTAAAACTATGGTTTTATTTACAATGATTTATATATGATCGAGATCCGAGATAGACTGAATTTTTAACACAGAGAGGGGGCCTTTTTATACACGAGAGATTAGATAAATAATAGACATTAAGCTAATATGGGGCTGTTCATAAACTGGCCTACTAATAATACAAAGCATAATGTCACACTTATCCACAAAACCTAACAACCATTTAATTTCTGAGCTTCTGTGGCTCAATGGTTAGCGCGTTCGGCTGTTAACCAATTGGTTGGTGGTTCGAGCCTATCCGGGAGAAGTGTTGTGACGTCTCAGATGTAACGTAAAATGTCAGAGTTTTACCTCAATACCTGACGAAAATTTAATTTTTGGGCTTCAGTGGCGCAATGGTTAGCGCGTTCGGCTATTAACCAATAGGTTGGTGGTTCGAGCCCATCCGGGAGAAGTGTTGTGACGTCTCAGATGTAACGTAAAATGTCAGAGTTTTTCCACAATACCTGACGAACATTTAATTTTTGGGCTTCAGTGGCGCAATGGTCAGCGCGTTCAGCTGTTAACCGAAAGGTTGGTGGTTCGAGCCCAAACGAGAGAGGTTTTGTGGGGTCTAAGATGTAGCGTGAAAAGTCGTAACTTTTCAACAATACCTGACAACCATTTAATTTCTGAGCTTCCGTGGCTCAATGGTTAGCGCTTTCGGCTGTTAACCAATAGGTTGGTGGTTCTAGCCCATCCGGGAGCGGTGTTGTGATGTCTCAGATGTAACGTAAAATGTCAGAGTTTTACCTCAATACCTGACGAGCATTTATTTTTTGGGCTTCCGTGGCGCAATGGTTAGCGCGTTCAGCTGTTAATCGAAAGGTTGGTGGTTCGAGCCCACCCGGGAGAGGTGTTGTGAGGTCTCATATGTAGCGTGAAAAGTCAAACTTTTTCCATAATACGTTATAACCATTTATTTTCTGATCTTTCGTGGCTCAATGGTTAGCGCGTTCGGCTGTTAACCAATAGCTTGGTGGTTCGAGCCCACCCGGGAGCGGTGTTTTTGGATCTCAAATGTAACGTAAATAGCCAAAGTTTTTCCACAATACCTGACGACCATTTAATTTTTGGGCTTCCGTGGCGCAATGGTTAGCGCGTTCAGCTGTTAACCGAAAGGTTGGTGGTTCGAGCCCAAAAGAGAGGTTTTGTGGGGTCTCAGATGTAGCGTGAAAAGTCGTAACTTTTCAACAAAACCTGTAAACCATTTAATTTTTGGGCGTCCGTGGCGCAATGGCTAGCGCGTTCGGCTGTTAACCGAAAGGTTGGTGGTTCGAGCCCATCCGGGAGCGGTGTTGTGACGTCTCAGATGTTACGTAAAATGTCAGAGTTTTTCCACAATACCTGACGAACATTTAATTTTTGGCCTTCCGTGGCGCAATAATTAGGGCGTCGAGCACTTAATCGAAAGGTTGGTGGTTCGAGCCCACCCGGAAGAGGTGTTGTGGGGTCTCAGATGTAGCGTTAAAAGTCAAAACTTTTCCACAATACGTGACAACCATTTAATTTCTGATCTTCCGTGGCTCAATGGTTAGCGCGTTCGGCTGTTAACCAATAGGTTGGTGGTTCGAGCCCACCCGGGAGCGGTGTTTTTGGATCTCAAATGTAACGTAAATAGCCAAAGTTTTTCCACAATACCTGACTACCATTTCATTTTTGGGCGTCCGTGGCGAAAGGTTAGCGCGTTCGGCTGTTAACCGAAAGGTTGGTGGTTCGAGCCCATCCGGGAGCGGTGTTGTGAGGTCTCAGATGTGAAGTAAAAAGACAAGGTTTTACCTCAATACCTGACGAAAATTTAATTTTTGGGCTTCAGTGGCGCAATGGTCAGCGCGTTCAGCTGTTAACCGAAAGGTTGGTGGTTCGAGCCCTCCCGGGAGCGGTGTTGTGACGTCTCAGATGTAACGTAAAATGTCAGAGTTTTTCCACAATACCTGACGAGCATTTAATTTTTGGGCTTCCGTGGCGCAATGGTTAGCGCGTTCAGCTGTTAATCGAAAGGTTGGTATTCGAGCCCACCCGGGAGAGGTGTTGTGAGGTCTCAGATGAAGCGTGAAAAGTCAAACTTTTTCCATAATACGTGATAACCATTTATTTTCTGATCATTCGTGGCTCAATGGTTAGCGCGTTCGGCTGTTAACCAATAGCTTGGTGGTTCGAGCCCACCCGGGAGCGGTGTTTTTGGATCTCAAATGTAACGTAAATAGCCAAAGTTTTTCCGCAATACCTGACGACCATTTTTTTTGGGCGTCCGTGGCGCAATGGTTAGCGCGTTCGGCTGTTAACCGAAAGGTTGGTGGTTCGAGCCCATCCGGTAGCGGTGTTTTGAGGCCTCAGATGTGAAGTAAAAAGTCAAAGTTTTACCTCAATACCTGACGAAAATTTAATTTTTGGGCTTCAGTGGCGCAATGGTCAGCGCGTTCAGCTGTTAACCGAAAGGTTGGTGGTTCGAGCCCAAACGAGAGAGGTTTTGTGGGGTCTCAGATGTAGCTTGAAAAGTCGTAACTTTTCAACAATACCTGACAACCATTTAATTTCTGGGCTTCCGTGGCTCAATGGTTAGCGCGTTCGGCTGTTAACCTATAGGTTGGAGGTTCTAGCCCATCCGGGAGCGGTGTTGTGATGTCTCAGATGTAACGTAAAATGTCAGAGTTTTTCCACAATACCTGACAACCATTTAATTTCTGAGCTTCCGTGGCTCAATGGTTAGCGCGTTCGGCTGTCAATCGAAAGGTTGGTGGTTCGATCCCATGCGGGAGCGGTGTTGTGAGGTCTCGGATGTGAAGTAAAAAGTCAAAGTTTTACCTCAATAGCTGACGAAAATTTAATTTTTGGGCTTCAGTGGCGCAATGGTCAGCGCGTTCAGCTGTTAACCGAAAGGTTGGTGGTTCGAGCCCACCCGGGAGCGGTGTTGTGACGTCTCAGATGTAACGTAAAATGTGAGAGTTTTTCCACAATACCTGACGAGCATTTAATTTTTGGGCTTCCGTGGCGCAATGGTTAGCGCGTTCAGCTGTTAATCGAAAGGTTGGTGGTTCGAGCCCACCCGGGAGAGGTGTTGTGAGGTCTCAGATGTAGCGTGAAAAGTCAAACTTTTTCCATAATACGTGATAACCATTTATTTTCTGGTCTTTCGTGGCTCAATGGTTAGCGCGTTCGGCTGTTAACCAATAGCTTGGTGGTTCGAGCCCACCCGGGAGCGGTGTTTTTGGATCTCAAATGTAACGTAAATAGCCAAAGTTTTTCTACAATACCTGACGACCATTTAATTTTTGGGCTTCCGTGGCGCAATGGTTAGTGCGTTCAGCTGTTAACCGAAAGGTTGGTGGTTCGAGCCCAAACGAGAGAGGATTTGTGGGGTCTCAGATGTAGCGTGAAAAGTCGTAACTTTTCAACAATACCTGACAACCATTTAATTTTTGGGCGTCCGTGGCGCAATGGCTAGCGCGTTCGGCTGTTAACCGAAAGGTTGGTGGTTCGAGCCCATCCGGGAGCGGTGTTGTGACGTCTCAGATGTTACGTAAAATGTCAGAGTTTTTCCACAATACCTGACGAACATTTAATTTTTGGGCTTCCGTGGCGCAGTAATTAGCGCGTCCAGCTCTTAATCGAAAGGTTGGTGGTTTGAGCCCACCCGGAAGAGGTGTTGTGGGGTCTCAGATGTAGCGTTAAAAGTCAAAACTTTTCCACAATACGTGACAACCATTTAATTTTTGGGCTTCCTTGGCGCAATGGTTAGCGCGTTCGGCTGTTAACCGAAAGGATGGTGGTTCGAGCCCACCTGGGAGAGGTGTTGTAGGGTCTAAGATGTAACGTAAAAAGTCATAACTTATCCACAAATCCTAACAACCATTTAATTTCTGAGCTTCTGTGGCTCAATGGTTAGCGCGTTCGGCTGTTAACCAATTGGTTGGTGGTTCGAGCCTATCCGGGAGAAGTGTTGTGACGTCTCAGATGTAACGTAAAATGTCAGAGTTTTTCCACAATACCTGACGAACATTTAATTGTTGGGCTTGCGTGGGGCAATGGTTAGCGCGTTCAGCTGTTAATCGAAAGTTTGGTGGTTCGAGCCCACCCGGGAGAGGTGTTGTTGGGTCTCATATGTAGCGTAAAAAGTCAAAACTTTTCCACAATACGTGACAACCATTTATTTTCTGAGCTTTCGTGGCTCAATGGTTAGCGCATTCGGCTGTTAACCGAAAGGTTGGTGGTTCGAGCCCATCCGGGAGCGGTGTTGTGAGGCCTCAGATGTGAAGTAAAAAGTCAAAGTTTTACCTCAATACCTGACGAAAATTTAATTTTTGGGCTTCAGTGGCGCAATGGTCAGCGCGTTCAGCTGTTAACCGAAAGGTTGGTGGTTCGAGCCCAAACGAGAGAGGTTTTGTGGGGTCTCAGATGTAGCGTGAAAAGTCGTAACTTTTCAACAATACCTGACAACCATTTAACTTCTGAGCTTCCGTGGCTCAATGGTTAGCGCGTTCGGCTGTTAACCAATAGGTTGGTGGTTCTAGCCCATCCGGGAGCGGTGTTGTGATGTCTCAGATGTAACGTAAAATGTCAGAGTTTTTCCACAATACCTGACGAACATTTAATTTTTGGGCTTCCGTGGCGCAATGGTTAGCGCGTTCAGCTGTTAATCGAAAGGTTGGTGGTTCGAGCCCACCCGGAAGAGGTGATGTGGGGTCTCAGATGTAGCGTAAAAAGTCAAAACTTTTCCACAATACGTGACAACCATTCAATTTCTGAGCTTCCGTGGCTCAATGGTTAGCGCGTTCGGCTGATAATCGAAAGGTTGGTGGTTCGAGCCCATCCGGGAGCGGTGTTGTGAGGTCTCAGATGTAGCGTGAAAAGTCAAACTTTTTCCATAATACGTGATAACCATTTATTTTCTGATCTTTCGTGGCTCAATGGTTAGCGCGTTCGGCTGTTAACCAATAGGTTGGTGGTTCGAGCCCACCCGGGAGCGGTGTTTTTGGATCTCAAATGTAACGTAAATAGCCAAAATTTTTCCACAATACCTGACGACCATTTAATTTTTGGGCGTCCGTGGCGAATGGTTAGCGCATTCGGCTGTTAACCGAAAGGTTGGTGGTTCGAGCCCACCCGGGAGAGGTGTTGTTAGGTCTCAGATGTAGCGTGAAAAGTCAAAATTTTTCCATAATACGTGATAACCATTTATTTTCTGATCTTTCGTGGCTCAATGGTTAGCGCGTTAGGCTGTTAACCAATAGCTTGGTGGTTCGAGCCCACCCGGGAGCGGTGTTTTTGGATCTCAAATGTAACGTAAATAGCCAAAGTTTTTCTACAATACCTGACGACCATTTAATTTTTGGGCTTCCGTGGCGCAATGGTTAGTGCGTTCAGCTGTTAACCGAAAGGTTGGTGGTTCGAGCCCAAACGAGAGAGGATTTGTGGGGTCTCAGATGAAGCGTGAAAAGTCGTAACTTTTCAAAAATACCTGACAACCATTTAATTTTTGGGCATCCGTGGCGCAATGGCTAGCGCGTTCGGCTGTTAACCGAAAGGTTGGTGGTTCGAGCCCATCCGGGAGCGGTGTTGTGACGTCTCAGATGTTACGTAAAATGTCAGAGTTTTTCCACAATACCTGACGAACATTTAATTTTTGGGCTTCCGTGGCGCAGTAATTAGCGCGTCCAGCTCTTAATCGAAAGGTTGGTGGTTCGAGCCCACCCGTAAGAGGTGTTGTGGGGTCTCAGATGTAGCGTTAAAAGTCAAAACTTTTCCACAATACGTGACAACCATTTAATTTTTGGGCTTCCTTGGCGCAATGGTTAGCGCGTTCGGCTGTTAACCGAAAGGATGGTGGTTCGAGCCCACCTGGGAGAGGTGTTGTAGGGTCTAAGATGTAACGTAAAAAGTCATAACTTATCCACAAAACCTAACAACCATTTAATTTCTGAGCTTCTGTGGCTCAATGGTTAGCGCGTTCGGCTGTTAACCAATTGGTTGGTGGTTCGAGCCTATCCGGGAGAAGTGTTGTGACGTCTCAGATGTAACGTAAAATGTCAGAGTTTTTCCACAATACCTGACGAACATTTAATTGTTGGGCTTGCGTGGCGCAATGGTTAGCGCGTTCAGCTGTTAATCGAAAGTTTGGTGGTTCGAGCCCACCCGGGAGAGGTGTTGTTGGGTCTCATATGTAGCGTAAAAAGTCAAAACTTTTCCACAATACATGACAACCATTTATTTTCTGAGCTTTCGTGGCTCAATGGTTAGCGCATTCGGCTGTTAACCGAAAGGTTGGTGGTTCGAGCCCATCCGGGAGCGGTGTTGTGAGGCCTCAGATGTGAAGTAAAAAGTCAAAGTTTTACCTCAATACCTGACGAAAATTTAATTTTTGGGCTTCAGTGGCGCAATGGTCAGCGCGTTCAGCTGTTAACCGAAAGGTTGGTGGTTCGAGCCCAAACGAGAGAGGTTTTGTGGGGTCTCAGATGTAGCGTGAAAAGTCGTAACTTTTCAACAATACCTGACAACCATTTAACTTCTGAGCTTCCGTGGCTCAATGGTTAGCGCGTTCGGCTGTTAACCAATAGGTTGGTGGTTCTAGCCCATCCGGGAGCGGTGTTGTGATGTCTCAGATGTAACGTAAAATGTCAGAGTTTTTCCACAATACCTGACGAACATTTAATTTTTGGGCTTCCGTGGCGCAATGGTTAGCGCGTTCAGCTGTTAATCGAAAGGTTGGTGGTTCGAGCCCACCCGGAAGAGGTGATGTGGGGTCTCAGATGTAGCGTAAAAAGTCAAAACTTTTCCACAATACGTGACAACCATTCAATTTCTGAGCTTCCGTGGCTCAATGGTTAGCGCGTTCGGCTGTTAATCGAAAGGTTGGTGGTTCGAGCCCATCCGGGAGCGGTGTTGTGAGGTCTCAGATGTAGCGTGAAAAGTCAAACTTTTTCCATAATACGTGATAACCATTTATTTTCTGATCTTTCGTGGCTCAATGGTTAGCGCGTTCGGCTGTTAACCAATAGGTTGGTGGTTCGAGCCCACCCGGGAGCGGTGTTTTTGGATCTCAAATGTAACGTAAATAGCCAAAATTTTTCCACAATACCTGACGACCATTTAATTTTTGGGCGTCCGTGGCGAATGGTTAGCGCATTCGGCTGTTAACCGAAAGGTTGGTGGTTCGAGCCCACCCGGGAGAGGTGTTGTTAGGTCTCAGATGTAGCGTGAAAAGTCAAAATTTTTCCATAATACGTGATAACCATTTATTTTCTGATCTTTCGTGGCTCAATGGTTAGCGCGTTAGGCTGTTAACCAATAGCTTGGTGGTTCGAGCCCACCCGGGAGCGGTGTTTTTGGATCTCAAATGTAACGTAAATAGCCAAAGTTTTTCTACAATACCTGACGACCATTTAATTTTTGGGCTTCCGTGGCGCAATGGTTAGTGCGTTCAGCTGTTAACCGAAAGGTTGGTGGTTCGAGCCCAAACGAGAGAGGATTTGTGGGGTCTCAGATGAAGCGTGAAAAGTCGTAACTTTTCAAAAATACCTGACAACCATTTAATTTTTGGGCATCCGTGGCGCAATGGCTAGCGCGTTCGGCTGTTAACCGAAAGGTTGGTGGTTCGAGCCCATCCGGGAGCGGTGTTGTGACGTCTCAGATGTTACGTAAAATGTCAGAGTTTTTCCACAATACCTGACGAACATTTAATTTTTGGGCTTCCGTGGCGCAGTAATTAGCGCGTCCAGCTCTTAATCGAAAGGTTGGTGGTTCGAGCCCACCCGTAAGAGGTGTTGTGGGGTCTCAGATGTAGCGTTAAAAGTCAAAACTTTTCCACAATACGTGACAACCATTTAATTTTTGGGCTTCCTTGGCGCAATGGTTAGCGCGTTCGGCTGTTAACCGAAAGGATGGTGGTTCGAGCCCACCTGGGAGAGGTGTTGTAGGGTCTAAGATGTAACGTAAAAAGTCATAACTTATCCACAAAACCTAACAACCATTTAATTTCTGAGCTTCTGTGGCTCAATGGTTAGCGCGTTCGGCTGTTAACCAATTGGTTGGTGGTTCGAGCCTATCCGGGAGAAGTGTTGTGACGTCTCAGATGTAACGTAAAATGTCAGAGTTTTTCCACAATACCTGACGAACATTTAATTGTTGGGCTTGCGTGGCGCAATGGTTAGCGCGTTCAGCTATTAATCGAAAGTTTGGTGGTTCGAGCCCACCCGGGAGAGGTGTTGTTGGGTCTCATATGTAGCGTAAAAAGTCAAAACTTTTCCACAATACGTGACAACCATTTATTTTCTGAGCTTTCGTGGCTCAATGGTTAGCGCATTCGGCTGTTAACCGAAAGGTTGGTGGTTCGAGCCCATCCGGGAGCGGTGTTGTGAGGCCTCAGATGTGAAGTAAAAAGTCAAAGTTTTACCTCAATACCTGACGAAAATTTAATTTTTGGGCTTCAGTGGCGCAATGGTCAGCGCGTTCAGCTGTTAACCGAAAGGTTGGTGGTTCGAGCCCAAACGAGAGAGGTTTTGTGGGGTCTCAGATGTAGCGTGAAAAGTCGTAACTTTTCAACAATACCTGACAACCATTTAACTTCTGAGCTTCCGTGGCTCAATGGTTAGCGCGTTCGGCTGTTAACCAATAGGTTGGTGGTTCTAGCCCATCCGGGAGCGGTGTTGTGATGTCTCAGATGTAACGTAAAATGTCAGAGTTTTTCCACAATACCTGACGAACATTTAATTTTTGGGCTTCCGTGGCGCAATGGTTAGCGCGTTCAGCTGTTAATCGAAAGGTTGGTGGTTCGAGCCCACCCGGAAGAGGTGATGTGGGGTCTCAGATGTAGCGTAAAAAGTCAAAACTTTTCCACAATACGTGACAACCGTTCAATTTCTGAGCTTCCGTGGCTCAATGGTTAGCGCGTTCGGCTGTTAATCGAAAGGTTGGTGGTTCGAGCCCATCCGGGAGCGGTGTTGTGAGGTCTCAGATGTAGCGTGAAAAGTCAAACTTTTCCCATAATACGTGATAACCATTTATTTTCTGATCTTTCGTGGCTCAATGGTTAGCGCGTTCGGCTGTTAACCAATAGGTTGGTGGTTCGAGCCCATCCGGGAGCGGTGTTTTTGGATCTCAAATGTAACGTAAATAGCCAAAATTTTTCCACAATACCTGACGACCATTTAATTTTTGGGCGTCCGTGGCGAATGGTTAGCGCATTCGGCTGTTAACCGAAAGGTTGGTGGTTCGAGCCCATCCGGGAGCGGTGTTGTGAGGCCTCAGATGTGAAGTAAAAAGTCAAAGTTTTACCTCAATACCTGACGAAAATTTAATTTTTGGGCTTCAGTGGCGCAATGGTCAGCGCGTTCAGCTGTTAACCGAAAGGTTGGTGGTTCGAGCCCAAACGAGAGAGGTTTTGTGGGGTCTCAGATGTAGCGTGAAAAGTCGTAACTTTTCAACAATACCTGACAACCATTTAATTTCTGAGCTTCCGTGGCTCAATGGTTAGCGCGTTCGGCTGTTAACCAATAGGTTGGTGGTTCTAGCCCATCCGGGAGCGGTGTTGTGATGTCTCAGATGTAACGTAAAATGTCAGAGTTTTTCCACAATACCTGACGAACATTTAATTTTTGGGCTTCCGTGGCGCAATGGTTAGCGCGTTCAGCTGTTAATCGAAAGGTTGGTGGTTCGAGCCCACCCGGAAGAGGTGATGTGGGGTCTCAGATGTAGCGTAAAAAGTCAAAACTTTTCCACAATACGTGACAACCATTCAATTTCTGAGCTTCCGTGGCTCAATGGTTAGCGCGTTCGGCTGTTAATCGAAAGGTTGGTGGTTCGAGCCCATCCGGGAGCGGTGTTGTGAGGTCTCGGATGTGAAGTAAAAAGTTAAAGTTTTACCTCAATACCTGACGAGCATTTATTTTTTGGGCTTCCGTGGCGCAATGGTTAGCGCGTTCAGCTGTTTATGGAAAGGTTGGTGGTTCGAGCCCACCCGGGAGAGGTGTTGTGAGGTCTCAGATGTAGCGTGAAAAGTCAAACTTTTTCCATAATACGTGATAACCATTTATTTTCTGATCTTTCGTGGCTCAATGGTTAGCGCGTTCGGCTGTTAACCATTAGCTTGGTGGTTCGAGCCCACCCGGGAGCGGTGTTTTTGGATCTCAAATGTAACGTAAATAGCCAAAGTTTTTCCACAATACCTGACGACCATTTAATTTTTGGGCTTCCGTGGCGCAATGGTTAGCGCGTTCAGCTGTTAACCGAAAGGTTGGTGGTTCGAGCCCAAAAGAGAGGTTTTGTGGGGTCTCAGATGTAGCGTGAAAAGTCGTAACTTTTCAACAAAACCTGACAACCATTTAATTTTTGGGCGTCCGTGGCGCAATGGCTAGCGCGTTCGGCTGTTAACCGAAAGGTTGGTGGTTCGAGCCCATCCGGGAGCGGTGTTGTGACGTCCCAGATGTTACGTAAAATGTCAGAGTTTTTCCACAATACCTGACGAACATTTAATTTTTGGCCTTCCGTGGCGCAATAATTAGCGCGTCGAGCACTTAATCGAAAGGTTGGTGGTTCGAGCCCACCGGAAGAGGTGTTGTGGGGTCTCAGATGTAGCGTTAAAAGTCAAAACTTTTCCACAATACGTGACAACCATTTAATTTCTGATCTTCCGTGGCTCAATGGTTAGCGCGTTCGGCTGTTAACCAATAGGTTGGTGGTTCGAGCCCACCCGGGAGCGGTGTTTTTGGATCTCAAATGTAACGTAAATAGCCAAAGTTTTTCCACAATACCTGACGACCATTTAATTTTTGGGCGTCCGTGGCGAATGGTTAGCGCGTTCGGCTGTTAACCGAAAGGTTGGTGGTTCGAGCCCATCCAGGAGCGGTGTTGTGAGGTCTCAGATGTGAAGTAAAAAGACAAGGTTTTACCTCAATACCTGACGAAAATTTAGTTTTTGGGCTTCAGTGGCGCAATGGTCAGCGCGTTCAGCTGTTAACCGAAAGGTTGGTGGTTCGAGCCCTCCCGGGAGCGGTGTTGTGACGTCTCAGATGTAACGTAAAATGTCAGAGTTTTTCCACAATACCTGACGAGCATTTAATTTTTGGGCTTCCGTGGCGCAATGGTTAGCGCGTTCAGCTGTTAATCGAAAGGTTGGTATTCGAGCCCACCCGTGAGAGGTGTTGTGAGGTCTCAGATGAAGCGTGAAAAGTCGTAATTTTCAACAATACCTGACAACCATTTAATTTCTGAGCTTCCGTGGCTCAATGGTTAGCGCGTTCGGCTGTTAACCAATAGGTTGGAGGTTCTAGCCCATCCGGGAGCGGTGTTGTGATGTCTCAGATGTAACGTAAAATGTCAGAGTTTTTCCACAATACCTGACGAACATTTAATTTTTGGACTTCCGTGGCGCAATGGTTAGCGCGTTCAGCTGTTAATCGAAAGGTTGGTGGTTCGAGCCCACCCGGTAGAGGTGTTGTGGGGTCTCAGATGTAGCGTAAAAAGTCAAAACTTTTCCACAATACGTGACAACCATTTAATTTCAGAGCTTCCGTGGCTCAATGGTTAGCGCGTTCGGCTGTCAATCGAAAGTTTGTTGGTTGGAGCCCATCCGGGAGCGGTGTTGTGAGGTCTAGGATGTGAAGTAAAAAGTCAAAGTTTTACCTCAATACCTGACGAAAATTTAATTTTTGGGCTTCAGTGGCGCAATGGTCAGCGCGTTCAGCTGTTAACCGAAAGGTTGGTGGTTCGAGCCCTCCCGGGAGCGGTGTTGTGACGTCTCAGATGTAACGTAAAATGTCAGAGTTTTTCCACAATACCTGACGAGCATTTAATTTTTGGGCTTCCGTGGCGCAATGGTTAGCGCGATCAGCTGTTACCAATAGGTTGGTGGTTCGAGCCCACCCGGGAGCGGTGTTATGTGATCTCAAATGTAACGTAGAAAGCCAAAGTTTTTCCACAATACCTGACGACCATTTAATTTTTGGGCTTCCGTGGCGCAATGGTTAGCGCGTTCGGCTGTTAACCAATAGGTTGGTGGTTCGAGCCCACCAGGGAGCGGTGTTGTGTGATCTCAAATGTAACGTAGAAAGCCAAAGTTTTTCCACAATACCTGACGACCATTTTTTTTGGGCGTCCGTGGCGCAATGGTTAGCGCGTTCGGCTGTTAACCGAAAGGTTGGTGGTTCGAGCCCATCCGGGAGCGGTGTTGTGAGGTCTCAGATGTGACGTAAAAAGTCAAAGTTTTTCCACAATACCTGACAACCATTTAATTTCTGAGCTTCCGTGGCTCAATGGTTAGCGCGTTCGGCTGTTAACCAATAGGTTGGTGGTTCGAGCCCACCCGGGAGCGGTGATGTGGGATCTCAAATGTAACGTAGAAAGCCAAAGTTTTTGCACAATAAATGACGACCATTTAATTTTTGGGCTTCCGTGGCGCAATGGTTAGCGCGTTCGGCTGTTAACCAATAGGTTGGTGGTTCGACCCCATCAGGGAGCGGTGTTGTGAGGTCTCAGATTTGACGTAAAAAATCAAGGTTTTTACACAATACCTGACGAGCATTTAACTTTTGGGCTTCCGTGGCGCAATGGTTAGCGCGTTCGGCTGTTAACCAATAGGTTGGTGGTTCGAGCCCATCCGGGAGCGGTGTTGTGAGGTCTCAGATGTGACGTAAAAAGTCAAGGTTTTTACACAATACCTGACGAGCATTTAACATTTGGGCTTCCGTGGCGCAATGTTTAGCGCGTTCGGCTGTTAACCAATAGGTTGGTGGTTCGAGCCCATCCGGGAGCGGTGTTGTGAGGTCTCAGATGTGACGTAAGAAGTCAAGGTTTTTACACAATACCTGACGAGTATTTAACTTTTGGGCTTCCGTGGCGCAATGGTTAGCGCGTTCGGCTGTTAACCAGTAGGTTGGTGGTTCGAGCCCATCCGGTAGCGGTTTTGTGAGGTCTCAGATGTGACGTAAAAAGTCAAGGTTTTTACACAATACCTGACGAGCATTTAATTTTTGGGATTCCGTGGCGCAATGGTTAGCGCGTTCAGCTGTTAATCGAAAGGTTGGTGGTTCGAGCCCACCCGGGAGAGGTGTTGTGGGGTCTCAAATGTAACGTAGAAAGCCAAAGTTTTTCCACAACACCTGACAACCATTTAATTTCTGAGCTTCCGTGGCTCAATGGTTAGCGCGTTCGGCTGTTAACCAATAGGTTGGTAGTTCGAGCCCATCCGGGAGCGGTGTTGTGAGGTCTCAGATGTGACGTAAATAGTCAAGGTTTTTACACAATACCTGACGAGCATTTAACTTTTGGGCTTCCGTGGCGCAATGGTTAGCGCGTTCGGCTGTTAACCAATAGGTTGGTGGTTCGAGCGCATCCGGGAGCGGTGTTGTGAGGTCTCAGATGTGACGTAAGAAGTCAAGGTTTTTACACAATACCTGACGAGTATTTAACTTTTGGGCTTCCGTGGCGCAATGGTTAGCGCGTTCGGCTGTTAAGCAATAGGTTGGTGGTTCGAGCCCATCCGGGAGCGGTGTTGTGAGGTCTCAGATGTGACGTAAAAAGTCAAGGTTTTTTCACAATACCTGACGAGCATTTAAATTTTGGGCTTCCTTGGCGCAATGGTTAGCGCGTTCGGCTGTTAACCAATAGGTTGGTGGTTCGAGCCCACCCGGGAGCGGTGTTGTGTGATCTCAAATGTAACGTAGAAAGCCAAAATTGTTCCACAATACCTGACGACCATTTAATTTTTGGGCTTCCGTGGCGCAATGGTTAGCGCGTTCGGCTGTTAACCAATAGGTTGGTGGTTCGAGCCCATCCGGGAGCGGTGTTGTGAGGTCTCAGATGTGACGTAAAAAGTCAAGGTTTTTACACAATACCTGACGAGCATTTAATTTTTGGGATTCCGTGGCGCAATGGTTAGCGCGCTCAGCTGTTAATCGAAAGGTTGGTGGTTCGAGCCCACCCGGGAGAGGTGTTGTGGGGTCTCAAATGTAACGTAGAAAGCCAAAGTTTTTCCACAACACCTGACAACCATTTAATTTCTGAGCTTCCGTGGCTCAATGGTTAGCGCGTTCGGCTGTTAACCAATAGGTTGGTAGTTCGAGCCCATCCGGGAGCGGTGTTGTGAGGTCTCAGATGTGACGTAAATAGTCAAGGTTTTTAAACAATACCTGACGAGTATTTAACTTTTGGGCTTCCGTGGCGCAATGGTTAGCGCGTTCGGCTGTTAAGCAATAGGTTGGTGGTTCGAGCCCATCCGGGAGCGGTGTTGTGAGGTCTCAGATGTGACGTAAAAAGTCAAGGTTTTTACACAATACCTGACGAGCATTAAACTTTTGGGCTTCCGTGGCACAATGGTTAGCGCGTTCGGCTGTTAACCAATAGGTTGGTGGTTCGAGCCCATCCGGGAGCGGTGTCGTGAGGTCTCAGATGTGACGTAAGAAGTCAAGGTTTTTACACAATACCTGACGAGTATTTAACTTTTGGGCTTCCGTGGCTCAATGGTTAGCGCGTTCGGCTGTTAACCAATAGGGTGGTGGTTCGAGCCCATCCGGGAGCGGTGTTGTGAGGTCTCAGAAGTGACGTAAAATGTCAGAGTTTTTCCACAATACGTGACGACCATTTAATTTCTGAGCTTTCGTGGCTCAATGGTTAGCGCGTTCGGCTGTTAACCAATAGGTTGGTGGTTAGAGCCCATCCGGGAGCGGTGTTGTGAGGTCTCAGATGTGACGTAAAAAGTCAAGGTTTTTCCACAATACCTAACAAGCATTTAACTTTTGGGCTTCCGTGGCGCAATGGTTAGCGCGTTCGGCTGTTAACCAATAGGTTGGTGGTTCGAGCCCATCCGGAAGCGGTGTTGTGAGGTCTCAGATGTGACGTAAAAAGTCAAGGTTTTTACACAATACCTGACGAGCATTTAACTTTTGGGCTTCCGTGGCGCAATGGTTTGTGCGTTCGGCTGTTAACCAATAGGTTGGTGGTTCGAGCCCATCCGGGAGCGGTGTTGTGAGGTCTCAGATGTGACGTAAAAAGTCAAGGTTTTTACACAATACCTGACGAGCATTTAATTTTTGGGCTTCCGTGGCACAATGGTTAGCGCGTTCAGCTGTTAATCGAAAGGTTGGTGGTTCGAGCCCACCCGGGAGAGGTGTTGTGGGGTCTCAAATGTAACGTAGAAAGCCAAAGTTTTTCCACAATACCTGACAACAATTTAATTTCTGAGCTTCCGTGGCTCAATGGTTAGCGCGTTCGGCTGTTAACCAATAGGTTGGTGGTTCGACCCCATCCGGGAGCGGTGTTGTGAGGTCTCAGATGTGACGTAAAAAGCCAAGGTTTTTACATAATACCTGACGAGCATTTAACTTTTGGGCTTCCGTGTCGCAATGGTTAGCGCGTTCGGCTGTTAACCAATAGGTTGGTGGTTCGAGCCCATCCGGGAGCGGTGTAGTGAGGTCTCAGATGTGACGTAAAAAGTCAAGGTTTTTACACAATACCTAACGAGCATTTAACTTTTGGGCTTCCGTGGCACAATGGTTAGCGCGTTCAGCTGTTAATCGAAAGGTTGGTGGTTCGAGCCCACCCGGGAGAGGTGTTGTGGGGTCTCAAATGTAACGTAGAAAGCCAAAGTTTTTCCACAATACCTGACAACAGTTTAATTTCTGAGCTTCCGTGGCTCAATGGTTAGCGCGTTCGGCTGTTAACCAATAGGTTGGTGGTTCGAGCCCATCCGGGAGCGGTGTTGTGACGTCTCAGATGTGACGTAAAAAGTCAAGGTTTTTCCAAAATACCGGACGACCATTTAAATTCTGGGCTTCCGTGGCGCAATCGTTAGCGCGTTCGGCTGTTAACAGAAAGGTTGGGAGTTCGAGCACACCCGGGAGCGGTGCTATGAGGTCTCAGATGTTACGTAAAAAGTCAAAGTTTTTCCACAATACGTGACAACCATTTAATTTCTGAGCTTCCGTGGCGCAATGGTTAGCGCGTTCAGCAGTTAACAAATAATTTAGTGGTTCGAGCCCACCCGGGAGCGGCGTTGTGGGATCTCAAACGTAACGTAGAAAGCCAAAGTTTTTCCACAATACCTGACGACCATTTAATTTTTGGGCTTCCGTGGCGCAATGGTTAACGCGTTCGGCTGTTAACCAATAGGTTGGTGGTTCGAGCCCACCCGGGAGCGGTGTTGTGGGATCTCAAATGTAACGTAGAAAGCCAAAGTTTTTCCACAATACGTGACGACCATTTAATTTTTGGGCTTCCGTGGCGCAATGGTTAGCGCGTTCGGCTGTTAACCGAAAGGTTGGTGGTTCGAGCCCATCCAGGAGCGGTGTTGTGACGTCTCAGATGTGACGTAAAAAGTCAAGGTTTTTACACAATATCTGACAAGTATCTAATTTTTGGGCTTCCGTGGCGCAATGGTTAGCGCGTTCAGCTGTTAATCGAAAGGTTGGTGGTTCGAGCCCACCCTGGAGAGGTGTTGTGGGGTCTCAAATGTAACGTAGAAAGCCAAAGTTTTTCCACAATACCTGACAACCGTTTAATTTTTGGGCTTCCGTGGCGCAATGGTTAGCGCGTTCGGCTGTTAACCAATAGGTTGGTGGTTCGAGCCCATCCGGGAGCGGTGTTGTGAGGTCTCAGACGTGACGTAAAAAGTCAAGGTTTTTACACAATACCTGACGAGCATTTAATTTTTGGGCTTCCGTGGCACAATGGTTTGCGCGTTCAGCTGTTAATCGAAAGGTTGGTGGTTCGAGCCCACCCGGGAGAGGTGTTGTGGGATCTCAAATGTAACGTAGAAAGCCAAAGTTTTTCCACAATACGTGACAACCATTTAATTTCTGAGCTTCCGTGGCTGAATGGTTAGCGCGTTCAGCTTTTAACCAATAGGGTGGTGGTTCGAGCCCACCCGGGAGCTGTGTTGTGGGATCTCAAATGTAACGTAGAAAGACAAAGTTTTTCCACAATACCTGACGACCATTTATATTTTGGGCTTCCTTGGCGCAATGGTTAGCGCGTTCGGCTGTTAACCGAAAGGTTGGTGGTTCGAGCCCAACCGAGAGAGGTGTTGTAGGGTCTCAGATGTAACGTCATAAGTCATAACTTATCCACAACACCTGACAACCATTTAATCTCTGAGCTTCCGTGGCTGAATGGTTAGCGCGTTCAGCTTTTAACCAATAGGGTGGTGGTTCGAGCCCACCCGGGAGCTGTGTTGTGGGATCTCAAATGTAACGTAGAAAGACAAAGTTTTTCCACAATACCTGACGACCATTTATATTTTGGGCTTCCTTGGCGCAATGGTTAGCGCGTTCGGCTGTTAACCGAAAGGTTGGTGGTTCGAGCCCAACCGAGAGAGGTGTTGTAGGGTCTCAGATGTAACGTCATAAGTCATAACTTATCCACAACACATGACAACCATTTAATCTCTGAGCTTCCGTGGCTCAATGGTTAGCGCGTTCGGCTGTTAACCAATAGGTTGGTGGTTCGAGCCCATCCGGGAGCGGTGTTGTGAGGTCTCAGATATAACGTAAAATGTCAGAGTTTTTCCACAATACCTGACGAGCATTTAATTTTTGGGCTTCCGTGGCGCAATGGTTAGCGCGTTCAGCAGTTAACAAATAGGTTAGTGGTTCGAGCCCACCCGGGAGCGGCGTTGTGGGATCTCAAACGTAACGTAGAAAGCCAAAGTTTTTCCACAATACCTGACGACCATTTAATTTTTGGGCTTCCGTGGCGCAATGGTTAACGCGTTCGGCTGTTAACAAATAGGTTGGTGGTTCGAGCCCACCCGGGAGCGGTGTTGTGGGATCTCAAATGTAACGTAGAAAGCCAAAGTTTTTCCACAATACGTGACAACCATTTAATTTCTGAGCTTCCGTGGCTGAATGGTTAGCGCGTTCAGCTTTTAACCAATAGGGTGGTGGTTCGAGCCCACCCGGGAGCGGTGTTGTGGGATCTCAAATGTAACGTAGAAAGACAAAGTTTTTCCACAATACCTGACGACCATTTATATTTTGGGCTTCCTTGGCGCAATGGTTAGCGCGTTCGGCTGTTAACCGAAAGGTTGGTGGTTCGAGCCCAACCGAGAGAGGTGTTGTAGGGTCTCAGATGTAACGTAATAAGTCATAACTTATCCACAACACCTGACAACCATTTAATTTCTGAGCTTTCGTGGCTCAATGGTTAGCGCGTTCGGCTGTTAACCAATAGGTTGGTGGTTCGAGCCCATCCGGGAGCGGTGTTGTGAGGTCTCAGAAGTGACGTAAAAAGTCAAGGTTTTTACACAATACCTGACGAGCATTTAATTTTTGGGCTTCCGTGGCGCAATGGTTAGCGCGTTCAGCAGTTAACAAATAGGTTAGTGGTTCGAGCCCACCCGGGAGCGGCGTTGTGGGATCTCAAACGTAACGTAGAAAGCCAAAGTTTTTCCACAATACCTGACGACCATTTAATTTTTGGGCTTCCGTGGCGCAATGGTTAACGCGTTCGGCTGTTAACAAATAGATTGGTGGTTCGAGCCCACCCGGGAGCGGTGTTGTGGGATCTCAAATGTAACGTAGAAAGCCAAAGTTTTTCCACAATACGTGACAACCATTTAATTTCTGAGCTTCCGTGGCTGAATGGTTAGCGCGTTCAGCTTTTAACCAATAGGGTGGTGGTTCGAGCCCATCCGGGAGCGGTGTTGTGAGGTCTCAGAAGTGACGTAAAATGTCAGAGTTTTTCCACAATACGTGACGACCATTTAATTTCTGAGCTTTCGTGGCTCAATGGTTAGCGCGTTCGGCTGTTAACCAATAGGTTGGTGGTTAGAGCCCATCCGGGAGCGGTGTTGTGAGGTCTCAGATGTGACGTAAAAAGTCAAGGTTTTTCCACAATACCTAACAAGCATTTAACTTTTGGGCTTCCGTGGCGCAATGGTTAGCGCGTTCGGCTGTTAACCAATAGGTTGGTGGTTCGAGCCCATCCGGAAGCGGTGTTGTGAGGTCTCAGATGTGACGTAAAAAGTCAAGGTTTTTACACAATACCTGACGAGCATTTAACTTTTGGGCTTCCGTGGCGCAATGGTTTGTGCGTTCGGCTGTTAACCAATAGGTTGGTGGTTCGAGCCCATCCGGGAGCGGTGTTGTGAGGTCTCAGATGTGACGTAAAAAGTCAAGGTTTTTACACAATACCTGACGAGCATTTAATTTTTGGGCTTCCGTGGCACAATGGTTAGCGCGTTCAGCTGTTAATCGAAAGGTTGGTGGTTCGAGCCCACCCGGGAGAGGTGTTGTGGGGTCTCAAATGTAACGTAGAAAGCCAAAGTTTTTCCACAATACCTGACAACAATTTAATTTCTGAGCTTCCGTGGCTCAATGGTTAGCGCGTTCGGCTGTTAACCAATAGGTTGGTGGTTCGACCCCATCCGGGAGCGGTGTTGTGAGGTCTCAGATGTGACGTAAAAAGCCAAGGTTTTTACATAATACCTGACGAGCATTTAACTTTTGGGCTTCCGTGTCGCAATGGTTAGCGCGTTCGGCTGTTAACCAATAGGTTGGTGGTTCGAGCCCATCCGGGAGCGGTGTAGTGAGGTCTCAGATGTGACGTAAAAAGTCAAGGTTTTTACACAATACCTAACGAGCATTTAACTTTTGGGCTTCCGTGGCACAATGGTTAGCGCGTTCAGCTGTTAATCGAAAGGTTGGTGGTTCGAGCCCACCCGGGAGAGGTGTTGTGGGGTCTCAAATGTAACGTAGAAAGCCAAAGTTTTTCCACAATACCTGACAACAGTTTAATTGCTGAGCTTCCGTGGCTCAATGGTTAGCGCGTTCGGCTGTTAACCAATAGGTTGGTGGTTCGAGCCCATCCGGGAGCGGTGTTGTGACGTCTCAGATGTGACGTAAAAAGTCAAGGTTTTTCCAAAATACCGGACGACCATTTAAATTCTGGGCTTCCGTGGCGCAATCGTTAGCGCGTTCGGCTGTTAACAGAAAGGTTGGTGGTTCGAGCACACCCGGGAGCGGTGCTATGAGGTCTCAGATGTTACGTAAAAAGTCAAAGTTTTTCCACAATACGTGACAACCATTTAATTTCTGAGCTTCCGTGGCGCAATGGTTAGCGCGTTCAGCAGTTAACAAATAATTTAGTGGTTCGAGCCCACCCGGGAGCGGCGTTGTGGGATCTCAAACGTAACGTAGAAAGCCAAAGTTTTTCCACAATACCTGACGACCATTTAATTTTTGGGCTTCCGTGGCGCAATGGTTAACGCGTTCGGCTGTTAACCAATAGGTTGGTGGTTCGAGCCCACCCGGGAGCGGTGTTGTGGGATCTCAAATGTAACGTAGAAAGCCAAAGTTTTTCCACAATACGTGACGACCATTTAATTTTTGGGCTTCCGTGGCGCAATGGTTAGCGCGTTCGGCTGTTAACCGAAAGGTTGGTGGTTCGAGCCCATCCAGGAGCGGTGTTGTGACGTCTCAGATGTGACGTAAAAAGTCAAGGTTTTTACACAATATCTGACAAGTATCTAATTTTTGGGCTTCCGTGGCGCAATGGTTAGCGCGTTCAGCTGTTAATCGAAAGGTTGGTGGTTCGAGCCCACCCTGGAGAGGTGTTGTGGGGTCTCAAATGTAACGTAGAAAGCCAAAGTTTTTCCACAATACCTGACAACCGTTTAATTTTTGGGCTTCCGTGGCGCAATGGTTAGCGCGTTCGGCTGTTAACCAATAGGTTGGTGGTTCGAGCCCATCCGGGAGCGGTGTTGTGAGGTCTCAGACGTGACGTAAAAAGTCAAGGTTTTTACACAATACCTGACGAGCATTTAATTTTTGGGCTTCCGTGGCACAATGGTTTGCGCGTTCAGCTGTTAATCGAAAGGTTGGTGGTTCGAGCCCACCCGGGAGAGGTGTTGTGGGGTCTCAAATGTAACGTAGAAAGCCAAAGTTTTTCCACAATACCTGACAACAATTTAATTTCTGAGCTTCCGTGGCTCAATGGTTAGCGCGTTCGGCTGTTAACCAATAGGTTGGTGGTTCGAGCCCATCCGGGAGCGGTGTCGTGAGGTCTCAGATGTGACGTAAAAAGTCAAGGTTTTTACACAATACCTGACGAGCATTTAACTTTTGGGCTTCCGTGGCGCAATGGTTAGCGCGTTCGGCTAACCATTTTTTACACAATACCTGACGACCATTTAATTTTTGGGCTTCCGTGGCGCAATGGTTAACGCGTTCGGCTGTTAACCAATAGGTTGGTGGTTCGAGCCCACCCGGGAGCGGTGTTGTGGGATCTCAAATGTAACGTAGAAAGCCAAAGTTTTTCCACAATACGTGACGACCATTTAATTTTAGCGCGTTCGGCTGTTAACCAATAGGTTGGTGGTTCGAGCCCATCCGGGAGCGGTGTTGTGAGGTCTCAGATGTGACGTAAAAAGTCAAGGTTTTTACACAATATCTGACGAGTATCTAATTTTTGGGCTTCCGTGGCGCAATGGTTAGCGCGTTCAGCTGTTAATCGAAAGGTTGGTGGTTCGAGCCCACCCTGGAGAGGTGTTGTGGGGTCTCAAATGTAACGTAGAAAGCCAAAGTTTTTCCACAATACCTGACAACCGTTTAATTTTTGGGCTTCCGTGGCGCAATGGTTAGCGCGTTCGGCTGTTAACCAATAGGTTGGTGGTTCGAGCCCATCCGGGAGCGGTGTTGTGAGGTCTCAGACGTGACGTAAAAAGTCAAGGTTTTTACACAATACCTGACGAGCATTTAATTTTTGGGGTTCCGTGGCACAATGGTTTGCGCGTTCAGCTGTTAATCGAAAGGTTGGTGGTTCGAGCCCACCCGGGAGAGGTGTTGTGGGGTCTCAAATGTAACGTAGAAAGCCAAAGTTTTTCCACAATACCTGACAACAATTTAATTTCTGAGCTTCCGTGGCTCAATGGTTAGCGCGTTCGGCTGTTAACCAATAGGTTGGTGGTTCGAGCCCATCCGGGAGCGGTGTCGTGAGGTCTCAGATGTGACGTAAAAAGTCAAGGTTTTTACACAATACCTGACGAGCATTTAACTTTTGGGCATCCGTGGCGCAATGGTTAGCGCGTTCGGCTGTTAACCAATAGGTTGGTGGTTCGAGCCCATCCGGGAGCGGTGTTGTGAGGTCTCAGATGTGACGTAAAAAGTCAAGGTTTTTACACAATACCTGACGAGCATTTAACTTTTGGGCTTCCGTGGCGCAATGGTTTGTGCGTTCGGCTGTTAACCGAAAGGTTGGTGGTTCGAGCCCATCCGGGAGCGGTGTTGTAGGGTCACACATGTAACGTAAAAAGTCATAACTTATCCACAATACCTGACAACCATTTAATTTCTGAGCTTCCGTGGCTCAAAGGTTAGCGCGTTCGGCTGTAAACCAATAGGTGTGTGGTTCGAGCCCATCCGGGAGCGGTTTTGTGACGTCTCAGATGTGACGTAAAAAGTCAAGGTTTTTTCCACAACACCTGACGACCATTTAATTTTTGGTCTTCCGTGGCGCAATGGTTAGCGCGTTCGGCTGTTAACCGAAAGGTTGGTGGTTCGAGCCCATCCGGGAGCGGTGTTGTGACGTCTCAGATGTAACGTAAAATGTCAAAACTTTTCCACAATATGTGACAACCACTTAAATTCTGAGCTTCCGTGGCTCAATGGTTAGCGAATTCGGCTGTTAACCAATCGGTTGGTGGTTCGAGCCCACCCGGGAGCGGTATTTTGGGATCTCAAATGTAACGTTGAAAGCCAAAATTTTTCCACAATACCTGACGACCATTTAATTTTTGGGCTTCCGTGGCGCAATGGTCAGCGCGTTCAGCTGTTAACCGAAAGGTTGGTGGTTCGAGCCCATCCTGGAGCGGTGTTGTGACGTCTCAGATGTAACGTAAAATGTCAGAGTTTTTCCACAATACCTGACGATCATTTAATTTTTGGGCTTCCGTGGCGCAGTTATTAGCGCGTTCAACTGTTAATCGAAAGGCTGGCGGTTCAAGCCCACCCGGAAGAGGTGTTGTGGGGTCTCAGATGTAGTGTAAAAAGTCAAAACCTATCCACAATACGTGACAACCATTTAATTTCTGAGCTTCCGTGGCTCAATGGTTAGCGCGTTCGGCTGTTAACCAATAGGTTGGTGGTTCGAGCCCACCCGGGACCGGTGGTGTGGGATCTCAAATGTAACGTAGAAAGCCAAAGTTTTGCCACAATACCTGACGACCATTAAATTTTTGGGCTTCCTTGGCTCAAAGGTTAGCGCGTTCGGCTGTTAACGAATAGGTGTGTGGTTCGAGCCCATCCGGGAGCGGTGTTGTGACGTCTCAGATGTGACGTAAAAAGTCAAGGTTTTTTCCACAGCACCTGACGACCATTTAATTTTTGGGCTTCCGTGGCGCAATGATTAGCGCGTTCAGCTGTTAATCGAAAGGTTGAAGGTTCGAGCCCACCCGAGAGAGGTGTTGTGGGGTCTCAGATGTAGCGTAAAAAGTCAAAACTTTTCTGCAATACGTGACAACCATTTAATTTCTGAGCTTCCGTGGCTCAATGGTTAGCGCGTTCAGCTGTTAACCAATAGGTTGGTGGTTCGAGCCCACCCGGGAGCGGTGGTGTGGGATCTCAAATGTAACGTAGAAAGCCAAAGTTTTGCTACAATACCTGACGACCATTAAATTTTTGGGCTTCCTTGGCTCAAAGGTTAGCGCGTTCGGCTGTTAACGAATAGGTGTGTGGTTCGAGCCCATCCGGGAGCGGTGTTGTGGGATCTCAAATGTAACGTAGAAAGCCAAAGTTTTTCCACAATACGTGACGACCATTTAATTTCTGAGCTTTCGTGGCTCAATGGTTAGCGCGTTCGGCTGTTAACCAATAGGTTGGTGGTTAGAGCCCATCCGGGAGCGGTGTTGTGAGGTCTCAGATGTGACGTAAAAAGTCAAGGTTTTTCCACAATACCTAACAAGCATTTAACTTTTGGGCTTCCGTGGCGCAATGGTTAGCGCGTTCGGCTGTTAACCAATAGGTTGGTGGTTCGAGCCCATCCGGGAGCGGTGTTGTGAGGTCTCAGATGTGACGTAAAAAGTCAAGGTTTTTACACAATACCTGACGAGCATTTAACTTTTGGGCTTCCGTGGCGCAATGGTTTGTGCGTTCGGCTGTTAACCAATAGGTTGGTGGTTCGAGCCCATCCGGGAGCGGTGTTGTGAGGTCTCAGATGTGACGTAAAAAGTCAAGGTTTTTACACAATACCTGACGAGCATTTAATTTTTGGGCTTCCGTGGCACAATGGTTAGCGCGTTCAGCTGTTAATCGAAAGGTTGGTGGTTCGAGCCCACCCGGGAGAGGTGTTGTGGGGTCTCAAATGTAACGTAGAAAGCCAAAGTTTTTCCACAATACCTGACAACAATTTAATTTCTGAGCTTCCGTGGCTCAATGGTTAGCGCGTTCGGCTGTTAACCAATAGGTTGGTGGTTCGACCCCATCCGGGAGCGGTGTTGTGAGGTCTCAGATGTGACGTAAACAGCCAAGGTTTTTACATAATACCTGACGAGCATTTAACTTTTGGGCTTCCGTGTCGCAATGGTTAGCGCGTTCGGCTGTTAACCAATAGGTTGGTGGTTCGAGCCCATCCGGGAGCGGTGTAGTGAGGTCTCAGATGTGACGTAAAAAGTCAAGGTTTTTACACAATACCTAACGAGCATTTAACTTTTGGGCTTCCGTGGCACAATGGTTAGCGCGTTCAGCTGTTAATCGAAAGGTTGGTGGTTCGAGCCCACCCGGGAGAGGTGTTGTGGGGTCTCAAATGTAACGTAGAAAGCCAAAGTTTTTCCACAATACCTGACAACAATTTAATTTCTGAGCTTCCGTGGCTCAATGGTTAGCGCGTTCGGCTGTTAACCAATAGGTTGGTGGTTCAACCCCATCCGGGAGCGGTGTTGTGAGGTCTCACATGTGACGTAAAAAGCCAAGGTTTTTACATAATACCTGACGAGCATTTAACTTTTGGGCTTCCGTGTCGCAATGGTTAGCGCGTTCGGCTGTTAACCAATAGGTTGGTGGTTCGAGCCCATCCGGGAGCGGTGTAGTGAGGTCTCAGATGTGACGTAAAAAGTCAAGGTTTTTACACAATACCTAACAAGCATTTAACTTTTGGGCTTCCGTGGCACAATGGTTAGCGCGTTCAGCTGTTAATCGAAAGGTTGGTGGTTCGAGCCCACCCGGGAGAGGTGTTGTGGGGTCTCAAATGTAACGTAGAAAGCCAAAGTTTTTCCACAATACCTGACAACAGTTTAATTTCTGAGCTTCCGTGGCTCAATGGTTAGCGCGTTCGGCTGTTAACCAATAGGTTGGTGGTTCGAGCCCAACCGGGAGCGGTGTTGTGACGTCTCAGATGTGACGTAAAAAGTCAAGGTTTTTCCAAAATACCGGACGACCATTTAAATTCTGGGCTTCCGTGGCGCAATCGTTAGCGCGTTCGGCTGTTAACAGAAAGGTTGGTGGTTCGAGCACACCCGGGAGCGGTGCTATGAGGTCTCAGATGTTACGTAAAAAGTCAAAGTTTTTCCACAATACCGGACGACCATTTAATTTTTGGGCTTCCGTGGCGCAATGGTTAGCGCGTTCAGCTGCTATTCAAAAGACTGGTGGTTTGAGCCCTCCCGGGAGCGGTGTTGTGACGTCTCAGATGTAACATAAAATGTCAGAGTTTTTCCACAATACCTGACGAACATTGAAATTTTGGGCTTCCGTGGCGCAATGGTTAGCGCGTTCAGCTGTTAATCGAAAGGTTGGTGGTTCGAGCCCACCCAGGAGAGGTGTTGTGGGGTCTCAGATGTAGCGTAAAAAGTCAAAACTTTTCCACAATACGTGACAACCATTTAATTTCTGAGCTTCCGTGGCGCAATGGTTAGCGCGTTCAGCAGTTAACAAATAATTTAGTGGTTCGAGCCCACCCGGGAGCGGCGTTGTGGGATCTCAAACGTAACGTAGAAAGCCAAAGTTTTTCCACTATACCTGACGACCATTTAATTTTTGGGCTTCCGTGGCGCAGTGGTTAACGCGTTCGGCTGTTAACCAATAGGTTGGTGGTTCGAGCCCACCCGGGAGCGGTGTTGTGGGATCTCAAATGTAACGTAGAAAGCCAAAGTTTTTCCACAATACGTGACGACCATTTAATTTCTGAGCTTTCGTGGCTCAATGGTTAGCGCGTTCGGCTGTTAACCAATAGGTTGGTGGTTAGAGCCCATCCGGGAGCGGTGTTGTGAGGTCTCAGATGTGACGTAAAAAGTCAGAGTTTTTCCACAATACCTGACGAACATTTAATTTTTGGGCTTCCGTGGCGCAATTATTAGCGCGTTCAACTGTTAATCGAAAGGCTGGTGGTTCAGGCCCACCCGGAAGAGGTGTTGTGGGGTCTCAGATGTAGCGTAAAAAGTCAAAACTTATCCACAATACGTGACAACCATTTAATTTCTGAGCTTCCGTGGCTCAATGGTTAGCGCGTTCGGCTGTTAACCAATAGGTTGGTGGTTCGAGCCCACCCGGGAGCGGTGGTGTGGGATCTCAAATGTAACGTAGAAAGCCAAAGTTTTGCCACAATACCTGACGACCATTTAATTTTTGGGCTTCCGTGGCGCAATGGTTAGCGCGTTCGGCTGTTAACCGAAAGGTTGGTGGTTCGAGCCCATCCAGGAGCGGTGTTGTGACGTCTCAGATGTGACGTAAAAAGTCAAGGTTTTTACGCGATACCTGACGAGCATTTAACTTTTGGGCTTCCGTGGCGCAATGGTTAGCGCGTTCGGCTGTTAACCAATAGGTTGGTGGTTCGAGCCCATCCGGGAGCGGTGTTGTGAGGTCTCAGATGTGACGTAAAAAGTCAAGGTTTTTACACAATATCTGACGAGCATCTAATTTTTGGGCTTCCGTGGCGCAATGGTTAGCGCGTTCAGCTGTTAACCAATAGGTTGGTGGTTCGAGCCCACCCGGGAGCGGTGTTGTGTGATCTCAAATGTAACGTAGAAAGCCAAAGTTTTTCCACAATACCTGACGACCATTTAATTTTTGGGCTTCCGTGGCGCAATGGTTAGCGCTTTCGGCTGTTAACCAATAGGTTGGTGGTTCGAGCCCATCCGGGAGCGGTGTTGTGAGGTCTCAGACGTGACGTAAAAAGTCAAGGTTTTTAAACAATACCTGACGAGCACTTAATTTTTGGGCTTCCGTGGCACAATGGTTTGCGCGTTCAGCTGTTAATCGAAAGGTTGGTGGTTCGAGCCCACCCGGGAGAGGTGTTGTGGGGTCTCAAATGTAACGTAGAAAGCCAAAGTTTTTCCACAATACCTGACAACAATTTAATTTCTGAGCTTCCGTGGCTCAATGGTTAGCGCGTTCGGCTGTTAACCAATAGGTTGGTGGTTCGAGCCCATCCGGGTGCGGTGTCGTGAGGTCTCAGATGTGACGTAAAAAGTCAAGGTTTTTACACAATACCTGACGAGCATTTAACTTTTGGGCTTCCGTGGCGCAATGGTTAGCGCGTTCGGCTGTTAACCAATAGGTTGGTGGTTCGAGCCCATCCGGGAGCGGTGTTGTGAGGTCTCAGATGTGACGTAAAAAGTCAAGGTTTTCCACAATACCTGACAACCATTTAATTTTTGAGCTTCCGTGGCTCAATGGTTAGCGCGTTCGGCTGTTAACCAATAGGTTGGTGGTTCGAGCCCATCCGGGAGCGGTGTTGTGAGGTCTCAGATGTGACGTAAAATGTCAGAGTTTTTCCACAATACCTGACGAACATTTAATTTTTGGGCTTCCGTGGCGCAATTATTAGCGCGTTCAACTGTTAATCGAAAGGCTGGTGGTTCAGGCCCACCCGGAAGAGGTGTTGTGGGGTCTCAGATGTAGCGTAAAAAGTCAAAACTTATCCACAATACGTGACAACCATTTAATTTCTGAGCTTCCGTGGCTCAATGGTTAGCGCGTTCGGCTGTTAACCAATAGGTTGGTGGTTCGAGCCCACCCGGGAGCGGTGGTGTGGGATCTCAAATGTAACGTAGAAAGCCAAAGTTTTGCCACAATACCTGACGACCATTTAATTTTTGGGCTTCCGTGGCGCAATGGTTAGCGCGTTCGGCTGTTAACCGAAAGGTTGGTGGTTCGAGCCCATCCAGGAGCGGTGTTGTGACGTCTCAGATGTGACGTAAAAAGTCAAGGTTTTTACGCGATACCTGACGAGCATTTAACTTTTGGGCTTCCGTGGCGCAATGGTTAGCGCGTTCGGCTGTTAACCAATAGGTTGGTGGTTCGAGCCCATCCGGGAGCGGTGTTGTGAGGTCTCAGATGTGACGTAAAAAGTCAAGGTTTTTACACAATATCTGACGAGCATCTAATTTTTGGGCTTCCGTGGCGCAATGGTTAGCGCGTTCAGCTGTTAATCGAAAGGTTGGTGGTTCGAGCCCACCCTGGAGAGGTGTTGTGGGGTCTCAAATGTAACGTAGAAAGCCAAAGTTTTTCCACAATACCTGACAACCGTTTAATTTCTGAGCTTCCGTGGCTCAATGGTAAGCGCGTTCAGCTGTTAACCAATAGGTTGGTGGTTCGAGCCCACCCGGGAGCGGTGTTGTGTGATCTCAAATGTAACGTAGAAAGCCAAAGTTTTTCCACAATACCTGACGACCATTTAATTTTTGGGCTTCCGTGGCGCAATGGTTAGCGCTTTCGGCTGTTAACCAATAGGTTGGTGGTTCGAGCCCATCCGGGAGCGGGGTTGTGAGGTCTCAGACGTGACGTAAAAAGTCAAGGTTTTTAAACAATACCTGACGAGCATTTAATTTTTGGGCTTCCGTGGCACAATGGTTTGCGCGTTCAGCTGTTAATCGAAAGGTTGGTGGTTCGAGCCCACCCTGGAGAGGTGTTGTGGGGTCTCAAATGTAACGTAGAAAGCCAAAGTTTTTCCACAATACCTGACAACAATTTAATTTCTGAGCTTCCGTGGCTCAATGGTTAGCGCGTTCGGCTGTTAACCAATAGGTTGGTGGTTCGAGCCCATCCGGGAGCGGTGTCGTGAGGTCTCAGATGTGACGTAAAAAGTCAAGGTTTTTACACAATACCTGACGAGCATTTAACTTTTGGGCTTCCGTGGCGCAATGGTTAGCGCGTTCGGCTGTTAACCAATAGGTTGGTGGTTCGAGCCCATCCGGGAGCGGTGTTGTGAGGTCTCAGATGTGACGTAAAAAGTCAAGGTTTTCCACAATACCTGACAACCATTTAATTTTTGAGCTTCCGTGGCTCAATGGTTAGCGCGTTCGGCTGTTAACCAATAGGTTGGTGGTTCGAGCCCACCCGGGAGCGGTGTTGTGGGATCTGAAATGTAACGTAGAAAGCCAAAGTTTTTGCACAATAAATGACGACCATTTAATTTTTGGGCTTCCGTGGCGCAATGGTTAGCGCGTTCGGCTGTTAACCAATAGGTTGGTGGTTCGACCCCATCCGGGAGCGGTGTTGTGAGGTCTCAGATGTGACGTAAAAAGTCAAGGTTTTTACATAATACCTGACGAGCATTTAACTTTTGGGCTTCCGTGGCGCAATGGTTAGCGCGTTCGGCTGTTAACCAATAGGTTGGTGGTTCGAGCCCATCCGCTAGCGGTGTTGTGAGGTCTCGGATGTGACGTAAAAAGTCAATGTTTTTACACAATACCTAACAAGCATTTAACTTTTGGGCTTCCGTGGCGCAATGGTTAGCGCGTTCGGCTGTTAACCAATAGGTTGGTGGTTCGAGCCCATCCGGGAGCGGTGTTGTGAGGTCTCAGATGTGACGTAAAAAGTCAAGGTTTTTACACAATACCTGACGAGCATTTAACTTTTGGGCTTCCGTGGCGCAATGGTTTGCGCGTTCGGCTGTTAACCAATAGGTTGGTGGTTCGAGCCCATCCGGGAGCGGTGTTGTGAGGTCTCAGATGTGACGTAAAAAGTCAAGGTTTTTACACAATACCTGACGAGCATTTAATTTTTGGGCTTCCGTGGCACAATGGTTAGCGCGTTCAGCTGTTAATCGAAAGGTTGGTGGTTCGAACCCACCCGGGAGAGGTGTTGTGGGGTCTCAAATGTAACGTAGAAAGCCAAAGTTTTTCCACAATACCTGACAACAATTTAATTTCTGAGCTTCCGTGGCTCAATGGTTAGCGCGTTCGGCTGTTAACCAATAGGTTGGTGGTTCGACCCCATCCGGGAGCGGTGTTGTGAGGTCTCACATGTGACGTAAAAAGCCAAGGTTTTTACATAATACCTGACGAGCATTTAACTTTTGGGCTTCCGTGTCGCAATGGTTAGCGCGTTCGGCTGTTAACCAATAGGTTGGTGGTTCGAGCCCATCCGGGAGCGGTGTAGTGAGGTCTCAGATGTGACGTAAAAAGTCAAGGTTTTTACACAATACCTAACGAGCATTTAACTTTTGGGCTTCCGTGGCACAATGGTTAGCGCGTTCGGCTGTTAACAGAAAGGTTGGTGGTTCGAGCACACCCGGGAGCGGTGCTATGAGGTCTCAGATGTTACGTAAAAAGTCAAAGTTTTTCCACAATACCGGACGACAATTTAATTTTTGGGCTTCCGTGGCGCAATGGTTAGCGCGTTCAGCTGCTATTCAAAAGACTGGTGGTTCGAGCCCACCCGGGAGAGGTGTTGTGGGGTCTCAAATGTAACGTAGAAAGCCAATGTTTTTCCACAATACCTGACAACAGTTTAATTTCTGAGCTTCCGTGGCTCAATGGTTAGCGCGTTCGGCTGTTAACCAATAGGTTGGTGGTTCGAGCCCATCCGGGAGCGGTGTTGTGACGTCTCAGATGTGACGTAAAAAGTCAAGGTTTTTCCACAATACCGGACGACCATTTAAATTCTGGGCTTCCGTGGCGCAATCGTTAGCGCGTTCGGCTGTTAACAGAAAGGTTGGTGGTTCGAGCACACCCGGGAGCGGTGCTATGAGGTCTCAGATGTTACGTAAAAAGTCAAAGTTTTTCCACAATACCGGACGACAATTTAATTTTTGGGCTTCCGTGGCGCAATGGTTAGCGCGTTCAGCTGCTATTCAAAAGACTGGTGGTTTGAGCCCTCCCGGGAGCGGTGTTGTGACGTCTCAGATGTAACATAAAATGTCAGAGTTTTTCCACAATACCTGACGAACATTGAAATTTTGGGCTTCCGTGGCGCAATGGTTAGCGCGTTCAGCTGTTAATCGAAAGGTTGGTGGTTCGAGCCCACCCGGGAGAGGTGTTGTGGGGTCTCAGATGTAGCGTAAAAAGTCAAAACTTTTCCACAATACGTGACAACCATTTAATTTCTGAGCTTCCGTGGCGCAATGGTTAGCGCGTTCAGCAGTTAACAAATAATTTAGTGGTTCGAGCCCACCCGGGAGCGGCGTTGTGGGATCTCAAACGTAACGTAGAAAGCCAAAGTTTTTCCACAAAACCTGACGACCATTTAATTTTTGGGCTTCCGTGGCGCAATGGTTAACGCGTTCGGCTGTTAACCAATAGGTTGGTGGTTCGAGCCCACTCGGGAGCGGTGTTGTGGGATCTCAAATGTAACGTAGAAAGCCAAAGTTTTTCCACAATACGTGACGACCATTTAATTTCTGAGCTTTCGTGGCTCAATGGTTAGCGCGTTCGGCTGTTAACCAATAGGTTGGTGGTTAGAGCCCATCCGGGAGCGGTGTTGTGAGGTCTCAGATGTGACGTAAAAAGTCAAGGTTTTCCACAATACCTAACAAGCATTTAACTTTTGGGCTTCCGTGGCGCAATGGTTAGCGCGTTCGGCTGTTAACCAATAGGTTGGTGGTTCGAGCCCATCCGGGAGCGGTGTTGTGAGGTCTCAGATGTGACGTAAAAAGTCAAGGTTTTTACACAATACCTGACGAGCATTTAACTTTTGGGCTTCCGTGGCGCAATGGTTTGCGCGTTCGGCTGTTAACCAATAGGTTGGTGGTTCGAGCCCATCTGGGAGCGGTGTTGTGAGGTCTCAGATGTGACGTAAAAAGTCAAGGTTTTTACACAATACCTGACGAGCATTTAATTTTTGGGCTTCCGTGGCACAATGGTTAGCGCGTTCAGCTGTTAATCGAAAGGTTGGTGGTTCGAGCCCACCCGGGAGAGGTGTTGTGGGGTCTCAAATGTAACGTAGAAAGCCAAAGTTTTTCCACAATACCTGACAACAATTTAATTTCTGAGCTTCCGTGGCTCAATGGTTAGCGCGTTCGGCTGTTAACCAATAGGTTGGTGGTTCGACCCCATCCGGGAGCGGTGTTGTGAGGTCTCAGATGTGACGTAAAAAGCCAAGGTTTTTACATAATACCTGACGAGCATTTAACTTTTGGGCTTCCGTGTCGCAATGGTTAGCGCGTTCGGCTGTTAACCAATAGGTTGGTGGTTCGAGCCCATCCGGGAGCGGTGTAGTGAGGTCTCAGATGTGACGTAAAAAGTCAAGGTTTTTACACAATACCTAACGAGCATTTAACTTTTGGGCTTCCGTGGCACAATGGTTAGCGCGTTCAGCTGTTAATCGAAAGGTTGGTGGTTCGAGCCCACCCGGGAGAGGTGTTGTGGGGTCTCAGATGTAGCGTAAAAAGTCAAAACTTTTCCACAATACGTGACAACCATTTAATTTCTGAGCTTCCGTGGCGCAATGGTTAGCGCGTTCAGCAGTTAACAAATAATTTAGTGGTTCGAGCCCACCCGGGAGCGGCGTTGTGGGATCTCAAACGTAACGTAGAAAGCCAAAGTTTTTCCACAATACCTGACGACCATTTAATTTTTGGGCTTCCGTGGCGCAATGGTTAACGCGTTCGGCTGTTAACCAATAGGTTGGTGGTTCGAGCCCACCCGGGAGCGGTGTTGTGGGATCTCAAATGTAACGTAGAAAGCCAAAGTTTTTCCACAATACGTGACGACCATTTAATTTCTGAGCTTTCGTGGCTCAATGGTTAGCGCGTTCGGCTGTTAACCAATAGGTTGGTGGTTAGAGCCCATCCGGGAGCGGTGTTGTGAGGTCTCAGATGTGACGTAAAACGTCAAGGTTTTTCCACAATACCTGACGAACATTGAATTTTTGGGCTTCCGTGGCGCAATGGTTAGCGCGTTCAGCTGTTAATCGAAAGGTTGGTGGTTCGAGCCCAACCGGGAGAGGTGTTGTGGGGTCTCAGATGTAGCGTAAAAAGTCAAAACTTTTCCACAATACGTGACAACCATTTAATTTCTGAGCTTCCGTGGCTGAATGGTTAGCGCGTTCGGCTGTTAACCAATAGGTTGGTGGTTAGAGCCCATCCGGGAGCGGTGTCGTGAGGTCTCAGATGTAACGTAAAATGTCAGAGTTTTTCCACAATACCTGACGAACATTTAATTTTTGGGCTTCCGTGGCGCAATTATTAGCGCGTTCAACTGTTAATCGAAAGGCTATTGGTTCAGGCCCACCCGGAAGAGGTGTTGTGGGGTCTCAGATGTAGCGTAAAAAGTCAAAACTTATCCACAATACGTGACAACCATTTAATTTCTGAGCTTCCGTGGCTCAATGGTTAGCGCGTTCGGCTGTTAACCAATAGGTTGGTGGTTCGAGCCCACCCGGGAGCGGTGGTGTGGGATCTCAAATGTAACGTAGAAAGCCAAACTTTTGCCACAATACCTGACGTTCATTAAATTTTTGGGCTTCCTTGGCGCAATGTTTAGCGCGTTCGGCTGTTAACCGAAAGGTTGGTGGTTCGAGCCCAACCGGAAGAGGTGTTGTAGGGTCACACATGTAACGTAAAAAGTCATAACTTATCCACAATACCTGACAACCATTTAATTTCTGAGCTTCCGTGGCTCAAAGGTTAGCGCGTTCGGCTGTTAACCAATAGGTGTGTGGTTCGAGCCCATCCGGGAGCGGTTTTGTGACGTCTCAGATGTGACGTAAAAAGTCAAGGTTTTTTCCACAACACCTGACGACCATTTAATTTTTGGTCTTCCGTGGCGCAATGGTTAGCGCGTTCGGCTGTTAACCAATAGGTTGGTGGTTCGAGCCCATCCGGGAGCGGTGTTGTGAGGTCTCAGATGTAACGTAAAATGTCAGAGTTTTTCCACAATACCTGACGAACATTTAATTTTTGGGCTTCCGTGGCGCAATGATTAGCGCGTTCAGCTGTTAACCGAAAGGTTGGTGGTTCGAGCCCATCCGGGAGCGGTGTTGTGACGTCTCAGATGTAACGTAAAATGTCAAAACTTTTCCACACTATGTGACAACCACTTAAATTCTGAGCTTCCGTGGCTCAATGGTTAGCGAATTCGGCTGTTAACCAATAGGTTGGTGGTTCGAGCCCACCCGGGAGCGGTATTTTGGGATCTCAAATGTAACGTTGAAAGCCAAAATTTTTCCACAATACCTGACGACCATTTAATTTTTGGGCTTCCGTGGCGCAATGGTCAGCGCGTTCAGCTGTTAACCGAAAGGTTGGTGGTTCGAGCCCATCCGGGAGCGGTGTTGTGACGTCTCAGATGTAACGTAAAATGTCAGAGTTTTTCCACAATACCTGACGAACATTTAATTTTTGGGCTTCCGTGGCGCAATTATTAGCGCGTTCAACTGTTAATCGAAAGGCTGGCGGTTCAAGCCCACCCGGAAGAGGTGTTGTGGGGTCTCAGATGTAGTGTAAAAAGTCAAAACCTATCCACAATACGTGACAACCATTTAATTTCTGAGCTTCCTTGGCTCAATGGTTAGCGCGTTCGGCTGTTAACCAATAGGTTGGTGGTTCGAGCCCACCCGGGACCGGTGGTGTGGGATCTCAAATGTAACGTAGAAAGCCAAAGTTTTGCCACAATACCTGACGACCATTAAATTTTTGGGCTTCCTTGGCTCAAATGTTAGCGCGTTCGGCTGTTAACGAATAGGTGTGTGGTTCGAGCCCATCCGGGAGCGGTGTTGTGACGTCTCAGATGTGACGTAAAAAGTCAAGGTTTTTTCCACAGCACCTGACGACCATTTAATTTTTGGGCTTCCGTGGCGCAATGATTAGCGCGTTCAGCTGTTAATCGAAAGGTTGAAGGTTCGAGCCCACTCGAGAGAGGTGTTGTGGGGTCTCAGATATAGCGTAAAAAGTCAAAACTTTTCCGCAATACGTGACAACCATTTAAATTCTGAGCTTCCGTGGCTCAATGGTTAGCGCGTTCGCCTGTTAACCAATAGGTTGGTGGTTCGAGCCCATCCGGGAGCGGTGTTGTGACGTCTCAGATGTAGCGTAAAAAGTCAAAACTTTTCCACAATACGTGACAACCATTTAATTTCTGAGCTTCCGTGGCTGAATGGTTAGCGCGTTCGGCTGTTAACCAATAGGTTGGTGGTTAGAGCCTATCCGGGAGCGGTGTTGTGAGGTCTCAGATGTAACGTAAAATGTCAGAGTTTTTCCACAATACCTGACGAACATTTAATTTTTGGGCTTTCGTGGCGCAATTATTAGCGCGTTCAACTGTTAATCGAAAGGCTGGTGGTTCAGGCCCACCCGGAAGAGGTGTTGTGGGGTCTCAGATGTAGCGTAAAAAGTCAAAACTTATCCACAATACGTGACAACCATTTAATTTCTGAGCTTCCGTGGCTCAATGGTTAGCGCGTTCGGCTGTTAACCAATAGGTTGGTGGTTCGAGCCCACCCGGGAGCGGTGGTGTGGGATCTCAAATGTAACGTAGAAAGCCAAAGTTTTGCCACAATACCTGACGACCATTAAATTTTTGGGCTTCCTTGGCGCAATGGTTAGCGCGTTCGGCTGTTAACCGAAAGGTTGGTGGTTCGAGCCCAACCGGAAGAGGTGTTGTAGGGTCACACATGTAACGTAAAAAGTCATAACTTATCCACAATACCTGACAACCTATTAATTTCTGAGCTTCCGTGGCTCAAAGGTTAGCGCGTTCGGCTGTTAACCAATAGGTGTGTGGTTCGAGCCCATCCGGGAGCGGTGTTGTGACGTCTCAGATGTGACGTAAAAAGTCAAGGTTTTTTCCACAGCACCTGACGACCATTTAATTTTTGGGCTTCCGTGGCGCAATGATTAGCGCGTTCAGCTGTTAATCGAAAGGTTGAAGGTTCGAGCCCACTCGAGAGAGGTGTTGTGGGGTCTCAGATATAGCGTAAAAAGTCAAAACTTTTCCGCAATACGTGACAACCATTTAAATTCTGAGCTTCCGTGGCTCAATGGTTAGCGCGTTCGCCTGTTAACCAATAGGTTGGTGGTTCGAGCCCACCCGGGAGCGGTGGTGTGGGATCTCAAATGTAACGTAGAAAGACAAAGTTTTGCAACAATACCTGACGACCATTAAATTTTTGGGCTTCCTTGGCGCAATGGTTAGCGCGTTCGGCTGTTAACCGAAAGGTTGGTGGTTCGAGCCCAACCGGAAGAGGTGTTGTAGGGTCTCAGATGTAACGTAAAAAGTCATAACTTATACAAAATACCTGACAACCATTTAATTTCTGAGCTTCCGTGGCTCAAAGGTTAGCGCGTTCGGCTGTTAACCAATAGGTGTGTGGCTCGAGCCCATCCGGGAGCGGTGTTGTGACGTCTCAGATGTGACGTAAAAAGTCAAGGTTTTTTCCACAACACCTGACGACCATTTAATTTTTGGGCTTCCGTGGCGCAATGGTTAGCGCGTTCGGCTGTTAACCAATAGGTTGGTGGTTCGAGCCCATCCGGGAGTGGTGTTGTGAGGTCTCAGATGTGACGCAAAAAGTCAAGGTTTTTACACAATACCTGACGAGCATTTAATTTTTGGGGTTCCGTGGCGCAATGGTTAGCGCGTTCAGCTGTTAATCGAAAGGATGGTGGTTCGAGCCCACCCGGGAGAGGTGTTGTGGGGTCTCAGATGTAGCGTAAAAAGTCAAAACTTTTCCACAATACCTGACGACCATTTAATTTTTGGGCTTCTGTGGCGCAATGTTTAGCGCGTTCGGCTGTTAAACAATAGGTTAGTGGTTCGAGCCCATCCGGGAACGGTGTTGTGAGGTCTCAGATGTGACGTAAAAAGTCAAGGTTTTTACACAATACCTGACGAGCATTTAATTTTTGGGCTTCCGTGGCGCAATGGTTAGCGCGTTCGGCTGTTAACCAATAGGTTGGTGGTTCGAGCCCACCCGGGAGCGGTGGTGTGTTATCTCAAATGTAACGTAGAAAGACAAAGTTTTGCAACAATACCTGACGACCATTAAATTTTTGGGCTTCCTTGGCGCAATGGTTAGCGCGTTCGGCTGTTAACCGAAAGGTTGGTGGTTCGAGCCCAACCGGAAGAGGTGTTGTAGGGTCTCAGATGTAACGTAAAAAGTCATAACTTATACACAATACCTGACAACCATTTAATTTCTGAGCTTCCGTGGCTCAAAGGTTAGCGCGTTCGGCTGTTAACCAATAGGTGTGTGGCTCGAGCCCATCCGGGAGCGGTGTTGTGACGTCTCAGATGTGACGTAAAAGGTCAAGGTTTTTTCCACAACACCTGACGACCATTTAATTTTTGGGCTTCCGTGGCGCAATGGTTAGCGCGTTCGGCTGTTAACCAATAGGTTGGTGGTTCGAGCCCATCCGGGAGTGGTGTTGTGAGGTCTCAGATGTGACGTAAAAAGTCAAGGTTTTTACACAATACCTGACGAGCATTTAATTTTTGGGCTTCCGTGGCGCAATGGTTAGCGCGTTCAGCTGTTAATCGAAAGGTTGGTGGTTCGAGCCCATCCGGGAGAGGTGTTGTGGGGTCTCAGATGTAGCGTAAAAAGTCAAAACTTTTCCACAATACCTGACGACCATTTAATTTTTGGGCTTCTGTGGCGCAATGTTTAGCGCGTTCGGCTGTTAAACAATAGGTTAGTGGTTCGAGCCCATCCGGGAACGGTGTTGTGAGGTCTCAGATGTGACGTAAAAAGTCAAGGTTTTTACACAATACCTGACGAGCATTTAATTTTTGGGCTTCCGTGGCGCAATGGTTAGCGCGTTCAGCTGTTATTCGAAAGGTTGGTGGTTCGAGCCCACCCGGGAGAGGTGTTGTAGGGTCTCAGATTGTTGAATCCGGCGATCCACAACGAGCCTGGTCATTTAGACCTAAATAATGATTGAAATTAATGGTTTTCCCCACTGGGGTTTTCCCAGGACCTTTTTTCCCATAAGCAGAAGTTATGGGTTTTTATGGTCCGAATTTAGTTTAGATACAGTTTAGTTAAGATTATTTAAGGTTTACTTATAATGAATACTTATGTTTGATATGTTTTTTATGTAAAGACCTTTAAGATAACATTTAACTCTAAACCAAAATAAGAACTGTCGTATGGCACGGCCTGTAATTGCTAAGAAATACTGTACTATTGTAAAGGCTATAGTAATGCATTTGAAAGGTTCGACGGATGGTTTTTGTTACTAGGATGTTAAAAGGCCCTCTGGCCCTGTAAAGTCATAAAACTTCGGAGTGACGAATATTGGGGATCGCTTTGTAACAATAATAGGGGGTAAAACTTGAACTTTGTGTTAAAACTAGCAAAAGCAAAGCCTGAGTAGAACGTATTGGACTCTTGATGGAAAAAGAGCGCTTGTTACCATCGGACAATATAGAAAGCAAACCGACTCTGCCGAGAGAGGTTGTAAAAAAAGATTTAGAACTTTAGATAAACGGACGTGTTTTAAGGAAAATTAATGTAAAGATATGTTAATTTGAGTATGATTTGACAGACAATACAACAATTAAAGAAATTATTGACGATTGCATTTGGAGCTTCTTCGTTTTTGAATAAAGACACACAAATAAGTTAGGGATTTAGATCGGTGTTTCAGTCCCCCAATGTGATATCAGAAGGGTATCACAAACTCTTATGTTGGGATGGAAGTCGCAACATAAAATGGTGCCGAAACCCGGGACTAATTACGTGCTCGGGATTAATTACGCGCCCGGGACTAATTACGTGCTCGGGAAAAATTACGTTAATTGGACAATTTTGTGAAAATTGGACTTGGTTCGAGAACTTCGAAAAATTTTGGAAATCTTCAAGTCTCTAGTCAACTCCACGATGGATGCTTTTTGCCGATGCCTGAGAGAAAGGGAACATGAACGTGCCGCAAGAAGTCCAGCGGCGGAGAGCGACAAGGAGCGGGATAAAGGAGTCCCAGCCCAAAGACATCAGAGTCTACAGAAGCCGAAGGAGTGGTGTTTGTCAAGGTTGGATGCAACTATATGCAGTTTGGAAGCAACGAACAACCGTTACACTTCAGGTTGATAAAATTGATTCGCACTTCGCAATGAAGTTGGGTTCGTAGAAAAATTTGTATTAAGTGAAACGAAGGTTTGACACTAAGTTGACGTAAGATAGAAACTTGTGCTCTGGTTGAGCTTGGTTAAAGTTGTGCTCTGGTTGAGCTGAGTTAAAGTTGTGCTCTGGTTGAGCTGAGTTAAAGTTGTGCTCTGGTTGAGCTGAGTTAAAGTTGTGCTCTGGTTGAGCTTGGTTAAAGTTGCGCTCTGGTTGAGCTGAGTTAAAGTTGTGCTCTGGTTGAGCTGAGTTAAAGTTGTGCTCTGGTTGAGCTTGGTTAAAGTTGTCCTCTGGTTGAACTTGGTTAAAGTTGTCCTCTGGTTGAGCTTGGTTAAAGTTGTGCTCTGGTTGAGATTGGTTAAAGGTGTTCTGGTTGAGCTTGGTTTAAGTGCTCTGGTTGAGCTTGGTATAAGGGTTTATTACCAATAGGTCGGTCTTGGCTTGTTGTGAAAGAGAGGTTGTATGATGGCGTGGCCACGGTAAGAAATTAGATGCCCCATAAAGAGCGAAAATAAGTAAATAACCTAGCCGGGTATCCCCTCCCATGCCCCAGCACGGGCATTAGACAAAGTCCATGAAAGGACAAAAAGCTCTTAATTGAGCACGAACCTTTTCCTAAAAGGATAAAAGGGTTAGCCAAGATAAAAGAGTTGCACATGGGCATTATTAAGACCTGATCGGGGCGTACCTAAGAAAAAGGCGACGCTTATTAGTTGGCTATTTCGATACACTTAGTAGCGCATTCACGATACGAGCGGCGCTGTAAGATTTATTTCGAACGGCGTCGACGAGTGATTAACAGGTGTACAGACCGAAGTTTGGATACTCCCTTTTTGGTGGTCCCTTCGCGAGTCCCTGGCTGACTTTGTCCAATCATTATTGCCGTTAACTAGGTTGTTTGGTAAAAGGTAAAATTACTATTTGTAAAAGGTAATGTTGGTATTTGTTAAAAGTATAAAGGGTGTATTGGTTTAAAAGGAACACTTATAAGGTGATTGCATTACATGTATTTAGTGAAATATGGTAAAAAGAAAATTTGGTACAATGACATTGATACTGGTATAAGTAATTGCACTGTAAAAAATGGTTGTTTAAAAGGGAAAGATAAGTTAGTACCCCTGGTGTGAAGGGATGAACGACGTGGATGGTGGCATTCCTACTTTTCTATGGTGCCTCTATTTTCATGGCACGTCCTTTTCCCACTTCCCTGCCCACCTGACATGATTCGTTCTAGTTGTATCGAGCCCACCCGGGAAAGGTGTTGTGGGGTCTCAGATTTAGCGTAAAAAGTCAAAACTTTTCCACAATACCTGACAACCATTTAATTTCTGAGCTTCCGTGGCTCAATGGTTAGCGCGTTCGGCTGTTAACCAATAGATTGGAGTATGTTATAGTCCAATTTGTCCCGCATCTAACCATACTAAAAACATTGAGCTACGACAAACAAGGGCCGAGATATTAAGCAAAATGTTCGTCAACTTTGGTATCGTCTCACTTATTTTTATTATGTCACTTATGATTTTTGCACTAAACTTTGGAGGCTCATAACTCTTGTTCTACAAGAGATACTGAGATCTCCTTTTGATATGTTATAGTACTCTTTGCTCCCCATACAAGGATGCTTTAAACTTGAGGCTACCTCAATATCGTCGTCAACTTATTTTTTGTCTCACTTATTGTTAGAAGGTTACTTTTGATTTTTGAAAATAAACTTTGCAGGCTCGTAACTCTGTTTCTACTGGAGATACCGGGATGTCCTTAGGATATGTTATAGTCCAATTTGTCTTTCATCTAACCATACTAAAAACTTTGGAATACGACAAACAGGGGCCGAGTACTTAAGCAAAACGTAAAGAAACAAACCCCCTCCATAGGAAATGAGTGAGACTATACTTTGCAGGCTCGTAACTCTGTTTCTACTGTAGATACGGAGATGTCCTTTGAGTATGTTATAGTCCATTTTGTCCCCCATCTAACCATACTAAAAACATTGAGCTACGACAAACAGTAGTCGAGTAATTAAGCTAATCGTAAACAAACAAACCCCTCCATAGGAAATCCATTAGACTAAATTCTGGAGGCTCGTAAATCTGGTTCTACCAGAGATACGGGGATGTAAATAATTTGACCTTGACACAAATGTTCGGATAATTATAAAAAAAAACTTCGCGGTTTCGAACCTGTGGCCTTCCGGGAGTGAGGCGGATGCGATAACCGCTACACTAAAGATATGTTATTATTTTTAATCGAAAGAACAGGGTCAAGTAATTAAGCAATACGTGAACAAACAAACCCCTCCATAGAAAATGCATTAGACTATACTTTGCAGGCTCGTAACTCTGTTTCTACTGGAGATACGGGGATGTCCTTTGAGTATGTTATAGTCCAATTTGTCCCCCATCTAACCATACTAAAAACATTGAGCTACGACAAACAAGGGCCGAGATATTAAGCAAAATGTTCGTCAACTTTGGTATCGTCTCACTTATTTTTATTATGTTACTTATGATTTTTGCACTAAACTTTGGAGGCTCATAACTCTTGTTCTACAAGAGATACTGGGATCTCCTTTGGATATGTTATAGTACACTTTGCTCCCCATACAAGGATACTTTAAACTTGAGGCTACCTCAATATCGTCGTCAACTTACTCTTTGTCTCATTTATTGTTAGAAGGTTACTTTTGATTTTTGAAAATATACTTTGCAGGCTCGTAACTCTGTTTCTACTGGAGATACGGGGATGTCCTTTGAGTATGTTATAGACCAATTTGTCCCCCATCTAGCCATACTAAGAATTAGGGCTACGACAAACAGTAGTCGAGTAATTAAGCTAATCGTATACAAACAAACCCCTCCATAGGAAATACATTAGACTAAATTCTGGAGGCTCGTAACTCTGGTTCTACCAGAGATACGGGGATGTAAATAATGTGACCTTGACACAAATGTTCGGATAATTATAAAGGTCTTTGCATGTTCCAAGCAAAAAAAAAAAAAACTTCGTGGTTTCGAACCTGTGGCCTTCCGAGAGTGAGGCGGATGCGATAACCGCTACACTAAAGATATGTTATTATTTGTAATAGAAAGAACAGGGTCAAGTAATTAAGCAATACGTGAACAAACAAACCCCTCCATAGAAAATGCATTAGACTATACTTTGCAGGCTCGTAACTCTGTTTCTACTGGAGATACGAGGATGTCCTTTGAGTATGTTATAGTCCAATTTGTCCCCCATCTAACTATACTAAAAACATTGAGCTACGACAAACAAGGGCCGAGATATTAAGCAAAATGTTCGTCAACTTTGGTATCGTCTCACTTATTTTTATTATGTTACTTATGATTTTTGCACTAAACTTTGGAGGCTCATAACTCTTGTTCTACAAGAGATAATGGGATCTCCTTTGGATATGTTATAGTACTCTTTGCTCCCCATACAAGGATACTTTAAACTTGAGGCTACCTCAATATCGTCGTCAACTTATTTTTTGTCTCACTTATTGTTAGAAGGTTACTTTTGATTTTTGAAAATAAACTTTGCAGGCTCGTAACTATGGTTCTTCTGTAGATACGGCGATGTCCTTTGAGTATGTTATATTCCAATTTGTCCCCCATCTAACCATACTAAAAACATTGAGCTACGAACAGCAGGGGCCGAGTAATTAAGCTAAACGTAAACAAACAACCCGTCCATAGGAAATACATTAGACTAAATTCTGGAGGCTCGTAACTCTGGTTCTACCAGAGATACGGGGATGTAAATAATGTGACCTTGACACAAATGTTCGGATAATTATAAAAAAAAACTTCGCGGTTTCGAACCTGTGGCCTTCCGGGAGTGAGGCGGATGCGATAACCGCTACACTAAAGATATGTTATTATTTTTAATCGAAAGAACAGGGTCAAGTAATTAAGCAATACATGAACAAACAAACCCCTCCATAGAAAATGCATTAGAGTATACTTTGCAGGCTCGTAACTCTGATTCTACTGTAGATACGGCGATGTCCTTTGAGTATGTTATATTCCAATTTGTCCCCCATCTAACCATACTAAAAACATTGAGCTACGAAAAACAGAAGCCGAGTAATTAAGCTAAACGTAAACAAACAACCCGTCCAAAGGAAATGCCTTAGACTATGCTTTGCAGGCCCATAACTCTGTGTTTACTAGAGATACGGGGATGTCCTTAGGATATGTTATAGTCCAAATTGTCCCCCATCTAACCATACTAAAAACATTGAGCTAGGACAAACAGGGGCCGAGATATTAAGCAAAATGTTCGTCAACTTGGTATCGTCTCACTTATTTTTATTATGTTACTTATGATTTTTGCACTAAACTTTGGAGGCTCATAACTCTTGTTCTACAAGAGATACTGGGATCTCCTTTGGATATGTTATAGTACTCTTTGCTCCCCATACAAGGATACTTTAAACTTGAGGCTACCTCAATATCGTCGTCAACTTATTTTTTGTCTCACTTATTGTTAGAAGGTTACTTTTGATTTTTGAAAATAAACTTTGCAGGCTCGTAACTATGGTTCTACCAGAGATACGGGGATGTAAATAATGTGACCTTGACACAAATGTTCGGATAATTATAAAGGTCTTTGCATGTTCCAAGCAAAAAAAATTTTCGCGGTTTCGAACCTGTGGCCTTCCGGGGTGAGGCGGATGCGATAACCGCTACACTAAAGATATGTTATTATTTATAATCGAAAGAACAGGGTCAAGTAATTAAGCAATACGTGAACAAACAAACCCCTCCATAGAAAATGCATTAGACTATATTTTGCAGGCTCGTAAATCTGTTTCTACTGTAGATACGGGGATGTCCTTTGAGTATGTTATAGTCCAATTTGTCCCCCATCTAACCATACTAAAAACATTGAGCTACGACAAACAGTAGTCGAGTAATTAAGCTAATCGTAAACAAACAAACCCCTCCATAGGAAATCCATTAGACTAAATTCTGGAGGCTCGTAACTCTGGTTCTACCAGAGATACGGGGATGTAAATAATGTGACCTTGACACAAATGTTCGGATAATTATAAAAAAAAACTTCGCGGTTTCGAACCTGTGGCCTTCCGGGAGTGAGGCGGATGCGATAACCGCTACACTAAAGATATGTTATCATTTTTAATCGAAAGAACAGGGTCAAGTAATTAAGCAATACATGAACAAACAAACCCCTCCTTAGAAAATGCATTAGACTATACTTTGCAGGCTCGTAACTCTGTTTCTACTGTAGATACGGCGATGTCCTTTGAGTATGTTATATTCCAATTTGTCCCCCATCTAACCATACTAAAAACATTGAGCTACGAAAAACAGGGGCCGAGTAATTAAGCTAAACGTAAACAAACAACCCGTCCAAAGGAAATGCATTAGACTATGCTTTGCAGGCCCATAACTCTGTGTCTACTAGAGATATGGGGATGTCCTTAGGATATGTTATAGTCCAAATTGTCCTTCATCTAACCATACTAAAAACTTTGGGCTACGACAAACAGGGGCCGAGTACTTAAGCAAAACGTAAAGAAACAAACCCCCTCCATAGGAAATGCATTAGACTATACTTTGCAGTCCCATAACTCTGCGTCTACTAGAGATACCGGGATGTCCTTAGGATATGTTATAGTCCAATTTGTCCTTCATCAAACCATACTAAAAACATTGAGCTACGACAAACAGGGGCCGAGTAATTAAGCTAAACGTAAACAAACAACCCGTCCAAAGGAAATGCCTTAGACTATGCTTTGCAGGCCCATAACGCTGTGTTTACTAGAGATACGGGGATGTCCTTAGGATATGTTATAGTCCAAATTGTCCCCCATCTAACCATACTAAAAACATTGAGCTAGGACAAACAGGGGCCGAGATATTAAGCAAAATGTTCGTCAACTTGGTATCGTCTCACTTATTTTTATTATGTTACTTATGATTTTTGCACTAAACTTTGGAGGCTCATAACTCTTGTTCTACAAGAGGTACTGGGATCTCCTTTGGATATGTTATAGTACTCTTTGCTCCCCATACAAGGATACTTTAAACTTGAGGCTACCTCAATATCGTCGTCAACTTATTTTTTGTCTCACTTATTGTTAGAAGGTTACTTTTGATTTTTGAAAATAAACTTTGCAGGCTCGTAACTCTGTTTCTACTGGAGATACGGGATGTCCTTTGAGTATGTTATAGACCAATTTGTCCCCCATCTAGCCATACTAAGAATTAGGGCTACGACAAACAGTAGTCGAGTAATTAAGCTAATCGTAAACAAACAAACCCCTCCATAGGAAATACATTAGACTAAATTCTGGAGGCTCGTAACTCTGGTTCTACCAGAGTTACGGGGATGTAAATAATGTGACCTTGACACAAATGTTCGGATAATTATAAAGGTCTTTGCATGTTCCAAGCAAAAAAACCCTCGCGGTTTCGAACCTGTGGCCTTCCGGGAGTGAGGCGGATGCGATAACCGCTACACTAAAGATATGTTATTATTTTTAATCGAAAGAACAGGGTCAAGTAATTAAGCAATACATGAACAAACAAACCCCTCCATAGAAAATGCATTAGACTATACTTTGCAGGCTCGTAACTCTGTTTCTACTGTAGATACGGCGATGTCCTTTGAGTATGTTATATTCCAATTTGTCCCCCATCTAACCATACTAAAAACATTGAGCTACGAAAAACAGGGGCCGAGTAATTAAGCTAAACGTAAACAAACAACCCGTCCAAAGGAAATGCCTTAGACTATGCTTTGCAGGCCCATAACTCTGTGTTTACTAGAGATACGGGGATGTCCTTAGGATATGTTATAGTCCAAATTGTCCCCCATCTAACCATACTAAAAACATTGAGCTAGGACAAACAGGGGCCGAGATATTAAGCAAAATGTTCGTCAACTTGGTATCGTCTCACTTATTTTTATTATGTTACTTATGATTTTTGCACTAAACTTTGGAGGCTCATAACTCTTGTTCTACAAGAGATACTGGGATCTCCTTTGGATATGTTATAGTACTCTTTGCTCCCCATACAAGGATACTTTAAACTTGAGGCTACCTCAATATCGTCGTCAACTTACTTTTTGTCTCACTTATTGTTAGAAGGTTACTTTTGATTTTTGAAAATAAACTTTGCAGGCTCGTAACTCTGTTTCTACTGGAGATACGGGATGTCCTTTGAGTATGTTATAGACCAATTTGTCCCCCATCTAGCCATACTAAGGATTAGGGCTACGACAAACAGTAGTCGAGTAATTAAGCTAATCGTAAACAAACAAACCCCTCCATAGGAAATACATTAGACTAAATTCTGGAGGCTCGTAACTCTGGTTCTACCAGAGATACGGGGATGTAAATAATGTGACCTTGACACAAATGTTCGGATAATTATAAAGGTCTTTGCATGTTCCAAGCAAAAAAAAAACCTCGCGGTTTCGAACCTGTGGCCTTCCGGGAGTGAGGCGGATGCGATAACCGCTACACTAAAGATATGTTATTATTTTTAATCGAAAGAACAGGGTCAAGTAATTAAGCAATACATGAACAAACAAACCCCTCCATAGAAAATGCATTAGACTATACTTTGCAGGCTCGTAACTCTGTTTCTACTGTAGATACGGCGATGTCCTTTGAGTATGTTATATTCCAATTTGTCCCCCATCTAACCATACTAAAAACATTGAGCTACGAAAAACAGGGGCCGAGTAATTAAGCTAAACGTAAACAAACAACCCGTCCAAAGGAAATGCATTAGACTATGCTTTGCAGGCCCATAACTCTGTGTTTACTAGAGATACGGGGATGTCCTTAGTATATGTTATAGTCCAAATTGTCCCCCATCTAACCATACTAAAAACATTGAGCTACGACAAACAGGGGCCGAGATATTAAGCAAAATGTTCGTCAAATTTGGTATCGTCTCACTTATTTTTATTATGTTACTTATGATTTTTGCACTAAACTTTGGAGGCTCATAACTCTTGTTCTACAAGAGGTACTGGGATCTCCTTTGGATATGTTATAGTACTCTTTGCTCCCCATACAAGGATACTTTAAACTTGAGGCTACCTCAATATCGTCGTCAACTTATTTTTTGTCTCACTTATTGTTAGAAGGTTACTTTTGATTTTTGAAAATAAACTTTGCAGGCTCGTAACTCTGTTTCTACTGGAGATACGGGATGTCCTTTGAGTATGTTATAGACCAATTTGTCCCCCATCTAGCCATACTAAGAATTAGGGCTACGACAAACAGTAGTCGAGTAATTAAGCTAATCGTAAACAAACAAACCCCTCCATAGGAAATACATTAGACTAAATTCTGGAGGCTCGTAACTCTGGTTCTACCAGAGATACGGGGATGTAAATAATGTGACCTTGACACAAATGTTCGGATAATTATAAAGGTCTTTGCATGTTCCAAGCAAAAAAAAACCTCGCGGTTTCGAACCTGTGGCCTTCCGGGAGTGAGGCGGATGCGATAACCGCTACACTAAAGATATGTTATTATTTTTAATCGAAAGAACAGGGTCAAGTAATTAAGCAATACATGAACAAACAAACCCCTCCATAGAAAATGCATTAGACTATACTTTGCAGGCTCGTAACTCTGTTTCTACTGTAGATACGGCGATGTCCTTTGAGTATGTTATATTCCAATTTGTCCCCCATCTAACCATACTAAAAACATTGAGCTACGAAAAACAGGGGCCGAGTAATTAAGCTAAACGTAAACAAACAACCCGTCCATAGGAAATACATTAGACTAAATTCTGGAGGCTCGTAACTCTGGTTCTACCAGAGATACGGGGATGTAAATAATGTGACCTTGACACAAATGTTCGGATAATTATAAAAAAAAACTTCGCGGTTTCGAACCTGTGGCCTTCCGGGAGTGAGGCGGATGCGATAACCGCTATACTAAAGATATGTTATTATTTTTAATCGAAAGAACAGGGTCAAGTAATTAAGCAATACATGAACAAACAAACCCCTCCATAGAAAATGCTTTAGAGTATACTTTGCAGGCTCGTAACTCTGATTCTACTGTAGATACGGCGATGTCCTTTGAATATGTTATATTCCAATTTGTCCCCCATCTAACCATACTAAAAACATTGAGCTACGAAAAACAGGGGCCGAGTAATTAAGCTAAACGTAAACAAACAACCCGTCCAAAGGAAATGCCTTAGACTATGCTTTGCAGGCCCATAACTCTGTGTTTACTAGAGATACGGGGATGTCCTTAGGATATGTTATAGTCCAAATTGTCCCCCATCTAACCATACTAAAAACATTGAGCTAGGACAAACAGGGGCCGAGATATTAAGCAAAATGTTCGTCAACTTGGTATCGTCTCACTTATTTTTATTATGTTACTTATGATTTTTGCACTAAACTTTGGAGGCTCATAACTCTTGTTCTACAAGAGATACTGGGATCTCCTTTGGATATGTTATAGTACTCTTTGCTCCCCATACAAGGATACTTTAAACTTGAGGCTACCTCAATATCGTCGTCAACTTACTTTTTGTCTCACTTATTGTTAGAAGGTTACTTTTGATTTTTGAAAATAAACTTTGCAGGCTCCTAACTCTGTTTCTACTGGAGATACGGGATGTCCTTTGAGTATGTTATAGACCAATTTGTCCCCCATCTAGCCATACTAAGAATTAGGGCTACGACAAACAGTAGTCGAGTAATTAAGCTAATCGTAAACAAACAAACCCCTCCATAGGAAATACATTAGACTAAATTCTGGAGGCTCGTAACTCTGGTTCTACCAGAGATACGGGGATGTAAATAATGTGACCTTGACACAAATGTTCGGATAATTATAAAGGTCTTTGCATGTTCCAAGCAAAAAAAAAACCTCGCGGTTTCGAACCTGTGGCCTTCCGGGAGTGAGGCGGATGCGATAACCGCTACACTAAAGATATGTTATTATTTTTAATCGAAAGAACAGGGTCAAGTAATTAAGCAATACATGAACAAACAAACCCCTCCATAGAAAATGCATTAGACTATACTTTGCAGGCTCGTAACTCTGTTTCTACTGTAGATACGGCGATGTCCTTTGAGTATGTTATATTCCAATTTGTCCCCCATCTAACCATACTAAAAACATTGAGCTACGAAAAACAGGGGCCGAGTAATTAAGCTAAACGTAAACAAACAACCCGTCCAAAGGAAATGCATTAGACTATGCTTTGCAGGCCCATAACTCTGTGTTTACTAGAGATACGGGGATGTCCTTAGTATATGTTATAGTCCAAATTGTCCCCCATCTAACCATACTAAAAACATTGAGCTACGACAAACAGGGGCCGAGATATTAAGCAAAATGTTCGTCAACTTTGGTATCGTCTCACTTATTTTTATTATGTTACTTATGATTTTTGCACTAAACTTTGGAGGCTCATAACTCTTGTTCTACAAGAGGTACTGGGATCTCCTTTGGATATGTTATAGTACTCTTTGCTCCCCATACAAAGATACTTTAAACTTGAGGCTACCTCAATATCGTCGTCAACTTATTTTTTGTCTCACTTATTGTTAGAAGGTTACTTTTGATTTTTGAAAATAAACTTTGCAGGCTCGTAACTCTGGTTCTACCAGAGATACGGGGATGTAAATAATGTGACCTTGACACAAATGTTCGGATAATTATAAAGGTCTTTGCATGTTCCAAGCAAAAAAAAAAAAGCTTCGCGGTTTCGAACCTGTGGCCTTCCGGGAGTGAGGCGGATGCGATAACCGCTACACTAAAGATATGTTATTATTTTTAATCGAAAGAACAGGGTCAAGTAATTAAGCAATACGTGAACAAACAAACCCCTCCATAGAAAATGCATTAGACTATACTTTGCAAGGCCCATAACTCTGTGTCTACTAGACATACTGGGATCTCCTTTGGATATGTTATAGTACTCTTTGCTCCCCATACAAGGATACTTTAAACTTGAGGCTACCTCAATATCGTCGTCAACTTATTTTTTGTCTCACTTATTGTTAGATGGTTACTTTTGATTTTTGAAAATAAACTTTGCAGGCTCGTAACTCTGTTTCTACTGGAGATACGGGGATGTCCTTTGAGTTTGTTATAGACCAATTTGTCCCCCATCTAGCCATACTAAGAATTAGGGCTTCGACAAACAGTAGTCGAGTAATTAAGCTAATCGTAAACAAACAAACCCCTCCATAGGAAATACATTAGACTAAATTCTGGAGGCTGGTAACTCTGGTTCTACAAGAGATACGGGGATGTAAATAATGTGAACTTGACACAAATGTTCGGATAATTATAAAAAAAAACTTCGCGGTTTCGAACCTGTGGCCTTCCGGGAGTGAGGCGGATGCGATAACCGCTACACTAAAGATATGTTATTATTTTTAATCGAAAGAACAGGGTCAAGTAATTAAGCAATACGTGAACAAACAAACCCCTCCATAGAAAATGCATTAGACTATACTTTGCAGGCCCATAACTCTGTGTCTATTAGAGATACGGGGATGTCCTTAGGATATGATATAGTCCAAATTGTCCCCCATCTAACCATACTAAAAACTTTGGGCTACGACAAACAGGGGCCGAGTAATTAAGCTAAACGTAAACAAACAACCCCTCCATAGGAAATGTATTAGACTATACTTTGCAGGCTCGTAACTCTGTTTCTACTCGAGATACGGGGATGTCCTTTGAGTATGTTATAGTCCAATTTGTCCCCCATCTAACCATACTAAAAACATTGAGCTACGACAAACAGTAGTCGAGTAATTAAGCTAATCGTAAACAAACAAACCCCTCCATAGGAAATGCATTAGACTATACTTTGCAGGCCCATAACTCTGTGTCTACTAGAGATACGGGAATGTCGTTAGGATATGTTATAGTCCAAATTGTCCCCCATCTAACCATACTAAAAACTTTGGGCTACGACAAACAGGGGCCGAGTACTTAAGCAAAACGTAACGAAACAAACCCCCTCCATAGGAAATGCATTAGACTATACTTTGCAGGCTCGTAACTCTGTTTCTACTGGAGATACGGGGATGTCCTTTGAGTATGTTATAGTCCAATTTGTCCCTCATCTAACCATACTAAAAATATTGAGCTACGACAAACAGGGGCCAAGTAATTAAGCTAAACGTAAACAAACAACCCGTCCATAGGAAATGCATTAGACTATATTTTGCAGGCCCATAACTCTGTGTCTACTAGAGATACGGAGATGTCCTTAGGATATAATATAGTCCAAATTGTCCCCCATCTAACCATACTAAAAACATTGAGCTACGACAAACAGGGGCCGAGATATAAAGCCAAATGTTCGTCAATTTTGGTATCGTCTCACTTATTTTTATTATGTTACTTATGATTTTTGCACTAAACTTTGGAGGCTCATAACTTTTGTTCTACAAGAGGTACTGGGATCTCCTTTGGATATGTTATAGTACTCTTTGCTCCCCATACAAGGATACTTTAAACTTGAGGCTACCTCAATATCGTCGTCAACTTATTTTTTGTCTCACTTATTGTTAGAAGGTTACTTTTGATTTTTGAAAATAAACTTTGCAGGCTCGTAACTCTGGTTCTACAAGAGATACGGGGATGTAAATAATGTGACCTTGACACAAATGTTCGGATAATTATAAAGGTCTTTGCATGTTCCAAGCAAAAAAAAAAGCTTCGCGGTTTCGAACCTGTGGCCTTCCGGGAGTGAGGCGGATGCGATAACCGCTACACTAAAGATATGTTATTATTTTTAATCGAAAGAACAGGGTCAAGTAATTAAGCAATACGTGAACAAACAAACCCCTCCATAGAAAATGCATTAGACTATACTTTGCAAGGCCCATAACTCTGTGTCTACTAGACATACCGGGATGTCCTTAGGATATGTTATAGTCCAATTTGTCATTCATCTAACCATACTAAAAACTTTGGGCTACGACAAACAGGGGCCGAGTACTTAAGCGAAACGTAAAGAAACAAACCCCCTCCATAGGAAATGAGTTAGACTATACTTTGCAGGCTCGTAACTCTGTTTCCACTGGAGATACGGGGATGTCCTTTGAGTATGTTATAGTCCAATTTGTCCCCCATCTAACCATACTAAAAACATTGAGCTACGAAAAACAGGGGCCGAGTAATTAAGCTAAACGTAAACAAACAACCCGTCCAAAGGAAATGCATTAGACTATACTTTGCAGGCCCATAACTCTGTGTTTACTAGAGATACGGGGATGTGCTTAGGATATGTTATAGTCCAAATTGTCCCCCATCTAACCATACTAAAAACATTGAGCTACGACAAACAGGGGCCGAGATATTAAGCAAAATGTTCGTCAACTTTGGTATCGTCTCACTTATTTTTATTATGTTACTTATGATTTTTGCACTAAACTTTGGAGGCTCATAACTCTTGTTCTACAAGAGATACTGGGATCTCCTTTGGATATGTTATAGTACTCTTTGCTCCCCATACAAGGATACTTTAAACTTGAGGCTACCTCAATATCGTCGTCAACTTATTTTTTGTCTCACTTATTGTTAGAAGGTTACTTTTGATTTTTGAAAATAAAGTTTGCAGGCTCGTAACTCTGGTTCAACCAGAGATACGGGGATGTAAATAATGTGACCTTGACACAAATGTTCGGATAATTATAAAGGTCTTTGCATGTTCCAAGCAAAAAAAAAACTTCGCGGTTTCGAACCTGTGGCCTTCCGGGAGTGAGGCGGATGCGATAACCGCTACACTAAAGATATGTTATTATTTTTAATCGAAAGAACAGGTTCAAGTAATTAAGCAATACATGAACAAACAAACCCCTCCATAGAAAATGCATTAGACTATACTTTGCAGGCTCGTAACTCTGTTTCTACTGTAGATACGGCGAGGTCCTTTGAGTATGTTATATTCCAATTTGTCCCCCATCTAACCATACTAAAAACATTGAGCTATGAAAAACAGGGGCCGAGTAATTAAGCTAAACGTAAACAAACAACCCGTCCAAAGGAAATGCATTAGACTATGCTTTGCAGGCCCATAACTCTGTGTTTACTAGAGATACGGGGATGTCCTTAGGATATGTTATAGTCCAAATTGTCCCCCATCTAACCATACTAAAAACATTGAGCTACGACAAACAGGGGCCGAGATATTAAGCAAAATGTTCGTCAACTTTGGTATCGTCTCACTTATTTTTATTATGTTACTTATGATTTTTGCACTAAACTTTGGAGGCTCATAACTCTTGTTCTACAAGAGATACTGGGATCTCCTTTGGATATGTTATAGTACTCTTTGCTCCCCATACAAGGATACTTTAAACTTGAGGCTACCTCAATATCGTCGTCAACTTATTTTTTGTCTCACTTATTGTTAGAAGGTTACTTTTGATTTTTGAAAATAAAGTTTGCAGGCTCGTAACTCTGGTTCTACCAGAGATACGGGGATTTAAATAATGTGACCTTGACACAAATGTTCGGATAATTATAAAGGTCTTTGCATGTTCCAAGCAAAAAAAAAAGCTTCGCGGTTTCGAACCTGTGGCCTTCCGGGAGTGAGGCGGATGCGATAACCGCTACACTAAAGATATGTTATTATTTTTAATCGAAAGAACAGGGTCAAGTAATTAAGCAATACGTGAACAAACAAACCCCTCCATAGAAAATGCATTAGACTATACTTTGCAAGGGCCATAACTCTGTGTCTACTAGACATACCGGGATGTCCTTAGGATATGTTATAGTCCAATTTGTCATTCATCTAACCATACTAAAAACTTTGGGCTACGACAAACAGGGGCCGAGTACTTAAGCGAAACGTAAAGAAACAAACCCCCTCCATAGGAAATGAGTTAGACTATACTTTGCAGGCCCATAACTCTGTGTCTATTAGAGGTACGGGGATGTCCTTTGAGTATGTTATAGTCCAATTTGTCCCCCATCTAACCATACTAAAAACATTGAGCTACGAAAAACAGGGGCCGAGTAATTAAGCTAAACGTAAACAAACAACCCGTCCAAAGGAAATGCATTAGACTATGCTTTGCAGGCCCATAACTCTGTGTTTACTAGAGATACGGGGATGTCCTTAGAATATGTTATAGGTCAAATTGTCCCCCATCTAACCATTCTAAAAACATTGAGCTACGACAAACAGGGGCCGAGATATTAAGCAAAATGTTCGTCAACTTTGGTATCGTCTCACTTATTTTTATTATGTTACTTATGATTTTTGCACTAAACTTTGGAGGCTCATAACTCTTGTTCTACAAGAGATACTGGGATCTCCTTTGGATATGTTATAGTACTCTTTGCTCCCCATACAAGGATACTTTAAACTTGAGGCTACCTCAATATCGTCGTCAACTTATTTTTTGTCTCACTTATTGTTAGAAGGTTACTTTTGATTTTTGAAAATAAAGTTTGCAGGCTCGTAACTCTGGTTCTACCAGAGATACGGGGATGTAAATAATGTGACCTTGACACAAATGTTCGGATAATTATAAAGGTCTTTGCATGTTCCAAGCAAAAAAAAAAAGCTTCGCGGTTTCGAACTTGTGGCCTTCCGGGAGTGAGGCGGATGCGATAACCGCTACACTAAAGATATGTTATTAGTTTTAATCGAAAGAATAGGGTCAAGTAATTAAGCAATACGTGAACAAACAAACCCCTCCATAGAAAATGCATTAGACTATACTTTGCAAGGCCCATAACTCTGTGTCTACTAGACATACCGGGATGTCCTTAGGATATGTTATAGTCCAATTTGTCATTCATCTAACCATACTAAAAACTTTGGGCTACGACAAACAGGGGCCGAGTACTTAAGCGAAACGTAAAGAAACAAACCCCCTCCATAGGAAATGAGTTAGACTATACTTTGCAGGCCCATAACTCTGTGTCTATTAGAGATACGGGGATGTCCTTTGAGTATGTTATAGTCCAATTTGTCCCCCATCTAACCATACTAAAAACATTGAGCTACGAAAAACAGGGGCCGAGTAATTAAGCTAAACGTAAACAAACAACCCGTCCAAAGGAAATGCATTAGACTATGCTTTGCAGGCCCATAACTCTGTGTTTACTAAAGATACGGGGATGTCCTTAGAATATGTTATAGGTCAAATTGTCCCCCATCTAACCATTCTAAAAACATTGAGCTACGACAAACAGGGGCCGAGATATTAAGCAAAATGTTCGTCAACTTTGGTATCGTCTCACTTATTTTTATTATGTTACTTATGATTTTTGCACTAAACTTTGGAGGCTCATAACTCTTGTTCTACAAGAGATACTGGGATCTCCTTTGGATATGTTATAGTACTCTTTGCTCCCCATACAAGGATACTTTAAACTTGAGGCTACCTCAATATCGTCGTCAACTTATTTTTTGTCTCACTTATTGTTAGAAGGTTACTTTTGATTTTTGAAAATAAAGTTTGCAGGCTCGTAACTCTGGTTCTACCAGAGATACGGGGATGTAAATAATGTGACCTTGACACAAATGTTCGGATAATTATAAAGGTCTTTGCATGTTCCAAGCAAAAAAAAAAAGCTTCGCGGTTTCGAACTTGTGGCCTTCCGGGAGTGAGGCGGATGCGATAACCGCTACACTAAAGATATGTTATTAGTTTTAATCGAAAGAATAGGGTCAAGTAATTAAGCAATACGTGAACAAACAAACCCCTCCATAGAAAATGCATTAGACTATACTTTGCAAGGCCCATAACTCTGTGTCTACTAGACATACCGGGATGTCCTTAGGATATGTTATAGTCCAATTTGTCATTCATCTAACCATACTAAAAACTTTGGGCTACGACAAACAGGGGCCGAGTACTTAAGCGAAACGTAAAGAAACAAACCCCCTCCATAGGAAATGAGTTAGACTATACTTTGCAGGCCCATAACTCTGTGTTTATTAGAGATACGGGGATGTCCTTTGAGTATGTTATAGTCCAATTTGTCCCCCATCTAACCATACTAAAAACATTGAGCTACGAAAAACAGGGGCCGAGTAATTAAGCTAAACGTAAACAAACAACCCGTCCAAAGGAAATGCATTAGACTATGCTTTGCAGGCCCATAACTCTGTGTTTACTAGAGATACGGGGATGTCCTTAGAATATGTTATAGGTCAAAATGTCCCCCATCTAACCATTCTAAAAACATTGAGCTACGACAAACAGGGGCCGAGATATTAAGCAAAATGTTCGTCAACTTTGGTATCGTCTCACTTATTTTTATTATGTTACTTATGATTTTTGCACTAAACTTTGGAGGCTCATAACTCTTGTTCTACAAGAGATACTGGGATCTCCTTTGGATATGTTATAGTACTCTTTGCTCCCCATACAAGGATACTTTAAACTTGAGGCTACCTCAATATCGTCGTCAACTTATTTTTTGTCTCACTTATTGTTAGAAGGTTACTTTTGATTTTTGAAAATAAAGTTTGCAGGCTCGTAACTCTGGTTCTACCAGAGATACGGGGATGTAAATAATGTGACCTTGACACAAATGTTCGGATAATTATAAAGGTCTTTGCATGTTCCAAGCAAAAAAAAAAAGCTTCGCGGTTTCGAACTTGTGGCCTTCCGGGAGTGAGGCGGATGCGATAACCGCTACACTAAAGATATGTTATTAGTTTTAATCGAAAGAATAGGGTCAAGTAATTAAGCAATACGTGAACAAACAAACCCCTCCATAGAAAATGCATTAGACTATACTTTGCAAGGCCCATAACTCTGTGTCTACTAGACATACCGGGATGTCCTTAGGATATGTTATAGTCCAATTTGTCATTCATCTAACCATACTAAAAACTTTGGGCTACGACAAACAGGGGCCGAGTACTTAAGCGAAACGTAAAGAAACAAACCCCCTCCATAGGAAATGAGTTAGACTATACTTTGCAGGCCCATAACTCTGTGTCTATTAGAGATACGGGGATGTCCTTTGAGTATGTTATAGTCCAATTTGTCCCCCATCTAACCATACTAAAAACATTGAGCTACGAAAAACAGGGGCCGAGTAATTAAGCTAAACGTAAACAAACAACCCGTCCAAAGGAAATGCATTAGACTATGCTTTGCAGGCCCATAACTCTGTGTTTACTAGAGATACGGGGATGTCCTTAGAATATGTTATAGGTCAAATTGTCCCCCATCTAACCATTCTAAAAACATTGAGCTACGACAAACAGGGGCCGAGATATTAAGCAAAATGTTCGTCAACTTTGGTATCGTCTCACTTATTTTTATTATGTTACTTATGATTTTTGCACTAAACTTTGGAGGCTCATAACTCTTGTTCTACAAGAGATACTGGGATCTCCTTTGGATATGTTATAGTACTCTTTGCTCCCCATACAAGGATACTTTAAACTTGAGGCTACCTCAATATCGTCGTCAACTTATTTTTTGTCTCACTTATTGTTAGAAGGTTACTTTTGATTTTTGAAAATAAAGTTTGCAGGCTCGTAACTCTGGTTCTACCAGAGATACGGGGATGTAAATAATGTGACCTTGACACAAATGTTCGGATAATTATAAAGGTCTTTGCATGTTCCAAGCAAAAAAAAAAGCTTCGCGGTTTCGAACTTGTGGCCTTCCGGGAGTGAGGCGGATGCGATAACCGCTACACTAAAGATATGTTATTAGTTTTAATCGAAAGAACAGGGTCAAGTAATTAAGCAATACGTGAACAAACAAACCCCTCCATAGAAAATGCATTAGACTATACTTTGCAAGGCCCATAACTCTGTGTCTACTAGACATACCGGGATGTCCTTAGGATATGTTATAGTCCAATTTGTCATTCATCTAACCATACTAAAAACTTTGGGCTACGACAAACAGGGGCCGAGTACTTAAGCGAAACGTAAAGAAACAAACCCCTCCATAGGAAATGAGTTAGACTATACTTTGCAGGCCCATAACTCTGTGTCTATTAGAGATACGGGGATGTCCTTTGAGTATGTTATAGTCCAATTTGTCCCCCATCTAACCATACTAAAAACATTGAGCTACGAAAAACAGGGGCCGAGTAATTAAGCTAAACGTAAACAAACAACCCGTCCAAAGGAAATGCATTAGACTATGCTTTGCAGGCCCATAACTCTGTGTTTACTAGAGATACGGGGATGTCCTTAGGATATGTTATAGGTCAAATTGTCCCCCATCTAACCATTCTAAAAACATTGAGCTACGACAAACAGGGGCCGAGATATTAAGCAAAATGTTCGTCAACTTTGGTATCGTCTCACTTATTTTTATTATGTTACTTATGATTTTTGCACTAAACTTTGGAGGCTCATAACTCTTGTTCTACAAGAGATACTGGGATCTCCTTTGGATATGTTATAGTACTCTTTGCTCCCCATACAAGGATACTTTAAACTTGAGGCTACCTCAATATCGTCGTCAACTTATTTTTTGTCTCACTTATTGTTAGAAGGTTACTTTTGATTTTTGAAAATAAAGTTTGCAGGCTCGTAACTCTGGTTCAACCAGAGATACGGGGATGTAAATAATGTGACCTTGACACAAATGTTCGGATAATTATAAAGGTCTTTGCATGTTCCAAGCAAAAAAAAAAACTTCGCGGTTTCGAACCTGTGGCCTTCCGGGAGTGAGGCGGATGCGATAACCGCTACACTAAAGATATGTTATTATTTTTTATCGAAAGAACAGGGTCAAGTAATTAAGCAATACGTGAACAAACAAACCCCTCCATAGAAAATGCATTAGACTATACTTTGCAGGCTCGTAACTCTGTTTCTACTGTAGATACGGGGATGTCCTTTGAGTATGTTACAGTCCAATTTGTCCCCCATCTAACCATACTAAAAACATTGAGCTACGACAAACAGTAGTCGAGTAATTAAGCTAATCGTAAACAAACAACCCGTCCATAGGAAATGCATTAGACTATACTTTGCAGGCCCATAACTCTGTGTCTATTAGAGATACGGGGATGTCCTTAGGATATGATATAGTTCAAATTGTCCCCCATCTAACCATACTAAAAACTTTGGGCTACGACAAACAGGGGCCGAGTAATTAAGCTAAACGTAAACAAACAACCCCTCCATAGGAAATGCATTAGATTATACTTTGCAGGCTCGTAACTCTGTTTCTACTGGAGATATGGGGATGTCCTTTGAGTATGTTATAGTCCAATTTGTCCCGCATCTAACCATACTAAAAACATTGAGCTACGACAAACAGTAGTCGAGTAATTAAGCTAATCGTAAACAAACAAACCCCTCCATAGGAAATGCATTAGACTATACTTTGCAGGCCCATAACTCTGTGTCTACTAGAGATACGGGGATGTCGTTAGGATATGTTATAGTCCAAATTGTCCCCCATCTAACCATACTAAAAACTTTGGGCTACGACAAACAGGGGCCGAGTACTTAAGCAAAACGTAACGAAACAAACCCCCTCCATAGGAAATGCATTAGACTATACTTTGCAGGCTCGTAACTCTGTTTCTACTGGAGATACGGGGATGTCCTTTGAGTATATTATAGTCCAATTTGTCCCCCATCTAACCATACTAAAAATATTGAGCTACGACAAACAGGGGCCGAGTAATTAAGCTAAACGTAAACAAACAACCCGTCCATAGGAAATGCATTAGACTATATTTTGCAGGCCCATAACTCTGTGTCTACTAGAGATACGGAGATGTCCTTAGGATATGATATAGTCCAAATTGTGCCCCATCTAACCATACTAAAAACTTTGGGCTACGACAAACAGGGGCCGAGTAATTAAGCTAAACGTAAACAAACAACCCCTCCATAGGAAATGCATTAGATTATACTTTGCAGGCTCGTAACTCTGTTTCTACTGGAGATACGGGGATGTCCTTTGAGTATGTTATAGTCCAATTTGTCCCGCATCTAACCATACTAAAAACATTGAGCTACGACAAACAGTAGTCGAGTAATTAAGCTAATCGTAAACAAACAAACCCCTCCATAGGAAATGCATTAGACTATACTTTGCAGGCCCATAACTCTGTGTCTACTAGAGATACGGGGATGTCGTTAGGATATGTTATAGTCCAAATTGTCCCCCATCTAACCATACTAAAAACTTTGGGCTACGACAAACAGGGGCCGAGTACTTAAGCAAAACGTAACGAAACAAACCCCCTCCATAGGAAATGCATTAGACTATACTTTGCAGGCTCGTAACTCTGTTTCTACTGGAGATACGGGGATGTCCTTTGAGTATATTATAGTCCAATTTGTCCCCCATCTAACCATACTAAAAATATTGAGCTACGACAAACAGGGGCCGAGTAATTAAGCTAAACGTAAACAAACAACCCGTCCATAGGAAATGCATTAGACTATATTTTGCAGGCCCATAACTCTGTGTCTACTAGAGATACGGAGATGTCCTTAGGATATGATATAGTCCAAATTGTGCCCCATCTAACCATTTTAAAAACTTTGGGCTACGACAAACAGGGGCCGAGTTATTAAGCTAAACGTAAACAAACAACCCCTCCATAGGAAATGCATTAGATTATACTTTGCAGGCTCGTAACTCTGTTTCTACTGGAGATACGGGGATGTCCTTTGAGTATGTTATAGTCCAATTTGTCCCGCATCTAACCATACTAAAAACATTGAGCTACGACAAACAGTAGTCGAGTAATTAAGCTAATCGTAAACAAACAAACCCCTCCATAGGAAATGCATTAGACTATACTTTGCAGGCCCATAACTCTGTGTCTACTAGAGATACGGGGATGTCGTTAGGATATGTTATAGTCCAAATTGTCCCCCATCTAACCATACTAAAAACTTTGGGCTACGACAAACAGGGGCCGAGTACTTAAGCAAAACGTAACGAAACAAACCCCCTCCATAGGAAATGCATTAGACTATACTTTGCAGGCTCGTAACTCTGTTTCTACTGGAGATACGGGGATGTCCTTTGAGTATATTATAGTCCAATTTGTCCCCCATCTAACCATACTAAAAATATTGAGCTACGACAAACAGGGGCCGAGTAATTAAGCTAAACGTAAACAAACAACCCGTCCATAGGAAATGCATTAGACTATATTTTGCAGGCCCATAACTCTGTGTCTACTAGAGATACGGAGATGTCCTTAGGATATGATATAGTCCAAATTGTGCCCCATCTAACCATACTAAAAACATTGAGCTACGACAAACAGGGGCCGAGATATTAAGCAAAATGTTCGTCAACTTTGGTATCGTCTCACTTATTTTTATTATGTTACTTATGATTTTTGCACTAAACTTTGGAGGCTCATAACTCTTGTTCTACAAGAGGTACTGGGATCTCCTTTGGATATGTTATAGTAATCTTTGCTCCCCATACAAGGATACTTTAAACTTGAGGCTACCTCAATATCGTCGTCAACTTATTTTTTGTCTCACTTATTGTTAGAAGGTTACTTTTGATTTTTGAAAATAAACTTTGCAGGCTCGTAACTCTGGTTCTACCAGAGATACGGGGATGTAAATAATGTGACCTTGACACAAATGTTCGGATAATTATAAAGGTCTTTGCATGTTCCAAGCAAAAAAAAAAAAGCTTCGCGGTTTCGAACCTGTGGCCTTCCGGGAGTGAGGCGGATGCGATAACCGCTACACTAAAGATATGTTATTATTTTTAATCGAAAGAACAGGGTCAAGTAATTAAGCAATACGTGAACAAACAAACCCCTCCATAGAAAATGCATTAGACTATACTTTGCAAGGCCCATAACTCTGTGTCTACTAGACATACCGGGATGTCCTTAGGATATGTTATAGTCCAATTTGTCATTCATCTAACCATACTAAAAACTTTGGGCTACGACAAACAGGGGCCGAGTACTTAAGCGAAACGTAAAGAAACAAACCCCCTCCATAGGAAATGAGTTAGACTATACTTTGCAGGCTCGTAACTCTGTTTCCACTGGAGATACGGGGATGTCCTTTGAGTATGTTATAGTCCAATTTGTCCCCCATCTAACCATACTAAAAACATTGAGCTACGAAAAACAGGGGCCGAGTAATTAAGCTAAACGTAAACAAACAACCCGTCCAAAGGAAATGCATTAGACTATGCTTTGCAGGCCCATAACTCTGTGTTTACTAGAGATACGGAGATGTCCTTAGGATATGATATAGTCCAAATTGTGCCCCATCTAACCATACTAAAAACATTGAGCTACGACAAACAGGGGCCGAGATATTAAGCAAAATGTTCGTCAACTTTGGTATCGTCTCACTTATTTTTATTATGTTACTTATGATTTTTGCACTAAACTTTGGAGGCTCATAACTTTTGTTCTACAAGAGATACTGGGATCTCCTTTGGATATGTTATAGTACTCTTTGCTCCCCATACAAGGATACTTTAAACTTGAGGCTACCTCAATATCGTCGTCAACTTACTTTTTGTCTCACTTATTGTTAGAAGGTTACTTTTGATTTTTGAAAATAAAGTTTGCAGGCTCGTAACTCTGGTTCAACCAGAGATACGGGGATGTAAATAATGTGACCTTGACACAAATGATCGGATAATTATAAAGGTCTTTGCATGTTCCAAGCAAAAAAAAAAACTTCGCGGTTTCGAACCTGTGGCCTTCCGGGAGTGAGGCGGATGCGATAACCGCTACACTAAAGATATGTTATTATTTTTAATCGAAAGAACAGGTTCAAGTAATTAAGCAATACATGAACAAACAAACCCCTCCATAGAAAATGCATTAGACTATACTTTGCAGGCTCGTAACTCTGTTTCTACTGTAGATACGGCGAGGTCCTTTGAGTATGTTATATTCCAATTTGTCCCCCATCTAACCATACTAAAAACATTGAGCTACGAAAAACAGGGGCCGAGTAATTAAGCTAAACGTAAACAAACAACCCGTCCAAAGGAAATGCATTAGACTATGCTTTGCAGGCCCATAACTCTGTGTTTACTAGAGATACGGGGATGTCCTTAGGATATGTTATAGTCCAAATTGTCCCCCATCTAACCATACTAAAAACATTGAGCTACGACAAACAGGGGCCTAGATATTAAGCAAAATGTTCGTCAACTTTGGTATCGTCTCACTTATTTTTATTATGTTACTTATGATTTTTGCACTAAACTTTGGAGGCTCATAACTCTTGTTCTACAAGAGATACTGGGATCTCCTTTGGATATGTTATAGTACTCTTTGCTCCCCATACAAGGATACTTTAAACTTGAGGCTACCTCAATATCGTCGTCAACTTATTTTTTGTCTCACTTATTGTTAGAAGGTTACTTTTGATTTTTGAAAATAAACTTTGCAGGCTCGTAACTCTGGTTCTACCAGAGATACGGGGATGTAAATAATGTGACCTTGACACAAATGTTCGGATAATTATAAAGGTCTTTGCATGTTCCAAGCAAAAAAAAAAAAGCTTCGCGGTTTCGAACCTGTGGCCTTCCGGGAGTGAGGCGGATGCGATAACCGCTACACTAAAGATATGTTATTATTTTTAATCGAAAGAACAGGGTCAAGTAATTAAGCAATACGTGAACAAACAAACCCCTCCATAGAAAATGCATTAGACTATACTTTGCAAGGCCCATAACTCTGTGTCTACTAGACATACCGGGATGTCCTTAGGATATGTTATAGTCCAATTTGTCATTCATCTAACCATACTAAAAACTTTGGGCTACGACAAACAGGGGCCGAGTACTTAAGCGAAACGTAAAGAAACAAACCCCCTCCATAGGAAATGAGTTAGACTATACTTTGCAGGCTCGTAACTCTGTTTCCACTGGAGATACGGGGATGTCCTTTGAGTATGTTATAGTCCAATTTGTCCCCCATCTAACCATACTAAAAACATTGAGCTACGAAAAACAGGGGCCGAGTAATTAAGCTAAACGTAAACAAACAACCCGTCCAAAGGAAATGCATTAGACTATGCTTTGCAGGCCCATAACTCTGTGTTTACTAGAGATACGGAGATGTCCTTAGGATATGATATAGTCCAAATTGTGCCCCATCTAACCATACTAAAAACATTGAGCTACGACAAACAGGGGCCGAGATATTAAGCAAAATGTTCGTCAACTTTGGTATCGTCTCACTTATTTTTATTATGTTACTTATGATTTTTGCACTAAACTTTGGAGGCTCATAACTTTTGTTCTACAAGAGATACTGGGATCTCCTTTGGATATGTTATAGTACTCTTTGCTCCCCATACAAGGATACTTTAAACTTGAGGCTACCTCAATATCGTCGTCAACTTACTTTTTGTCTCACTTATTGTTAGAAGGTTACTTTTGATTTTTGAAAATAAAGTTTGCAGGCTCGTAACTCTGGTTCAACCAGAGATACGGGGATGTAAATAATGTGACCTTGACACAAATGATCGGATAATTATAAAGGTCTTTGCATGTTCCAAGCAAAAAAAAAAAACTTCGCGGTTTCGAACCTGTGGCCTTCCGGGAGTGAGGCGGATGCGATAACCGCTACACTAAAGATATGTTATTATTTTTAATCGAAAGAACAGGTTCAAGTAATTAAGCAATACATGAACAAACAAACCCCTCCATAGAAAATGCATTAGACTATACTTTGCAGGCTCGTAACTCTGTTTCTACTGTAGATACGGCGAGGTCCTTTGAGTATGTTATATTCCAATTTGTCCCCCATCTAACCATACTAAAAACATTGAGCTACGAAAAACAGGGGCCGAGTAATTAAGCTAAACGTAAACAAACAACCCGTCCAAAGGAAATGCATTAGACTATGCTTTGCAGGCCCATAACTCTGTGTTTACTAGAGATACGGGGATGTCCTTAGGATATGTTATAGTCCAAATTGTCCCCCATCTAACCATACTAAAAACATTGAGCTACGACAAACAGGGGCCTAGATATTAAGCAAAATGTTCGTCAACTTTGGTATCGTCTCACTTATTTTTATTATGTTACTTATGATTTTTGCACTAAACTTTGGAGGCTCATAACTCTTGTTCTACAAGAGATACTGGGATCTCCTTTGGATATGTTATAGTACTCTTTGCTCCCCATACAAGGATACTTTAAACTTGAGGCTACCTCAATATCGTCGTCAACTTATTTTTTGTCTCACTTATTGTTAGAAGGTTACTTTTGATTTTTGAAAATAAAGTTTGCAGGCTCGTAACTCTGGTTCAACCAGAGATACGGGGATGTAAATAATGTGACCTTGACACAAATATTCGGATAATTATAAAGGTCTTTGCATGTTCCAAGCAAAAAAAAAAACTTCGCGGTTTCGAACCTGTGGCCTTCCGGGAGTGAGGCGGATGCGATAACCGCTACACTAAAGATATGTTATTATTTTTAATCGAAAGAACAGGTTCAAGTAATTAAGCAATACATGAACAAACAAACCCCTCCATAGAAAAAGCATTAGACTATACTTTGCAGGCTCGTAACTCTGTTTCTACTGTAGATACGGCGAGGTCCTTTGAGTATGTTATATTCCAATTTGTCCCCCATCTAACCATACTAAAAACATTGAGCTACGAAAAACAGGGGCCGAGTAATTAAGCTAAACGTAAACAAACAACCCGTCCAAAGGAAATGCATTAGACTATGCTTTCCAGGCCCATAACTCTGTGTTTACTAGAGATACGGGGATGTCCTTAGGATATGTTATAGTCCAAATTGTCCCCCATCTAACCATACTAAAAACATTGAGCTACGACAAACAGGGGCCTAGATATTAAGCAAAATGTTCGTCAACTTTGGTATCGTCTCATTTATTTTTATTATGTTACTTATGATTTTTGCCCTAAACTTTGGAGGCTCATAACTCTTGTTCTACAAGTGATACTGGGATCTCCTTTGGATATGTTATAGTACTCTTTGCTCCCCATACAAGGATACTTTAAACTTGAGGCTACCTCAATATCGTCGTCAACTTATTTTTTGTCTCACTTATTGTTAGAAGGTTACTTTTGATTTTTGAAAATAAAGTTTGCAGGCTCGTAACTCTGGTTCTACCAGAGATACGGGGATGTAAATAATGTGACCTTGACACAAATGTTTAGATGGGGGACAATTTGGACTATAACATATCCTAAGGACATCCCCGTATCTCTAGTAGACACAGAGTTATGGGCCTGCAAAATATAGTCTACTGCAATTCCTATGGACGGGTTGTTTGTTTACGTTTAGCTTAATTACTCGGCCCCTGTTTTTCGTAGCTCAATGTTTTTAGTATGGTTAGATGGGGGACAAATTGGAATATAACATACTCAAAGGACATCGCCGTATCTACAGTAGAAACAGAGTTACGAGCCTGCAAAGTATAGTCTAATGCATTTTCTATGGAGGGGTTTGTTTGTTCATGTATTTCTTAATTACTTGAACCTGTTCTTTCGATTAAAAATAATAACATATCTTTAGTGTAGCGGTTATCGCATCCGCCTCACTCCCGGAAGGCCACAGGTTCGAAACCGCGAAGTTTTTTTTTTTTGCTTGGAACATGCAAAGACCTTTATAATTATCCGAACATTTGGGTCAAGGTCACATTATTTACATCCCCGTATCTCTGGTTGAACCAGAGTTACGAGCCTGCAAACTTTATTTTCAAAAATCAAAAGTAACCTTCTAACAATAAGTGAGACAAAAAATAAGTTGACGACGATATTGAGGTAGCCTCAAGTTTAAAGTATCCTTGTATGGGGAGCAAAGAGTACTATAACATATCCAAAGGAGATCCCAGTATCTCTTGTAGAACAAGAGTTATGAGCCTCCAAAGTTTAGTGCAAAAATCATAAGTAACATAATAAAAATAAGTGAGACGATACCAAAGTTGACGAACATTTTGCTTAATATCTCGGCCCCTGTTTGTCGTAGCTCAATGTTTTTACTATGGTTAGATGGGGGACAATTTGGACTATAACATGTCCTAAGGACATCCCCGTATCTCTAGTAAACACAGAGTTATGGGCCTGCAAAGCATAGTCTAATGCATTTCCTTTGGACGGGTTGTTTGTTTACGTTTAGCTTAATTACTCGGCCCCTGTTTTTCGTAGCTCAATGTTTTTAGTATGGTTAGATGGGGGACAAATTGGACTATAACATACTCAAAGGACATCCCCGTATCTCCAGTGGAAACAGAGTTACGAGCCTGCAAATATAGTCTAACTCATTTCCTATGGAGGGGGTTTGTTTCTTTACGTTTCGCTTAAGTACTCGGCCCCTGTTTGTCGTAGCCCAAAGTTTTTAGTATGGTTAGATGAATGACAAATTGGACTATAACATATCCTAAGGACATCCCGGTATGTCTAGTAGACACAGAGTTATGGGCCTTGCAAAGTATAGTCTAATGCATTTCCTATGGAGGGGTTGTTTGTTTACGTTTAGCTTAATTACTCGGCCCCTGTTTGTCGTAGCCCAAAGTTTTTAGTATGGTTAGATGGGGGACAATTTGGACTATATCATATCCTAAGGACATCCCCGTATCTCTAATAGACACAGAGTTATGGGCCTGCAAAGTATAGTCTAATGCATTTCCTATGGACGGGTTGTTTGTTTACGTTTAGCTTAATTACTCGGCCCCTGTTTGTCGTAGCTCAATGTTTTTAGTATGGTTAGATGGGGGACAAATTAGACTGTAACATACTCAAAGGACATCCCCGTATCTACAGTAGAAACAGAGTTACGAGCCTGCAAAGTATAGTCTAATGCATTTTCTATGGAGGGGTTTGTTTTTTCACGTATTGCTTAATTACTTGACCCTGTTCTTTCGATTAAAAATAATAACATATCTTTAGTGTAGCGGTTATCGCATCCGCCTCACTCCCGGAAGGCCACAGGTTCGAAACCGCGAAGCTTTTTTTTTTTTGCTTGGAACATGCAAAGACCTTTATAATTATCCGAACATTTGTGTCAAGGTCACATTATTTACATCCCCGTATCTCTGGTAGAACCAGAGTTACGAGCCTGCAAAGCATAGTCTAATGCATTTCCTTTGGACGGGTTGTTTGTTTACGTTTAGCTTAATTACTCGGCCCCTGTTTTTCGTAGCTCAATGTTTTTAGTATGGTTAGATGGGGGACAAATTGGACTATAACATACTCAAAGGACATCCCCCTATCTCCAGTGGAAACAGAGTTACGAGCCTGCAAAGTATAGTCTAACTCATTTCCTATGGAGGGGGTTTGTTTCTTTACGTTTCGCTTAAGTACTCGGCCCCTGTTTGTCGTAGCCCAAAGTTTTTAGTATGGTTAGATGAATGACAAATTGGACTATAACATATCCTAAGGACATCCCGGTATGTCTAGTAGACACAGAGTTATGGGCCTTGCAAAGTATAGTCTAATGCATTTTCTATGGAGGGGTTTGTTTGTTCACGTATTGCTTAATTACTTGACCCTGTTCTTTCGATTAAAAATAATAAGATATCTTTAGTGTAGCGGTTATCGCATCCGCCTCACTCCCGGAAGGCCACAGGTTCGAAACCGCGAAGCTTTTTTTTTTGCTTGGAACATGCAAAGACCTTTATAATTATCCGAACATTTGTGTCAAGGTCACATTATTTACATCCCCGTATCTCTGGTAGAACCAGAGTTACGAGCCTGCAAAGTCTATTTTCAAAAATCAAAAGTAACCTTCTAACAATAAGTAAGACAAAAAATAAGTTGACGACGATATTGAGGTAGCCTCAAGTTTAAAGTATCCTTGTATGGGGAGCAAAGAGTACTATAACATATCCAAAGGAGATCCCAGTATCTCTTGTAGAACAAGAGTTATGAGCCTCCAAAGTTTAGTGCAAAAATCATAAGTAACATAATAAAAATAAGTGAGACGATGCCAAAGTTGACGAACATTTTGCTTAATATCTCGGCCCCTGTTTGTCGTAGCTCAATGTTTTTAGTATGGTTAGATGGTGGACAATTTGGACTATAACATATCCTAAGGACATCCCCGTATCTCTAGTAAACACAGAGTTATGGGCCTGCAAAGCATAGTCTAATGCATTTCCTTTGGACGGGTTGTTTGTTTACGTTTAGCTTAATTACTCGGCCCCTGTTTTTCGTAGCTCAATGTTTTTAGTATGGTTAGATGGGGGACAAATTAGACTATAACATACTCAAAGGACATCCCCGTATCTCCAGTAGAAACAGAGTTACGAGCCTGCAAAGTATAGTCTAATGCATTTCCTATGGAGGGGTTGTTTGTTTACGTTTAGCTTAATTACTCGGCCCCTGTTTGTCGTAGCCCAAAGTTTTTAGTATGGTTAGATGGGGGACAATTTGGACTATATCATATCCTAAGGACATCCCCGTATCTCTAATAGACACAGAGTTATGGGCCTGCAAAGTATAGTCTAATGCATTTCCTATGGACGGGTTGTTTGTTTACGTTTAGCTTAATTACTCGGCCCCTGTTTGTCGTAGCTCAATGTTTTTAGTATGGTTAGATGGGGGACAAATTAGACTGTAACATACTCAAAGGACATCCCCGTATCTACAGTAGAAACAGAGTTACGAGCCTGCAAAGTATAGTCTAATGCATTTTCTATGGAGGGGTTTGTTTTTTCACGTATTGCTTAATTACTTGACCCTGTTCTTTCGATTAAAAATAATAACATATCTTTAGTGTAGCGGTTATCGCATCCGCCTCACTCCCGGAAGGCCACAGGTTCGAAACCGCGAAGCTTTTTTTTTTTTGCTTGGAACATGCAAAGACCTTTATAATTATCCGAACATTTGTGTCAAGGTCACATTATTTACATCCCCGTATCTCTGGTAGAACCAGAGTTACGAGCCTGCAAAGCATAGTCTAATGCATTTCCTTTGGACGGGTTGTTTGTTTACGTTTAGCTTAATTACTCGGCCCCTGTTTTTCGTAGCTCAATGTTTTTAGTATGGTTAGATGGGGGACAAATTGGACTATAACATACTCAAAGGACATCCCCCTATCTCCAGTGGAAACAGAGTTACGAGCCTGCAAAGTATAGTCTAACTCATTTCCAATGGAGGGGGTTTGTTTCTTTACGTTTCGCTTAAGTACTCGGCCCCTGTTTGTCGTAGCCCAAAGTTTTTAGTATGGTTAGATGAATGACAAATTGGACTATAACATATCCTAAGGACATCCCGGTATGTCTAGTAGACACAGAGTTATGGGCCTTGCAAAGTATAGTCTAATGCATTTTCTATGGAGGGGTTTGTTTGTTCACGTATTGCTTAATTACTTGACCCTGTTCTTTCGATTAAAAATAATAAGATATCTTTAGTGTAGCGGTTATCGCATCCGCCTCACTCCCGGAATGCCACAGGTTCGAAACCGCGAAGCTTTTTTTTTTGCTTGGAACATGCAAAGACCTTTATAATTATCCGAACATTTGTGTCAAGGTCACATTATTTACATCCCCGTATCTCTGGTAGAACCAGAGTTACGAGCCTGCAAAGTCTATTTTCAAAAATCAAAAGTAACCTTCTAACAATAAGTAAGACAAAAAATAAGTTGACGACGATATTGAGGTAGCCTCAAGTTTAAAGTATCCTTGTATGGGGAGCAAAGAGTACTATAACATATCCAAAGGAGAACCCAGTACCTCTTGTAGAACAAGAGTTATGAGCCTTCAAAGTTTAGTGCAAAAATCATAAGTAACATAATAAAAATAAGTGAGACGATACCAAAGTTGACGAACATTTTGCTTAATATCTCGGCCCCTGTTTGTCGTAGCTCAATGTTTTTAGTATGGTTAGATGGGGGACAATTTGGACTATAACATATCCTAAGGACATCCCCGTATCTCTAGTAGACACAGAGTTATGGGCCTGCAAAATATAGTCTAATGCATTTCCTATGGACGGGTTGTTTGTTTACGTTTAGCTTAATTACTCGGCCCCTGTTTGTCGTAGCTCAATATTTTTAGTATGGTTAGATGGGGGACAAATTGGACTATAACATACTCAAAGGACATCCCCGTATCTCCAGTAGAAACAGAGTTACGAGCCTGCAAAGTATAGTCTAATGCATTTCCTATGGAGGGGGTTTGTTTCGTTACGTTTTGCTTAAGTACTCGGCCCCTGTTTGTCGTAGCCCAAAGTTTTTAGTATGGTTAGATGAAGGACAATTTGGACTATAACATATCCTAACGACATCCCCGTATCTCTAGTAGACACAGAGTTATGGGCCTGCAAAGTATAGTCTAATGCATTTCCTATGGAGGGGTTTGTTTGTTTACGATTAGCTTAATTACTCGGCCCCTGTTTGTCGTAGCTCAATGTTTTTAGTATGGTTAGATGGGGGACAATTTGGACTAGAACATATCCTAAGGACATCCCCGTATCTCTAGTAAACACAGAGTTATGGGCCTGCAAAGCATAGTCTAATGCATTTCCTTTGGACGGGTTGTTTGTTTACGTTTAGCTTAATTACTCGGCCCCTGTTTGTCGTAGCCCAACGTTTTTAGTATGGTTAGATGGGGGACAATTTGGACTATAACATATCCTAAGGACATCCCGGTATGTCTAGTAGACACAGAGTTATGGGCCTTGCAAAGTATAGTCTAATGCATTTCCTATGGAGGGGTTTGTTTGTTTACGATTAGCTTAATTACTCGGCCCCTGTTTGTCGTAGCTCAATGTTTTTAGTATGGTTAGATGGGGGACAAATTGGACTAAAACATACTCAAAGGACATCCCCGTATCTACAGTAGAAACAGAGTTACGAGCCTGCAAAGTATAGTCTAATGCATTTTCTATGGAGGGGTTTGTTTGTTCACGTATTGCTTAATTACTTGACCCTGTTCTTTCGATTAAAAATAATAACATATCTTTAGTGTAGCGGTTATCGCATCCGCCTCACTCCCGGAAGGCCACAGGTTCGAAACCGCGAAGTTTTTTTTTATAATTATCCGAACATTTGTGTCAAGGTCACATTATTTACATCCCCGTATCTCTGGTAGAACCAGAGTTACCAGCCTCCAGAATTTAGTCTAATGTATTTCCTATGGAGGGGTTTGTTTTTTTACGATTAGCTTAATTACTCGACTACTGTTTGTCGAAGCCCTAATTCTTAGTATGGCTAGATGGGGGACAAATTGGTCTATAACAAACTCAAAGGACATCCCCGTATCTCCAGTAGAAACAGAGTTATGGGCCTGCAAAGTATAGTCTAATGCATTTCCTATGGACAGGTTGTTTGTTTACGTTTAGCTTAATTACTCGGCCCCTGTTTGTCGTAGCTCAATGTTTTTAGTATGGTTAGATGAAGGACAAATTGGACTAAAACATATCCTAAGAACATCCCGGTATCTCTAGTAGACACAGAGTTATGGGCCTGCAAAGTATAGTCTAATGCATTTCCTATGGACGGGTTGTTTGTTTACGTTTAGCTTAATTACTCGGCCCCTGTTTGTCGTAGCTCAATGTTTTTAGTATGGTTAGATGGGGGACAAATTGGACTATAACATACTCAAAGGACATCCCCGTATCTCCAGTGGAAACAGAGTTACGAGCCTGCAAAATATAGTCTAACTCATTTCCTATGGAGGGGGTTTGTTTCTTTACGTTTTGCTTAAGTACTCGGCCCCTGTTTGTCGTATCCCAAAGTTTTTAGTATGGTTAGCTGAAGGACAATTTGGACTATAACATATCCTAAGGACATCCCCGTATCTCTAGTAGACACAGAGTTATGGGCCTGCAAAGCATAGTCTAATGCATTTCCTTTGGACGGGTTGTTTGTTTTAGTGTAGCGGTTATCGCATCCGCCTCACTCCCGGAAGGCCACAGGTTCGAAACCGCGAAGTTTTTTTTTTGCTTGGAACATGCAAAGACCTTTATAATTATCCGAACATTTGTGTCAAGGTCACATTATTTACATCCCCGTATCTCTGGTAGAACCAGAGATACGAGCCTGCAAAGTTTATTTTCAAAAATCAAAAGTAACCTTCTAACAATAAGTGAGACAAAAAATAAGTTGACGACGATATTGAGGTAGCCTCAAGTTTAAAGTATCCTTGTATGGGGAGCAAAGAGTACTATAACATATCCAAAGGAGATCCCAGTATCTCTTGTAGAACAAGAGTTATGAGCCTCCAAAGTTTAGTGCAAAAATCAAAACTAACATAATAAAAATAAGTGAGACGATACCAAAGTTGACGAACATTTTGCTTAATATCTCGGCCCCTGTTTGTCGTAGCTCAATGTTTCTAGTATGGTTAGATGGGGGACAATTTGGACTAGAACATATCCTAAGGACATCCCCGTATCTCTAGTAAACACAGAGTTATGGGCCTGCAAAGCATAGTCTAATGCATTTCCTTTGGACGGGTTGTTTGTTTACGTTTAGCTTAATTACTCGGCCCCTGTTTGTCGTAGCCCAACGTTTTTAGTATGGTTAGATGGGGGACAATTTGGACTATAACATATCCTAAGGACATCCCGGTATGTCTAGTAGACACAGAGTTATGGGCCTTGCAAAGTATAGTCTAATGCATTTTCTATGGAGGGGTTTGTTTGTTCACGTTTTGCTTAATTACTTGACCCTGTTCTTTCGATTAAAAATAATAACATATCTTTAGTGTAGCGGTTATCGCATCCGCCTCACTCCCGGAAGGCCACAGGTTCGAAACCGTGAGGTTTTTTTTTTGCTTGGAACATGCAAAGACCTTTATAATTATCCGAACATTTGTGTCAAGGTCACATTATTTACATCCCCGTATCTCTGGTAGAACCAGAGTTACGAGCCTGCAAAGTTTATTTTCAAAAATCAAAAGTAACCTTCTAACAATAAGTGAGACAAAAAATAAGTTGACGACGATATTGAGGTAACCTCAAGTTTAAAGTATCCTTGTATGGGGAGCAAAGAGTACTATAACATATCCAAAGGAGATCCCAGTATCTCTTGTAGAACAAGAGTTAGGAGCCTCCAAAGTTTAGTGCAAAAATCATAAGTAACATAATAAAAATAAGTGAGACGATACCAAAGTTGACGAACATTTTGCTTAATATCTCGGCCCCTGTTTGTCGTAGCTCAATGTTTTTAGTATGGTTAGATGGGGGACAATTTGGACTATATCACATCCTAAGGACATCCCCGTATCTCTTGTAGACGCAGAGTTATGGGACTGCAAAGTATAGACTAATGCATTTCCTAGGGAGGGGGTTTGTTTCTTTACGTTTTGCTTAAGTACTCGGCCCCTGTTTGTCGTAGCCCAAAGTTTTTAGTATGGTTAGATGAAGGACAATTTGGACTATAACATATCCTAAGGACATCCACATATCTCTAGTAGACACAGAGTTATGGGCCTGCAAAGCATAGTCTAATGCATTTCCTTTGGACGGGTTGTTTGTTTACGTTTAGCTTAATTACTCGGCCCCTGTTTTTCGTAGCTCAATGGTTTTAGTATGGTTAGATGGGGGACAAATTGGAATATAACATACTCAAAGGACATCGCCGTATCTACAGTAGAAACAGAGTTACGAGCCTGCAAAGTATAGTCTAACGCATTTTCTATGGAGGGGTTTGTTTGTTCATGTATTGCTTAATTACTTGACCCTGTTCTTTCGATTAAAAATGATAACATATCTTAAGTGTAGCGGTTATCGCATCCGCCTCACTCCCGGAAGGCCACAGGTTCGAAACCGCGAAGTTTTTTTTTATAATTATCCGAACATTTGTGTCAAGGTCACATTATTTACATCCCCGTATCTCTGGTAGAACCAGAGTTACGAGCCTCCAGAATTTAGTCTAATGGATTTCCTATGGAGGGGTTTGTTTGTTTACGATTAGCTTAATTACTCGACTACTGTTTGTCGTAGCTCAATGTTTTTAGTATGGTTAGATGGGGGACAAATTGGACTATAACATACTCAAAGGACATCCCCGTATCTACAGTAGAAACAGATTTACGAGCCTGCAAAATATAGTCTAATGCATTTTCTATGGAGGGGTTTGTTTGTTCACGTATTGCTTAATTACTTGACCCTGTTCTTTCGATTAAAAATAATAACATGTCTTTAGTGTAGCGGTTATCGCATCCGCCTCACCCCGGAAGGCCACAGGTTCGAAACCGCGAAAATTTTTTTTGCTTGGAACATGCAAAGACCTTTATAATTATCCGAACATTTGTGTCAAGGTCACATTATTTACATCCCCGTATCTCTGGTAGAACCAGAGTTACGAGCCTGCAAAGTTTATTTTCAAAAATCAAAAGTAACCTTCTAACAATAAGTGAGACAAAAAATAAGTTGACGACGATATTGAGGTAGCCTCAAGTTTAAAGTATCCTTGTATGGGGAGCAAAGAGTACTATAACATATCCAAAGGAGATCCCAGTATCTCTTGTAGAACAAGAGTTATGAGCCTCCAAAGTTTAGTGCAAAAATCATAAGTAACATAATAAAAATAAGTGAGACGATACCAAAGTTGACGAACATTTTGCTTAATATCTCGGCCCTTGTTTGTCGTAGCTCAATGTTTTTAGTATGGTTAGATGGGGGACAAATTGGACTATAACATACTCAAAGGACATCCCCGTATCTCCAGTAGAAACAGAGTTACGAGCCTGCAAAGTATAGTCTAATGCATTTTCTATGGAGGGGTTTGTTTGTTCACGTATTGCTTAATTACTTGACCCTGTTCTTTCGATTAAAAATAATAACATATCTTTAGTGTAGCGGTTATCGCATCCGCCTCACTCCCGGAAGGCCACAGGTTCGAAACCGCGAGGTTTTTTTTGCTTGGAACATGCAAAGACCTTTATAATTATCCGAACATTTGTGTCAAGGTCACATTATTTACATCCCCGTATCTCTGGTAGAACCAGAGTTACGAGCCTCCAGAATTTAGTCTAATGTATTTCCTATGGAGGGGTTTGTTTGTTTACGATTAGCTTAATTACTCGACTACTGTTTGTCGTAGCCCTAATTCTTAGTATGGCTAGATGGGGGACAAATTGGTCTATAACATACTCAAAGGACATCCCCGTATCTCCAGTAGAAACAGAGTTACGAGCCTGCAAAGTTTATTTTCAAAAATCAAAAGTAACCTTCTAACAATAAGTGAGACAAAAAGTAAGTTGACGACGATATTGAGGTAGCCTCAAGTTTAAAGTATCCTTGTATGGGGAGCAAAGAGTACTATAGCATATCCAAAGGAGATCCCAGTATCTCTTGTAGAACAAGAGTTATGAGCCTCCAAAGTTTAGTGCAAAAATCATAAGTAACATAATAAAAATAAGTGAGACGATACCAAGTTGACGAACATTTTGCTTAATATCTCGGCCCCTGTTTGTCGTAGCTCAATGTTTTTAGTATGGTTAGATGGGGGACAATTTGGACTATAACATATACTAAGGACATCCCCGTATCTCTAGTAAACACAGAGTTATGGGCCTGCAAAGCATAGTCTAATGCATTTCCTTTGGACGGGTTGTTTGTTTACGTTTAGCTTAATTACTCGGCCCCTGTTTTTCGTAGCTCAATGTTTTTAGTATGGTTAGATGGGGGACAAATTGGAATATAACATACTCAAAGGACATCGCCGTATCTACAGTAGAAACAGAGTTACGAGCCTGCAAAGTATAGTCTAATGCATTTTCTATGGAGGGGTTTGTTTGTACATGTATTGCTTAATTACTTGACCCTGTTCTTTCGATTAAAAATAATAACATATCTTTAGTGTAGCGGTTATCGCATCCGCCTCACTCCCGGAAGGCCACAGGTTCGAAACCGCGAAGCTTTTTTTTTTTTGCTTGGAACATGCAAAGACCTTTATAATTATCCGAACATTTGTGTCAAGGTCACATTATTTACATCCCCGTATCTCTGGTAGAACCAGAGTTACGAGCCTGCAAAGCATAGTCTAATGCATTTCCTTTGGACGGGTTGTTTGTTTACGTTTAGCTTAATTACTCGGCCCCTGTTTTTCGTAGCTCAATGTTTTTAGTATGGTTAGATGGGGGACAAATTGGACTATAACATACTCAAAGGACATCCCCCTATCTCCAGTGGAAACAGAGTTACGAGCCTGCAAAGTATAGTCTAACTCATTTCCAATGGAGGGGGTTTGTTTCTTTACGTTTCGCTTAAGTACTCGGCCCCTGTTTGTCGTAGCCCAAAGTTTTTAGTATGGTTAGATGAATGACAAATTGGACTATAACATATCCTAAGGACATCCCGGTATGTCTAGTAGACACAGAGTTATGGGCCTTGCAAAGTATAGTCTAATGCATTTTCTATGGAGGGGTTTGTTTGTTCACGTATTGCTTAATTACTTGACCCTGTTCTTTCGATTAAAAATAATAAGATATCTTTAGTGTAGCGGTTATCGCATCCGCCTCACTCCCGGAATGCCACAGGTTCGAAACCGCGAAGCTTTTTTTTTTGCTTGGAACATGCAAAGACCTTTATAATTATCCGAACATTTGTGTCAAGGTCACATTATTTACATCCCCGTATCTCTGGTAGAACCAGAGTTACGAGCCTGCAAAGTCTATTTTCAAAAATCAAAAGTAACCTTCTAACAATAAGTAAGACAAAAAATAAGTTGACGACGATATTGAGGTAGCCTCAAGTTTAAAGTATCCTTGTATGGGGAGCAAAGAGTACTATAACATATCCAAAGGAGAACCCAGTACCTCTTGTAGAACAAGAGTTATGAGCCTTCAAAGTTTAGTGCAAAAATCATAAGTAACATAATAAAAATAAGTGAGACGATACCAAAGTTGACGAACATTTTGCTTAATATCTCGGCCCCTGTTTGTCGTAGCTCAATGTTTTTAGTATGGTTAGATGGGGGACAATTTGGACTATAACATATCCTAAGGACATCCCCGTATCTCTAGTAGACACAGAGTTATGGGCCTGCAAAATATAGTCTAATGCATTTCCTATGGACGGGTTGTTTGTTTACGTTTAGCTTAATTACTCGGCCCCTGTTTGTCGTAGCTCAATATTTTTAGTATGGTTAGATGGGGGACAAATTGGACTATAACATACTCAAAGGACATCCCCGTATCTCCAGTAGAAACAGAGTTACGAGCCTGCAAAGTATAGTCTAATGCATTTCCTATGGAGGGGGTTTGTTTCGTTACGTTTTGCTTAAGTACTCGGCCCCTGTTTGTCGTAGCCCAAAGTTTTTAGTATGGTTAGATGAAGGACAATTTGGACTATAACATATCCTAACGACATCCCCGTATCTCTAGTAGACACAGAGTTATGGGCCTGCAAAGTATAGTCTAATGCATTTCCTATGGAGGGGTTTGTTTGTTTACGATTAGCTTAATTACTCGGCCCCTGTTTGTCGTAGCTCAATGTTTTTAGTATGGTTAGATGGGGGACAATTTGGACTAGAACATATCCTAAGGACATCCCCGTATCTCTAGTAAACACAGAGTTATGGGCCTGCAAAGCATAGTCTAATGCATTTCCTTTGGACGGGTTGTTTGTTTACGTTTAGCTTAATTACTCGGCCCCTGTTTGTCGTAGCCCAACGTTTTTAGTATGGTTAGATGGGGGACAATTTGGACTATAACATATCCTAAGGACATCCCGGTATGTCTAGTAGACACAGAGTTATGGGCCTTGCAAAGTATAGTCTAATGCATTTCCTATGGAGGGGTTTGTTTGTTTACGATTAGCTTAATTACTCGGCCCCTGTTTGTCGTAGCTCAATGTTTTTAGTATGGTTAGATGGGGGACAAATTGGACTAAAACATACTCAAAGGACATCCCCGTATCTACAGTAGAAACAGAGTTACGAGCCTGCAAAGTATAGTCTAATGCATTTTCTATGGAGGGGTTTGTTTGTTCACGTATTGCTTAATTACTTGACCCTGTTCTTTCGATTAAAAATAATAACATATCTTTAGTGTAGCGGTTATCGCATCCGCCTCACTCCCGGAAGGCCACAGGTTCGAAACCGCGAAGTTTTTTTTTATAATTATCCGAACATTTGTGTCAAGGTCACATTATTTACATCCCCGTATCTCTGGTAGAACCAGAGTTACCAGCCTCCAGAATTTAGTCTAATGTATTTCCTATGGAGGGGTTTGTTTTTTTACGATTAGCTTAATTACTCGACTACTGTTTGTCGAAGCCCTAATTCTTAGTATGGCTAGATGGGGGACAAATTGGTCTATAACAAACTCAAAGGACATCCCCGTATCTCCAGTAGAAACAGAGTTATGGGCCTGCAAAGTATAGTCTAATGCATTTCCTATGGACAGGTTGTTTGTTTACGTTTAGCTTAATTACTCGGCCCCTGTTTGTCGTAGCTCAATGTTTTTAGTATGGTTAGATGAAGGACAAATTGAACTAAAACATATCCTAAGAACATCCCGGTATCTCTAGTAGACACAGAGTTATGGGCCTGCAAAGTATAGTCTAATGCATTTCCTATGGACGGGTTGTTTGTTTACGTTTAGCTTAATTACTCGGCCCCTGTTTGTCGTAGCTCAATGTTTTTAGTATGGTTAGATGGGGGACAAATTGGACTATAACATACTCAAAGGACATCCCCGTATCTCCAGTGGAAACAGAGTTACGAGCCTGCAAAATATAGTCTAACTCATTTCCTATGGAGGGGGTTTGTTTCTTTACGTTTTGCTTAAGTACTCGGCCCCTGTTTGTCGTATCCCAAAGTTTTTAGTATGGTTAGCTGAAGGACAATTTGGACTATAACATATCCTAAGGACATCCCCGTATCTCTAGTAGACACAGAGTTATGGGCCTGCAAAGCATAGTCTAATGCATTTCCTTTGGACGGGTTGTTTGTTTTAGTGTAGCGGTTATCGCATCCGCCTCACTCCCGGAAGGCCACAGGTTCGAAACCGCGAAGTTTTTTTTTTGCTTGGAACATGCAAAGACCTTTATAATTATCCGAACATTTGTGTCAAGGTCACATTATTTACATCCCCGTATCTCTGGTAGAACCAGAGATACGAGCCTGCAAAGTTTATTTTCAAAAATCAAAAGTAACCTTCTAACAATAAGTGAGACAAAAAATAAGTTGACGACGATATTGAGGTAGCCTCAAGTTTAAAGTATCCTTGTATGGGGAGCAAAGAGTACTATAACATATCCAAAGGAGATCCCAGTATCTCTTGTAGAACAAGAGTTATGAGCCTCCAAAGTTTAGTGCAAAAATCAAAACTAACATAATAAAAATAAGTGAGACGATACCAAAGTTGACGAACATTTTGCTTAATATCTCGGCCCCTGTTTGTCGTAGCTCAATGTTTCTAGTATGGTTAGATGGGGGACAATTTGGACTAGAACATATCCTAAGGACATCCCCGTATCTCTAGTAAACACAGAGTTATGGGCCTGCAAAGCATAGTCTAATGCATTTCCTTTGGACGGGTTGTTTGTTTACGTTTAGCTTAATTACTCGGCCCCTGTTTGTCGTAGCCCAACGTTTTTAGTATGGTTAGATGGGGGACAATTTGGACTATAACATATCCTAAGGACATCCCGGTATGTCTAGTAGACACAGAGTTATGGGCCTTGCAAAGTATAGTCTAATGCATTTTCTATGGAGGGGTTTGTTTGTTCACGTTTTGCTTAATTACTTGACCCTGTTCTTTCGATTAAAAATAATAACATATCTTTAGTGTAGCGGTTATCGCATCCGCCTCACTCCCGGAAGGCCACAGGTTCGAAACCGTGAGGTTTTTTTTTTGCTTGGAACATGCAAAGACCTTTATAATTATCCGAACATTTGTGTCAAGGTCACATTATTTACATCCCCGTATCTCTGGTAGAACCAGAGTTACGAGCCTGCAAAGTTTATTTTCAAAAATCAAAAGTAACCTTCTAACAATAAGTGAGACAAAAAATAAGTTGACGACGATATTGAGGTAACCTCAAGTTTAAAGTATCCTTGTATGGGGAGCAAAGAGTACTATAACATATCCAAAGGAGATCCCAGTATCTCTTGTAGAACAAGAGTTAGGAGCCTCCAAAGTTTAGTGCAAAAATCATAAGTAACATAATAAAAATAAGTGAGACGATACCAAAGTTGACGAACATTTTGCTTAATATCTCGGCCCCTGTTTGTCGTAGCTCAATGTTTTTAGTATGGTTAGATGGGGGACAATTTGGACTATATCACATCCTAAGGACATCCCCGTATCTCTTGTAGACGCAGAGTTATGGGACTGCAAAGTATAGACTAATGCATTTCCTAGGGAGGGGGTTTGTTTCTTTACGTTTTGCTTAAGTACTCGGCCCCTGTTTGTCGTAGCCCAAAGTTTTTAGTATGGTTAGATGAAGGACAATTTGGACTATAACATATCCTAAGGACATCCACATATCTCTAGTAGACACAGAGTTATGGGCCTGCAAAGCATAGTCTAATGCATTTCCTTTGGACGGGTTGTTTGTTTACGTTTAGCTTAATTACTCGGCCCCTGTTTTTCGTAGCTCAATGGTTTTAGTATGGTTAGATGGGGGACAAATTGGAATATAACATACTCAAAGGACATCGCCGTATCTACAGTAGAAACAGAGTTACGAGCCTGCAAAGTATAGTCTAACGCATTTTCTATGGAGGGGTTTGTTTGTTCATGTATTGCTTAATTACTTGACCCTGTTCTTTCGATTAAAAATGATAACATATCTTAAGTGTAGCGGTTATCGCATCCGCCTCACTCCCGGAAGGCCACAGGTTCGAAACCGCGAAGTTTTTTTTTATAATTATCCGAACATTTGTGTCAAGGTCACATTATTTACATCCCCGTATCTCTGGTAGAACCAGAGTTACGAGCCTCCAGAATTTAGTCTAATGGATTTCCTATGGAGGGGTTTGTTTGTTTACGATTAGCTTAATTACTCGACTACTGTTTGTCGTAGCTCAATGTTTTTAGTATGGTTAGATGGGGGACAAATTGGACTATAACATACTCAAAGGACATCCCCGTATCTACAGTAGAAACAGATTTACGAGCCTGCAAAATATAGTCTAATGCATTTTCTATGGAGGGGTTTGTTTGTTCACGTATTGCTTAATTACTTGACCCTGTTCTTTCGATTAAAAATAATAACATATCTTTAGTGTAGCGGTTATCGCATCCGCCTCACCCCGGAAGGCCACAGGTTCGAAACCGCGAAAATTTTTTTTGCTTGGAACATGCAAAGACCTTTATAATTATCCGAACATTTGTGTCAAGGTCACATTATTTACATCCCCGTATCTCTGGTAGAACCAGAGTTACGAGCCTGCAAAGTTTATTTTCAAAAATCAAAAGTAACCTTCTAACAATAAGTGAGACAAAAAATAAGTTGACGACGATATTGAGGTAGCCTCAAGTTTAAAGTATCCTTGTATGGGGAGCAAAGAGTACTATAACATATCCAAAGGAGATCCCAGTATCTCTTGTAGAACAAGAGTTATGAGCCTCCAAAGTTTAGTGCAAAAATCATAAGTAACATAATAAAAATAAGTGAGACGATACCAAAGTTGACGAACATTTTGCTTAATATCTCGGCCCTTGTTTGTCGTAGCTCAATGTTTTTAGTATGGTTAGATGGGGGACAAATTGGACTATAACATACTCAAAGGACATCCCCGTATCTCCAGTAGAAACAGAGTTACGAGCCTGCAAAGTATAGTCTAATGCATTTTCTATGGAGGGGTTTGTTTGTTCACGTATTGCTTAATTACTTGACCCTGTTCTTTCGATTAAAAATAATAACATATCTTTAGTGTAGCGGTTATCGCATCCGCCTCACTCCCGGAAGGCCACAGGTTCGAAACCGCGAGGTTTTTTTTGCTTGGAACATGCAAAGACCTTTATAATTATCCGAACATTTGTGTCAAGGTCACATTATTTACATCCCCGTATCTCTGGTAGAACCAGAGTTACGAGCCTCCAGAATTTAGTCTAATGTATTTCCTATGGAGGGGTTTGTTTGTTTACGATTAGCTTAATTACTCGACTACTGTTTGTCGTAGCCCTAATTCTTAGTATGGCTAGATGGGGGACAAATTGGTCTATAACATACTCAAAGGACATCCCCGTATCTCCAGTAGAAACAGAGTTACGAGCCTGCAAAGTTTATTTTCAAAAATCAAAAGTAACCTTCTAACAATAAGTGAGACAAAAAGTAAGTTGACGACGATATTGAGGTAGCCTCAAGTTTAAAGTATCCTTGTATGGGGAGCAAAGAGTACTATAGCATATCCAAAGGAGATCCCAGTATCTCTTGTAGAACAAGAGTTATGAGCCTCCAAAGTTTAGTGCAAAAATCATAAGTAACATAATAAAAATAAGTGAGACGATACCAAGTTGACGAACATTTTGCTTAATATCTCGGCCCCTGTTTGTCGTAGCTCAATGTTTTTAGTATGGTTAGATGGGGGACAATTTGGACTATAACATATACTAAGGACATCCCCGTATCTCTAGTAAACACAGAGTTATGGGCCTGCAAAGCATAGTCTAATGCATTTCCTTTGGACGGGTTGTTTGTTTACGTTTAGCTTAATTACTCGGCCCCTGTTTTTCGTAGCTCAATGTTTTTAGTATGGTTAGATGGGGGACAAATTGGAATATAACATACTCAAAGGACATCGCCGTATCTACAGTAGAAACAGAGTTACGAGCCTGCAAAGTATAGTCTAATGCATTTTCTATGGAGGGGTTTGTTTGTACATGTATTGCTTAATTACTTGACACTGTTCTTTCGATTAAAAATAATAACATATCTTTAGTGTAGCGGTTATCGCATCCGCCTCACTCCCGGAAGGCCACAGGTTCGAAACCGCGAGGTTTTTTTTGCTTGGAACATGCAAAGACCTTTATAATTATCCGAACATTTGTGTCAAGGTCACATTATTTACATCCCCGTATCTCTGGTAGAACCAGAGTTACGAGCCTCCAGAATTTAGTCTAATGTATTTCCTATGGAGGGGTTTGTTTGTTTACGATTAGCTTAATTACTCGACTACTGTTTGTCGTAGCCCTAATTCTTAGTATGGCTAGATGGGGGACAAATTGGTCTATAACATACTCAAAGGACATCCCCGTATCTCCAGTAGAAACAGAGTTACGAGCCTGCAAAGTTTATTTTCAAAAATCAAAAGTAACCTTCTAACAATAAGTGAGACAAAAAGTAAGTTGACGACGATATTGAGGTAGCCTCAAGTTTAAAGTATCCTTGTATGGGGAGCAAAGAGTACTATAGCATATCCAAAGGAGATCCCAGTATCTCTTGTAGAACAAGAGTTATGAGCCTCCAAAGTTTAGTGCAAAAATCATAAGTAACATAATAAAAATAAGTGAGACGATACCAAGTTGACGAACATTTTGCTTAATATCTCGGCCCCTGTTTGTCGTAGCTCAATGTTTTTAGTATGGTTAGATGGGGGACAATTTGGACTATAACATATACTAAGGACATCCCCGTATCTCTAGTAAACACAGAGTTATGGGCCTGCAAAGCATAGTCTAATGCATTTCCTTTGGACGGGTTGTTTGTTTACGTTTAGCTTAATTACTCGGCCCCTGTTTTTCGTAGCTCAATGTTTTTAGTATGGTTAGATGGGGGACAAATTGGAATATAACATACTCAAAGGACATCGCCGTATCTACAGTAGAAACAGAGTTACGAGCCTCCAAAGTATAGTCTAATGCATTTTCTATGGAGGGGTTTGTTTGTACATGTATTGCTTAATTACTTGACCCTGTTCTTTCGATTAAAAATAATAACATATCTTTAGTGTAGCGGTTATCGCATCCGCCTCACTCCCGGAAGGCCACAGGTTCGAAACCGCGAGGTTTTTTTTGCTTGGAACATGCAAAGACCTTTATAATTATCCGAACATTTGTGTCAAGGTCACATTATTTACATCCCCGTATCTCTGGTAGAACCAGAGTTACGAGCCTCCAGAATTTAGTCTAATGTATTTCCTATGGAGGGGTTTGTTTGTTTACGATTAGCTTAATTACTCGACTACTGTTTGTCGTAGCCCTAAGTCTTAGTATGGCTAGATGGGGGACAAATTGGTCTATAACATACTCAAAGGACATCCCCGTATCTCCAGTAGAAACAGAGTTACGAGCCTGCAAAGTTTATTTTCAAAAATCAAAAGTAACCTTCTAACAATAAGTGAGACAAAAAGTAAGTTGACGACGATATTGAGGTAGCCTCAAGTTTAAAGTATCCTTGTATGGGGAGCAAAGAGTACTATAGCATATCCAAAGGAGATCCCAGTATCTCTTGTAGAACAAGAGTTATGAGCCTCCAAAGTTTAGTGCAAAAATCATAAGTAACATAATAAAAATAAGTGAGACGATACCAAGTTGACGAACATTTTGCTTAATATCTCGGCCCCTGTTTGTCGTAGCTCAATGTTTTTAGTATGGTTAGATGGGGGACAATTTGGACTATAACATATACTAAGGACATCCCCGTATCTCTAGTAAACACAGAGTTATGGGCCTGCAAAGCATAGTCTAATGCATTTCCTTTGGACGGGTTGTTTGTTTACGTTTAGCTTAATTACTCGGCCCCTGTTTTTCGTAGCTCAATGTTTTTAGTATGGTTAGATGGGGGACAAATTGGAATATAACATACTCAAAGGACATCGCCGTATCTACAGTAGAAACAGAGTTACGAGCCTGCAAAGTATAGTCTAATGCATTTTCTATGGAGGGGTTTGTTTGTACATGTATTGCTTAATTACTTGACCCTGTTATTTCGATTAAAAATAATAACATATCTTTAGTGTAGCGGTTATCGCATCCGCCTCACTCCCGGAAGGCCACAGGTTCGAAACCGCGAGGTTTTTTTTGCTTGGAACATGCAAAGACCTTTATAATTATCCGAACATTTGTGTCAAGGTCACATTATTTACATCCCCGTATCTCTGGTAGAACCAGAGTTACGAGCCTCCAGAATTTAGTCTAATGTATTTCCTATGGAGGGGTTTGTTTGTTTACGATTAGCTTAATTACTCGACTACTGTTTGTCGTAGCCCTAATTCTGAGTATGGCTAGATGGGGGACAAATTGGTCTATAACATACTCAAAGGACATCCCCGTATCTCCAGTAGAAACAGAGTTACGAGCCTGCAAAGTTTATTTTCAAAAATCAAAAGTAACCTTCTAACAATAAGTGAGACAAAAAGTAAGTTGACGACGATATTGAGGTAGCCTCAAGTTTAAAGTATCCTTGTATGGGGAGCAAAGAGTACTATAACATATCCAAAGGAGATCCCAGTATCTCTTGTAGAACAAGAGTTATGAGCCTCCAAAGTTTAGTGCAAAAATCATAAGTAACATAATATAAATAAGTGAGACGATACCAAGTTGACGAACATTTTGCTTAATATCTCGGCCCCTGTTTGTCCTAGCTCAATGTTTTTAGTATGGTTAGATGGGGGATAATTTGGACTATAACATATCCTAAGGACATCCCCGTATCTCTAGTAAACACAGAGTTATGGGCCTGCAAAGCATAGTCTAAGGCATTTCCTTTGGACGGGTTGTTTGTTTACGTTTAGCTTAATTACTCGGCCCCTGTTTTTCGTAGCTCAATGTTTTTAGTATGGTTAGATGGGGGACAAATTGGAATATAACATACTCAAAGGACATCGCCGTATCTACAGTAGAAACAGAGTTACGAGCCTGCAAAGTATACTCTAATGCATTTTCTATGGAGGGGTTTGTTTGTTCATGTATTGCTTAATTACTTGACCCTGTTCTTTCGATTAAAAATAATAACATATCTTTAGTGTAGCGGTTATCGCATCCGCCTCACTCCCGGAAGGCCACAGGTTCGAAACCGCGAAGTTTTTTTTTATAATTATCCGAACATTTGTGTCAAGGTCACATTATTTACATCCCCGTATCTCTGGTAGAACCAGAGTTACGAGCCTCCAGAATTTAGTCTAATGTATTTCCTATGGACGGGTTGTTTGTTTACGTTTAGCTTAATTACTCGGTCCCTGCTGTTCGTAGCTCAATGTTTTTAGTATGGTTAGATGGGGGACAAATTGGAATATAACATACTCAAAGGACATCGCCGTATCTACAGTAGAAACAGAGTTACGAGCCTGCAAAGTATAGTCTAATGCATTTTCTATGGAGGGGTTTGTTTCTTCATGTATTGCTTAATTACTTGACCCTGTTCTTTCGATTAAAAATAATAACATATCTTTAGTGTAGCGGTTATCGCATCCGTCTCACTCCCGGAAGGCCACAGGTTCGAAACCGCGAAGTTTTTTTTATAATTATCCGAACATTTGTGTCAAGGTCACATTATTTACATCCCCGTATCTCTGGTAGAACCAGAGTTACGAGCCTCCAGAATTTAGTCTAATGTATTTCCTATGGACGGGTTGTTTGTTTACGTTTAGCTTAATTACTCGGCCCCTGTTTTTCGTAGCTCAATGTTTTTAGTATGGTTAGATGGGGGACAAATTGGAATATAACATACTCAAAGGACATCGCCGTATCTACAGTAGAAACAGAGTTACGAGCCTGCAAAGTATAGTCTAATGCATTTTCTATGGAGGGGTTTGTTTGTTCATGTATTGCTTAATTACTTGACCCTGTTCTTTCGATTAAAAATAATAACATATCTTCAGTGTAGCGGTTATCGCATCCGCCTCACTCCCGGAAGGCCACAGGTTCGAAACCGCGAAGTTTTTTTTTATAATTATCCGAACATTTGTGTCAAGGTCACATTATTTACATCCCCGTATCTCTGGTAGAACCAGAGTTACGAGCCTCCAGAATTTAGTCTAATGTATTTCCTATGGACGGGTTGTTTGTTTACGTTTAGCTTAATTACTCGGCCCCTGCTGTTCGTAGCTCAATGTTTTTAGTATGGTTAGATGGGGGACAAATTGGAATATAACATACTCAAAGGACATCGCCGTATCTACAGTAGAAACAGAGTTACGAGCCTGCAAAGTATAGTCTAATGCATTTTCTATGGAGGGGTTTGTTTCTTCATGTATTGCTTAATTACTTGACCCTGTTCTTTCGATTAAAAATAATAACATATCTTTAGTGTAGCGGTTATCGCATCCGCCTCACTCCCGGAAGGCCACAGGTTCGAAACCGCGAAGTTTTTTTTATAATTATCCGAACATTTGTGTCAAGGTCACATTATTTACATCCCCGTATCTCTGGTAGAACCAGAGTTACGAGCCTCCAGAATTTAGTCTAATGTATTTCCTATGGACGGGTTGTTTGTTTACGTTTAGCTTAATTACTCGGCCCCTGTTTTTCGTAGCTCAATGTTTTTAGTATGGTTAGATGGGGGACAAATTGGAATATAACATACTCAAAGGACATCGCCGTATCTACAGTAGAAACAGAGTTACGAGCCTGCAAAGTATAGTCTAATGCATTTTCTATGGAGGGGTTTGTTTGTTCATGTATTGCTTAATTACTTGACCCTGTTCTTTCGATTAAAAATAATAACATATCTTCAGTGTAGCGGTTATCGCATCCGCCTCACTCCCGGAAGGCCACAGGTTCGAAACCGCGAAGTTTTTTTTTATAATTATCCGAACATTTGTGTCAAGGTCACATTATTTACATCCCCGTATCTCTGGTAGAACCAGAGTTACGAGCCTCCAGAATTTAGTCTAATGTATTTCCTATGGACGGGTTGTTTGTTTACGTTTAGCTTAATTACTCGGCCCCTGTTTTTCGTAGCTCAATGTTTTTAGTATGGTTAGATGGGGGACAAATTGGAATATAACATACTCAAAGGACATCGCCGTATCTACAGTAGAAACAGAGTTACGAGCCTGCAAAGTATAGTCTAATGCATTTTCTATGGAGGGGTTTGTTTCTTCATGTATTGCTTAATTACTTGACCCTGTTCTTTCGATTAAAAATAATAACATATCTTCAGTGTAGCGGTTATCGCATCCGCCTCACTCCCGGAAGGCCACAGGTTCGAAACCGCGAAGTTTTTTTTATAATTATCCGAACATTTGGGTCAAGGTCACATTATTTACATCCCCGTATCTCTGGTAGAACCAGAGTTACGAGCCTCCAGAATTTAGTCTAATGTATTTCCTATGGACGGGTTGTTTGTTTACGTTTAGCTTAATTACTCGGCCCCTGTTTTTCGTAGCTCAATGTTTTTAGTATGGTTAGATGGGGGACAAATTGGAATATAACATACTCAAAGGACATCGCCGTATCTACAGTAGAAACAGAGTTACGAGCCTGCAAAGTATAGTCTAATGCATTTTCTATGGAGGGGTTTGTTTGTTCATGTATTGCTTAATTACTTGACCCTGTTCTTTCGATTAAAAATAATAACATATCTTTAGTGTAGCGGTTATCGCATCCGCCTCACTCCCGGAAGGCCACAGGTTCGAAACCGCGAAGTTTTTTTTTATAATTATCCGAACATTTGTGTCAAGGTCACATTATTTACATCCCCGTATCTCTGGTAGAACCAGAGTTACGAGCCTCCAGAATTTAGTCTAATGTATTTCCTATGGAGGGGTTTGTTTGTTTACGATTAGCTTAATTACTCGACTACTGTTTGTCGTAGCTCAATGTTTTTAGTATGGTTAGATGGGGGACAAATTGGACTATAACATACTCAAAGGACATCCCCGTATCTACAGTAGAAACAGAGTTACGAGCCTGCAAAGTATAGTCTAACTCATTTCCTATGGAGGGGGTTTGTTTCTTTACGTTTTGCTTAAGTACTCGGCCCCTGTTTGTCGTATTCCAAAGTTTTTAGTATGGTTAGATGAAAGACAAATTGGACTATAACATATCCTAAGGACATCCCGGTATCTCCAGTAGAAACAGAGTTACGAGCCTGCAAAGTTTATTTTCAAAAATCAAAAGTAACCTTCTAACAATAAGTGAGACAAAAAATAAGTTGACGACGATATTGAGGTAGCCTCAAGTTTAAAGCATCCTTGTATGGGGAGCAAAGAGTACTATAACATATCAAAAGGAGATCTCAGTATCTCTTGTAGAACAAGAGTTATGAGCCTCCAAAGTTTAGTGCAAAAATCATAAGTAACATAATAAAAATAAGTGAGACGATACCAAAGTTGACGAACATTTTGCTTAATATCTCGGCCCTTGTTTGTCGTAGCTCAATGTTTTTAGTATGGTTAGATGGGGGACAAATTGGACTATAACATACTCCAACCTATTGGTTAACAGCCGAACGCGCTAACCATTGAGCCACGGAAGCTCAGAAATTAAATGGTTGTCAGGTATTGTGGAAAAGTTTTGACTTTTAACGCTAAATCTGAGACCCCACAACACCTTTCCCGGGTGGGCTCGATACAACTAGAACGAATCATGTCAGGTGGGCAGGGAAGTGGGAAAAGGACGTGCCATGAAAATAGAGGCACCAAAGAAAAGTAGGAATGCCACCATCCACGTCGTTCATCCCTTCACACCAGGGGTACTAACTTATCTTTCCCTTTTAAACAACCATTTTTTACAGTGCAATTACTTATACCAGTATCAATGTCATTGTACCAAATTTTCTTTTTACCATATTTCACCAAATACATGTAATGCAATCACCTTATAAGTGTTCCTTTTAAACCAATACACCCTTTATACTTTTAACAAATACCAACATTACCTTTTACAAATAGTAATTTTACCTTTTACCAAACAACCTAGTTAACGGCAATAATGATTGGACAAAGTCAGCCAGGGACTCGCGAAGGGACCACCAAAAAGGGAGTATCCAAACTTCGGTCTGTACACCTGTTAATCACTCGTCGACGCCGTTCGAAATAAATCTTACAGCGCCGCTCGTATCGTGAATGCGCTACTAAGTGTATCGAAATAGCCAACTAATAATCGTCGCCTTTTTCTTAGGTACAGACTGTTAAAAAAGTCTTTGCGCGTTGCGTTTTTCGCATATATTTTACAATATTTCAAAAACTATTCAAGCTAGCGCTCTGGAATAAAGTGCGTTATAAAAGTTTTGCATTTCTCTTTCATATTTTACCCGTTCCAAAGTTGTCCTTTGCATACTTATACCGGAAACCGGAAATGTCAAAATTATCAACTTTGAAAATATTGGATTCTCGAAGATATAAATGCGATTTTCGGAATCCTTGGGGTCGATTCATATTTGAAAAGTGTTCACCAAATTCAATTCGGATGAATAGGTCACGAGTAATCAGCCTTTATTCAAAATCTGGCAACTTCGATTTAAATGGCGATAATTCATAATCGAGTATCGAATCTTTCTCGTAATAATGCTTGTTAGATGTTATGACACTTTATGCATATATATATGATTGGTCTTTTGGCGCAATACTTTGAAACAAATCAGACGTTCATTAAAGGGATGGTGAAGTGGAAAATGAAGTAATTTTTTTTAATTCTTCTATAAGACCAATCTGCATCGTGAAACATCCAGGAAATAACACCGAACGATTTTTAAACGACAATTAGTTTGAAATTTCATGGATAATTTTAAATAGGGATCTCCGACCAATCGCGTAGCGCCCCGCCTTTTTATCAACAATTTTCTCTTGGCACGCTCCGTGTTGAATAAATTTATCGCGAGACTTGAAAAAATTTGCACGATGTGACAATTGTGGCGCGAGACATGGAGTGTGCCACGAAAATTTTGTTAACGCAAAGGCACGGCGTTACGGGATTGGTCGGAGTTCCTTTTTTGAAATTATTCTTAAAATCTTAACCTAATTTGAATATTAAAATCAATGGGAGGTATTTCCTGAATTTTTCATTATGCATACTGGTAGAAGAATCAATAAAAAAATCACTTAATTTTCCACTTCCCACTCCCTTTAAGAGAAAACTCGCGTCTTTTGAAGAGGAGAAGCGGTTTGAAAATTTTGTTATTTGGGCCATGATATCATAATATTTAGAACTCATATTAATTACGTCTAGGTCTTCAGCCCGATTCATTGCAGCCTAGAGAAAATCTCATTCGTGATGGCGTATGCGCTTCACGTGATCCCTTCAAATAGACATATTCGACTATTCCAAATAAGAAACAACTTCAGAGGAGAGGGCTTCTATGCTAGGAATGTTCGCTACGCGATTGAGCTTCGCTAAACGGAGCCTGAGGTTGGCTATAGCCTCCCGCGTTTAGCGCAAATGTGAGGCCAGGGATAGATTTAATTTTAGAAGTGGGAATAGAGAATAGAGTAATCTAGGAACGCGTCAAATTCCCGGACCCCCTTCCACGGAAAGGAGGGGTATGAAAGAAGAGGCGTGTCAAAGCGACAAAGGTAAAAAGGAATAACGTATTTTTTGCCGATCTCGTCAGTAACGTCATAAAAACCTAGTTTAAGTGAGCTAATCTGAAATTTTAAACTTTTTATTACGGGTTGGAGGCAGGGGGCTCTATACTGGGCTATGAGTCGGACTGAATTAAACGCTAACCGTTCTCGAATCCTGCTTCTAAAATTAAATCTATCTCTATTGAGGCTTAATAATAAAGCCGACCACAACCAAAGCATAGGCAAAGGCGTATTTCACAACTGACGTTCAAAGCTACCGATGGAAAAACCTAAAAATTAAATGAAAACAAAAATGAATGCCTGTAAGAATGATCACAACTGAAAATAACAGCTAACAGCTTAAAACGAACCCGAACGGTAAACACTTGAAGTTGGCCTCTCTGCGCTGCTGGTCTGCTACTCCTTTCGTTTATTTTCTATGGCAAAAATACTAACTTTGGGAGGTATTGGGATATTAGGCCATTTTGTGTTTTAAGACTTTTATTGTGTAGAAAAGATAACTAGCCTTTTTAAAGAAATTTTGGATAACTATTAATATCATTATTGATAACTAGTTAAAAGTTGAAAAATGTTTATAAAATTTGGACGAACATTTTAAAATAACAAGACTTCCTTCGAGTTTCAAATTGAAGAATGCTCGTGTGCTTTATTGAACTATTTTATACAAACAAGACAGTCACTTTCAGCTTGAATTGTTGCTTGATATTTTATTGGACATCCCCTAGCCCTTGAAGGGAGGATGAAGAGGACAATAAAGTGATTTTTTTTTATCGATTCTTCTTCTAATTATAAGACCATTTTGCATAGTGAAACATCCAGGAAATACCGTCTGCGTTCTTGAACTATCTATTACAAACAAGACTGTCACTTTCAGTTTCAATTGTAGCTTAATATTTTACTTAACCTCCCGTAGCCCTTAAACACATTTTTAATCTTTTATTAAATGACAGACATAAACGCTAAATCAGGTTCAAGTCGGGCCAATCCAAAGCGTTAATTCCTTCGTTCTCCAAAAATCTTGCAACGAGTCGGGACGTATGGGTTGGACAATTGTCCTGCTGAGCCTGAAACCATACACTAAAACTATGTTTTAAGTTAATCAAGAATAACTATCAGGTTATTAATATTATTACCGGTCACGACGTGGGCTGGTTACTCATACGGAGAAAAAAATACCAGCGAACAGGGCGCATCTCTATTTTTAATATTACAATGCTTTACTTCCTAATTTCATTAGAGTTTATGTCTGTCTTTTAGAATACGATTAAGAATGTGTTTAATGGGAGGGTGAAATGAAAAATCAAATAATTTTTTATCGATTCTTCTACTAATTATAACACCATTCTGCATAGTGAAACATCCTGAAAATATCTCCGAATGGTTTTGAAACTCCAATTAGGTTCAGATTTTACGGAAAATTTGAAATAATGACCTCCGACCCATCGCGTAACGCCCTGCCTTCCTATTGACAAAATTCACGTGGCATGCTCCATGCCGAATGAAATTTATCGCGAGATTTAATAAAAATTGCTTGCGATGTGACTATCGTGGCGCGAGATATAGAGCGTGCAACGGAAATTTTGTTAACAGGAAGGCAGGGCGTTAAGCTATTAGTCAGTGGTGCTTACTTCAAATTATCTTTAAAATCTGAACCTAATTTGAATTTTAAAATCATTCGGAGACTATATTTCCTGGATGTTTCACTGTGCATATAATGGTCTCATAATAAGAAAAATCGATCAAAAAATCACTTTATTTTTCCTCTTCATCCTTCCTTTAACGACTAGGGGATGTCCAATAAAAGCAACAATTAAAACTGAAAGTGACTGTCTTTTTTGAAAAAAAATAGTTCAATAAAGCACACGAACATTCTTCAATTTGAAACTAAAAGGAAGTCTTGTTATTTAAATATTTTCGTCCAAATTTTATAAAAAAATTTCAACTTTTAACTAAATATTAAAATTTGTCCAAAGTTTCTTTAAACAAGGTCGTTTTTTCTTTCCTACACAATAAAAGTCTTAAAAAGTTAAAACTCAAATGCCCTAATATCCCATTCCTTCCAAAGTTAGTATTTTTGCCATAGAAAATAAACGAAAGGAGTAGCAGACCAGCAGCGCAGAGAGGCCAACTTCAAGTGTTTACCGTTCGCGTTCGTTTTAGCTGTTAGCTGTTATTTTCAGTTGTGATCATTCTTACCGGCATTCATTTTTTTTTCATTTAATTTTTAGGTTTTTCCATCCTTAGCTTTGAACGTCAGTTGTGAAATATGCCTTTGCCCATGCTTTGGTTGTGGTCGGCTTTATTATTAAGCCTCAATAGAGATAGATTTAATTTTAGAGGCAGGATTCGAGAACGGTTAGCGTTTAATTCAGTCCGACTCATAGCCCAGTATAGAGCCCCTCCCTCCAACCCGTAATAAAAAGTTTAAAATTTCACATTAGCTCACTTAAACTAGGTTTTTATGACGTTACTGACGGGATCGGCAAAAAATACGTTATTCCTTTTTACCTTTGTCGCTTTGACACGCCTCTTCTTTCATACCCCTCCTTTCCGTGGAAGGGGGTCCGGGAATTTGACGCGTTCCTAGATTACTCTATTCTCTATTCCCACTTCTAAAATTAAATCTATCCCTGGCCTCACATTTGCGCTAAACGCGGGAGGCTATAGCCAACCTCAGGCTCCGTTTAGCGAAGCTCAATCGCGTAGCGAACATTCCTAGCATAGAAGCCCTCTCCTCTGAAGTTGTTTCTTATTTGGAATAGTCGAATATGTCTATTTGAAGGGATCACGTGAAGCGCATACGCCATCACGAATGAGATTTTCTCTAGGCTGCAATGAATCGGGCTGAAGACCTAGACGTAATTAATATGAGTTCTAAATATTATGATATCATGGCCCAAATAACAAAATTTTCAAACCGCTTCTCCTCTTCAAAAGACGCGAGTTTTCTCTTAAAGGGAGTGGGAAGTGGAAAATTAAGTGATTTTTTTATTGATTCTTCTACCAGTATGCATAATGAAAAATTCAGGAAATACCTCCCATTGATTTTAATATTCAAATTAGGTTAAGATTTTAAGAATAATTTCAAAAAAGGAACTCCGACCAATCCCGTAACGCCGTGCCTTTGCGTTAACAAAATTTTCGTGGCACACTCCATGTCTCGCGCCACAATTGTCACATCGTGCAAATTTTTTCAAGTCTCGCGATAAATTTATTCAACACGGAGCGTGCCAAGAGAAAATTGTTGATAAAAAGGCGGGGCGCTACGCGATTGGTCGGCGATCCCTATTTAAAATTATCCATGAAATTTCAAACTAATTGTCGTTTAAAAATCGTTCGGTGTTATTTCCTGGATGTTTCACGATGCAGATTGGTCTTATAGAAGAATTAATAAAAAATTACTTTATTTTCCACTTCACCATCCCTTTAATGAACGTCTGATTTGTTTCAAAGTATTGCGCCAAAAGACCAATCATATATATATGCATAAAGTGTCATAACATCTAACAAGCATTATTACGAGAAAGATTCGATACTCGATTATGAATTATCGCCAATCTAACCAAGTTTGCCAGATTTTGAATAAAGGCTGATTACTCGTGACCTATTCATCCGAATTGAATTTGGTGAACACTTTTCAAATATGAATCGACCCCAAGGATTCCGAAAATCGCATTTATATCTTCGAGAATCCAATATTTTCAAAGTTGATAATTTTGACATTTCCGGTTTCCGGTATAAGTATGCAAAGGACAATTTTGGAACGGGTAAAATATGAAAGAGAAATTCAAAACTTTTATAACGCACTTTATTCCAGAGCGCTAGCTTGAATAGTTTTTGAAATATTGTAAAATATGTGCGAAAAACGCAACGCGCAAAGACTTTTTTAACAGTCTGTACGCCCCGATCAGGTCTTAATAATGCCCATGTGCAACTCTTTTATCTTGGCTAACCCTTTTATCCTTTTAGGAAAAGGTTCGTGCTCAATTAAGAGCTTTTTGTCCTTTCATGGACTTTGTCTAATGCCCGTGCTGGGGCATGGGAGGGGATACCCGGCTAGGTTATTTACTTATTTTCGCTCTTTATGGGGCATCTAATTTCTTACCGTGGCCACGCCATCATACAACCTCTCTTTCACAACAAGCCAAGACCGACCTATTGGTAATAAACCCTTATACCAAGCTCAACCAGAGCACTTAAACCAAGCTCAACCAGAACACCTTTAACCAATCTCAACCAGAGCACAACTTTAACCAAGCTCAACCAGAGGACAACTTTAACCAAGTTCAACCAGAGGACAACTTTAACCAAGCTCAACCAGAGCACAACTTTAACTCAGCTCAACCAGAGCACAACTTTAACTCAGCTCAACCAGAGCGCAACTTTAACCAAGCTCAACCAGAGCACAACTTTAACTCAGCTCAACCAGAGCACAACTTTAACTCAGCTCAACCAGAGCACAACTTTAACTCAGCTCAACCAGAGCACAACTTTAACCAAGCTCAACCAGAGCACAAGTTTCTATCTTACGTCAACTTAGTGTCAAACCTTCGTTTCACTTAATACAAATTTTTCTACGAACCCAACTTCATTGCGAAGTGCGAATCAATTTTATCAACCTGAAGTGTAACGGTTGTTCGTTGCTTCCAAACTGCATATAGTTGCATCCAACCTTGACAAACACCACTCCTTCGGCTTCTGTAGACTCTGATGTCTTTGGGCTGGGACTCCTTTATCCCGCTCCTTGTCGCTCTCCGCCGCTGGACTTCTTGCGGCACGTTCATGTACCCTTTCTCTCAGGCATCGGCAAAAAGCATCCATCGTGGAGTTGACTAGAGACTTGAAGATTTCCAAAATTTTTCGAAGTTCTCGAACCAAGTCCAATTTTCACAAAATTGTCCAATTAACGTAATTTTTCCCGAGCACGTAATTTGTCCCGGGCGCGTAATTAATCCCGAGCACGTAATTAGTCCCGGGTTTCGGCACCATTTTATGTTGCGACTTCCATCCCAACATAAGAGTTTGTGATACCCTTCTGATATCACATTGGCGGACTGAAACACCGATCTAAATCCCTAACTTATTTGTGTGTCTTTATTCAAAAACGAAGAAGCTCCAAATGCAATCGTCAATAATTTCTTTAATTGTTGTATTGTCTGTCAAATCATACTCAAATTAACATATCTTTACATTAATTTTCCTTAAAACACGTCCGTTTATCTAAAGTTCTAAATCTTTCTTTTACAACCTCTCTCGGCAGAGTCGGTTTGCTTTCTATATTGTCCGATGGTAACAAGCGCTCTTTTTCCATCAAGAGTCCAATACGTTCTACTCAGGCTTTGCTTTTGCTAGTTTTAACACAAAGTTCAAGTTTTACCCCCTATTATTGTTACAAAGCGATCCCCAATATTCGTCACTCCGAAGTTTTATGACTTTACAGGGCCAGAGGGCCTTTTAACATCCTAGTAACAAAAACCATCCGTCGAACCTTTCAAATGCATTACTATAGCCTTTACAATAGTACAGTATTTCTTAGCAATTACAGGCCGTGCCATACGACAGTTCTTATTTTGGTTTAGAGTTAAATGTTATCTTAAAGGTCTTTACATAAAAAACATATCAAACATAAGTATTCATTATAAGTAAACCTTAAATAATCTTAACTAAACTGTATCTAAACTAAATTCGGACCATAAAAACCCATAACTTCTGCTTATGGGAAAAAAGGTCCTGGGAAAACCCCAGTGGGGAAAACCATTAATTTCAATCATTATTTAGGTCTAAATGACCAGGCTCGTTGTGGATCGCCGGATTCAACAATCTGAGACCCTACAACACCTCTCCCGGGTGGGCTCGAACCACCAACCTTTCGAATAACAGCTGAACGCGCTAACCATTGCGCCACGGAAGCCCAAAAATTAAATGCTCGTCAGGTATTGTGTAAAAACCTTGACTTTTTACGTCACATCTGAGACCTCACAACACCACTCCCGGATGGGCTCGAACCACTAACCTATTGTTTAACAGCCGAACGCGCTAAACATTGCGCCACAGAAGCCCAAAAATTAAATGGTCGTCAGGTATTGTGGAAAAGTTTTGACTTTTTACGCTACATCTGAGACCCCACAACACCTCTCCCGGATGGGCTCGAACCACCAACCTTTCGATTAACAGCTGAACGCGCTAACCATTGCGCCACGGAAGCCCAAAAATTAAATGCTCGTCAGGTATTGTGTAAAAACCTTGACTTTTTACGTCACATCTGAGACCTCACAACACCACTCCCGGATGGGCTCGAACCACCAACCTATTGGTTAACAGCCGAACGCGCTAACCATTGCGCCACGGAAGCCCAAAAATTAAATGGTCGTCAGGTGTTGTGGAAAAAACCTTGACTTTTTACGTCACATCTGAGACGTCACAACACCGCTCCCGGATGGGCTCGAGCCACACACCTATTGGTTAACAGCCGAACGCGCTAACCTTTGAGCCACGGAAGCTCAGAAATTAAATGGTTGTCAGGTATTGTGTATAAGTTATGACTTTTTACGTTACATCTGAGACCCTACAACACCTCTTCCGGTTGGGCTCGAACCACCAACCTTTCGGTTAACAGCCGAACGCGCTAACCATTGCGCCAAGGAAGCCCAAAAATTTAATGGTCGTCAGGTATTGTTGCAAAACTTTGTCTTTCTACGTTACATTTGAGATAACACACCACCGCTCCCGGGTGGGCTCGAACCACCAACCTATTGGTTAACAGCCGAACGCGCTAACCATTGAGCCACGGAAGCTCAGAAATTAAATGGTTGTCACGTATTGTGGATAAGTTTTGCCTTTTTACGCTACATCTGAGACCCCACAACACCTCTTCCGGGTGCGCTTGAACCACCAGCCTTTCGATTAACAGTTGAACGCGCTAATAATTGCGCCAAGGAAGCCCAAAAATTAAATGTTCGTCAGGTATTGTGGAAAAACTCTGACATATTACGTTACATCTGAGACGTCACAACACCGCTCCAGGATGGGCTCGAACCACCAACCTTTAGGTTAACAGCCGAACGCGCTAACCATTGAGCCACGGAAGCCCAAAAATTAAATGCTCGTCAGGTATTGTGTAAAAACCTTGACTTTTTGCCTCACATCTGAGACCTCACAACACCGCTCCCGGATGGGCTCGAACAACCAACCTATTGGTTAACAGCCGAACGCGCTAACCAATGCGCCACGGAAGCCCAAAAGTTAAATGCTCGTCAGGTATTGTGTAAAAACCTTGACTTTTTACGTCACATCTGAGACCTCACAACACCGCTCCCGTTTGTGCTCGATCCACCAACCTTTTGCTTAAGAGCTAAACAAGCTAACGAAGCCTACGAAAGCCTATAAGTTAAATTGTCGTCAGGTATTGTGGAAAATCTTTGTCTTTTTACGTTACATATGAGACCCCACAACACCGCTCCCGGGTGGGCTCCAAGCATCAACCTTTCGGTTAACAGCCGAACGCACTAACCATTGAGCCACGGAAATTCAGAAATTAAATGGTCGTCAGGTATTGTGGAAAAGCTTTGACTTTTTACGTTACATCTGATACCTCACAACACCGCTCCCAGGTGGGCTCGAACCACCAACCTTTCGGTTAACAGCTGAACGCGCCAACCATGGCGCCAAGGAAGCCCAAAAATTAAATGTTCTTCAGCTATTGTGGAAAAACTTGGACTTTTTACCTTACATCTGAGACCTGAAATGGTCGTCAGGTATTGTAGAAAAACTTTGGCTTTTTACGTTACATCTGATACCTCACAACACCGCTCCCGGGTGTGCTCGAACCACCAAACATTTGATTAAGAGCTAAACGCGCTAACCATTGCGCTACGAAAGCCCAAAAATTAAATGTTCGTCAGGTGTTGTGGAAACATTTTGACTTTTTACGTTACATCTGAGACCTCTCAACACCGCTCCCGTTTGTGCTCGATCCACCAACCTTTTGCTTAAGAGCTAAACAAGCTAACCATTGCGCTACGAAAGCCTATAAGTTAAATTGTCGTCAGGTATTGTGGAAAATCTTTGTCTTTTTACGTTACATATGAGACCCCACAACACCGCTCCCGGGTGGGCTCCAAGCATCAACCTTTCGGTTAACAGCCGAACGCGCTAACCATTGAGCCACGGAAATTCAGAAATTTAATGGTCGTCATGTATTGTGGAAAAGCTTTGACTTTTTACGTTACATCTGATACCTCACAACACCGCTCCCAGGTGGGCTCGAATCACCAACCTTTCGGTTAACAGCTGAACGCGCCAAACATTGCGCCACGGAAGCCCAAAAATTAAATGTTCTTCAGCTATTGTGGAAAAACTTGGACTTTTTACCTTACATCTGAGACCTGAAATGGTCGTCAGGTATTGTAGAAAAACTTTGGCTTTTTACGTTACATCTGATACCTCACAACACCGCCCCCGGGTGTGCTCGAACCACCAAACATTTGATTAAGAGCTAATCGCGCTAACCATTGCGCTACGAAAGCCTATAAATTAAAAGGTCGTCAGGAATTGAGGAAAATCTTTGGCATTTTACGTTACATCTGAGACCTTACAACACCGCTCCCGGGTGTGCTAGAACCACCAACCTTTCGGTTAACAGCCGAACGCGCTAACCATTGCGCAACGGAAGCCCAAAAATTAAATGTTCGTCAGGTGTTGTGGAAACATTTTGACTTTTTACGTTACATCTGAGACCTCTCAACACCGCTCCCGTTTGTGCTCGATCCACCAACCTTTTGCTTAAGAGCTAAACAAGCTAACCATTGCGCTACGAAAGCCTATAAGTTAAATTGTCGTCAGGTATTATGGAAAATCTTTGTCTTTTTACGTTACATATGAGACCCCACAACACCGCTCCCGGGTGGGCTCCAAGCATCAACCTTTCGGTTAACAGCCGATCGCGCTAACCATTGAGCCACGGAAATTCAGAAATTAAATGGTCGTCAGGTATTGTGGAAAAGCTTTGACTTTTTACGTTACATCTGATACCTCACAACACCGCTCCCAGGTGGGCTCGAACCACCAACCTTTCGGTTAACAGCTGAACGCGCCAACCATTGCGCCACGGAAGCCCAAAAATTAAATGTTCTTCAGCTATTGTGAAAAAACTTGGACTTTTTACCTTACTTCTGAGACCTGAAATGGTCGTCAGGTATTGCAGAAAAACTTTGGCTTTTTACGTTACATCTGATACCTCACAACACCGCTTCCGGGTGTGCTCGAACCACCAACCTTTCGGTTAACAGCCGAACGCGCTAACCATTGCGCAACGGAAGCCCAAAAATTAAATGTTCGTCAGGTGTTGTGGAAACATTTTGACTTTTTACGTTACATCTGAGACCTCTCAACACCGCTCCCGTTTGTGCTCGATCCACCAACCTTTTGCTTAAGAGCTAAACAAGCTAACGAAGCCTACGAAAGCCTATAAGTTAAATTGTCGTCAGGTATTGTGGAAAATCTTTGTCTTTTTACGTTACATATGAGACCCCACAACACCGCTCCCGGGTGGGCTCCAAGCATCAACCTTTCGGTTAACAGCCGAACGCACTAACCATTGAGCCACGGAAATTCAGAAATTAAATGGTCGTCAGGTATTGTGGAAAAGCTTTGACTTTTTACGTTACATCTGATACCTCACAACACCGCTCCCAGGTGGGCTCGAACCACCAACCTTTCGGTTAACAGCTGAACGCGCCAACCATTGCGCCAAGGAAGCCCAAAAATTAAATGTTCTTCAGCTATTGTGGAAAAACTTGGACTTTTTACCTTACTTCTGAGACCTGAAATGGTCGTCAGGTATTGCAGAAAAACTTTGGCTTTTTACGTTACATCTGATACCTCACAACACCGCTTCCGGGTGTGCTCGAACCACCAACCTTTCGGTTAACAGCCGAACGCGCTAACCATTGCGCAACGGAAGCCCAAAAATTAAATGTTCGTCAGGTGTTGTGGAAACATTTTGACTTTTTACGTTACATCTGAGACCTCTCAACACCGCTCCCGTTTGTGCTCGATCCACCAACCTTTTGCTTAAGAGCTAAACAAGCTAACCATTGCGCTACGAAAGCCTATAAGTTAAATTGTCGTCAGGTATTGTGGAAAATCTTTGTCTTTTTACGTTACATATGAGACCCCACAACACCGCACCCGGGTGGGCTCCAAGCATCAACCTTTCGGTTAACAGCCGATCGCGCTAACCATTGAGCCACGGAAATTCAGAAATTAAATGGTCGTCAGGTATTGTGGAAAAGCTTTGACTTTTTACGTTACATCTGATACCTCACAACACCGCTCCCAGGTGGGCTCGAACCACCAACCTTTCGGTTAACAGCTGAACGCGCCAACCATTGCGCCACGGAAGCCCAAAAATTAAATGTTCTTCAGCTATTGTGGAAAAACTTGGACTTTTTACCTTACTTCTGAGACCTGAAATGGTCGTCAGGTATTGCAGAAAAACTTTGGCTTTTTACGTTACATCTGATACCTCACAACACCGCTTCCGGGTGTGCTCGAACCACCAACCTTTCGGTTAACAGCCGAACGCGCTAACCATTGCGCAACGGAAGCCCAAAAATTAAATGTTCGTCAGGTGTTGTGGAAACATTTTGACTTTTTACGTTACATCTGAGACCTCTCAACACCGCTCCCGTTTGTGCTCGATCCACCAACCTTTTGCTTAAGAGCTAAACAAGCTAACCATTGCGCTACGAAAGCCTATAAGTTAAATTGTCGTCAGGTATTGTGGAAAATCTTTGTCTTTTTACGTTACATATGAGAACCCACAACACCGCTCCCGGGTGGGCTCCAAGCATCAACCTTTCGGTTAACAGCCGAACGCGCTAACCATTGAGCCACGGAAATTCAGAAATTAAATGGTCGTCAGGTATTGTGGAATAGCTTTGACTTTTTACGTTACATCTGATACCTCACAACACCGCTCCCAGGTGGGCTCGAACCACCAACCTTTCGGTTAACAGCTGAACGCGCCAACCATTGCGCCACGGAAGCCCAAAAATTAAATGTTCTTCAGCTATTGTGGAAAAACTTGGACTTTTTACCTTACATCTGAGACCTGAAATGGTCGTCAGGTATTGCAGAAAAACTTTGGCTTTTTACGTTACATCTGATACCTCACAACACCGCTTACGGGTGTGCTCGAACCACCAACCTTTCGGTTAACAGCCGAACGCGCTAACCATTGCGCAACGGAAGCCCAAAAATTAAATGTTCGTCAGGTGTTGTGGAAACATTTTGACTTTTTACGTTACATCTGAGACCTCTCAACACCGCTCCCGTTTGTGCTCGATCCACCAACCTTTTGCTTAAGAGCTAAACAAGCTAACCATTGCGCTACGAAAGCCTATAAGTTAAATTGTCGTCAGGTATTGTGGAAAATCTTTGTCTTTTTACGTTACATATGAGACCCCACAACACCGCTCCCGGGTGGGCTCCAAGCATCAACCTTTCGGTTAACAGCCGAACGCGCTAACCATTGAGCCACGGAAATTCAGAAATTAAATGGTCGTCAGGTATTGTGGAAAAGCTTTGACTTTTTACGTTACATCTGATACCTCACAACACCGCTCCCAGGTGGGCTCGAACCACCAACCTTACGGTTAACAGCTGAACGCGCCAACCATTGCGCCACGGAAGCCCAAAAATTAAATGTTCTTCAGCTATTGTGGAAAAACTTGGACTTTTTACCTTACATCTGAGAACTGAAATGGTCGTCAGGTATTGTAGAAAAACTTTAGCTTTTTACGTTACATCTGATACCTCACAACACCGCTTCCGGGTGTGCTCGAACCACCAACCTTTCGGTTAACAGCCAAACGCGCTAACCATTGCGCAACGGAAGCCCAAAAATTAAATGTTCTTCAGCTATTGTGGAAAAACTTTGACTTTTTACGTTACATCTGAGACCTCACAACACCGCTTCCGGGTGTGCTCGAACCACCAACCTTTCGGTTAACAGCCAAACGCGCTAACCATTGCGCAACGGAAGCCCAAAAATTAAATGTTCGTCAGGTGTTGTGGAAACATTTTGACTTTTTACGTTACATCTGAGACCTCTCAACACCGCTCCCGTTTGTGCTCGATCCACCAACCTTTTGCTTAAGAGCTAAACAAGCTAACCATTGCGCTACGAAAGCCTATAAGTTAAATTGTCGTCAGGTATTGTGGAAAATCTTTGTCTTTTTACGTTACATATGAGACCCCACAACACCGCTCCCGGGTGGGCTCCAAGCATCAACCTTTCGGTTAACAGCCGAACGCGCTAACCATTGAGCCACGGAAATTCAGAAATTAAATGGTCGTCAGGTATTGTGGAAAAGCTTTGACTTTTTACGTTACATCTGATACCTCACAACACCGCTCCCAGGTGGGCTCGAACCACCAACCTTACGGTTAACAGCTGAACGCGCCAACCATTGCGCCACGGAAGCCCAAAAATTAAATGTTCTTCAGCTATTGTGGAAAAACTTGGACTTTTTACCTTACATCTGAGACCTGAAATGGTCGTCAGGTATTGCAGAAAAACTTTGGCTTTTTACGTTACATCTGATACCTCACAACACCGCTTCCGGGTGTGCTCGAACCACCAACCTTTTGCTTAAGAGCTAAACAAGCTAACCATTGCGCTACGAAAGCCTATAAGTTAAATTGTCGTCAGGTATTGTGGAAAATCTTTGTCTTTTTACGTTACATATGAGACCCCACAACACCGCTCCCGGGTGGGCTCCAAGCATCAACCTTTCGGTTAACAGCCGAACGCGCTAACCATTGAGCCACGGAAATTCAGAAATTAAATGGTCGTCAGGTATTGTGGAAAAGCTTTGACTTTTTACGTTACATCTGATACCTCACAACACCGCTCCCAGGTGGGCTCGAACCACCAACCTTACGGTTAACAGCTGAACGCGCCAACCATTGCGCCACGGAAGCCCAAAAATTAAATGTTCTTCAGCTATTGTGGAAAAACTTGGACTTTTTACCTTACATCTGAGAACTGAAATGGTCGTCAGGTATTGTAGAAAAACTTTAGCTTTTTACGTTACATCTGATACCTCACAACACCGCTTCCGGGTGTGCTCGAACCACCAACCTTTCGGTTAACAGCCAAACGCGCTAACCATTGCGCAACGGAAGCCCAAAAATTAAATGTTCTTCAGCTATTGTGGAAAAACTTTGACTTTTTACGTTACATCTGAGACCTCACAACACCGCTTCCGGGTGTGCTCGAACCACCAACCTTTCGGTTAACAGCCAAACGCGCTAACCATTGCGCAACGGAAGCCCAAAAATTAAATGTTCTTCAGCTATTGTGGAAAAACTTTGACTTTTTACGTTACATCTGAGACCTCACAACACTGCTCCCGGGTGTGCTCCATCCACCAACCTTTCGGTTAACAGCTGAACGCGCTAACCATCGCGCCACGGAAGCCCTAAAATTAAACTTTCGTCAGGTATTGTGGAAAAACTTTGACTTTTTACGTTACATCTGATACCTCACAACACCGCTCCCAGGTGGGCTCGAACCACCAACCTTTCGGTTAACAGCTGAACGCGCCAACCATTGCGCCACGGAAGCCCAAAAATTAAATGTTCTTCAGCTATTGTGGAAAAACTTGGACTTTTTACCTTACATCTGAGACCTGAAATGGTCGTCAGGTATTGCAGAAAAACTTTGGCTTTTTACGTTACATCTGATACCTCACAACACCGCTTCCGGGTGTGCTCGAACCACCAACCTTTTGCTTAAGAGCTAAACAAGCTAACCATTGCGCTACGAAAGCCTATAAGTTAAATTGTCGTCAGGTATTGTGGAAAATCTTTGTCTTTTTACGTTACATATGAGACCCCACAACACCGCTCCCGGGTGGGCTCCAAGCATCAACCTTTCGGTTAACAGCCGAACGCGCTAACCATTGAGCCACGGAAATTCAGAAATTAAATGGTCGTCAGGTATTGTGGAAAAGCTTTGACTTTTTACGTTACATCTGATACCTCACAACACCGCTCCCAGGTGGGCTCGAACCACCAACCTTACGGTTAACAGCTGAACGCGCCAACCATTGCGCCACGGAAGCCCAAAAATTAAATCTTCTTCAGCTATTGTGGAAAAACTTGGACTTTTTACCTTACATCTGAGAACTGAAATGGTCGTCAGGTATTGTAGAAAAACTTTAGCTTTTTACGTTACATCTGATACCTCACAACACCGCTTCCGGGTGTGCTCGAACCACCAACCTTTCGGTTAACAGCCAAACGCGCTAACCATTGCGCAACGGAAGCCCAAAAATTAAATGTTCTTCAGCTATTGTGGAAAAACTTTGACTTTTTACGTTACATCTGAGACCTCACAACACTGCTCCCGGGTGTGCTCCATCCACCAACCTTTCGGTTAACAGCTGAACGCGCTAACCATCGCGCCACGGAAGCCCTAAAATTAAACTTTCGTCAGGTATTGTGGAAAAACTTTGACTTTTTACGTTACATCTGATACCTCACAACACCGCTCCCGGGTGGGCTCGAACCACTAACCTTTCGGTTAGCAGCCGAACGCGCTTACCATTGAGCCACGGAAGCCCAAAAATTACATGGTCTTCAGATATTGTTGAAAAATTATGACTTTTTACGCTACATCTGAGACCCCACAACACCGCTCCAGGGTGGGCTCCAAGCACCAACATTTCAGTTAACAGCCGAACGCGTAAAGCATTGCGCCATGGAAGCTTAGAAAATAAATGGTTGTCAAGTATTGTGGAAAAGTTTGCCTTTTTACATTACTTATAAAACTTCACACCTACGCTCCCGGGTCGTCTCGAACCACCAACCTTTCGGTTAACAGCTGAACGCGCTAACCATTGCGCCACGGAAGCCCAAGAATTAAATGTTCGACAGGTATTGTGGAAAAACCTTGCTATTTACATTATATCTGAGAATTTTTTCACTATTTTCAAATATAACCACTGAAACCATTTTTTTTGTACTTTTTGCTTTAATTCAAGCAAATGTAACGATATTCATTCTAAAAACTTCAAATTGAATTTTCAATAAGAAATCGTTGTCACGGATTTTGTATCTTGAAGACAAAAAATATGCGATTTTTTCGATAGACTTTTGAATGCATTTTTTTCTGGACAATTTTTTGACCGAATTCAGCTTAATTACCTATAAAATACTCATTAAAAGTGATTTCATCTCGATTGATCAATAAATAAAAATGTACCTAGATTTTTAATAACATTTTCAAAATCGACGTTTCTCGGCCATAGAAGCATATTTTGAGTATTTCTTCACTATTTTCAAATATAACCACTGAAACCATTATTTTTGTACTTTTTGCTTTAATTCAAGCAAATGTAACGATATTCATTCAAAAAACTGTTCAAATTCAACTTTCAAAAATAAATCGTTGTCACGGACTTTCTACCTTGAATAAAAAAACATGTGATTTTTTCGGTACACTTTTGAATGCATTATTTTCTGCACAAATTTTTGACCGAATTTACCTTAAATACCTATTAAATACTCATTAAAAGTGATTTCATCTCGATTGATCAATAAATAAAAATGTACCTCGATTTTTAATACCATTTTCAAAATCGACGTTTCTCGACCAGAGAAGAACATTTTGAGTTTTTTTTCGCTATTTTCAAGTATAACCACTGACACCATTATTTTTGTACTTTTTTCTTTAATTCAAGCAAATATATCGGTAACGTAAAAAGTCAAAGCTTTTCCACAATACCTGACGACCATTTACATTTTGGGCTTCCTTTGCGCAATGGTTAACGCGTTCGGCTGTTAATCGAAAGGTTTGTGGATCGAGCACGCCCGGGAGCGGTGTTGTGAGGTCTCAGATGTAACGTAAAAAGTCAAAGCTTTTCCACAATACCTGACGACCATTTAATTTCTGGGCTTCCGTGGCGCCTTTTAGCGCGTTCGGCTGTTATCAGAAAGGTTGGTGGATCGAGCACACCCGGGAGCGGTGTTTTGAGGTATCAGATATAACGTAAAAAGCCAAAGTTTTTCCACAATACCTGACGACCATTTCAGGTCTCAGATGTAACGTAAAATGTCAAAGTTTTTCCACAATACCTGAAGAACATTTAATTTTTGGGCTTCCGGGGCGCAATAGTTAGCGCGTTCAGCTGTTAACTGAAAGGTCGGTGGTTCGAGCCCATCCGGGAACGATGGTGTGAAGTTTTAGAAGTAACGTAGAAAGTCAAAGCTTTTCATCTTTATCAAACAATAACAAAAAGAAGATATGTTTGTTTTTTCATATCTATTGGAATTTAAAAGAGGAAAAAAATTAAAAAGCCATTGTTTAAAAGATGAAGGTTAATTTGTCTCACTAAATTTAAATTCGAATTATTAACTAGACCTCTCGGCAACGGCCATATCACGCTGAGAACACCGGTTCTCGTCCGATCGCCGACGTTAGCAGCGTCGAGCGCAGTCAATACTTGGGAGGGAGACCACTTAGGAACACTGCGTGCCGTTGGCTTTTTCACTTTTTTTCCTCTTTTAAATTTTAAAAGATATGAAAAAAGCAAACATGTTTTCTTTTTGTTATTGTATTAAAATGATGAAGGCTAATTTGTCTCACTTAATTTAAATTCGAATTATTAACTAGCACTCTCGGCAACGGCTATATCACGCTGAAATCACCGGTTCTCGTCCGATCACCAAAGTTAAGCAGCGTCGAGCGCAGTCAGTACTTGGGAACACTGCGTGCCGTTGGCTTTTTCCTTTTTGTTTCCTCTTTTAAATTCCACCAGATATGAAAAAAGCAAACATATATTCTTTTTGATTTTTTTTTTAAAAATGAAGGTTAATTAAATTCAAATTATTAAATAGCACTCTCGGCAACGGCCATATCAGGCTGAAAACACCGGTTCTCGTCCGATCACCGAAGTTAAGCAGCGTCGAGCGCAGTCAGTACTTGGGAGGTAGACCATTTAGGAACACTGCGTGCCGTTGGCTTTTTCACTTTTTTTTCCTCTTTTAAATTCCAATTGATATGAAAAAAGCAAACACATCTTCATTTTGTTATTGTTTTATAAAGATGAAGGTTAATTAAATTCAAATTATTAACTAGCACTCTCGGAAACGGCCATATCCCGCTGAATACACCGGTTCTCGTCCGATCACCGAAGTTAAGCAGCGTCGAGCGCAGTCAGTACTTGGGAACACTGCGTGCCGTTGGCTTTTTCCTTTTTGTTTCCTCTTTTAAATTCCACCAGATATGAAAAAAGCAAACATATATTCTTTTTGATTTTTTTTTAAAAAATGAAGGTTAATTAAATTCAAATTATTAAATAGCACTCTCGGCAACGGCCATATCAGGCTGAAAACACCGGTTCTCGTCCGATCACCGAAGTTAAGCAGCGTCGAGCGCAGTCAGTACTTGGGAGGGAGACCACTTAGGATCACTGCGTGCCATTGGCTTTTTCACATTTTTTCTCCTGTTTTAAATTCCAATAGATATGGAAAAAGCAAAATATTTTCTTTTTGTTATTGTTTTATAAAGATGAAGGTTAAATAAATTCAAATTATTAAATAGCACTCTCGGCAACGGCCATATCACGCTGAAAACACCGGTTAAGCAGCGTGGAGTACTGACTGCTCGACGCTGCTTAATTATGGTGATCGGACGAGAACCGGTGTTTTCAGGGTGATATGGCCGTTGCCGAGAGTGCTAGTTAATAATTCGAATTTAAATTAAGTGATATAAATTAACCTTCATCATTTTAAAACAATAACATAAAGAAAATATGTTTGCTTTTTTCATATCTATTGGAATTTAAAAGAGGAAAAAAATTGAAAAAGCCAACGGCGCGCAGTGTTCCTAAGTGGTCTCCCTCCCAAGTACTAACTGCGCTCGACGCTGCTTAACTTCGGTGATCGGACGAGAACCGGTGTTTTCAGCGTGACATGGCCGTTGCCGAAAGTGCTAGTTAATAATCAGAATTTAAATTAAGTGAGACAAATTAACCTTCATCGTTTTAAAACAATAACAAAAGAAAATATGTTTGCTTTATTCATATCTATTGGAATTTAAAAGACGAAGAAAAGTGAAAAACCCAACGGCACGCAGTGTTCCTAATTGGTCTCTCTCCCAAGTACTGACTGCGCTCGACGCTGCTTAACTTCGGTGATCGGACGAGAACCTTTGTTTGCAGCGTGATATGGCCGTTGCCGAGAGTGCTATTTAATAATTTGAATTTAATTAACCTTCATTTTTATAAAACAATAACAAAAAGAAGATATGTTTGTTTTTTTCATATCTGGTGGAATTTAAAAGAGGAAATAAAAGTGACAAAGCCAACGGCACGCAGTGTTTTCAAGTACTGACTGCGCTCGACGCTGTTTAACTTCGGTGATCGGACGAGAACCGGTGTTTTCAGCGTGATATGGCCGTTGCCGAGATTGGTAGTTAATAATTCAAATTTAAATTAAGTGAAACCAATTAACCTTCATCTTTTTAAAACAATAGCAAAAGAAAATATGTTTGCTTTTTTCATATCTATTGGAATTTAAAAGAGGAAGAAAAGTGAAAAAGCCAACGGCATGCAGTGTTCCTAAGTTGTCTCCCTCCCAAGTACTTACTGCGCTCGACGCTGCTTAACTTCGGTGATCGGACGACAACCTCTGTTTTGAGCGTGGTATGGCCGTTGCCGAGAGTGCTATTTAATAATTTGAATTTAATTAACCTTCATCTTTATAAAATAATAACAAAAAGAAGATATGTTTGTTTTTTTCATATCTGGTGGAATTTAAAAGAGGAAACAAAAGTGACAAAGCCAACGGCACGCAGTGTTCGCAAGTACTGACTGCGCTCGACGCTGTTTAACTTCGGTGATCGGACGAGAACCAGTGTTTTCAGCGTGATATGGCCGTTGCCGAGAGTGCTAGATAATAATTCGAATTTAAATTAAGTGAAACAAATTAACCTTCATCGCTTTAAAACAATAACAAAAGAAAATATGTTTGCTTTTTTCATATCTATTGGAATTTAAAAGACGAAGAAAAGAGAAAAACCCAACGGCACGCAGTGTTCCTAATTGGTCTCCCTCCCAAGTACTGACTGCGCTTGACGCTGCTTAACTTCGGTGATCGGACGAGAACCTTTGTTTTCAGCGTGATATGGCCGTTGCCGAGAGTGCTATTTAATAATTTGAATTTAATTAACCTTCATTTTTATAAACAATAACAAAAAGAAGATATGTTTGTTTTTTTCATATCTGGTGGAATTTAAAAGAGGAAACAAAAGTGACAAAGCCAACGGCACGCAGTGTTCCCAAGTACTGACTGCGCTCGACGCTGTTTAACTTCGGTGATCGGACGAGAACCGGTGTTTTCAGCGTGATATGGCCGTTGCCGAGATTGGTAGTTAATAATTCAAATTTAAATTAAGTGAAACCAATTAACCTTCATCTTTTTAAAACAATAACGAAAGAAAATATGTTTGCTTTTTTCAAATCTATTGGAATTTAAAAGACGAATAAAAGTGAAAAACCCAACGGCACGCAGTGTTCCTAATTGGTCTCCCTCCAAAGTACTGACAGCGCTCGACGTTGCTTAACTTCGGTGATCGGACGAAAACGGGTGTTTTCAGCGTGATATGGCCGTTGCCGAGAGTGCTATTTAATAATTTGAATTTAATAAACATTCATCTTTATAAAACAATAACAAAAAGAAGATATGTTTGCTTTTTTCATATCTGGTGGAATTTAAAAGAGGAAACAAAAGTGACAAAGCCAACGGCACGCAGTGTTCCCAAGTACTGACTGCGTTCGACGCTGCTTAACTTCGGTGATCGGGCGAGAACCGGTGTTTTCAGCGTGATATGGCTGTTGCCGAGAGTGCTAGTTAATAATTCGAATTTAAATTAAGTGAGATAAATTAACCTTCATCTTTTTAAAACAATAGCAAAAGAAAATATGTTTGCTTTTTTCATATCTATTGGAATTTAAAAGAGGAAGAAAAGTGAAAAAGCCAACGGCACGCAGTGTTCCTAAGTTTTCTCCCTCCCAAGTACTTACTGCGCTCGACGCTGCTTAACTTCGGTGATCGGACGAGAACCTCTTTTTTCAGCGTGATATGGCCGTTGCCGAGAGTGCTATTTAATAATTTGAATTTAATTAACCTTCATTTTTATAAAACAATAACAAAAAGAAGATATGTTTGTTTTTTTCATATCTGGTGGAATTTAAAAGAGGAAACAAAAGTGACAAAGCCAACGGCACGCAGTGTTCCCAAGTACTGACTGCGCTCGACGCTGTTTAACTTCGGTGATCGGACGAGAACCGGTGTTTTCAGCGTGATATGGCCGTTGCCGAGATTGGTAGTTAATAATTCAAATTTAAATTTAGTGAAACCAATTAACCTTCATCTTTTTAAAACAATAACAAAAGAAAATATGTTTGCTTTTTTCAAATCTATTGGAATTTAAATGACGAATAAAAGTGAAAAACCCAACGGCACGCAGTGTTCCTAATTGGTCTCCCTCCAAAGTACTGACAGCGCTCGACGCTGCTTAACTTCGGTGATCGGACGAGAACGGGTGTTTTCAGCGTGATATGGCCGTTGCCGAGATTGGTAGTTAATAATTCGAATTTAAAATAAGTGAAACCAATTAACCTTCATCTTTTTAAAACAATAACAAAAGAAAATATGTTTGCTTTTTTCAAATCTATTGGAATTTAAAAGACGAATAAAAGTGAAAAACCCAACGGCACGCAGTGTTCCTAATTGGTCTCCCTCCAAAGTACTGACAGCGCTCGACGCTGCTTAACTTCGGTGATCGGACGAGAAAGGGTGTTTTCAGCGTGATATGGCCGTTGCCGAGAGTGCTATTTAATAATTTGAATTTAATTAACATTCATCTTTATAAAACAATAACAAAAAGAAGATATGTTTGCTTTTTTCTTATCTGGTGGAATTTAAAAGAGAAAACAAAAGTGACAAAGCCAACGGCACGCAGTGTTCCCAAGTACTGACTGCGCTCGACGCTGTTTATCTTCGGTGATCGGACGAGAACCTTTGTTTTCAGCGTGATATGGCCGTTGCCGAGAGTGCTAGTTAATAATTCGAATTTAAATTAAGTGACACAAATTAACCATCTTTTTAAAACAATAACATAAAAAGCCAAAGTTTTTCCACAATACCTGACGACCATTTAATTTTTGGGCTTCCGTGGCTCAATGGTTAGCGCATTCGGCTGTTAACCAATAGGTTGGTGGTTCGAGCCCACCCGGGAGCGGTGTTGTGAGGTCTCAGATGTGACGTAAAAAGTCAAAGTTTTTCCACAATACCTGACGACAATTTCATTTCTGAGCTTCCGTGGCGCAATGGTTAGCGCGTTCGGCTGTTAACCGAAAGGTTGGTGGTTCGAGCCCATCCGGGAGCGGTGTTGTGCGGTCTTAGATGTAACGTAAAATTCAGAGTTTTTTAAAAATAACTGACGAACATTTAATTTTTGGGCTTCCGTGGCTCAATGGTTAGAGCGTTCAGCTGTTAGTCAAAAGGTTTGTGGTTCGAGCCCATCCGGGAGCGGTGTTGTGAAGTCTCAGATGTGACGTAAAAAGTCAAAGTTTTTCCACAATACCTGACGACCATTTCATTCTGAGCTTCCTTGGCTCAATGGTTAGCGCGTTCTTCTGTTAACCAATAGGTTGGTGGTTCGAGCCCACCCGGGAGCGGTGTTGTGGGATCTCAAACGTAATGGAAAATGCCAAAGTTTTTCCACAATACCTGACGACCATTTAATTTTTGGGCTTCCGTGGCGCAATGGTTAGCGCGTTCGGCTGTTAACTGAAAGGTTGGTGGTTCGAGCCCACCCGGGAGCGGTGTTGTAAAATCTCACGTGTAACGTAAAAATCCAAAGTTTTTCCACAATACCTGACGAACATTTAATCTTTGGGCTTCCGTTGCGCAATGGTTAACGCCGTCGGCTGTTAACCGAAAGGTTGGTGGTTCGAGCCCATCCGGGAGCGGTGTTGTGAGGTCTTAGATGTAACGTAAAATTCAGAGTTTTTTAAAAATAACTGACGAACATTTAATTTTTGGGCTTCCGTGGCGCAATGGTTAGAGCGTTCAGCTGTTATTCAAAAGGTTTGTGGTTCGAGCCCATCCGGGAGCGGTGTTGTGAAGTCTCAAACGTGACGTAAAAAGTCAAAGTTTTTCCACAATACCTGACGACCATTTCATTTCTGAGCTTCCTTGGCTCAATGGTTAGCGCGTTCTTCTGTTAACCAATAGGTTGGTGGTTCGAGCCCACCCGGGAGCGGTGTTGTGGGATCTCAAACGTAATGTAAAATGCCAAAGTTTTTCCACAATACCTGACGACCATTTAATTTTTGGGCTTCCGTGGCGCAATGGTTAGCGCGTTCGGCTGTTAACTGAAAGGTTGGTGGTTCGAGACCATCCGGGAGCGGTGTTGTGAGGTCTCAGATGTGACGTAAAAAGTCAAAGTTTTTCTACAATACCTCACGACCATATAATTTTTGAGCTTCCGTGGCGCAATGGTTAGCGCGTTCGGCTGTTAACCGAAAGGTTGGTGGTTCGAGCCCATCCGGGAGCGGTGTTGTGACGTCTCAGATGTGACGTAAAAAGTCAAAGTTTTTCCACAATAACTGACGACCATTTAATTTTCGAGCTTCCGTGGCGCAATGGTTAGCGCGTTCGGCTGTTAACCGAAAGGTTGGTGGTTCGACCCCATCCGGGAGCGGTGTTGTGGTATCTCAAATGTAACGTAAAAAGCCAAAGTTTTTCCACAATACCTGATGACCATATAATTTTTGGGCTTCCGTGGCGCACTGGTTAGCGCGCTCAGCTGTTATCCAAAAGGCTGGTGGTTCGAGCCCACCCGGGAGCGGTGATGTGAGGTCTCAGATATAACGTAAAAAGTCAGAGTTTTTCCACAATACCTGACGAACATTTAATTTTTGGGCTTCCGTGGCGCAATGGTTAGCGCGTTCAGCTGTTAACCGAAAGGTTGGTGGTTCGGGCCCACCCGGGAGCTGTGTTGTAAGATCTCAAATGTAACGTAAAAACCCAAAGTTTTTCCACAGTACCTGACGACCATTTAATTTTTGGGCTTCCGTGGCGCAATGGTTAGCGCGTTCGGCTGTTAACCGAAAAATTGGTGGTTCGAGCCCATCCGGGAGCGGTGTTGTGAGGTCTCTGATGTGACGTAAAATGTCAAAACTTTTCCACAATACGTGACAACCATTTAATTTCTGAGCTTCCGTGGCTCAATAGTTAGCGCGTTCGGCTGTTAACCAATAGGTTTGTGGATCGAGCCCACCAGGGAGCGGTGTTGTGGTATCTCAAATGTAACGTAAAAAGCCAAATTTTTTTCACAATACCTGACGACCATATAATTTTTGGGCTTCCGTGGCGCACTGGTTAGCGCGCTCAGCTGTTATTCAAAAGGCTGGTGGTTCGAGCTCACCCGGGAGCGGTGTTGTGAGGTCTCTAGTGTAACGTAAAAAGTCAGAGTTTTTCCACAATACCTGACGACCATTTAATTTTTGGGCTTCCGTGACGCAAGGGTTAGCGCGTTCGGCTGTTAACCGAAAGGCTGGTGGTTCGAGCCCACCCGGAAGTGGTGTTGTGGGGTCTCAGAAGTATCGTAAAAAGTCAAAACTTTTCCACATAACGTGACAACCATTTAATTTCTGAGCTTCCGTGGCTCAATGGTTAGCGCGTTTGGCTGTTAACCAATAGGTTGGTGGTTCGAGCCCACCTGGGAGCGTTGTTGTGAGGTCTCTAGTGTAACGTAAAAAGTCAGAGTTTTTCCAAAATACCTGACGAACATTTAGTTTCTGAGCTTCCGTGGCTCCATGGTTAGCGCGTTCGGATGTTAACCAAAAGGTTGGTGGTTCCAGCCCACCCGGGAGCGGTGTTGTGAAGTCTCAAATGTAACGTAAAAAACCAAAGTTTTTCCACAATACCTAACGACCATTTAATTTTTGGGCTTCCGTGACGCAAGGGTTAGCGCGTTCGGCTGTTAACCGAAAGGCTGGTGGTTCGAGCCCAAATACATTAGACTAAATTCTGGAGGCTCGTAACTCTGGTTCTACCAGAGATACGGGGATGTAAATAATGTGACCTTGACACAAATGTTCGGATAATTATAAAAAAAACTTCGCGGTTTCGAACCTGTGGCCTTCCGGGAGTGAGGCGGATGCGATAACCGCTACACTAAAGATATGTTATTATTTTTAATCGAAAGAACAGGGTCAAGTAATTAAGCAATACGTGAAAAAACAAACCCCTCCATAGAAAATGCATTAGACTATACTTTGCAGGCCTCCTAACTCTGTTTCTACTGGAGATACGGGGATGTCCTTTGAGTATGTTATAGTCCAATTTGTCCCCCATCTAACCATACTAAAAATATTGAGCTACGACCAACAGGGGCCGAGTCATTAAGCTAAACGTAAACAAACAACCCGTCCATAGGAAATGCAGTAGACTATATTTTGCAGGCCCATAACTCTGTGTCTACTAGAGATACGGGGATGTCCTTAGGATATGTTATAGTCCAAATTGTCCCCCATCTAATTATACTAAAAACATTGAGCTTCGACAAACATTGGCCGAGATATTAAGCAAAATGTTCGTCAACTTTGGTATCGTCTCACTTATTTTTATTATGTTACTTATGATTTTTGCACTAAACTTTGGAGGCTCATAACTCTTGTTCTACAAGAGATACTGGGATCTCCTTTGGATATGTTATAGTACTCTTTGCTCCCCATACAAGGATTCTTTAAACTTGAGGCTACCTCAATATCGTCGTCAACTTATTTTTTGTCTCACTTATTGTTAGAAGGTTACTTTTGATTTTTGAAAATAAACTTTGCAGGCTCGTAACTCTGGTTCTACCAGAGATACGGGGATGTAAATAATGTGACCTTGACACAAATGTTCGGATAATTATAAAGGTCTTTGCATGTTCCAAGCAAAAAAAAAACTTCGCGGTTTCGAACCTGTGGCCTTCCGAGAGTGAGGCGGATGCGATAACCGCTACCCTAAAGATATGTTATTATTTTTAATCGAAAGAACAGGGTCAAGTAATTAAGCAATACGTGAACAAACAAACCCCTCCATAGAAAATGCATTAGACTATACTTTGCAGGCTCGTAACTCTGTTTCTACTGGAGATACGGGGATGTCCTTTGAGTATGTTATAGTCCAATTTGTCCCCCATCTAACCATACTAAAAACATTGAGCTACGACAAACAGCAGTCGAGTAATTAAGCTAATCGTAAACAAACAAACCCCTCCATAGGAAATGCATTAGACTATACTTTGCAGGCCCATAACTCTGTGTCTACTAGAGATACGGGGATGTCCTTAGGATATGTTATAGTCCAAATTGTCCCCCATCTAACCATACTAAAAACGTTGGGCTACGACAAACAGGGGCCGAGTACTTAAGCAAAACGTAACGAAACAAACCCCCTGCATAGGAAATGCATTAGACTATAGTTTGCAGGCTCGTAACTCTGTTTCTATTGGAGATACGGGGATGTCCTTTGAGTTTGTCGTAGCTCAATGTTTTTAGTATGGTTAGATGGGGGACAATTTGGACTATAACATATCCTAAGGACATCCCCGTATCTCTAGTAGACACAGAGTTATGGGCCTGCAAAATATAGTCTACTGCATTTCCTATGGACGGGTTGTTTGTTTACGTTTAGCTTAATTACTCGGCCCCTGTTGGTCGTAGCTCAATGTTTTTAGAATGGTTAGATGGGGGACAAATTGGACTAAAACATACTCAAAGGACATCCCCGTATCTCCAATAGAAACAGAGTTACGAGCCTGCAAACTATAGTCTAATGCATTTCCTATGCAGGGGGTTTGTTTCGTTACGTTTTGCTTAAGTACTCGGCCCCTGTTTGTCGTAGCCCAAAGTTTTTAGTATGGTTAGATGGGGGACAATTTGGACTATAACATATCCTAAGGACATCCCCGTATCTCTAGTAGACACAGAGTTATGGGCCTGCAAAGTATAGTCTAATGCATTTCCTATGGAGGGGTTTGTTTGTTTACGATTAGCTTAATTACTCGACTGCTGTTTGTCGTAGCTCAATGTTTTTAGTATGGTTAGATGGGGGACAAATTGGACTATAACATACTCAAAGGACATCCCCGTATCTCCAGTAGAAACAGAGTTACGAGCCTGCAAAGTATAGTCTAATGCATTTTCTATGGAGGGGTTTGTTTGTTCACGTATTGCTTAATTACTTGACCCTGTTCTTTCGATTAAAAATAATAACATATCTTTAGTGTAGCGGTTATCGCATCCGCCTCACTCTCGGAAGGCCACAGGTTCGAAACCGCGAAGTTTTTTTTTTGCTTGGAACATGCAAAGACCTTTATAATTATCCGAACATTTGTGTCAAGGTCACATTATTTACATCCCCGTATCTCTGGTAGAACCAGAGTTACGAGCCTGCAAAGTTTATTTTCAAAAATCAAAAGTAACCTTCTAACAATAAGTGAGACAAAAAATAAGTTGACGACGATATTGAGGTAGCCTCAAGTTTAAAGTATCCTTGTATGGGGAGCAAAGAGTACTATAACATATCCAAAGGAGATTCCAGTATCTCTTGTAGAACAAGAGTTATGAGCCTCCAAAGTTTAGTGCAAAAATCATAAGTAACATAATAAAAATAAGTGAGACGATACCAAAGTTGACGAACATTTTGCTTAATATCTCGGCCAATGTTTGTCGTAGCTCAATGCTTTTAGTATGGCGACCACTTAGGAACACTGCGTGCCGTTAGCTTTTTCACTTTTTTTTCCTCTTTTAAATTCCAATAGATATTAAAAAAGCAAACATATTTTCTTTTTGTTATTGTTTTAAAAAGATGAAGGTTAATTTGTCTCACTTAATTTAAATTCGAATTATTATCTAGCACTCTCGGCAACGGCCATATCACGCTGAGAACAACGGTTCTCGTCCGATCGCCGACGTTAGCAGCGTCGAGCGCAGTCAGTACTTGGGAATACTGCGTGCCGTTGGCTTTTTCACTTTTGTTTCCTCTTTTAAATTCCACCCGATATGACAAAAGCAAACATATCTTCTTTTTGTTATTGTTTTATAAAGATGAAAGTTAATTAAATTAAAATTATTAACCAGCACTCTCGGCAACGGCCATATCACGCTGAATACAGCGGTTCTCGTCCGATAACCGATGTTAAGCAGCGTCGAGCGCAGTCACTACTTGGGAGGGAGACCACTTAGGAACACTGCGTGCCGTTGGCTTTTTCACTTTTTTTTTCCTCTTTTAAATTTTAATAGATATGAAAAAAGCAAACATGTTTTCATTTTGTTATTGTTTTAAAATGATGAAGGTTAATTTGTCTCACTTAATTTAAATTCGAATTATTAACTAGCACTCTCGGCAACGACCATATCACGCTGAATACAGCGGTTCTCGTCCGATCACCGAAGTTAAGCAGCGTCGAGCGCAGTCAGTACTTGGGAGGGAGACCACTTAGGAACACTGCGTGCCGTTGGCTTATTCACTTTTTTTCCTCTTTTAAATTTTAATAGATATGAAAAAAGCAAACATGTTTTTTTGTTATTGTTTTAAAATGATGAAGGTTAATTTGTCTCACTTAATTTAAATTCGAATTATTAACTAGCACTCTCGGCAACGGCCATATCACGCTGAAAACACCGGTTCTCGTCCGATCACCGAAGTTAAGCAGCGTCGAGCGCATACAGTACTTGGGAATACTGCGTGCCGTTGGCTTTTTCACTTTTATTTCCTCTTTCAAATTCCACCAGATATGAAAAAAGCAAACATATCTTCTTTTTGTTATTGTTTTATAAAGATGAAAGTTAATTTAATTCAAATTATTAACTAGCACTCTCGGCAACGGCCATATCACGCTGAGAACACCGGTTCTCGTCCGATCGCCGACGTTAGCAGCGTCGAGCGCAGTCAGTACTTGGGAATACTGCGTGCCGTTGGCTTTTTCACTTTTGTTTCCTCTTTTAAATTCCACCCGATATGAAAAAAACAAACATATTTTCTTTTTGTTAATGTTTTATAAAGATGAAGGTTAATTTGTCTCACTTAATTTAAATTCGAATTTTTAACTAGCACTCTCGGCAACGGCCATATCACGTTGAGAACACCGGTTCTCGTCCGATCGCCCTGGTAGCAGCGTCGAGCGCAGTCAGTACTTGGGAATACTGCGTGCCGTTGGTTTTTCACTTTTGTTTCCTCTTTTAAATTCCACCCGAATTGAAAAAAGCACACATATCTTCTTTTTGTTATTGTTTTATAAAGATGAAAGTTAATTTAATTCAAATTATTAACTAGCACTATCGGCAACGGCCATAACACGCTGAATACACCGGTTCTCGTACGATAACCGAAGTTAAGCAGCGTCGAGCGCAGTCAGTATTTGGGAGGGCGACCACTTAGGAACACTGCGTGCCGTTAGCTTTTTCACTTTTTTTTCCTCTTTTAAATTCCAATAGATATGAAAAAAGCAAACATATCTTCTTTTTGTTATTGTTTTAGAAAGATGAGGGTTAATTTGTCTCACTTAATTTAAATTCGAATTTTTAACTAGCACTCTCGGCAACGGCCATATCACGCTGAGAACACCGGTTCTCGTCCGATCGCCGACGTTAGCAGCGTCGAGCGCAGTCAGTACTTGGGAATATTGCGTGCCGTTGGTTTTTCACTTTTGTTTCCTCTTTTAAATTCCACCCGATTTGAAAAAAGCACACATATCTTCATTTTGTTATTGTTTTATAAAGATGAAAGTTAATTAAATTCAAATTACTAACTAGCACTCTCGGCAACGGCCATATCACGCTGAATACACCGGTTCTCGTCCGATAACCGAAGTTAAGCAGCGTCGAGCGCAGTCACTACTTGGGAGGGAGACCACTTAGGAACACTGCGTGCCGTTGGCTTTTTCACTTTTTTTTCCTCTTTTAAATTCCAGTAGATTTGAAAAAAGCAAACTTATTTTCTTTTTGTTATTGTTTTAAAAAGATGATGGTTAATTTGTCTCACTTAATTTAAATTCGAATTATTACCTAGCACTCTCGGCAACGGCCATATCACGCTGAATACACCGGTTCTCGTCCGATAACCGAAGTTAAGCAGCGTCGAGCGCATACAGTACTTGGGAATACTGCGTGCCGTCGGCTTTTTCACTTTTGTTTCCTCTTTCAAATTCCACCAAATACGAAAAAAGCAAACATATCTTCTTTTTGTTATTGTTTTATAAAGATGAAAGTTAATTTAATTCAAATTATTAACTAGCACTCTCGAGAAACGGCCATAACACGCTGAATACACCGGTTCTCGTCCGATAACCGAAGTTAAGAAGCGTCGAGCGCAGTCAGTCCTTGGGAGGGAGACCACTTTGAGTATTTCTTCACTATTTTCAAATATAACCACTGAAACCATTATTTTTATACCTTTTGCTTTAATTCAAGCAAATGTAACGATATTCATTAAAAAAACTGTTAAAATTAAATTTTTCAATAAGAAATCGTTGTCACGGATTTTGTATCTTGAAGAAGAAAAACATGCGATTTTTTCGGTACACTTTTGAATGCATTTTTTTCTGGAGAAATGTTTGACCGAATTCAGCTTAATTCCCTATAAAACACCCATAAAAAGTGATTTCATCTCGATTGAACATAATTAAAAATTTACCTCGATTTTTAATAACATTTTCAAAATCGGCGTTTCACGGCCAAAGAAGCATATTTTGAGTAGTTCTTCTCTATTTTCAAATATATTCATTGAATCCATTATTTTTATACTTTTTGCTTTAATTCAAGCAATGTAACGATATTCATTCAAAAAACTGTTAAAATTCAATTTTCAATAAGAAATCGTATTCACGGATTTTGTGTCTTGAAGAAGAAAAACATGCGATTTTTTCGGTACTTTTTTGAATGCATTTTTTTCTGGAGAAATTTTTGACCGAATTCAGCTTAATTCCCTATAAAACACTCATTAAAAGTGATTTCATCTCGATTGAACAATAAATAAAAATGTACCTCGATTTTTAATAACTTTTCAAAATCGACGTAACTCGGCCAAAGAAAAACATTTTGAGTATTTCTTCACTATTTTCAAATATGTTCACTGAAACCATTATTTTTATACTTTTTGCTTTAATTCAAGCAAATGTAACGATATTCAATCAAAAAACTGTTAAAATTAAATTTTTCAATAAGAAATCGTTGTCACGGATTTTGTCTCTTGAAGAAGAAAAACATGCGATTTTTTCGGTACTTTTTTGAATGCATTTTTTTCTGGAGAAATTTTTGACCGAATTCAGCTTAATTCCCTATAAAACACTCATTAAAAGTGATTTCATCTCGATTGAACAATAAATAAAAATGTACCTTGATTTTTAATAACATTTTCAAAATCGACGTAACTCGGCCAAAGAAAAACATTTTGAGTATTTCTTCACTATTTTCAAATATAACCACTGAAACCATTATTTTTGTAATTTTTGCGTTAATTCAAGCAAATGTAACGATATTCATTCAACAACCTGTTAAAATTCAATTTTAAATAAGAAATCGTTGTCACGGATTTTGTATCTTGAAGAGAAAAAACATGCGATTTTTTCGGTACACTTTTAAATGCATTTTTTTCTGGAGAAATGTTTGACCGAATTCAGCTTAATTCCCTCTAAAACACTCAATAAAAGTGATTTCATCTCGATTGAACAATAATTAAAAATGTACCTCGATTTTTAATAACATTTTCAAAATCGACGTTTCACCGCCAACGAAGCATATTTTGAGTATTTCTTCACTATTTACAAATATATTCACTGAAACCATTATTTTTATACTTTTTGCTTTAATTCAAGCAAATGTAACGATATTCAATCAAAAAACTGTTAAAATTAAATTTTTCAATAGGAAATCGTTGTCACGGATTTTGTATCTTGAAGAAGAAAAACATGCGATTTTTTCGTTACTTTTTTGAATGCATTTTTTTCTGGAGACATTTTTGACCGAATTCTGTTTAATTCCCTATAAAACACTCATTGAAAGTGATTTCATCTCGATTGAACAATAATTAAAAATTTACCTCGATTTTTAATAACATTTTCAAAATCGACATTTCACGGCCAAAGAAGCATACTTTGAGTATTTCTTCACTATTTTCAAATATGTTCACTGAAACCATTATTTTTATACTTTTTGCTTTAATTCAAGCAAATGTAACGATATTCAATCAAAAAACTGTTAAAATTAAATTTTTCAATAAGAAATCGTTGTCACGGATTTTGTATCTTGAAGAAGAAAAACATGCGATTTTTTCGGTACTTTTTTGAATGCATTTTTTTCTGGAGAAATTTTTGACCGAATTCAGCTTAATTCCCTATAAAACACTCATTAAAAGTGATTTCATCTCGATTGAACAATAAATAAAAATGTACCTCGATTTTTAATAACATTTTCAAAATCGACGTAACTCGGCCAAAGAAAAACATTTTGAGTATTTCTTCACTATTTTCAAATATAACCACTGAAACCATTATTTTTGTAATTTTTGCGTTAATTCAAGCAAATGTAACGATATTCATTCAACAACCTGTTAAAATTCAATTTTAAATAAGAAATCGTTGTCACGGATTTTGTATCTTGAAGAGAAAAAACATGCGATTTTTTCGGTACACTTTTAAATGCATTTTTTTCTGGAGAAATGTTTGACCGAATTCAGCTTAATTCCCTCTAAAACACTCAATAAAAGTGATTTCATCTCGATTGAACAATAATTAAAAATGTACCTCGATTTTTAATAACATTTTCAAAATCGACGTTTCACCGCCAACGAAGCATATTTTGAGTATTTCTTCACTATTTACAAATATATTCACTGAAACCATTATTTTTATACTTTTTGCTTTAATTCAAGCAAATGTAACGATATTCAATCAAAAAACTGTTAAAATTAAATTTTTCAATAAGAAATCGTTGTCACGGATTTTGTATCTTGAAGAAGAAAAACATGCGATTTTTTCGGTACTTTTTTGAATGCATTTTTTTCTGGAGAAATTTTTGACCGAATTCAGCTTAATTCCCTATAAAACACTCATTAAAAGTGATTTCATCTCGATTGAACAATAAATAAAAATGTACCTCGATTTTTAATAACATTTTCAAAATCGACGTTTCACGGCCAAAGAAGCATATTTTGAGTATTTCTTCACTATTTTCAAATATAACCACTGAAACCATTATTTTTATACTTTTTGCTTTAATTCAAGCAAATGTAACGATATTCATTCAAAAAACTGTTAAAATTCAATTTTTCAATAAGAAATCGTTGTGACGGATTTTGTATCTTGAAGAAGAAAAACATGCGATTTTTTCGGTACACTTTTGAATGCATTTTTTTCTGGAGAAATGTTTGACCGAATTCAGCTTAATTCCCTATAAAACACTCATTGAAAGTGATTTCATCTCGATTGAACAATAATTAAAAATGTACCTCGATTTTTAATAACATTTTCAAAATCGTTGAGCCCTCCCGGGAGCGGTGTTGTGACGTCTCAGATGTAACGTAAAATGTCAGAGTTTTTCCACAATCCCTGACGAACATTTAATTTTTTGGCTTCCGTGGCGCAATGGTTAGCGCGTTCGGCTGTTAACCCATAGGGTGGTGGTTCGACCCCATCCGGGAGCGGTGTTGTGAGGTCTCAGATGTGACGTAAAAAATCAAGGTTTTTACATAATACCTGACGAGCGTTTAACTTTTGGGCTTCCGTGGCGCAATGGTTAGCGCGTTCGGCTGTTAACCAATAGGTTGGTGGTTCGAGCCCATCCGGGAGCGGTGTTGTGAGGTCTCAGATGTGACGTAAAAAGTCAAGGTTTTTACACAATACCTGACGAGCATTTAACTTTTGGGCTTCCGTGGCACAATGGTTAGCGCGTTCGGCTGTTAACCAATAGGTTGGTGGTTCGAGCCCATCCGGGAGAGGTGTTGTGAGGTCTCAGATGTGACGTAAAAAGTCAAGGTTTTTACACAATACCTGACGAGCATTTAACTTTTGGGCTTCCGTGGCGCAATGGTTAGCGCGTTCGGCTGTTAACCAATAGGTTGGTGGTTCGACCCCATCCGGGAGCGGTGTTGTGAGGTCTCAGATGTGACGTAAAAAATCAAGGTTTTTACATAATACCTGACGAGCGTTTAACTTTTGGGCTTCCGTGGCGCAATGGTTAGCGCGTTCGGCTGTTAACCAATAGGTTGGTGGTTCGAGCCCATCCGGGAGCGGTGTTGTGAGGTCTCAGATGTGACGTAAAAAGTCAAGGTTTTTACACAATACCTGACGAGCATTTAACTTTTGGGCTTCCGTGGCGCAATGGTTAGCGCGTTCGGCTGTTAACCAATAGGTTGGTGGTTCGAGCCCATCCGGGAGAGGTGTGGTGAGGTCTCAGATGTGACGTAAAAAGTCAAGGTTTTTACACAATACCTGACGAGCATTTAACTTTTGGGCTTCCGTGGCGCAATGGTTAGCGCGTTCGGCTGTTAACCAATAGGTTGGTGGTTCGAGCCCATCCGGGAGCGGTGTTGTGAGGTCTCAGATGTGACGTAAAAAGTCATGGTTTTTGCACAATACCTGACGGGCATTTAGCTTTTGTGCTTCCGTGGCGCAATGGTTAGCGCGTTCGGCTGTTAACCAATAGGTTGGTGGTTCGAGCCCATCCGGGAGCGGTGTTGTGGGATCTCAAATGTAACGTAGAAAGCCAAAGTTTTTCCACAATACGTGACGACCATTTAATTTCTGAGCTTCCGTGGCTCAATGGTTAGCGCGTTCGGCTGTTAACCAATAGGTTGGTGGTTCGAGCCCATCCGGGAGCGGTGTTGTCAGGTCTCAGAAGTGACGTAAAAAGTCAAGGTTTTTCCACAATACCTGACGAACATTTAATTTTTGGGCTTCCTTGGCGCAATGGTTAGCGCGTTCGGCTGTTAACCGAAAGGTTGGTGGTTCGAGCCCATCCGGGAGCGGTGTTGTGACGTCTCAGATGTAACGTAAAATGTCAGAGCTTTTCCACAATACCCGACGAACATTTAATTTTTGGGCTTCCTTGGCGCAATTATTAGCGCGTTCAACTGTTAATCGAAAGGCTGGTGGTTCAAGCCCACCCGGAAGAGGTGTTGTGGGGTCTCAGATGTAGCGTAAAAAGTCAAAACTTATCCACAATACGTGACAACCATTTAATTTCTGAGCTTTCGTGGCTCAATGGTTAGCGCGTTCGGCTGTTAACCAATAGGTTGGTGGTTCGAGCCCACCCGGAAGCGGTGGTGTGGGATCTCAAATGTAACGTAGAAAGCCAAAGTTTTGCCACAATACCTGACGACCATTAAATTTTTGGGCTTCCTTGGCGCAATTGTTAGTGCGTTCGGCTGTTAACCGAAAGGTTGGTGGTTCGAGCCCAACCGGAAGAGGTGTTGTAGGGTCTCAGATGTAACGTAAAAAGTCATAACTTATCTACAATACCTGACAACCATTTAATTTCTGAGCTTCCGTGGCTCAAAGGTTAGCGCGTTCGGCTGTTAACCAATAGGTGTGTGGTTCGAGCCCATCCGGGAGCGGTGTTGTGACGTCTCAGATGTGACGTAAAAAGTCAAGGTTTTTTCCACAACATCTGACGACCATTTAAATTTTGGGCTTCCGTGGCGCAATGGTTAGCGCGTTCGGCTGTTAACCAATAGGTTGGTGGTTCGAGCCCATCCGGGAGCGGTGTTGTGAGGTCTCAGTTGTAACGTAAAATGTCAGAGTTTTTCCACAATACCTGACGAACATTTAATTTTTGGGCTTCCGTGGCGCAATGATTAGCGCGTTCAGCTGTTAATCGAAAGGTTGAAGGTTCGAGCCCACCCGGGAGAGGTGTTGTAGGGTCTCAGATGTAACGTAAAAAGTCATAACTTATCAACAATACCTGACAACCATTTAATTTCTGAGCTTCCGTGGCTCAAAGGTTAGCGCGTTCGGCTGTTAACCAATAGGTGTGTGGTTCGAGCCCATCCGGGAGCGGTGTTGAGACGTCTCAGATGTGACGTAAAAAGTCAAGGTTTTTTCCACAACACCTGACGACCATTTAAATTCTGAGCTTCCGTGGCTCAATGGTTAGCGAATTCGGCTGCTAACAAATAGGTTGGTGGTTCGAGCCCACCCGGGAGCGGTGTTTTGGGATCTCAAATGTAACGTTGAAAGCCAAAATTTTTCCACAATAACTGACGACCATTTAATTTTTGGGCTTCCGTGGCGCAATGGTCAGCGCGTTCAGCTGTTAACCGAAAGGTTGGTGGTTCGAGCCCATCCGGGAGCGGTGTTGTGACGTCTCAGATGTAACGTAAAATGTCAGAGTTTTTCCACAATACCTGACGAACATTTAATTTTTGGGCTTCCGTGGCGCTATTATTAGCGCGTTCAACTGTTAATCGAAAGGCTGGTGGTTCAAGCGCACCCGGAAGAGGTGTTGTGGGGTCTCAGATGTAGCGTAAAAAGTCAAAACTTATCCACAATACGTGACAACCATTTAATTTCTGAGCTTCCGTGGCTCAATGGTTAGCGCGTTCGGCTGTTAACCAATAGGTTGGTGGTTCGAGCCCATCCGGGAGCGGTGTTGTGAGGTCTCAGATGTGACGTAAAAAGTCAAGGTTTTTACACAATACCTGACGAGCATTTAACTTTGGGCTTCCGTGGCTCAATGGTTAGCGCGTTCGGCTGTTAACCAATAGGTTGGTGGTTCGAGCCCATCCGGGAGCGGTGTTGTGACGTCTCAGATGTAGCGTAAAATGTCAAAACTTTTCCACAATACGTGACAACCATTTAATTTCTGAGCTTCCGCGGCGCAATGGTTATCGCGTTCAGCTGCTATTCAAAAAACTGGTGGTTTGAGCCCTCCCGGGAGCGGTGTTGTGACGTCTCAAATGTAACATAAAATGTCAGAGTTTTTCCACAATACCTGTCGAACATTGAATTTTTGGGCTTCCGTGGCGCAATGGTTAGCGCGTTCAGCTGTTAATCGAAAGGTTGGTGGTACGAGCCCACCCGGGAGAGGTGTTGTGGGGTCTCAGATGTAGCGTAAAAAGTCAAAACTTTTCCACAACACGTGACAACCATTTAATTTCTGAGCTTCCGTGGCTCAATGATTAGCGCGTTCGGCTGTTAACCAATAGGTTGGTGGTTCGAGCCCACCCGGGAGCGGTGTTGTGGGATCTCAAATGTAACGTAAAAATTCAAGGTTTTTCCACAATACCTGACGAACATTTAATTTTTGGGGTTCCTTGGGGCAATGGTTAGCTCGTTCGGCTGTTAACCGAAAGGTTGGTGGTTCGATGCCAACCGGGAGAGGTGTTGTAGGGTATCAGATATAACGTAATAAGTCATAACTTATCCACAATACCTGACAACCATTTAAATTCTGAGCTTCCGTGGCTCAATGGTTATCGCGTTCGGCTGTTAACCAATAGATTTGTGGTTCGAGCCCATCCGGGATGCGGTGTTGTGAGGTCTCAGATGTAACGTAAAATGTCAGAGTTTTTCACAATACCTGACGAACATTTAATTTTTGGGCTTCCGTGGCGCAATGATTAGCGCGTTCAGCTGTTAATCGAAAGGTTGTAGGTTCGAGCCCACCCGGGAGAGGTGTTGTGGGGTCTCAGATATAGCGTAAAAAGTCAAAACTTTTCCACAATACGTGACAACCATTTAATTTCTGAGCTTCCGTGGCTCAATGGTTAGCGCGTTCGGCTGTTAACCAATAGGTTGGTGGTTCGAGCCCATCCGGGAGCGGTGTTGTGAGGTCTCAGATGTGACGTAAAAAGTCAAGCTTTTTACACAATACCTGACGAGCATTTAACTTTGGGCTTCCGTGGCTCAATGGTTAGCGCGTTCGGCTGTTAACCAATAGGTTGGTGGTTCGACCCCATCCGGGAGCGGTGTTGTGAGGTCTCAGATGTAACGTAAAATGTCAGAGTTTTTCCACAATACCTGACGAACATTTAATTTTTGGGTTTCCGTGACGCAATGATTAGCGCGTTCAGCTGTTAATCGAAAGGTTGAAGGTTCGAGCCCACCCGGGAGAGGTGTTGTGGGGTCTCAGATGTAGCGTAAAAAGTCAAAACTTTTCCACAATACGTGACAACCATTTAATTTCTGAGCTTCCGTGGCTCAATGGTTAGCGCGTTCAGCTGTTAACCAATAGGTTGGTGGTTAGAGCCCATCCGGGAGCGGTATATTGACGTCTCAGATGTGACGTTAAAAGTCAAGGTTTTTCCAAAATACATGACGACCATTTAATTTTTGGGCTTCCGTGGCGCAATGATTAGCGCGTTCAGCTGCTATTCAAAAGACTGGTGGTTTGAGCCCTCCCGGGAGCGGTGTTGTGACGTCTCAAATGTAACATAAAATGTCAGAGTTTTTCCACAATACCTGTCGAACATTGAATTTTTGGGCTTCCGTGCGCAATGATTAGCGCGATCAGCTGTTAATCGAAAGGTTGGTGGTACGAGCCCACCCGGGAGAGGTGTTGTGGGGTCTCAGATGTAGCGTAAAAGGTCATAACTTTTCCACAATACGTGACAACCATTTAATTTCTGAGCTTCCGTGGCTCAATGGTTAGCGCGTTCGGCTGTTAACCAATAGGTTAGTGGTTCGAGCCCATCCGGGAACGGTGTTGTGAGGTCTCAGATGTGACGTAAAAAGTCAAGGTTTTTACACAATACCTGACGAGCATTTAATTTTTGGGCTTCCGTGGCGCAATGGTTAGCGCGTTCGGCTGTTAACCAATAGGTTGGTGGTTCGGCCCCTGTTTGTCGTAGAGCCGAGATATTAAGCAAAATGTTCGTCAACTTTGGTATCGTCTCACTTATTTTTATTATGTTACTTATGATTTTTGCACTAAACTTTGGAGGCTCATAACTCTTGTTCTACAAGAGATACTGGGATCTCCTTTGGATATGTTATAGTACTCTTTGCTCCCCATACAAGGATACTTTAAACTTGAGGCTACCGCAATATCGTCGTCAACTTATTTTTTGTCTCACTTATTGTTAGAAGGTTACTTTTGATTTTTGAAAATAAATTTTGCAGGCTCGTAACTCTGTTTCTACTGGAGATACGGGGATGTCCTTTGAGTATGTTATAGACCAATTTGTCCTTCATCTAGCCATACCAAGTATTAGGGCTACGACAAACAGTAGTCGAGTAATTAAGCTAATCGTAAACAAACAAACCCCCTCCATAGGAAATACATTAGACTAAATTCTGGAGGCTCGTAACTCTGGTTCTACCAGAGATACGGGGATGTAAATAATGTGACCTTGACACAAATGTTCGAATAATTATAAAAAAAAACTTCGCGGTTTCGAACCTGTGGCCTTCCGGGAGTGAGGCGGATGCGATAACCGCTACACTAAAGATATGTTATTATTTTTAATCGAAAGAACAGGGTCAAGTAATTAAGCAATACGTGAAAAAACAAACCCCTCCATAGAAAATGCATTAGGCTATACTTTGCAGGCTCCTAACTCTGTTTCTACTGGAGATACGGGGATGTCCTTTGAGTATTTCATAGTCCAATTTGTCCCTCATCTAACCATACTAAAAATATTGAGCTACGACCAACAGGGGCCGAGTAATTAAGCTAAACGTAAACAAACAACCCGTCCATAGGAAATGCAGTAGACTATATTTTGCAGGCCCATAACTCTGTGTCTACTAGAGATACAGGGATGTCCTTAGGATATGTTATAGTCCAAATTGTCCCCCATCTAACCATACTAAAAACATTGAGCTACGACAAACATTGGCCGAGATATTAAGCAAAATGTTCGTCAACTTTGGTATCGTCTCACTTATTTTTATTATGTTACTTATGATTTTTGCACAAAACTTTGGAGGCTCATAACTCTTGTTCTACAAGAGATACTGGGATCTCCTTTGGATATGTTATAGTACTCTTTGCTCCCCATACAAGGATACTTTAAACTTGAGGCTACCTCAATATCGTCGTCAACTTATTTTTTGTCTCACTTATTGTTAGAAGGTTACTTTTGATTTTTGAAAATAAACTTTGCAGGCTCGTAACTCTGGTTCTACCAGAGATACGGGGATGTAAATAATGTGACCTTGACACAAATGTTCGGATAATTATAAAGGTCTTTGCATGTTCCAAGCAAAAAAAAAACTTCGCGGTTTCGAACCTGTGGCCTTCCGAGAGTGAGGCGGATGCGATAACCGCTACACTAAAGATATGTTATTATTTTTAATCGAAAGAACAGGGTCAAGTAATTAAGTAATACGTGAGCAAACAAACCCCTCCATAGAAAATGCATTAGACTATACTTTGCAGGCTCGTAACTCTGTTTCTACTGGAGATACGGGGATGTCCTTTGAGTATGTTATAGTCCAATTTGTCCCCCATCTAACCATACTAAAAACATTGAGCTACGACAAACAGCAGTCGAGTAATTAAGCTAATCGTAAACAAACAAACCCCTCCATAGGAAATGCATTAGACTATACTTTGCAGGCCCATAACTCTGTGTCTACTAGAGATACGGGGATGTCCTTAGGATATGTTATAGTCCAAATTGTCCCCCATCTAACCTTACTAAAAACTTTGGGCTACGACAAACAGGGGCCGAGTACTTAAGCAAAACGTAACGAAACAAACCCCCTCCATAGGAAATGCATTAGACTATACTTTGCAGGCTCGTAAATCTGTTTCTACTGGAGATACGGGGATGTCCTTTGAGTATGTTATAGTCCAATATGTCTCCCATCTAACCATACTACAAATAATGAGCTACGACAAACAAGGGCCGAGTAATTAAGCTAAACGTAAACAAACAACCAGTCCATAGGAAATGCATTAGACTATATTTTGCAGGCCCATAACTCTGTGTCTACTAGAGATACGGGGATGTCCTTAGGATATGTTATAGTCCAAATTGTCCCCCATCTAACCATACTAAAAACTTTGGGCTACGACAAACAGGGGCCGAGTACTTAAGCAAAACGTAACGAAACAAACCCCCTGCATAGGAAATGCATTAGACTATAGTTTGCAGGCTCGTAACTCTGTTTCTATTGGAGATACGGGTATGTCTTTTGAGTTTGTCGTAGCTCAATGTTTTTAGTATGGTTAGATGGGGGACAATTTGGACTATAACATATCCTAAGGACATCCCCGTATCTCTAGTAGACACAGAGTTATGGGCCTGCAAAATATAGTCTACTGCATTTCCTATGGACGGGTTGTTTGTTTACGTTTAGCTTAATTACTCGGCCCCTGTTTGTCGTAGCTCATTATTTGTAGTATGGTTAGATGGGAGACATATTGGACTATAACATACTCAAAGGACATCCCCGTATCTCCAGTAGAAACAGATTTACGAGCCTGCAAAGTATAGTCTAATGCATTTCCTATGGAGGGGGTTTGTTTCGTTACGTTTTGCTTAAGTACTCGGCCCCTGTTTGTCGTAGCCCAAAGTTTTTAGTAAGGTTAGATGGGGGACAATTTGGACTATAACATATCCTAAGGACATCCCCGTATCTCTAGTAGACACAGAGTTATGGGCCTGCAAAGTATAGTCTAATGCATTTCCTATGGAGGGGTTTGTTTGTTTACGATTAGCTTAATTACTCGACTGCTGTTTGTCGTAGCTCAATGTTTTTAGTATGGTTAGATGGGGGACAAATTGGACTATAACATACTCAAAGGACATCCCCGTATCTCCAGTAGAAACAGAGTTACGAGCCTGCAAAGTATAGTCTAATGCATTTTCTATGGAGGGGTTTGTTTGTTCACGTATTACTTAATTACTTGACCCTGTTCTTTCGATTAAAAATAATAACATATCTTTAGTGTAGCGGTTATCGCATCCGCCTCACTCTCGGAAGGCCACAGGTTCGAAACCGCGAAGTTTTTTTTTTGCTTGGAACATGCAAAGACCTTTATAATTATCCGAACATTTGTGTCAAGGTCACATTATTTACATCCCCGTATCTCTGGTAGAACCAGAGTTACGAGCCTGCAAAGTTTATTTTCAAAAATCAAAAGTAACCTTCTAACAATAAGTGAGACAAAAAATAAGTTGACGACGATATTGAGGTAGCCTCAAGTTTAAAGTATCCTTGTATGGGGAGCAAAGAGTACTATAACATATCCAAAGGAGATCCCAGTATCTCTTGTAGAACAAGAGTTATGAGCCTCCAAAGTTTTGTGCAAAAATCATAAGTAACATAATAAAAATAAGTGAGACGATACCAAAGTTGACGAACATTTTGCTTAATATCTCGGCCAATGTTTGTCGTAGCTCAATGTTTTTAGTATGGTTAGATGGGGGACAATTTGGACTATAACATATCCTAAGGACATCCCTGTATCTCTAGTAGACACAGAGTTATGGGCCTGCAAAATATAGTCTACTGCATTTCCTATGGACGGGTTGTTTGTTTACGTTTAGCTTAATTACTCGGCCCCTGTTGGTCGTAGCTCAATATTTTTAGTATGGTTAGATGGGGGACAAATTGGACTATAAAATACTCAAAGGACATCCCCGTATCTCCAGTAGAAACAGAGTTAGGAGCCTGCAAAGTATAGTCTAATGCATTTTCTATGGAGGGTGTTGTTTTTTCACGTATTGCTTAATTACTTGACCCTGTTCTTTCGATTAAAAATAATAACATATCTTTAGTGTAGCGGTTATCGCATCCGCCTCACTCCCGGAAGGCCACAGGTTCGAAACCGCGAAGTTTTTTTTTATAATTATCCGAACATTTGTGTCAAGGTCACATAATTTACATCCCCGTATCTCTGGTAGAACCAGAGTTACGAGCCTCCAGAATTTAGTCTAATGTATTTCCTATGGAGGGGGTTTGTTTGTTTACGATTAGCTTAATTACTCGACTACTGTTTGTCGTAGCCCTAATACTTGGTATGGCTAGATGAAGGACAAATTGGTCTATAACATACTCAAAGGACATCCCCGTATCTCCAGTAGAAACAGAGTTACGAGCCTGCAAAATTTATTTTCAAAAATCAAAAGTAACCTTCTAACAATAAGTGAGACAAAAAATAAGTTGACGACGATATTGCGGTAGCCTCAAGTTTAAAGTATCCTTGTATGGGGAGCAAAGAGTACTATAACATATCCAAAGGAGATCCCAGTATCTCTTGTAGAACAAGAGTTATGAGCCTCCAAAGTTTAGTGCAAAAATCATAAGTAACATAATAAAAATAAGTGAGACGATACCAAAGTTGACGAACATTTTGCTTAATATCTCGGCTCTACGACAAACAGGGGCCGAACCACCAACCTATTGGTTAACAGCCGAACGCGCTAACCATTGCGCCACGGAAGCCCAAAAATTAAATGCTCGTCAGGTATTGTGTAAAAACCTTGACTTTTTACGTCACATCTGAAACCTCACAACACCGTTCCCGGATGGGCTCGAACCACTAACCTATTGGTTAACAGCCGAACGCGCTAACCATTGAGCCACGGAAGCTCAGAAATTAAATGGTTGTCACGTATTGTGGAAAAGTTATGACCTTTTACGCTACATCTGAGACCCCACAACACCTCTCCCGTGTGGGCTCGTACCACCAACCTTTCGATTAACAGCTGATCGCGCTAATCATTGCGCACGGAAGCCCAAAAATTCAATGTTCGACAGGTATTGTGGAAAAACTCTGACATTTTATGTTACATTTGAGACGTCACAACACCGCTCCCGGGAGGGCTCAAACCACCAGTCTTTTGAATAGCAGCTGAACGCGCTAACCATTGCGCCACGGAAGCCCAAAAATTAAATGGTCGTCATGTATTTTGGAAAAACCTTGACTTTTAACGTCACATCTGAGACGTCAATATACCGCTCCCGGATGGGCTCGAACCACCAACCTATTGGTTAACAGCTGAACGCGCTAACCATTGAGCCACGGAAGCTCAGAAATTAAATGGTTGTCACGTCTTGTGGAAAAGTTTTGACTTTTTACTCTACATCTGAGACCCCACAACACCTCTCCCGGGTGGGCTCGAACCTTCAACCTTTCGATTAACAGCTGAACGCGCTAATCATTGCGTCACGGAAACCCAAAAATTAAATGTTCGTCAGGTATTGTGGAAAAACTCTGACATTTTACGTTACATCTGAGACCTCACAACACCGCTCCCGGATGGGGTCGAACCACCAACCTATTGGTTAACAGCCGAACGCGCTAACCATTGAGCCACGGAAGCCCAAAGTTAAATGCTCGTCAGGTATTGTGTAAAAACCTTGACTTTTTACGTCACATCTGAGACCTCACAACACCGCTCCCGGATGGGCTCGAACCACCAACCTATTGGTTAACAGCCGAACGCGCTAACCATTGAGCCACGGAAGCTCAAAAATTAAATGGTTGTCACGTATTGTGGAAAAGTTTTGACTTTTTACGCTACATCTGAGACCCCACAACACCTCTCCCGGGTGGGCTCGAACCTTCAACCTTTCGATTAACAGCTGAACGCGCTAATCATTGCGCCACGGAAGCCCAAAAATTAAATGTTCGTCAGGTATTGTGAAAAACTCTGACATTTTACGTTACATCTGAGACCTCACAACACCGCATCCCGGATGGGCTCGAACCACAAATCTATTGGTTAACAGCCGAACGCGATAACCATTGAGCCACGGAAGCTCAGAAATTAAATGGTTGTCAGGTATTGTGGATAAGTTATGACTTATTACGTTATATCTGATACCCTAAAACACCGCTCCCGGATGGGCTCGAACCACCAACCTTTCGGTTAACAGCCGAACGCGCCAACCATTGCGCCATGGAAGCTAGAAACTTATATGGTCGTCAGGTATTGTGGAAAAACTTTGACTTTTTACGTCACATCTGAGACCTCACAACACCTCTCCCGGGTGGGCTCGAACCACCAAACTTTCGGTTAACAGCTGTACGAGCTAACCATTGAGCCACGGAAATTCAGAAATTAAATGTTTGTCCCGTATTGTGGAAAAGTTTTGACTTTTTACGCTACAACTGAGACCCCACAACGCCTCTCCTGGGTGGGCTCGAAACACCAACCTTTCGGTTAACTGCTGAACGCGCTAACCATTGCTCCACGGAAGCCCAAATGTTAAATGTTCGTCAGTTATTGTGGAAAAACTATGACATTTTACGTTACATCTGAGACCTCACAACACCGCTTTCGGGTGGGCTCGAACCACTAACCTTTCGGTGAACAGCCGAACGCGCTAACCATTGCGCCACGGAAGCCCAAATATTAAATGGTCGTCAGGTATTGTGAAAAATCTCGACTTTTTACGTCACATCTGAGACATCACAACACCACTCCCGGGTACGCTCGAACCACCAACCTTTTGAATAACAGTTGAGCGCGCTAACCATTGCGCCACGGAAGCCCAAATATTAAATGTTTGTCAGGTATTGTGGAAAAACTCTGACTTTTTACGTCACATCTGAGACCTCACAACACCGCTCCCGGATGGGCACGAACCACCAACCTTTCGGTTCATAGCCGAAAGCGCTAACCAATGCTGCACGGAAACCCAAAAATTAAATGGTTGTCAGGTATTGTGGAAAAACTTTGGTTTTTACGTTACATTTGAGATCCCACAACACCGGTCCCGGGTGGGCTCGAACCACCACTTTCAATGAGTGTTTTATAGGGAATTAAGCTGAATTCGGTCAAAAATTCCTCACAAAAAAATTCATTCAAAAAAGTACCGAAAAAATCGCAGGTTTTCCTTCTTCAAGACACAAAATCCGTGAATACGATTTCATATTGAAAATTGAATTTTAAGTTTTTTGAATGAATATCGTTACATTGCTTGAATTAAAGCAAAAAGTATAAAAATAATGGTTTCAATGAATATATTTGAAAATAGTGAAGAAATACTCAAAGTATGATTCTTTGGCCGTGAAACGTCGATTTTGAAAATGTTATTAAAAATCGAGGTACATTTTTATTTATTGTTCAATCGAGATGAAATCACTTTTATTGAGTGTTTTATAGGGAATTAAGCTGAATTCGGTCAAACATTTCTCCAGAAAAAAATGCATTCAAAAGTGTACCGAAAAAATCGCATGTTTTTCTTCTTCAAGATACAAAATCCGTGACAACGATTTCTTATTGAAAAATTGAATTTTAACAGTTTTTTGAATGAATATCGTTATATTTGCTTGAATTAAAGCAAAAAGTATAAAAATAATGGTTTCAGTGGTTATATTTGAAAATAGTGAAGAAATACTCAAAATATGCTTCTTTGGCCGTGAAACGTCGATTTTGAAAATGTTATTAAAAATCGAGGTACATTTTTATTTATTGTTCAATCGAGATGAAATCACTTTAAATGAGTGTTTTATAGGGAATTAAGCTGAATTGGGTCAAAAATTTCTCCAGAAAAAAATGCATTCAAAAGTGTACCGAAAAAATCGCATGTTTTTCTTCTTCAAGATACAAAATCCGTGACAACGATTTCTTATTGAAAAATTGAATTTTAACAGTTTTTTGATTGAATATCGTTACATTTGCTTGAATTAAAGCAAAAAGTATAAAAATAATGGTTTCAGTGAACATATTTGAAAATAGTGAAGAAATACTACAGTCACTGGTAACAAGATCTAACTGCATTCTCGACGCTCCCACTACCGTGATTATTGCTATTTTTCTGTTGTGCCCTACTTGTGAGAAGTCAGTTCGCTTTCGCTCGTGATCGATTAGTTTTGTTGCCAAATCCGGCCCCATCAAAAACGAGAAACTAGCAAACCGTGTTAAAAAATCTTCTGTTATTGCGTCGCAACCTAAAAAAAATGGCGTGTAAATTCAAGACCAACGTACTTTCGTGAAACATTCAACGCCCGCTATATAAAAAATAAAATCGAATATCTCTTATTTTATCAGCAACCGACGAAAAATTTGGAATCTCAATTTTTCACTCTTCAGAGCACCAGCCACTGTGAACAAGGACTAACTGTATTCTATCTTTCAGGTATGAATGATCACCTTTAACGTATTCAACGTCTCGCCTTCCACTGTGATCGCTACCGTCGGCTTAGCTACTTGCAAATCGTCGTAAGTCATCCCGCTTTTGCTGGTGGACAGCTTTCTCCAAGACCCGTATTTGCCTCGTGATAAGTACCATTAACGCATAACTTACAATCCGTGCTGAAACAAAAAACATCCGTTCTTGCGTCGCTTAAAAAAGACCTGGCGTGCAAAGCCAAGAGCATCGGTCTTCTTAAAAAAATCAACGCCCGCTTCTAAAAAAAAAGAAAGGAACTACTCTCGCTTATCTCATCTACAACCGAGGATTTAAATTGTGATCTCAACGCTTTGGAGCTTCAGTCACTGGTAACAAGATCTAACTGCATTCTCGACGCTCCCACTACCGTGATTATTGCTATCTTTCTGTTGTGCCCTACTTGTGAGAAGTCAGTTCGCTTTCGCTCGTGATCGATTAGTTTTGTTGCCAAATCCGGCCCCATCAAAAACGAGTAACTAGCAAACCGTGTTAAAAAATCTTCTGTTATTGCGTCGCAACCTAAAAAAACTGGCGTGTAAATTCAAGACCAACGTACTTTCGTGTAACATTCAACGCCCGCTATATAAAAAATAAAATCGAATATCTCTTATTTTATCAGCAACCGACGAAAAATTTGGAATCTCAATTTTTCACACTTCAGAGCACCAGCCACTGTGAACAAGGAGGGGTTTGTTTGTTCATGTATTGCTTAATTACTTGAACCTGTTCTTTCAATTAAAAATAATAACATATCTTTAGTGTAGCGGTTATCGCATCCGCCTCACTCCCGGAAGGCCACAGGTTCGAAACCGCGAAGTTTTTTTTTTTTGCTTGGAACATGCAAAGACCTTTATAATTATCCGAACATTTGTGTCAAGGTCACATTATTTACATCCCCGTATCTCTGGTAGAACCAGAGTTACGAGCCTGCAAACTTTATTTTCAAAAATCAAAAGTAACCTTCTAACAATAAGTGAGACAAAAAATAAGTTGACGACGATATTGAGGTAGCCACAAGTTTAAAGTATCCTTGTATGGGGAGCAAAGAGTACTATAACATTTCCAAAGGAGATCCCAGTATCTCTTGTAGAACAAGAGTTATGAGCCTCCAAAGTTTAGTGCAAAAATCATAAGTAACATAATAAAAATAAGTGAGACGATACCAAAGTTGACGAACATTTTGCTTAATATCTCGGCCCTTGTTTGTCGTAGCTCAATGTTTTTAGTATGGTTAGATGGGGGACAATTTGGACTATAACATATCCTAAGGACATCCCCGTATCTCTAGTAGACACAGAGTTATGGGCCTGCAAATTATAGTCTAATGCATTTCCTAAGGACGGGTTGTTTGTTTACGTTTAGCTTAATTACTCGGCCCCTGTTTGTCGTAGCTCAATGTTTTTAGTATGGTTAGATGGGGGACAAATTGGACTATAACATACTCAAAGGACATCCCCGTATCTCCAGTGGAAACAGAGTTACGAGCCTGCAAAGTATAGTCTAACTCATTTCCTATGGAGGGGGTTTGTTTCTTTACGTTTCGCTTAAGTACTCGGCCCCTGTTTGTCGTAGCCCAAAGTTTTTAGTATGGTTAGATGAATGACAAATTGGACTATAACATATCCTAAGGACATCCCGGTATCTCTAGTAGACACAGAGTTATGGGCCTTGCAAAGTATAGTCTAATGCATTTTCTATGGAGGGGTTTGTTTGTTCACGTATTGCTTAATTACTTGACCCTGTTCTTTCGATTAAAAATAATAACATATCTTTAGTGTAGCGGTTATCGCATCCGCCTCACTCCCGGAAGGCCACAGGTTCGAAACCGCGAAGCTTTTTTTTTTTGCTTGGAACATGCAAAGACCTTTATAATTATCCGAACATTTGTGTCAAGGTCACATTATTTACATCCCCGTATTTCTGGTAGAACCAGAGTTACGAGCCTGCAAAGTTTATTTTCAAAAATCAAAAGTAACCTTCTAACAATAAGTGAGACAAAAAATAAGTTGACGACGATATTGAGGTAGCCTCAAGTTTAAAGTATCCTTGTATGGGGAGCAAAGAGTACTATAACATATCCAAAGGAGATCCCAGTATCTCTTGTAGAACAAGAGTTATGAGCCTCCAAAGTTTAGTGCAAAAATCATAAGTAACATAATAAAAATAAGTGAGACGATACCAAAGTTGACGAACATTTTGCTTAATATCTCGGCCCTTGTTTGTCGTAGCTCAATGTTTTTAGTATGGTTAGATGGGGGACAATTTGGACTATAACATATCCTAAGGACATCCCCGTATCTCTAGTAGACACAGAGTTATGGGCCTGCAAAGTATAGTCTAATGCATTTCCTATGCAGGGGTTTGTTTGTTTACGATTAGCTTAATTACTCGACTACTGTTTGTCGTAGCTCAATGTTTTTAGTATGGTTAGATGGGGGACAAATTGGACTATAACATACTCAAAGGACATCCCCGTATCTCCAGTAGATACAGAGTTACGAGCCTGCAAAGTATAGTCTAATGCATTTTCTATGGAGGGGTTTGTTCACGTATTGCTTAATTACTTGACCCTGTTCTTTCGATTAAAAATAATAACATATCTTTAGTGTAGCGGTTATCGCATCCGCCTCACTCTCGGAAGGCCACAGGTTCGAAACCGCGAAGTTTTTTTTTGCTTGGAACATGCAAAGACCTTTATAATTATCCGAACATTTGTGTCAAGGTCACATTATTTACATCCCCGTATCTCTGGTAGAACCAGAGTTACGAGCCTCCAGAATTTAGTCTAATGTATTTCCTATGGAGGGGTTTGTTTGTTTTCGATTAGCTTAATTACTCGACTACTGTTTGTCGTAGCCCTAATTCTTAGTGTGGCTAGATGGGGGACAAATTGGTCTATAACATACTCTAAGGACATCCCCGTATCTCTGGTAGAACCAGAGTTACGAGCCTGCAAAGTATATTTTCAAAAATCAAAAGTAACCTTCTAACAATAAGTGAGACAAAAAGTAAGTTGACGACGATATTGAGGTAGCCTCAAGTTTAAAGTATCCTTGTATGGGGAGCAAAGAGTACTATAACATATCCAAAGGAGATCCCAGTACCTCTTGTAGAACAAGAGTTATGAGCCTCCAAAGTTTAGTGCAAAAATCATAAGTAACATTATAAAAATAAGTGAGACGATACCAAAGTTGACGAACATTTTGCTTAATATCTCGGCCCCTGTTTGTCGTAGCTCAATGTTTTTAGTATGGTTAGATGGGGGACAATTTGGACTATATCATATCCTAAGGACATCCCCGTATCTCTAGTAGACACAGAGTTATGGGCCTGCAAAATATAGTCTAATGCATTTCCTATGGACGGGTTGTTTGTTTACGTTTAGCTTAATTACTCGGCCCCTGTTTGTCGTAGCTCAATGTTTTTAGTATGGTTAGATGGGGGACAATTTGGACTATAACATATCCTAAGGACATCCCCGTATCTCTAGTAGACACAGAGTTATGGGCCTGCAAAGTATAGTCTATTGCATTTCCTAAGGACGGGTTGTTTGTTTACGTTTAGCTTAATTACTCGGCCCCTGTTTGTCGTAGCTCAATGTTTTTAGTATGGTTAGATGGGGGACAAATTGGACTATAACATACTCAAAGGACATCCCCGTATCTCCAGTAGATACAGAGTTACGAGCCTGCAAAGTATAGTCTAATGCATTTTCTATGGAGGGGTTTGTTTGTTCATGTATTGCTTAATTACTTGACCCTGTTCTTTCGATTAAAAATAATAACATATCTTTAGTGTAGCGGTTATCGCATCCGCCTCACTCTCGGAAGGCCACAGGTTCGAAACCGCGAAGTTTTTTTTTGCTTGGAACATGCAAAGACCTTTATAATTATCCGAACATTTGTGTCAAGGTCACATTATTTACATCCCCGTATCTCTGGTAGAACCAGAGTTACGAGCCTCCAGAATTTAGTCTAATGTATTTCCTATGGAGGGGTTTGTTTGTTTACGATTAGCTTAATTACTCGACTACTGTTTGTCGTAGCCCTAATTCTTAGTGTGGCTAGATGGGGGACAAATTGGTCTATAACATACTCTAAGGACATCCCCGTATCTCTGGTAGAACCAGAGTTACGAGCCTGCAAAGTATATTTTCAAAAATCAAAAGTAACCCTCTAACAATAAGTGAGACAAAAAGTAAGTTGACGACGATATTGAGGTAGCCTCAAGTTTAAAGTATCCTTGTATGGGGAGCAAAGAGTACTATAACATATCCAAAGGAGATCCCAGTACCTCTTGTAGAACAAGAGTTATGAGCCTCCAAAGTTTAGTGCAAAAATCATAAGTAACATGATAAAAATAAGTGAGACGATACCAAAGTTGACGAACATTTTGCTTAATATCTCGGCCCCTGTTTGTCGTAGCCCAAAGTTTTTAGTATGGTTAGATGGGGGACAATTTGGACTATAACATATCCTAAGGACATCCCCGTATCTCTAGTAGACACAGAGTTATGGGCCTGCAAAGTATAGTCTAATGCATTTCCTATGGAGGGGTTTGATTGTTTACGATTAGCTTAATTACTCGACTACTGTTTGTCGTAGCTCAATGTTTTTAGTATGGTTAGATGGGGGACAAATTGGACTATAACATACTCAAAGGACATCCCCGTATCTCCAGTAGAAACAGAGTTACGAGCCTGCAAAGTATAGTCTAATGCATTTCCTATGGAGGGGTTGTTTGTTTACGTTTAGCTTAATTACTCGGCCCCTGTTTGTCGTAGCCCAAAGTTTTTAGTATGGTTAGATGGGGGTAAATTTGGACTATATCATATCCTAAGGACATCCCCGTATCTCTAATAGACACAGAGTTATGGGCCTGCAAAGTATAGTCTAATGCATTTCCTATGGACGGGTTGTTTGTTTACGTTTAGCTTAAATACTCGGCCCCTGTTTGTCGTAGCTCAATGTTTTTAGTATGGTTAGATGGGGGACAATTTGCACTATAACATATCCTAAGGACATCCCCGTATCTCTAGTAGACACAGAGTTATGGGCCTGCAAAGTATAGTCTAATGCATTTCCTAAGGACGGGTTGTTTGTTTACGTTTAGCTTAATTACTCGGCCCCTGTTTGTCGTAGCTCAATGTTTTTAGTATGGTTAGATGGGGGACAAATTGGACTATAACATACTCAAAGGACATCCCCGTATCTCCAGTAGATACAGAGTTACGAGCCTGCAAAGTATAGTCTAATGCATTTTCTATGGAGGGGTTTGTTTGTTCATGTATTGCTTAATTACTTGACCCTGTTCTTTCGATTAAAAATAATAACATATCTTTAGTGTAGCGGTTATCGCATCCGCCTCACTCTCGGAAGGCCACAGGTTCGAAACCGCGAAGTTTTTTTTTGCTTGGAACATGCAAAGACCTTTATAATTATCCGAACATTTGTGTCAAGGTCACATTATTTACATCCCCGTATCTCTGGTAGAACCAGAGTTACGAGCCTCCAGAATTTAGTCTAATGTATTTCCTATGGAGGGGTTTGTTTGTTTACGATTAGCTTAATTACTCGACTACTGTTTGTCGTAGCCCTAATTCTTAGTGTGGCTAGATGGGGGACAAATTGGTCTATAACATACTCTAAGGACATCCCCGTATCTCTGGTAGAACCAGAGTTACGAGCCTGCAAAGTATATTTTCAAAAATCAAAAGTAACCCTCTAACAATAAGTGAGACAAAAAGTAAGTTGACGACGATATTGAGGTAGCCTCAAGTTTAAAGTATCCTTGTATGGGGAGCAAAGAGTACTATAACATATCCAAAGGAGATCCCAGTACCTCTTGTAGAACAAGAGTTATGAGCCTCCAAAGTTTAGTGCAAAAATCATAAGTAACATGATAAAAATAAGTGAGACGATACCAAAGTTGACGAACATTTTGCTTAATATCTCGGCCCCTGTTTGTCGTAGCCCAAAGTTTTTAGTATGGTTAGATGGGGGACAATTTGGACTATAACATATCCTAAGGACATCCCCGTATCTCTAGTAGACACAGAGTTATGGGCCTGCAAAGTATAGTCTAATGCATTTCCTATGGAGGGGTTTGATTGTTTACGATTAGCTTAATTACTCGACTACTGTTTGTCGTAGCTCAATGTTTTTAGTATGGTTAGATGGGGGACAAATTGGACTATAACATACTCAAAGGACATCCCCGTATCTCCAGTAGAAACAGAGTTACGAGCCTGCAAAGTATAGTCTAATGCATTTCCTATGGAGGGGTTGTTTGTTTACGTTTAGCTTAATTACTCGGCCCCTGTTTGTCGTAGCCCAAAGTTTTTAGTATGGTTAGATGGGGGTAAATTTGGACTATATCATATCCTAAGGACATCCCCGTATCTCTAATAGACACAGAGTTATGGGCCTGCAAAGTATAGTCTAATGCATTTCCTATGGACGGGTTGTTTGTTTACGTTTAGCTTAAATACTCGGCCCCTGTTTGTCGTAGCTCAATGTTTTTAGTATGGTTAGATGGGGGACAATTTGCACTATAACATATCCTAAGGACATCCCCGTATCTCTAGTAGACACAGAGTTATGGGCCTGCAAAGTATAGTCTAATGCATTTCCTAAGGACGGGTTGTTTGTTTACGTTTAGCTTAATTACTCGGCCCCTGTTTGTCGTAGCTCAATGTTTTTAGTATGGTTAGATGGGGGACAAATTGGACTATAACATACTCAAAGGACATCCCCGTATCTCCAGTGGAAACAGAGTTACGAGCCTGCAAAGTATAGTCTAACTCATTTAATATGGAGGGGGTTTGTTTCTTTACGTTTCGCTTAAGTACTCGGCCCCTGTTTGTCGTAGCCCAAAGTTTTTAGTATGGTTAGATGAATGACAAATTGGACTATAACATATCCTAAGGACATCCCCGTATCTCTAGTAAACACAGAGTTATGGGCCTGCAAAGCATAGTCTAATGCATTTCCTTTGGACGGGTTGTTTGTTTACGTTTAGCTTAATTACTCGGCCCCTGTTTGTCGTAGCTCAATGTTTTTAGTATGGTTAGATGGTGGACAAATTGGACTATAAAATACTCAAAGGACATCCCCGTATCTCCAGTAGAAACAGAGTTAAGAGCCTGCAAAGTATAGTCTAACTCATTTCCTATGGAGGGGGTTTGTTTCTTTACGTTTTGCTTAAGTACTCGGCCCCTGTTTGTCGTAGCCCAAAGTTTTTAGTATATTTAGATGAAGGACAAATAGTACTATAACATATCCTAAGGACATCCCGGTATCTCTAGTAGACACAGAGTTATGGGCCTGCAAAATATAGTCTAATGCATTTTCTATGGAGGGGTTTGTTTGTTCACGTATTGCTTAATTACTTGACCCTGTTCTTTCGATTAAAAATAATAACATATCTTTAGTGTAACGGTTATCGCATCCGCCACACTCCCGGAAGGCCACAGGTTCGAAACCGCGAAGTTTTTTTTTTTGCTTGGAACATGCAAAGACCTTTATAATTATCCGAACATTTGTGTCAAGGTCACATTATTTACATCCCCGTATCTCTGGTAGAACCAGAGTTACGAGCCTGCAAACTTTATTTTCAAAAATCAAAAGTAACCTTCTAACAATAAGTGAGACAAAAAATAAGTTGACGACGATATTGAGGTAGCCTCAAGTTTAAAGTATCCTTGTATGGGGAGCAAAGAGTACTATAACATATCCAAAGGAGATCCCAGTATCTCTTGTAGAACAAGAGTTATGAGCCTCCAAAGTTTAGTGCAAAAATCATAAGTAACATAATAAAAATAAGTGAGACGATACCAAAGTTGACGAACATTTTGCTTAATATCTCGGCCCCTGTTTGTCGTAGCTCAATGTTTTTAGTATGGTTAGATGGGGGACAATTTGGACTATAACATATCCTAAGGACATCCCCGTATCTCTAGTAAACACAGAGTTATGGGCCTGCAAAGCATAGTCTAATGCATTTCCTTTGGACGGGTTGTTTGTTTACGTTTAGCTTAATTACTCGGCCCTTGTTTTTCGTAGCTCAATGTTTTTAGTATGGTTAGATGGGGGACAAATTGGACTATAACATACTCAAAGGACATCCCCGTATCTCCAGTGGAAACAGAGTTACGAGCCTGCAAAGTATAGTCTAACTCATTTAATATGGAGGGGGTTTGTTTCTTTACGTTTCGCTTAAGTACTCGGCCCCTGTTTGTCGTAGCCCAAAGTTTTTAGTATGGTTAGATGAATGACAAATTGGACTATAACATATCCTAAGGACATCCCGGTATCTCTAGTAGACACAGAGTTATGGGCCTTGCAAAGTATAGTCTAATGCATTTTCTATGGAGGGGTTTGTTTGTTCACGTATTGCTTAATTACTTGACCCTGTTCTCTCGATTAAAAATAATAACATATCTTTAGTGTAGCGGTTATCGCATCCGCCTCACTCCCGGAAGGCCACAGGTTCGAAACCGCGAAGCTTTTTTTTTGCTTGGAACATGCAAAGACCTTTATAATTATCCGAACATTTGTGTCAAGGTCACATTATTTACATCCCCGTATCTCTGGTAGAACCAGAGTTACGAGCCTCCAGAATTTAGTCTAATGTATTTCCTATGGAGGGGTTTGTTTGTTTACGATTAGCTTAATTACTCGACTACTGTTTGTCGTAGCCCTAATTCTTAGTATGGCTAGATGGGGGACAAATTGGTCTATAACATACTCAAAGGACATCCCCGTATCTCCAGTAGAACCAGAGTTACGAGCCTGCAAACTTTATTTTCAAAAATCAAAAGTAACCTTCTAACAATAAGTGAGACAAAAAATAAGTTGACGACGATATTGAGGTAGCCTCAAGTTTAAAGTATCCTTGTATGGGGAGCAAAGAGTACTATAACATATCCAAAGGAGATCCCAGTATCTCTTGTAGAACAAGAGTTATGAGCCTCCAAAGTTTAGTGCAAAAATCATAAGTAACATAATAAAAATAAGTGAGACGATACCAAAGTTGACGAACATTTTGCTTAATATCTCGGCCCCTGTTTGTCGTAGCTCAATGTTGTTAGTATGGTTAGATGGGGGACAATTTGGACTATAACATATCCTAAGGACATCCCCGTATCTCTAGTAAACACAGAGTTATGGGCCTGCAAAGCATAGTCTAATGCATTTCCTTTGGACGGGTTGTTTGTTTACGTTTAGCTTAATTACTCGGCCCCTGTTTTTCGTAGCTCAATGTTTTTAGTATGGTTAGATGGGGGACAAATTGGAATATAACATACTCAAAGGACCTCGCCGTATCTACAGTAGAAACAGAGTTACGAGCCTGCAAAGTATAGTCTAATGCATTTTCTATGGAGGGGTTTGTTTGTTCATGTATTGCTTAATTACTTGAACCTGTTCTTTCGATTAAAAATAATAACATATCTTTAGTGTAGCGGTTATCGCATCCGCCTCACTCCCGGAAGGCCACAGGTTCGAAACCGCGAAGTTTTTTTTTTTGCTTGGAACATGCAAAGACCTTTATAATTATCCGAACATTTGGGTCAAGGTCACATTATTTACATCCCCGTATCTCTGGTTGAACCAGAGTTACGAGCCTGCAAACTTTATTTTCAAAAATCAAAAGTAACCTTCTAACAATAAGTGAGACAAAAAATAAGTTGACGACGATATTGAGGTAGCCTCAAGTTTAAAGTATCCTTGTATGGGGAGCAAAGAGTACTATAACATATCCAAAGGAGATCCCAGTATCTCTTGTAGAACAAGAGTTATGAGCCTCCAAAGTTTAGTGCAAAAATCATAAGTAACATAATAAAAATAAGTGAGACGATACCAAAGTTGACGAACATTTTGCTTAATATCTCGGCCCCTGTTTGTCGTAGCTCAATGTTTTTAGTATGGTTAGATGGGGGACAATTTGGACTATAACATATCCTAAGGACATCCCCGTATCTCTAGTAAACACAGAGTTATGGGCCTGCAAAGCATAGTCTAATGCATTTCCTTTGGACGGGTTGTTTGTTTACGTTTAGCTTAATTACTCGGCCCTTGTTTTTCGTAGCTCAATGTTTTTAGTATGGTTAGATGGGGGACAAATTGGACTATAACATACTCAAAGGACATCCCCGTATCTCCAGTGGAAACAGAGTTACGAGCCTGCAAAGTATAGTCTAACTCATTTAATATGGAGGGGGTTTGTTTCTTTACGTTTCGCTTAAGTACTCGGCCCCTGTTTGTCGTAGCCCAAAGTTTTTAGTATGGTTAGATGAATGACAAATTGGACTATAACATATCCTAAGGACATCCCGGTATCTCTAGTAGACACAGAGTTATGGGCCTTGCAAAGTATAGTCTAATGCATTTTCTATGGAGGGGTTTGTTTGTTCACGTATTGCTTAATTACTTGACCCTGTTCTCTCGATTAAAAATAATAACATATCTTTAGTGTAGCGGTTATCGCATCCGCCTCACTCCCGGAAGGCCACAGGTTCGAAACCGCGAAGCTTTTTTTTTGCTTGGAACATGCAAAGACCTTTATAATTATCCGAACATTTGTGTCAAGGTCACATTATTTACATCCCCGTATCTCTGGTAGAACCAGAGTTACGAGCCTCCAGAATTTAGTCTAATGTATTTCCTATGGAGGGGTTTGTTTGTTTACGATTAGCTTAATTACTCGACTACTGTTTGTCGTAGCCCTAATTCTTAGTATGGCTAGATGGGGGACAAATTGGTCTATAACATACTCAAAGGACATCCCCGTATCTCCAGTAGAACCAGAGTTACGAGCCTGCAAAGTTTATTTTCAAAAATCAAAAGTAACCTTCTAACAATAAGTGAGACAAAATATAAGTTGACGACGATATTGAGGTAGCCTCAAGTTTAAAGTATCCTTGTATGTGAAGCAAAGAGTACTATAACATATCCAAAGGAGATCCCAGTATCTCTTGTAGAACAAGAGTTATGAGCCTCCAAAGTTTAGTGCAAAAATCATAAGTAACATAATAAAAATAAGTGAGACGATACCAAAGTTGACGAACATTTTGCTTAATATCTCGGCCCCTGTTTGTCTTAGCTCAATGTTTTTAGTATGGTTAGATGGGGGACAATTTGGACTATAACATATCCTAAGGACATCCCCGTATCTCTAGTAAACACAGAGTTATGGGCCTGCAAAGCATAGTCTAATGCATTTCCTTTGGACGGGTTGTTTGTTTACGTTTAGCTTAATTACTCGGCCCCTGTTTGTCGTAGCTCAATGTTTTTAGTATGGTTAGATGGTGGACAAATTGGACTATAAAATACTCAAAGGACATCCCCGTATCTCCAGTAGAAACAGAGTTAAGAGCCTGCAAAGTATAGTCTAACTCATTTCCTATGGAGGGGGTTTGTTTCTTTACGTTTTGCTTAAGTACTCGGCCCCTGTTTGTCGTAGCCCAAAGTTTTTAGTATATTTAGATGAAGGACAAATAGTACTATAACATATCCTAAGGACATCCCGGTATCTCTAGTAGACACAGAGTTATGGGCCTGCAAAATATAGTCTAATGCATTTTCTATGGAGGGGTTTGTTTGTTCACGTATTGCTTAATTACTTGACCCTGTTCTTTCGATTAAAAATAATAACATATCTTTAGTGTAACGGTTATCGCATCCGCCACACTCCCGGAAGGCCACAGGTTCGAAACCGCGAAGTTTTTTTTTTTGCTTGGAACATGCAAAGACCTTTATAATTATCCGAACATTTGTGTCAAGGTCACATTATTTACATCCCCGTATCTCTGGTAGAACCAGAGTTACGAGCCTGCAAACTTTATTTTCAAAAATCAAAAGTAACCTTCTAACAATAAGTGAGACAAAAAATAAGTTGACGACGATATTGAGGTAGCCTCAAGTTTAAAGTATCCTTGTATGGGGAGCAAAGAGTACTATAACATATCCAAAGGAGATCCCAGTATCTCTTGTAGAACAAGAGTTATGAGCCTCCAAAGTTTAGTGCAAAAATCATAAGTAACATAATAAAAATAAGTGAGACGATACCAAAGTTGACGAACATTTTGCTTAATATCTCGGCCCCTGTTTGTCGTAGCTCAATGTTTTTAGTATGGTTAGATGGGGGACAATTTGGACTATAACATATCCTAAGGACATCCCCGTATCTCTAGTAAACACAGAGTTATGGGCCTGCAAAGCATAGTCTAATGCATTTCCTTTGGACGGGTTGTTTGTTTACGTTTAGCTTAATTACTCGGCCCTTGTTTTTCGTAGCTCAATGTTTTTAGTATGGTTAGATGGGGGACAAATTGGACTATAACATACTCAAAGGACATCCCCGTATCTCCAGTGGAAACAGAGTTAAGAGCCTGCAAAGTATAGTCTAACTCATTTCCTATGGAGGGGGTTTGTTTCTTTACGTTTTGCTTAAGTACTCGGCCCCTGTTTGTCGTAGCCCAAAGTTTTTAGTATATTTAGATGAAGGACAAATTGTACTATAACATATCCTAAGGACATCCCGGTATCTCTAGTAGACACAGAGTTATGGGCCTGCAAAATATAGTCTAATGCATTTTCTATGGAGGGGTTTGTTTGTTCACGTATTGCTTAATTACTTGACCCTGTTCTTTCGATTAAAAATAATAACATATCTTTAGTGTAACGGTTATCGCATCCGCCACACTCCCGGAAGGCCACAGGTTCGAAACCGCGAAGTTTTTTTTTTTGCTTGGAACATGCAAAGACCTTTATAATTATCCGAACATTTGTGTCAAGGTCACATTATTTACATCCCCGTATCTCTGGTAGAACCAGAGTTACGAGCCTGCAAACTTTATTTTCAAAAATCAAAAGTAACCTTCTAACAATAAGTGAGACAAAAAATAAGTTGACGACGATATTGAGGTAGCCTCAAGTTTAAAGTATCCTTGTATGGGGAGCAAAGAGTACTATAACATATCCAAAGGAGATCCCAGTATCTCTTGTAGAACAAGAGTTATGAGCCTCCAAAGTTTAGTGCAAAAATCATAAGTAACATAATAAAAATAAGTGAGACGATACCAAAGTTGACGAACATTTTGCTTAATATCTCGGCCCCTGTTTGTCGTAGCTCAATGTTTTTAGTATGGTTAGATGGGGGACAATTTGGACTATAACATATCCTAAGGACATCCCCGTATCTCTAGTAAACACAGAGTTATGGGCCTGCAAAGCATAGTCTAATGCATTTCCTTTGGACGGGTTGTTTGTTTACGTTTAGCTTAATTACTCGGCCCTTGTTTTTCGTAGCTCAATGTTTTTAGTATGGTTAGATGGGGGACAAATTGGACTATAACATACTCAAAGGACATCCCCGTATCTCCAGTGGAAACAGAGTTACGAGCCTGCAAAGTATAGTCTAACTCATTTCCTATGGAGGGGGTTTGTTTCTTTACGTTTCGCTTAAGTACTCGGCCCCTGTTTGTCGTAGCCCAAAGTTTTTAGTATGGTTAGATGAATGACAAATTGGACTATAACATATCCTAAGGACATCCCGGTATGTCTAGTAGACACAGAGTTATGGGCCTTGCAAAGTATAGTCTAATGCATTTTCTATGGAGGGGTTTGTTTGTTCACGTATTGCTTAATTACTTGACCCTGTTCTTTCGATTAAAAATAATAACATATCTTTAGTGTAGCGGTTATCGCATACGCCTCACTCCCGGAAGGCCACAGGCTCGAAACCGCGAAGCTTTTTTTTTTTGCTTGGAACATGCAAAGACCTTTATAATTATCCGAACATTTGTGTCAAGGTCACATTATTTACATCCCCGTATCTCTGGTAGAACCAGAGTTACGAGCCTCCAGAATTTAGTCTAATGTATTTCCTATGGAGGGGTTTGTTTGTTTACGATTAGCTTAATTACTCGACTACTGTTTGTCGTAGCCCTAATTCTTAGTATGGCTAGATGGGGGACAAATTGGTCTATAACATACTCAAAGGACATCCCCGTATCTCCAGTAGAACCAGAGTTACGAGCCTGCAAAGTTTATTTTCAAAAATCAAAAGTAACCTTCTAACAATAAGTGAGACAAAATATAAGTTGACGACGATATTGAGGTAGCCTCAAGTTTAAAGTATCCTTGTATGTGAAGCAAAGAGTACTATAACATATCCAAAGGAGATCCCAGTATCTCTTGTAGAACAAGAGTTATGAGCCTCCAAAGTTTAGTGCAAAAATCATAAGTAACATAATAAAAATAAGTGAGACGATACCAAAGTTGACGAACATTTTGCTTAATATCTCGGCCCCTGTTTGTCTTAGCTCAATGTTTTTAGTATGGTTAGATGGGGGACAATTTGGACTATAACATATCCTAAGGACATCCCCGTATCTCTAGTAAACACAGAGTTATGGGCCTGCAAAGCATAGTCTAATGCATTTCCTTTGGACGGGTTGTTTGTTTACGTTTAGCTTAATTACTCGGCCCCTGTTTGTCGTAGCTCAATGTTTTTAGTATGGTTAGATGGTGGACAAATTGGACTATAAAATACTCAAAGGACATCCCCGTATCTCCAGTAGAAACAGAGTTAAGAGCCTGCAAAGTATAGTCTAACTCATTTCCTATGGAGGGGGTTTGTTTCTTTACGTTTTGCTTAAGTACTCGGCCCCTGTTTGTCGTAGCCCAAAGTTTTTAGTATATTTAGATGAAGGACAAATAGTACTATAACATATCCTAAGGACATCCCGGTATCTCTAGTAGACACAGAGTTATGGGCCTGCAAAATATAGTCTAATGCATTTTCTATGGAGGGGTTTGTTTGTTCACGTATTGCTTAATTACTTGACCCTGTTCTTTCGATTAAAAATAATAACATATCTTTAGTGTAACGGTTATCGCATCCGCCACACTCCCGGAAGGCCACAGGTTCGAAACCGCGAAGTTTTTTTTTTTGCTTGGAACATGCAAAGACCTTTATAATTATCCGAACATTTGTGTCAAGGTCACATTATTTACATCCCCGTATCTCTGGTAGAACCAGAGTTACGAGCCTGCAAACTTTATTTTCAAAAATCAAAAGTAACCTTCTAACAATAAGTGAGACAAAAAATAAGTTGACGACGATATTGAGGTAGCCTCAAGTTTAAAGTATCCTTGTATGGGGAGCAAAGAGTACTATAACATATCCAAAGGAGATCCCAGTATCTCTTGTAGAACAAGAGTTATGAGCCTCCAAAGTTTAGTGCAAAAATCATAAGTAACATAATAAAAATAAGTGAGACGATACCAAAGTTGACGAACATTTTGCTTAATATCTCGGCCGCTGTTTGTCGTAGCTCAATGTTTTTAGTATGGTTAGATGGGGGACAATTTGGACTATAACATATCCTAAGGACATCCCCGTATCTCTAGTAAACACAGAGTTATGGGCCTGCAAAGCATAGTCTAATGCATTTCCTTTGGACGGGTTGTTTGTTTACGTTTAGCTTAATTACTCGGCCCTTGTTTTTCGTAGCTCAATGTTTTTAGTATGGTTAGATGGGGGACAAATTGGACTATAACATACTCAAAGGACATCCCCGTATCTCCAGTGGAAACAGAGTTAAGAGCCTGCAAAGTATAGTCTAACTCATTTCCTATGGAGGGGGTTTGTTTCTTTACGTTTTGCTTAAGTACTCGGCCCCTGTTTGTCGTAGCCCAAAGTTTTTAGTATATTTAGATGAAGGACAAATTGTACTATAACATATCCTAAGGACATCCCGGTATCTCTAGTAGACACAGAGTTATGGGCCTGCAAAATATAGTCTAATGCATTTTCTATGGAGGGGTTTGTTTGTTCACGTATTGCTTAATTACTTGACCCTGTTCTTTCGATTAAAAATAATAACATATCTTTAGTGTAACGGTTATCGCATCCGCCACACTCCCGGAAGGCCACAGGTTCGAAACCGCGAAGTTTTTTTTTTTGCTTGGAACATGCAAAGACCTTTATAATTATCCGAACATTTGTGTCAAGGTCACATTATTTACATCCCCGTATCTCTGGTAGAACCAGAGTTACGAGCCTGCAAACTTTATTTTCAAAAATCAAAAGTAACCTTCTAACAATAAGTGAGACAAAAAATAAGTTGACGACGATATTGAGGTAGCCTCAAGTTTAAAGTATCCTTGTATGGGGAGCAAAGAGTACTATAACATATCCAAAGGAGATCCCAGTATCTCTTGTAGAACAAGAGTTATGAGCCTCCAAAGTTTAGTGCAAAAATCATAAGTAACATAATAAAAATAAGTGAGACGATACCAAAGTTGACGAACATTTTGCTTAATATCTCGGCCCCTGTTTGTCGTAGCTCAATGTTTTTAGTATGGTTAGATGGGGGACAATTTGGACTATAACATATCCTAAGGACATCCCCGTATCTCTAGTAAACACAGAGTTATGGGCCTGCAAAGCATAGTCTAATGCATTTCCTTTGGACGGGTTGTTTGTTTACGTTTAGCTTAATTACTCGGCCCTTGTTTTTCGTAGCTCAATGTTTTTAGTATGGTTAGATGGGGGACAAATTGGACTATAACATACTCAAAGGACATCCCCGTATCTCCAGTGGAAACAGAGTTACGAGCCTGCAAAGTATAGTCTAACTCATTTCCTATGGAGGGGGTTTGTTTCTTTACGTTTCGCTTAAGTACTCGGCCCCTGTTTGTCGTAGCCCAAAGTTTTTAGTATGGTTAGATGAATGACAAATTGGACTATAACATATCCTAAGGACATCCCGGTATGTCTAGTAGACACAGAGTTATGGGCCTTGCAAAGTATAGTCTAATGCATTTTCTATGGAGGGGTTTGTTTGTTCACGTATTGCTTAATTACTTGACCCTGTTCTTTCGATTAAAAATAATAACATATCTTTAGTGTAGCGGTTATCGCATACGCCTCACTCCCGGAAGGCCACAGGCTCGAAACCGCGAAGCTTTTTTTTTTGCTTGGAACATGCAAAGACCTTTATAATTATCCGAACATTTGTGTCAAGGTCACATTATTTACATCCCCGTATCTCTGGTAGAACCAGAGTTACGAGCCTGCAAACTTTATTTTCAAAAATCAAAAGTAACCTTCTAACAATAAGTGAGACAAAAAATAAGTTGACGACGATATTGAGGTAGCCTCAAGTTTAAAGTATCCTTGTATGGGGAGCAAAGAGTACTATAACATATCCAAAGGAGATCCCAGTATCTCTTGTAGAACAAGAGTTATGAGCCTCCAAAATTTAGTGCAAAAATCATAAGTAACATAATAAAAATAAGTGAGACGATACCAAAGTTGACGAACATTTTGCTTAATATCTAGGCCCCTGTTTGTCGTAGCTCAATGTTTTTAGTATGGTTAGATGGGGGACAATTTGGACTATAACATATCCTAAGGACATCCCCGTATCTCTAGTAAACACAGAGTTATGGGCCTGCAAAGCATAGTCTAATGCATTTCCTTTGGACGGGTTGTTTGTTTACGTTTAGCTTAATTACTCGGCCCCTGTTTTTCGTAGATCAATGTTTTTAGTATGGTTAGATGGTGGACAAATTGGACTATAAAATACTCAAAGGACATCCCCGTATCTCCAGTAGAAACAGAGTTACGAGCCTGCAAAGTATAGTCTAACTCATTTCCTATGGAGGGGGTTTGTTTCTTTACGTTTTGCTTAAGTACTCGGCCCCTGTTTGTCGTAGCCCAAAGTTTTTAGTATATTTAGATGAAGGACAAATTGGACTATAACATATCCTAAGGACATCCCGGTATGTCTAGTAGACACAGAGTTATGGGCCTTGCAAAGTATAGTCTAATGCATTTTCTATGGAGGGGTTTGTTTGTTCACGTATTGCTTAATTACTTGACCCTGTTCTTTCGATTAAAAATAATAACATATCTTTAGTGTAGCGGTTATCGCATCCGCCTCACTCCCGGAAGGCCACAGGTTCGAAACCGCGAAACTTTTTTTTTTTGCTTGGAACATGCAAAGACCTTTATAATTATCCGAACATTTGTGTCAAGGTCACATTATTTACATCCCCGTATCTCTGGTAGAACCAGAGTTACGAGCCTGCAAAGTTTATTTTCAAAAATCAAAAGTAACCTTCTAACAATAAGTGAGACAAAAAATAAGTTGACGACGATATTGAGGTAGCCTCAAGTTTAAAGTATCCTTGTATGGGGAGCAAAGAGTACTATAACATATCCAAAGGAGATCCCAGTACCTCTTGTAGAACAAGAGTTATGAGCCTGCAAAGTATAGTCTAATGCATTTCCTATGGAGGGGGTTTGTTTCGTTACGTTTTGCTTAAGTACTCGGCCCCTGTTTGTCGTAGCCCAAAGTTTTTAGTATGGTTAGATGGGGGACAATTTGGACTATAACATATCCTAACGACATCCCCGTATCTCTAGTAGACACAGAGTTATGGGCCTGCAAAGTATAGTCTAATGCATTTCCTATGGAGGGGTTTGTTTGTTTACGATTAGCTTAATTACTCGACTACTGTTTGTCGTAGCTCAATGTTTTTAGTATGGTTAGATGCGGGACAAATTGGACTATAACATACTCAAAGGACATCCCCGTATCTCCAGTAGAAACAGAGTTACGAGCCTGCAAAGTATAATCTAATGCATTTCCTATGGAGGGGTTGTTTGTTTACGTTTAGCTTAATTACTCGGCCCCTGTTTGTCGTAGCCCAAAGTTTTTAGTATAGTTAGATGGGGGACAATTTGGACTATATCATATCCTAAGGACATCCCCGTATCTCTAATAGACACAGAGTTATGGGCCTGCAAAGTATAGTCTAATGCATTTTCTATGGAGGGGTTTGTTTGTTCACGTATTGCTTAATTACTTGACCCTGTTCTTTCGATAAAAAATAATAACAAATCTTTAGTGTAGCGGTTATCGCATCCGCCTCACTCCCGGAAGGCCACAGGTTCGAAACCGCGAAGTTTTTTTTTTTGCTTGGAACATGCAAAGACCTTTATAATTATCCGAACATTTGTGTCAAGGTCACATTATTTACATCCCCGTATCTCTGGTTGAACCAGAGTTACGAGCCTGCAAACTTTATTTTCAAAAATCAAAAGTAACCTTCTAACAATAAGTGAGACAAAAAATAAGTTGACGACGATATTGAGGTAGCCTCAAGTTTAAAGTATCCTTGTATGGGGAGCAAAGAGTACTATAACATATCCAAAGGAGATCCCAGTATCTCTTGTAGAACAAGAGTTATGAGCCTCCAAAGTTTAGTGCAAAAATCATAAGTAACATAATAAAAATAAGTGAGACGATACCAAAGTTGACGAACATTTTGCTTAATATCTCGGCCCCTGTTTGTCGTAGCTAAATGTTTTTAGAATGGTTAGATGGGGGACAATTTGACCTATAACATATCCTAAGGACATCCCCGTATCTCTAGTAAACACAGAGTTATGGGCCTGCAAAGCATAGTCTAATGCATTTCCTTTGGACGGGTTGTTTGTTTACGTTTAGCTTAATTACTCGGCCCCTGTTTTTCGTAGCTCAATGTTTTTAGTATGGTTAGATGGGGGACAAATTGGACTATAACATACTCAAAGGACATCCCCGTATCTCTAATAGACACAGAGTTATGGGCCTGCAAAGTATAGTCTAACTCATTTCCTATGGAGGGGGTTTGTTTCTTTACGTTTCGCTTAAGTACTCGGCCCCTGTTTGTCGTAGCCCAAAGTTTTTAGTATGGTTAGATGAATGACAAATTGGACTATAACATATCCTAAGGACATCCCGGTATGTCTAGTAGACACAGAGTTATGGGCCTTGCAAAGTATAGTCTAATGCATTTCCTTTGGACGGGTTGTTTGTTTACGTTTAGCTTAATTACTCGGCCCCTGTTTTTCGTAGCTCAATGTTTTTAGTATGGTTAGATGGGGGACAAATTGGAATATAACATACTCAAAGGACCTCGCCGTATCTACAGTAGAAACAGAGTTACGAGCCTGCAAAGTATAGTCTAATGCATTTTCTATGGAGGGGTTTGTTTGTTCATGTATGGCTTAATTACTTGAACCTGTTCTTTCGATTAAAAATAATAACATATCTTTAGTGTAGCGGTTATCGCATCCGCCTCACTCCCGGAAGGCCACAGGTTCGAAACCGCGAAGTTTTTTTTTTGCTTGGAACATGCAAAGACCTTTATAATTATCCGAACATTAGTGTCAAGGTCACATTATTTACATCCCCGTATCTCTGGTTGAACCAGAGTTACGAGCCTGCAAACTTTATTTTCAAAAATCAAAAGTAACCTTCTAACAATAAGTGAGACAAAAAATAAGTTGACGACGATATTGAGGTAGCCTCAAGTTTAAAGTATCCTTGTATGGGGAGCAAAGAGTACTATAACATATCCAAAGGAGATCCCAGTATCTCTTGTAGAACAAGAGTTATGAGCCTCCAAAGTTTAGTGCAAAAATCATAAGTAACATAATAAAAATAAGTGAGACGATACCAAAGTTGACGAACATTTTGCTTAATATCTCGGCCCCTGTTTGTCGTAGCTCAATGTTTTTAGTATGGTTAGATGGGGGACAATTTGGACTATAACATATCCTAAGGACATCCCCGTATCTCTAGTAAACACAGAGTTATGGGCCTGCAAAGCATAGTCTAATGCATTTCCTTTGGACGGGTTGTTTGTTTACGTTTAGCTTAATTCCCTTACAAAAATCTTCTTAAGAACTCTTAAGAAAATTCCTTGGGAAATTTCTTTCGAAATCCTTAAGGCGTTCTTTAGGAAATTGGGGAATATTGGCCTCTTTTTCTTTGGAAATTACTTTGGAAATATCTTTGGAATTTTCTTGGGAAATATCTTTGGAATTTCCTTGCGAAATATCTTTGGAATTTTCTTGGGAAATATCTTTGGAATTTTCTTGGGAAATATCTTTGGAATTTTCTTGGGAAATATCTTTGGAATTTTCTTGGGAAATATCTTTGGAATGTTCTTGGGAAATATCTTTGGAATTTCCTTGGGAAATATCTTTGGAATGTTCTTGGGAAATATCTTTGGAATGTTCTTGGGAAATATCTTTGGATTTTTCTTGGGAAATATCTTTGGAATTTCCTTGGGAAATATCTTTGGAATTTTCTTGGGAAATATCTTTGGAATCTTCTTGGGAAATATCTTTGGAATTATCTTGGGAAATATCTTTGGAATTCTCTTGGGAAATATCTTTGGAATGTTCTTGGGTAATATCTTTGGAATTTTCTTGGGAAATATATAGAGAAGTGGGTAAATTAATTTAGCCACTTGAAACGAGGATAGTTCTTACATGCAGAACCATATCCCAATACAGGAAGTGTAGTTCTTTTACGCTGAACTACACCCCTTATAGAGAGGGAAGTTCTCGCATGCAGAGTGAAGTTCTCGCATGCAGAGTTGAAGTTGCTTTAAAAGTCAGACATTTAATCGACTTATTAAAAACATCCGTAAACGGCAGAAAGTTTTAAACCTTGTGCAATTGTATGGGGTACTAAGTGGGTTTTGGAGGCTTTAACGGCCAAGCAGTAGATACAGACGTCGTTGTTAAATTTAATAATGTATATTCACTGATAGTTTTTCGAGTATCAGAAACGCGTTTAACCTAATTTCCTCTACAATGTTTTTAAAAAAATATTTATTTTGGACTCTAATTACGCTCGAAATAAAGATAAAACATGCCATAAGAGAATTAAGCAAAAATTCCGACTGACAGCTTAGATTCCCTGTAAATCTAAACATAACGATTTTAATTACTCTTATTTTACTTTTAATCTATTTTATCCTTTACATAAACACCTCACGGATTATTGAAGGCAAAAAATATAATAAAAAAATAGGTAAATGTAACATTCCATTTCAGCGCTTGCCTAGCCTTAGCTACGGGACAAGCCTTCGTGAAACGTTTTTAATTTTTTTAACCATCAAGTTAATGTCTATCTAGGAAAACTTTAGCTAAACAATTTGGGTAAAAATATTTTGAGATAATTATATGTAAAGCATAATTGCAATATATCTGGCCCTTTGAAATTCATCTCTTGAATTCCAAACGAATTTCGTTGGAAGATAAACCCTAGATCTTCTCTGGAAAACCAACCCTAGAGCTTCATTGGACATTTATCTCAATAATGCTAACGAATTTCTTTTGGAAATAAACCATGGACCTTCTTTGGAAATTGATCTGAAGAATTCTAAAGAATTTCGTTGGAAAATATTCCCTAGACATTCTTTGGAAATTTATCTCAAGCATTTCTAAAGAACTTCTTTGGAAAAAAACCCCTAGACCTACTTTGGAAATTTATCCCTAGAATTCCTAAATAATTTCGTTACAAAATAATACCAAGAAATTCTTTGGAAATTTATCTCTAGACTTCCAAAAGAGTTTCTTTAGAAAGTAATCCCAAGACATTCTTTGGAAATTTATCTCTAGAATTCCTAAAGAATTTCTTTCGAAAATAATCCCAAGACCCTCTTAGGAAATTTATCTCTAGAATTCCTAAAGAATTTCTTTAGAAAATAGTCCCTAGACCTTCTTAGGAAATTCATCTTTAGAATTCCTAAAGAATTTCTTTAGAAAATAGTCCCAAGACATTCTTTGGAAATTTATCTCCAGAATTCCTAAAGAATTTCTTTAGAAAATAATCCCTAGACCTTCTTAGGAAATTTATCTTTAGAATTCCTAACGAATTTCTTTAGAAAATAATCCCAAGACATTCTTTGGAAATTTATCTCTAGAATACCTAAAGAATTTCTTTAGAAAATAATCCCTAGACCTTCTTAGGAAATTTATCTTTAGAATTCCTAAAGAATTTCTTTAGAAAATAATCCCTAGACCTTCTTAGGAAATTTATCTTTAGAATTCCTAAAGATTTTCTTTAGAAAATAATCCCAAGCCATTCTTTGGAAATTTATCTCAAGAATTCTTTAGGAAATTCCATGGAAGTCTTTGGAAATAGTTTCTTTGGAAAATGATCCCAAGGGCTCCGTAGGGTTCCAAAGAAATTCCTTTAGAACTCTTAAGAAGATTTTTGTAAGGGTTACTCGGCCCCTGTTTTTCGTAGCTCAATGTTTTTAGTATGGTTAGATGGGGGACAAATTGGACTATAACATACTCAAAGGACATCCCCGTATCTCCAGTGGAAACAGAGTTACGAGCCTGCAAAGTATAGTCTAACTCATTTCCTATGGAGGGGGTTTGTTTCTTTACGTTTCGCTTAAGTACTCGGCCCCTGTTTGTCGTAGCCCAAAGTTTTTAGTATGGTTAGATGAATGACAAATTGGACTATAACATATCCTAAGGACATCCCGGTATGTCTAGTAGACACAGAGTTATGGGCCTTGCAAAGTATAGTCTAATGCATTTTCTATGGAGGGGTTTGTTTGTTCACGTATTGCTTAATTACTTGACCCTGTTCTTTCGATTAAAAATAATAACATATCTTTAGTGTAGCGGTTATCGCATCCGCCTCACTCCCGGAAGGCCAAAGGTTCGAAACCGCGAAGCTTTTTTTTTTGCTTGGAACATGCAAAGACCTTTATAATTATCCGAACATTTGTGTCAAGGTCACATTATTTACATCCCCGTATCTCTGGTAGAACCAGAGTTACGAGCCTGCAAAGTTTATTTTCAAAAATCAAAAGTAACCTTCTAACAATAAGTGAGACAAAAAATAAGTTGACGACGATATTGAGGTAGCCTCAAGTTTAAAGTATCCTTGTATGGGGAGCAAAGAGTACTATAACATATCCAAAGGAGATCCCAGTACCTCTTGTAGAACAAAAGTTATGAGCCTCCAAAGTTTAGTGCAAAAATCATAAGTAACATAATAAAAATAAGTGAGACGATACCAAAGTTGACGAACATTTTGCTTAATATCTCGGCCCCTGTTTGTCGTAGCTCAATGTTTTTAGTATGGTTAGATGGGGGACAATTTGGACTATATTATATCCTAAGGACATCTCCGTATCTTTAGTAGACACAGAGTTATGGGCCTGCAAAATATAGTCTAATGCATTTCCTATGGACGGGTTGTTTGTTTACGTTTAGCTTAATTACTTGGCCCCTGTTTGTCGTAGCTCAATATTTTTAGTATGGTTAGATGAGGGACAAATTGGACTATAACATACTCAAAGGACATCCCCGTATCTCCAGTAGAAACAGAGTTACGAGCCTGCAAAGTATAGTCTAATGCATTTCCTATGGAGGGGGTTTGTTTCGTTACGTTTTGCTTAAGTACTCGGCCCCTGTTTGTCGTAGCCCAAAGTTTTTAGTATGGTTAGATGGGGGACAATTTGGACTATATCATATCCTAAGGACATCCCCGTATCTCTAATAGACACAGAGTTATGGGCCTGCAAAGTATAGTCTAATGCATTTCCTATGGACGGGTTGTTTGTTTACGTTTAGCTTAATTACTCGGCCCCTGTTTGTCGTAGCTCAATGTTTTTAGTATGGTTAGATGGGGGACAAATTGAATTGTAACATACTCAAAGGACATCCCCGTATCTACAGTAGAAACAGAGTTACGAGCCTGCAAAGTATAGTCTAATGCATTTTCTATGGAGGGGTTTGTTTGTTCACGTATTGCTTAATTACTTGACCCTGTTCTTTCGATTAAAAATAATAACATATCTTTAGTGTAGCGGTTATCGCATCCGCCTCACTCCCGGAAGGCCACAGGTTCGAAACCGCGAAGTTTTTTTTTATAATTATCCGAACATTTGTGTCAAGTTCACATTATTTACATCCCCGTATCTCTTGTAGAACCAGAGTTACCAGCCTCCAGAATTTAGTCTAATGTATTTCCTATGGAGGGGTTTGTTTGTTTACGATTAGCTTAATTACTCGACTACTGTTTGTCGAAGCCCTAATTCTTAGTATGGCTAGATGGGGGACAAATTGGTCTATAACAAACTCAAAGGACATCCCCGTATCTCCAGTAGAAACAGAGTTACGAGCCTGCAAAGTTTATTTTCAAAAATCAAAAGTAACCATCTAACAATAAGTGAGACAAAAAATAAGTTGACGACGATATTGAGGTAGCCTCAAGTTTAAAGTATCCTTGTATGGGGAGCAAAGAGTACTATAACATATCCAAAGGAGATCCCAGTATGTCTAGTAGACACAGAGTTATGGGCCTTGCAAAGTATAGTCTAATGCATTTTCTATGGAGGGGTTTGTTTGTTCACGTATTGCTTAATTACTTGACCCTGTTCTTTCGATTAAAAATAATAACATATCTTTAGTGTAGCGGTTATCGCATCCGCCTCACTCCCGGAAGGCCACAGGTTCGAAACCGCGAAGCTTTTTTTTTTTGCTTGGAACATGCAAAGACCTTTATAATTATCCGAAAATTTGTGTCAAGGTCACATTATTTACATCCCCGTATCTCTGGTAGAACCAGAGTTACGAGCCTGCAAAGTTTTTTTTCAAAAATCAAAAGTAACCTTCTAACAATAAGTGAGACAAAAAATAAGTTGACGACGATATTGAGGTAGCCTCAAGTTTAAAGTATCCTTGTATGGGGAGCAAAGAGTACTATAACATATCCAAAGGAGATCCCAGTACCTCTTGTAGAACAAGAGTTATGAGCCTCCAAAGTTTAGTGCAAAAATCATAAGTAACATAATAAAAATAAGTGAGACGATACCAAAGTTGACGAACATTTTGCTTAATATCTCGGCCCCTGTTTGTCGTAGCTCAATGTTTTTAGTATGGTTAGATGGGGGACAATTTGGACTATAACATATACTAAGGACATCCCCGTATCTCTAGTAAACACAGAGTTATGGGCCTGCAAAGCATAGTCTAATGCATTTCCTTTGGACGGGTTGTTTGTTTACGTTTAGCTTAATTACTCGGCCCCTGTTTTTCGTAGCTCAATGTTTTTAGTATGGTTAGATGGGGGACAAATTGGAATATAACATACTCAAAGGACATCGCCGTATCTACAGTAGAAACAGAGTTACGAGCCTGCAAAGTATAGTCTAATGCATTTTCTATGGAGGGGTTTGTTTGTTCATGTATTGCTTAATTACTTGACCTTGTTCTTTCGATTAAAAATAATAACATATCTTTAGTGTAGCGGTTATCGCATCCGCCTCACTCCCGGAAGGCCACAGGTTCGAAACCGCGAGGTTTTTTTTTTTGCTTGGAACATGCAAAGACCTTTATAATTATCCGAACATTTGTGTCAAGGTCACATTATTTACATCCCCGTATCTCTGGTAGAACCAGAGTTACGAGCCTCCAGAATTTAGTCTAATGTATTTCCTATGGAGGGGTTTGTTTGTTTACGATTAGCTTAATTACTCGACTACTGTTTGTCGTAGCCCTAATTCTTAGTATGGCTAGATGGGGGACAAATTGGTCTATAACATACTCAAAGGACATCCCGTATCTCCACTAGAAACAGAGTTACGAGCCTGCAAAGTTTATTTTCAAAAATCAAAAGTAACCTTCTAACAATAAGTGAGACAAAAAGTAAGTTGACGACGATATTGAGGTAGCCTCAAGTTTAAAGTATCCTTGTATGGGGAGCAAAGAGTACTATAACATATCCAAAGGAGATCCCAGTATCTCTTGTAGAACAAGAGTTATGAGCCTCCAAAGTTTAGTGCAAAAATCATAAGTAACATAATAAAAATAAGTGAGACGATACCAAGTTGACGAACATTTTGCTTAATATCTCGGCCCCTGTTTGTCCTAGCTCAATGTTTTTAGTATGGTTAGATGGGGGACAATTTGGACTATAACATATCCTAAGGACATCCCCGTATCTCTAGTAAACACAGAGTTATGGGCCTGCAAAGCATAGTCTAAGGCATTTCCTTTGGACGGGTTGTTTGTTTACGTTTAGCTTAATTACTCGGCCCCTGTTTTTCGTAGCTCAATGTTTTTAGTATGGTTAGATGGGGGACAAATTGGAATATAACATACTCAAAGGACATCGCCGTATCTACAGTAGAATCAGAGTTACGAGCCTGCAAAGTATACTCTAATGCATTTTCTATGGAGGGGTTTGTTTGTTCATGTATTGCTTAATTACTTGACCCTGTTCTTTCGATTAAAAATAATAACATATCTTTAGTATAGCGGTTATCGCATCCGCCTCACTCCCGGAAGGCCACAGGTTCGAAACCGCGAAGTTTTTTTTTATAATTATCCGAACATTTGTGTCAAGGTCACATTATTTACATCCCCGTATCTCTGGTAGAACCAGAGTTACGAGCCTCCAGAATTTAGTCTAATGTATTTCCTATGGACGGGTTGTTTGTTTACGTTTAGCTTAATTACTCGGCCCCTGCTGTTCGTAGCTCAATGTTTTTAGTATGGTTAGATGGGGGACAAATTGGAATATAACATACTCAAAGGACATCGCCGTATCTACAGTAGAATCAGAGTTACGAGCCTGCAAAGTATACTCTAATGCATTTTCTATGGAGGGGTTTGTTTGTTCATGTATTGCTTAATTACTTGACCCTGTTCTTTCGATTAAAAATAATAACATATCTTTAGTATAGCGGTTATCGCATCCGCCTCACTCCCGGAAGGCCACAGGTTCGAAACCGCGAAGTTTTTTTTTATAATTATCCGAACATTTGTGTCAAGGTCACATTATTTACATCCCCGTATCTCTGGTAGAACCAGAGTTACGAGCCTCCAGAATTTAGTCTAATGTATTTCCTATGGACGGGTTGTTTGTTTACGTTTAGCTTAATTACTCGGCCCCTGCTGTTCGTAGCTCAATGTTTTTAGTATGGTTAGATGGGGGACAAATTGGAATATAACATACTCAAAGGACATCGCCGTATCTACAGAAGAAACAGAGTTACGAGCCTGCAAAGTATAGTCTAATGCATTTTCTATGGAGGGGTTTGTTTGTTCATGTATTGCTTAATTACTTGACCCTGTTCTTTCGATTAAAAATAATAACATATCTTTAGTGTAGCGGTTATCGCATCCGCCTCACTCCCGGAAGGCCACAGGTTCGAAACCGCGAAGTTTTTTTTTATAATTATCCGAACATTTGTGTCAAGGTCACATTATTTACATCCCCGTATCTCTGGTAGAACCAGAGTTACGAGCCTCCAGAATTTAGTCTAATGTATTTCCTATGGACGGGTTGTTTGTTTACGTTTAGCTTAATTACTCGGCCCCTGTTTTTCGTAGCTCAATGTTTTTAGTATGGTTAGATGGGGGACAAATTGGAATATAACATACTCAAAGGACATCGCCGTATCTACAGTAGAAACAGAGTTACGAGCCTGCAAAGTATACTCTAATGCATTTTCTATGGAGGGGTTTGTTTGTTCATGTATTGCTTAATTACTTGACCCTGTTCTTTCGATTAAAAATAATAACATATCTTTAGTGTAGCGGTTATCGCATCCGCCTCACTCCCGGAAGGCCACAGGTTCGAAACCGCGAAGTTTTTTTTTATAATTATCCGAACATTTGTGTCAAGGTCACATTATTTACATCCCCGTATCTCTGGTAGAACCAGAGTTACGAGCCTCCAGAATTTAGTCTAATGTATTTCCTATGGAGGGGTTTGTTTGTTTACGATTAGCTTAATTACTCGACTACTGTTTGTCGTAGCTCAATGTTTTTAGTACGGTTAGATGGGGGACAAATTGGATTATAGGAAATACATTAGACTAAATTCTGGAGGCTCGTAACTCTGTTTCTACTGTAGATACGGCGATGTCCTTTGAGTATGTTATATTCCAATTTGTCCCCCATCTAACCATACTAAAAACATTGAGCTACGAAAAACAGGGGCCGAGTAATTAAGCTAAACGTAAACAAACAACCCGTCCAAAGGAAATGCATTAGACTATGCTTTGCAGGCCCATAACTCTGTGTTTACTAGAGATACGGGGATGTCCTTAGGATATGTTATAGTCCAAATTGTCCCCCATCTAACCATACTAAAAACATTGAGCTACGACAAACAGGGGCCGAGATATTAAGCAAAATGTTCGTCAACTTTGGTATCGTCTCACTTATTTTTATTATGTTACTTACGATTTTTGCACTAAACTTTGGAGGCTCATAACTCTTGTTCTACAAGAGATACTGGGATCTCCTTTGGATATGTTATAGTACTCTTTGCTCCCCATACAAGGATACTTTAAACTTGAGGCTACCTCAATATCGTCGTCAACTTACTTTTTGTCTCACTTATTGTTAGAAGGTTACTTTTGATTTTTGAAAATAAACTTTGCAGGCTCGTAACTCTGTTTCTACTGGAGATACGGGGATGTCCTTTGAGTATGTTATAGACCAATTTGTCCCCCATCTAGCCATACTAAGAATTAGGGCTACGAAAAACAGTAGTCGAGTAATTAAGCTAATCGTAAACAAACAAACCCCTCCATAGGAAATACATTAGACTAAATTCTGGAGGCTCGTAACTCTGGTTCTACCAGAGATACGGGGATGTAAATAATGTGACCTTGACACAAATGTTCGGATAATTATAAAGGTCTTTGCATGTTCCAAGCAAAAAAAAAAAACCTCGCGGTTTCGAACCTGTGGCCTTCCGGGAGTGAGGCGGATGCGATAACCGCTACACTAAAGATATGTTATTATTTTTAATCGAAAGAACAGGGTCAAGTAATTAAGCAATACGCGAACAAACAAACCCCTCCATAGAAAATGCATTAGACTATATTTTGCAGGCTCGTAAATCTGTTTCTACTGTAGATACGGGGATGTCCTTTGAGTATGTTATAGTCCAATTTGTCCCCCATCTAACCATACTAAAAACATTGAGCTACGACAAACAGTAGTCGAGTAATTAAGCTAATCGTAAACAAACAAACCCCTCCATAGGAAATCCATTAGACTAAATTCTGGAGGCTCGTAACTCTGGTTCTACCAGAGATACGGGGATGTAAATAATGTGACCTTGACACAAATGTTCGGATAATTATAAAAAAAAACTTCGCGGTTTCGAACCTGTGGCCTTCCGGGAGTGAGGCGGATGCGATAACCGCTACACTAAAGATATGTTATTATTTTTAATCGAAAGAACAGGGTCAAGTAATTAAGCAATACATGAACAAACAAACCCCTCCATAGAAAATGCATTAGACTATACTTTGCAGGCTCGTAACTCTGTTTCTACTGTAGATACGGCGATGTCCTTTGAGTATGTTATATTCCAATTTGTCCCCCATCTAACCATACTAAAAACATTGAGCTACGAAAAACAGGGGCCGAGTAATTAAGCTAAACGTAAACAAACAACCCGTCCATAGGAATTGCAGTAGACTATATTTTGCAGGCCCATAACTCTGTGTCTACTAGAGATACGGGGATGTCCTTAGGATATGTTATAGTCCAAATTGTCCCCCATCTAACCATACTAAAAACATTGAGCTACGACAAACAGGGGCCGAGATATTAAGCAAAATGTTCGTCAACTTTGGTATCGTCTCACTTATTTTTATTATGTTACTTATGATTTTTGCACTAAACTTTGGAGGCTCATAACTCTTGTTCTACAAGAGATACTGGGATCACCTTTGGATATGTTATAGTACTCTTTGCTCCCCATACAAGGATACTTTAAACTTGAGGCTACCTCAATATCGTCTTCAACTTATTTTTTGTCTCACTTATTGTTAGAAGGTTACTTTTGATTTTTGAAAATAAACTTTGCAGGCTCGTAACTCTGGTTCTACCAGAGATACGGGGATGTAAATAATGTGACCTTGACACAAATGTTCGGATAATTATAAAGGTCTTTGCATGTTCCAAGCAAAAAAAAAACTTCGCGGTTTCGAACATGTGGCCTTCCGGGAGTGAGGCGGATGCGATAACCGCTACACTAAAACAAACAACCCGTCCAAAGGAAATGCAAGTAACCTTCTAACAATAAGTGAGACAAAAAATAAGTTGACGACGATATTGAGGTAGCCTCAAGTTTAAAGTATCCTTGTATGGGGAGCAAAAAGTACTATAACATATCCAAAGGAGATCCCAGTATCTCTTGTAGAACAAGAGTTATGAGCCTCCAAAGTTTAGTGCAAAAATCATAAGTAACATAATAAAAATAAGTGAGACGATACCAAAGTTGACGAACATTTTGCTTAATATCTCGGCCCTTGTTTGTCGTAGCTCAATGTTTTTAGTATGGTTAGATGGGGGACAATTTGGACTATAACATATCCTAAGGACATCGCCGTATCTACAGTAGAAACAGAGTTACGAGCCTGCAAAATATAGTCTAATGCATTTTCTAAGGAGGGGTTTGTTTGTTCATGTATTGCTTAATTACTTGACCCTGTTCTTTCGATTAAAAATGATAACATATCTTTAGTGTAGCGGTTATCGCATCCGCCTCACTCCCGGAAGGCCACAGGTTCGAAACCGCGAAGTTTTTTTTTATAATTATCCGAACATTTGTGTCAAGGTCACATTATTTACATCCCCGTATCTCTGGTAGAACCAGAGTTACGAGCCTCCAGAATTTAGTCTAATGGATTTCCTATGGAGGGGTTTGTTTGTTTACGATTAGCTTAATTACTCGACTACTGTTTGTCGTAGCTCAATGTTTTTAGTATGGTTAGATGGGGGACAAATTGGACTATAACATACTCAAAGGACATCCCCGTATCTACAGTAGAAACAGATTTACGAGCCTGCAAAATATAGTCTAATGCATTTTCTATGGAGGGGTTTGTTTGTTCACGTATTGCTTAATTACTTGACCCTGTTCTTTCGATTAAAAATAATAACATATCTTTAGTGTAGCGGTTATCGCATCCGCCTCACCCCGGAAGGCCACAGGTTCGAAACCGCGAAAATTTTTTTTGCTTGGAACATGCAAAGACCTTTATAATTATCCGAACATTTGTGTCAAGGTCACATTATTTACATCCCCGTATCTCTGGTAGAACCAGAGTTACGAGCCTGCAAAGTTTATTTTCAAAAATCAAAAGTAACCTTCTAACAATAAGTGAGACAAAAAATAAGTTGACGACGATATTGAGGTAGCCTCAAGTTTAAAGTATCCTTGTATGGGGAGCAAAGAGTACTATAACATATCCAAAGGAGATCCCAGTATCTCTTGTAGAACAAGAGTTATGAGCCTCCAAAGTTTAGTGCAAAAATCATAAGTAACATAATAAAAATAAGTGAGACGATACCAAAGTTGACGAACATTTTGCTTAATATCTCGGCCCTTGTTTGTCGTAGCTCAATGTTTTTAGTATGGTTAGATGGGGGACAAATTGGACTATAACATACTCAAAGGACATCCCCGTATCTCCAGTAGAAACAGAGTTACGAGCCTGCAAAGTATAGTCTAATGCATTTTCTATGGAGGGGTTTGTTTGTTCACGTATTGCTTAATTACTTGACCCTGTTCTTTCTATTACAAATAATAACATATCTTTAGTGTAGCGGTTTTCGCATCCGCCTCACTCTCGGAAGGCCACAGGTTCGAAACCACGAAGTTTTTTTTTTTTTTGCTTGGAACATGCAAAGACCTTTATAATTATCCGAACATTTGTGTCAAGGTCACATTATTTACATCCCCGTATCTCTGGTAGAACCAGAGTTACGAGCCTCCAGAATTTAGTCTAATGTATTTCCTATGGAGGGGTTTGTTTGTATACGATTAGCTTAATTACTCGACTACTGTTTGTCGTAGCCCTAATTCTTAGTATGGCTAGATGGGGGACAAATTGGTCTATAACATACTCAAAGGACATCCCCGTATCTCCAGTAGAAACAGAGTTACGAGCCTGCAAAGTATATTTTCAAAAATCAAAAGTAACCTTCTAACAATAAATGAGACAAAAAGTAAGTTGACGACGATATTGAGGTAGCCTCAAGTTTAAAGTATCCTTGTATGGGGAGCAAAGAGTACTATAACGTATCCAAAGGAGATCCCAGTATCTCTTGTAGAACAAGAGTTATGAGCCTCCAAAGTTTAGTGCAAAAATCATAAGTAACATAATAAAAATAAGTGAGACGATACCAAAATTGACGAACATTTTGCTTAATATCTCGGCCCCTTTTTGTCGTAGCTCAATGTTTTTAGTATGGTTAGATGGGGGACAATTTGGACTATATCATATCCTAAGGACATCCCCGTATCTCTTGTAGACACAGAGTTATGGGCCAGCAAAGTATAGTCTAATGCATTTCCTATGGACGGGTTGTTTGTTTACGTTTAGCTTAATTACTCGGCCCCTGTTTGTCGTAGCGCAATGTTTTTAGTATGGTTAGATGGGGGACAAATTGGACTATAAATTATTCAAAGGACATCCCCGTATCTCCAGTAGAAACAGAGTTACGAGCCTGCAAAGTATAGTCTAACTCATTTCCTATGGAGGGGGTTTGTTTCTTTACGTTTTGCTTAAGTACTCGGCCCCTGTTTGTCGTAGCCCAAAGTTTTTAGTATGGTTAGATGAAGGACAAATTGGACTATAACATATCCTAAGGACATCCCGGTATCTCCAGTAGAAACAGAGTTACGAGCCTGCAAAGTTTATTTTCAAAAATCAAAAGTAACCTTCTAACAATGAGTGAGACAAAAAATAAGTTGACGACGATATTGAGGTAGCCTCAAGTTTAAAGTATCCTTGTATGGGGAGCAAAGAGTACTATAACATATCCAAAGGAGATCCCAGTATCTCTTGTAGAACAAGAGTTATGAGCCTCCAAAGTTTAGTGCAAAAATCATAAGTAACATAATAAAAATAAGTGAGACGATACCAAAGTTGACGAACATTTTGCTTAATATCTCGGCCCTTGTTTGTCGTAGCTCAATGTTTTTAGTATGGTTAGATGGGGGACAAATTGGACTATAACATACTCCAATCTATTGGTTAACAGCCGAACGCGCTAACCATTGAGCCACGGAAGCTCAGAAATTAAATGGTTGTCAGGTATTGTGGAAAAGTTTTGACTTTTTACGCTAAATCTGAGACCCCACAACACCTTTCCCGGGTGGGCTCGATACAACTAGAACGAATCATGTCAGGTGGGCAGGGAAGTGGGAAAAGGACGTGCCATGAAAATAGAGGCACCAAAGAAAAGTAGGAATGCCACCATCCACGTCGTTCATCCCTTCACACCAGGGGTACTAACTTATCTTTCCCTTTTAAACAACCATTTTTTACAGTGCAATTACTTATACCAGTATCAATGTCATTGTACCAAATTTTCTTTTTACCATATTTCACTAAATACATGTAATGCAATCACCTTATAAGTGTTCCATTTAAACCAATACACCCTTTATACTTTTAACAAATACCAACATTACCTTTTACAAATAGTAATTTTACCTTTTACCAAACAACCTAGTTAACGGCAATAATGATTGGACAAAGTCAGCCAGGGACTCGCGAAGGGACCACCAAAAAGGGAGTATCCAAACTTCGGTCTGTACACCTGTTAATCACTCGTCGACGCCGTTCGAAATAAATCTTACAGCGCCGCTCGTATCGTGAATGCGCTACTAAGTGTATCGAAATAGCCAACTAATAAGCGTCGCCTTTTTCTTAGGTACGCCCCGATCAGGTCTTAATAATGCCCATGTGCAACTCTTTTATCTTGGCTAACCCTTTTATCCTTTTAGGAAAAGGTTCGTGCTCAATTAAGAGCTTTTTGTCCTTTCATGGACTTTGTCTAATGCCCGTGCTGGGGCATGGGAGGGGATACCCGGCTAGGTTATTTACTTATTTTCGCTCTTTATGGGGCATCTAATTTCTTACCGTGGCCACGCCATCATACAACCTCTCTTTCACAACAAGCCAAGACCGACCTATTGGTAATAAACCCTTATACCAAGCTCAACCAGAGCACTTAAACCAAGCTCAACCAGAACACCTTTAACCAATCTCAACCAGAGCACAACTTTAACCAAGCTCAACCAGAGGACAACTTTAACCAAGTTCAACCAGAGGACAACTTTAACCAAGCTCAACCAGAGCACAACTTTAACTCAGCTCAACCAGAGCACAACTTTAACTCAGCTCAACCAGAGCGCAACTTTAACCAAGCTCAACCAGAGCACAACTTTAACTCAGCTCAACCAGAGCACAACTTTAACTCAGCTCAACCAGAGCACAACTTTAACTCAGCTCAACCAGAGCACAACTTTAACCAAGCTCAACCAGAGCACAAGTTTCTATCTTACGTCAACTTAGTGTCAAACCTTCGTTTCACTTAATACAAATTTTTCTACGAACCCAACTTCATTGCGAAGTGCGAATCAATTTTATCAACCTGAAGTGTAACGGTTGTTCGTTGCTTCCAAACTGCATATAGTTGCATCCAACCTTGACAAACACCACTCCTTCGGCTTCTGTAGACTCTGATGTCTTTGGGCTGGGACTCCTTTATCCCGCTCCTTGTCGCTCTCCGCCGCTGGACTTCTTGCGGCACGTTCATGTTCCCTTTCTCTCAGGCATCGGCAAAAAGCATCCATCGTGGAGTTGACTAGAGACTTGAAGATTTCCAAAATTTTTCGAAGTTCTCGAACCAAGTCCAATTTTCACAAAATTGTCCAATTAACGTAATTTTTCCCGAGCACGTAATTAGTCCCGGGCGCGTAATTATTCCCGAGCACGTAATTAGTCCCGGGTTTCGGCACCATTTTATGTTGCGACTTCCATCCCAACATAAGAGTTTGTGATACCCTTCTGATATCACATTGGCGGACTGAAACACCGATCTAAATCCCTAACTTATTTGTGTGTCTTTATTCAAAAACGAAGAAGCTCCAAATGCAATCGTCAATAATTTCTTTAATTGTTGTATTGTCTGTCAAATCATACTCAAATTAACATATCTTTACATTAATTTTCCTTAAAACACGTCCGTTTATCTAAAGTTCTAAATCTTTCTTTTACAACCTCTCTCGGCAGAGTCGGTTTGCTTTCTATATTGTCCGATGGTAACAAGCGCTCTTTTTCCATCAAGAGTCCAATACGTTCTACTCAGGCTTTGCTTTTGCTAGTTTTAACACAAAGTTCAAGTTTTACCCCCTATTATTGTTACAAAGCGATCCCCAATATTCGTCACTCCGAAGTTTTATGACTTTAAAGGGCCAGAGGGCCTTTTAACATCCTAGTAACAAAAACCATCCGTCGAACCTTTCAAATGCATTACTATAGCCTTTACAATTGTACAGTATTTCTTAGCAATTACAGGCCGTGCCATACGACAGTTCTTATTTTGGTTTAGAGTTAAATGTTATCTTAAAGGTCTTTACATAAAAAACATATCAAACATAAGTATTCATTATAAGTAAACCTTAAATAATCTTAACTAAACTGTATCTAAACTAAATTCGGACCATAAAAACCCATAACTTCTGCTTATGGGAAAAAAGGTCCTGGGAAAACCCCAGTGGGGAAAACCATTAATTTCAATCATTATTTAGGTCTAAATGACCAGGCTCGTTGTGGATCGCCGGATTCAACAATCTGAGACCCTACAACACCTCTCCCGGGTGGGCTCGAACCACCAACCTTTCGAATAACAGCTGAACGCGCTAACCATTGCGCCACGGAAGCCCAAAAATTAAATGCTCGTCAGGTATTGTGTAAAAACCTTGACTTTTTACGTCACATCTGAGACCTCACAACACCGTTCCCGGATGGGCTCGAACCACTAACCTATTGTTTAACAGCCGAACGCGCTAAACATTGCGCCACAGAAGCCCAAAAATTAAATGGTCGTCAGGTATTGTGGAAAAGTTTTGACTTTTTACGCTACATCTGAGACCCCACAACACCTCTCCCGGGTGGGCTCGAACTACCATCCTTTCGATTAACAGCTGAGCGCGCTAACCATTGCGCCACGGAACCCCAAAAATTAAATGCTCGTCAGGTATTGTGTAAAAACCTTGACTTTTTGCGTCACATCTGAGACCTCACAACACCACTCCCGGATGGGCTCGAACCACCAACCTATTGGTTAACAGCCGAACGCGCTAACCATTGCGCCACGGAAGCCCAAAAATTAAATGGTCGTCAGGTGTTGTGGAAAAAACCTTGACTTTTTACGTCACATCTGAGACGTCACAACACCGCTCCCGGATGGGCTCGAGCCACACACCTATTGGTTAACAGCCGAACGCGCTAACCTTTGAGCCAAGGAAGCTCAGAAATTAAATGGTTGTCAGGTATTGTGTATAAGTTATGACTTTTTACGTTACATCTGAGACCCTACAACACCTCTTCCGGTTGGGCTCGAACCACCAACCTTTCGGTTAACAGCCGAACGCGCTAACCATTGCGCCAAGGAAGCCCAAAAATTTAATGGTCGTCAGGTATTGTTGCAAAACTTTGTCTTTCTACGTTACATTTGAGATCCCACACCACCGCTCCCGGGTGGGCTCGAACCACCAACCTATCGGTTAACAGCCGAACGCGCTAACCATTGAGCCACGGAAGCTCAGAAATTAAATGTGTTCACGTATTGTGGATAAGTTTTGACTTTTTACGCTACATCTGAGACCCCACAACACTTCTTCCGGGTGCGCTTGAACCACCAGCCTTTCGATTAACAGTTGAACGCGCTAATAATTGCGCCAAGGAAGCCAAAAATTAAATGTTCGTCAGGTATTGTGGAAAAACTCTGACATATTACGTTACATCTGAGACGTCACAACACCGCTCCAGGATGGGCTCGAACCACCAACCTTTAGGTTAACAGCCGAACGCGCTAACCATTGAGCCACGGAAGCCCAAAAATTAAATGCTCGTCAGGTATTGTGTAAAAACCTTGACTTTTTGCCTCACATCTGAGACCTCACAACACCGCTCCCGGATGGGCTCGAACCACCAACCTATTGGCTAACAGCCGAACGCGCTAACCATTGCGCCACGGAAGCCCAAAAATTAAATGCTCGTCAGGTATTGTGTAAAAACCTTGGCTTTTTACGTCACATCTGAGACCTCACATCACCGCTCCCGGATGGGCTCGAACCACCAACCTATTGGCTAAGAGCCGAACGCGCTAACCATTCAGCCACGGAAGCTCAGAAATTAAATGGTTGTCAGGTATTGTGGATAAGTTATGACTTATTACGTTACATCTGAGACCCTACAGCACCTCTCTCGGTTGGGCTCGAACCACCAACCTTTCGGTTAACAGCCGAACGCGCTAACCATTGCGCCAAGGAAGCCCAAAAAATAAATGGTCGTCAGGTATTGTGGAAAAACTTTAGCTTTCTACGTTACATTTGAGATCCCACAACACCGCTCCCGGGTGGGCTCGAACCACCAACCTATTGGTTAACAGCCGAACGCGCTAACCATTGCGCCACGGAAGCCCAAAAGCTAAATGCCCGTCAGGTATTGTGTAAAAACCTTGACTTTTTACGTCACATCTGAGACCTCACAACACCGCTCCCGGATGGGCTCGAACCACCAACCTATTGGTTAACAGCCGAACGCGCTAACCATTGCGCCACGGAAGCCCAAAAGCTAAATGCCCGTCAGGTATTGTTCAAAAACCATGACTTTTTACGTCACATCTGAGACCTCACAACACCGCTCCCGGATGGGCTCGAACCACCAACCTATTGGTTAACAGCCGAACGCGCTAACCATTGCGCCACGGAAGCCCAAAAGTTAAATGCTCGTCAGGTATTGTGTAAAAACCTTGACTTTTTACCTCTCCGAGTGACGTATGTCACGGAGAGGTTCTAATTTCGACGTGTGTGTGTGTCTGTGTGTGTGTGTGTCTGTTGTTACACCCACGTGACCGCGTTCGCAGTTTCCAAATCGGAGCAAACGTGTTCGCCATTTCCGAACTGCTTTCACAGTCACGGAAATGGCTCCTTTACTTGAGTTCTCACACCAACATCTTCTCGTCTTCGTCCATTCCACTTGGACACCAGTCTGTACATACTGGCTTCTAATCACCACCATCTTTTGGTCTTCGTCCATCCCACATGGACACCAGTCTGTACATACTGGCTTCTAATCACCACCATCTTTTGGTCTTCGTCCATCCCACATGGACACAATCTGTACATACTGGCTTCTAATCACCACCATCTTCTGGTCTTCGTCCATCCCACATGGACACCAGTCTGTACATACTGGCTTCTAATCACCACCATCTTCTGGTCTTCGTCCATTCCACTTGGACACCAGTCTGTACACCTGGCTTCTACTCCATCGTCATCGTTGGGTTTAAGACATTCGCGGCGACCAGCTAGGGTTACGAGAAACGTCTAGCCTCCCTAGGGTGGGTTGTCCACCAAAGGGTTTCGCAATTGCGGTTGTTCTTGCTTTTAGCTGTAGTTCGACACCCTTATATACTACCTATTTGAGTAAGGTAATGCAACCGGCGTATGCTTCATTTCAAACGCCAATATTAGTCAAGTCTCTCAAGAATGTCTAATTGTTCTTTATCAACGCGATGTAACGCTCAATAAGGCGAACAACTAACGAAGAAAATATTTAATATTAATTATATTTATTTTAATATTTAAGATAATCTTGTTTCTCAACTCAAAATTAAAACGGAAAGAGTTAAAAAGCAGTCTATGTTTAAGTCTGTGTATGTCCGTCCGTTAGTGCATCGCGTTAGCAGTTCGCTTTGTTTTGTGGAAAGAAATCCTACAAAACCTTAATATTTGGTTTTCTCATAATGTATAATTAATATATGGAAATATTTTTCGTAATTTCGATGCCTTTAGTGGTTTTGTAGCTATAAAGCTCTGTTTCATTTTGATATCCCAAGAACTTTTTTTAATATTATTATTTGAAATCGATGTTTATATATTACTTAAGCTATACTACATCTGTTTATAGCATAATCCTTTCTAAAGTGATTTCAAGAAGAACGCCACTATATTGGTCAAATTAACTTTCATCTGTCAATAGGCCTAGTGAACCATAAAGTAAACGCTAGGTTTTCGTTTCTGTAATGCAGAGACATTAACGGTTCAGAGTGAGCCGAAAGTTAATTACACTTTTAAATAATCAGGCTAAGATTTTATAATCATGGTGGAAGTCTGGGCCGCGTTGAGCAGAGCTCAGCGCTGTTAGCAGTGTCCTACAGAACGGGATTTTGGTTATGAATTTTGACGGCACGGTGCTCAGCGTTGAGCCAGCGCGGTCACCAATGAAAATAGTCAGGTTTTTGGATAACGTGACGTAAAACGCGTAGTTCTCAGCTTGGCGAAAAAAACATGGAGGAATTAATACAAATAGCTCTTGCTGATTCTGATCATAGAGACTAGAAACCCCAAGGAGTGGCAGGAATGCCTCAACTTGTTGCCCTTTTTCATGGTACACGCAATGGGTACACGGCGACTTCCGCTAAGCAAAATTAAACGGGCCGGAAGCTCTCATGTACCAATTTATGAGCAACATATTATTTGCGCTTGTAGAGCGGGGGACCTGCCACTCCTTGGGGTTTCTAGTCTCTATGTTCTGATGGGACTATAGCTATTTATTTGACGTGAAACCAGTTGATCACGCGAGAATTTTAAGAGATATGTTAGTTTCTATGTTTAATTATAAAAGTTGTTCTTATCTATCTCCATAAATATGTTATCATACAATTTTTGTTAAGCCTTTGTACCGTGCACGCTTTATTGCGCTAGCTTCATTTTTAAAACACCGATGACCGGAGAAAAGCTATGACGACAGATCTCACCGGTAAACGTTTTCCAAAATCCGCTGTCTTTTTTGGTGAGCTCTGCTGAACGCAGCCCAGATCAGTGAAAGGTCTGATCGTAATCGGATTATAGCTTCGTGTTATCATGATTTTAATGGTGCACGTTTACTTTCAGTGTGTGTAGCCACAAATTAGCTTTGGTGTTATGTAACTTTAATCGTCATGTTGACAAACTAAGAAAATTGTTGAGGTGAAAGGAGAGGATAGTGTTTACATGGCAACCCTGTTGTGAATATGGCTTTGAACAAAGAGGGTATACAGTTGAGGAGTAGCAAATTGGGCCTTTACAAACACGTAAAGGTAATATCCCTCCAAAGTTTTATCTCTTCATTTCCCGTTTTTCCCCCATCGGATGATTTTAATGTGTACAAGTATATCCTTATTGGATGTAAAATGTCGTCTGATTTACAGTATATTTTCTATGCTTTGTATACTGCTTTAATATTTCATAAATTTTAACTTCAGTATTTGTTCATAAAAAAAAGAAACATTTCCATAACTGGGTAAATAAGTTTTAAGGTAGTCCTTCTCTTGACTCGGAGAGGTAATATTTTGGTTTTCCCAACTTGTTACGTCACATCTGAGACCTCACAACACCGCTCCCGGATGGGCTCGAACCACCAACCTATTGGTTAACAGCCGAACGCGCTAACCATTGCGCCACGGAAGCCCAAAAGTTAAATGCTCGTCAGGTATTGTGTAAAAACCTTGACTTTTTACGTCACATCTGAGACCTCACAACACCGCTCCCGGATGGGGTCGAACCACCAACCTACTGGTTAACAGCCGAACGCGCTAACCATTGCGCCACGGAAGCCCAAAAATTAAATGGTCGTCATTTATTGTGCAAAAACTTTGGCTTTCTACGTTACATTTGAGATCCCACAACACCGCTCCCGGATGGGCTCGAACCACCAACCTATTGGTTAACAGCCGAACGCGCTAACCATTGCGCCACGGAAGCCCAAAAGTTAAATGCTCGTCAGGTATTGTGTAAAAACCTTGACTTTTTACGTCACATCTGAGACCTCACAACACCGCTCCCGGATGGGCTCGAACCACCAACCTATTGGTTAACAGCCGAACGCGCTAACCATTGCGCCACGGAAGCCCAAAAGTTAAACGCTCGTCAGGTATTATGTAAAAACCTTGATTTTTTACGTCACATCTGAGACCTCACAACACCGCTCCCGGATGGGGTCGAACCACCACCCTATGGGTTAACAGCCGAACGCGCTAACCATTGCGCCACGGAAGCCCAAAAATTAAATGGTCGTCATTTATTGTGCAAAAACTTTGGCTTTCTACGTTACATTTCAGATCCCACAACACCGCTCCCGGGTGGGCTCGAACCACCAACCTTTTGGTTAACAGCCGAACGCGCTAACCATTGAGCCACGGAAGCTCAGAAATTATATGGTTGTCAGGTATTGTGGAAAACCTTGACTTTTTACGTCACATCTGAGACCTCACAACACCGCTCCCGGATGAGCTCGAACCACCAACCTATTGGTTAACAGCCGAACGTGCTAACCATTGCGCCACGGAAGCCCAAAAATTAAATGGTCGTCAGGTATTGTGGAAAAACATTGGCTTTCTACGTTACATTTGAGATCACACAACACCGCTCCCGGGTGGGCTCGAACCACCAGCCTATTGGTTAACAGCCGAACGCGCTAACCATTGCGCCAAGGAAACCCAAAATTTAAATGCTCGTCAGGTATTGTGTAAAAACATTGGCTTTCTACGTTACATCTGAGACCTCACAACACCGCTCCCGGATGAGCTCGAACCACCAACCTATTGGTTAACAGCCGAACGCGCTAACCATTGAGCCACGGAAGTTCAGAAATTTAATGGTTGTCAGGTGTTGTGTAAAAACTTTGGCTTTCTACGTTACATTTGAGACCCCACAACACCTCTCCCGGGTGGGCTCGAACCACCAACCTATTGGTTAACAGCCGAACGCACTAACCATTGCGCCACGGAAGCCCAAAAGTTAAATGCTCGTTAGGTATTGTGTAAAAACCTTGACTTTTTACGTCACATCTGAGACCTCACAACACCGCTCCCGGATGGGCTCGAACCACCAACCTATTGGTTAACAGCCGAACGCGCTAACCATTGCGCCACGGAAGCCCAAAGGTTAAATGCTCGTCAGGTATTATGTAAAAACCTTGACTTTTTACGTCACATCTGAGACCTCACAACACCGCTCCCGGATGGGGTCGAACCACCAACCTATTGGTTAACAGCCGAACGCGCTAACCATTGAGCCACGGAAGCTCAGAAATTAAATGGTTGTCAGGTATTGTGGAAAACCTTGACTTTTTACGTCACATCTGAGACCTCACAACACCGCTCCCGGATGGGCTCGAACCACCAATCTATTGGTTAAAAGCCGAACGTGCTAACCATTGCGCCACGGAAGCCCAAAAATTAAATGGTCGTCAGGTATTGTGGAAAAACTTTGGCTTTCTACGTTACATTTGAGATCACACAACACCGCTCCCGGATGGGGTCGAACCACCAACCTATTGGTTAACAGCCGAACGCGCTAACCATTGAGCCACGGAAGCTCAGAAATTAAATGGTTGTCAGGTATTGTGGAAAACCTTGACTTTTTACGTCACATCTGAGACCTCACAACACCGCTCCCGGATGGGCTCGAACCACCAATCTATTGGTTAAAAGCCGAACGTGCTAACCATTGCGCCACGGAAGCCCAAAAATTAAATGGTCGTCAGGTATTGTGGAAAAACTTTGGCTTTCTACGTTACATTTGAGATCACACAACACCGCTCCCGGATGGGCTCGAACCACCAACCTATTGGTTAACAGCCGAACGCGCTAACCATTGATCCACGGAAGCTCAGAAATTAAATGGTTGTCAGGTATTGTGGAAAAACTTTGGCTTTGTACGTTACATTTGAGACCCCACAACACCTTTCCCGGATGGGCTCGAACCACCAACCTATTGCTTAACAGCCGAACGCGCTAACCATTGCGCCACGGAAGCCCAAAACCTAAATGCTCGTCAGGTATTGTGCAAAAAACTTGACTTTTTACGTCACATCTGAGACCTCACAACACCGCTCCCGGATGGGCTCGAACCACCAACCTATTGGTTAACAGCCGAACGCGCTAACCATTGCGCCACGGAAGCCCAAAAGTTATAACTCGTCAGGTATTATGTAAAAACCTTGACTACTTACGTCACATCTGAGACCTCACAACACCGGTCCCGGATGGGCTCGAACCACCAACCTATTGGTTAACAGCCGAACGCGCTACCCATTGCGCCACGGAAGCCCAAAAGTTAAATGCTCGTCAGGTATTGTGTCAAAACCTTGACTTTTTACGTCACATCTGAGACCTCACAACACCGCTCCCGGATGGGCTCGAACCACCAACCTATTGGTTAACAGCCGAACGCGCTAACCATTGAGCCACGGAAGCTCAGAAATTAAATGGTTGTCAGGTGTTGTGGAAAAACTTTGGCTTTCTACGTTACATTTGAGACCCCACAACACCTCTCCCGGATGGGCTCGAACCACCAACCTTTCGATTAACAGCTGAACGCGCTAACCATTGCGCCACGGAATCCCAAAAATTAAATGCTCGTCAGGTATTGTGTAAAAACCTTGACTTTTTACGTCACATCTGAGACCTCACAACACCGCTCCCGGATGGGCTCGAACCACCAACCTATTGGTTAACAGCCGAACGCGCTAACCATTGCGCCACGGAAGCCCAAAAGTTAAATGCTCGTCAGGTATTATGTAAAAACCTTGACTTTTTACGTCACATCTGAGACCTCACAACACCGCTCCCGGATGGGCTCGAACCACCAACCTATTGGTTAACAGCCGAACGTGCTAACCATTGCGCCACGAAAGCCCAAAAATTAAATGGTCGTCAGGTATTGTGGAAAAACTTTGGCTTTCTACGTTACATTTGAGATCACACAACACCGCTCCCGGGTGGGCTCGAACCACCAACCTATTGGTTAACAGCCGAACGCGCTAACCATTGCGCCAAGGAAGCCCTAAATTTAAATGCTCGTCAGGTATTGTGTAAAAACCTTGACTTTTTACGTCACATCTGAGACCTCACAACACCGCTCCCGGATGGGCTCGAACCACCAACCTATTGCTTAACAGCCGAACGCGCTAACCATTGCGCCACGGAAGCCCAAAAGCTAAATACTCGTCAGGTATTGTGCAAAAAACTTGACTTTTTACGTCACATCTGAGACCTCACAACACCGCTCCCGGATGGGCTCGAACCACCAACCTATTGGTTAACAGCCGAACGCGCTAACCATTGCGCCACGGAAGCCCAAAAGTTAAATACTCGTCAGGTATTGTGTAAAAACCTTGACTTCTTACGTCACATCTGAGACCTCACAACACCGCTCCCGGATGGGCTCGAACCACCAACCTATTGGTTAACAGCCGAACGCGCTAACCATTGCGCCACGGAAGCCAAAAAGTTAAATGCTCGTCAGGTATTGTGTAAAAACCTTGACTTTTTACGTCACATCTGAGACCTCACAACACCGCTCCCGGATGGGCTCGAACCACCAACCTATTGGTTAACAGCCGAACGCGCTAACCATTGAGCCAAGGAAGCTGAGAAATTAAATGGTTGTCAGGTGTTGTGGAAAAACTTTGGCTTTCTACGTTACATTTGAGACCCCACAACACCTTTCCCGGGTGGGCTCGAACCACCAACCTTTCGATTAACAGCTGAACGCGCTAACCATTGCGCCACGGAATCCCAAAAATTAAATGCTCGTCAGGTATTGTGTAAAAACCTTGACCTTTTACGTCACATCTGAGACCTCACAACACCGCTCCCGGATGGGCTCGAAAAACCAACCTATTGCTTAACAGCCGAACGCGCTAACCATTGCGCCACGGAAGCCCAGAAGTTAAATACTCGTCAGGTATTGTGTAAAAACCTTGACTTCTTACGTTACATCTGAGACCTCACAACACCGCTCCCGGATGGGCTCGAACCACCAACCTATTGGTTAACAGCCGAACGCGCTAACCATTGCGCCACGGAAGCACTAAAGTTAAATGCTCGTCAGGTATTGTGTAAAAACCTTGACTTTTTACGTCACATCTGAGACCTCACAACACCGCTCCCGGATGGGGTCGAACCACCAACCTATTGGTTAACAGCCGAACGCGCTAACCATTGAGCCACGGAAGCTCAGAAATTAAATGGTTGTCAGGTGTTGTGGAAAAACTTTGGCTTTCTACGTTACATTTGAGACCCCACAACACCTTTCCCGGGTGGGCTCGAACCACCAACCTTTCGATTAACAGCTGAACGCGCTAACCATTGCGCCACGGAATCCCAAAAATTAAATGCTCGTCAGGTATTGTGTAAAAACCTTGACCTTTTACGTCACATCTGAGACCTCACAACACCGCTCCCGGATGGGCTCGAACCACCAACCTATTGGTTAACAGCCGAACGCGCTAACCATTGCGCCACGGAAGCCCAAAAGTTAAATGCTCGTCAGGTATTATGTAAAAACCTTGACTTTTTACGTCACATCTGAGACCTCACAACACCGCTCCCGGATGGGCTCGAACCACCAACCTATTGGTTAACAGCCGAACGTGCTAACCATTGCGCCACGAAAGCCCAAAAATTAAATGGTCGTCAGGTATTGTGGAAAAACTTTGGCTTTCTACGTTACATTTGAGATCACACAACACCGCTCCCGGGTGGGCTCGAACCACCAACCTATTGGTTAACAGCCGAACGCGCTAACCATTGCGTCAAGGAAGCCCTAAATTTAAATGCTCGTCAGGTATTGTGTAAAAACCTTGACTTTTTACGTCACATCTGAGACCTCACAACACCGCTCCCGGATGGGCTCGAACCACCAACCTATTGCTTAACAGCCGAACGCGCTAACCATTGCGCCACGGAAGCCCAAAACCTAAATACTCGTCAGGTATTGTGCAAAAAACTTGACTTTTTACGTCACATCTGAGACCTCACAACACCGCTCCCGGATGGGCTCGAACCACCAACCTATTGGTTAACAGCCGAACGCGCTAACCATTGCGCCACGGAAGCCCAAAAGTTAAATACTCGTCAGGTATTGTGTAAAAACCTTGACTTCTTACGTCACATCTGAGACCTCACAACACCGCTCCCGGATGGGCTCGAACCACCAACCTATTGGTTAACAGCCGAACGCGCTAACCATTGCGCCACGGAAGCCAAAAAGTTAAATGCTCGTCAGGTATTGTGTAAAAACCTTGACTTTTTACGTCACATCTGAGACCTCACAACACCGCTCCCGGATGGGCTCGAACCACCAACCTATTGGTTAACAGCCGAACGCGCTAACCATTGAGCCAAGGAAGCTGAGAAATTAAATGGTTGTCAGGTGTTGTGGAAAAACTTTGGCTTTCTACGTTACATTTGAGACCCCACAACACCTTTCCCGGGTGGGCTCGAACCACCAACCTTTCGATTAACAGCTGAACGCGCTAACCATTGCGCCACGGAATCCCAAAAATTAAATGCTCGTCAGGTATTGTGTAAAAACCTTGACCTTTTACGTCACATCTGAGACCTCACAACACCGCTCCCGGATGGGCTCGAACCACCAACCTATTGGTTAACAGCCGAACGCGCTAACCATTGCGCCACGGAAGCACTAAAGTTAAATGCTCGTCAGGTATTGTGTAAAAACCTTGACTTTTTACGTCACATCTGAGACCTCACAACACCGCTCCCGGATGGGGTCGAACCACCAACCTATTGGTTAACAGCCGAACGCGCTAACCATTGCGCCACGGAAGCCCAAAACCTAAATACTCGTCAGGTATTGTGCAAAAAACTTGACTTTTTACGTCACATCTGAGACCTCACAACACCGCTCCCGGATGGGCTCGAACCACCAACCTATTGGTTAACAGCCGAACGCGCTAACCATTGCGCCACGGAAGCCCAAAAGTTAAATACTCGTCAGGTATTGTGTAAAAACCTTGACTTCTTACGTTACATCTGAGACCTCACAACACCGCTCCCGGATGGGCTCGAACCACCAACCTATTGGTTAACAGCCGAACGCGCTAACCATTGCGCCACGGAAGCACAAAAGTTAAATGCTCGTCAGGTATTGTGTAAAAACCTTGACTTTTTACGTCACATCTGAGACCTCACAACACCGCTCCCGGATGGGGTCGAACCACCAACCTATTGGTTAACAGCCGAACGCGCTAACTATTGCGCCACGGAAGCCCAAAAATTAAATGGTCGTCATTTATTGTGCAAAAACTTTGGCTTTCTACGTTACATTTGAGATCCCACAACACCGCTCCTGGATGGGCTCGAACCACCAACCTATTGGTTAACAGCCGAACGCGCTAACCATTGCGCCACGGAAGCCCAAAAGTTAAATGCTCGTCAGGTATTATGTAAAAACCTTGACTTTTTACGTCACATCTGAGACCTCACAACACCGCTCCCGGATGGGCTCGAACCACCAACCTATTGGTTAACAGCCGAACGTGCTAACCATTGCGCCACGAAAGCCCAAAAATTAAATGGTCGTCAGGTATTGTGGAAAAACTTTGGCTTTCTACGTTACATTTGAGATCACACAACACCGCTCCCGGGTGGGCTCGAACCACCAACCTATTGGTTAACAGCCGAACGCGCTAACCATTGCGCCAAGGAAGCCCTAAATTTAAATGCTCGTCAGGTATTGTGTAAAAACCTTGACTTTTTACGTCACATCTGAGACCTCACAACACCGCTCCCGGATGGGCTCGAACCACCAACCTATTGCTTAACAGCCGAACGCGCTAACCATTGCGCCACGGAAGCCCAAAAGCTAAATACTCGTCAGGTATTGTGCAAAAAACTTGACTTTTTACGTCACATCTGAGACCTCACAACACCGCTCCCGGATGGGCTCGAACCACCAACCTATTGGTTAACAGCCGAACGCGCTAACCATTGCGCCACGGAAGCCCAAAAGTTAAATACTCGTCAGGTATTGTGTAAAAACCTTGACTTCTTACGTCACATCTGAGACCTCACAACACCGCTCCCGGATGGGCTCGAACCACCAACCTATTGGTTAACAGCCGAACGCGCTAACCATTGCGCCACGGAAGCCAAAAAGTTAAATGCTCGTCAGGTATTGTGTAAAAACCTTGACTTTTTACGTCACATCTGAGACCTCACAACACCGCTCCCGGATGGGCTCGAACCACCAACCTATTGGTTAACAGCCGAACGCGCTAACCATTGAGCCAAGGAAGCTGAGAAATTAAATGGTTGTCAGGTGTTGTGGAAAAACTTTGGCTTTCTACGTTACATTTGAGACCCCACAACACCTTTCCCGGGTGGGCTCGAACCACCAACCTTTCGATTAACAGCTGAACGCGCTAACCATTGCGCCACGGAATCCCAAAAATTAAATGCTCGTCAGGTATTGTGTAAAAACCTTGACCTTTTACGTCACATCTGAGACCTCACAACACCGCTCCCGGATGGGCTCGAAAAACCAACCTATTGCTTAACAGCCGAACGCGCTAACCATTGCGCCACGGAAGCCCAGAAGTTAAATACTCGTCAGGTATTGTGTAAAAACCTTGACTTCTTACGTTACATCTGAGACCTCACAACACCGCTCCCGGATGGGCTCGAACCACCAACCTATTGGTTAACAGCCGAACGCGCTAACCATTGCGCCACGGAAGCACTAAAGTTAAATGCTCGTCAGGTATTGTGTAAAAACCTTGACTTTTTACGTCACATCTGAGACCTCACAACACCGCTCCCGGATGGGGTCGAACCACCAACCTATTGGTTAACAGCCGAACGCGCTAACCATTGAGCCACGGAAGCTCAGAAATTAAATGGTTGTCAGGTGTTGTGGAAAAACTTTGGCTTTCTACGTTACATTTGAGACCCCACAACACCTTTCCCGGGTGGGCTCGAACCACCAACCTTTCGATTAACAGCTGAACGCGCTAACCATTGCGCCACGGAATCCCAAAAATTAAATGCTCGTCAGGTATTGTGTAAAAACCTTGACCTTTTACGTCACATCTGAGACCTCACAACACCGCTCCCGGATGGGCTCGAACCACCAACCTATTGGTTAACAGCCGAACGCGCTAACCATTGCGCCACGGAAGCCCAAAAGTTAAATGCTCGTCAGGTATTATGTAAAAACCTTGACTTTTTACGTCACATCTGAGACCTCACAACACCGCTCCCGGATGGGCTCGAACCACCAACCTATTGGTTAACAGCCGAACGTGCTAACCATTGCGCCACGAAAGCCCAAAAATTAAATGGTCGTCAGGTATTGTGGAAAAACTTTGGCTTTCTACGTTACATTTGAGATCACACAACACCGCTCCCGGGTGGGCTCGAACCACCAACCTATTGGTTAACAGCCGAACGCGCTAACCATTGCGTCAAGGAAGCCCTAAATTTAAATGCTCGTCAGGTATTGTGTAAAAACCTTGACTTTTTACGTCACATCTGAGACCTCACAACACCGCTCCCGGATGGGCTCGAACCACCAACCTATTGCTTAACAGCCGAACGCGCTAACCATTGCGCCACGGAAGCCCAAAACCTAAATACTCGTCAGGTATTGTGCAAAAAACTTGACTTTTTACGTCACATCTGAGACCTCACAACACCGCTCCCGGATGGGCTCGAACCACCAACCTATTGGTTAACAGCCGAACGCGCTAACCATTGCGCCACGGAAGCCCAAAAGTTAAATACTCGTCAGGTATTGTGTAAAAACCTTGACTTCTTACGTCACATCTGAGACCTCACAACACCGCTCCCGGATGGGCTCGAACCACCAACCTATTGGTTAACAGCCGAACGCGCTAACCATTGCGCCACGGAAGCCAAAAAGTTAAATGCTCGTCAGGTATTGTGTAAAAACCTTGACTTTTTACGTCACATCTGAGACCTCACAACACCGCTCCCGGATGGGCTCGAACCACCAACCTATTGGTTAACAGCCGAACGCGCTAACCATTGAGCCAAGGAAGCTGAGAAATTAAATGGTTGTCAGGTGTTGTGGAAAAACTTTGGCTTTCTACGTTACATTTGAGACCCCACAACACCTTTCCCGGGTGGGCTCGAACCACCAACCTTTCGATTAACAGCTGAACGCGCTAACCATTGCGCCACGGAATCCCAAAAATTAAATGCTCGTCAGGTATTGTGTAAAAACCTTGACCTTTTACGTCACATCTGAGACCTCACAACACCGCTCCCGGATGGGCTCGAACCACCAACCTATTGGTTAACAGCCGAACGCGCTAACCATTGCGCCACGGAAGCACTAAAGTTAAATGCTCGTCAGGTATTGTGTAAAAACCTTGACTTTTTACGTCACATCTGAGACCTCACAACACCGCTCCCGGATGGGGTCGAACCACCAACCTATTGGTTAACAGCCGAACGCGCTAACCATTGCGCCACGGAAGCCCAAAACCTAAATACTCGTCAGGTATTGTGCAAAAAACTTGACTTTTTACGTCACATCTGAGACCTCACAACACCGCTCCCGGATGGGCTCGAACCACCAACCTATTGGTTAACAGCCGAACGCGCTAACCATTGCGCCACGGAAGCCCAAAAGTTAAATACTCGTCAGGTATTGTGTAAAAACCTTGACTTCTTACGTTACATCTGAGACCTCACAACACCGCTCCCGGATGGGCTCGAACCACCAACCTATTGGTTAACAGCCGAACGCGCTAACCATTGCGCCACGGAAGCACAAAAGTTAAATGCTCGTCAGGTATTGTGTAAAAACCTTGACTTTTTACGTCACATCTGAGACCTCACAACACCGCTCCCGGATGGGGTCGAACCACCAACCTATTGGTTAACAGCCGAACGCGCTAACTATTGCGCCACGGAAGCCCAAAAATTAAATGGTCGTCATTTATTGTGCAAAAACTTTGGCTTTCTACGTTACATTTGAGATCCCACAACACCGCTCCTGGATGGGCTCGAACCACCAACCTATTGGTTAACAGCCGAACGCGCTAACCATTGCGCCACGGAAGCCCAAAAGTTAAATACTCGTCAGGTATTGTGTAAAAACCTTGACTTCTTACGTTACATCTGAGACCTCACAACACCGCTCCCGGATGGGCTCGAACCACCAACCTATTGGTTAACAGCCGAACGCGCTAACCATTGCGCCACGGAAGCCCAAAAGTTAAATGCTCGTCAGGTATTGTGTAAAAACCTTGACTTTTTACGTCACATCTGAGACCTCACAACACCGCTCCCGGATGGGGTCGAACCACCAACCTATTGGTTAACAGCCGAACGCGCTAACTATTGCGCCACGGAAGCCCAAAAATTAAATGGTCGTCATTTACTGTGCAAAAACTTTGGCTTTCTACGTTACATTTGAGATCCCACAACACCGCTCCTGGATGGGCTCGAACCACCAACCTATTCGTTAACAGCCGAACGTGCTAACCATTGCGCCACGGAAGCCCAAAAAATAAATGGTCGTCAGGTATTGTGGAAAAACTTTGGCTTTCTACGTTACATTTGAGACCCCACAACACCTTTCCCGGGTGGGCTCGAACCACCAACCTTTCGATTAACAGCTGAACGCGCTAACCATTGCGCCACGGAATCCCAAAAATTAAATGCTCGTCAGGTATTGTGTAAAAACCTTGACCTTTTACGTCACATCTGAGACCTCACAACACCGCTCCCGGATGGGCTCGAACCACCAACCTATTGCTTAACAGCCGAACGCGCTAACCATTGCGCCACGGAAGCCCAAAACCTAAATACTCGTCAGGTATTGTGCAAAAAACTTGACTTTTTACGTCACATCTGAGACCTCACAACACCGCTCCCGGATGGGCTCGAACCACCAACCTATTGGTTAACAGCCGAACGCGCTAACCATTGCGCCACGGAAGCCCAAAAGTTAAATACTCGTCAGGTATTGTGTAAAAACCTTGACTTCTTACGTTACATCTGAGACCTCACAACACCGCTCCCGGATGGGCTCGAACCACCAACCTATTGGTTAACAGCCGAACGCGCTAACCATTGCGCCACGGAAGCACAAAAGTTAAATGCTCGTCAGGTATTGTGTAAAAACCTTGACTTCTTACGTTACATCTGAGACCTCACAACACCGCTCCCGGATGGGCTCGAACCACCAACCTATTGGTTAACAGCCGAACGCGCTAACCATTGCGCCACGGAAGCCCAAAAGTTAAATGCTCGTCAGGTATTGTGTAAAAACCTTGACTTTTTACGTCACATCTGAGACCTCACAACACCGCTCCCGGATGGGGTCGAACCACCAACCTATTGGTTAACAGCCGAACGCGCTAACTATTGCGCCACGGAAGCCCAAAAATTAAATGGTCGTCATTTACTGTGCAAAAACTTTGGCTTTCTACGTTACATTTGAGATCCCACAACACCGCTCCTGGATGGGCTCGAACCACCAACCTATTCGTTAACAGCCGAACGTGCTAACCATTGCGCCACGGAAGCCCAAAAAATAAATGGTCGTCAGGTATTGTGGAAAAACTTTGGCTTTCTACGTTACATTTGAGACCCCACAACACCTTTCCCGGGTGGGCTCGAACCACCAACCTTTCGATTAACAGCTGAACGCGCTAACCATTGCGCCACGGAATCCCAAAAATTAAATGCTCGTCAGGTATTGTGTAAAAACCTTGACCTTTTACGTCACATCTGAGACCTCACAACACCGCTCCCGGATGGGCTCGAACCACCAACCTATTGCTTAACAGCCGAACGCGCTAACCATTGCGCCACGGAAGCCCAAAACCTAAATACTCGTCAGGTATTGTGCAAAAAACTTGACTTTTTACGTCACATCTGAGACCTCACAACACCGCTCCCGGATGGGCTCGAACCACCAACCTATTGGTTAACAGCCGAACGCGCTAACCATTGCGCCACGGAAGCCCAAAAGTTAAATACTCGTCAGGTATTGTGTAAAAACCTTGACTTCTTACGTTACATCTGAGACCTCACAACACCGCTCCCGGATGGGCTCGAACCACCAACCTATTGGTTAACAGCCGAACGCGCTAACCATTGCGCCACGGAAGCACAAAAGTTAAATGCTCGTCAGGTATTGTGTAAAAACCTTGACTTTTTACGTCACATCTGAGACCTCACAACACCGCTCCCGGATGGGGTCGAACCACCAACCTATTGGTTAACAGCCGAACGCGCTAACTATTGCGCCACGGAAGCCCAAAAATTAAATGGTCGTCATTTATTGTGCAAAAACTTTGGCTTTCTACGTTACATTTGAGATCCCACAACACCGCTCCTGGATGGGCTCGAACCACCAACCTATTGGTTAACAGCCGAACGCGCTAACCATTGCGCCACGGAAGCCCAAAAGTTAAATACTCGTCAGGTATTGTGTAAAAACCTTGACTTCTTACGTTACATCTGAGACCTCACAACACCGCTCCCGGATGGGCTCGAACCACCAACCTATTGGTTAACAGCCGAACGCGCTAACCATTGCGCCACGGAAGCCCAAAAGTTAAATGCTCGTCAGGTATTGTGTAAAAACCTTGACTTTTTACGTCACATCTGAGACCTCACAACACCGCTCCCGGATGGGGTCGAACCACCAACCTATTGGTTAACAGCCGAACGCGCTAACTATTGCGCCACGGAAGCCCAAAAATTAAATGGTCGTCATTTACTGTGCAAAAACTTTGGCTTTCTACGTTACATTTGAGATCCCACAACACCGCTCCTGGATGGGGTCGAACCACCAACCTATTGGTTAACAGCCGAACGCGCTAACCATTGCGCCACGGAAGCCAAGAAATTAAAAGGTTGTCAGGTATTGTGGAAAAGTTTTGACTTTTCACGCTACGTCTGAGACGTCACAACACCGCTCCAGGGAGGGCTCAAACAACCAGTCTTCTGAATAGCAGCTGAACGTGCTAACCATTGCGCCACGGAAGCCCATAAATTAAATGGTCGTCAGGTATTGTGGAAAAACCTTGACTTTTTACGTTACATCTGAGACCTCACAACACCGCTCCCAGATGGGCTCGAACCACCAACCTTTCAGTCGGTTAACAGCCGAACGCGCTAACCATTGCGCCACGGAAGCCCAAAAATTAAATGGTCGTCATTTATTGTGCAAAAACTTTGGCTTTCTACGTTACATTTGAGATCCCACAACACCGCTCCCGGATGGGCTCGAACCACCAACCTATTCGTTAACAGCCGAACGTGCTAACCATTGCGCCACGGAAGCCCAAAAATTAAATGGTCGTCAGGTATTGTGGAAAAACTTTGGCTTTCTACGTTACATTTGAGATCACACAACACCGCTCCCGGGTGGGCTCGAACCACCAACCTTTTGAATAACAGCTGAGCGCGCTAACCATTGCGCCACGGAAGCCCAAAAATAAAATATTCGTCAGGTATTGTGGAAAAACCTTGATTTTACTTCACATCTGAGACGTCACAACACCGCTCCCGGATGGGCTCGAACCACCAACCTATTGGTTAACAGCCGAACGCGCTAACCATTGAGCCACGGACGCCCAAAAATTAAATGTTCGTCAGGTATTTTGGAAAAACTCTAACATTTTACGTTACATCTGAGACGTCACAACACCGCTCCCGGGTGGGCTCAAACCACCAGTCTCTTGAATAGCAGCTGAACTTGCTAACCATTGCGCCACGGAAGCCCAAAAATTAAATGGTCGTCAGGTATTGTGGAAAAACCTTGACTTTTTACGTTACATCTGAGACCTCACAACACCGCTCCCAGATGGGCTCGAACCACCAACCTTTCAGTCGGTTAACAGCCGAACGTGCTAACCATTGCGCCACGGAAGCCCAAAAATTAATTGGTCGTCAGGTATTGTGGAAAAACCTTGACTTTTGACGTCATCTTGAGACGTCACAACACCTCTCCCGGATGGGCTCGAACCACCAATCTTTCGGTTAACAGCCGAACGCGCTAACCATTGAGCCACGGACGCCCAAAAATTAAATGTTCGTCAGGTATTTTGGAAAAACTCTAACATTTTACGTTACATCTGAGACGTCACAACACCGCTCCCGGGTGGGCTCAAACCACCAGTCTTTTGAATAGCAGCTGAACTTGCTAACCATTGCGCCACGGAAGCCCAAAAATTAAATGGTCGTCAGGTATTGTGGAAAAACCTTGACTTTTGACGTCGTCTTGAGACGTCACAACACCGCTCCCGGATGGGCTCGAACCACCAACCTATTTGTTAACAGCCGAACGCGCTAACCATTGAGCCACGGAAGCTCTGAAATTAAATGGTTGTCAAGTATTGTGGAAAAGTTTTGACTTTTTACGCTACATCTGAGACCACACAACACCTCTCCCGGATGGGCTCGAACCACCAACCTTTCGATTAACAGCTGAACGCGCTAACCAATTGCGCCACGGACGCCCAAAAATTAAATGGTCGTCAGGTATTGTGGAAAAACTTTGGCTTTCTACGTTACATTTGAGATCACACAACACCGCTCCCGGATGGGCTCGAACCACCAACCTATTTGTTAACAGCCGAACGCGCTAACCATTGAGCCACGGAAGCTCTGAAATTAAATGGTTGTCACGTATTGTGGAAATGTTTTGACTTTTTCCGCTACATCTGAGACCGTACAACACCTCTCCCGGGTGGGCTCGAACCACCAACCTTTCGATTAACAGCTGAACGCGCTAACCATTGCGCCACGGAAGCCAAAAAATTAAATGGTCATCAGGTATTTTGGAAAAACCTTGACTTTTTACGTCACATCTGAGACGTCACAACACCGCTCCCGGATGGGCTCGAACCACCAACCTATTTGTTAACAGCCGAACGCGCTAACCATTGAGCCACGGAAGCTCAGAAATTAAATGGTTGTCACGTATTGTGGAAAAGTTTTGACTTTTTACGCTACATCTGAGACCACACAACACCTCTCCCGGGTGTGCTCGAACCACCAATCTTTCGATTAACAGCTGAACGCGCTAACCATTGCGCCACGGAAGCCCAAAAATTAAATGTTCGTCAGGTATTGTGGAAAAACTCTGATATTTCACGTTACATCTGAGACGTCACAACACCGCTCCCGGGAGGGCTCAACGATTTTGAAAATGTTATTAAAAATCGAGGAACATTTTTAATTATTGTTCAATCGAGATGAAATCACTTTCAATGAGTGTTTTATAGGGATTTAAGCTGAATTCGGTCAAACATTTCTCCAGAAAAAAATGCATTCAAAAGTGTACCAAAAAAATCGCATGTTTTTCTTCTTCAAGATACAAAATCCGTGACAACGATTTCTTATTGAAAAATTGAATTTTAACAGTTTTTTGAATGAATATCGTTACATTTGCTTGAATTAAAGCAAAAAGTATAAAAATAATGGTTTCTTGGTTATATTTGAAAATAGTGAAGAAATACTCAAAATATGCTTCTTTGGCCGTGAAACGGCGATTTTGAAAATGTTATTAAAAATCGAGGTACATTTTTATTTATTGTTCAATCGAGATGAAATCACTTTTAATGAGTGTTTTATAGGGAATTAAGCTGAATTCGGTCAAAAATTTCTCCAGAAAAAAATGCATTCAAAAAAGTACCGAAAAAATCGCATGTTTTTCTTCTTCAAGATACAAAATCCGTGACAACGATTTCTTATTGAAAAATTTAATTTTAACAGTTTTTTGATTGAATATCGTTACATTTGCTTGAATTAAAGCAAAAAGTATAAAAATAATGGTTTCAGTGAACATATTTGAAAATAGTGAAGAAATACTCAAAGTATGCTTCTTTGGCCGTGAAACGACGATTTTGAAAATGTTATTAAAAATCGAGGTAAATTTTTAATTATTGTTCAATCGAGATGAAATCACTTTCAATGAGTGTTTTATAGGGAATTAAACAGAATTCGGTCAAAAATTTCTCCAGAAAAAAATGCATTCAAAAAAGTACCGAAAAAATCGCATGTTTTTCTTCTTCAAGATACAAAATCCGTGACACCGATTTCTTATTGAAAAATTTAATTTTAACAGTTTTTTGATTGAATATCGTTACATTTGCTTGAATTAAAGCAAAAAGTCTAAAAATAATGGTTTCAGTGAATATATTTGTAAATAGTGAAGAAATACTCAAAATATGCTTCGTTGGCGGTGAAACGTCGATTTTGAAAATGTTATTAAAAATCGAGGTACATTTTTAATTATTGTTCAATCGAGATGAAATCACTTTCAATGAGTGTTTTATAGGGAATTAAGCTGAATTCGGTCAAACATTTCTCCAGAAAAAAATGCATTCAAAAGTGTACCGAAAAAATCGCATGTTTTTCTTCTTCAAGATACAAAATCCGTGACAACGATTTCTTATTGAAAAATTGAATTTTAACAGTTTTTTGAATGAATATCGTTACATTTGCTTGAATTAAAGCAAAAAGTATAAAAATAATGGTTTCAGTGGTTATTTTTGAAAATAGTGAAGAAATACTCAAAATGTTTTTCTTTGGCCGAGTTACGTCGATTTTGAAAATGTTATTAAAAATCGAGGTACATTTTTATTTATTGTTCAATCGAGATGAAATCACTTTTAATGAGTGTTTTATATTGAATTAAGCTGAATTCGGTCAAAAATTTCTCCAGAAAAAAATGCATTCAAAAAAGTACCGAAAAAATCGCATGTTTTTCTTCTTCAAGACACAAAATCCGTGAATACGATTTCTTATTGAAAATTGAATTTTAACAGTTTTTTGAATGAATATCGTTACATTGCTTGAATTAAAGCAAAAAGTATAAAAATAATGGATTCAATGAATATATTTGAAAATAGAGAAGAACTACTCAAAATATGCTTCTTTGGCCGTGAAACGCCGATTTTGAAAATGTTATTAAAAATCGAGGTAAATTTTTAATTATGTTCAATCGAGATGAAATCACTTTTTATGGGTGTTTTATAGGGAATTAAGCTGAATTCGGTCAAACATTTCTCCAGAAAAAAATGCATTCAAAAGTGTACCGAAAAAATCGCATGTTTTTCTTCTTCAAGATACAAAATCCGTGACAACGATTTCTTATTGAAAAATTGAATTTTAACAGTTTTTTGAATGAATATCGTTACATTTGCTTGAATTAAAGCAAAAGGTATAAAAATAATGGTTTCAGTGGTTATATTTGAAAATAGTGAAGAAATACTCAAAGTGGTCTCCCTCCCAAGGACTGACTGCGCTCGACGCTTCTTAACTTCGGTTATCGGACGAGAACCGGTGTATTCAGCGTGTTATGGCCGTTTCTCGAGAGTGCTAGTTAATAATTTGAATTAAATTAACTTTCATCTTTATAAAACAATAACAAAAAGAAGATATGTTTGCTTTTTTCATATTTGGTGGAATTTGAAAGAGGAATCAAAAGTGAAAAAGCCGACGGCACGCAGTATTCCCAAGTACTGTATGCGCTCGACGCTGCTTAACTTCGGTTATCGGACGAGAACCGGTGTATTCAGCGTGATATGGCCGTTGCCGAGAGTGCTAGGTAATAATTCGAATTTAAATTAAGTGAGACAAATTAACCATCATCTTTTTAAAACAATAACAAAAAGAAAATAAGTTTGCTTTTTTCAAATCTATTGGAATTTAAAAGAGGAAAAAAAAGTGAAAAAGCCAACGGCACGCAGTGTTCCTAAGTGGTCTCCCTCCCAAGTAGTGACTGCGCTCGACGCTGCTTAACTTCGGTTATCGGACGAGAACCGGTGTATTCAGCGTGATATGGCCGTTGCCGAGAGTGCTAGTTAATAATTTGAATTTAATTAACTTTCATCTTTATAAAACAATAAAAAAATGAAGATATGTGTGCTTTTTTCAAATCGGGTGGAATTTAAAAGAGGAAACAAAAGTGAAAAACCAACGGCACGCAATATTCCCAAGTACTGACTGCGCTCGACGCTGCTAACGTCGGCGATCGGACGAGAACCGGTGTTCTCAGCGTGATATGGCCGTTGCCGAGAGTGCTAGTTAAAAATTCGAATTTAAATTAAGTGAGACAAATTAACCTTCATCTTTCTAAAACAATAACAAAAAGAAGATATGTTTGCTTTTTCATATCTATTGGAATTTAAAAGAGGAAAAAAAAGTGAAAAAGCTAACGGCACGCAGTGTTCCTAAGTGGTCGCCCTCCCAAATACTGACTGCGCTCGACGCTGCTTAACTTCGGTTATCGTACGAGAACCGGTGTATTCAGCGTGTTATGGCCGTTGCCGATAGTGCTAGTTAATAATTTGAATTAAAAAAACTTACATCTTTATAAAACAATAACAAAAAGAAGATATGCGTGCTTTTTTCAATTCGGGTGGAATTTAAAAGAGGAAACAAAAGTGAAAAACCAACGGCACGCAGTATTCCCAAGTACTGACTGCGCTCGACGCTGCTACCAGGGCGATCGGACGAGAACCGGTGTTCTCAACGTGATATGGCCGTTGCCGAGAGTGCTAGTTAAAAATTCGAATTTAAATTAAGTGAGACAAATTAACCTTCATCTTTATAAAACATTAACAAAAAGAAAATATGTTTGCTTTTTTCATATCGGGTGGAATTTAAAAGAGGAAACAAAAGTGAAAAAGCCAACGGCACGCAGTATTCCCAAGTACTGACTGCGCTCGACGCTGCTAACGTCGGCGATCGGACGAGAACCGGTGTTCTCAGCGTGATATGGCCGTTGCCGAGAGTGCTAGTTAATAATTTGAATTAAATTTACTTTCATCCTTATAAAACAATAACAAAAAGAAGATATGTTTGCTTTTTTCATATCTGGTGGAATTTGAAAGAGGAAATAAAAGTGAAAAAGCCAACGGCACGCAGTATTCCCAAGTACTGTATGCGCTCGACGCTGCTTAACTTCGGTGATCGGACGAGAACCGGTGTTTTCAGCGTGATATGGCCGTTGCCGAGAGTGCTAGTTAATAATTCGAATTTAAATTAAGTGAGACAAATTAACCTTCATCATTTTAAAACAATAACAAAGAAACATGTTTGCTTTTTTCATATCTATTAAAATTTAAAAGAGGAAAAAAAGTGAAAAAGCCAACGGCACGCAGTGTTCCTAAGTGGTCTCCCTCCCAAGTACTGACTGCGCTCGACGCTGCTTAACTTCGGTGATCGGACGAGAATTGCTGTATTCAGCGTGATATGGTCGTTGCCGAGAGTGCTAGTTAATAATTCGAATTTAAATTAAGTGAGACAAATTAACCTTCATCATTTTAAAACAATAACAAAATGAAAACATGTTTGCTTTTTTCATATCTATTAAAATTTAAAAGAGGAAAAAAAAGTGAAAAAGCCAACGGCACGCAGTGTTCCTAAGTGGTTATTAAATAATCAGGCTAAGATTTTATAATCATGGTGGAAGTCTGGGCCGCGTTGAGCAGAGCTCAGCGCTGTTAGCAGTGTCCTACAGAACGGGATTTTGGTTATGAATTTTGACGGCACGGTGCTCAGCGTTGAGCCAGCGCGGTCACCAATGAAAATAGTCAGGTTTTTGGATAACGTGACGTAAAACGCGTAGTTCTCAGCTTGGCGAAAAAAACATGGAGGAATTAATACAAATAGCTCTTGCTGATTCTGATCATAGAGACTAGAAACCCCAAGGAGTGGCAGGAATGCCTCAACTTGTTGCCCTTTTTCATGGTACACGCAATGGGTACACGGCGACTTCCGCTAAGCAAAATTAAACGGGCCGGAAGCTCTCATGTACCAATTTATGAGCAACATATTATTTGCGCTTGTAGAGCGGGGGACCTGCCACTCCTTGGGGTTTCTAGTCTCTATGTTCTGATGGGACTATAGCTATTTATTTGACGTGAAACCAGTTGATCACGCGAGAATTTTAAGAGATATGTTAGTTTCTATGTTTAATTATAAAAGTTGTTCTTATCTATCTCCATAAATATGTTATCATACAATTTTTGTTAAGCCTTTGTACCGTGCACGCTTTATTGCGCTAGCTTCATTTTTAAAACACCGATGACCGGAGAAAAGCTATGACGACAGATCTCACCGGTAAACGTTTTCCAAAATCCGCTGTCTTTTTTGGTGAGCTCTGCTGAACGCAGCCCAGATCAGTGAAAGGTCTGATCGTAATCGGATTATAGCTTCGTGTTATCATGATTTTAATGGTGCACGTTTACTTTCAGTGTGTGTAGCCACAAATTAGCTTTGGTGTTATGTAACTTTAATCGTCATGTTGACAAACTAAGAAAATTGTTGAGGTGAAAGGAGAGGATAGTGTTTACATGGCAACCCTGTTGTGAATATGGCTTTGAACAAAGAGGGTATACAGTTGAGGAGTAGCAAATTGGGCCTTTACAAACACGTAAAGGTAATATCCCTCCAAAGTTTTATCTCTTCATTTCCCGTTTTTCCCCCATCGGATGATTTTAATGTGTACAAGTATATCCTTATTGGATGTAAAATGTCGTCTGATTTACAGTATATTTTCTATGCTTTGTATACTGCTTTAATATTTCATAAATTTTAACTTCAGTATTTGTTCATAAAAAAAAGAAACATTTCCATAACTGGGTAAATAAGTTTTAAGGTAGTCCTTCTCTTGACTCGGAGAGGTAATATTTTGGTTTTCCCAACTTGTTACGTCACATCTGAGACCTCACAACACCGCTCCCGGATGGGCTCGAACCACCAACCTATTGGTTAACAGCCGAACGCGCTAACCATTGCGCCACGGAAGCCCAAAAGTTAAATGCTCGTCAGGTATTGTGTAAAAACCTTGACTTTTTACGTCACATCTGAGACCTCACAACACCGCTCCCGGATGGGGTCGAACCACCAACCTACTGGTTAACAGCCGAACGCGCTAACCATTGCGCCACGGAAGCCCAAAAATTAAATGGTCGTCATTTATTGTGCAAAAACTTTGGCTTTCTACGTTACATTTGAGATCCCACAACACCGCTCCCGGATGGGCTCGAACCACCAACCTATTGGTTAACAGCCGAACGCGCTAACCATTGCGCCACGGAAGCCCAAAAGTTAAATGCTCGTCAGGTATTGTGTAAAAACCTTGACTTTTTACGTCACATCTGAGACCTCACAACACCGCTCCCGGATGGGCTCGAACCACCAACCTATTGGTTAACAGCCGAACGCGCTAACCATTGCGCCACGGAAGCCCAAAAGTTAAACGCTCGTCAGGTATTATGTAAAAACCTTGATTTTTTACGTCACATCTGAGACCTCACAACACCGCTCCCGGATGGGGTCGAACCACCACCCTATGGGTTAACAGCCGAACGCGCTAACCATTGCGCCACGGAAGCCCAAAAATTAAATGGTCGTCATTTATTGTGCAAAAACTTTGGCTTTCTACGTTACATTTCAGATCCCACAACACCGCTCCCGGGTGGGCTCGAACCACCAACCTTTTGGTTAACAGCCGAACGCGCTAACCATTGAGCCACGGAAGCTCAGAAATTATATGGTTGTCAGGTATTGTGGAAAACCTTGACTTTTTACGTCACATCTGAGACCTCACAACACCGCTCCCGGATGAGCTCGAACCACCAACCTATTGGTTAACAGCCGAACGTGCTAACCATTGCGCCACGGAAGCCCAAAAATTAAATGGTCGTCAGGTATTGTGGAAAAACATTGGCTTTCTACGTTACATTTGAGATCACACAACACCGCTCCCGGGTGGGCTCGAACCACCAGCCTATTGGTTAACAGCCGAACGCGCTAACCATTGCGCCAAGGAAACCCAAAATTTAAATGCTCGTCAGGTATTGTGTAAAAACATTGGCTTTCTACGTTACATCTGAGACCTCACAACACCGCTCCCGGATGAGCTCGAACCACCAACCTATTGGTTAACAGCCGAACGCGCTAACCATTGAGCCACGGAAGTTCAGAAATTTAATGGTTGTCAGGTGTTGTGTAAAAACTTTGGCTTTCTACGTTACATTTGAGACCCCACAACACCTCTCCCGGGTGGGCTCGAACCACCAACCTATTGGTTAACAGCCGAACGCACTAACCATTGCGCCACGGAAGCCCAAAAGTTAAATGCTCGTTAGGTATTGTGTAAAAACCTTGACTTTTTACGTCACATCTGAGACCTCACAACACCGCTCCCGGATGGGCTCGAACCACCAACCTATTGGTTAACAGCCGAACGCGCTAACCATTGCGCCACGGAAGCCCAAAGGTTAAATGCTCGTCAGGTATTATGTAAAAACCTTGACTTTTTACGTCACATCTGAGACCTCACAACACCGCTCCCGGATGGGGTCGAACCACCAACCTATTGGTTAACAGCCGAACGCGCTAACCATTGAGCCACGGAAGCTCAGAAATTAAATGGTTGTCAGGTATTGTGGAAAACCTTGACTTTTTACGTCACATCTGAGACCTCACAACACCGCTCCCGGATGGGCTCGAACCACCAATCTATTGGTTAAAAGCCGAACGTGCTAACCATTGCGCCACGGAAGCCCAAAAATTAAATGGTCGTCAGGTATTGTGGAAAAACTTTGGCTTTCTACGTTACATTTGAGATCACACAACACCGCTCCCGGATGGGGTCGAACCACCAACCTATTGGTTAACAGCCGAACGCGCTAACCATTGAGCCACGGAAGCTCAGAAATTAAATGGTTGTCAGGTATTGTGGAAAACCTTGACTTTTTACGTCACATCTGAGACCTCACAACACCGCTCCCGGATGGGCTCGAACCACCAATCTATTGGTTAAAAGCCGAACGTGCTAACCATTGCGCCACGGAAGCCCAAAAATTAAATGGTCGTCAGGTATTGTGGAAAAACTTTGGCTTTGTACGTTACATTTGAGACCCCACAACACCTTTCCCGGATGGGCTCGAACCACCAACCTATTGCTTAACAGCCGAACGCGCTAACCATTGCGCCACGGAAGCCCAAAACCTAAATGCTCGTCAGGTATTGTGCAAAAAACTTGACTTTTTACGTCACATCTGAGACCTCACAACACCGCTCCCGGATGGGCTCGAACCACCAACCTATTGGTTAACAGCCGAACGCGCTAACCATTGCGCCACGGAAGCCCAAAAGTTATAACTCGTCAGGTATTATGTAAAAACCTTGACTACTTACGTCACATCTGAGACCTCACAACACCGGTCCCGGATGGGCTCGAACCACCAACCTATTGGTTAACAGCCGAACGCGCTACCCATTGCGCCACGGAAGCCCAAAAGTTAAATGCTCGTCAGGTATTGTGTCAAAACCTTGACTTTTTACGTCACATCTGAGACCTCACAACACCGCTCCCGGATGGGCTCGAACCACCAACCTATTGGTTAACAGCCGAACGCGCTAACCATTGAGCCACGGAAGCTCAGAAATTAAATGGTTGTCAGGTGTTGTGGAAAAACTTTGGCTTTCTACGTTACATTTGAGACCCCACAACACCTCTCCCGGATGGGCTCGAACCACCAACCTTTCGATTAACAGCTGAACGCGCTAACCATTGCGCCACGGAATCCCAAAAATTAAATGCTCGTCAGGTATTGTGTAAAAACCTTGACTTTTTACGTCACATCTGAGACCTCACAACACCGCTCCCGGATGGGCTCGAACCACCAACCTATTGGTTAACAGCCGAACGCGCTAACCATTGCGCCACGGAAGCCCAAAAGTTAAATGCTCGTCAGGTATTATGTAAAAACCTTGACTTTTTACGTCACATCTGAGACCTCACAACACCGCTCCCGGATGGGCTCGAACCACCAACCTATTGGTTAACAGCCGAACGTGCTAACCATTGCGCCACGAAAGCCCAAAAATTAAATGGTCGTCAGGTATTGTGGAAAAACTTTGGCTTTCTACGTTACATTTGAGATCACACAACACCGCTCCCGGGTGGGCTCGAACCACCAACCTATTGGTTAACAGCCGAACGCGCTAACCATTGCGCCAAGGAAGCCCTAAATTTAAATGCTCGTCAGGTATTGTGTAAAAACCTTGACTTTTTACGTCACATCTGAGACCTCACAACACCGCTCCCGGATGGGCTCGAACCACCAACCTATTGCTTAACAGCCGAACGCGCTAACCATTGCGCCACGGAAGCCCAAAAGCTAAATACTCGTCAGGTATTGTGCAAAAAACTTGACTTTTTACGTCACATCTGAGACCTCACAACACCGCTCCCGGATGGGCTCGAACCACCAACCTATTGGTTAACAGCCGAACGCGCTAACCATTGCGCCACGGAAGCCCAAAAGTTAAATACTCGTCAGGTATTGTGTAAAAACCTTGACTTCTTACGTCACATCTGAGACCTCACAACACCGCTCCCGGATGGGCTCGAACCACCAACCTATTGGTTAACAGCCGAACGCGCTAACCATTGCGCCACGGAAGCCAAAAAGTTAAATGCTCGTCAGGTATTGTGTAAAAACCTTGACTTTTTACGTCACATCTGAGACCTCACAACACCGCTCCCGGATGGGCTCGAACCACCAACCTATTGGTTAACAGCCGAACGCGCTAACCATTGAGCCAAGGAAGCTGAGAAATTAAATGGTTGTCAGGTGTTGTGGAAAAACTTTGGCTTTCTACGTTACATTTGAGACCCCACAACACCTTTCCCGGGTGGGCTCGAACCACCAACCTTTCGATTAACAGCTGAACGCGCTAACCATTGCGCCACGGAATCCCAAAAATTAAATGCTCGTCAGGTATTGTGTAAAAACCTTGACCTTTTACGTCACATCTGAGACCTCACAACACCGCTCCCGGATGGGCTCGAAAAACCAACCTATTGCTTAACAGCCGAACGCGCTAACCATTGCGCCACGGAAGCCCAAAACCTAAATACTCGTCAGGTATTGTGCAAAAAACTTGACTTTTTACGTCACATCTGAGACCTCACAACACCGCTCCCGGATGGGCTCGAACCACCAACCTATTGGTTAACAGCCGAACGCGCTAACCATTGCGCCACGGAAGCCCAGAAGTTAAATACTCGTCAGGTATTGTGTAAAAACCTTGACTTCTTACGTTACATCTGAGACCTCACAACACCGCTCCCGGATGGGCTCGAACCACCAACCTATTGGTTAACAGCCGAACGCGCTAACCATTGCGCCACGGAAGCACTAAAGTTAAATGCTCGTCAGGTATTGTGTAAAAACCTTGACTTTTTACGTCACATCTGAGACCTCACAACACCGCTCCCGGATGGGGTCGAACCACCAACCTATTGGTTAACAGCCGAACGCGCTAACCATTGAGCCACGGAAGCTCAGAAATTAAATGGTTGTCAGGTGTTGTGGAAAAACTTTGGCTTTCTACGTTACATTTGAGACCCCACAACACCTTTCCCGGGTGGGCTCGAACCACCAACCTTTCGATTAACAGCTGAACGCGCTAACCATTGCGCCACGGAATCCCAAAAATTAAATGCTCGTCAGGTATTGTGTAAAAACCTTGACCTTTTACGTCACATCTGAGACCTCACAACACCGCTCCCGGATGGGCTCGAACCACCAACCTATTGGTTAACAGCCGAACGCGCTAACCATTGCGCCACGGAAGCCCAAAAGTTAAATGCTCGTCAGGTATTATGTAAAAACCTTGACTTTTTACGTCACATCTGAGACCTCACAACACCGCTCCCGGATGGGCTCGAACCACCAACCTATTGGTTAACAGCCGAACGTGCTAACCATTGCGCCACGAAAGCCCAAAAATTAAATGGTCGTCAGGTATTGTGGAAAAACTTTGGCTTTCTACGTTACATTTGAGATCACACAACACCGCTCCCGGGTGGGCTCGAACCACCAACCTATTGGTTAACAGCCGAACGCGCTAACCATTGCGTCAAGGAAGCCCTAAATTTAAATGCTCGTCAGGTATTGTGTAAAAACCTTGACTTTTTACGTCACATCTGAGACCTCACAACACCGCTCCCGGATGGGCTCGAACCACCAACCTATTGCTTAACAGCCGAACGCGCTAACCATTGCGCCACGGAAGCCCAGAAGTTAAATACTCGTCAGGTATTGTGTAAAAACCTTGACTTCTTACGTTACATCTGAGACCTCACAACACCGCTCCCGGATGGGCTCGAACCACCAACCTATTGGTTAACAGCCGAACGCGCTAACCATTGCGCCACGGAAGCACTAAAGTTAAATGCTCGTCAGGTATTGTGTAAAAACCTTGACTTTTTACGTCACATCTGAGACCTCACAACACCGCTCCCGGATAGGGTCGAACCACCAACCTATTGGTTAACAGCCGAACGCGCTAACCATTGAGCCACGGAAGCTCAGAAATTAAATGGTTGTCAGGTGTTGTGGAAAAACTTTGGCTTTCTACGTTACATTTGAGACCCCACAACACCTTTCCCGGGTGGGCTCGAACCACCAACCTTTCGATTAACAGCTGAACGCGCTAACCATTGCGCCACGGAATCCCAAAAATTAAATGCTCGTCAGGTATTGTGTAAAAACCTTGACCTTTTACGTCACATCTGAGACCTCACAACACCGCTCCCGGATGGGCTCGAACCACCAACCTATTGCTTAACAGCCGAACGCGCTAACCATTGCGCCACGGAAGCCCAAAACCTAAATACTCGTCAGGTATTGTGCAAAAAACTTGACTTTTTACGTCACATCTGAGACCTCACAACACCGCTCCCGGATGGGCTCGAACCACCAACCTATTGGTTAACAGCCGAACGCGCTAACCATTGCGCCACGGAAGCCCAAAAGTTAAATACTCGTCAGGTATTGTGTAAAAACCTTGACTTCTTACGTTACATCTGAGACCTCACAACACCGCTCCCGGATGGGCTCGAACCACCAACCTATTGGTTAACAGCCGAACGCGCTAACCATTGCGCCACGGAAGCACAAAAGTTAAATGCTCGTCAGGTATTGTGTAAAAACCTTGACTTTTTACGTCACATCTGAGACCTCACAACACCGCTCCCGGATGGGGTCGAACCACCAACCTATTGGTTAACAGCCGAACGCGCTAACTATTGCGCCACGGAAGCCCAAAAATTAAATGGTCGTCATTTATTGTGCAAAAACTTTGGCTTTCTACGTTACATTTGAGATCCCACAACACCGCTCCTGGATGGGCTCGAACCACCAACCTATTGGTTAACAGCCGAACGCGCTAACCATTGCGCCACGGAAGCCCAAAAGTTAAATACTCGTCAGGTATTGTGTAAAAACCTTGACTTCTTACGTTACATCTGAGACCTAACAACACCGCTCCCGGATGGGCTCGAACCACCAACCTATTGGTTAACAGCCGAACGCGCTAACCATTGCGCCACGGAAGCCCAAAAGTTAAATGCTCGTCAGGTATTGTGTAAAAACCTTGACTTTTTACGTCACATCTGAGACCTCACAACACCGCTCCCGGATGGGGTCGAACCACCAACCTATTGGTTAACAGCCGAACGCGCTAACTATTGCGCCACGGAAGCCCAAAAATTAAATGGTCGTCATTTACTGTGCAAAAACTTTGGCTTTCTACGTTACATTTGAGATCCCACAACACCGCTCCTGGATGGGCTCGAACCACCAACCTATTCGTTAACAGCCGAACGTGCTAACCATTGCGCCACGGAAGCCCAAAAAATAAATGGTCGTCAGGTATTGTGGAAAAACTTTGGCTTTCTACGTTACATTTGAGACCCCACAACACCTTTCCCGGGTGGGCTCGAACCACCAACCTTTCGATTAACAGCTGAACGCGCTAACCATTGCGCCACGGAATCCCAAAAATTAAATGCTCGTCAGGTATTGTGTAAAAACCTTGACCTTTTACGTCACATCTGAGACCTCACAACACCGCTCCCGGATGGGCTCGAACCACCAACCTATTGCTTAACAGCCGAACGCGCTAACCATTGCGCCACGGAAGCCCAAAACCTAAATACTCGTCAGGTATTGTGCAAAAAACTTGACTTTTTACGTCACATCTGAGACCTCACAACACCGCTCCCGGATGGGCTCGAACCACCAACCTATTGGTTAACAGCCGAACGCGCTAACCATTGCGCCACGGAAGCCCAAAAGTTAAATACTCGTCAGGTATTGTGTAAAAACCTTGACTTCTTACGTTACATCTGAGACCTCACAACACCGCTCCCGGATGGGCTCGAACCACCAACCTATTGGTTAACAGCCGAACGCGCTAACCATTGCGCCACGGAAGCACAAAAGTTAAATGCTCGTCAGGTATTGTGTAAAAACCTTGACTTCTTACGTTACATCTGAGACCTCACAACACCGCTCCCGGATGGGCTCGAACCACCAACCTATTGGTTAACAGCCGAACGCGCTAACCATTGCGCCACGGAAGCCCAAAAGTTAAATGCTCGTCAGGTATTGTGTAAAAACCTTGACTTTTTACGTCACATCTGAGACCTCACAACACCGCTCCCGGATGGGGTCGAACCACCAACCTATTGGTTAACAGCCGAACGCGCTAACTATTGCGCCACGGAAGCCCAAAAATTAAATGGTCGTCATTTACTGTGCAAAAACTTTGGCTTTCTACGTTACATTTGAGATCCCACAACACCGCTCCTGGATGGGCTCGAACCACCAACCTATTCGTTAACAGCCGAACGTGCTAACCATTGCGCCACGGAAGCCCAAAAAATAAATGGTCGTCAGGTATTGTGGAAAAACTTTGGCTTTCTACGTTACATTTGAGACCCCACAACACCTTTCCCGGGTGGGCTCGAACCACCAACCTTTCGATTAACAGCTGAACGCGCTAACCATTGCGCCACGGAATCCCAAAAATTAAATGCTCGTCAGGTATTGTGTAAAAACCTTGACCTTTTACGTCACATCTGAGACCTCACAACACCGCTCCCGGATGGGCTCGAACCACCAACCTATTGCTTAACAGCCGAACGCGCTAACCATTGCGCCACGGAAGCCCAAAACCTAAATACTCGTCAGGTATTGTGCAAAAAACTTGACTTTTTACGTCACATCTGAGACCTCACAACACCGCTCCCGGATGGGCTCGAACCACCAACCTATTGGTTAACAGCCGAACGCGCTAACCATTGCGCCACGGAAGCCCAAAAGTTAAATACTCGTCAGGTATTGTGTAAAAACCTTGACTTCTTACGTTACATCTGAGACCTCACAACACCGCTCCCGAATGGGCTCGAACCACCAACCTATTGGTTAACAGCCGAACGCGCTAACCATTGCGCCACGGAAGCACAAAAGTTAAATGCTCGTCAGGTATTGTGTAAAAACCTTGACTTTTTACGTCACATCTGAGACCTCACAACACCGCTCCCGGATGGGGTCGAACCACCAACCTATTGGTTAACAGCCGAACGCGCTAACTATTGCGCCACGGAAGCCCAAAAGTTAAATGCTCGTCAGGTATTGTGTAAAAACCTTGACTTTTTACGTCACATCTGAGACCTCACAACACCGCTCCCGGATGGGGTCGAACCACCAACCTATTGGTTAACAGCCGAACGCGCTAACTATTGCGCCACGGAAGCCCAAAAATTAAATGGTCGTCATTTACTGTGCAAAAACTTTGGCTTTCTACGTTACATTTGAGATCCCACAACACCGCTCCTGGATGGGCTCGAACCACCAACCTATTCGTTAACAGCCGAACGTGCTAACCATTGCGCCACGGAAGCCCAAAAGATAAATGGTCGTCAGGTATTGTGGAAAAACTTTGGCTTTCTACGTTACATTTGAGATCACACAACACCGCTCCCGGGTGGGCTCGAACCACCAACCTATTGGTTAACAGCCGAACGCGCTAACCATTGCGCCACGGAAGCCAAGAAATTAAAAGGTTGTCAGGTATTGTGGAAAAGTTTTGACTTTTCACGCTACGTCTGAGACGTCACAACACCGCTCCAGGGAGGGCTCAAACAACCAGTCTTCTGAATAGCAGCTGAACGTGCTAACCATTGCGCCACGGAAGCCCATAAATTAAATGGTCGTCAGGTATTGTGGAAAAACCTTGACTTTTTACGTTACATCTGAGACCTCACAACACCGCTCCCAGATGGGCTCGAACCACCAACCTTTCAGTCGGTTAACAGCCGAACGCGCTAACCATTGCGCCACGGAAGCCCAAAAATTAAATGGTCGTCATTTATTGTGCAAAAACTTTGGCTTTCTACGTTACATTTGAGATCCCACAACACCGCTCCCGGATGGGCTCGAACCACCAACCTATTCGTTAACAGCCGAACGTGCTAACCATTGCGCCACGGAAGCCCAAAAATTAAATGGTCGTCAGGTATTGTGGAAAAACTTTGGCTTTCTACGTTACATTTGAGATCACACAACACCGCTCCCGGGTGGGCTCGAACCACCAACCTTTTGAATAACAGCTGAGCGCGCTAACCATTGCGCCACGGAAGCCCAAAAATAAAATATTCGTCAGGTATTGTGGAAAAACCTTGATTTTACTTCACATCTGAGACGTCACAACACCGCTCCCGGATGGGCTCGAACCACCAACCTATTGGTTAACAGCCGAACGCGCTAACCATTGAGCCACGGACGCCCAAAAATTAAATGTTCGTCAGGTATTTTGGAAAAACTCTAACATTTTACGTTACATCTGAGACGTCACAACACCGCTCCCGGGTGGGCTCAAACCACCAGTCTTTTGAATAGCAGCTGAACTTGCTAACCATTGCGCCACGGAAGCCCAAAAATTAAATGGTCGTCAGGTATTGTGGAAAAACCTTGACTTTTTACGTTACATCTGAGACCTCACAACACCGCTCCCAGATGGGCTCGAACCACCAACCTTTCAGTCGGTTAACAGCCGAACGTGCTAACCATTGCGCCACGGAAGCCCAAAAATTAATTGGTCGTCATTTATTGTGGAAAAACCTTGACTTTTGACGTCATCTTGAGACGTCACAACACCTCTCCCGGATGGGCTCGAACCACCAATCTTTCGGTTAACAGCCGAACGCGCTAACCATTGAGCCACGGACGCCCAAAAATTAAATGTTCGTCAGGTATTTTGGAAAAACTCTAACATTTTACGTTACATCTGAGACGTCACAACACCGCTCCCGGGTGGGCTCAAACCACCAGTCTTTTGAATAGCAGCTGAACTTGCTAACCATTGCGCCACGGAAGCCCAAAAATTAAATGGTCGTCAGGTATTGTGGAAAAACCTTGACTTTTGACGTCGTCTTGAGACGTCACAACACCGCTCCCGGATGGGCTCGAACCACCAACCTATTTGTTAACAGCCGAACGCGCTAACCATTGAGCCACGGAAGCTCTGAAATTAAATGGTTGTCAAGTATTGTGGAAAAGTTTTGACTTTTTACGCTACATCTGAGACCACACAACACCTCTCCCGGATGGGCTCGAACCACCAACCTTTCGATTAACAGCTGAACGCGCTAACCAATTGCGCCACGGACGCCCAAAAATTAAATGGTCGTCAGGTATTGTGGAAAAACTTTGGCTTTCTACGTTACATTTGAGATCACACAACACCGCTCCCGGATGGGCTCGAACCACCAACCTATTTGTTAACAGCCGAACGCGCTAACCATTGAGCCACGGAAGCTCTGAAATTAAATGGTTGTCACGTATTGTGGAAATGTTTTGACTTTTTCCGCTACATCTGAGACCGTACAACACCTCTCCCGGGTGGGCTCGAACCACCAACCTTTCGATTAACAGCTGAACGCGCTAACCATTGCGCCACGGAAGCCAAAAAATTAAATGGTCATCAGGTATTTTGGAAAAACCTTGACTTTTTACGTCACATCTGAGACGTCACAACACCGCTCCCGGATGGGCTCGAACCACCAACCTATTTGTTAACAGCCGAACGCGCTAACCATTGAGCCACGGAAGCTCAGAAATTAAATGGTTGTCACGTATTGTGGAAAAGTTTTGACTTTTTACGCTACATCTGAGACCACACAACACCTCTCCCGGGTGTGCTCGAACCACCAATCTTTCGATTAACAGCTGAACGCGCTAACCATTGCGCCACGGAAGCCCAAAAATTAAATGTTCGTCAGGTATTGTGGAAAAACTCTGATATTTCACGTTACATCTGAGACGTCACAACACCGCTCCCGGGAGGGCTCAACGATTTTGAAAATGTTATTAAAAATCGAGGAACATTTTTAATTATTGTTCAATCGAGATGAAATCACTTTCAATGAGTGTTTTATAGGGATTTAAGCTGAATTCGGTCAAACATTTCTCCAGAAAAAAATGCATTCAAAAGTGTACCAAAAAAATCGCATGTTTTTCTTCTTCAAGATACAAAATCCGTGACAACGATTTCTTATTGAAAAATTGAATTTTAACAGTTTTTTGAATGAATATCGTTACATTTGCTTGAATTAAAGCAAAAAGTATAAAAATAATGGTTTCTTGGTTATATTTGAAAATAGTGAAGAAATACTCAAAATATGCTTCTTTGGCCGTGAAACGGCGATTTTGAAAATGTTATTAAAAATCGAGGTACATTTTTATTTATTGTTCAATCGAGATGAAATCACTTTTAATGAGTGTTTTATAGGGAATTAAGCTGAATTCGGTCAAAAATTTCTCCAGAAAAAAATGCATTCAAAAAAGTACCGAAAAAATCGCATGTTTTTCTTCTTCAAGATACAAAATCCGTGACAACGATTTCTTATTGAAAAATTTAATTTTAACAGTTTTTTGATTGAATATCGTTACATTTGCTTGAATTAAAGCAAAAAGTATAAAAATAATGGTTTCAGTGAACATATTTGAAAATAGTGAAGAAATACTCAAAGTATGCTTCTTTGGCCGTGAAACGACGATTTTGAAAATGTTATTAAAAATCGAGGTAAATTTTTAATTATTGTTCAATCGAGATGAAATCACTTTCAATGAGTGTTTTATAGGGAATTAAACAGAATTCGGTCAAAAATTTCTCCAGAAAAAAATGCATTCAAAAAAGTACCGAAAAAATCGCATGTTTTTCTTCTTCAAGATACAAAATCCGTGACAACGATTTCTTATTGAAAAATTTAATTTTAACAGTTTTTTGATTGAATATCGTTACATTTGCTTGAATTAAAGCAAAAAGTCTAAAAATAATGGTTTCAGTGAATATATTTGTAAATAGTGAAGAAATACTCAAAATATGCTTCGTTGGCGGTGAAACGTCGATTTTGAAAATGTTATTAAAAATCGAGGTACATTTTTAATTATTGTTCAATCGAGATGAAATCACTTTCAATGAGTGTTTTATAGGGAATTAATTTGAATTCGGTCAAACATTTCTCCAGAAAAAAATGCATTCAAAAGTGTACCGAAAAAATCGCATGTTTTTCTTCTTCAAGATACAAAATCCGTGACAACGATTTCTTATTGAAAAATTGAATTTTAACAGTTTTTTGAATGAATATCGTTACATTTGCTTGAATTAAAGCAAAAAGTATAAAAATAATGGTTTCAGTGGTTATTTTTGAAAATAGTGAAGAAATACTCAAAATGTTTTTCTTTGGCCGAGTTACGTCGATTTTGAAAATGTTATTAAAAATCGAGGTACATTTTTATTTATTGTTCAATCGAGATGAAATCACTTTTAATGAGTGTTTTATATTGAATTAAGCTGAATTCGGTCAAAAATTTCTCCAGAAAAAAATGCATTCAAAAAAGTACCGAAAAAATCGCATGTTTTTCTTCTTCAAGACACAAAATCCGTGAATACGATTTCTTATTGAAAATTGAATTTTAACAGTTTTTTGAATGAATATCGTTACATTGCTTGAATTAAAGCAAAAAGTATAAAAATAATGGATTCAATGAATATATTTGAAAATAGAGAAGAACTACTCAAAATATGCTTCTTTGGCCGTGAAACGCCGATTTTGAAAATGTTATTAAAAATCGAGGTAAATTTTTAATTATGTTCAATCGAGATGAAATCACTTTTTATGGGTGTTTTATAGGGAATTAAGCTGAATTCGGTCAAACATTTCTCCAGAAAAAAATGCATTCAAAAGTGTACCGAAAAAATCGCATGTTTTTCTTCTTCAAGATACAAAATCCGTGACAACGATTTCTTATTGAAAAATTGAATTTTAACAGTTTTTTGAATGAATATCGTTACATTTGCTTGAATTAAAGCAAAAGGTATAAAAATAATGGTTTCAGTGGTTATATTTGAAAATAGTGAAGAAATACTCAAAGTGGTCTCCCTCCCAAGGACTGACTGCGCTCGACGCTTCTTAACTTCGGTTATCGGACGAGAACCGGTGTATTCAGCGTGTTATGGCCGTTTCTCGAGAGTGCTAGTTAATAATTTGAATTAAATTAACTTTCATCTTTATAAAACAATAACAAAAAGAAGATATGTTTGCTTTTTTCATATTTGGTGGAATTTGAAAGAGGAATCAAAAGTGAAAAAGCCGACGGCACGCAGTATTCCCAAGTACTGTATGCGCTCGACGCTGCTTAACTTCGGTTATCGGACGAGAACCGGTGTATTCAGCGTGATATGGCCGTTGCCGAGAGTGCTAGGTAATAATTCGAATTTAAATTAAGTGAGACAAATTAACCATCATCTTTTTAAAACAATAACAAAAAGAAAATAAGTTTGCTTTTTTCAAATCTATTGGAATTTAAAAGAGGAAAAAAAAGTGAAAAAGCCAACGGCACGCAGTGTTCCTAAGTGGTCTCCCTCCCAAGTAGTGACTGCGCTCGACGCTGCTTAACTTCGGTTATCGGACGAGAACCGGTGTATTCAGCGTGATATGGCCGTTGCCGAGAGTGCTAGTTAATAATTTGAATTTAATTAACTTTCATCTTTATAAAACAATAAAAAAATGAAGATATGTGTGCTTTTTTCAAATCGGGTGGAATTTAAAAGAGGAAACAAAAGTGAAAAACCAACGGCACGCAATATTCCCAAGTACTGACTGCGCTCGACGCTGCTAACGTCGGCGATCGGACGAGAACCGGTGTTCTCAGCGTGATATGGCCGTTGCCGAGAGTGCTAGTTAAAAATTCGAATTTAAATTAAGTGAGACAAATTAACCTTCATCTTTCTAAAACAATAACAAAAAGAAGATATGTTTGCTTTTTCATATCTATTGGAATTTAAAAGAGGAAAAAAAAGTGAAAAAGCTAACGGCACGCAGTGTTCCTAAGTGGTCGCCCTCCCAAATACTGACTGCGCTCGACGCTGCTTAACTTCGGTTATCGTACGAGAACCGGTGTATTCAGCGTGTTATGGCCGTTGCCGATAGTGCTAGTTAATAATTTGAATTAAAAAAACTTACATCTTTATAAAACAATAACAAAAAGAAGATATGCGTGCTTTTTTCAATTCGGGTGGAATTTAAAAGAGGAAACAAAAGTGAAAAACCAACGGCACGCAGTATTCCCAAGTACTGACTGCGCTCGACGCTGCTACCAGGGCGATCGGACGAGAACCGGTGTTCTCAACGTGATATGGCCGTTGCCGAGAGTGCTAGTTAAAAATTCGAATTTAAATTAAGTGAGACAAATTAACCTTCATCTTTATAAAACATTAACAAAAAGAAAATATGTTTGCTTTTTTCATATCGGGTGGAATTTAAAAGAGGAAACAAAAGTGAAAAAGCCAACGGCACGCAGTATTCCCAAGTACTGACTGCGCTCGACGCTGCTAACGTCGGCGATCGGACGAGAACCGGTGTTCTCAGCGTGATATGGCCGTTGCCGAGAGTGCTAGTTAATAATTTGAATTAAATTTACTTTCATCCTTATAAAACAATAACAAAAAGAAGATATGTTTGCTTTTTTCATATCTGGTGGAATTTGAAAGAGGAAATAAAAGTGAAAAAGCCAACGGCACGCAGTATTCCCAAGTACTGTATGCGCTCGACGCTGCTTAACTTCGGTGATCGGACGAGAACCGGTGTTTTCAGCGTGATATGGCCGTTGCCGAGAGTGCTAGTTAATAATTCGAATTTAAATTAAGTGAGACAAATTAACCTTCATCATTTTAAAACAATAACAAAGAAACATGTTTGCTTTTTTCATATCTATTAAAATTTAAAAGAGGAAAAAAAGTGAAAAAGCCAACGGCACGCAGTGTTCCTAAGTGGTCTCCCTCCCAAGTACTGACTGCGCTCGACGCTGCTTAACTTCGGTGATCGGACGAGAATTGCTGTATTCAGCGTGATATGGTCGTTGCCGAGAGTGCTAGTTAATAATTCGAATTTAAATTAAGTGAGACAAATTAACCTTCATCATTTTAAAACAATAACAAAATGAAAACATGTTTGCTTTTTTCATATCTATTAAAATTTAAAAGAGGAAAAAAAAGTGAAAAAGCCAACGGCACGCAGTGTTCCTAAGTGGTCTCCCTCCCAAGTAGTGACTGCGCTCGACGCTGCTTAACATCGGTTATCGGACGAGAACCGCTGTATTCAGCGTGATATGGCCGTTGCCGAGAGTGCTGGTTAATAATTTTAATTTAATTAACTTTCATCTTTATAAAACAATAACAAAAAGAAGATATGTTTGCTTTTTTCATATCGGGTGGAATTTAAAAGAGGAAACAAAAGTGAAAAAGCCAACGGCACGCAGTATTCCCAAGTACTGACTGCGCTCGACGCTGCTAACGTCGGCGATCGGACGAGAACCGTTGTTCTCAGCGTGATATGGCCGTTGCCGAGAGTGCTAGATAATAATTCGAATTTAAATTAAGTGAGACAAATTAACCTTCATCTTTTTAAAACAATAACAAAAAGAAAATATGTTTGCTTTTTTCATATCTATTGGAATTTAAAAGAGGAAAAAAAAGTGAAAAAGCTAACGGCACGCAGTGTTCCTAAGTGGTCGCCCTCCCAAATACTGACTGCGCACGACGCTGCTTAACTTCGGTTATCGTACGAGAACCGGTGAATTCAGCGTGTTATGGCCGTTGCCGATAGTGCTAGTTAATAATTTGATTTAAATTAACTTTCATCTTTATAAAACAATAACAGAAAGAAGATATGTTTGCTTTTTTTCATATCTGGTGGAATTTGAAAGAGGAAACAAAAGTGAAAAAGCCAACGGCACGCAGTATTCCCAAGTACTGTATGCGCTCGACGCTGCTTAATTCGGTGATCGGACGAGAACCGGTGTTTTCAGCGTGTATGGCCGTTGCCGAGAGTGCTAGTTAATAATTCGAATTTAAATTAAGTGAGACAAATTAACCTTCATAATTTTAAAACAATAACAAAAAAACATGTTTGCTTTTTTCATATCTATTAAAATTTAAAAGAGGAAAAAAAGTGAAAACCCCAACGGCACGCAGTGTTCCTAAGTGGTCTCCCTCCCAAGTACTGACTGCGCTCGACGCTGCTTAACTTCGGTGATCGGACGAGAACCGGTGTATTCAGCGTGATATGGCCGTTGCCGAGAGTGCTAGTTAATAATTTGAATTTAATTAACTTTCATCTTTATAAAACAATAACAAAAAAGAAGATATGTTTGCTTTTTCATATCTATTAAAATTTATAAGAGGGAAAAAAAGTGGAAAAACGGCACGCAGTGTTCCTAAGTGGTCTCCCTCCCAAGAACTGACTGCGCTCGACGCTGCTTAACTTCGGTTATCGGACGAGAACCGGTGTATTCAGCGTGATATGGCCGTTGCCGACAGTGCTAGTTAATAATTTGAATTTAATTAACTTTCATCTTTATAAAACAATAACAAAAAAGAAGATATGTTTGCTTTTTTCATATCTATTAAAATTTAAAAGAGGAAAAAAAAGTGAAAAAGCCAACGGCACGCAGTGTTCCTAAGTGGTCTCCATCCCAAGTACTGACTGCGCTCGACGCTGCTTAACTTCGGTGATCGGACGAGAACCGCTGTATTCAGCGTCATATGGCCGTTGCCGAGAGTGCTAGATAATAATTCGAATTTAAATTAAGTGAGACAAATTAACCTTCATAATTTTAAAACAATAACAAAAAAAACATGTTTGCTTTTTTCATATCTATTAAAATTTAAAAGAGGAAAAAAAGTGAAAAACCCAACGGCACGCAGTGTTCCTAAGTGGTCTCCCTCCCAAGTACTGACTGCGCTCGACGCTGCTTAACTTCGGTGATCGGACGAGAACCGGTGTATTCAGCGTGTTATGGCCGTTGCCGAAAGTGCTAGTTAATAATTTGAACTAAATCAACTTTCATCTTTATAAAACAATAACAAAAAGAAGATATGTTTGCTTTTTTAATATCAGGTGGAATTTAAAAGAGGAAACAAAAGTGAAAAAGCCAACGGCACGCAGTATTCCCAAGTACTGACTGCGCTCGACGCTGCCAACGTCGGCGATCGGACGAGAACCGGTGTTCTCAGCGTGATATGGCCGTTGCCGAGAGTGCTAGATAATAATTCGAACTTAAATTAAGTGAGACAAATTAACCTTCATCTTTTTAAAACAATAACAAAAAGAAAATATGTTTGCTTTTTTATACCTATTGGAATTTAAAAGAGGAAAAAAGTGAAAAAGCTAACGGCACGCAGTTTTCCTAAGTGGTCGCCCTCCCAAGTACTGACTGCGCTCGACGCTTCTTAACTTCGGTGATCGTACGAGAACCGGTGTATTCAGCGTGATATGGCCGTTGCCGAGAGTGCTAGTTAATAATTTGAATTTAATTAACTTTCATCTTTATAAAACAATAACAAAAAGAAGATATGTTTGCTTCTTTCATATCGGGTGAAATTTAAAAGAGGAAACAAAAGTGAAAAACCAACGGAACGCAGTATTCCCAAGTACTGTATGCGCTCGACGCTGCTTAACTACGGTTATCGGACGAGAACCGGTGTATTCAGCGTGATATGGCCGTTGCCGAGAGTGCTAGTTAATAATTTGAATTTAATTAACTTTCATCTTTATAAAACAATAACAAAAAAGAAGATATGTTTGCTTTTTTCATATCTATTAAAATTTTAAAGAGGAAACAAAAGTGAAAAAGCCAACGGCACGCAGTATTCCCAAGTACTGACTGCGCTCGACGCTGCTAACGTCGGCGATCGGACGAGAACCGGTGTTCTCAGCGTGATATGGCCGTTGCCGAGAGTGCTAGATAATAATTCGAATTTAAATTAAGTGAGACAAATTAACCTTCATCTTTTTGAAACAATAACAAAATGAAAATATGTTTGCTTTTTTCATATCTATTGGAATTTAATAGAGGAAAAAAAAAGTGAAAAAGCTAACGGCACGCAGTGTTCCTAAGTGGTCGCCCTCCCAAGTACTGACTGCGCTCGACGCTGCTTAACTTCGGTGATCGGACGAGAACGGGTGTATTCAGCGTGATATGGCCGTTGCCGAGAGTGCTAGTTAATAATTTGAATTTAATTAACTTTCATCTTTATAAAACAATAACAAAAAAGAAGATATGTTTGCTTTTTTCATATCTATTAAAATTTAAAAGAGGAAATAAAAGTGAAAAAGCCAACGGCACGCAGTGTTCCTAAGTGGTCTCCATCCCAAGTACTGACTGCCCTCGACGCTTGCTAACTACGGTGATCGGACGAGAACCGCTGTATTCAGCGTGATATGGTCGTTGCCGAGAGTGCTAGTTAATAATTCGAATATAAATTAAGTGAGACAAATTAACCTTCATCATTTTAAAACAATAACAAAATGAAAACATGTTTGCTTTTTTCATATCTATTAAAATTTAAAAGAGGAAAAAAAAGTGAAAAAGCCAACGGCACGCAGTGTTCCTAAGTGGTCTCCCTCCCAAGTAGTGACTGCGCTCGACGCTGCTTAACTTCAGTTATCGGACGAGAACCGGTGTATTCAGCGTGATATGGCCGTTGCCGAGAGTGCAAGTTAATAATTTTAATTTAATTAACTTTCATCTTTATAAAACAATAACAAAAAGAAGATATGTGTGCTTTTTCAAATCGGGTGGAATTTAAAAGAGGAAACAAAAGTGAAAAACCAACGGCACGCAGTATTCCCAAGCACTGACTGCGCTCGACGCTGCTAACGTCGGCGATCGGACGAGAACCGGTGTTCTCTGCGTGATATGGCCGTTGCCGAGAGTGCTAGATAATAATTCGAATTTAAATTAAGTGAGACAAATTAACCTTCATCTTTTTAAAACAATAAAAAAAAGAAAATATGTTTGCTTTTTACCTCTCCGAGTGACGTATGTCACGGAGAGGTATTACACCGGCCGTGTCTGTCTGTGTGTGTGTCTGTCTGTCTGTGTGTGTGTCCGTCTGTCAGACCCCACGTGACCGCGTTCGCAGTTTACAAATCGGAGCAAACAAATACCCGATTTCCGGAACGCGTTCGCGGTTCACGGAAATTTGGTCATTCATCTACCAACACCAGTCTTTACTAACTGGCTTCTAAGGACCACAATCTGCTAGTCTTTGTCCATCCCACATGGACACTAGTCTGTACGTGCTTGCTTCCAAGCACCACCAACTTCTGTTCTTCGTCAATTTCACCTTGACTCCAGCTTCTATGCACCACCATCTTCTGTTCTTCGTCAATTCCACATTGACATCAGCTTCTATGCACCACCATCTTCTGTTCTTCGTCAATTCCACATTGACACCAGCTTCTATGCACCACAATCTTCTGTTCTTCGTCAATTCCACATTGACACCAGCTTCGATGCACCACCATCTTCAGGTCTTTCGTCCATTCCACATGGACGCCAGTCAGTACATTCTGGCTTCTTTTCCTCCGTCATCGTTTGGTTTCAAGATATACGCGGCGATCGGCTAGGGTTACGAGAAACGTCTAGCCTCCCAATGGCAGGGCTTCCACCATCGGTTCACGCGAATCCTTTTTTATTTGGTTTTAAGATTTACGCGGCGAGCGGCTAGGGTTACGAGAAACGTCTAGCCTCCCAATGGCAGGGCTTCCACCATCGGTTCACGCGAATGCGTTTTTATCTATTATTATAATGGAAACGAAACGTATATATACCCCAAAATTTGAAAAAAGCGGGCAAGAGGGGTACCCTTCACTTTAAACGTCAATATTAGCAAAGTTTCGAAAGATAATAGGAACAACTTTATTTTAAACGATTTAACTATTTTTAAAGTTATTTACTGGCGATTAAAATAATTAAAAATAATTATATTTATTTAAATATTAAAGATAAACCCAAGTACCGAAGTCGTTAAATCATTGACTCCTATATCTATCAAGGCCCGTGCATTGCGTTATATTTCCTACATTGCCTCCTGTATCTATCAAGGCCCATGCATTGTGATATATTTCCTTCATTGCCTCCAATATCTATCGAGGCCCGTGCATTGCGATATATTTTTGAGAACAACAACCAAAATGGGAAGCTCCTCTCAGAACCATAATAATTTGTTTTCTCAGTTATATGAAATGAAAATATGGATAATATTTTCGGCAATTCGATTTGAATGGCTCTTTCTGATGTATCATTCTCTCAGCACTGTTCATAATGGACAGGAACGTAGAGATTCGAGACACTAGGAATTACGATAGTGTTTCAAATCCTCTGTATTGAGGGCTTAAAGGCTTGGAGTGAGTCGAAAGATAAATACACATCCTATTTTGTAGTTGTACCATGCGTACCACAATGTTGCCAGGCGTTTATTGAAGGATGCTTGGGTACTTGGTACAGACTGTTACGTCTACCAAGTTTCCTAGCATCCAAGAATAAATAGGATTCATAGAAGCCAGTGTTAAGGGCATGTCATGGGTCAAGTCGTTAAATATATCGACGCAGTTAAATAGCTGATGGCATTATTTTATCCACTTTCCCATTGCCTTCGAGTGGAAGTTCAACTTTGGCACGGACGACAGATGGCGCTCTTAAACTTCTACCCCCAAAAATCGTTGTTGTCTGCTCGTTTTCCCCTTCCGCGTTTTTTCGTTATAAACTTATGATTTAACGAACTGTTAAGATAAAATTTCATATTTCCTAAGACAGATAAGCTTCTACTCCTTTCATATTACTCCCAGTTAGATTTAATGCTTAAAAAATATATTTTCAATAAAAACACCGCTTCCACTAGTGGATTTATACTCCTTGTTAGATTAGTGTAGGTGTAGAGAGTAATCATTACAAACGCTAAAAAATATATTTTCAAAAATGAAGAACATAGAACATTTATTCTATATCAAAAAATATTTTGGTGGTAAGATTGCTTTAGAAAAATCCAAACGGCTAGATATTGGTAAAAAAAGACATGTGTAAGCTATTTGTAGATGAGATAATTGTTTTACATGTTTTAAATGAGACTAAAACTTCCACTATTGTGTCTAAAAAAGTGTTGGCCATGTATATTTTTTAAATATGACGGAATTGCGGTTGATATGATAGCGCCCTATTTGCGAAAAAAACCTTTTTTTAAACAGTTGAATTATTCTTTGATAGAATTTCGAAGGAAGAAGTTAAGTGTTAGATTTGCTCGATTAATTTTGTTCGGCAAATAATATAATTAAGCCTTACGTATTACTGAAGGACAGGGTTGGCAAAAATTAAGTTTTTTTAAAAAAAAAACAAAAGTTGTGTTTTTTATTGTTTGAAACACGATTTTTTGATTTAAACTGTTTTTTAAACAAGTAGAAAAAAACAGTAAAAAAACACAAAAAAAAACTAGTTTTAAACATGTTTAAATCACTCTTCCAGATCTAATAGTCTATATCGCGGCTCTCCATTTAAGCCACTACTCTCGCTAGCGCAAGGCGCTTATTTTCACAACCTACTTGATTAAAAAAAGGTCTTGGTTTGGACCAAGACAGAAAAAACAAACGATAAGAGTGACGTTTATCAATTGACTGAAGTCCCGATATTGCAGTTTTTCTATATTTATATTAATTTAATCCTTAATCAATATTTAATTCAATCAACTGATTTAACAGTTAGTCGTTTTATTCCCTCCAAATTGATTGAAAAAACTACAAATTTAAGCATTTTCAAGAACAAATTATATTTTCCTAAATTATTTTATGATATTAATTATTTTGAGCGTTCAATATTGAATAAATTTAGAATTTCAAGGTGTAAGAAATTGTCCGTGTGGAATTAAAACCAGGGACCACTTGAACCCAAAGCAAGTATTATACACCTAGACCAACGGACCACGAAACGTGTTGAGAAGTAAAACACGAAAATAAAAATACTCCTAAATTTATAATATGAAGCTCTAAGACGCGACCTTCCGGGATTTAACCTGGTACCACTCGCAACCAGCGCGAGCATCATACCCCTAGACCAACGTACAACGAACATGTACTGCAAAGTCAAACAGGAAAATCAAGAGCTCCTAAAATTTAGAATTTGAAGGTGTAAGAAAGGGTCCTTGTCAGGGTTGGCAAAAACTTAGTTAAAAAAATTTGTGTTTTTATTGTTTATAACACGATTTAAAGTTAGATTTTCGGAAAACATTTTATCATGAAATTAATTATTTAAAAGGGAGTACGTGTTGAGGGTACAATATTGAATATTTGAAAAATTCTACTGACTGTTTAAAAAAGAGCAAACGATCTTTTCAAAAGGAAAATATAATTTTTTTAATAGCGGATACAAAATGAGTGTGATGCGTAAATTTGTACATTTAACCCCTAATGTCTAAATGCCTGATTTCTTTTGTGGCCACTATTCAGTCATTTAAGCTTCCGTACTTCCGAGTTTCTTGGTCAGAACTCATCATACATTTGAAACGTCACCACCCCTTACTTATTTGTAGGCGCTCATGTTTTCCGTTTTCGGATTAGGCGTATTAATTTTAGCATTGTCAAAGGCCTGGCTTTATAGATTACGCGTAATCTTTTTAGAACAGTAAAATGTACCAACAGTGTAGAGAAACCACATAGGAAAAATGTTATTGCTTTGCTTTAAGTAGATGACAAAATAAGTTATCCTTAATCATATTTTTGAATAATAGTCTTCAATACAGATTAGTAATGGATAAAACAACTGGTAGGGTCTCCAAACAATTAAACACACATTTGAAACAGTCGAATAAAGGAAGGTTTTGACTGAAGCTTATTATTTCTATTATTTAATCTTTTCGCTCATTTTCAAATAAAAAAAGAGTTAAAAATATTCGAAATTTTTCTCCATAAAAAAAACATGTTTTAAACTTTTTGTTTAAAACGTTTTAAACAAATTAAAGTTTTTTTTCATGGCTGTTTAAAACAAGTTTTAAACCAAAGTTTAAAACAATTTGTTTAAAACTTGCCAACCCTGCTGAAGGAGATTGATTTTGCCAACCTTTGTGAGTATTTAACTGTTTAATAATTATTTTGGTTAAGTGGGAGCCTAGCTTATGTGTGATTGGGTTGTGGCTTCCATGATTTGGGCACATTTGCTTTTTTTGTGCCGAGGTATGATTCAGCTTTGATATGGACAAATGTTACAAATCATACTGGTAGACTAAGAATGCGGTTGAGGTATAGCGAGAGAGTAGAGTTTCCACAGCAATTGAGAGATATTGAAAAGGCTTGAACAATAGACTATTTTAAAATTCAATTCCTGCACTTGCAAAGAATTAAAAAAAGCGATAGATGCATATATTTAGGTTGTTTAAGGGGTAGTGATAGTCATCTCCACTCGGAGAGGTAATATTTTGGCTTTCCCAACTTGTTTCATATCTATTGGAATTTAAAAGAGGAAAAAAAAAGTGAAAAAGCTAACGGCACGCAGTGTTCCTAAGTGGTCGCCCTCCCAAGTACTGACTGCGCTCGACGCTGCTTAACATCGGTGATCGGACGAGAACGGGTGTATTCAGCGTGATATGGCCGTTGCCGAGAGTGCTAGTTAATAATTTGAATTTAATTAACTTTCATCTTTATAAAACAATAACAAAAAAGAAGATATGTTTGCTTTTTTCATATCTATTAAAATTTAAAAGAGGAAAAAAAAGTGAAAAAGCCAACGGCACGCAGTGTTCCTAAGTGGTCTCCATCCCAAGTACTGACTGCCCTCGACGCTGCTTAACTACGGTGATCGGACGAGAACCGCTGTATTCAGCGTGATATGGTCGTTGCCGAGAGTGCTAGTTAATAATTCGAATTTAAATTAAGTGAGACAAATTAACCATCATCTTTTTAAAACAATAACAAAAAGAAAATAAGTTTGCTCTTTTCAAATCTATTGGAATTTAAAAGAGGAAAAAAAGTGAAAAAGCCAACGGCACGCAGTATACCTAAGTGGTCTCCCTCCCAAGTAGTGACTACGCTCGACGCTGCTTAACTTCGGTTTTCGGACGAACACCGGTGTATTCAGCGTGATATGGCCGTTGCCGAGAGTGCAAGTTAATAATTTGAATTTAATTAACTTTCATCTTTATAAAACAATAACAAAAAGAAGATATGTGTGCTTTTTTCAAATCGGGTGGAATTTAATAGAGGAAACAAAAGTGAAAAACCAACGGCACGCAGTATTCCCAAGTACTGACTGCGCTCGACGCTGCTAACGTCGGCGATCGGACGAGAACCGTTGCCGAGAGTGCTAGTTAAAAATTCGAATTTAAATTAAGTGAGACAAATTAACCTTCATCTTTCTAACCTTGACATTTTACGTCACATCTGAGACCTCACAACACCGCTCCCGGATGGGGTCGAACCACCAACCTATTGGTTAACAGCCGAACGCGCTAACCATTGCGCCACGGAAGCCCAAAAATTAAATGGTCGTCATTTATTGTGCAAAAACTTTGGCTTTCTACGTTACATTTCAGATCCCACAACACCGCTCCCGGGTGGGCTCGAACCACCAACCTATTGGTTAACAGCCGAACGCTCTAACCATTGCGCCAAGGAAGCCCAAAATTTAAATGCTCGTCAGGTATTGTGTAAAAACCTTGACTTTTTACGTCACATCTGAGACCTCACAACACCGCTCCCGGATGGGCTCGAACCACCAACCTATTGCTTAACAGCCGAACGCGCTAACCATTGCGCCACGGAAGCCCAAAAGCTAAATGCTCGTCAGGTATTGTGCAAAAAACTTGACTTTTTACGTCACATCTGAGAACTCACAACACCGCTCCCGGATGGGCTCGAACCACCAACCTATTTGTTAACAGCCGAACGCGCTAACCATTGCGCCACGGAAGCCCAAAAGTTAAATACTCGTCAGGTATTGTGTAAAAACCTTGACATCTTACGTCACATCTGAGACCTCACAACACCGCTCCCGGATGGGCTCGAACCACCAACCTATTGGTTAACCGCCGAACGCGCTAACCATTGAGCCACGGAAGCTCAGAAATTAAATTGTTGTCAGGTATTGTGGAAAAACTTTGGCTTTCTACGTTACATTTGAGACCCCACAACACCTCTCCCGGGTGGGCTCGAACCACCAACCTTTCGATTAACAGCTGCACGCGCTAACCATTGTGCCACGGAAGCCCAAAAATTAAATGCTCGTCAGGTATTGTGTAAAAACCTTGACTTTTTACGTCACATCTGAGACCTCACAACACCGCTCCCGGATGGGCTCGAACCACCAACCTATTGGTTAACAGCCGAACGCGCTAACCATTGCGACACGGAAGCCCAAAAGTTAAATGCTCGTCAGGTATTATGTAAAAACCTTGACTTTTTACGTCACATCTGAGACCTCACAACACCGCTCCCGGATGGGCTCGAACCACCAACCTATTGATTAACAGCCGAACGCGCTAACCATTGCGCCACGGAAGTCCAAAAGTTAAATACTCGTCAGGTATTGTGTAAAAACCTTGACTTCTTACGTCACATCTGAGACCTCACAACACCGCTCCCGGATGGGCTCGAACCACCAACCTATTGGTTAACAGCCGAACGCGCTAACCATTGCGCCACGGAAGCCCAAAAGTTAAATGCTCGTCAGGTATTGTGTAAAAATCTTGACTTTTTACGTCACATCTGAGACCTCACAACACCGCTCCCGGATGGGGTCGAACCACCAACCTATTGGTTAACAGCCGAACGCGCTAACCATTGAGCCACGGAAGCTCAGAAATTAAATTGTTGTCAGGTATTGTGGAAAAACTTTGGCTTTCTACGTTACATTTGAGACCCCACAACACCTCTCCCGGGTGGGCTCGAACCACCAACCTTTCGATTAACAGCTGAACGCGCTAACCATTGTGCCACGGAAGCCCAAAAGCTAAATGCTCGTTAGGTATTGTGTAAAAACCTTGACTTTTTACGTCACATCTGAGACCTCACAACACCGCTCCCGGATGGGCTCGAACCACCAACCTATTGGTTAACAGCCGAACGCGCTAACCATTGCGACACGGATGCCCAAAAGTTAAATGCTCGTCAGGTATTATGTAAAAACCTTGACGTTTTACGTCACATCTGAGACGTCACAACACCGCTCCCGGATGGGGTCGAACCACCAACCTATTGGTTAACAGCCGAACGCGCTAACCATTGAACCACGGAAGCTCAGAAATTAAATTGTTGTCAGGTATTGTGGAAAAACTTTGGCTTTCTACGTTACATTTGAGACCCCACAACACCTCTCCCGGGTGGGCTCGAACCACCAACCTTTCGATTAACAGCTGAACGCGCTAACCATTGTGCCACGGAAGCCCAAAAGTTAAATGCTCGTTAGGTATTGTGTAAAAACCTTGACTTTTTACGTCACATCTGAGACCTCACAACACCGCTCCCGGATGGGCTCGAACCACCAACCTATTGGTTAACAGCCGAACGCGCTAACCATTGCGACACGGAAGCCCAAAAGTTAAATGCTCGTCAGGTATTATGTAAAAACCTTGACTTTTTACGTCACATCTGAGACCTCACAACACCGCTCCCGGATGGGGTCGAACCACCAACCTATTGGTTAACAGCCGAACGCGCTAACCATTGAGCCACGGAAGCTCAGAAATTAAATTGTTGTCAGGTATTGTGGAAAAACTTTGGCTTTCTACGTTACATTTGAGACCCCACAACACCTCTCCCGGGTGGGCTCGAACCACCAACCTTTCGATTAACAGCTGCACGCGCTAACCATTGTGCCACGGAAGCCCAAAAATTAAATGCTCGTCAGGTATTGTGTAAAAACCTTGACTTTTTACGTCACATCTGAGACCTCACAACACCGCTCCCGGATGGGCTCGAACCACCAACCTATTGGTTAACAGCCGAACGCGCTAACCATTGCGACACGGAAGCCCAAAAGTTAAATGCTCGTCAGGTATTATGTAAAAACCTTGACTTTTTACGTCACATCTGAGACCTCACAACACCGCTCCCGGATGGGGTCGAACCACCAACCTATTGGTTAACAGCCGAACGCGCTAACCATTGAGCCACGGAAGCTCAGAAATTAAATTGTTGTCAGGTATTGTGGAAAAACTTTGGCTTTCTACGTTACATTTGAGACCCCACAACACCTCTCCCGGGTGGGCTCGAACCACCAACCTTTCGATTAACAGCTGCACGCGCTAACCATTGTGCCACGGAAGCCCAAAAATTAAATGCTCGTCAGGTATTGTGTAAAAACCTTGACTTTTTACGTCACATCTGAGACCTCACAACACCGCTCCCGGATGGGCTCGAACCACCAACCTATTGGTTAACAGCCGAACGCGCTAACCATTGCGCCACGGAAGCCCAAAAATTAAATGGTCGTCAGGTATTGAGGAAAAACTTTGGCTTTCTACGTTACATTTGAGATCACACAACACCGCTCCCGGGTGGGCTCGAACCACCAACCTATTGGTTAACAGCTGAACGCGCTAACCATTGAGCCACGGAAGCTCAGAAATTAAACGGTTGTCAGGTATTGTGGAAAAACTTTGGCTTTCTACGTTACATTTGAGACCCCACAACACCTCTCCCGGGTGGGCTCGAACCACCAACCTTTCGATTAACAGCTGAACGCGCTAACCATTGCGCCACGGAAGCCCAAAAATTAGATGCTCGTCAGATATTGTGTAAAAACCTTGACTTTTTACGTCACATCTGAGACCTCACAACACCGCTCCCGGATGGGCTCGAACCACCAACCTATTGGTTAACAGCCGAACGCGCAAACCATTGCGCCACGGAAGCCCAAAAGTTAAATGCTCGTCAGGTATTGTGTAAAAACCTTGACTTTTTACGTCACATCTGAGACCTCAAAACACCGCTCCCGGATGGGCTCGAACCACCAACCTATTGGTTAACAGCCGAACGCGCTAACCATTGCGCCACGGAAGCCCAAAAGTTAAAAGCTTGTTAGGTATTGTGTAACAAGTTGGGAAAGCCAAAATATTACCTCTCCGAGTGGAGATGACTATCACTACCCCTTAAACAACCTAAATATATGCATCTATCGCTTTTTTTAATTCTTTGCAAGTGCAGGAATTGAATTTTAAAATAGTCTATTGTTCAAGCCTTTTCAATATCTCTCAATTGCTGTGGAAACTCTACTCTCTCGCTATACCTCAACCGCATTCTTAGTCTACCAGTATGATTTGTAACATTTGTCCATATCAAAGCTGAATCATACCTCGCCACACAAAAAGCAAATGTGCCCAAATCATGGAAGCCACAACCCAATCACACATAAGCTAGGCTCCCACTTAACCAAAATAATTATTAAACAGTTAAATACTCACAAAGGTTGGCAAAATCAATCTCCTTCAGTAATACGTAAGGCTTAATTATATTATTTGCCGAACAAAATTAATCGAGCAAATCTAACACTTAACTTCTTCCTTCGAAATTCTATCAAAGAATGATTCAACTGTTTAAAAAAAGGTTTTTTTCGCAAATAGGGCGCTATCATATCAACCGCAATTCCGTCATATTTAAAAAATATACATGGCCAACACTTTTTTAGACACAATAGTGGAAGTTTTAGTCTCATTTAAAACATGTAAAACAATTATTTCATCTACAAATAGCTTACACATGTCTTTTTTACCAATATCTAGCCGTTTGGATTTTTCTAAAGCAATCTTACCACCAAAATATTTTTTGATATAGAATAAATGTTCTATGTTCTTCATTTTTGAAAATATATTTTTTAGCGTTTGTAATGATTACTCTCTACACCTACACTAATCTAACAAGGAGTATAAATCCACTAGTGGAAGCGGTGTTTTTATTGAAAATATATTTTTTAAGCATTAAATCTAACTGGGAGTAATATGAAAGGAGTAGAAGCTTATCTGTCTTAGGAAATATGAAATTTTATCTTAACAGTTCGTTAAATCATAAGTTTATAACGAAAAAACGCGGAAGGGCAAAACGAGCAGACAACAACGATTTTTGGGGGTAGAAGTTTAAGAGCGCCATCTGTCGTCCGTGCCAACGTTGAACTTCCACTCGAAGGCAATGGGAAAGTGGATAAAATAATGCCATCAGCTATTTAACTGCGTCGATATATTTAACGACTTGACCCATGACATGCCCTTAACACTGGCTTCTATGAATCCTATTTATTCTTGGATGCTAGGAAACTTGGTAGACGTAACAGTCTGTACCAAGTACCCAAGCATCCTTCAATAAACGCCTGGCAACATTGTGGTACGCATGGTACAACTACAAAATAGGATGTGTATTTATCTTTCGACTCACTCCAAGCCTTTAAGCCCTCAATACAGAGGATTTGAAACACTATCGTAATTCCTAGTGTCTCGAATCTCTACGTTCCTGTCCATTATGAACAGTGCTGAGAGAATGATACATCAGAAAGAGCCATTCAAATCGAATTGCCGAAAATATTATCCATATTTTCATTTCATATAACTGAGAAAACAAATTATTATGGTTCTGAGAGGAGCTTCCCATTTTGGTTGTTGTTCTCAAAAATATATCGCAATGCACGGGCCTCGATAGATATTGGAGGCAATGAAGGAAATATATCACAATGCATGGGCCTTGATAGATACAGGAGGCAATGTAGGAAATATAACGCAATGCACGGGCCTTGATAGATATAGGAGGCAATGATTTAACGACTTCGGTACTTGGGTTTATCTTTAATATTTAAATAAATATAATTATTTTTAATTATTTTAATCGCCAGTAAATAACTTTAAAAATAGTTAAATCGTTTAAAATAAAGTTGTTCCTATTATCTTTCGAAACTTTGCTAATATTGACGTTTAAAGTGAAGGGTACCCCTCTTGCCCGCTTTTTTCAAATTTTGGGGTATATATACGTTTCGTTTCCATTATAATAATAGATAAAAACGCATTCGCTTGAACCGATGGTGGAAGCCCTGCCATTGGGAGGCTAGACGTTTCTCGTAACCCTAGCCGCTCGCCGCGTAAATCTTAAAACCAAATAAAAACGCATTCGCGTGAACCGATGGTGGAAGCCCTGCCATTGGGAGGCTAGTCGTTTCTCGTAACCCTAGCCGATCGCCGCGTATATCTTGAAACCAAACGATGACGGAGGAAAAGAAGCCAGAATGTACTGACTGGCGTCCATGTGGAATGGACAAAAGACCTGAAGATGGTGGTGCATTGAAGCTGGTGTCAATGTGGAATTGACGAAGAACAGAAGATGGTGGTGCATAGAAGCTGGTGTCAATGTGGAATTGACGAAGAACAGAAGATGGTGGTGCATAGAAGCTGGTGTCAATGTGGAATTGACGAAGAACAGAAGATGGTGGTGCATAGAAGCTGGTGTCAAGGTGAACTTGACGAAGAACAGAAGATGGTGGTGCATAGAAGCAAGCAAGTACAGACTAGTGTCCATGTGGGACGGACAAAGACTAGCAGATTGTGGTCCTTAGAAGCCAATAAGTAAAGACTGGTGTTGGTAGATGAATGGCCAAATTTCCGTGAACCGCGAACGCGTTCCGGAAATCGGGTATTTGTTTGCTCCGATTTGTAAACTGCGAACGCGGTCACGTGGGGTCTGACAGACAGACACACACACAGACAGACAGACACACACACACACAGACAGACACGGCCGGTGTAATACCTCTCCGTGACATACGTCACTCGGAGAGGTAAAAACCTTGACTTTTTACGTCACATCTGAGACCTCACAACACCGCTCCCGGATGGGCTCGAACCACCAACCTATTGGTTAACAGCCGAACGCGCTAACCATTGCGCCACGGAAGCCCAAAGTTAAATGCTCGTCAGGTATTGTGTAAAAACCTTGACTTTTTACGTCACATCTGAGACCTCACGACACCGCTCCCGGATGGGCTCGAACCACCAACCTATTGGTTAACAGCCGAACGCGCTAACCATTGAGCCACGGAAGCTCAGAAATTAAATTGTTGTCAGGTATTGTGGAAAAACTTTGGCTTTCTACGTTACATTTGAGACCCCACAACACCTCTCCCGGGTGGGCTCGAACCACCAACCTTTCGATTAACAGCTGAACGCGCAAACCATTGTGCCACGGAAGCCCAAAAATTAAATGCTCGTCAGGTATTGTGTAAAAACCTTGACTTTTTACGTCACGTCTGAGACCTCACAACACCGCTCCCGGATGGGCTCGAACCACCAACCTATTGGTTAACAGCCGAACGGGCTAACCATTGCGCCACGGAAGCCCAAAAATTAAATGGTCGTCAGGTATTGTGGAAAAACTTTGGCTTTCTACGTTACATTTGAGATCACACAACACCGCTCCCGGGTGGGCTCGAACCACCAACCTTTCGATTAACAGCTGAACGCGCTAACCATTGTGCCACGGAAGCCCAAAAGTTAAATGCTCGTTAGGTATTGTGTAAAAACCTTGACTTTTTACGTCACATCTGAGACCTCACAACACCGCTCCCGGATGGGCTCGAACCACCAACCTATTGGTTAACAGCCGAACGCGCTAACCATTGCGACACGGAAGCCCAAAAGTTAAATGCTCGTCAGGTATTATGTAAAAACCTTGACTTTTTACGTCACATCTGAGACCTCACAACACCGCTCCCGGATGGGGTCGAACCACCAACCTATTGGTTAACAGCCGAACGCGCTAACCATTGAGCCACGAAAGCTCAGAAATTAAACGGTTGTCAGGTATTGTGGAAAAAACCTTGACTTTTTACGTCACATCTGAGACGTCACAAAACCGCTCCCGGATGGGCTCGAACCACACACCTATTGGTTAACAGCCGAACGCGCTAACCTTTGAGCCACGGAAGCTCAGAAATTAAATGGTTGTCAGGTATTGTGGATAAGTTATGACTTTTTACGTTACATGTGTGACCCTACAACACCTCTTCCGGTTGGGCTCGAACCACCAACCTTTCGGTTAACAGCCGAACGCGCTAACCATTGCGCCAAGGAAGCCCAAAAATTTAATGGTCGTCAGGTATTGTGGCAAAACTTTGGCTTTCTACGTTACATTTGAGATCCCACACCACCGCTCCCGGGTGGGCTCGAACCACCAACCTATTGGTTAACAGCCGAACGCGCTAACCATTGAGCCACGGAAGCTCAGAAATTGAATGGTTGTCACGTATTGTGGATAAGTTTTGACTTTTTACGCTACATCTGAGACCCCACAACACCTCTTCCGGGTGGGCCTGAACCACCAGCCTTTCGATTAACAGTTGAACGCGCTAATAATTGCGCCACGGAAGCCCAAAAATTAAATGTTCGTCAGGTATTGTGGAAAAACTCTGACATTTTACGTTACATCTGAGACCTCACAACACCGCTCCCGGATAGGCTCTAACCACCAACCTATTGGTTAACAGCCGAACGCGCTAACCATTCAGCCACGGAAGCTCAGAAATTAAATGGTTGTCACGTATTGTGGAAAAGTTTTGACTTTTTACGCTACATCTGAGACGTCACAACACCGCTCCCGGATGGGCTCGAACCACCAACCTATTGGTTAACAGGCGAACGCGCTAACCATTGAGCCACGGAAGCTCAGAATTGAAATGGTTGTCACGTATTGCGGAAAAGTTTTGACTTTTTACGCTATATCTGAGACCCCACAACACCTCTCTCGAGTGGGCTCTAACCTTCAACCTTTCGATTAACAGCTGAACGCGCTAATCATTGCACCACGGAAGCCCAAAAATTAAATGGTCGTCAGGTGCTGTGGAAAAAACCTTGACTTTTTACGTCACATCTGAGACGTCACAACACCGCTCCCGGATGGGCTCGAACCACACACCTATTCGTTAACAGCCGAACGCGCTAACCTTTGAGCCAAGGAAGCCCAAAAATTTAATGGTCGTCAGGTATTGTGGCAAAACTTTGGCTTTCTACGTTACATTTGAGATCCCACACCACCGGTCCCGGGTGGGCTCGAACCACCAACCTATTGGTTAACAGCCGAACGCGCTAACCATTGAGCCACGGAAGCTCAGAAATTAAATGGTTGTCACGTATTGTGGATAGGTTTTGACTTTTTACACTACATCTGAGACCCCACAACACCTCTTCCGGGTGGGCTTGAACCGCCAGCCTTTCGATTAACAGTTGAACCCTTATACCAAGCTCAACCAGAGCACTTAAACCAAGCTCAACCAGAACACCTTTAACCAATCTCAACCAGAGCACAACTTTAACCAAGCTCAACCAGAGGACAACTTTAACCAAGTTCAACCAGAGGACAACTTTAACCAAGCTCAACCAGAGCACAACTTTAACTCAGCTCAACCAGAGCACAACTTTAACTCAGCTCAACCAGAGCGCAACTTTAACCAAGCTCAACCAGAGCACAACTTTAACTCAGCTCAACCAGAGCACAACTTTAACTCAGCTCAACCAGAGCACAACTTTAACTCAGCTCAACCAGAGCACAACTTTAACCAAGCTCAACCAGAGCACAAGTTTCTATCTTACGTCAACTTAGTGTCAAACCTTCGTTTCACTTAATACAAATTTTTCTACGAACCCAACTTCATTGCGAAGTGCGAATCAATTTTATCAACCTGAAGTGTAACGGTTGTTCGTTGCTTCCAAACTGCATATAGTTGCATCCAACCTTGACAAACACCACTCCTTCGGCTTCTGTAGACTCTGATGTCTTTGGGCTGGGACTCCTTTATCCCGCTCCTTGTCGCTCTCCGCCGCTGGACTTCTTGCGGCACGTTCATGTTCCCTTTCTCTCAGGCATCGGCAAAAAGCATCCATCGTGGAGTTGACTAGAGACTTGAAGATTTCCAAAATTTTTCGAAGTTCTCGAACCAAGTCCAATTTTCACAAAATTGTCCAATTAACGTAATTTTTCCCGAGCACGTAATTAGTCCCGGGCGCGTAATTATTCCCGAGCACGTAATTAGTCCCGGGTTTCGGCACCATTTTATGTTGCGACTTCCATCCCAACATAAGAGTTTGTGATACCCTTCTGATATCACATTGGCGGACTGAAACACCGATCTAAATCCCTAACTTATTTGTGTGTCTTTATTCAAAAACGAAGAAGCTCCAAATGCAATCGTCAATAATTTCTTTAATTGTTGTATTGTCTGTCAAATCATACTCAAATTAACATATCTTTACATTAATTTTCCTTAAAACACGTCCGTTTATCTAAAGTTCTAAATCTTTCTTTTACAACCTCTCTCGGCAGAGTCGGTTTGCTTTCTATATTGTCCGATGGTAACAAGCGCTCTTTTTCCATCAAGAGTCCAATACGTTCTACTCAGGCTTTGCTTTTGCTAGTTTTAACACAAAGTTCAAGTTTTACCCCCTATTATTGTTACAAAGCGATCCCCAATATTCGTCACTCCGAAGTTTTATGACTTTAAAGGGCCAGAGGGCCTTTTAACATCCTAGTAACAAAAACCATCCGTCGAACCTTTCAAATGCATTACTATAGCCTTTACAATTGTACAGTATTTCTTAGCAATTACAGGCCGTGCCATACGACAGTTCTTATTTTGGTTTAGAGTTAAATGTTATCTTAAAGGTCTTTACATAAAAAACATATCAAACATAAGTATTCATTATAAGTAAACCTTAAATAATCTTAACTAAACTGTATCTAAACTAAATTCGGACCATAAAAACCCATAACTTCTGCTTATGGGAAAAAAGGTCCTGGGAAAACCCCAGTGGGGAAAACCATTAATTTCAATCATTATTTAGGTCTAAATGACCAGGCTCGTTGTGGATCGCCGGATTCAACAATCTGAGACCCTACAACACCTCTCCCGGGTGGGCTCGAACCACCAACCTTTCGAATAACAGCTGAACGCGCTAACCATTGCGCCACGGAAGCCCAAAAATTAAATGCTCGTCAGGTATTGTGTAAAAACCTTGACTTTTTACGTCACATCTGAGACCTCACAACACCGTTCCCGGATGGGCTCGAACCACTAACCTATTGTTTAACAGCCGAACGCGCTAAACATTGCGCCACAGAAGCCCAAAAATTAAATGGTCGTCAGGTATTGTGGAAAAGTTTTGACTTTTTACGCTACATCTGAGACCCCACAACACCTCTCCCGGGTGGGCTCGAACTACCATCCTTTCGATTAACAGCTGAGCGCGCTAACCATTGCGCCACGGAACCCCAAAAATTAAATGCTCGTCAGGTATTGTGTAAAAACCTTGACTTTTTGCGTCACATCTGAGACCTCACAACACCACTCCCACAATACCTGACGAGTATTTAATTTTTGGGCTTCCGTGGCTCAATGGTTAGAGCGTTCAGCTGTTAACCAATAGGCTGGTGGTTCGAGCCCATCCGGGAGCGGTGTTGTGTGGTCTCAGATGTGAAGTAAAAAGTCAAAGTTTTACCTCAATACCTGACGACCATTTAATTTTTGGGCGTCCGTGGCGCAATGGTTAGCGCGTTCGGCTGTTAACCGAAAGGTTGGTGGTTCGAGCCCATCCGGGAGCGGTGCTGTGAGGTCTCAGATGTGAAGTAAAAAGTCAAAGTTTTACCTCAATACCAGACGACCATTTAATATTTGGGCTTCCGTTGCGCTATGGTTAGCGCGTTCGGCTGTTAACCGAAAGGTTGGTGGTTCGAGCGTACCCGGGAGCGGTGTTGTGATGTCTCAGATGTGACGTAAAAAGTCGAGGTTTTTCCACAATACCTGACGACCATTTAATATTTGGGCTTCCGTGGCGCAATGGTTAGCGCGTTCAGCAGTTAACTGAAAGGTTGGTGTTTCGAGCCCACCCAGGAGAGGTGTTGTGGGGTCTCAGATGTAGCGTAAAAAGTCAAAACTTTTTCACAATACGGGACAAACATTAATTTCTGAACTTCCGTGGCTCAATGGTTAGCGCGTTCGTCTGTTAACCAATAGGTTGGTGGTTCGAGCCCATCTGGGAGCGGTGTTGTGAGGTCTCAGATGTAACGTAAAAAGTCAAACGTTTTCCACAATAACTGACGAACCGAAAGTTTGGTGGTTCGAGCCCATCCGGGAGCGTTTTGTGGTGTCTCAGATGTAACGTGAAAAGTCAGAGTTTTTCCACAATACCTGACGAACATTTAATTTTTGGGCTTCCGTGGCGCAATGGTTAGTGCGCTCAGCTGTTATTCAAAAGGTTGGTGGTTCGAGCCCCTCCGGGAGCGTTTTGTGGGGTCTCAGATATAACGTAAAAAGTCAGAGTTTCTCCACAATACCTGACAACCAATTAATTACTGAGCTTCCGTGGCTCAATGTTTAGCGCGTTCGGCTGATAACCAACAGGTTGGTGGTTCGAGCCCATCCGGGAGCGGTGTTGTGAGGTCTCAGATGTAACGTAAAATGTCATAGTTTTTCCACAGCACCTGACGACCATTTAAATTTTGGGCTTCCGTGGCGCAATGGTTAGCGCGTTCAGCTGTTATTCAAAAGACTGGTGGTTTGAGCCCTTCCGGGAGCGGTGTTGTGAGGTCGCAAATGTGACGTAAAAAGTCAAGGATTTTCCACAATAACTGACGACCTTTTAATATTTGGGCTTCCGTTGCGCAATGGTTAGCGCGTTCGGCTGTTAACCGAAAGGTTGGTGGTTCGAGCCCACCCGGGAGCGTTGTTGTTGGATCTCTAATGTAACGTAAAAAGCCAAAGTTCTTCCACAATACCTGACGACCATTTAATTTTTGGGCGTCCGTGGCGCAATGGTTAGCGCGTTCGGCTGTTAACCGAAAGGTTGGTGGTTCGAGCCCATCCGGGAGCCGTGTTGTGACGTCTCAAATGTTACGTAAAATGTCAGAGTTTTTCCACAATACCTGACGAACATTTAATTTTTGGGCTTCCGTGGCGCAATAATTAGCGCGTCCAGCTATTAATCGAAAGGTTGGTGGTTCGAGCCCACCCGGGAGCGGTGTTGTGGGATCTCAAATGTAACGTAGAAAGCCAAAGTTTTTCTACAATACCTGACGAACATTTAATTTTTGGGCTTCCGTGGCTCAATGGTTAGAGCGTTCGGCTGTTAACCAATAGGTTGGTGGTTCGGGCCCTCCCGGGAGCGGTGTTGTGACGTCTCAGATGTAACGTAAAATGTCAGAGTTTTTCTACAATACCTGACGAACATTTAATTTTTGGGCTTCCGTGGCTCAATGGTTAGAGCTTTCGGCTGTTAACCAATAGGTTGGTGGTTCGGGCCCTCCCGGGAGCGGTGTTGTGACGTCTCAGATGTAACGTAAAATGTCAGAGTTTTTCCACAATACCTGACGAACATTTAATTTTTGGGCTTCCGTGGCTCAATGGTTAGAGCGTTCGGCTGTTAACCAATAGGTTGGTGGTTCGGGCCCTCCCGGGAGCGGTGTTGTCACGTCTCAGATGTAACGTAAAATTTCAGAGTTTTTCCACAATACCTGACGAACATTTAATTTTTGGGCTTCCGTGGCTCAATTGTTAGCGCGTTCGGCTGTTAACCAATAGGTTGGTGGTTCGAGCCCACCCGGGAGCGGTGTTTTGGGATCTCAAATGTAACGTAAAAACCCAAAGTTTTTCCACAATACCTGACGACCATTTAATTTTTGGGCGTCCGTGGCGCAATGGTTAGCGCGTTCGGCTGTTAACCGAAACGGTGGTGGTTCGAGCCCATCCGGGAGCGGTGCTGTGAGGTCTCAGATGTGAAGTAAAAAGTCAAAGTTTTACCTCAATACCTGACGACCATTTAATATTTGGGCTTCCGTTGCGCTATGGTTAGCGCGTTCGGCTGTTAACCAATAGGTTGGTGGTTCGAGCCCACCCGGGAGCGGTGTTGTGGGATCTCTAATGTAACGTAAAAACCCAAATTTTCCCACAATACCTGACGACCATTTAATTTTTGGGCGTCCGTGGCGCAATGGTTAGCGCGTTCGGCTGTTAACCGAACGGTTGGTGGTTCGAGCCCATCCGGGAGCGGTGTTTTGACGTCTCAGATGTTACGTAAAATGTCAGAGTTTTTCCACAATACCTGACGACCATTTAATATTTGGGCTTCCGTTGCGCAATGGTTAGCGCGTTCGGCTGTTAACCGAAAGGTTGGTGGTTCGAGCCCACCCGGGAGCGGTGTTGTGGGATCTCTAATGTAACGTAAAAACCCAAAGTTTATCCACACTGAAACCATTATTTTTATACTTTTTGCTTTAATTCAAGCAAATGTAACGATATTCAATCAAAAAACTGTTAAAATTAAATTTTTCAATAAGAAATCGTTGTCACGGATTTTGTATCTTGAAGAAGAAAAACATGCGATTTTTTCGGTACTTTTTTGAATGCATTTTTTTCTGGAGAAATTTTTGACCGAATTCAGCTTAATTCCCTATAAAACACTCATTAAAAGTGATTTCATCTCGATTGAACAATAAATAAAAATGTACCTCGATTTTTAATAACATTTTCAAAATCGACGTTTCACGGCCAAAGAAGCATATTTTGAGTATCTCTTCACTATTTTCAAATATAACCATTGAAACCATTATTTTTATACTTTTTGCTTTAATTCAAGCAAATGTAACGATAATCATTCAAAAAACTGTTAAAATTCAATTTTTCCATAAGAAATCGTTGTCACGGATTTTGTATCTTGAAGAAGAAAAACATGCGATTTTTTCGGTACTTTTTTGAATTCATTTTTTTCTGGAGAACTTTTTGACCGAATTCAGCTTAATTCCCTATAAAACACTCATTAAAAGTGATTTCATCTCGATTGAACAATAAAAAAAAATGTACCTCGATTTTTAATAACATTTTCAAAATCGACGTAACTCGGCCTAAGAAAAACATTTTGAGTATTTGTTCACTATTTTCAAATATAACCACTGAAACCACTATTTTTGTAATTTTTGCGTTAATTCAAGCAAATGTAACGATATTCATTCAACAAACTGTTAAAATTCAATTTTAAATAAGAAATCGTTGTCACGGATTTTGTATCTTGAAGAAAAAAAACATGCGATTTTTTCGGTACACTTTTAAATGCATTTTTTTCTGGAGAAATGTTTGAACGAATTCAGCATAATTCCCTATAAAACACTCATTAAAAGTGATTTCATCTCGATTGAATAATAATTAAAAATGTACCTCGATTTTTAATAACATTTTAAAAATCGACGTTTCACCGCCAACGAAGCATATTTTGAGTATTTCTTCACTATTTACAAATATATTCACTGAAACCATTATTTTTATACTTTTTGCTTTAATTCAAGCAAATATAACGATATTCAATCAAAAAACTGTTAAAATTAAATTTTTCAATAAGAAATCGTTGTCACAGATTTTTTATCTTGAAGAAGAAAAACATGCGATTTTTTCGGTACTTTTTTGAATTCATTTTTTTCTGGAGAACTTTTTGACAGAATTCAGCTTAATTCCCTATAAAACACTCATTAAAAGTGATTTCATCTCGATTGAACAATAAATAAAAATGTACCTCGATTTTTAATAACATTTTCAAAATCGACGTAACTCGGCCTAAGAAAAACATTTTGAGTATTTGTTCACTATTTTCAAATATAACCACTGAAACCACTATTTTTGTAATTTTTGCGTTAATTCAAGCAAATGTAACGATATTCATTCAACAAACTGTTAAAATTCAATTTTAAATAAGAAGTCGTTGTCACGGATTTTGTATCTTGAAGAAAAAAAACATGCGATTTTTTCGGTACACTTTTAAATGCATTTTTTTCTGGAGAAATGTTTGAACGAATTCAGCATAATTCCCTATAAAACACTCATTAAAAGTGATTTCATCTCGATTGAATAATAATTAAAAATGTACCTCGATTTTTAATAACCTTTTAAAAATCGACGTTTCACCGCCAACGAAGCATATTTTGAGTATTTCTTCACTATTTACAAATATATTCACTGAAACCATTATTTTTATACTTTTTGCTTTAATTCAAGCAAATATAACGATATTCAATCAAAAAACTGTTAAAATTAAATTTTTCAATAAGAAATCGTTGTCACAGATTTTTTATCTTGAAGAAGAAAAACATGCGATTTTTTCGGTACTTTTTTGAATTCATTTTTTTCTGGAGAACTTTTTGACCGAATTCAGCTTAATTCTCTATAAAACACTCATTAAAAGTGATTTCATCTCGATTGAACAATAAATAAAAATGTACCTCGATTTTTAATAACATTTTCAAAATCGACGTTTCACGGCCCAAGAAGCATACTTTGAGTATTTCTTCACTATTTTCAAATATATTCACTGAAACCATTATTTTTATACTTTTTGCTTTAATTCAAGCAATGTAACGATATTCATTCAAAAAACTGTTAAAATTCAATTTTCAATAAGAAATCGTTGTCACGAATTTTGTATCTTGAAGAAGAAAAACATGCGATTTTTCGGAACTTTTTTGAATGCATTTTTTTCGGGATAAATTTTTGACCGAATTCAGCTTAATTGCCTATAAAACACTCAATAAAAGTGATTTCATCTCGATTGAACAATAAATAAAAATGTACCTTGATTTTTAATAACATTTTCAAAATCGACGTAACTCGGCCTAAAAAAAACATTTTGAGTATTTGTTCACTATTTTCAAATATAACCACTGAAACCATTATTTTTGTAATTTTTGCGTTAATTCAAGCAAATGTAACGATATTCATTCAACAAACTGTTAAAATTCAATTTTAAATAAGAAATCGTTGTCACGGATTTTGTATCTTGAAGAAAAAAAACATGCGATTTTTTCGATACACTTTTAAATGCATTTTTTTCTGGAGAAATGTTTGAACGAATTCAGCTTAATTCCCTATAAAACACTCATTAAAAGTGATTTCATCTCGATTGAATAATAATTAAAAATGTACCTCGATTTTAAATAACATTTTAAAAATCGACGTTTCACCGCCAACGAAGCATATTTTGAGTATTTCTTCAATATTTTTAAATATAACCACTGAAACCATTATTTTTGTAATTTTTGCGTTAATTCAAGCAAATGTAACGATATTCATTCAACAAACTGTTAAAATTCAATTTTAAATAAGAAATCGTTGTCACGGATTTTGTATCTTGAAGAAAAAAAACATGCGATTTTTTCGGTACACTTTTGAATGCATTTTTTTCTGGAGAAATGTTTGACCAAATTCAGCTTAATTCCCTATAAAACACTCATTGAAAGTGATTTCATCTCGATTGAACAATAAGTAAAAATTTACCTCGATTTTTAATAACATTTTCAAAATCGACGTTTCACGGCCAAAGAAGCTTACTTTGAGTATTTCTTCACTATTTTCAAATATATTCATTGAAACCATTATTTTTATACTTTTTGCTTTAATTCAAGCAATGTAACGATATTCATTCAAAAAACTGTTAAAATTCAATTTTCAATAAGAAATCGTTGTCACGGATGTTGTATCTTGAAGAAGAAAAACATGCGATTTTTTCGGTACTTTTTTAATTCATTTTTTTCTGGAGAAATTTTTGACCGAATTCAGCTTAATTCCCTATAAAACACTCAATAAAAGTGATTTCATCTCGATTGAACAATAAATAAAAATGTACCTTGATTTTTAATAACATTTTCAAAATCGACGTTTCACGGCCAAAGAAGCATATTTTGAGTATTTCTTCACTATTTTCAAATATAACCATTGAAACCATTATTTTTATACTTTTTGCTTTAATTCAAGCAAATGTAACGATAATCATTCAAAAAACTGTTAAAATTCAATTTTTCCATAAGAAATCGTTGTCACGGATTTTGTATCTTGAAGAAGAAAAACATGCGATTTTTTCGGTACTTTTTTGAATTCATTTTTTTCTGGAGAACTTTTTGACCGAATTAAGCTTAATTCCCTATAAAACACTCATTAAAAGTGATTTCATCTCGATTGAACAATAAAAAAAAATGTACCTCGATTTTTAATAACATTTTCAAAATCGACGTAACTCGGCCTAAGAAAAACATTTTGAGTATTTGTTCACTATTTTCAAATATAACCACTGAAACCACTATTTTTGTAATTTTTGCGTTAATTCAAGCAAATGTAACGATATTCATTCAACAAACTGTTAAAATTCAATTTTAAATAAGAAATCGTTGTCACGGATTTTGTATCTTGAAGAAAAAAAACATGCGATTTTTTCGGTACACTTTTAAATGCATTTTTTTCTGGAGAAATGTTTGAACGAATTCAGCATAATTCCCTATAAAACACTCATTAAAAGTGATTTCATCTCGATTGAATAATAATTAAAAATGTACCTCGATTTTTAATAACATTTTAAAAATCGACGTTTCACCGCCAACGAAGCATATTTTGAGTATTTCTTCACTATTTACAAATATATTCACTGAAACCATTATTTTTATACTTTTTGCTTTAATTCAAGCAAATATAACGATATTCAATCAAAAAACTGTTAAAATTAAATTTTTCAATAAGAAATCGTTGTCACAGATTTTTTATCTTGAAGAAGAAAAACATGCGATTTTTTCGGTACTTTTTTGAATTCATTTTTTTCTGGAGAACTTTTTGACAGAATTCAGCTTAATTCCCTATAAAACACTCATTAAAAGTGATTTCATCTCGATTGAACAATAAATAAAAATGTACCTCGATTTTTAATAACATTTTCAAAATCGACGTTTCACGGCCAAAGAAGCATACTTTGAGTATTTCTTCACTATTTTCAAATATATTCACTGAAACCATTATTTTTATACTTTTTGCTTTAATTCAAGCAATGTAACGATATTCATTCAAAAAACTGTTAAAATTCAATTTTCAATAAGAAATCGTTGTCACGAATTTTGTATCTTGAAGAAGAAAAACATGCGATTTTTTCGGAACTTTTTTGAATGCATTTTTTTCTGGAGAAATTTTTGACCGAATTCAGCTTAATTCCCTATAAAACACTCATTAAAAGTGATTTCATCTCGATTGAACAATAAATAAAAATGTACCTCGATTTTTAATAACATTTTCAAAATCGACGTTTCACGGCCAAAGAAGCATATTTTGAGTATTTCTTCACTATTTTCAAATATAACCATTGAAACCATTATTTTTATACTTTTTGCTTTAATTCAAGCAAATGTAACGATAATCATCCAAAAAACTGTTAAAATTCAATTTTTCCATAAGAAATCGTTGTCACGGATTTTGTATCTTGAAGAAGAAAAACATGCGATTTTTTCGGTACTTTTTTGAATGCATTTTTTTCTGGAGAAATTTTTGACCGAATTCAGCTTAATTCCCTATAAAACACTCATTAAAAGTGATTTCATCTCGATTGAACAATAAATAAAAATGTACCTCGATTTTTAATAACATTTTCAAAATCGACGTTTCACGGCCATAGAAGCATATTTTGAGTATTTCTTCACTATTTTCAAATATAACCATTGAAACCATTATTTTTATACTTTTTGCTTTAATTCAAGCAAATATAACGATAATCATTCAAAAAACTGTTAAAATTCAATTTTTCCATAAGAAATCGTTGTCACGGATTTTGTATCTTGAAGAAGAAAAACATGCGATTTTTTCGGTACTTTTTTGAATGCATTTTTTTCGGGATAAATTTTTGACCGAATTCAGCTTAATTGCCTATAAAACACTCAATAAAAGTGATTTCATCTCGATTGAACAATAAATAAAAATGTACCTCGATTTTTAATAACATTTTCAAAATCGACGTAACTCGGCCTAAGAAAAACATTTTGAGTATTTCTTCAATATTTTCAAATATAACCACTGAAACCATTATTTTTGTAATTTTTGCGTTAATTCAAGCAAATGTAACGATATTCATTCAACAAACTGTTAAAATTCAATTTTAAATAAGAAATCGTTGTCACGGATTTTGTATCTTGAAGAAAAAAAACATGCGATTTTTTCGGTACACTTTTGAATGCATTTTTTTCTGGAGAAATGTTTGACCGAATTCAGCTTAATTCCCTATAAAACACTCATTGAAATTGATTTCATCTCGATTGAACAATAATTAAAAATTTACCTCGATTTTTAATAACATTTTCAAAATCGACGTTTCACTGCCAAAGAAGCTTACTTTGAGTATTTGTTCACTGTTTTCAAATATAACCACTGAAACCATTATTTTTGTAATTTTTGCGTTAATTCAAGCAAATGTAACGATATTCATTCAACAAACCGTTAAAATTCAATTTTAAATAAGAAATCGTTGTCACGGATTTTGTATCTTGAAGAAAAAAAACATGCGATTTTTTCGGTACACTTTTAAATGCATTTTTTTCTGGAGAAATGTTTGAACGAATTCAGCTTAATTCCCTATAAAACACTCATTAAAAGTGATTTCATCTCGATTGAATAATAATTAAAAATGTACCTCGATTTTAAATAACATTTTAAAAATCGACGTTTCACCGCCAACGAAGCATATTTTGAGTATTTCTTCAATATTTTCAAATATAACCACTGAAACCATTATTTTTGTAATTTTTGCGTTAATTCAAGCAAATGTAACGATATTCATTCAACAAACTGTTAAAATTCAATTTTAAATAAGAAATCGTTGTCACGGATTTTGTATCTTGAAGAAAAAAAACATGCGATTTTTTCGGTACACTTTTGAATGCATTTTTTTCTGGAGAAATGTTTGACCAAATTCAGCTTAATTCCCTATAAAACACTCATTGAAAGTGATTTCATCTCGATTGAACAATAATTAAAACTTTACCTCGATTTTTAATAACATTTTCAAAATCGACGTTTCACGGCCAAAGAAGCTTACTTTGAGTATTTCTTCACTATTTTCAAATATATTCATTGAAACCATTATTTTTATACTTTTTGCTTTAATTCAAGCAATGTAACGATATTCATTCAAAAAACTGTTAAAATTCAATTTTCAATAAGAAATCGTTGTCACGGATGTTGTATCTTGAAGAAGAAAAACATGCGATTTTTTCGGTACTTTTTTGAATTCATTTTTTTCTGGAGAAATTTTTGACCGAATTCAGCTTAATTCCCTATTATTATTTTTGTAATTTTTGCGTTAATTCAAGCAAATGTAACGATATTCATTCAACAAACCGTTAAAATTCAATTTTAAATAAGAAATCGTTGTCACGGATTTTGTATCTTGAAGAAAAAAAACATGCGATTTTTTCGGTACACTTTTAAATGCATTTTTTTCTGGAGAAATGTTTGAACGAATTCAGCTTAATTCCCTATAAAACACTCATTAAAAGTGATTTCATCTCGATTGAATAATAATTAAAAATGTACCTCGATTTTAAATAACATTTTAAAAATCGACGTTTCACCGCCAACGAAGCATATTTTGAGTATTTCTTCAATATTTTCAAATATAACCACTGAAACCATTATTTTTGTAATTTTTGCGTTAATTCAAGCAAATGTAACGATATTCATTCAACAAACTGTTAAAATTCAATTTTAAATAAGAAATCGTTGTCACGGATTTTGTATCTTGAAGAAAAAAAACATGCGATTTTTTCGGTACACTTTTGAATGCATTTTTTTCTGGAGAAATGTTTGACCAAATTCAGCTTAATTCCCTATAAAACACTCATTGAAAGTGATTTCATCTCGATTGAACAATAATTAAAACTTTACCTCGATTTTTAATAACATTTTCAAAATCGACGTTTCACGGCCAAAGAAGCTTACTTTGAGTATTTCTTCACTATTTTCAAATATATTCATTGAAACCATTATTTTTATACTTTTTGCTTTAATTCAAGCAATGTAACGATATTCATTCAAAAAACTGTTAAAATTCAATTTTCAATAAGAAATCGTTGTCACGGATGTTGTATCTTGAAGAAGAAAAACATGCGATTTTTTCGGTACTTTTTTGAATTCATTTTTTTCTGGAGAAATTTTTGACCGAATTCAGCTTAATTCCCTATAAAACACTCAATAAAAGTGATTTCATCTCGATTGAACAATAAATAAAAATGTACCTCGATTTTTAATAACATTTTCAAAATCGACGTAACTAGGCCTAAGAAAAACATTTTGAGTATTTGTACACAATTTACAAATATATTCACTGAAACCATTATTTTTATACTTTTTGCTTTAATTCAAGCAAATGTAACGACATTCATTCAAAAAACTGTTAAAATTAAATTTTTCAATAAGAAATCGTTGTCACGGATTTTGTATCTTGAAGAAAAAAAACATGCGATTTTTTCGGTACACTTTTGAATGCATTTTTTTCTGGAGAAATGTTTGACCGAATTCAGCTTAATTCCCTATAAAACACTCATTGAAATTGATTTCATCTCGATTGAACAATAATTAAAAATTTACCTCGATTTTTAATAACATTTTCAAAATCGACGTTTCACTGCCAAAGAAGCTTACTTTGAGTATTTGTTCACTGTTTTCAAATATAACCACTGAAACCATTATTTTTGTAATTTTTGCGTTAATTCAAGCAATGTAACGATATTCATTCAAAAAACTGTTAAAATTCAATTTTCAATAAGAAATCGTTGTCACGGATGTTGTATCTTGAAGAAGAAAAACATGCGATTTTTTCGGTACACTTTTGAATGCATTTATTTCTGGAGAAATTTTTGACCGAATTCAGCTTAATTCCCTATAAAACACTCAATAAAAGTGATTTCATCTCGATTGAACAATAAATAAAAATGTACCTCGATTTTTAATAGCATTTTCAAAATCGACGTAACTCGGCCTAAGAAAAACATTTTGAGTATTTGTTCACTATTTACAAATATATTCACTGAAACCATTATTTTTATACTTTTTGCTTTAATTCAAGCAAATGTAACGATATTCATTCAACAAACTGTTAAAATTCAATTGTAAATAAGAAATCGTTGTCACGGATTTTGGATCTTGAAGAAAAAAAACATGCGATTTTTTCGGTACACTTTTGAATGCATTTTTTTCTGGAGAAATGTTTGACCGAATTCAGCTTAATTCCCTATAAAACACTCATTGAAATTGATTTCATCTCGATTGAACAATAATTAAAAATTTACCTCGATTTTTAATAACATTTTCAAAATCGACGTTTCACTGCCAAAGAAGCTTACTTTGAGTATTTGTTCACTGTTTTCAAATATAACCACTGAAACCATTATTTTTGTAATTTTTGCGTTAATTCAAGCAAATGTAACGATATTCATTCAACAAACCGTTAAAATTCAATTTTAAATAAGAAATCGTTGTCACGGATTTTGTATCTTGAAGAAAAAAAACATGCGATTTTTTCGGTACACTTTTAAATGCATTTTTTTCTGGAGAAATGTTTGAACGAATTCAGCTTAATTCCCTATAAAACACTCATTAAAAGTGATTTCATCTCGATTGAATAATAATTAAAAATGTACCTCGATTTTAAATAACATTTTAAAAATCGACGTTTCACCGCCAACGAAGCATATTTTGAGTATTTCTTCAATATTTTCAAATATAACCACTGAAACCATTATTTTTGTAATTTTTGCGTTAATTCAAGCAAATGTAACGATATTCATTCAACAAACTGTTAAAATTCAATTTTAAATAAGAAATCGTTGTCACGGATTTTGTATCTTGAAGAAAAAAAACATGCGATTTTTTCGGTACACTTTTGAATGCATTTTTTTCTGGAGAAATGTTTGACCGAATTCAGCTTAATTCCCTATAAAACACTCATTGAAATTGATTTCATCTCGATTGAACAATAATTAAAAATTTACCTCGATTTTAAATAACATTTTAAAAATCGACGTTTCACCGCCAACGAAGCATATTTTGAGTATTTCTTCAATATTTTCAAATATAACCACTGAAACCATTATTTTTGTAATTTTTGCGTTAATTCAAGCAAATGTAACGATATTCATTCAACAAACTGTTAAAATTCAATTTTAAATAAGAAATCGTTGTCACGGATTTTGTATCTTGAAGAAAAAAAACATGCGATTTTTTCGGTACACTTTTGAATGCATTTTTTTCTGGAGAAATGTTTGACCAAATTCAGCTTAATTCCCTATAAAACACTCATTGAAAGTGATTTCATCTCGATTGAACAATAATTAAAACTTTACCTCGATTTTTAATAACATTTTCAAAATCGACGTTTCACGGCCAAAGAAGCTTACTTTGAGTATTTCTTCACTATTTTCAAATATATTCATTGAAACCATTATTTTTATACTTTTTGCTTTAATTCAAGCAATGTAACGATATTCATTCAAAAAACTGTTAAAATTCAATTTTCAATAAGAAATCGTTGTCACGGATGTTGTATCTTGAAGAAGAAAAACATGCGATTTTTTCGGTACTTTTTTGAATTCATTTTTTTCTGGAGAAATTTTTGACCGAATTCAGCTTAATTCCCTATTATTATTTTTGTAATTTTTGCGTTAATTCAAGCAAATGTAACGATATTCATTCAACAAACCGTTAAAATTCAATTTTAAATAAGAAATCGTTGTCACGGATTTTGTATCTTGAAGAAAAAAAACATGCGATTTTTTCGGTACACTTTTAAATGCATTTTTTTCTGGAGAAATGTTTGAACGAATTCAGCTTAATTCCCTATAAAACACTCATTAAAAGTGATTTCATCTCGATTGAATAATAATTAAAAATGTACCTCGATTTTAAATAACATTTTAAAAATCGACGTTTCACCGCCAACGAAGCATATTTTGAGTATTTCTTCAATATTTTCAAATATAACCACTGAAACCATTATTTTTGTAATTTTTGCGTTAATTCAAGCAAATGTAACGATATTCATTCAACAAACTGTTAAAATTCAATTTTAAATAAGAAATCGTTGTCACGGATTTTGTATCTTGAAGAAAAAAAACATGCGATTTTTTCGGTACACTTTTGAATGCATTTTTTTCTGGAGAAATGTTTGACCGAATTCAGCTTAATTCCCTATAAAACACTCATTGAAATTGATTTCATCTCGATTGAACAATAATTAAAAATTTACCTCGATTTTAAATAACATTTTAAAAATCGACGTTTCACCGCCAACGAAGCATATTTTGAGTATTTCTTCAATATTTTCAAATATAACCACTGAAACCATTATTTTTGTAATTTTTGCGTTAATTCAAGCAAATGTAACGATATTCATTCAACAAACTGTTAAAATTCAATTTTAAATAAGAAATCGTTGTCACGGATTTTGTATCTTGAAGAAAAAAAACATGCGATTTTTTCGGTACACTTTTGAATGCATTTTTTTCTGGAGAAATGTTTGACCAAATTCAGCTTAATTCCCTATAAAACACTCATTGAAAGTGATTTCATCTCGATTGAACAATAATTAAAACTTTACCTCGATTTTTAATAACATTTTCAAAATCGACGTTTCACGGCCAAAGAAGCTTACTTTGAGTATTTCTTCACTATTTTCAAATATATTCATTGAAACCATTATTTTTATACTTTTTGCTTTAATTCAAGCAATGTAACGATATTCATTCAAAAAACTGTTAAAATTCAATTTTCAATAAGAAATCGTTGTCACGGATGTTGTATCTTGAAGAAGAAAAACATGCGATTTTTTCGGTACTTTTTTGAATTCATTTTTTTCTGGAGAAATTTTTGACCGAATTCAGCTTAATTCCCTATTATTATTTTTGTAATTTTTGCGTTAATTCAAGCAAATGTAACGATATTCATTCAACAAACCGTTAAAATTCAATTTTAAATAAGAAATCGTTGTCACGGATTTTGTATCTTGAAGAAAAAAAACATGCGATTTTTTCGGTACACTTTTAAATGCATTTTTTTCTGGAGAAATGTTTGAACGAATTCAGCTTAATTCCCTATAAAACACTCATTAAAAGTGATTTCATCTCGATTGAATAATAATTAAAAATGTACCTCGATTTTAAATAACATTTTAAAAATCGACGTTTCACCGCCAACGAAGCATATTTTGAGTATTTCTTCAATATTTTCAAATATAACCACTGAAACCATTATTTTTGTAATTTTTGCGTTAATTCAAGCAAATGTAACGATATTCATTCAACAAACTGTTAAAATTCAATTTTAAATAAGAAATCGTTGTCACGGATTTTGTATCTTGAAGAAAAAAAACATGCGATTTTTTCGGTACACTTTTGAATGCATTTTTTTCTGGAGAAATGTTTGACCAAATTCAGCTTAATTCCCTATAAAACACTCATTGAAAGTGATTTCATCTCGATTGAACAATAATTAAAACTTTACCTCGATTTTTAATAACATTTTCAAAATCGACGTTTCACGGCCAAAGAAGCTTACTTTGAGTATTTCTTCACTATTTTCAAATATATTCATTGAAACCATTATTTTTATACTTTTTGCTTTAATTCAAGCAATGTAACGATATTCATTCAAAAAACTGTTAAAATTCAATTTTCAATAAGAAATCGTTGTCACGGATGTTGTATCTTGAAGAAGAAAAACATGCGATTTTTTCGGTACTTTTTTGAATTCATTTTTTTCTGGAGAAATTTTTGACCGAATTCAGCTTAATTCCCTATAAAACACTCAATAAAAGTGATTTCATCTCGATTGAACAATAAATAAAAATGTACCTCGATTTTTAATAACATTTTCAAAATCGACGTAACTAGGCCTAAGAAAAACATTTTGAGTATTTGTACACAATTTACAAATATATTCACTGAAACCATTATTTTTATACTTTTTGCTTTAATTCAAGCAAATGTAACGACATTCATTCAAAAAACTGTTAAAATTAAATTTTTCAATAAGAAATCGTTGTCACGGATTTTGTATCTTGAAGAAAAAAAACATGCGATTTTTTCGGTACACTTTTGAATGCATTTTTTTCTGGAGAAATGTTTGACCGAATTCAGCTTAATTCCCTATAAAACACTCATTGAAATTGATTTCATCTCGATTGAACAATAATTAAAAATTTACCTCGACTTTTAATAACATTTTCAAAATCGACGTTTCACTGCCAAAGAAGCTTACTTTGAGTATTTGTTCACTGTTTTCAAATATAACCACTGAAACCATTATTTTTGTAATTTTTGCGTTAATTCAAGCAAATGTAACGATATTCATTCAACAAACCGTTAAAATTCAATTTTAAATAAGAAATCGTTGTCACGGATTTTGTATCTTGAAGAAAAAAAACATGCGATTTTTTCGGTACTTTTTTGAATGCATTTTTTTCTGGAGAAATTTTTGACCGAATTCAGCTTATTTCCCTATAAAACACTCAATAAAAGTGATTTCATCTCGATTGAACAATAAATAAAAATGTACCTCGATTTTTAATAACATTTTCAAAATCGACGTAACTAGGCCTAAGAAAAACATTTTGAGTATTTGTACACAATTTACAAATATATTCACTGAAACCATTATTTTTATACTTTTTGCTTTAATTCAAGCAAATGTAACGACATTCATTCAAAAAACTGTTAAAATTAAATTTTTCAATAAGAAATCGTTGTCACGGATTTTGTATCTTGAAGAAAAAAAACATGCGATTTTTTCGGTACACTTTTGAATGCATTTTTTTCTGGAGAAATGTTTGACCGAATTCATCTTAATTCCCTATAAAACACTCATTGAAAGTGATTTCATCTCGATTGAACAATAATTAAAAATTTACCTCGATTTTTAATAACATTTTCAAAATCGACGTTTCACGGCCAAAGAAGCATATTTTGAGTATTTCTTCACTATTTTCAAAAATAACCACTGAAAGCATTATTTTTATACTTTTTGCTTTAATTCAAGCAAATGTAACGATATTCATTCAACAAACGGTTAAAATTCAATTTTAAATAAGAAATCGTTGTCACGGATTTTGTATCTTGAAGAAAAAAAACATACGATTTTTTTGGTACTTTTTTGAATGCATTTTTTTCTGGAGAAATTTTTGACCGAATTCAGCTCAATTCCCTATAAAACACTCAATTAAAGTGATTTCATCTCGATTGAACAATAAATAAAAATGTACCTCGATTTTTAATAACATTTTCAAAATCGACGTAACTCGGCCTAAGAAAAACATTTTGAGTATTTGTTCACTATTTACAAATATATTCACTGAAACCATTATTTTTATACTTTTTGCTTTAATTCAAGCAAATGTAACGATATTCATTCAACAAACTGTTAAAATTCAATTTTAAATAAGAAATCGTTGTCACGGATTTTGGATCTTGAAGAAAAAAAACATGCGATTTTTTCGGTACACTTTTGAATGCATTTTTTTCTGGAGAAATGTTTGACCGAATTCAGCTTAATTCCCTATAAAACACTCATTGAAATTGATTTCATCTCGATTGAACAATAATTAAAAATTTACCTCGATTTTTAATAACATTTTCAAAATCGACGTTTCACTGCCAAAGAAGCTTACTTTGAGTATTTGTTCACTGTTTTCAAATATAACCACTGAAACCATTATTTTTGTAATTTTTGCGTTAATTCAAGCAAATGTAACGATATTCATTCAACAAACCGTTAAAATTCAATTTTAAATAAGAAATCGTTGTCACGGATTTTGTATCTTGAAGAAAAAAAACATGCGATTTTTTCGGTACACTTTTAAATGCATTTTTTTCTGGAGAAATGTTTGAACGAATTCAGCTTAATTCCCTATAAAACACTCATTAAAAGTGATTTCATCTCGATTGAATAATAATTAAAAATGTACCTCGATTTTAAATAACATTTTAAAAATCGACGTTTCACCGCCAACGAAGCATATTTTGAGTATTTCTTCAATATTTTCAAATATAACCACTGAAACCATTATTTTTGTAATTTTTGCGTTAATTCAAGCAAATGTAACGATATTCATTCAACAAACTGTTAAAATTCAATTTTAAATAAGAAATCGTTGTCACGGATTTTGTATCTTGAAGAAAAAAAACATGCGATTTTTTCGGTACACTTTTGAATGCATTTTTTTCTGGAGAAATGTTTGACCGAATTCAGCTTAATTCCCTATAAAACACTCATTGAAATTGATTTCATCTCGATTGAACAATAATTAAAAATTTACCTCGATTTTAAATAACATTTTAAAAATCGACGTTTCACCGCCAACGAAGCATATTTTGAGTATTTCTTCAATATTTTCAAATATAACCACTGAAACCATTATTTTTGTAATTTTTGCGTTAATTCAAGCAAATGTAACGATATTCATTCAACAAACTGTTAAAATTCAATTTTAAATAAGAAATCGTTGTCACGGATTTTGTATCTTGAAGAAAAAAAACATGCGATTTTTTCGGTACACTTTTGAATGCATTTTTTTCTGGAGAAATGTTTGACCAAATTCAGCTTAATTCCCTATAAAACACTCATTGAAAGTGATTTCATCTCGATTGAACAATAATTAAAACTTTACCTCGATTTTTAATAACATTTTCAAAATCGACGTTTCACGGCCAAAGAAGCTTACTTTGAGTATTTCTTCACTATTTTCAAATATATTCATTGAAACCATTATTTTTATACTTTTTGCTTTAATTCAAGCAATGTAACGATATTCATTCAAAAAACTGTTAAAATTCAATTTTCAATAAGAAATCGTTGTCACGGATGTTGTATCTTGAAGAAGAAAAACATGCGATTTTTTCGGTACTTTTTTGAATTCATTTTTTTCTGGAGAAATTTTTGACCGAATTCAGCTTAATTCCCTATTATTATTTTTGTAATTTTTGCGTTAATTCAAGCAAATGTAACGATATTCATTCAACAAACCGTTAAAATTCAATTTTAAATAAGAAATCGTTGTCACGGATTTTGTATCTTGAAGAAAAAAAACATGCGATTTTTTCGGTACACTTTTAAATGCATTTTTTTCTGGAGAAATGTTTGAACGAATTCAGCTTAATTCCCTATAAAACACTCATTAAAAGTGATTTCATCTCGATTGAATAATAATTAAAAATGTACCTCGATTTTAAATAACATTTTAAAAATCGACGTTTCACCGCCAACGAAGCATATTTTGAGTATTTCTTCAATATTTTCAAATATAACCACTGAAACCATTATTTTTGTAATTTTTGCGTTAATTCAAGCAAATGTAACGATATTCATTCAACAAACTGTTAAAATTCAATTTTAAATAAGAAATCGTTGTCACGGATTTTGTATCTTGAAGAAAAAAAACATGCGATTTTTTCGGTACACTTTTGAATGCATTTTTTTCTGGAGAAATGTTTGACCAAATTCAGCTTAATTCCCTATAAAACACTCATTGAAAGTGATTTCATCTCGATTGAACAATAATTAAAACTTTACCTCGATTTTTAATAACATTTTCAAAATCGACGTTTCACGGCCAAAGAAGCTTACTTTGAGTATTTCTTCACTATTTTCAAATATATTCATTGAAACCATTATTTTTATACTTTTTGCTTTAATTCAAGCAATGTAACGATATTCATTCAAAAAACTGTTAAAATTCAATTTTCAATAAGAAATCGTTGTCACGGATGTTGTATCTTGAAGAAGAAAAACATGCGATTTTTTCGGTACTTTTTTGAATTCATTTTTTTCTGGAGAAATTTTTGACCGAATTCAGCTTAATTCCCTATAAAACACTCAATAAAAGTGATTTCATCTCGATTGAACAATAAATAAAAATGTACCTCGATTTTTAATAACATTTTCAAAATCGACGTAACTAGGCCTAAGAAAAACATTTTGAGTATTTGTACACAATTTACAAATATATTCACTGAAACCATTATTTTTATACTTTTTGCTTTAATTCAAGCAAATGTAACGACATTCATTCAAAAAACTGTTAAAATTAAATTTTTCAATAAGAAATCGTTGTCACGGATTTTGTATCTTGAAGAAAAAAAACATGCGATTTTTTCGGTACACTTTTGAATGCATTTTTTTCTGGAGAAATGTTTGACCGAATTCAGCTTAATTCCCTATAAAACACTCATTGAAATTGATTTCATCTCGATTGAACAATAATTAAAAATTTACCTCGATTTTTAATAACATTTTCAAAATCGACGTTTCACTGCCAAAGAAGCTTACTTTGAGTATTTGTTCACTGTTTTCAAATATAACCACTGAAACCATTATTTTTGTAATTTTTGCGTTAATTCAAGCAAATGTAACGATATTCATTCAACAAACCGTTAAAATTCAATTTTAAATAAGAAATCGTTGTCACGGATTTTGTATCTTGAAGAAAAAAAACATGCGATTTTTTCGGTACTTTTTTGAATGCATTTTTTTCTGGAGAAATTTTTGACCGAATTCAGCTTATTTCCCTATAAAACACTCAATAAAAGTGATTTCATCTCGATTGAACAATAAATAAAAATGTACCTCGATTTTTAATAACATTTTCAAAATCGACGTAACTAGGCCTAAGAAAAACATTTTGAGTATTTGTACACAATTTACAAATATATTCACTGAAACCATTATTTTTATACTTTTTGCTTTAATTCAAGCAAATGTAACGACATTCATTCAAAAAACTGTTAAAATTAAATTTTTCAATAAGAAATCGTTGTCACGGATTTTGTATCTTGAAGAAAAAAAACATGCGATTTTTTCGGTACACTTTTGAATGCATTTTTTTCTGGAGAAATGTTTGACCGAATTCATCTTAATTCCCTATAAAACACTCATTGAAAGTGATTTCATCTCGATTGAACAATAATTAAAAATTTACCTCGATTTTTAATAACATTTTCAAAATCGACGTTTCACGGCCAAAGAAGCATATTTTGAGTATTTCTTCACTATTTTCAAAAATAACCACTGAAAGCATTATTTTTATACTTTTTGCTTTAATTCAAGCAAATGTAACGATATTCATTCAACAAACGGTTAAAATTCAATTTTAAATAAGAAATCGTTGTCACGGATTTTGTATCTTGAAGAAAAAAAACATACGATTTTTTTGGTACTTTTTTGAATGCATTTTTTTCTGGAGAAATTTTTGACCGAATTCAGCTCAATTCCCTATAAAACACTCAATTAAAGTGATTTCATCTCGATTGAACAATAAATAAAAATGTACCTCGATTTTTAATAACATTTTCAAAATCGACGTAACTCGGCCTAAGAAAAACATTTTGAGTATTTGTTCACTATTTACAAATATATTCACTGAAACCATTATTTTTATACTTTTTGCTTTAATTCAAGCAAATGTAACGATATTCATTCAAAAAACTGTTAAAATTCAATTTTTCAATAAGAAATCGTTGTCACGGATTTTGTATCTTGAAGAAGAAAAACATGCGATTTTTTCGGTACTTTTTTGAATGCATTTTTTTCTGGAGAAATTTTTGACCGAATTCAGCTTAATTCCCTATAAAACACTCATTAAAAGTGATTTCATCTCGATTGAACAATAAATAAAAATGTACCTCGATTTTTAATAACATTTCCAAAATCGACGTTTCACGGCCAAAGAAGCATATTTTGAGTATTTCTTCACAATTTTCAAATATAACCACTGAAACCATTATTTTTATACTTTTTGCTTTAATTCAAGCAATGTAACGATATTCATTCAAAAAACTGTTAAAATTCAATTTTCAATAAGAAATCGTTGTCACGGATTTTTTATCTTGAAGAAAAAAAACATGCGATTTTTTCGGTACACTTTTGAATGCATTTTTTTTTGGAGAAATGTTTGACCGAATTCAGCTTAATTCCCTATAAAACACTCTTTGAAAGTGATTTCATCTTGATTGAACAATAATTAAAAATTTACCTCGATTTTAAATAACATTTTAAAAATCGACGTTTCACCGCCAACGAAGCATATTTTGAGTATTTCTTCAATATTTTCAAATATAACCACTGAAACCATTATTTTTGTAATTTTTGCGTTAATTCAAGCAAATGTAACGATATTCATTCAACAAACTGTTAAAATTCAATTTTAAATAAGAAATCGTTGTCACGGATTTTGTATCTTGAAGAAAAAAAACATGCGATTTTTTCGGTACACTTTTGAATGCATTTTTTTCTGGAGAAATGTTTGACCAAATTCAGCTTAATTCCCTATAAAACACTCATTGAAAGTGATTTCATCTCGATTGAACAATAATTAAAAATTTACCTCGATTTTTAATAACATTTTCAAAATCGACGTTTCACGGCCAAAGAAGCATACTTTGAGTATTTCTTCCCTATTTTCAAATATGTTCACTGAAACCATTATTTTTATACTTTTTGCTTTAATTCAAGCAATGTAACGATATTCATTCAAAAAACTGTTAAAATTCAATTTTCAGTAAGAAATCGTATTCACGGATTTTGTCTTGAAGAAGAAAAACCTGCGATGTTTTCGGTACTTTTTTGAATGAATTTTTTTCTGGAGAAATTTTTGACCGAATTCAGCTTAATTCCCTATAAAACACTCATTAAAAGTGATTTCATCTCGATTGAACAATAAATAAAAATGTACCTCGATTTTTAATAACATTTTCAAAATCGACGTTTCACGGCCAAAGAAGCATATTTTGAGTATTTCTTCACTATTTTCAAAAATAACCCCTGAAACCATTATTTTTATACTTTTTGCTTTAATTCAAGCAAATGTAACGATATTCAATCAAAAAACTGTTAAAATTAAATTTTTCAATAAGAAATCGTTGTCACGGATTTTGTATCTTGAAGAAGAAAAACATGCGATTTTTTCGGTACTTTTTTGAATGCATTTTTTTCTGGAGAAATTTTTGACCGAATTCAGCTTAATTCCCTATAAAACACTCATTGAAAGTGATTTCATCTCGATTGAACAATAATTAAAAATTTACCTCGATTTTTAATAACATTTTCAAAATCGACGTTTCACGGCCAAAGAAGCATACTTTGAGTATTTCTTCACTATTTTCAAATATATTCATTGAAAGCATTATTTTTATAATTTTTGCTTTAATTCAAGCAATGTAACGATATTCATTCAAAAAACTGTTAAAATTCAATTTTCAATAAGAAATCGTATTCACGGATTTTGTGTCTTGAAGAAGAAAAACCTGCGATTTTTTCGGTACTTTTTTGAATGAATTTTTTTCTGGAGAAATTTTTGACCGAATTCAGCTTAATTCCCTATAAAACACTCATTGAAAGTGATTTCATCTCGATTGAACAATAATTAAAAATTTACCTCGATTTTTATAACATTTTCAAAATCGACGTTTAACGGCCAAAGAAGCATACTTTGAGTATTTCTTCACTATTTTCAAATATGTTCACTGAAAGCATTATTTTTATACTTTTTGCTTTAATTCAAGCAAATGTAACGATATTCAATCAAAAAACTGTTAAAATTAAATTTTTCAATAAGAAATCGTTGTCACGGATTTTGTATCTTGAAGAAGAAAAACATGCGATTTTTTCGGTACTTTTTTGAATGCATTTTTTTCTGGAGAAATTTTTGACCGAATTCAGCTTAATTCCCTATAAAACACTCATTAAAAGTGATTTCATCTCGATTGAACAATAAACAAAAATGTACCTCGATTTTTAATAACATTTTCAAAATCGACGTTTCACGGCCAAAGAAGCATATTTTGAGTATTTCTTCACTATTTTCAAAAATAACCACTGAAACCATTATTTTTATACTTTTTGCTTTAATTCAAGCAAATGTAACGATATTCATTCAAAAAACTGTTAAAATTCAATTTTTCAATAAGAAATCGTTGTCACGGATTTTGTATCTTGAAGAAGAAAATCATGCGATTTTTTCGGTACTTTTTTGAATGAATTTTTTTCTGGAGAAATTTTTGACCAAATTCAGCTTAATTCCCTATAAAACACTCATTGAAAGTGATTTCATCTCGATTGAACAATAATTAAAAATTTACCTCGATTTTTAATAACATTTTCAAAATCGACGTTTCACGGCCAAAGAAGCATACTTTGAGTATTTCTTCCCTATTTTCAAATATGTTCACTGAAACCATTATTTTTATACTTTTTGCTTTAATTCAAGCAAATGTAACGATATTCATTCAAAAAACTGTTAAAATTCAATTTTTCAATAAGAAATCGTTGTCACGGATTTTGTATCTTGAAGAAGAAAATCATGCGATTTTTTCGGTACTTTTTTGATGAATTTTTTTCTGGAGAAATTTTTGACCGAATTCAGCTTAATTCCCTATAAAACACTCATTGAAAGTGATTTCATCTCGATTGAACAATAATTAAAAATTTACCTCGATTTTTATAACATTTTCAAAATCGACGTTTAACGGCCAAAGAAGCATACTTTGAGTATTTCTTCACTATTTTCAAATATGTTCACTGAAAGCATTATTTTTATACTTTTTGCTTTAATTCAAGCAAATGTAACGACATTCATTCAAAAAACTGTTAAAATTCAATTTTAAATAAGAAATCGTTGTCACGGATTTTGTATCTTGAAGAAAAAAAACATGCGATTTTTTCGGTACACTTTTGAATGCATTTTTTTCTGGAGAAATGTTTGACCAAATTCAGCTTAATTCCCTATAAAACACTCATTGAAAGTGATTTCATCTCGATTGAACAATAATTAAAACTTTACCTCGATTTTTAATAACATTTTCAAAATCGACGTTTCACGGCCAAAGAAGCTTACTTTGAGTATTTCTTCACTATTTTCAAATATATTCATTGAAACCATTATTTTTATACTTTTTGCTTTAATTCAAGCAATGTAACGATATTCATTCAAAAAACTGTTAAAATTCAATTTTCAATAAGAAATCGTTGTCACGGATGTTGTATCTTGAAGAAGAAAAACATGCGATTTTTTCGGTACTTTTTTGAATTCATTTTTTTCTGGAGAAATTTTTGACCGAATTCAGCTTAATTCCCTATTATTATTTTTGTAATTTTTGCGTTAATTCAAGCAAATGTAACGATATTCATTCAACAAACCGTTAAAATTCAATTTTAAATAAGAAATCGTTGTCACGGATTTTGTATCTTGAAGAAAAAAAACATGCGATTTTTTCGGTACACTTTTAAATGCATTTTTTTCTGGAGAAATGTTTGAACGAATTCAGCTTAATTCCCTATAAAACACTCATTAAAAGTGATTTCATCTCGATTGAATAATAATTAAAAATGTACCTCGATTTTAAATAACATTTTAAAAATCGACGTTTCACCGCCAACGAAGCATATTTTGAGTATTTCTTCAATATTTTCAAATATAACCACTGAAACCATTATTTTTGTAATTTTTGCGTTAATTCAAGCAAATGTAACGATATTCATTCAACAAACTGTTAAAATTCAATTTTAAATAAGAAATCGTTGTCACGGATTTTGTATCTTGAAGAAAAAAAACATGCGATTTTTTCGGTACACTTTTGAATGCATTTTTTTCTGGAGAAATGTTTGACCAAATTCAGCTTAATTCCCTATAAAACACTCATTGAAAGTGATTTCATCTCGATTGAACAATAATTAAAACTTTACCTCGATTTTTAATAACATTTTCAAAATCGACGTTTCACGGCCAAAGAAGCTTACTTTGAGTATTTCTTCACTATTTTCAAATATATTCATTGAAACCATTATTTTTATACTTTTTGCTTTAATTCAAGCAATGTAACGATATTCATTCAAAAAACTGTTAAAATTCAATTTTCAATAAGAAATCGTTGTCACGGATGTTGTATCTTGAAGAAGAAAAACATGCGATTTTTTCGGTACTTTTTTGAATTCATTTTTTTCTGGAGAAATTTTTGACCGAATTCAGCTTAATTCCCTATAAAACACTCAATAAAAGTGATTTCATCTCGATTGAACAATAAATAAAAATGTACCTCGATTTTTAATAACATTTTCAAAATCGACGTAACTAGGCCTAAGAAAAACATTTTGAGTATTTGTACACAATTTACAAATATATTCACTGAAACCATTATTTTTATACTTTTTGCTTTAATTCAAGCAAATGTAACGACATTCATTCAAAAAACTGTTAAAATTAAATTTTTCAATAAGAAATCGTTGTCACGGATTTTGTATCTTGAAGAAAAAAAACATGCGATTTTTTCGGTACACTTTTGAATGCATTTTTTTCTGGAGAAATGTTTGACCGAATTCAGCTTAATTCCCTATAAAACACTCATTGAAATTGATTTCATCTCGATTGAACAATAATTAAAAATTTACCTCGATTTTTAATAACATTTTCAAAATCGACGTTTCACTGCCAAAGAAGCTTACTTTGAGTATTTGTTCACTGTTTTCAAATATAACCACTGAAACCATTATTTTTGTAATTTTTGCGTTAATTCAAGCAAATGTAACGATATTCATTCAACAAACCGTTAAAATTCAATTTTAAATAAGAAATCGTTGTCACGGATTTTGTATCTTGAAGAAAAAAAACATGCGATTTTTTCGGTACTTTTTTGAATGCATTTTTTTCTGGAGAAATTTTTGACCGAATTCAGCTTATTTCCCTATAAAACACTCAATAAAAGTGATTTCATCTCGATTGAACAATAAATAAAAATGTACCTCGATTTTTAATAACATTTTCAAAATCGACGTAACTAGGCCTAAGAAAAACATTTTGAGTATTTGTACACAATTTACAAATATATTCACTGAAACCATTATTTTTATACTTTTTGCTTTAATTCAAGCAAATGTAACGACATTCATTCAAAAAACTGTTAAAATTAAATTTTTCAATAAGAAATCGTTGTCACGGATTTTGTATCTTGAAGAAAAAAAACATGCGATTTTTTCGGTACACTTTTGAATGCATTTTTTTCTGGAGAAATGTTTGACCGAATTCATCTTAATTCCCTATAAAACACTCATTGAAAGTGATTTCATCTCGATTGAACAATAATTAAAAATTTACCTCGATTTTTAATAACATTTTCAAAATCGACGTTTCACGGCCAAAGAAGCATATTTTGAGTATTTCTTCACTATTTTCAAAAATAACCACTGAAAGCATTATTTTTATACTTTTTGCTTTAATTCAAGCAAATGTAACGATATTCATTCAACAAACGGTTAAAATTCAATTTTAAATAAGAAATCGTTGTCACGGATTTTGTATCTTGAAGAAAAAAAACATACGATTTTTTTGGTACTTTTTTGAATGCATTTTTTTCTGGAGAAATTTTTGACCGAATTCAGCTCAATTCCCTATAAAACACTCAATTAAAGTGATTTCATCTCGATTGAACAATAAATAAAAATGTACCTCGATTTTTAATAACATTTTCAAAATCGACGTAACTCGGCCTAAGAAAAACATTTTGAGTATTTGTTCACTATTTACAAATATATTCACTGAAACCATTATTTTTATACTTTTTGCTTTAATTCAAGCAAATGTAACGATATTCATTCAAAAAACTGTTAAAATTCAATTTTTCAATAAGAAATCGTTGTCACGGATTTTGTATCTTGAAGAAGAAAAACATGCGATTTTTTCGGTACTTTTTTGAATGCATTTTTTTCTGGAGAAATTTTTGACCGAATTCAGCTTAATTCCCTATAAAACACTCATTAAAAGTGATTTCATCTCGATTGAACAATAAATAAAAATGTACCTCGATTTTTAATAACATTTCCAAAATCGACGTTTCACGGCCAAAGAAGCATATTTTGAGTATTTCTTCACAATTTTCAAATATAACCACTGAAACCATTATTTTTATACTTTTTGCTTTAATTCAAGCAATGTAACGATATTCATTCAAAAAACTGTTAAAATTCAATTTTCAATAAGAAATCGTTGTCACGGATTTTTTATCTTGAAGAAAAAAAACATGCGATTTTTTCGGTACACTTTTGAATGCATTTTTTTTTGGAGAAATGTTTGACCGAATTCAGCTTAATTCCCTATAAAACACTCTTTGAAAGTGATTTCATCTTGATAGAACAATAATTAAAAATTTACCTCGATTTTAAATAACATTTTAAAAATCGACGTTTCACCGCCAACGAAGCATATTTTGAGTATTTCTTCAATATTTTCAAATATAACCACTGAAACCATTATTTTTGTAATTTTTGCGTTAATTCAAGCAAATGTAACGATATTCATTCAACAAACTGTTAAAATTCAATTTTAAATAAGAAATCGTTGTCACGGATTTTGTATCTTGAAGAAAAAAAACATGCGATTTTTTCGGTACACTTTTGAATGCATTTTTTTCTGGAGAAATGTTTGACCAAATTCAGCTTAATTCCCTATAAAACACTCATTGAAAGTGATTTCATCTCGATTGAACAATAATTAAAAATTTACCTCGATTTTTAATAACATTTTCAAAATCGACGTTTCACGGCCAAAGAAGCATACTTTGAGTATTTCTTCCCTATTTTCAAATATGTTCACTGAAACCATTATTTTTATACTTTTTGCTTTAATTCAAGCAATGTAACGATATTCATTCAAAAAACTGTTAAAATTCAATTTTCAATAAGAAATCGTTGTCACGGATTTTTTATCTTGAAGAAAAAAAACATGCGATTTTTTCGGTACACTTTTGAATGCATTTTTTTTTGGAGAAATGTTTGACCGAATTCAGCTTAATTCCCTATAAAACACTCTTTGAAAGTGATTTCATCTTGATAGAACAATAATTAAAAATTTACCTCGATTTTAAATAACATTTTAAAAATCGACGTTTCACCGCCAACGAAGCATATTTTGAGTATTTCTTCAATATTTTCAAATATAACCACTGAAACCATTATTTTTGTAATTTTTGCGTTAATTCAAGCAAATGTAACGATATTCATTCAACAAACTGTTAAAATTCAATTTTAAATAAGAAATCGTTGTCACGGATTTTGTATCTTGAAGAAAAAAAACATGCGATTTTTTCGGTACACTTTTGAATGCATTTTTTTCTGGAGAAATGTTTGACCAAATTCAGCTTAATTCCCTATAAAACACTCATTGAAAGTGATTTCATCTCGATTGAACAATAATTAAAAATTTACCTCGATTTTTAATAACATTTTCAAAATCGACGTTTCACGGCCAAAGAAGCATACTTTGAGTATTTCTTCCCTATTTTCAAATATGTTCACTGAAACCATTATTTTTATACTTTTTGCTTTAATTCAAGCAATGTAACGATATTCATTCAAAAAACTGTTAAAATTCAATTTTCAGTAAGAAATCGTATTCACGGATTTTGTCTTGAAGAAGAAAAACCTGCGATGTTTTCGGTACTTTTTTGAATGAATTTTTTTCTGGAGAAATTTTTGACCGAATTCAGCTTAATTCCCTATAAAACACTCATTAAAAGTGATTTCATCTCGATTGAACAATAAATAAAAATGTACCTCGATTTTTAATAACATTTTCAAAATCGACGTTTCACGGCCAAAGAAGCATATTTTGAGTATTTCTTCACTATTTTCAAAAATAACCCCTGAAACCATTATTTTTATACTTTTTGCTTTAATTCAAGCAAATGTAACGATATTCAATCAAAAAACTGTTAAAATTAAATTTTTCAATAAGAAATCGTTGTCACGGATTTTGTATCTTGAAGAAGAAAAACATGCGATTTTTTCGGTACTTTTTTGAATGCATTTTTTTCTGGAGAAATTTTTGACCGAATTCAGCTTAATTCCCTATAAAACACTCATTAAAAGTGATTTCATCTCGATTGAACAATAAACAAAAATGTACCTCGATTTTTTATAACATTTTCAAAATCGACGTTTCACGGCCAAAGAAGCATATTTTGAGTATTTCTTCACTATTTTCAAAAATAACCACTGAAACCATTATTTTTATACTTTTTGCTTTAATTCAAGCAAATGTAACGATATTCATTCAAAAAACTGTTAAAATTCAATTTTTCAATAAGAAATCGTTGTCACGGATTTTGTATCTTGAAGATGAAAATCATGCGATTTTTTCGGTACTTTTTTGAATGAATTTTTTTCTGGAGAAATTTTTGACCGAATTCAGCTTAATTCCCTATAAAACACTCATTGAAAGTGATTTCATCTCGATTGAACAATAATTAAAAATTTACCTCGATTTTTAATAACATTTTCAAAATCGACGTTTAACGGCCAAAGAAGCATACTTTGAGTATTTCTTCACTATTTTCAAATATGTTCACTGAAAGCATTATTTTTATACTTTTTGCTTTAATTCAAGCAAATGTAACGATATTCAATCAAAAAACTGTTAAAATTAAATTTTTCAATAAGAAATCGTTGTCACGGATTTTGTATCTTGAAGAAGAAAAACATGCGATTTTTTCGGTACTTTTTTGAATGCATTTTTTTCTGGAGAAATTTTTGACCGAATTCAGCTTAATTCCCTATAAAACACTCATTAAAAGTGATTTCATCTCGATTGAACAATAAACAAAAATGTACCTCGATTTTTAATAACATTTTCAAAATCGACGTTTCACGGCCAAAGAAGCATATTTTGAGTATTTCTTCACTATTTTCAAAAATAACCACTGAAACCATTATTTTTATACTTTTTGCTTTAATTCAAGCAAATGTAACGATATTCATTCAAAAAACTGTTAAAATTCAATTTTTCAATAAGAAATCGTTGTCACGGATTTTGTATCTTGAAGAAGAAAATCATGCGATTTTTTCGGTACTTTTTTGAATGAATTTTTTTCTGGAGAAATTTTTGACCAAATTCAGCTTAATTCCCTATAAAACACTCATTGAAAGTGATTTCATCTCGATTGAACAATAATTAAAAATTTACCTCGATTTTTAATAACATTTTCAAAATCGACGTTTCACGGCCAAAGAAGCATACTTTGAGTATTTCTTCCCTATTTTCAAATATGTTCACTGAAACCATTATTTTTATATTTTTTGCTTTAATTCAAGCAAATGTAACGATATTCATTCAAAAAACTGTTAAAATTCAATTTTTCAATAAGAAATCGTTGTCACGGATTTTGTATCTTGAAGAAGAAAATCATGCGATTTTTTCGGTACTTTTTTGATGAATTTTTTTCTGGAGAAATTTTTGACCGAATTCAGCTTAATTCCCTATAAAACACTCATTGAAAGTGATTTCATCTCGATTGAACAATAATTAAAAATTTACCTCGATTTTTATAACATTTTCAAAATCGACGTTTAACGGCCAAAGAAGCATACTTTGAGTATTTCTTCACTATTTTCAAATATGTTCACTGAAAGCATTATTTTTATACTTTTTGCTTTAATTCAAGCAAATGTAACGATATTCAATCAAAAAACTGTTAAAATTCAATTTTTCAATAAGAAATCGTTGTCACGGATTTTGTATCTTGAAGAAGAAAATCATGCGATTTTTTCGGTACTTTTTTGAATGAATTTTTTTCTGGAGAAATTTTTGACCGAATTCAGCTTAATTCCCTATAAAACACTCATTGAAAGTGATTTCATCTCGATTGAACAATAATTAAAAATTTACCTCGATTTTTAATAACATTTTCAAAATCGACGTTTAACGGCCAAAGAAGCATACTTTGAGTATTTCTTCACTATTTTCAAATATGTTCACTGAAAGCATTATTTTTATACTTTTTGCTTTAATTCAAGCAAATGTAACGATATTCAATCAAAAAACTGTTAAAATTAAATTTTTCAATAAGAAATCGTTGTCACGGATTTTGTATCTTGAAGAAGAAAAACATGCGATTTTTTCGGTACTTTTTTGAATGCATTTTTTTCTGGAGAAATTTTTGACCGAATTCAGCTTAATTCCCTATAAAACACTCATTGAAAGTGATTTCATCTCGATTGAACAATAAACAAAAATGTACCTCGATTTTTAATAACATTTTCAAAATCGACGTTTCACGGCCAAAGAAGCATATTTTGAGTATTTCTTCACTAGTTTCAAAAATAACCACTGAAACCATTATTTTTATACTTTTTTCTTTAATTCAAGCAAATGTAACGATATTCATTCAAAAAACTGTTAAAATTCAATTTTTCAATAAGAAATCGTTGTCACGGATTTTGTATCTTGAAGAAGAAAATCATGCGATTTTTTCGGTACTTTTTTGAATGAATTTTTTTCTGGAGAAATTTTTGACCGAATTCAGCTTAATTCCCTATAAAACACTCATTGAAAGTGATTTCATCTCGATTGAACAATAAATAAATATGTACCTCGATTTTTAATAACATTTTCAAAATCGACGTAACTCGGCCTAAGGAAAACATTTTGAGTATTTGTTCACTGTTTTCAAATATAACCACTGAAACCATTATTTTTGTAATTTTTGCTTTAATTCAAGCAAATGTAACGATATTCATTCAAAAAACTGTTAAAATTCAATTTTTCAATAAGAAATCGTTGTCACGGATTTTGTATCTTGAAGAAGAAAAACATGCGATTTTTTTCGGTACTTTTTTGAATGCTTTTTTTTCAGGACAAATTTTTGACCGAATTCAGCTTAATTCCCTATAAAACACTCATTGAAAGAGATTTCATCTCGATTGAACAATAATTAAAAATTTACCTCGATTTTTAATAACATTTTCAAAATCGACGTTTCACGGCCAAAGAAGCATACTTTGAGTATTTCTTCACTATTTTCAAATATATTCATTGAAACCATTATTTTTATAATTTTTGCTTTAATTCAAGCAATGTAACGATATTCATTCAAAAAACTGTTAAAATTCAATTTTCAATAAGAAATCGTATTCACGGATTTTGTGTCTTGAAGAAGAAAAACCTGCGATTTTTTCGGTACTTTTTTGAATGAATTTTTTTCTGGAGAAATTTTTGACCGAATTCAGCTTAATTCCCTATAAAACACTCATTGAAAGTGATTTCATCTCGATTGAACAATAATTAAAAATTTACCTCGATTTTTAATAACATTTTCAAAATCGACGTTTAACGGCCAAAGAAGCATACTTTGAGTATTTCTTCACTATTTTCAAATATGTTCACTGAAAGCATAATTTTTATACTTTTTGCTTTAATTCAAGCAAATGTAACGATATTCAATCAAAAAACTGTTAAAATTAAATTTTTCAATAAGAAATCGTTGTCACTGATTTTGTATCTTGAAGAAGAAAAACATGCGATTTTTTCGGTACTTTTTTGAATGCATTTTTTTCTGGAGAAATTTTTGACCGAATTCAGCTTAATTCCCTATAAAACACTCATTAAAAGTGATTTCATCTCGATTGAACAATAAACAAAAATGTACCTCGATTTTTAATAACATTTTCAAAATCGACGTTTCACGGCCAAAGAAGCATATTTTGAGTATTTCTTCACTATTTTCAAAAATAACCACTGAAACCATTATTTTTATACTTTTTGCTTTAATTCAAGCAAATGTAACGATATTCATTCAAAAAACTGTTAAAATTCAATTTTTCAATAAGAAATCGTTGTCACGGATTTTGTATCTTGAAGAAGAAAATCATGCGATTTTTTCGGTACTTTTTTGAATGAATTTTTTTCTGGAGAAATTTTTGACCGAATTCAGCTTAATTCCCTATAAAACACTCATTGAAAGTGATTTCATCTCGATTGAACAATAAATAAAAATGTACCTCGATTTTTAATAACATTTTCAAAATCGACGTAACTCGGCCTAAGGAAAACATTTTGAGTATTTGTTCACTGTTTTCAAATATAACCACTGAAACCATTATTTTTGTAATTTTTGCGTTAATTCAAGCAAATGTAACGATATTCATTCAAAAAACTGTTAAAATTCAATTTTCAATAAGAAATCGTTGTCACGGATTTTGTATCTTGAAGAAAAAAAACATGCGATTTTTTCGGTACACTTTAGAATGCATTTTTTTTGGAGAAATGTTTGACCGAATTCACCTTAATTCCCTATAAAACACTCATTAAAAGTGATTTCATCTCGATTGAACAATAAACAAAAATGTACCTCGATTTTTAATAACATTTTCAAAATCGACGTTTCACGGCCAAAGAAGCATATTTTGAGTATTTCTTCACTATTTTCAAAAATAACCACTGAAACCATTATTTTTATACTTTTTGCTTTAATTCAAGCAAATGTAACGATATTCATTCAAAAAACTGTTAAAATTCAATTTTTCAATAAGAAATCGTTGTCACGGATTTTGTATCTTGAAGAAGAAAATCATGCGATTTTTTCGGTACTTTTTTGAATGAATTTTTTTCTGGAGAAATTTTTGACCGAATTCAGCTTAATTCCCTATAAAACACTCATTGAAAGTGATTTCATCTCGATTGAACAATAAATAAAAATGTACCTCGATTTTTAATAACATTTTCAAAATCGACGTAACTCGGCCTAAGGAAAACATTTTGAGTATTTGTTCACTGTTTTCAAATATAACCACTGAAACCATTATTTTTGTAATTTTTGCGTTAATTCAAGCAAATGTAACGATATTCATTCAAAAAACTGTTAAAATTCAATTTTCAATAAGAAATCGTTGTCACGGATTTTGTATCTTGAAGAAAAAAAACATGCGATTTTTTCGGTACACTTTAGAATGCATTTTTTTTGGAGAAATGTTTGACCGAATTCACCTTAATTCCCTATAAAACACTCTTTGAAAGTGATTTCATCTTGATTGAACAATAATTAAAAATTTACCTCGATTTTTAATAACATTTTCAAAATAGACGTTTCACGGCCAAAGAAGCATACTTTGAGTATTTCTTCACTATTTTCAAATATGTTCACTGAAACCATTATTTTTATACTTTTTGCTTTAATTCAAGCAATGTAACGATATTCATTCAAAAAACTGTTAAAATTCAATTTTCAGTAAGAAATCGTATTCACGGATTTTGTGTCTTGAAGAAGAAAAACCTGCGATTTTTTCGGTACTTTTTTGAATGAATTTTTTTCTGGAGAAATTTTTGACCGAATTCAGCTTAATTCCCTATAAAACACTCATTGAAAGTGATTTCATCTCGATTGAACAATAAATAAAAATGTACCTCGATTTTTAATAACATTATCAAAATCGACGTAACTCGGCCTAAGGAAAACATTTTGAGTATTTGTTCACTGTTTTCAAATATAACCACTGAAACCATTATTTTTGTAATTTTTGCTTTAATTCAAGCAAATGTAACGATATTCAATCAAAATACTGTTAAAATTAAATTTTTCAATAAGAAATCGTTGTCACGGATTTTGTATCTAGAAGAAGAAAAACATGCGATTTTTTCGGTACTTTTTTGAATGCATTTTTTTCTGGAGAAATTTTTGACCGAATTCTGTTTAATTCCCTATAAAACACTCATTGAAAGTGATTTCATCTCGATTGAACAATAATTAAAAATTTACCTCGATTTTTAATAAGATTTTAAAAATCGACGTTTCACGGCCAAAGAAGCATACTTTGAGTATTTCTTCACTATTTTCAAATATATTCACTGAAACCATTATTTTTATACTTTTTGCTTTAATTCAAGCAAATGTAACGATATTCAATCAAAAAACTGTTAAAATTAAATTTTTCAATAAGAAATCGTTGTCACGGATTTTGTGTCTTGAAGAAGAAAAACATGCGATTTTTTCGGTACTTTTTTGAATGCATTTTTTTCTGGAGAAATTTTTGACCGAATTCAGCTTAATTCCCTATAAAACACTCATTAAAAGTAATTTCATCTCGATTGAACAATAAATAAAAATGTACCTCGATTTTTAATAACATTTTCAAAATCGACGTAACTCGGCCAAAGAAAAACATTTTGAGCATTTCTTCACTATTTTCAAATATAACCACTGAAACCATTATTTTTGTAATTTTTGCCTTAATTCAAGCAAATGTAACGATATTCATTCAACAGCCTGTTAAAATTCAATTTTAAATAAGAAATCGTTGTCACGGATTTTGTATCTTGAAGAGAAAAAACATGCGATTTTTTCGGTACACTTTTAAATGCATTTTTTTCTGGAGAAATGTTTGACCGAATACAGCTTAATTCCCTCTAAAACACTCAATAAAAGTGATTTCATCTCGATTGAACAATAATTAAAAATGTAGCTCGATTTTTAATAACATTTTCAAAATCGACGTTTCACCGCCAACGAAGCATATTTTGAGTATTTCTTCAATATTTTCAAATATAACCACTGAAACCATTATTTTTGTAATTTTTGCGTTAATTCAAGCAAATGTAACGATATTCATTCAACAAACTGTTAAAATTCAATTTTAAATAAGAAATCGTTGTCACGGATTTTGTATCTTGAAGAAGAAAAACATGCGATTTTTTTGGTACACTTTTGAATGCATTTTTTTCTGGAGAAATGTTTGACCGAATTCAGCTTAATTCCCTATAAAACACTCATTGAAAGTGATTTCATCTCGATTGAACAATAATTAAAAATGTTCCTCGATTTTTAATAACATTTTCAAAATCGTTGAGCCCTCCCGGGAGCGGTGTTGTGACGCCTCAGATGTAACGTAAAATATCAGAGTTTTTCCACAATACCTGACGAACATTTAATTTTTGGGCTTCCGTGGCGCAATGGTTAGCGCGTTCAGCTGTTAATCGAAAGATTGGTGGTTCGAGCACACCCGGGAGAGGTGTTGTGTGGTCTCAGATGTAGCGTAAAAAGTCAAAACTTTTCCACAATACGTGACAACCATTTAATTTCTGAGCTTCCGTGGCTCAATGGTTAGCGCGTTCGGCTGTTAACAAATAGGTTGTTGGTTCGAGCCCATCCGGGAGCGGTGTTGTGACGTCTCAGATGTGACGTAAAAAGTCAAGGTTTTTCCAAAATACCTGACGACCATTTAATTTTTGGGCTTCCGTGGCGCAATGGTTAGCGCGTTCAGCTGCTATTCAGAAGACTGGTGGTTTGAGCCCTCCCGGGAGCGTTGTTGTGACGTCTCAGATGTAACGTAAAATGTCAGAGTTTTTCCACAATCCCTGACGAACATTCAATTTTTTGGCTTCCGTGGCGCAATGGTTAGCGCGTTCAGCTGTTAATCGAAAGGTTGGTGGTTCGAGCCCACCCGGGAGAGGTGTTGTACGGTCTCAGATGTAGCGGAAAAAGTCAAAACATTTCCACAATACGTGACAACCATTTAATTTCAGAGCTTCCGTGGCTCAATGGTTAGCGCGTTCGGCTGTTAACAAATAGGTTGGTGGTTCGAGCCCATCCGGGAGCGGTGTTGTGTGATCTCAAATGTAACGTAGAAAGCCAAAGTTTTTCCACAATACCTGACGACCATTTAATTTTTGGGCGTCCGTGGCGCAATTGGATAGCGCGTTCAGCTGTTATTCAAAAGGCTGGTGGTTCGAGCCCACCCGGGAGCGGTGTTGTGTGATCTCAAATGTAACGTAGAAAGCCAAAGTTTTTCCACAATACCTGACGACCATTTAATTTTTGGGCTTCCGTGGCTCAATGGTTAGCGCGTTCGGCTGTTAACCAATAGGTTGGTGGTTCGAGCCCATCCGGGAGCGGTGTTGTGACGTCTCAATGTGAAGTAAAATCAAGGTTTTTCCACAATACCTGACGAATATTTTATTTTTGGGCTTCCGTGGTGCAATGGTTAGCGCGCTCAGCTGTTATTCAAAAGGCTGGTGGTTCGAGCCCACCCGGGAGCGGTGTTGTGTGATCTCAAATGTAACGTAGAAAGCCAAAGTTTTTCCACAATACCTGACGACCATTTAATTTTTGGGCTTCCGTGGCGCAATGGTTAGCACGTTCGGCTGTTAACGAATAGGTTGGTGGTTCGAGCCCATCCGGGAGCGGTGTTGTGGGATCTCAAAAGTAACGTAGAAAGCCAAAGTTTTTGCACAATAAATGACGACCATTTAATTTTTGGGCTTCCGTGGCGCAATGGTTAGCGCGTTCGGCTGTTAACCGACTGAAAGGTTGGTGGTTCGAGTCCATCTGGGAGCGGTGTTGTGAGGTCTCAGATGTAACGTAAAAAGTCAAGGTTTTTCCACAATACCTGACGACCATTTAATTTATGGGCTTCCGTGGCGCAATGGTTAGCACGTTCAGCTGCTATTCAGAAGACTGGTTGTTTGAGCCCTCCCTGGAGCGGTGTTGTGACGTCTCAGACGTAGCGTGAAAAGTCAAAACTTTTCCACAATACCTGACAACCTTTTAATTTCTTGGCTTCCGTGGCGCAATGGTTAGCGCGTTCGGCTGTTAACCAATAGGTTAGTGGTTCGAGCCCACCCGGGAGCGGTGTTGTGTGATCTCAAATGTAACGTAGAAAGCCAAAGTTTTTCCACAATACCTGACGACCATTTATTTTTTGGGCTTCCGTGGCGCAATGGTTAGCACGTTCGGCTGTTAACGAATAGGTTGGTGGTTCGAGCCCATCCAGGAGCGGTGTTGTGGGATCTCAAATGTAACGTAGAAAGCCAAAGTTTTTGCACAATAAATGACGACCATTTAATTTTTGGGCTTCCGTGGCGCAATAGTTAGCGCGTTCGGCTGTTAACCAATAGGTTGGTGGTTCGAGCCCATCCGGGAGCGGTGTTGTGACGTCTCAATGTGAAGTAAAATCAAGATTTTTCCACAATACCTGACGAATATTTTATTTTTGGGCTTCCGTGGTGCAATGGTTAGCGCGCTCAGCTGTTATTCAAAAGGCTGGTGGTTCGAGCCCACCCGGGAGCGGTGTTGTGTGATCTCAAATGTAACGTAGAAAGCCAAAGTTTTTCCACAATACCTGACGACCATTTAATTTTTGGGCTTCCGTGGCGCAATGGTTAGCACGTTCGGCTGTTAACGAATAGGTTGGTGGTTCGAGCCCATCCGGGAGCGGTGTTGTGGGATCTCAAATGTAACGTAGAAAGCCAAAGTTTTTGCACAATAAATGACGACCATTTAATTTTTGGGCTTCCGTGGCGCAATGGTTAGCGCGTTCGGCTGTTAACCGACTGAAAGGTTGGTGGTTCGAGTCCATCTGGGAGCGGTGTTGTGAGGTCTCAGATGTAACGTAAAAAGTCAAGGTTTTTCCACAATACCTGACGACCATTTAATTTATGGGCTTCCGTGGCGCAATGGTTAGCACGTTCAGCTGCTATTCAGAAGACTGGTTGTTTGAGCCCTCCCTGGAGCGGTGTTGTGACGTCTCAGACGTAGCGTGAAAAGTCAAAACTTTTCCACAATACCTGACAACCTTTTAATTTCTTGGCTTCCGTGGCGCAATGGTTAGCGCGTTCGGCTGTTAACCAATAGGTTAGTGGTTCGAGCCCACCCGGGAGCGGTGTTGTGTGATCTCAAATGTAACGTAGAAAGCCAAAGTTTTTCCACAATACCTGACGACCATTTATTTTTTGGGCTTCCGTGGCGCAATGGTTAGCACGTTCGGCTGTTAACGAATAGGTTGGTGGTTCGAGCCCATCCAGGAGCGGTGTTGTGGGATCTCAAATGTAACGTAGAAAGCCAAAGTTTTTGCACAATAAATGACGACCATTTAATTTTTGGGCTTCCGTGGCGCAATAGTTAGCGCGTTCGGCTGTTAACCAATAGGTTGGTGGTTCGACCCCATCCGGGAGCGGTGTTGTGAGGTCTCAGATGTGACGTAAAAAGTCAAGGTTTTTACACAATACCTGACGAGCATTTAACTTTTGGGCTTCCGTGGCGCAATGGTTAGCGCGTTCGGCTGTTAACCAATAGGTTGGTGGTTCGAGCCCATCCGGGAGCGGTGTTGTGAGGTCTCAGATGTGACGTAAAAAGTCAAGGTTTTTACACAATACCTAACGAGCATTTAACTTTTGGGCTTCCGTGGCGCAATGGTTAGCGCGTTCGGCTGTTAACCAATAGGTTGGTGGTTCGAGCCCATCCGGGAGCGGTGTTGTGAGGTCTCAGATGTGACGTAAAAAGTCAAGGTTTTTACACAATACCTGACGAGCATTTAACTTTTGTGCTTCCGTGGCGCAATGGTTAGCGCGTTCGGCTGTTAACCAATAGGTTGGTGGTTCGAGCCCATCCGGGAGCGGTGTTGTGAGGTCTCAGATGTAACGTAAGAAGTCAAGGTTTTTACACAATACCTGACGAGTATTTAACTTTTGTGCTTCCGTGGCGCAATGGTTAGCGCGTTCGGCTGTTAACCAATAGGTTGGTGGTTCGAGCCCATCCGGGAGCGGTGTTGTGAGGTCTCAGATGTGACGTAAAAAGTCAAGTTTTTTGCACAATACCTGACGAGTATTTAGGTTTTGGGCTTCCGTGGCGCAATGGTTAGCGCGTTCGGCTGTTAAGCAATAGGTTGGTGGTTCGAGCCCATCCGGGAGCGGTGTTGTGAGGTCTCAGATGTGACGTAAAAAGTCAAGGTTTTTACACAATACCTGACGAGCATTTAAATTTTGGGCTTCCTTGGCGCAATGGTTAGCGCGTTCGGCTGTTAACCAATAGGTTGGTGGTTCGAGCCCACCCGGGAGCGGTGTTGTGTGATCTCAAATGTAACGTAGAAAGCCAAAGTTTTTCCACAATACCTGACGACCATTTAATTTTTGGGCTTCCGTGGCGCAATGGTTAGCACGTTCGGCTGTTAACCAATAGGTTGGTGGTTCGAGCCCATCCGGGAGCGGTGTTGTGAGGTCTCAGATGTGACGTAAAAAGTCAAGGTTTTTACATAATACCTGACGAGCATTTAACTTTTGGGCTTCCGTGGCGCAATGGTTAGCGCGTTCGGCTGTTAACCAATAGGTTGGTGGTTCGAGCCCATCCGGGAGCGGTGTTGTGAGGTCTCAGATGTGACGTAAAAAGTCAAGGTTTTTACACAATACCTGACGAGCATTTAACTTTTGTGCTTCCGTGGCGCAATGGTTAGTGCGTTCGGCTGTTAACCAATAGGTTGGTGGTTCGAGCCCATCCGGGAGCGGTGTTGTGAGGTCTCAGATGTAACGTAAGAAGTCAAGGTTTTTACACAATACCTGACGAGTATTTAACTTTTGGGCTTCCGTGGCGCAATGGTTAGCGCGTTCGGCTGTTAACCAATAGGTTGGTGGTTCGAGCCCTTCCGGGAGCGGTGTTGTGAGGTCTCAGATGTGACGTAAAAGGTCAAGGTTTTTACACAATACCTGACGAGCATTTAATTTTTGAGATTCCGTGGCGCAATGGTTAGCGCGTTCAGCTGGTAATCGAAAGGTTGGTGGTTCGAGCCCACCCGGGAAAGGTGTTGTGGGGTCTCAAATGTAACGTAGAAAGCCAAAGTTTTTCCACAACACCTGACAACCATTTAATTTCTGAGCTTCCGTGGCTCAATGGTTAGCGCGTTCGGCTGTTAACCAATAGGTTGGTGGTTCGAGCCCATCCGGGAGCCGTGTTGTGAGGTCTCAGATGTGACGTAAGAAGTCAAGGTTTTTACACAATACCTGACGAGTATTTAACTTTTGGGCTTCCGTGGCGCAATGGTTAGCGCGTTCGGCTGTTAACCAATAGGTTGGTGGTTCGAGCCCATCCGGGAGCGGTGTTGTGAGGTCTCAGATGTGACGTAAAAAGTCAAGTTTTTTGCACAATACCTGACGAGTATTTAGGTTTTGGGCTTCCGTGGCGCAATGGTTAGCGCGTTCGGCTGTTAAGCAATAGGTTGGTGGTTCGAGCCCATCCGGGAGCGGTGTTGTGAGGTCTCAGATGTGACGTAAAAAGTCAAGGTTTTTACACAATACCTGACGAGCATTTAAATTTTGGGCTTCCTTGGCGCAATGGTTAGCGCGTTCGGCTGTTAACCAATAGGTTGGTGGTTCGAGCCCACCCGGGAGCGGTGTTGTGTGATCTCAAATGTAACGTAGAAAGCCAAAGTTTTTCCACAATACCTGACGACCATTTAATTTTTGGGCTTCCGTGGCGCAATGGTTAGCACGTTCGGCTGTTAACCAATAGGTTGGTGGTTCGAGCCCATCCGGGAGCGGTGTTGTGAGGTCTCAGATGTGACGTAAAAAGTCAAGGTTTTTACATAATACCTGACGAGCATTTAACTTTTGGGCTTCCGTGGCGCAATGGTTAGCGCGTTCGGCTGTTAACCAATAGGTTGGTGGTTCGAGCCCATCTGGGAGCGGTGTTGTGAGGTCTCAGATGTGACGTAAAAAGTCAAGGTTTTTACACAATACCTGACGAGCATTTAACTTTTGTGCTTCCGTGGCGCAATGGTTAGCGCGTTCGGCTGTTAACCAATAGGTTGGTGGTTCGAGCCCATCCGGGAGCGGTGTTGTGAGGTCTCAGATGTGACGTAAAAGGTCAAGGTTTTTACACAATACCTGACGAGCATTTAATTTTTGAGATTCCGTGGCGCAATGGTTAGCGCGTTCAGCTGGTAATCGAAAGGTTGGTGGTTCAAGCCCACCCGGGAAAGGTGTTGTGGGGTCTCAAATGTAACGTAGAAAGCCAAAGTTTTTCCACAACACCTGACAACCATTTAATTTCTGAGCTTCCGTGGCTCAATGGTTAGCGCGTTCGGCTGTTAACCAATAGGTTGGTGGTTCGAGCCCATCCGGGAGCGGTGTTGTGAGGTCTCAGATGTGACGTAAAAAGTCAAGGTTTTTACACAATACCTGACGAGTATTTAACTTTTGGGCTTCCGTGGCGCAATGGTTAGCGCGTTCAGCTGTTAATCGAAAGGTTGGTGGTTCGAGCCCATCCGGGAGAGGTGTTGTGGGGTCTCAAATGTAACGTAGAAAGCCAAAGTTTTTCCACAACACCTGACAACCATTTAATTTCTGAGCTTCCGTGGCTCAATGGTTAGCGCGTTCGGCTGTTAACCAATAGGTTGGTGGTTCGAGCCCATCCGGGAGCGGTGTTGTGAGGTCTCAGATGTGACGTAAAAAGTCAAGGTTTTGACACAATACCTGACGAGCATTTAACTTTTGGGCTTCCGTGGCGCAATGGGTAGCGCGTTCGGCTGTTAACCAATAGGTTGGTGGTTTGAGCCCATCCGGGAGCGGTGTTGTGAGGTCTCAGATGTGACGTAAGTAGTCAAGGTTTTTACATAATACCTGACGAGTTATAACTTTTGGGCTTCCGTGGCGCAATGGTTAGCGCGTTCGGCTGTTAACCAATAGGTTGGTGGTTCGAGCCCATCCGGGAGCGGTGTTGTGAGGTCTCAGATGTGACGTAAAAAGTCAAGTTTTTTGCACAATACCTGACGAGCATTTAGGTTTTGGGCTTCCGTGGCGCAATGGTTAGCGCGTTCGGCTGTTAAGCAATAGGTTGGTGGTTCGAGCCCATCCGGGAAAGGTGTTGTGGGGTCTCAAATGTAACGTACAAAGCCAAAGTTTTTCCACAATACCTGACGACCATTTAATTTTTGGGCTTCCGTGGCGCAATGGTTAGCGCGTTCGGCTGTTAACCAATAGGTTGGTGGTTCGAGCCCATCCGGGAGCGGTGTTGTGAGGTCTCAGATGTGACGTAAAAAGTCAAGGTTTTCCACAATACCTGACAACCATTTAATTTCTGAGCTTCCGTGGCTCAATGGTTAGCGCGTTCGGCTGTTAACCAATAGGTTGGTGGTTCGACCCCATCCGGGAGCGGTGTTGTGTGATCTCAAATGTAACGTAGAAAGCCAAAGTTTTTCCACAATACCTGACGACCATTTAATTTTTGGGCTTCCGTGGCGCAATGGTTAGCACGTTCGGCTTTTAACCAATAGATTGGTGGTTCGAGCCCATCCGGGAGCGGTGTTGTGAGGTCTCAGATGTGACGTAAAAAGTCAAGGTTTTCCACAATACCTGACAACCATTTAATTTCTGAGCTTCCGTGGCTCAATGGTTAGCGCGTTCGGCTGTTAACTAATAGGTTGGTGGTTCGAGCCCATCCGGGAGCGGTGTTGTGAGGTCTCAGATGTGACGTAAAAAGTCAAGGTTTTTACATAATACCTGACGAGCATTTAACCTTTGGGCTTCCGTGGCGCAATGGTTAGCACGTTCGGCTTTTAACCAATAGATTGGTGGTTCGAGCCCATCCGGGAGCGGTGTTGTGAGGTCTCAGATGTGACGTAAAAAGTCAAGGTTTTCCACAATACCTGACAACCATTTAATTTCTGAGCTTCCGTGGCTCAATGGTTAGCGCGTTCGGCTGTTAACCAATAGGTTGGTGGTTCGACCCCATCCGGGAGCGGTGTTGTGTGATCTCAAATGTAACGTAGAAAGCCAAAGTTTTTCCACAATACCTGACGACCATTTAATTTTTGGGCTTCCGTGGCGCAATGGTTAGCACGTTCGGCTTTTAACCAATAGATTGGTGGTTCGAGCCCATCCGGGAGCGGTGTTGTGAGGTCTCAGATGTGACGTGAAAAGTCAAGGTTTTCCACAATACCTGACAACCATTTAATTTCTGAGCTTCCGTGGCTCAATGGTTAGCGCGTTCGGCTGTTAACCAATAGGTTGGTGGTTCGACCCCATCCGGGAGCGGTGTTGTGAGGTCTCAGATGTGACGTAAAAAGTCAAGGTTTTCCACAATACCTGACAACCATTTAATTTCTGAGCTTCCGTGGCTCAATGGTTAGCGCGTTCGGCTGTTAACCAATAGGTTGGTGGTTCGACCCCATCCGGGAGCGGTGTTGTGTGATCTCAAATGTAACGTAGAAAGCCAAAGTTTTTCCACAATACCTGACGACCATTTAATTTTTGGGCTTCCGTGGCGCAATGGTTAGCACGTTCGGCTTTTAACCAATAGATTGGTGGTTCGAGCCCATCCGGGAGCGGTGTTGTGAGGTCTCAGATGTGACGTAAAAAGTCAAGGTTTTCCACAATACCTGACAACCATTTAATTTCTGAGCTTCCGTGGCTCAATGGTTAGCGCGTTCGGCTGTTAACTAATAGGTTGGTGGTTCGAGCCCATCCGGGAGCGGTGTTGTGAGGTCTCAGATGTGACGTAAAAAGTCAAGGTTTTTACATAATACCTGACGAGCATTTAACCTTTGGGCTTCCGTGGCGCAATGGTTAGCACGTTCGGCTTTTAACCAATAGATTGGTGGTTCGAGCCCATCCGGGAGCGGTGTTGTGAGGTCTCAGATGTGACGTAAAAAGTCAAGGTTTTCCACAATACCTGACAACCATTTAATTTCTGAGCTTCCGTGGCTCAATGTTTAGCGCGTTCGGCTGTTAACCAATAGGTTGGTGGTTCGACCCCATCCGGGAGCGGTGTTGTGTGATCTCAAATGTAACGTAGAAAGCCAAAGTTTTTCCACAATACCTGACGACCATTTAATTTTTGGGCTTCCGTGGCGCAATGGTTAGCACGTTCGGCTTTTAACCAATAGATTGGTGGTTCGAGCCCATCCGGGAGCGGTGTTGTGAGGTCTCAGATGTGACGTAAAAAGTCAAGGTTTTCCACAATACCTGACAACCATTTAATTTCTGAGCTTCCGTGGCTCAATGGTTAGCGCGTTCGGCTGTTAACCAATAGGTTGGTGGTTCGACCCCATCCGGGAGCGGTGTTGTGAGGTCTCAGATGTGACGTAAAAAGTCAAGGTTTTTACATAATACCTGACGAGCATTTAACCTTTGGGCTTCCGTGGCGCAATGGTTAGCGCGTTCGGCTGTTAACTAATAGGTTGGTGGTTCGAGCCCATCCGGGAGCGGTGTTGTGAGGTCTCAGATGTGACGTAAAAAGTCAAGGTTTTTACACAATACCTAACGAGCATTTAACTTTTGGGCTTCCGTGGCGCAATGGTTAGTGCGTTCGGCTGTTAACCAATAGGTTGGTGGTTCGAGCCCATCCGGGAGCGGTGTTGTGAGGTCTCAGATGTGACGTAAAAGTCAAGGTTTTTACACAATACCTGACGAGCATTTAATTTTTGGGATTCCGTGGCGCAATGGTTAGCGCGTTCAGCTGCTAATCGAAAGGTTGGTGGTTCGAGCCCACTCGGGAGAGGTGTTGTGGGGTCTCAAATGTAACGTAGAAAGCCAAAGTTTTTACACAACACCTGACAACCATTAAATTTCTGAGCTTCCGTGGCTCAATGGTTAGCGCGTTCGGCTGTTAACCAATAGGTTGGTGGTTCGAGCCCATCCGGGAGCGGTGTTGTGAGGTCTCAGATGTAACGTAGAAAGCCAATGTTTTTACACAATACCTGACGAGCATTTAAATTTTGGGTTTCCTTGGCGCAATGGTTAGCGCGTTCGGCTGTTAACCAATAGGTTGGTGGTTCGAGCCCACCCGGGAGCGGTGTTGTGTGATCTCAAATGTAACGTAGAAAGCCAATGTTTTTCCACAATACCTGACGACCATTTAATTTTTGGGCTTCCGTGGCGCAATGGTTAGCACGTTCGGCTGTTAACCAATAGGTTGGTGGTTCGAGCTCATCCGGGAGCGGTGTTGTGAGGTCTCAGATGTGACGTAAAAAGTCAAGGTTTTCCACAATACCTGACAACCATTTCATTTCTGAGCTTCCGTGGCTCAATGGTTAGCGCGTTCGGCTGTTAACCAAAAGGTTGGTGGTTCGAGCCCACCCGGGAGCGGTGTTGTGGGATCTGAAATGTAACGTAGAAAGCCAAAGTTTTTGCACAATAAATGACGACCATTTAATTTTTGGGCTTCCGTGGCGCAATGGTTAGCGCGTTCGGCTGTTAACCCATAGGGTGGTGGTTCGACCCCATCCGGGAGCGGTGTTGTGAGGTCTCAGATGTGACGTAAAAAATCAAGGTTTTTACATAATACCTGACGAGCGTTTAACTTTTGGGCTTCCGTGGCGCAATGGTTAGCGCGTTCGGCTGTTAACCAATAGGTTGGTGGTTCGAGCCCATCCGGGAGCGGTGTTGTGAGGTCTCAGATGTGACGTAAAAAGTCAAGGTTTTTACACAATACCTGACGAGCATTTAACTTTTGGGCTTCCGTGGCGCAATGGTTAGCGCGTTCGGCTGTTAACCAATAGGTTGGTGGTTCGAGCCCATCCGGGAGCGGTGTTGTGGGATCTCAAATGTAACGTAGAAAGCCAAAGTTTTTGCACAATAAATGACGACCATTTAATTTTTGGGCTTCCGTGGCGCAATGGTTAGCGCGTTCGGCTGTTAACCAGTAGGTTGGTGGTTCGACCCCATCCGGGAGCGGTGTTGTGAGGTCTCAGATGTGACGTAAAAAGTCAAGGTTTTTACACAATACCTGACGAGCATTTAACTTTTGGGCTTCCGTGGCGCAATGGTTAGCGCGTTCGGCTGTTAACCAATAGGTTGGTGGTTCGAGCCCATCCGGGAGCGGTGTTGTGAGGTCTCAGATGTGACGTAACAAGTTGGGAAAACCAAAATATTACCTCTCCGAGTCAAGAGAAGGACTACCTTAAAACTTATTTACCCAGTTATGGAAATGTTTCTTTTTTTTTATGAACAAATACTGAAGTTAAAATTTATGAAATATTAAAGCAGTATACAAAGCATAGAAAATATACTGTAAATCAGACGACATTTTACATCCAATAAGGATATACTTGTACACATTAAAATCATCCGATGGGGGAAAAACGGGAAATGAAGAGATAAAACTTTGGAGGGATATTACCTTTACGTGTTTGTAAAGGCCCAATTTGCTACTCCTCAACTGTATACCCTCTATGTTCAAAGCCATATTCACAACAGGGTTGCCATGTAAACACTATCCTCTCCTTTCACCTCAACAATTTTCTTAGTTTGTCAACATGACGATTAAAGTTACATAACACCAAAGCTAATTTGTGGCTACACACACTGAAAGTAAACGTGCACCATTAAAATCATGATAACACGAAGCTATAATCCGATTACGATCAGACCTTTCACTGATCTGGGCTGCGTTCAGCAGAGCTCACCAAAAAAGACAGCGGATTTTGGAAAACGTTTACCGGTGAGATCTGTCGTCATAGCTTTTCTCCGGTCATCGGTGTTTTAAAAATGAAGCTAGCACAATAAAGCGTGCACGGTACAAAGGCTTAACAAAAATTGTATGATAACATATTTATGGAGATAGATAAGAACAACTTTTATAATTAAACATAGAAACTAACATGTCTCTTAAAATTCTCGCGTGATCAACTGGTTTCACGTCAAATAAATAACTATAGTCCCATCAGAACATAGAGACTAGAAACCCCAAGGAGTGGCAGGTCCCCCGCTCTACAAGCGCAAATAATATGTTGCTCATAAATTGGTACATGAGAGCTTCCGGCCCGTTTAATTTTGCTTAGCGGAAGTCGCCGTGTACCCATTGCGTGTACCATGAAAAAGGGCAACAAGTTGAGGCATTCCTGCCACTCCTTGGGGTTTCTAGTCTCTATGATCAGAATCAGCAAGAGCTATTTGTATTAATTCCTCCATGTTTTTTTCGCCAAGCTGAGAACTACGCGTTTTACGTCACGTTATCCAAAAACCTGACTATTTTCATTGGTGACCGCGCTGGCTCAACGCTGAGCACCGTGCCGTCAAAATTCATAACCAAAATCCCGTTCTGTAGGACACTACTAACAGCGCTGAGCTCTGCTCAACGCGGCCCAGACTTCCACCATGATTATAAAATCTTAGCCTGATTATTTAAAAGTGTAATTAACTTTCGGCTCACTCTGAACCGTTAATGTCTCTGCATTACAGAAACGAAAACCTAGCGTTTACTTTATGGTTCACTAGGCCTATTGACAGATGAAAGTTCATTTGACCAATATAGTGGCGTTCTTCTTGAAATCACTTTAGAAAGGATTATGCTATAAACAGATGTAGTATAGCTTAAGTAATATATAAACATCGATTTCAAATAATAATATTAAAAAAGGTTCTTGGGATATCAAAATGAAACAGAGCTTTATAGCTACAAAACCACTAAAGGCATCGAAATTACGAAAAATATTTCCATATATTAATTATACATTATGAGAAAACCAAATATTAAGGTTTTGTAGGATTTCTTTCCACAAAACAAAGCGAACTGCTAACGCGATGCACTAACGGACGGACATACACAGACTAAAACATAGACTGCTTTTTAACTCTTTCCGTTTTAATTTTGAGTTGAGAAACAAGATTATCTTAAATATTAAAATAAATATAATTAATATTAAATATTTTCTTCGTTAGTTGTTCGCCTTATTGAGCGTTACATCGCGTTGATAAAGAACAATTAGACATTCTTGAGAGACTTGACTAATATTGGCGTTTGAAATGAAGCATACGCCGGTTGCATTACCTTACTCAAATAGGTAGTATATAAGGGTGTCGAACTACAGCTAAAAGCAAGAACAACCGCAATTGCGAAAACCTTTGGTGGACAACCCACCCTAGGGAGGCTAGACGTTTCTCGTAACCCTAGCTGATCGCCGCGAATGTCTTAAACCCAACGATGACGATGGAGTAGAAGCCAGGTGTACAGACTGGTGTCCAAGTGGAATGGACGAAGACCGGAAGATGGTGGTGATTAGAAGCCAGTATGTACAGACTGGTGTCCATGTGGGATGGACGAAGACCAGAAGATGGTGGTGATTAGAAGCCAGTATGTACAGACTGGTGTCCATGTGGGATGGACGAAGACCAAAAGATGGTGGTGATTAGAAGCCAGTATGTACAGACTGGTGTCCATGTGGGATGGACGAAGACCGAAAGATGGTGGTGATTAGAAGCCAGTATGTACAGACTGGTGTCCAAGTGGAATGGACGAAGACGAGAAGATGGTGGTGTGAGAACTCAAGTAAAGGAGCCATTTCCGTGACTGTGAAAGCAGTTCGGAAATGGCGAACACGTTTGCTCCGATTTGGAAACTGCGAACGCGGTCACGTGGGTGTAACAAAAGACACACACACACACAGACACACACACAGACACACACACACGTCGAAATTAGAACCTCTCCGTGACATACGTCACTCGGAGAGGTAAAAAGTCAAGGTTTTTACACAATACCTGACGAGCATTTAACTTTTGGGCTTCCGTGGCGCAATGGTTAGCGCGTTCGGCTGTTAACCAATAGGTTGGTGGTTCGAGCCCATTCGGGAGCGGTGTTGTGAGGTCTCAGATGTGACGTAAAAAGTCATGGTTTTTGCACAATACCTGACGGGCATTTAGCTTTTGGGCTTCCGTGGCGCAATGGTTAGCGCGTTCGGCTGTTAACCAATAGCTTGGTGGTTCGAGCCCATCCGGGAGCGGTGTTGTGAGGTCTCAGATGTGACGTAAAAAGTCAAGGTTTTTACACAATACCTGACGGGCATTTAACTTTTGGGCTTCCGTGGCGCAATGGTTAGCGCGTTCGGCTGTTAACCAATAGGTTGGTGGTTCGAGCCCATCCGGGAGCGGTGTTGTGAGGTCTCAGATGTGACGTAAAAAGTCATGGTTTTTGCACAATACCTGACGGGCATTTAGCTTTTGGGCTTCCGTGGCGCAATGGTTAGCGCGTTCGGCTGTTAACCAATAGGTTGGTGGTTCGAGCCCATCCGGGAGCGGTGTTGTGAGGTCTCAGATGTGACGTAAAAAGTCAAGGTTTTTACACAATACCTGACGAGCGTTTAACTTTTGGGCTTCCGTGGCGCAATGGTTTGCGCGTTCGGCTGTTAACCAATAGGTTGGTGGTTCGAGCCCACCCGGGAGCGGTGTTGTGGGATCTCAAATGTAACGTAGAAAGCCAAAGTTTTTCCACAATTCCTGACGACCATTTATTTTTTGGGCTTCCTTGGCGCAATCGTTAGCGCGTTCGGCTGTTAACCGAAAGGTTGGTGGTTCGAGCCCAACCGAGAGAGGTGTTGTAGGGTCTCAGATGTAACGTAATAAGTCATAACTTATCCACAATACCTGACAACCATTTAATTTCTGAGCTTCCGTAGCTGAATGGTTAGCGCGTTCGGCTCTTAGCCAATAGGTTGGTGGTTCGAGCCCATCCGGGAGCGGTGTTGTGAGGTCTCAGATGTGACGTAAAAAGCCAAGGTTTTTACACAATACCTGACGAGCATTTAATTTTTGGGCTTCCGTGGCGCAATGGTTAGCGCGTTCGGCTGTTAACCAATAGGTTGGTGGTTCGAGCCCATCCGGGAGCGGTGTTGTGAGGTCTCAGATGTAACGTAAAAAGTCAAGGTTTTTCCACAATACCTGACGACCATTTAATTTATGGGCTTCCGTGGCGCAATGGTTAGCACGTTCAGCTGCTATTCAGAAGACTGGTTGTTTGAGCCCTCCCTGGAGCGGTGTTGTGACGTCTCAGACGTAGCGTGAAAAGTCAAAACTTTTCCACAATACCTGACAACCTTTTAATTTCTTGGCTTCCGTGGCGCAATGGTTAGCGCGTTCGGCTGTTAACCAATAGGTTGGTGGATCGAGCCCACCCGGGAGCGGTGTTGTGTGATCTCAAATGTAACGTAGAAAGCCAAAGTTTTTCCACAATACCTGACGACCATTTACTTTCTGGGCTTCCGTGGCGCAATGGTTAGCACGTTCGGCTGTTAACGAATAGGTTGGTGGTTCGAGCCCATCCAGGAGCGGTGTTGTGGGATCTCAAATGTAACGTAGAAAGCCAAAGTTTTTGCACAATAAATGACGACCATTTAATTTTTGGGCTTCCGTGGCGCAATAGTTAGCGCGTTCGGCTGTTAACCAATAGGTTGGTGGTTCGACCCCATCCGGGAGCGGTGTTGTGAGGTCTCAGATGTGACGTAAAAAGTCAAGGTTTTTACACAATACCTGACGAGCATTTAACTTTTGGGCTTCCGTGGCGCAATGGTTAGCGCGTGCGGCTGTTAACCAATAGGTTGGTGGTTCGAGCCCATCCGGGAGCGGTGTTGTGAGGTCTCAGATGTGACGTAAAAAGTCAAGGTTTTTACACAATACCTAACGAGCATTTAACTTTTGGGCTTCCGTGGCGCAATGGTTAGCGCGTTCGGCTGTTAACCAATAGGTTGGTGGTTCGAGCCCATCCGGGAGCGGTGTTGTGAGGTCTCAGATGTGACGTAAAAAGTCAAGGTTTTTACACAATACCTGACGAGCATTTAACTTTTGTGCTTCCGTGGCGCAATGGTTAGCGCGTTCGGCTGTTAACCAATAGGTTGGTGGTTCGAGCCCATCCGGGAGCGGTGTTGTGAGGTCTCAGATGTAACGTAAGAAGTCAAGGTTTTTACACAATACCTGACGAGTATTTAACTTTTGGGCTTCCGTGGCGCAATGGTTAGCGCGTTCGGCTGTTAACCAATAGGTTGGTGGTTCGAGCCCATCCGGGAGCGGTGTTGTGAGGTCTCAGATGTGACGTAAAAGGTCAAGGTTTTTACACAATACCTGACGAGCATTTAATTTTTGGGATTCCGTGGCGCAATGGTTAGCGCGTTCAGCTGTTAATCGAAAGGTTGGTGGTTCGAGCCCACCCGGGAAAGGTGTTGTGGGGTCTCAAATGTAACGTAGAAAGCCAAAGTTTTTCCACAACACCTGACAACCATTTAATTTCTGAGCTTCCGTGGCTCAATGGTTAGCGCGTTCGGCTGTTAACCAATAGGTTGGTGGTTCGAGCCCATCCGGGAGCGGTGTTGTGAGGTCTCAGATGTGACGTAAAAAGTCAAGGTTTTTACACAATACCTGACGAGCATTTAACTTTTTGGCTTCCGTGGCGCAATGGTTAGCGCGTTCGGCTGTTAACCAATAGGCTGGTGGTTCGAGCCCACCCGGGAGCGGTGTTGTGTGATCTCAAATGTAACGTAGAAAGCCAATGTTTTTCCACAATACCTGACGACCATTTAATTTTTGGGCTTCCGTGGCGCAATGGTTAGCGCGTTCGGCTGTTAACCAATAGGTTGGTGGTTCGAGCCCATCCGGGAGCGGTGTTGTGAGGTCTCAGATGTGACGTAAAAAGTCAAGTTTTTTGCACAATACCTGACGAGTATTTAGGTTTTGGGCTTCCGTGGCGCAATGGTTAGCGCGTTCGGCTGTTAAGCAATAGGTTGGTGGTTCGAGCCCATCCGGGAGCGGTGTTGTGAGGTCTCAGATGTGACGTAAAAAGTCAAGGTTTTTACACAATACCTGACGAGCATTTAACTTTTGGGCTTCCGTGGCGCAATGGTTAGCGCGTTCGGCTGTTAACCAATAGGTTGGTGGTTCGAGCCCATTCGGGAGCGGTGTTGTGAGGTCTCAGATGTGACGTAAAAAGTCATGGTTTTTGCACAATACCTGACGGGCATTTAGCTTTTGGGCTTCCGTGGCGCAATGGTTAGCGCGTTCGGCTGTTAACCAATAGCTTGGTGGTTCGAGCCCATCCGGGAGCGGTGTTGTGAGGTCTCAGATGTGACGTAAAAAGTCAAGGTTTTTACACAATACCTGACGGGCATTTAACTTTTGGGCTTCCGTGGCGCAATGGTTAGCGCGTTCGGCTGTTAACCAATAGGTTGGTGGTTCGAGCCCATCCGGGAGCGGTGTTGTGAGGTCTCAGATGTGACGTAAAAAGTCATGGTTTTTGCACAATACCTGACGGGCATTTAGCTTTTGGGCTTCCGTGGCGCAATGGTTAGCGCGTTCGGCTGTTAACCAATAGGTTGGTGGTTCGAGCCCATCCGGGAGCGGTGTTGTGAGGTCTCAGATGTGACGTAAAAAGTCAAGGTTTTTACACAATACCTGACGAGCGTTTAACTTTTGGGCTTCCGTGGCGCAATGGTTTGCGCGTTCGGCTGTTAACCAATAGGTTGGTGGTTCGAGCCCACCCGGGAGCGGTGTTGTGGGATCTCAAATGTAACGTAGAAAGCCAAAGTTTTTCCACAATTCCTGACGACCATTTATTTTTTGGGCTTCCTTGGCGCAATCGTTAGCGCGTTCGGCTGTTAACCGAAAGGTTGGTGGTTCGAGCCCAACCGAGAGAGGTGTTGTAGGGTCTCAGATGTAACGTAATAAGTCATAACTTATCCACAATACCTGACAACCATTTAATTTCTGAGCTTCCGTGGCTGAATGGTTAGCGCGTTCGGCTCTTAGCCAATAGGTTGGTGGTTCGAGCCCATCCGGGAGCGGTGTTGTGAGGTCTCAGATGTGACGTAAAAAGCCAAGGTTTTTACACAATACCTGACGAGCATTTAATTTTTGGGCTTCCGTGGCGCAATGGTTAGCGCGTTCGGCTGTTAACCAATAGGTTGGTGGTTCGAGCCCATCCGGGAGCGGTGTTGTGAGGTCTCAGATGTAACGTAAAAAGTCAAGGTTTTTCCACAATACCTGACGACCATTTAATTTATGGGCTTCCGTGGCGCAATGGTTAGCACGTTCAGCTGCTATTCAGAAGACTGGTTGTTTGAGCCCTCCCTGGAGCGGTGTTGTGACGTCTCAGACGTAGCGTGAAAAGTCAAAACTTTTCCACAATACCTGACAACCTTTTAATTTCTTGGCTTCCGTGGCGCAATGGTTAGCGCGTTCGGCTGTTAACCAATAGGTTGGTGGATCGAGCCCACCCGGGAGCGGTGTTGTGTGATCTCAAATGTAACGTAGAAAGCCAAAGTTTTTCCACAATACCTGACGACCATTTACTTTCTGGGCTTCCGTGGCGCAATGGTTAGCACGTTCGGCTGTTAACGAATAGGTTGGTGGTTCGAGCCCATCCAGGAGCGGTGTTGTGGGATCTCAAATGTAACGTAGAAAGCCAAAGTTTTTGCACAATAAATGACGACCATTTAATTTTTGGGCTTCCGTGGCGCAATAGTTAGCGCGTTCGGCTGTTAACCAATAGGTTGGTGGTTCGACCCCATCCGGGAGCGGTGTTGTGAGGTCTCAGATGTGACGTAAAAAGTCAAGGTTTTTACACAATACCTGACGAGCATTTAACTTTTGGGCTTCCGTGGCGCAATGGTTAGCGCGTGCGGCTGTTAACCAATAGGTTGGTGGTTCGAGCCCATCCGGGAGCGGTGTTGTGAGGTCTCAGATGTGACGTAAAAAGTCAAGGTTTTTACACAATACCTAACGAGCATTTAACTTTTGGGCTTCCGTGGCGCAATGGTTAGCGCGTTCGGCTGTTAACCAATAGGTTGGTGGTTCGAGCCCATCCGGGAGCGGTGTTGTGAGGTCTCAGATGTGACGTAAAAAGTCAAGGTTTTTACACAATACCTGACGAGCATTTAACTTTTGTGCTTCCGTGGCGCAATGGTTAGCGCGTTCGGCTGTTAACCAATAGGTTGGTGGTTCGAGCCCATCCGGGAGCGGTGTTGTGAGGTCTCAGATGTAACGTAAGAAGTCAAGGTTTTTACACAATACCTGACGAGTATTTAACTTTTGGGCTTCCGTGGCGCAATGGTTAGCGCGTTCGGCTGTTAACCAATAGGTTGGTGGTTCGAGCCCATCCGGGAGCGGTGTTGTGAGGTCTCAGATGTGACGTAAAAGGTCAAGGTTTTTACACAATACCTGACGAGCATTTAATTTTTGGGATTCCGTGGCGCAATGGTTAGCGCGTTCAGCTGTTAATCGAAAGGTTGGTGGTTCGAGCCCACCCGGGAAAGGTGTTGTGGGGTCTCAAATGTAACGTAGAAAGCCAAAGTTTTTCCACAACACCTGACAACCATTTAATTTCTGAGCTTCCGTGGCTCAATGGTTAGCGCGTTCGGCTGTTAACCAATAGGTTGGTGGTTCGAGCCCATCCGGGAGCGGTGTTGTGAGGTCTCAGATGTGACGTAAAAAGTCAAGGTTTTTACACAATACCTGACGAGCATTTAACTTTTTGGCTTCCGTGGCGCAATGGTTAGCGCGTTCGGCTGTTAACCAATAGGTTGGTGGTTCGAGCCCATCCGGGAGCGGTGTTGTGAGGTCTCAGATGTGACGTAAGAAGTCAAGGTTTTTACACAATACCTGACGAGTATTTAACTTTTGGGCTTCCGTGGCGCAATGGTTAGCGCGTTCGGCTGTTAACCAATAGGTTGGTGGTTCGAGCCCATCCGGGAGCGGTGTTGTGAGGTCTCAGATGTGACGTAAAAAGTCAAGTTTTTTGCACAATACCTGACGAGTATTTAGGTTTTGGGCTTCCGTGGCGCAATGGTTAGCGCGTTCGGCTGTTAAGCAATAGGTTGGTGGTTCGAGCCCATCCGGGAGCGGTGTTGTGAGGTCTCAGATGTGACGTAAAAAGTCAAGGTTTTTACACAATACCTGACGAGCATTTAACTTTTTGGCTTCCGTGGCGCAATGGTTAGCGCGTTCGGCTGTTAACCAATAGGTTGGTGGTTCGAGCCCATCCGGGAGCGGTGTTTTGAGGTCTCAGATGTGACGTAAGAAGTCAAGGTTTTTACACAATACCTGACGAGTATTTAACTTTTGGGCTTCCGTGGCGCAATGGTTAGCTCGTTCGGCTGTTAACCAATAGGTTGGTGGTTCGAGCCCATCCGGGAGCGGTGTTGTGAGGTCTCAGATGTGACGTAAAAAGTCAAGTTTTTTGCACAATACCTGACGAGTATTTAGGTTTTGGGCTTCCGTGGCGCAATGGTTAGCGCGTTCGGCTGTTAAGCAATAGGTTGGTGGTTCGAGCCCATCCGGGAGCGGTGTTGTGAGGTCTCAGATGTGACGTAAAAAGTCAAGGTTTTTACACAATACCTGACGAGCATTTAAATTTTGGGCTTCCTTGGCGCAATGGTTAGCGCGTTCGGCTGTTAACCAATAGGTTGGTGGTTCGAGCCCACCCGGGAGCGGTGTTGTGTGATCTCAAATGTAACGTAGAAAGCCAAAATTTTTCCACAATACCTGACGACCATTTAATTTTTGGGCTTCCGTGGCGCAATGGTTAGCACGTTCGGCTGTTAACCAATAGGTTGGTGGTTCGAGCCCATCCGGGAGCGGTGTTGTGAGGTCTCAGATGTGACGTAAAAAGTCAAGGTTTTTACATAATACCTGACGAGCATTTAACTTTTGGGCTTCCGTGGCGCAATGGTTAGCGCGTTCGGCTGTTAACCAATAGGTTGGTGGTTCGAGCCCATCCGGGAGCGGTGTTGTGAGGTCTCAGATGTGACGTAAAAAGTCAAGGTTTTTACACAATACCTGACGAGCATTTAATTTTTGGGATTCCGTGGCGCAATGGTTAGCGCGTTCAGCTGTTAATCGAAAGGTTGGTGGTTCGAGCCCATCCGGGAGAGGTGTTGTGGGGTCTCAAATGTAACGTAGAAAGCCAAAGTTTTTCCACAACACCTGACAACCATTTAATTTCTGAGCTTCCGTGGCTCAATGGTTAGCGCGTTCGGCTGTTAACCAATAGGTTGGTGGTTCGAGCCCATCCGGGAGCGGTGTTGTGTGATCTCAAATGTAACGTAGAAAGCCAAAGTTTTTCCACAATACCTGACGACCATTTAATTTTTGGGCTTCCGTGGCGCAATGGTTAGCACGTTCGGCTGTTAACGAATAGGTTGGTGGTTCGAGCCCATCCGGGAGCGGTGTTGTGGGATCTCAAATGTAACGTAGAAAGCCAAAGTTTTTGCACAATAAATGACGACCATTTAATTTTTGGGCTTCCGTGGCGCAATGGTTAGCGCGTTCGGCTGTTAACCGACTGAAAGGTTGGTGGTTCGAGCCCATCTGGGAGCGGTGTTGTGAGGTCTCAGATGTAACGTAAAAAGTCAAGGTTTTTCCACAATACCTGACGACCATTTAATTTATGGGCTTCCGTGGCGCAATGGTTAGCACGTTCAGCTGCTATTCAGAAGACTGGTTGTTTGAGCCCTCCCTGGAGCGGTGTTGTGACGTCTCAGACGTAGCGTGAAAAGTCAAAACTTTTCCACAATACCTGACAACCTTTTAATTTCTTGGCTTCCGTGGCGCAATGGTTAGCGCGTTCGGCTGTTAACCAATAGGTTGGTGGTTCGAGCCCACCCGGGAGCGGTGTTGTGTGATCTCAAATGTAACGTAGAAAGCCAAAGTTTTTCCACAATACCTGACGACCATTTATTTTTTGGGCTTCCGTGGCGCAATGGTTAGCACGTTCGGCTGTTAACGAATAGGTTGGTGGTTCGAGCCCATCCAGGAGCGGTGTTGTGGGATCTCAAATGTAACGTAGAAAGCCAAAGTTTTTGCACAATAAATGACGACCATTTAATTTTTGGGCTTCCGTGGCGCAATAGTTAGCGCGTTCGGCTGTTAACCAATAGGTTGGTGGTTCGACCCCATCCGGGAGCGGTGTTGTGAGGTCTCAGATGTGACGTAAAAAGTCAAGGTTTTTACACAATACCTGACGAGCATTTAACTTTTGGGCTTCCGTGGCGCAATGGTTAGCGCGTTCGGCTGTTAACCAATAGGTTGGTGGTTCGAGCCCATCCGGGAGCGGTGTTGTGAGGTCTCAGATGTGACGTAAAAAGTCAAGGTTTTTACACAATACCTAACGAGCATTTAACTTTTGGGCTTCCGTGGCGCAATGGTTAGCGCGTTCGGCTGTTAACCAATAGGTTGGTGGTTCGAGCCCATCCGGGAGCGGTGTTGTGAGGTCTCAGATGTGACGTAAAAAGTCAAGGTTTTTACACAATACCTGACGAGCATTTAACTTTTGTGCTTCCGTGGCGCAATGGTTAGCGCGTTCGGCTGTTAACCAATAGGTTGGTGGTTCGAGCCCATCCGGGAGCGGTGTTGTGAGGTCTCAGATGTAACGTAAGAAGTCAAGGTTTTTACACAATACCTGACGAGTATTTAACTTTTGGGCTTCCGTGGCGCAATGGTTAGCGCGTTCGGCTGTTAACCAATAGGTTGGTGGTTCGAGCCCATCCGGGAGCGGTGTTGTGAGGTCTCAGATGTGACGAAAAAGGTAAAGGTTTTTACACAATACCTGACGAGCATTTAATTTTTGAGATTCCGTGGCGCAATGGTTAGCGCGTTCAGCTGGTAATCGAAAGGTTGGTGGTTCGAGCCCACCCGGGAAAGGTGTTGTGGGGTCTCAAATGTAACGTAGAAAGCCAAAGTTTTTCCACAACACCTGACAACCATTTAATTTCTGAGCTTCCGTGGCTCAATGGTTAGCGCGTTCGGCTGTTAACCAATAGGTTGGTGGTTCGAGCCCATCCGGGAGCGGTGTTGTGAGGTCTCAGATGTGACGTAAAAAGTCAAGGTTTTTACACAATACCTGACGAGCATTTAACTTTTTGGCTTCCGTGGCGCAATGGTTAGCGCGTTCGGCTGTTAACCAATAGGTTGGTGGTTCGAGCCCATCCGGGAGCGGTGTTGTGAGGTCTCAGATGTGACGTAAGAAGTCAAGGTTTTTACACAATACCTGACGAGTATTTAACTTTTGGGCTTCCGTGGCGCAATGGTTAGCGCGTTCGGCTGTTAACCAATAGGTTGGTGGTTCGAGCCCATCCGGGAGCGGTGTTGTGAGGTCTCAGATGTGACGTAAAAAGTCAAGTTTTTTGCACAATACCTGACGAGTATTTAGGTTTTGGGCTTCCGTGGCGCAATGGTTAGCGCGTTCGGCTGTTAAGCAATAGGTTGGCGGTTCGAGCCCATCCGGGAGCGGTGTTGTGAGGTCTCAGATGTGACGTAAAAAGTCAAGGTTTTTACACAATACCTGACGAGCATTTAAATTTTGGGCTTCCTTGGCGCAATGGTTAGCGCGTTCGGCTGTTAACCAATAGGTTGGTGGTTCGAGCCCACCCGGGAGCGGTCTTGTGTGATCTCAAATGTAACGTAGAAAGCCAAAATTTTTCCACAATACCTGACGACCATTTAATTTTTGGGCTTCCGTGGCGCAATGGTTAGCACGTTCGGCTGTTAACCAATAGGTTGGTGGTTCGAGCCCATCCGGGAGCGGTGTTGTGAGGTCTCAGATGTGACGTAAAAAGTCAAGGTTTTTACACAATACCTGACGAGCATTTAATTTTTGGGATTCCGTGGCGCAATGGTTAGCGCGTTCAGCTGTTAATCGAAAGGTTGGTGGTTCGAGCCCATCCGGGAGAGGTGTTGTGGGGTCTCAAATGTAACGTAGAAAGCCAAAGGTTTTCCACAACACCTGACAACCATTTAATTTCTGAGCTTCCGTGGCTCAATGGTTAGCGCGTTCGGCTGTTAACCAATAGGTTGGTGGTTCGAGCCCATCCGGGAGCGGTGTTGTGAGGTCTCAGATGTGACGTAAAAAGTCAAGGTTTTGACACAATACCTGACGAGCATTTAACTTTTGGGCTTCCGTGGCGCAATGGGTAGCGCGTTCGGCTGTTAACCAATAGGTTGGTGGTTCGAGCCCATCCGGGAGCGGTGTTGTGAGGTCTCAGATGTGACGTAAGTAGTCAAGGCTTTTACATAATACCTGACGAGTTATAACATTTGGGCTTCCGTGGCGCAATGGTTAGCGCGTTCGGCTGTTAACCAATAGGTTGGTGGTTCGAGCCCATCCGGGAGCGGTGTTGTGAGGTCTCAGATGTGACGTAAAAAGTCAAGTTTTTTGCACAATACCTGACGAGCATTTAGGTTTTGGGCTTCCGTGGCGCAATGGTTAGCGCGTTCGGCTGTTAAGCAATAGGTTGGTGGTTCGAGCCCATCCGGGAAAGGTGTTGTGGGGTCTCAAATGTAACGTACAAAGCCAAAGTTTTTCCACAATACCTGACAACCATTTAATTTCTGAGCTTCCGTGGATCAATGGTTAGCGCGTTCGGCTGTTAACCAATAGGTTGGTGGTTCGAGCCCATCCGGGAGCGGTGTTGTGTGATCTCAAATGTAGCGTAGAAAGCCAAAGTTTTTCCACAATACCTGACGACCATTTAATTTTTGGGCTTCCGTGGCGCAATGGTTAGCGCGTTCGGCTGTTAACCAATAGGTTGGTGGTTCGAGCCCATCCGGGAGCGGTGTTGTGAGGTCTCAGATGTGACGTAAAAAGTCAAGGTTTTTACACAATACCTGACGAGCATTTAATTTTTGGGATTCCGTGGCGCAATGGTTAGCGCGTTCGGCTGTTAACCAATAGGTTGGTGGTTCGAGCCCATCCGGGAGCGGTGTTGTGTGATCTCAAATGTAACGTAGAAAGCCAAAGTTTTTCCACAATACCTGACGACCATTTAATTTTTGGGCTTCCGTGGCGCAATGGTTAGCACGTTCGGCTTTTAACCAATAGATTGGTGGTTCGAGCCCATCCGGGAGCGGTGTTGTGAGGTCTCAGATGTGACGTAAAAAGTCAAGGTTTTCCACAATACCTGACAACCATTTAATTTCTGAGCTTCCGTGGCTCAATGGTTAGCGCGTTCGGCTGTTAACCAATAGGTTGGTGGTTCGACCCCATCCGGGAGCGGTGTTGTGTGATCTCAAATGTAACGTAGAAAGCCAAAGTTTTTCCACAATACCTGACGACCATTTAATTTTTGGGCTTCCGTGGCGCAATGGTTAGCACGTTCGGCTTTTAACCAATAGATTGGTGGTTCGAGCCCATCCGGGAGCGGTGTTGTGAGGTCTCAGATGTGACGTAAAAAGTCAAGGTTTTCCACAATACCTGACAACCATTTAATTTCTGAGCTTCCGTGGCTCAATGGTTAGCGCTTTCGGCTGTTAACCAATAGGTTGGTGGTTCGACCCCATCCGGGAGCGGTGTTGTGAGGTCTCAGATGTGACGTAAAAAGTCAAGGTTTTTACATAATACCTGACGAGCATTTAACCTTTGGGCTTCCGTGGCGCAATGGTTAGCGCGTTCGGCTGTTAACCAATAGGTTGGTGGTTCGAGCCCATCCGGGAGCGGTGTTGTGAGGTCTCAGATGTGACGTAAAAAGTCAAGGTTTTTACACATTACCTAACGAGCATTTAACTTTTGGGCTTCCGTGGCGCAATGGTTAGTGCGTTCGGCTGTTAACCAATAGGTTGGTGGTTCGAGCCCATCCGGGAGCGGTGCTGTGAGGTCTCAGATGTGACGTAAAAGTCAAGGTTTTTACACAATACCTGACGAGCATTTAATTTTTGGGATTCCGTGGCGCAATGGTTAGCGCGTTCAGCTGCTAATCGAAAGGTTGGTGGTTCGAGCCCACCCGGGAGAGGTGTTGTGGGGTCTCAAATGTAACGTAGAAAGCCAAAGTTTTTACACAACACCTGACAACCATTAAATTTCTGAGCTTCCGTGGCTCAATGGTTAGCGCGTTCGGCTGTTAACCAATAGGTTGGTGGTTCGAGCCCATCCGGGAGCGGTGTTGTGAGGTCTCAGATGTGACGTAAAAGTCAAGGTTTTTACACAATACCTGACGAGCATTTAATTTTTGGGATTCCGTGGCGCAATGGTTAGCGCGTTCAGCTGCTAATCGAAAGGTTGGTGGTTCGAGCCCATCCGGGAGAGGTGTTGTGGGGTCTCAAATGTAACGTAGAAAGCCAAAGTTTTTCCACAACACCTGACAACCATTTAATTTCTGAGCTTCCGTGGCTCAATGGTTAGCGCGTTCGGCTGTTAACCAATAGGTTGGTGGTTCGAGCCCATCCGGGAGCGGTGTTGTGAGGTCTCAGATGTGACGTAAAAAGTCAAGGTTTTGACACAATACCTGACGAGCATTTAACTTTTGGGCTTCCGTGGCGCAATGGGTAGCGCGTTCGGCTGTTAACCAATAGGTTGGTGGTTCGAGCCCATCCGGGAGCGGTGTTGTGAGGTCTCAGATGTGACGTAAGTAGTCAAGGTTTTTACATAATACCTGACGAGTTATAACTTTTGGGCTTCCGTGGCGCAATGGTTAGCGCGTTCGGCTGTTAACCAATAGGTTGGTGGTTCGAGCCCATCCGGGAGCGGTGTTGTGAGGTCTCAGATGTGACGTAAAAAGTCAAGTTTTTTGCACAATACCTGACGAGTATTTAGGTTTTGGGCTTCCGTGGCGCAATGGTTAGCGCGTTCGGCTGTTAAGCAATAGGTTGGCGGTTCGAGCCCATCCGGGAGCGGTGTTGTGAGGTCTCAGATGTGACGTAAAAAGTCAAGGTTTTTACACAATACCTGACGAGCATTTAAATTTTGGGCTTCCTTGGCGCAATGGTTAGCGCGTTCGGCTGTTAACCAATAGGTTGGTGGTTCGAGCCCACCCGGGAGCGGTCTTGTGTGATCTCAAATGTAACGTAGAAAGCCAAAATTTTTCCACAATACCTGACGACCATTTAATTTTTGGGCTTCCGTGGCGCAATGGTTAGCACGTTCGGCTGTTAACCAATAGGTTGGTGGTTCGAGCCCATCCGGGAGCGGTGTTGTGAGGTCTCAGATGTGACGTAAAAAGTCAAGGTTTTTACATAATACCTGACGAGCATTTAACTTTTGGGCTTCCGTGGCGCAATGGTTAGCGCGTTCGGCTGTTAACCAATAGGTTGGTGGTTCGAGCCCATCCGGGAGCGGTGTTGTGAGGTCTCAGATGTGACGTAAAAAGTCAAGGTTTTTACACAATACCTGACGAGCATTTAATTTTTGGGATTCCGTGGCGCAATGGTTAGCGCGTTCAGCTGTTAATCGAAAGGTTGGTGGTTCGAGCCCATCCGGGAGAGGTGTTGTGGGGTCTCAAATGTAACGTAGAAAGCCAAAGGTTTTCCACAACACCTGACAACCATTTAATTTCTGAGCTTCCGTGGCTCAATGGTTAGCGCGTTCGGCTGTTAACCAATAGGTTGGTGGTTCGAGCCCATCCGGGAGCGGTGTTGTGAGGTCTCAGATGTGACGTAAAAAGTCAAGGTTTTGACACAATACCTGACGAGCATTTAACTTTTGGGCTTCCGTGGCGCAATGGGTAGCGCGTTCGGCTGTTAACCAATAGGTTGGTGGTTCGAGCCCATCCGGGAGCGGTGTTGTGAGGTCTCAGATGTGACGTAAGTAGTCAAGGCTTTTACATAATACCTGACGAGTTATAACATTTGGGCTTCCGTGGCGCAATGGTTAGCGCGTTCGGCTGTTAACCAATAGGTTGGTGGTTCGAGCCCATCCGGGAGCGGTGTTGTGAGGTCTCAGATGTGACGTAAAAAGTCAAGTTTTTTGCACAATACCTGACGAGCATTTAGGTTTTGGGCTTCCGTGGCGCAATGGTTAGCGCGTTCGGCTGTTAAGCAATAGGTTGGTGGTTCGAGCCCATCCGGGAAAGGTGTTGTGGGGTCTCAAATGTAACGTACAAAGCCAAAGTTTTTCCACAATACCTGACAACCATTTAATTTCTGAGCTTCCGTGGATCAATGGTTAGCGCGTTCGGCTGTTAACCAATAGGTTGGTGGTTCGAGCCCATCCGGGAGCGGTGTTGTGTGATCTCAAATGTAGCGTAGAAAGCCAAAGTTTTTCCACAATACCTGACGACCATTTAATTTTTGGGCTTCCGTGGCGCAATGGTTAGCGCGTTCGGCTGTTAACCAATAGGTTGGTGGTTCGAGCCCATCCGGGAGCGGTGTTGTGAGGTCTCAGATGTGACGTAAAAAGTCAAGGTTTTTACACAATACCTGACGAGCATTTAATTTTTGGGATTCCGTGGCGCAATGGTTAGCGCGTTCGGCTGTTAACCAATAGGTTGGTGGTTCGAGCCCATCCGGGAGCGGTGTTGTGTGATCTCAAATGTAACGTAGAAAGCCAAAGTTTTTCCACAATACCTGACGACCATTTAATTTTTGGGCTTCCGTGGCGCAATGGTTAGCACGTTCGGCTTTTAACCAATAGATTGGTGGTTCGAGCCCATCCGGGAGCGGTGTTGTGAGGTCTCAGATGTGACGTAAAAAGTCAAGGTTTTCCACAATACCTGACAACCATTTAATTTCTGAGCTTCCGTGGCTCAATGGTTAGCGCGTTCGGCTGTTAACCAATAGGTTGGTGGTTCGACCCCATCCGGGAGCGGTGTTGTGTGATCTCAAATGTAACGTAGAAAGCCAAAGTTTTTCCACAATACCTGACGACCATTTAATTTTTGGGCTTCCGTGGCGCAATGGTTAGCACGTTCGGCTTTTAACCAATAGATTGGTGGTTCGAGCCCATCCGGGAGCGGTGTTGTGAGGTCTCAGATGTGACGTAAAAAGTCAAGGTTTTCCACAATACCTGACAACCATTTAATTTCTGAGCTTCCGTGGCTCAATGGTTAGCGCTTTCGGCTGTTAACCAATAGGTTGGTGGTTCGACCCCATCCGGGAGCGGTGTTGTGAGGTCTCAGATGTGACGTAAAAAGTCAAGGTTTTTACATAATACCTGACGAGCATTTAACCTTTGGGCTTCCGTGGCGCAATGGTTAGCGCGTTCGGCTGTTAACCAATAGGTTGGTGGTTCGAGCCCATCCGGGAGCGGTGTTGTGAGGTCTCAGATGTGACGTAAAAAGTCAAGGTTTTTACACATTACCTAACGAGCATTTAACTTTTGGGCTTCCGTGGCGCAATGGTTAGTGCGTTCGGCTGTTAACCAATAGGTTGGTGGTTCGAGCCCATCCGGGAGCGGTGCTGTGAGGTCTCAGATGTGACGTAAAAGTCAAGGTTTTTACACAATACCTGACGAGCATTTAATTTTTGGGATTCCGTGGCGCAATGGTTAGCGCGTTCAGCTGCTAATCGAAAGGTTGGTGGTTCGAGCCCACCCGGGAGAGGTGTTGTGGGGTCTCAAATGTAACGTAGAAAGCCAAAGTTTTTACACAACACCTGACAACCATTAAATTTCTGAGCTTCCGTGGCTCAATGGTTAGCGCGTTCGGCTGTTAACCAATAGGTTGGTGGTTCGAGCCCATCCGGGAGCGGTGTTGTGAGGTCTCAGATGTGACGTAAAAGTCAAGGTTTTTACACAATACCTGACGAGCATTTAATTTTTGGGATTCCGTGGCGCAATGGTTAGCGCGTTCAGCTGCTAATCGAAAGGTTGGTGGTTCGAGCCCATCCGGGAGAGGTGTTGTGGGGTCTCAAATGTAACGTAGAAAGCCAAAGTTTTTCCACAACACCTGACAACCATTTAATTTCTGAGCTTCCGTGGCTCAATGGTTAGCGCGTTCGGCTGTTAACCAATAGGTTGGTGGTTCGAGCCCATCCGGGAGCGGTGTTGTGAGGTCTCAGATGTGACGTAAAAAGTCAAGGTTTTGACACAATACCTGACGAGCATTTAACTTTTGGGCTTCCGTGGCGCAATGGGTAGCGCGTTCGGCTGTTAACCAATAGGTTGGTGGTTCGAGCCCATCCGGGAGCGGTGTTGTGAGGTCTCAGATGTGACGTAAGTAGTCAAGGTTTTTACATAATACCTGACGAGTTATAACTTTTGGGCTTCCGTGGCGCAATGGTTAGCGCGTTCGGCTGTTAACCAATAGGTTGGTGGTTCGAGCCCATCCGGGAGCGGTGTTGTGAGGTCTCAGATGTGACGTAAAAAGTCAAGTTTTTTGCACAATACCTGACGAGCATTTAGGTTTTGGGCTTCCGTGGCGCAATGGTTAGCGCGTTCGGCTGTTAAGCAATAGGTTGGTGGTTCGAGCCCATCCGGGAAAGGTGTTGTGGGGTCTCAAATGTAACGTACAAAGCCAAAGTTTTTCCACAATACCTGACAACCATTTAATTTCTGAGCTTCCGTGGATCAATGGTTAGCGCGTTCGGCTGTTAACCAATAGGTTGGTGGTTCGAGCCCATCCGGGAGCGGTGTTGTGTGATCTCAAATGTAACGTAGAAAGCCAAAGTTTTTCCACAATACCTGACGACCATTTAATTTTTGGGCTTCCGTGGCGCAATGGTTAGCGCGTTCGGCTGTTAACCAATAGGTTGGTGGTTCGAGCCCATCCGGGAGCGGTGTTGTGAGGTCTCAGATGTGACGTAAAAAGTCAAGGTTTTTACACAATACCTGACGAGCATTTAATTTTTGGGATTCCGTGGCGCAATGGTTAGCGCGTTCGGCTGTTAACCAATAGGTTGGTGGTTCGAGCCCATCCGGGAGCGGTGTTGTGTGATCTCAAATGTAACGTAGAAAGCCAAAGTTTTTCCACAATACCTGACGACCATTTAATTTTTGGGCTTCCGTGGCGCAATGGTTAGCACGTTCGGCTTTTAACCAATAGATTGGTGGTTCGAGCCCATCCGGGAGCGGTGTTGTGAGGTCTCAGATGTGACGTAAAAAGTCAAGGTTTTCCACAATACCTGACAACCATTTAATTTCTGAGCTTCCGTGGCTCAATGGTTAGCGCGTTCGGCTGTTAACCAATAGGTTGGTGGTTCGACCCCATCCGGGAGCGGTGTTGTGTGATCTCAAATGTAACGTAGAAAGCCAAAGTTTTTCCACAATACCTGACGACCATTTAATTTTTGGGCTTCCGTGGCGCAATGGTTAGCACGTTCGGCTTTTAACCAATAGATTGGTGGTTCGAGCCCATCCGGGAGCGGTGTTGTGAGGTCTCAGATGTGACGTAAAAAGTCAAGGTTTTCCACAATACCTGACAACCATTTAATTTCTGAGCTTCCGTGGCTCAATGGTTAGCGCGTTCGGCTGTTAACCAATAGGTTGGTGGTTCGACCCCATCCGGGAGCGGTGTTGTGAGGTCTCAGATGTGACGTAAAAAGTCAAGGTTTTTACATAATACCTGACGAGCATTTAACCTTTGGGCTTCCGTGGCGCAATGGTTAGCGCGTTCGGCTGTTAACCAATAGGTTGGTGGTTCGAGCCCATCCGGGAGCGGTGTTGTGAGGTCTCAGATGTGACGTAAAAAGTCAAGGTTTTTACACAATACCTAACGAGCATTTAACTTTTGGGCTTCCGTGGCGCAATGGTTAGTGCGTTCGGCTGTTAACCAATAGGTTGGTGGTTCGAGCCCATCCGGGAGCGGTGTTGTGAGGTCTCAGATGTGACGTAAAAGTCAAGGTTTTTACACAATACCTGACGAGCATTTAATTTTTGGGATTCCGTGGCGCAATGGTTAGCGCGTTCAGCTGCTAATCGAAAGGTTGGTGGTTCGAGCCCACCCGGGAGAGGTGTTGTGGGGTCTCAAATGTAACGTAGAAAGCCAAAGTTTTTACACAACACCTGACAACCATTAAATTTCTGAGCTTCCGTGGCTCAATGGTTAGCGCGTTCGGCTGTTAACCAATAGGTTGGTGGTTCGAGCCCATCCGGGAGCGGTGTTGTGAGGTCTCAGATGTAACGTAGAAAGCCAATGTTTTTACACAATACCTGACGACCATTTAATTTTTGGGCTTCCGTGGCGCAATGGTTAGCACGTTCGGCTGTTAACCAATAGGTTGGTGGTTCGAGCTCATCCGGGAGCGGTGTTGTGAGGTCTCAGATGTGACGTAAGAAGTCAAGGTTTTCCACAATACCTGACAACCATTTAATTTCTGAGCTTCCGTGGCTCAATGGTTAGCGCGTTCGGCTGTTAACCAAAAGGTTGGTGGTTCGAGCCCACCCGGGAGCGGTGTTGTGGGATCTGAAATGTAACGTAGAAAGCCAAAGTTTTTGCACAATAAATGACGACCATTTAATTTTTGGGCTTCCGTGGCGCAATGGTTAGCGCGTTCGGCTGTTAACCCATAGGGTGGTGGTTCGACCCCATCCGGGAGCGGTGTTGTGAGGTCTCAGATGTGACGTAAAAAATCAAGGTTTTTACATAATACCTGACGAGCGTTTAACTTTTGGGCTTCCGTGGCGCAATGGTTAGCGCGTTCGGCTGTTAACCAATAGGTTGGTGGTTCGAGCCCATCCGGGAGCGGTGTTGTGAGGTCTCAGATGTGACGTAAAAAGTCAAGGTTTTTACACAATACCTGACGAGCATTTAACTTTTGGGCTTCCGTGGCGCAATGGTTAGCGCGTTCGGCTGTTAACCAATAGGTTGGTGGTTCGAGCCCATCCGGGCGCGGTGTTGTGGGATCTCAAATGTAACGTAGAAAGCCAAAGTTTTTGCACAATAAATGACGACCATTTAATTTTTGGGCTTCCGTGGCCCAATGGTTAGCGCGTTCGGCTGTTAACCAGTAGGTTGGTGGTTCGACCCCATCCGGGAGCGGTGTTGTGAGGTCTCAGATGGACGTAAAAAGTCAAGGTTTTTACACAATACCTGACGAGCATTTAACTTTTGGGCTTCCGTGGCGCAATGGTTAGCGCGTTCGGCTGTTAACCAATAGGTTGGTGGTTCGAGCCCATCCGGGAGCGGTGTTGTGAGGTCTCAGATGTGACGTAACAAGTTGGGAAAACCAAAATATTACCTCTCCGAGTCAAGAGAAGGACTACCTTAAAACTTATTTACCCAGTTATGGAAATGTTTCTTTTTTTTATGAACAAATACTGAAGTTAAAATTTATGAAATATTAAAGCAGTATACAAAGCATAGAAAATATACTGTAAATCAGACGACATTTTACATCCAATAAGGATATACTTGTACACATTAAAATCATCCGATGGGGGAAAAACGGGAAATGAAGAGATAAAACTTTGGAGGGATATTACCTTTACGTGTTTGTAAAGGCCCAATTTGCTACTCCTCAACTGTATACCCTCTATGTTCAAAGCCATATTCACAACAGGGTTGCCATGTAAACACTATCCTCTCCTTTCACCTCAACAATTTTCTTAGTTTGTCAACATGACGATTAAAGTTACATAACACCAAAGCTAATTTGTGGCTACACACACTGAAAGTAAACGTGCACCATTAAAATCATGATAACACAAAGCTATAATCCGATTACGATCAGACCTTTCACTGATCTGGGCTGCGTTCAGCAGAGCTCACCAAAAAAGACAGCGGATTTTGGAAAACGTTTACCGGTGAGATCTGTCGTCATAGCTTTTCTCCGGTCATCGGTGTTTTAAAAATGAAGCTAGCGCAATAAAGCGTGCACGGTACAAAGGCTTAACAAAAATTGTATGATAACATATTTATGGAGATAGATAAGAACAACTTTTATAATTAAACATAGAAACTAACATATCTCTTAAAATTCTCGCGTGATCAACTGGTTTCACGTCAAATAAATAGCTATAGTCCCATCAGAACATAGAGACTAGAAACGCCAAGGAGTGGCAGGTCCCCCGCTCTACAAGCGCAAATAATATGTTGCTCATAAATTGGTACATGAGAGCTTCCGGCCCGTTTAATTTTGCTTAGCGGAAGTCGCCGTGTACCCATTGCGTGTACCATGAAAAAGGGCAACAAGTTGAGGCATTCCTGCCACTCCTTGGGGTTTCTAGTCTCTATGATCAGAATCAGCAAGAGCTATTTGTATTAATTCCTCCATGTTTTTTTCGCCAAGCTGAGAACTACGCGTTTTACGTCACGTTATCCAAAAACCTGACTATTTTCATTGGTGACCGCGCTGGCTCAACGCTGAGCACCGTGCCGTCAAAATTCATAACCAAAATCCCGTTCTGTAGGACACTGCTAACAGCGCTGAGCTCTGCTCAACGCGGCCCAGACTTCCACCATGATTATAAAATCTTAGCCTGATTATTTAAAAGTGTAATTAACTTTCGGCTCACTCTGAACCGTTAATGTCTCTGCATTACAGAAACGAAAACCTAGCGTTTACTTTATGGTTCACTAGGCCTATTGACAGATGAAAGTTCATTTGACCAATATAGTGGCGTTCTTCTTGAAATCACTTTAGAAAGGATTATGCTATAAACAGATGTAGTATAGCTTAAGTAATATATAAACATCGATTTCAAATAATAATATTAAAAAAAGTTCTTGGGATATCAAAATGAAACAGAGCTTTATAGCTACAAAACCACTAAAGGCATCGAAATTACGAAAAATATTTCCATATATTAATTATACATTATGAGAAAACCAAATATTAAGGTTTTGTAGGATTTCTTTCCACAAAACAAAGCGAACTGCTAACGCGATGCACTAACGGACGGACATACACAGACTTAAACATAGACTGCTTTTTAACTCTTTCCGTTTTAATTTTGAGTTGAGAAACAAGATTATCTTAAATATTAAAATAAATATAATTAATATTAAATATTTTCTTCGTTAGTTGTTCGCCTTATTGAGCGTTACATCGCGTTGATAAAGAACAATTAGACATTCTTGAGAGACTTGACTAATATTGGCGTTTGAAATGAAGCATACGCCGGTTGCATTACCTTACTCAAATAGGTAGTATATAAGGGTGTCGAACTACAGCTAAAAGCAAGAACAACCGCAATTGCGAAAACCTTTGGTGGACAACCCACCCTAGGGAGGCTAGACGTTTCTCGTAACCCTAGCTGGTCGCCGCGAATGTCTTAAACCCAACGATGACGATGGAGTAGAAGCCAGGTGTACAGACTGGTGTCCAAGTGGAATGGACGAAGACCAGAAGATGGTGGTGATTAGAAGCCAGTATGTATAGACTGGTGTCCATGTGGGATGGACGAAGACCAGAAGATGGTGGTGATTAGAAGCCAGTATGTACAGATTGTGTCCATGTGGGATGGACGAAGACCAAAAGATGGTGGTGATTAGAAGCCAGTATGTACAGACTGGTGTCCATGTGGGATGGACGAAGACCAAAAGATGGTGGTGATTAGAAGCCAGTATGTACAGACTGGTGTCCAAGTGGAATGGACGAAGACGAGAAGATGGTGGTGTGAGAACTCAAGTAAAGGAGCCATTTCCGTGACTGTGAAAGCAGTTCGGAAATGGCGATCACGTTTGCTCCGATTTGGAAACTGCGAACGCGGTCACGTGGGTGTAACAACAGACACACACACACACAGACACACACACACGTCGAAATTAGAACCTCTCCGTGACATACGTCACTCGGAGAGGTAAAAAGTCAAGGTTTTTACACAATACCTGACGAGCATTTAACTTTTGGGCTTCCGTGGCGCAATGGTTAGCGCGTTCGGCTGTTAACCAATAGGTTGGTGGTTCGAGCCCATCCGGGAGCGGTGTTGTGAGGTCTCAGATGTGACGTAAAAAGTCATGGTTTTTGAACAATACCTGACGGGCATTTAGCTTTTGGGCTTCCGTGGCGCAATGGTTAGCGCGTTCGGCTGTTAACCAATAGGTTGGTGGTTCGAGCCCATCCGGGAGCGGTGTTGTGAGGTCTCAGATGTGACGTAAAAAGTCAAGGTTTTTACACAATACCTGACGGGCATTTAGCTTTTGGGCTTCCGTGGCGCAATGGTTAGCGCGTTCGGCTGTTAACCAATAGGTTGGTGGTTCGAGCCCACCCTGGAGCGGTGTTGTGGGATCTCAAATGTAACGTAGAAAGCCAAAGTTTTTCCACAACACCTGACGACCATTTATTTTTTGGGCTTCCTTGGCGCAATGGTTAGCGCGTTCGGCTGTTAACCGAAAGGTTGGTGGTTCGAGCCCAACCGAGAGAGGTGCTGTAGGGTCTCAGATGTAACGTAATAAGTCATAACTTATCCACAATACCTGACAACCATTTAATTTCTGAGCTTCCGTGGCTGAATGGTTAGCGCGTTCGGCTCCTAGCCAATAGGTTGGTGGTTCGAGCCCATCCGGGAGCGGTGTTGTGAGGTCTCAGATGTGACGTAAAAAGTCAAGGTTTTTACACAATACCTGACGAGCATTTAATTTTTGGGCTTCCGTGGCGCAATGGTTAGCGCGTTCGGCTTTTAGCCAATAGGTTGGTGGTTCGAGCCCATCCGGGAGCGGTGTTGTGAGGTCTCAGATGTGAGGCAAAAAGTCAAGGTTTTTACACAATACCTGACGAGCATTTAATTTTTGGGCTTCCGTGGCTCAATGGTTAGCGCGTTCGGCTGTTAACCTAAAGGTTGGTGGTTCGAGCCCATCCTGGAGCGGTGTTGTGACGTCTCAGATGTAACGTAATATGTCAGAGTTTTTCCACAATACCTGACGAACATTTAATTTTTGGCTTCCTTGGCGCAATTATTAGCGCGTTCAACTGTTAATCGAAAGGCTGGTGGTTCAAGCGCACCCGGAAGAGGTGTTGTGGGGTCTCAGATGTAGCGTAAAAAGTCAAAACTTATCCACAATACGTGACAACCATTTAATTTCTGAGCTTCCGTGGCTCAATGGTTAGCGCGTTCGGCTGTTAACCAATAGGTTGGTGGTTCGAGCCCACCCGGGAGCGGTGGTGTGGGATCTCAAATGTAACGTAGAAAGACAAAGTTTTGCAACAATACCTGACGACCATTAAATTTTTGGGCTTCCTTGGCGCAATGGTTAGCGCGTTCGGCTGTTAACCGAAAGGTTGGTGGTTCGAGCCCAACCGGAAGAGGTGTTGTAGGGTCTCAGATGTAACGTAAAAAGTCATAACTTATACACAATACCTGACAACCATTTAATTTCTGAGCTTCCGTGGCTCAAAGGTTAGCGCGTTCGGCTGTTAACCAATAGGTGTGTGGCTCGAGCCCATCCGGGAGCGGTGTTGTGACGTCTCAGATGTGACGTAAAAAGTCAAGGTTTTTTCCACAACACCTGACGACCATTTAATTTTTGGGCTTCCGTGGCGCAATGGTTAGCGCGTTCGGCTGTTAACCAATAGGTTGGTGGTTCGAGCCCATCCGGGAGTGGTGTTGTGAGGTCTCAGATGTGACGCAAAAAGTCAAGGTTTTTACACAATACCTGACGAGCATTTAATTTTTGGGGTTCCGTGGCGCAATGGTTAGCGCGTTCAGCTGTTAATCGAAAGGATGGTGGTTCGAGCCCACCCGGGAGAGGTGTTGTGGGGTCTCAGATGTAGCGTAAAAAGTCAAAACTTTTCCACAATACCTGACGACCATTTAATTTTTGGGCTTCTGTGACGCAATGTTTAGCGCGTTCGGCTGTTAAACAATAGGTTAGTGGTTCGAGCCCATCCGGGAACGGTGTTGTGAGGTCTCAGATGTGACGTAAAAAGTCAAGGTTTTTACACAATACCTGACGAGCATTTAATTTTTGGGCTTCCGTGGCGCAATGGTTAGCGCGTTCAGCTGTTATTCGAAAGGTTGGTGGTTCGAGCCCACCCGGGAGAGGTGTTGTAGGGTCTCAGATTGTTGAATCCGGCGATCCACAACGAGCCTGGTCATTTAGACCTAAATAATGATTGAAATTAATGGTTTTCCCCACTGGGGTTTTCCCAGGACCTTTTTTCCCATAAGCAGAAGTTATGGGTTTTTATGGTCCGAATTTAGTTTAGATACAGTTTAGTTAAGATTATTTAAGGTTTACTTATAATGAATACTTATGTTTGATATGTTTTTTATGTAAAGACCTTTAAGATAACATTTAACTCTAAACCAAAATAAGAACTGTCGTATGGCACGGCCTGTAATTGCTAAGAAATACTGTACAATTGTAAAGGCTATAGTAATGCATTTGAAAGGTTCGACGGATGGTTTTTGTTACTAGGATGTTAAAAGGCCCTCTGGCCCTGTAAAGTCATAAAACTTCGGAGTGACGAATATTGGGGATCGCTTTGTAACAATAATAGGGGGTAAAACTTGAACTTTGTGTTAAAACTAGCAAAAGCAAAGCCTGAGTAGAACGTATTGGACTCTTGATGGAAAAAGAGCGCTTGTTACCATCGGACAATATAGAAAGCAAACCGACTCTGCCGAGAGAGGTTGTAAAAGAAAGATTTAGAACTTTAGATAAACGGACGTGTTTTAAGGAAAATTAATGTAAAGATATGTTAATTTGAGTATGATTTGACAGACAATACAACAATTAAAGAAATTATTGACGATTGCATTTGGAGCTTCTTCGTTTTTGAATAAAGACACACAAATAAGTTAGGGATTTAGATCGGTGTTTCAGTCCGCCAATGTGATATCAGAAGGGTATCACAAACTCTTATGTTGGGATGGAAGTCGCAACATAAAATGGTGCCGAAACCCGGGACTAATTACGTGCTCGGGATTAATTACGCGCCCGGGACTAATTACGTGCTCGGGAAAAATTACGTTAATTGGACAATTTTGTGAAAATTGGACTTGGTTCGAGAACTTCGAAAAATTTTGGAAATCTTCAAGTCTCTTGTCAACTCCACGATGGATGCTTTTTGCCGATGCCTGAGAGAAAGGGAACATGAACGTGCCGCAAGAAGTCCAGCGGCGGAGAGCGACAAGGAGCGGGATAAAGGAGTCCCAGCCCAAAGACATCAGAGTCTACAGAAGCCGAAGGAGTGGTGTTTGTCAAGGTTGGATGCAACTATATGCAGTTTGGAAGCAACGAACAACCGTTACACTTCAGGTTGATAAAATTGATTCGCACTTCGCAATGAAGTTGGGTTCGTAGAAAAATTTGTATTAAGTGAAACGAAGGTTTGACACTAAGTTGACGTAAGATAGAAACTTGTGCTCTGGTTGAGCTTGGTTAAAGTTGTGCTCTGGTTGAGCTGAGTTAAAGTTGTGCTCTGGTTGAGCTGAGTTAAAGTTGTGCTCTGGTTGAGCTGAGTTAAAGTTGTGCTCTGGTTGAGCTTGGTTAAAGTTGCGCTCTGGTTGAGCTGAGTTATAGTTGTGCTCTGGTTGAGCTGAGTTAAAGTTGTGCTCTGGTTGAGCTTGGTTAAAGTTGTCCTCTGGTTGAACTTGGTTAAAGTTGTCCTCTGGTTGAGCTTGGTTAAAGTTGTGCTCTGGTTGAGATTGGTTAAAGGTGTTCTGGTTGAACTTGGTTTAAGTGCTCTGGTTGAGCTTGGTATAAGGGTTTATTACCAATAGGTCGGTCTTGGCTTGTTGTGAAAGAGAGGTTGTATGATGGCGTGGCCACGGTAAGAAATTAGATGCCCCATAAAGAGCGAAAATAAGTAAATAACCTAGCCGGGTATCCCCTCCCATGCCCCAGCACGGGCATTAGACAAAGTCCATGAAAGGACAAAAAGCTCTTAATTGAGCACGAACCTTTGCCTAAAAGGATAAAAGGGTTAGCCAAGATAAAAGAGTTGCACATGGGCATTATTAAGACCTGATCGGGGCGTACCTAAGAAAAAGGCGACGCTTATTAGTTGGCTATTTCGATACACTTAGTAGCGCATTCACGATACGAGCGGCGCTGTAAGATTTATTTCGAACGGCGTCGACGAGTGATTAACAGGTGTACAGACCGAAGTTTGGATACTCCCTTTTTGGTGGTCCCTTCGCGAGTCCCTGGCTGACTTTGTCCAATCATTATTGCCGTTAACTAGGTTGTTTGGTAAAAGGTAAAATTACTATTTGTAAAAGGTAATGTTGGTATTTGTTAAAAGTATAAAGGGTGTATTGGTTTAAATGGAACACTTATAAGGTGATTGCATTACATGTATTTAGTGAAATATGGTAAAAAGAAAATTTGGTACAATGACATTGATACTGGTATAAGTAATTGCACTGTAAAAAATGGTTGTTTAAAAGGGAAAGATAAGTTAGTACCCCTGGTGTGAAGGGATGAACGACGTGGATGGTGGCATTCCTACTTTTCTTTGGTGCCTCTATTTTCATGGCACGTCCTTTTCCCACTTCCCTGCCCACCTGACATGATTCGTTCTAGTTGTATCGAGCCCACCCGGGAAAGGTGTTGTGGGGTCTCAGATTTAGCGTAAAAAGTCAAAACTTTTCCACAATACCTGACAACCATTTAATTTCTGAGCTTCCGTGGCTCAATGGTTAGCGCGTTCGGCTGTTAACCAATAGATTGGAGTATGTTATAGTCCAATTTGTCCCCCATTTAACCATACTAAAAACATTGAGCTACGACAAACAAGGGCCGAGATATTAAGCAAAATGTTCGTCAACTTTGGTATCGTCTCACTTATTTTTATAATGTTACTTATGATTTTTGCACTAAACTTTGGAGGCTCATAACTCTTGTTCTACAAGAGATACTGAGATCTCCTTTTGATATGTTATAGTACTCTTTGCTCCCATAACAAGGATGCTTTAAACTTGAGGCTACCTCAATATCGTCGTCAACTTATTTTTTGTCTCACTTATTGTTAGAAGGTTACTTTTGATTTTTGAAAATAAACTTTGCAGGCTCGTAACTCTGTTTCTACTGGAGATACCGGGATGTCCTTAGGATATGTTATAGTACAATTTGTCTTTCATCTAACCATACTAAAAACTTTGGAATACGACAAACAGGGGCCGAGTACTTAAGCAAAACGTAAAGAAACAAACCCCCTCCATAGGAAATGAGTTAGACTATACTTTGCAGGCTCGTAACTCTGTTTCTACTGTAGATACGGTGATGTCCTTTGAGTATGTTATAGTCCAATTTGTCCCCCATCTAACCATACTAAAAACATTGAGCTACGACAAACAGTAGTCGAGTAATTAAGCTAATCGTAAAACAAACAAACCCCTCCATAGGAAATCCATTAGACTAAATTCTGGAGGCTCGTAAATCTGGTTCTACCAGAGATACGGGGATGTAAATAATTTGACCTTGACACAAATGTTCGGATAATTATAAAAAAAAACTTCGCGGTTTCGAACCTGTGGCCTTCCGGGAGTGAGGCGGATGCGATAACCGCTACACTAAAGATATGTTATTATTTTTAATCGAAAGAACAGGGTCAAGTAATTAAGCAATACGTGAACAAACAAACCCCTCCATAGAAAATGCATTAGACTATACTTTGCAGGCTCGTAACTCTGTTTCTACTGGAGATACGGGGATATCCTTTGAATAATTTATAGTCCAATTTGTCCCCCATCTAACCATACTAAAAACATTGCGCTACGACAAACAGGGGCCGAGTAATTAAGCTAAACGTAAACAAACAACCCGTCCATAGGAAATGCATTAGACTATACTTTGCAGGCCCATAACTCTGTGTCTACAAGAGATACGGGGATGTCCTTAGGATATGATATAGTCCAAATTGTCCCCCATCTAACCATACTAAAAACATTGAGCTACGACAAACAGGGGCCGAGATATTAAGCAAAATGTTCGTCAATTTTGGTATCGTCTCACTTATTTTTATTATGTTACTTATGATTTTTGCACTAAACTTTGGAGGCTCATAACTCTTGTTCTACAAGAGATACTGGGATCTCCTTTGGATATGTTATAGTACTCTTTGCTCCCCATACAAGGATACTTTAAACTTGAGGCTACCTCAATATCGTCGCCAACTTACTTTTTGTCTCACTTATTGTTAGAAGGTTACTTTTGATTTTTGAAAATATACTTTGCAGGCTCGTAACTCTGTTTCTACTGGAGATACGGGGATGTCCTTTGAGTATGTTATAGACCAATTTGTCCCCCATCTAGCCATACTAAGAATTAGGGCTACGACAAACAGTAGTCGAGTAATTAAGCTAATCGTAAACAAACAAACCCCTCCATAGGAAATACATTAGACTAAATTCTGGAGGCTCGTAACTCTGGTTCTACCAGAGATACGGGGATGTAAATAATGTGACCTTGACACAAATGTTCGGATAATTATAAAGGTCTATGCATGTTCCAAGCAAAAAAAAACTTCGCGGTTTCGAACCTGTGGCCTTCCGAGAGTGAGGCGGATGCGATAACCGCCACACTAAAGATATGTTATTATTTTTAATCGAAAGAACAGGGTCAAGTAATTAAGCAATACGTGAACAAACAAACCCCTCCATAGGAAATGCATTAGACTATACTTTGCAGGCTCGTAACTCTGTTTCTACTGGAGATACGGGGATTTCCTTTGAGTATGTTATAGTCCAATTTGTCCCCCATCTAACCATACTAAAAATAATGAGCTACGACAAACAAGGGCCGAGTAATTAAGCTAAACGTAAACAAACAACCCGTCCATAGGAAATGCATAAGACTATATTTTGCAGGCCCATAACTCTGTGTCTACTAGAGATACGGGGATGTCCTTAGGATATGTTATAGTCCAAATTGTCCCCCATCTAACCATACTAAAAACATTGAGCTACGACAAACAAGGGCCGAGATATTAAGCAAAATGTTCGTCAACTTTGGTATCGTCTCACTTATTTTTATTATGTTACTTATGATTTTTGCACTAAACTTTGGAGGCTCATAACTCTTGTTCTACAAGAGATACTGGGATCTCCTTTGGATATGTTATAGTACTCTTTGCTCCCCATACAAGGATACTTTAAACTTGAGGCTACCTCAATATCGTCGCCAACTTACTTTTTGTCTCACTTATTGTTAGAAGGTTACTTTTGATTTTTGAAAATATACTTTGCAGGCTCGTAACTCTGTTTCTACTGGAGATACGGGGATGTCCTTTGAGTATGTTATAGACCAATTTGTCCCCCATCTAGCCATACTAAGAATTAGGGCTACGACAAACAGTAGTCGAGTAATTAAGCTAATCGTAAACAAACAAACCCCTCCATAGGAAATACATTAGACTAAATTCTGGAGGCTCGTAACTCTGGTTCTACCAGAGATACGGGGATGTAAATAATGTGACCTTGACACAAATGTTCGGATAATTATAAAGGTCTATGCATGTTCCAAGCAAAAAAAACTTCGCGGTTTCGAACCTGTGGCCTTCCGAGAGTGAGGCGGATGCGATAACCGCCACACTAAAGATATGTTATTATTTTTAATCGAAAGAACAGGGTCAAGTAATTAAGCAATACGTGAACAAACAAACCCCTCCATAGAAAATGCATTAGACTATATTTTGCAGGCTCGTAAATCTGTTTCTACTGTCCCCCATCTAACCATACTAAAAACATTGAGCTACGACAAACAGTAGTCGAGTAATTAAGCTAATCGTAAACAAACAAACCCCTCCATAGGAAATCCATTAGACTAAATTCTGGAGGCTTAATTACTTGACCCTGTTCTTTCGATTAAAAATGATAACATATCTTTACTGTAGCGGTTATCGCATCCGCCTCACTCCCGGAAGGCCACAGGTTCGAAACCGCGAAGTTTTTTTTTATAATTATCCGAACATTTGTGTCAAGGTCACATTATTTACATCACCGTATCTCTGGTAGAACCAGAGTTACGAGCCTCCAGAATTTAGTCTAATGGATTTCCTATGGAGGGGTTTGTTTGTTTACGATTAGCTTAATTACTCGACTACTGTTTGTCGTAGCTCAATGTTTTTAGTATGGTTAGATGGGGGACAAATTGGACTATAACATACTCAAAGGACATCCCCGTATCTACAGTAGAAACAGATTTACGAGCCTGCAAAATATAGTCTAATGCATTTTCTATGGAGGGGTTTGTTTGTTCACGTATTGCTTAATTACTTGACCCTGTTCTTTCGATTAAAAATAATAACATATCTTTAGTGTAGCGGTTATCGCATCCGCCTCACCCCGGAAGGCCACAGGTTCGAAACCGCGAAAATTTTTTTTGCTTGGAACATGCAAAGACCTTTATAATTATCCGAACATTTGTGTCAAGGTCACATTATTTACATCCCCGTATCTCTGGTAGAACCAGAGTTACGAGCCTCCAGAATTTAGTCTAATGTATTTCCTATGGAGGGGTTTGTTTGTATACGATTAGCTTAATTACTCGACTACTGTTTGTCGTAGCCCTAATTCTTAGTATGGCTAGATGGGGGACAAATTGGTCTATAACATACTCAAAGGACATCCCCGTATCTCCCGTAGAAACAGAGTTACGAGCCTGCAAATTATATTTTCAAAAATCAAATGTAACCTTCTAACAATAAATGAGACAAAAAGTAAGTTGACGACGATATTGAGGTAGCCTCAAGTTTAAAGTATCCTTGTATGGGGAGCAAAGAGTACTATAACATATCCAAAGGAGATCCCAGTATCTCTTGTAGAACAAGAGTTATGAGCCTCCAAAGTTTAGTGCAAAAATCATAAGTAACATAATAAAAATAAGTGAGACGATACCAAAATTGACGAACATTTTGCTTAATATCTCGGCCCCTGTTTGTCGTAGCTCAATGTGTTTAGTATGGTTAGATGGGGGACAATTTGGACTATATTATATCCTAAGGACATCCCCGTATCTCTTGTAGACACAGAGTTATGGGCCTGCAAAGTATAGTCTAATGCATTTCCTATGGACGGGTTGTTTGTTTACGTTTAGCTTAATTACTCGGCCCCTGTTTGTCGTAGCGCAATGTTTTTAGTATGGTTAGATGGGGGACAAATTGGACTATAAATTATTCAAAGGACATCCCCGTATCTCCAGTAGAAACAGAGTTACGAGCCTGCAAAGTATAGTCTAACTCATTTCCTATGGAGGGGGTTTGTTTCTTTACGTTTTGCTTAAGTACTCGGCCCCTGTTTGTCGTAGCCCAAAGTTTTTAGTATGGTTAGATGAAGGACAAATTGGACTATAACATATCCTAAGGACATCCCGGTATCTCCAGTAGAAACAGAGTTACGAGCCTGCAAAGTTTATTTTCAAAAATCAAAAGTAACCTTCTAACAATGAGTGAGACAAAAAATAAGTTGACGACGATATTGAGGTAGCCTCAAGTTTAAAGTATCCTTGTATGGGGAGCAAAGAGTACTATAACATATCCAAAGGAGATCCCAGTATCTCTTGTAGAACAGGAGTTATGAGCCTCCAAAGTTTAGTGCAAAAATCATAAGTAACATAATAAAAATAAGTGAGACGATACCAAAGTTGACGAACATTTTGCTTAATATCTCGGCCCTTGTTTGTCGTAGCTCAATGTTTTTAGTATGGTTAGATGGGGGACAAATTGGACTATAACATACTCAAAGGACATCCCCGTATCTCCAGTAGAAACAGAGTTACGAGCCTGCAAAGTATAGTCTAATGCATTTTCTATGGAGGGGTTTGTTTGTTCACGTATTGCTTAATTACTTGACCCTGTTCTTTCGATTAAAAATAATAACATATCTTTAGTGTAGCGGTTATCGCATCCGCCTCACTCCCGGAAGGCCACAGGTTCGAAACCGCGAAGTTTTTTTTTTATAATTATCCGAACATTTGTGTCAAGGTCAAATTATTTACATCCCCGTATCTCTGGTAGAACCAGATTTACGAGCCTCCAGAATTTAGTCTAATGGATTTCCTATGGAGGGGTTTGTTTGTTTACGATTAGCTTAATTACTCGACTACTGTTTGTCGTAGCTCAATGTTTTTAGTATGGTTAGATGGGGGACGAATTGGACTATAACATACTCAAAGGACATCCCCGTATCTACAGTAGAAACAGAGTTACGAGCCTGCAAAGTATAGTCTAACTCATTTCCTATGGAGGGGGTTTGTTTCTTTACGTTTTGCTTAAGTACTCGGCCCCTGTTTGTCGTATTCCAAAGTTTTTAGTATGGTTAGATGAAAGACAAATTGGACTATAACATATCCTAAGGACATCCCGGTATCTCCAGTAGAAACAGAGTTACGAGCCTGCAAAGTTTATTTTCAAAAATCAAAAGTAACCTTCTAACAATAAGTGAGACAAAAAATAAGTTGACGACGATATTGAGGTAGCCTCAAGTTTAAAGCATCCTTGTATGGGGAGCAAAGAGTACTATAACAAATTAAAAAGGAGATCTCAGTATCTCTTGTAGAACAAGAGTTATGAGCCTCCAAAATTTAGTGCAAAAATCATAAGTAACATAATAAAAATAAGTGAGACGATACCAAAGTTGACGAACATTTTGCTTAATATCTCGGCCCTTGTTTGTCGTAGCTCAATGTTTTTAGTATGGTTAGATGGGGGACAAATTGGACTATAACATACTCCAATCTATTGGTTAACAGCCGAACGCGCTAACCATTGAGCCACGGAAGCTCAGAAATTAAATGGTTGTCAGGTATTGTGGAAAGGTTTTGACTTTTTACGCTAAATCTGAGACCCCACAACACCTTTCCCGGGTGGGCTCGATACAACTAGAACGAATCATGTCAGGTGGGCAGGGAAGTGGGAAAAGGACGTGCCATGAAAATAGAGGCACCAAAGAAAAGTAGGAATGCCACCATCCACGTCGTTCATCCCTTCACACCAGGGGTACTAACTTATCTTTCCCTTTTAAACAACCATTTTTTACAGTGCAATTACTTATACCAGTATCAATGTCATTGTACCAAATTTTCTTTTTACCATATTTCACTAAATACATGTAATGCAATCACCTTATAAGTGTTCCATTTAAACCAATACACCCTTTATACTTTTAACAAATACCAACATTACCTTTTACAAATAGTAATTTTACCTTTTACCAAACAACCTAGTTAACGGCAATAATGATTGGACAAAGTCAGCCAGGGACTCGCGAAGGGACCACCAAAAAGGGAGTATCCAAACTTCGGTCTGTACACCTGTTAATCACTCGTCGACGCCGTTCGAAATAAATCTTACAGCGCCGCTCGTATCGTGAATGCGCTACTAAGTGTATCGAAATAGCCAACTAATAAGCGTCGCCTTTTTCTTAGGTACGCCCCGATCAGGTCTTAATAATGCCCATGTGCAACTCTTTTATCTTGGCTAACCCTTTTATCCTTTTAGGAAAAGGTTCGTGCTCAATTAAGAGCTTTTTGTCCTTTCATGGACTTTGTCTAATGCCCGTGCTGGGGCATGGGAGGGGATACCCGGCTAGGTTATTTACTTATTTTCGCTCTTTATGGGGCATCTAATTTCTTACCGTGGCCACGCCATCATACAACCTCTCTTTCACAACAAGCCAAGACCGACCTATTGGTAATAAACCCTTATACCAAGCTCAACCAGAGCACTTAAACCAAGTTCAACCAGAACACCTTTAACCAATCTCAACCAGAGCACAACTTTAACCAAGCTCAACCAGAGGACAACTTTAACCAAGTTCAACCAGAGGACAACTTTAACCAAGCTCAACCAGAGCACAACTTTAACTCAGCTCAACCAGAGCACAACTTTAACTCAGCTCAACCAGAGCGCAACTTTAACCAAGCTCAACCAGAGCACAACTTTAACTCAGCTCAACCAGAGCACAACTTTAACTCAGCTCAACCAGAGCACAACTTTAACTCAGCTCAACCAGAGCACAACTTTAACCAAGCTCAACCAGAGCACAAGTTTCTATCTTACGTCAACTTAGTGTCAAACCTTCGTTTCACTTAATTCAAATTTTTCTACGAACCCAACTTCATTGCGAAGTGCGAATCAATTTTATCAACCTGAAGTGTAACGGTTGTTCGTTGCTTCCAAACTGCATATAGTTGCATCCAACCTTGACAAACACCACTCCTTCGGCTTCTGTAGACTCTGATGTCTTTGGGCTGGGACTCCTTTATCCCGCTCCTTGTCGCTCTCCGCCGCTGGACTTCTTGCGGCACGTTCATGTTCCCTTTCTCTCAGGCATCGGCAAAAAGCATCCATCGTGGAGTTGACTAGAGACTTGAAGATTTCCAAAATTTTTCGAAGTTCTCGAACCAAGTCCAATTTTCACAAAATTGTCCAATTAACGTAATTTTTCCCGAGCACGTAATTAGTCCCGGGCGCGTAATTAATCCCGAGCACGTAATTAGTCCCGGGTTTCGGCACCATTTTATGTTGCGACTTCCATCCCAACATAAGAGTTTGTGATACCCTTCTGATATCACATTGGCGGACTGAAACACCGATCTAAATCCCTAACTTATTTGTGTGTCTTTATTCAAAAACGAAGAAGCTCCAAATGCAATCGTCAATAATTTCTTTAATTGTTGTATTGTCTGTCAAATCATACTCAAATTAACATATCTTTACATTAATTTTCCTTAAAACACGTCCGTTTATCTAAAGTTCTAAATCTTTCTTTTACAACCTCTCTCGGCAGAGTCGGTTTGCTTTCTATATTGTCCGATGGTAACAAGCGCTCTTTTTCCATCAAGAGTCCAATACGTTCTACTCAGGCTTTGCTTTTGCTAGTTTTAACACAAAGTTCAAGTTTTACCCCCTATTATTGTTACAAAGCGATCCCCAATATTCGTCACTCCGAAGTTTTATGACTTTACAGGGCCAGAGGGCCTTTTAACATCCTAGTAACAAAAACCATCCGTCGAACCTTTCAAATGCATTACTATAGCCTTTACAATTGTACAGTATTTCTTAGCAATTACAGGCCGTGCCATACGACAGTTCTTATTTTGGTTTAGAGTTAAATGTTATCTTAAAGGTCTTTACATAAAAAACATATCAAACATAAGTATTCATTATAAGTAAACCTTAAATAATCTTAACTAAACTGTATCTAAACTAAATTCGGACCATAAAAACCCATAACTTCTGCTTATGGGAAAAAAGGTCCTGGGAAAACCCCAGTGGGGAAAACCATTAATTTCAATCATTATTTAGGTCTAAATGACCAGGCTCGTTGTGGATCGCCGGATTCAACAATCTGAGACCCTACAACACCTCTCCCGGGTGGGCTCGAACCACCAACCTTTCGAATAACAGCTGAACGCGCTAACCATTGCGCCACGGAAGCCCAAAAATTAAATGCTCGTCAGGTATTGTGTAAAAACCTTGACTTTTTACGTCACATCTGAGACCTCACAACACCGTTCCCGGATGGGCTCGAACCACTAACCTATTGTTTAACAGCCGAACGCGCTAAACATTGCGCCACAGAAGCCCAAAAATTAAATGGTCGTCAGGTATTGTAGAAAAGTTTTGACTTTTTACGCTACATCTGAGACCCCACAACACCTCTCCCGGGTGGGCTCGAACCACCATCCTTTCGATTAACAGCTGAACGCGCTAACCATTGCGCCACGGAACCCCAAAAATTAAATGCTCGTCAGGTATTGTGTTAAAACCTTGACTTTTTGCGTCACATCTGAGACCTCACAACACCACTCCCGGATGGGCTCGAACCACCAACCTATTGGTTAACAGCCGAACGCGCTAACCATTGCGCCACGGAAGCCCAAAAATTAAATGGTCGTCAGGTGTTGTGGAAAAAACCTTGACTTTTTACGTCACATCTGAGACGTCACAACACCGCTCCCGGATGGGCTCGAGCCACACACCTATTGGTTAACAGCCGAACGCGCTAACCTTTGAGCCACGGAAGCTCAGAAATTAAATGGTTGTCAGGTATTGTGTATAAGTTATGACTTTTTACGTTACATCTGAGACCCTACAACACCTCTTCCGGTTGGGCTCGAACCACCAACCTTTCGGTTAACAGCCGAACGCGCTAACCATTGCGCCAAGGAAGCCCAAAAATTTAATGGTCGTCAGGTATTGTTGCAAAACTTTGTCTTTCTACGTTACATTTGAGATCCCACACCACCGCTCCCGGGTGGGCTCGAACCACCAACCTATCGGTTAACAGCCGAACGCGCTAACCATTGAGCCACGGAAGCTCAGAAATTAAATGGTTGTCACGTATTGTGGATAAGTTTTGACTTTTTACGCTACATCTGAGACCCCACAACACCTCTTCCGGGTGCGCTTGAACCACCAGCCTTTCGATTAACAGTTGAACGCGCTAATAATTGCGCCAAGGAAGCCAAAAATTAAATGTTCGTCAGGTATTGTGGAAAAACTCTGACATATTACGTTACATCTGAGACGTCACAACACCGCTCCAGGATGGGCTCGAACCACCAACCTTTAGGTTAACAGCCGAACGCGCTAACCATTGAGCCACGGAAGCCCAAAAATTAAATGCTCGTCAGGTATTGTGTAAAAACCTTGACTTTTTGCCTCACATCTGAGACCTCACAACACCGCTCCCGGATAGGCTCGAACCACCAACCTATTGGCTAACAGCCGAACGCGCTAACCATTGCGCCACGGAAGCCCAAAAATTAAATGCTCGTCAGGTATTGTGTAAAAACCTTGGCTTTTTACGTCACATCTGAGACCTCACAACACCGCTCCCGGATGGGCTCGAACCACCAACCTATTGGCTAAGAGCCGAACGCGCTAACCATTCAGCCACGGAAGCTCAGAAATTAAATGGTTGTCAGGTATTGTGGATAAGTTATGACTTATTACGTTACATCTGAGACCCTACAGCACCTCTCTCGGTTGGGCTCGAACCACCAACCTTTCGGTTAACAGCCGAACGCGCTAACCATTTCGCCAAGGAAGCCCAAAAAATAAATGGTCGTCAGGTATTGTGGAAAAACTTTGGCTTTCTACGTTACATTTGAGATCCCACAACACCGCTCCCGGGTGGGCTCGAACCACCAACCTATTGGTTAACAGCCGAACGCGCTAACCATTGCGCCACGGAAGCCCAAAAGCTAAATGCCCGTCAGGTATTGTGTAAAAACCTTGACTTTTTACGTCACATCTGAGACCTCACAACACCGCTCCCGGATGGGCTCGAACCACCAACCTATTGGTTAACAGCCGAACGCGCTAACCATTGCGCCACGGAAGCCCAAAAGCTAAATGCCCGTCAGGTATTGTTAAAAACCATGACTTTTTACGTCACATCTGAGACCTCACAACACCGCTCCCGGATGGGCTCGAACCACCAACCTATTGGTTAACAGCCGAACGCGCTAACCATTGCGCCACGGAAGCCCAAAAGTTAAATGCTCGTCAGGTATTGTGTAAAAACCTTGACTTTTTACCTCTCCGAGTGACGTATGTCACGGAGAGGTTCTAATTTCGACGTGTGTGTGTGTCTGTGTGTGTGTGTGTCTGTTGTTACACCCACGTGACCGCGTTCGCAGTTTCCAAATCGGAGCAAACGTGATCGCCATTTCCGAACTGCTTTCACAGTCACGGAAATGGCTCCTTTACTTGAGTTCTCACACCACCATCTTCTCGTCTTCGTCCATTCCACTTGGACACCAGTCTGTACATACTGGCTTCTAATCACCACCATCTTTTGGTCTTCGTCCATCCCACATGGACACCAGTCTGTACATACTGGCTTCTAATCACCACCATCTTTTGGTCTTCGTCCATCCCACATGGACACAATCTGTACATACTGGCTTCTAATCACCACCATCTTCTGGTCTTCGTCCATCCCACATGGACACCAGTCTGTACATACTGGCTTCTAATCACCACCATCTTCTGGTCTTCGTCCATTCCACTTGGACACCAGTCTGTACACCTGGCTTCTACTCCATCGTCATCGTTGGGTTTAAGACATTCGCGGCGATCAGCTAGGGTTACGAGAAACGTCTAGCCTCCCTAGGGTGGGTTGTCCACCAAAGGTTTTCGCAATTGCGGTTGTTCTTGCTTTTAGCTGTAGTTCGACACCCTTATATACTACCTATTTGAGTAAGGTAATGCAACCGGCGTATGCTTCATTTCAAACGCCAATATTAGTCAAGTCTCTCAAGAATGTCTAATTGTTCTTTATCAACGCGATGTAACGCTCAATAAGGCGAACAACTAACGAAGAAAATATTTAATATTAATTATATTTATTTTAATATTTAAGATAATCTTGTTTCTCAACTCAAAATTAAAACGGAAAGAGTTAAAAAGCAGTCTATGTTTTAGTCTGTGTATGTCCGTCCGTTAGTGCATCGCGTTAGCAGTTCGCTTTGTTTTGTGGAAAGAAATCCTACAAAACCTTAATATTTGGTTTTCTCATAATGTATAATTAATATATGGAAATATTTTTCGTAATTTTGATGCCTTTAGTGGTTTTGTAGCTATAAAGCTCTGTTTCATTTTGATATCCCAAGAACTTTTTTTAATATTATTATTTGAAATCGATGTTTATATATTACTTAAGCTATACTACATCTGTTTATAGCATAATCCTTTCTAAAGTGATTTCAAGAAGAACGCCACTATATTGGTCAAATGAACTTTCATCTGTCAATAGGACCAGTGAACCATAAAGTAAACGCTAGGTTTTCGTTTCTGTAATGCAGAGACATTAACGGTTCAGAGTGAGCCGAAAGTTAATTACACTTTTAAATAATCAGGCTAAGATTTTATAATCATGGTGGAAGTCTGGGCCGCGTTGAGCAGAGCTCAGCGCTGTTAGCAGTGTCCTACAGAACGGGATTTTGGTTATGAATTTTGACGGCACGGTGCTCAGCGTTGAGCCAGCGCGGTCACCAATGAAAATAGTCAGGTTTTTGGATAACGTGACGTAAAACGCGTAGTTCTCAGCTTGGCGAAAAAAACATGGAGGAATTAATACAAATAGCTCTTGCTGATTCTGATCATAGAGACTAGAAACCCCAAGGAGTGGCAGGAATGCCTCAACTTGTTGCCCTTTTTCATGGTACACGCAATGGGTACACGGCGACTTCCGCTAAGCAAAATTAAACTGGCCGGAAGCTCTCATGTACCAATTTATGAGCAACATATTATTTGCGCTTGTAGAGCGGGGGACCTGCCACTCCTTGGGGTTTCTAGTCTCTATGTTCTGATGGGACTATAGCTATTTATTTGACGTGAAACCAGTTGATCACGCGAGAATTTTAAGAGATATGTTAGTTTCTATGTTTAATTATAAAAGTTGTTCTTATCTATCTCCATAAATATGTTATCATACAATTTTTGTTAAGCCTTTGTACCGTGCACGCTTTATTGCGCTAGCTTCATTTTTAAAACACCGATGACCGGAGAAAAGCTATGACGACAGATCTCACCGGTAAACGTTTTCCAAAATCCGCTGTCTTTTTTGGTGAGCTCTGCTGAACGCAGCCCAGATCAGTGAAAGGTCTGATCGTAATCGGATTATAGCTTCGTGTTATCATGATTTTAATGGTGCACGTTTACTTTCAGTGTGTGTAGCCACAAATTAGCTTTGGTGTTATGTAACTTTAATCGTCATGTTGACAAACTAAGAAAATTGTTGAGGTGAAAGGAGAGGATAGTGTTTACATGGCAACCCTGTTGTGAATATGGCTTTGAACATAGAGGGTATACAGTTGAGGAGTAGCAAATTGGGCCTTTACAAACACGTAAAGGTAATATCCCTCCAAAGTTTTATCTCTTCATTTCCCGTTTTTCCCCCATCGGATGATTTTAATGTGTACAAGTATATCCTTATTGGATGTAAAATGTCGTCTGATTTACAGTATATTTTCTATGCTTTGTATACTGCTTTAATATTTCATAAATTTTAACTTCAGTATTTGTTCATAAAAAAAAGAAACATTTCCATAACTGGGTAAATAAGTTTTAAGGTAGTCCTTCTCTTGACTCGGAGAGGTAATATTTTGGTTTTCCCAACTTGTTACGTCACATCTGAGACCTCACAACACCGCTCCCGGATGGTCTCGAACCACCAACCTATTGGTTAACAGCCGAACGCGCTAACCATTGAGCCACGGAAGCTCAGAAATTAAATGGTTGTCAGGTATTGTGGAAAACCTTGACTTTTTACGTCACATCTGAGACCTCACAACACCGCTCCCGGATGGGCTCGAACCACCAATCTATTGGTTAAAAGCCGAACGTGCTAACCATTGCGCCACGGAAGCCCAAAAATTAAATGGTCGTCAGGTATTGTGGAAAAACTTTGGCTTTCTACGTTACATTTGAGATCACACAACACCGCTCCCGGATGGGCTCGAACCACCAACCTATTGGTTAACAGCCGAACGCGCTAACCATTGCGCCACGGAATCCCAAAAATTAAATGCTCGTCAGGTATTGTGTAAAAACCTTGACTTTTTACGTCACATCTGAGACCTCACAACACCGCTCCCGGATGGGCTCGAACCACCAACCTATTGGTTAACAGCCGAACGCGCTAACCATTGCGCCACGGAAGCCCAAAAATTAAATGGTCGTCATTTATTGTGCAAAAACTTTGGCTTTCTACGTTACATTTGAGATCCCACAACACCGCTCCCGGATGGGCTCGAACCACCAACCTATTGGTTAACAGCCGAACGCGCTAACCATTGCGCCACGGAAGCCCAAAAGTTAAATGCTCGTCAGGTATTGTGTAAAAACCTTGACTTTTTACGTCACATCTGAGACCTCACAACACCGCTCCCGGATGGGCTCGAACCACCAACCTATTGGTTAACAGCCGAACGCGCTAACCATTGCGCCACGGAAGCCCAAAAGTTAAACGCTCGTCAGGTATTATGTAAAAACCTTGATTTTTTACGTCACATCTGAGACCTCACAACACCGCTCCCGGATGGGGTCGAACCACCACCCTATGGGTTAACAGCCGAACGCGCTAACCATTGCGCCACGGAAGCCCAAAAATTAAATGGTCGTCATTTATTGTGCAAAAACTTTGGCTTTCTACGTTACATTTCAGATCCCACAACACCGCTCCCGGGTGGGCTCGAACCACCAACCTTTTGGTTAACAGCCGAACGCGCTAACCATTGAGCCACGGAAGCTCAGAAATTAAATGGTTGTCAGGTATTGTGGAAAACCTTGACTTTTTACGTCACATCTGAGACCTCACAACACCGCTCCCGGATGAGCTCGAACCACCAACCTATTGGTTAACAGCCGAACGTGCTAACCATTGCGCCACGGAAGCCCAAAAATTAAATGGTCGTCAGGTATTGTGGAAAAACATTGGCTTTCTACGTTACATTTGAGATCACACAACACCGCTCCCGGGTGGGCTCGAACCACCAACCTATTGGTTAACTGCCGAACGCGCTAACCATTGCGCCAAGGAAACCCAAAATTTAAATGCTCCTCAGGTATTGTGTAAAAACATTGGCTTTCTACGTTACATCTGAGACCTCACAACACCGCTCCCGGATGGGCTCGAACCACCAACCTATTGGTTAACAGCCGAACGCGCTAACCATTGAGCCACGGAAGCTCAGAAATTTAATGGTTGTCAGGTGTTGTGTAAAAACTTTGGCTTTCTACGTTACATTTGAGACCCCACAACACCTCTCCCGGGTGGGCTCGAACCACCAACCTTTCGATTAGCAGCTGAACGCGCTAACCATTGCGCCACGGAATCCCAAAAATTAAATGCTCGTCAGGTATTGTGTAAAAACCTTGACTTTTACGTCACATCTGAGACCTCACAACACCGCTCCCGGATGGGCTCGAACCACCAACCTATTGGTTAACAGCCGAACGCACTAACCATTGCGCCACGGAAGCCCAAAAGTTAAATGCTCGTTAGGTATTGTGTAAAAACCTTGACTTTTTACGTCACATCTGAGACCTCACAACACCGCTCCCGGATGGGCTCGAACCACCAACCTATTGGTTAACAGCCGAACGCGCTAACCATTGCGCCACGGAAGCCCAAAGGTTAAATGCTCGTCAGGTATTATGTAAAAACCTTGACTTTTTACGTCACATCTGAGACCTCACAACACCGCTCCCGGATGGGGTCGAACCACCAACCTATTGGTTAACAGCCGAACGCGCTAACCATTGAGCCACGGAAGCTCAGAAATTAAATGGTTGTCAGGTATTGTGGAAAACCTTGACTTTTTACGTCACATCTGAGACCTCACAACACCGCTCCCGGATGGGCTCGAACCACCAATCTATTGGTTAAAAGCCGAACGTGCTAACCATTGCGCCACGGAAGCCCAAAAATTAAATGGTCGTCAGGTATTGTGGAAAAACTTTGGCTTTCTACGTTACATTTGAGATCACACAACACCGCTCCCGGATGGGCTCGAACCACCAACCTATTGGTTAACAGCCGAACGCGCTAACCATTGCGCCACGGAATCCCAAAAATTAAATGCTCGTCAGGTATTGTGTAAAAACCTTGACTTTTTACGTCACATCTGAGACCTCACAACACCGCTCCCGGATGGGCTCGAACCACCAACCTATTGGTTAACAGCCGAACGCGCTAACCATTGCGCCACGGAAGCCCAAAAATTAAATGGTCGTCAGGTATTGTGGAAAAACTTTGGCTTTCTACGTTACATTTGAGATCACACAACACCGCTCCCGGATGGGCTCGAACCACCAACCTATTGGTTAACAGCCGAACGCGCTAACCATTGATCCACGGAAGCTCAGAAATTAAATGGTTGTCAGGTATTGTGGAAAAACTTTGGCTTTGTACGTTACATTTGAGACCCCACAACACCTTTCCCGGATGGGCTCGAACCACCAACCTATTGCTTAACAGCCGAACGCGCTAACCATTGCGCCACGGAAGCCCAAAACCTAAATGCTCGTCAGGTATTGTGCAAAAAACTTGACTTTTTACGTCACATCTGAGACCTCACAACACCGCTCCCGGATGGGCTCGAACCACCAACCTATTGGTTAACAGCCGAACGCGCTAACCATTGCGCCACGGAAGCCCAAAAGTTATAACTCGTCAGGTATTATGTAAAAACCTTGACTACTTACGTCACATCTGAGACCTCACAACACCGCTCCCGGATGGGCTCGAACCACCAACCTATTGGTTAACAGCCGAACGTGCTAACCATTGCGCCACGGAAGCCCAAAAATTAAATGGTCGTCAGGTATTGTGGAAAAACATTGGCTTTCTACGTTACATTTGAGATCACACAACACCGCTCCCGGGTGGGCTCGAACCACCAACCTATTGGTTAACAGCCGAACGCGCTAACCATTGCGCCAAGGAAACCCAAAATTTAAATGCTCGTCAGGTATTGTGTAAAAACATTGGCTTTCTACGTTACATCTGAGACCTCACAACACCGCTCCCGGATGGGGTCGAACCACCACCCTATGGGTTAACAGCCGAACGCGCTAACCATTGCGCCACGGAAGCCCAAAAATTAAATGGTCGTCATTTATTGTGCAAAAACTTTGGCTTTCTACGTTACATTTCAGATCCCACAACACCGCTCCCGGGTGGGCTCGAACCACCAACCTATTGGTTAACAGCCGAACGCGCTAACCATTGCGCCACGGAAGCCAAAAAGTTAAACGCTCGTCAGGTATTATGTAAAAACCTTGATTTTTTACGTCACATCTGAGACCTCACAACACCGCTCCCGGATGGGGTCGAACCACCACCCTATGGGTTAACAGCCGAACGCGCTAACCATTGCGCCACGGAAGCCCAAAAATTAAATGGTCGTCATTTATTGTGCAAAAACTTTGGCTTTCTACGTTACATTTCAGATCCCACAACACCGCTCCCGGGTGGGCTCGAACCACCAACCTTTTGGTTAACAGCCGAACGCGCTAACCATTGAGCCACGGAAGCTCAGAAATTAAATGGTTGTCAGGTATTGTGGAAAACCTTGACTTTTTACGTCACATCTGAGACCTCACAACACCGCTCCCGGATGAGCTCGAACCACCAACCTATTGGTTAACAGCCGAACGTGCTAACCATTGCGCCACGGAAGCCCAAAAATTAAATGGTCGTCAGGTATTGTGGAAAAACATTGGCTTTCTACGTTACATTTGAGATCACACAACACCGCTCCCGGGTGGGCTCGAACCACCAACCTATTGGTTAACTGCCGAACGCGCTAACCATTGCGCCAAGGAAACCCAAAATTTAAATGCTCCTCAGGTATTGTGTAAAAACATTGGCTTTCTACGTTACATCTGAGACCTCACAACACCGCTCCCGGATGGGCTCGAACCACCAACCTATTGGTTAACAGCCGAACGCGCTAACCATTGAGCCACGGAAGCTCAGAAATTTAATGGTTGTCAGGTGTTGTGTAAAAACTTTGGCTTTCTACGTTACATTTGAGACCCCACAACACCTCTCCCGGGTGGGCTCGAACCACCAACCTTTCGATTAGCAGCTGAACGCGCTAACCATTGCGCCACGGAATCCCAAAAATTAAATGCTCGTCAGGTATTGTGTAAAAACCTTGACTTTTACGTCACATCTGAGACCTCACAACACCGCTCCCGGATGGGCTCGAACCACCAACCTATTGGTTAACAGCCGAACGCACTAACCATTGCGCCACGGAAGCCCAAAAGTTAAATGCTCGTTAGGTATTGTGTAAAAACCTTGACTTTTTACGTCACATCTGAGACCTCACAACACCGCTCCCGGATGGGCTCGAACCACCAACCTATTGGTTAACAGCCGAACGCGCTAACCATTGCGCCACGGAAGCCCAAAGGTTAAATGCTCGTCAGGTATTATGTAAAAACCTTGACTTTTTACGTCACATCTGAGACCTCACAACACCGCTCCCGGATGGGGTCGAACCACCAACCTATTGGTTAACAGCCGAACGCGCTAACCATTGAGCCACGGAAGCTCAGAAATTAAATGGTTGTCAGGTATTGTGGAAAACCTTGACTTTTTACGTCACATCTGAGACCTCACAACACCGCTCCCGGATGGGCTCGAACCACCAATCTATTGGTTAAAAGCCGAACGTGCTAACCATTGCGCCACGGAAGCCCAAAAATTAAATGGTCGTCAGGTATTGTGGAAAAACTTTGGCTTTCTACGTTACATTTGAGATCACACAACACCGCTCCCGGATGGGCTCGAACCACCAACCTATTGGTTAACAGCCGAACGCGCTAACCATTGCGCCACGGAATCCCAAAAATTAAATGCTCGTCAGGTATTGTGTAAAAACCTTGACTTTTTACGTCACATCTGAGACCTCACAACACCGCTCCCGGATGGGCTCGAACCACCAACCTATTGGTTAACAGCCGAACGCGCTAACCATTGCGCCACGGAAGCCCAAAAATTAAATGGTCGTCAGGTATTGTGGAAAAACTTTGGCTTTCTACGTTACATTTGAGATCACACAACACCGCTCCCGGATGGGCTCGAACCACCAACCTATTGGTTAACAGCCGAACGCGCTAACCATTGATCCACGGAAGCTCAGAAATTAAATGGTTGTCAGGTATTGTGGAAAAACTTTGGCTTTGTACGTTACATTTGAGACCCCACAACACCTTTCCCGGATGGGCTCGAACCACCAACCTATTGCTTAACAGCCGAACGCGCTAACCATTGCGCCACGGAAGCCCAAAACCTAAATGCTCGTCAGGTATTGTGCAAAAAACTTGACTTTTTACGTCACATCTGAGACCTCACAACACCGCTCCCGGATGGGCTCGAACCACCAACCTATTGGTTAACAGCCGAACGCGCTAACCATTGCGCCACGGAAGCCCAAAAGTTATAACTCGTCAGGTATTATGTAAAAACCTTGACTACTTACGTCACATCTGAGACCTCACAACACCGCTCCCGGATGGGCTCGAACCACCAACCTATTGGTTAACAGCCGAACGTGCTAACCATTGCGCCACGGAAGCCCAAAAATTAAATGGTCGTCAGGTATTGTGGAAAAACATTGGCTTTCTACGTTACATTTGAGATCACACAACACCGCTCCCGGGTGGGCTCGAACCACCAACCTATTGGTTAACAGCCGAACGCGCTAACCATTGCGCCAAGGAAACCCAAAATTTAAATGCTCGTCAGGTATTGTGTAAAAACATTGGCTTTCTACGTTACATCTGAGACCTCACAACACCGCTCCCGGATGGGCTCGAACCACCAACCTATTGGTTAACAGCCGAACGCGCTAACCATTGAGCCACGGAAGCTCAGAAATTTAATGGTTGTCAGGTGTTGTGTAAAAACTTTGGCTTTCTACGTTACATTTGAGACCCCACAACACCTCTCCCGGGTGGGCTCGAACCACCAACCTTTCGATTAGCAGCTGAACGCGCTAACCATTGCGCCACGGAATCCCAAAAATTAAATGCTCGTCAGGTATTGTGTAAAAACCTTGACTTTTACGTCACATCTGAGACCTCACAACACCGCTCCCGGATGGGCTCGAACCACCAACCTATTGGTTAACAGCCGAACGCACTAACCATTGCGCCACGGAAGCCCAAAAGTAAAATGCTCGTTAGGTATTGTGTAAAAACCTTGACTTTTTACGTCACATCTGCGACCTCACAACACCGCTCCCGGATGGGCTCGAACCACCAACCTATTGGTTAACAGCCGAACGCGCTAACCATTGCGCCACGGAAGCCCAAAGGTTAAATGCTCGTCAGGTATTATGTAAAAACCTTGACTTTTTACGTCACATCTGAGACCTCACAACACCGCTCCCGGATGGGGTCGAACCACCAACCTATTGGTTAACAGCCGAACGCGCTAACCATTGAGCCACGGAAGCTCAGAAATTAAATGGTTGTCAGGTATTGTGGAAAACCTTGACTTTTTACGTCACATCTGAGACCTCACAACACCGCTCCCGGATGGGCTCGAACCACCAATCTATTGGTTAAAAGCCGAACGTGCTAACCATTGCGCCACGGAAGCCCAAAAATTAAATGGTCGTCAGGTATTGTGGAAAAACTTTGGCTTTCTACGTTACATTTGAGATCACACAACACCGCTCCCGGATGGGGTCGAACCACCAACCTATTGGTTAACAGCCGAACGCGCTAACCATTGAGCCACGGAAGCTCAGAAATTAAATGGTTGTCAGGTATTGTGGAAAACCTTGACTTTTTACGTCACATCTGAGACCTCACAACACCGCTCCCGGATGGGCTCGAACCACCAATCTATTGGTTAAAAGCCGAACGTGCTAACCATTGCGCCACGGAAGCCCAAAAATTAAATGGTCGTCAGGTATTGTGGAAAAACTTTGGCTTTCTACGTTACATTTGAGATCACACAACACCGCTCCCGGATGGGCTCGAACCACCAACCTATTGGTTAACAGCCGAACGCGCTAACCATTGCGCCACGGAATCCCAAAAATTAAATGCTCGTCAGGTATTGTGTAAAAACCTTAACTTTTTACGTCACATCTGAGACCTCACAACACCGCTCCCGGATGGGCTCGAACCACCAACCTATTGGTTAACAGCCGAACGCGCTAACCATTGCGCCACGGAAGCCCAAAAATTAAATGGTCGTCAGGTATTGTGGAAAAACTTTTCCTTTCTACGTTACATTTGAGATCACACAACACCGCTCCCGGATGGGCTCGAACCACCAACCTATTGGTTAACAGCCGAACGCGCTAACCATTGATCCACGGAAGCTCAGAAATTAAATGGTTGTCAGGTATTGTGGAAAAACTTTGGCTTTGTACGTTACATTTGAGACCCCACAACACCTTTCCCGGATGGGCTCGAACCACCAACCTATTGCTTAACAGCCGAACGCGCTAACCATTGCGCCACGGAAGCCCAAAACCTAAATGCTCGTCAGGTATTGTGCAAAAAACTTGACTTTTTACGTCACATCTGAGACCTCACAACACCGCTCCCGGATGGGCTCGAACCACCAACCTATTGGTTAACAGCCGAACGCGCTAACCATTGCGCCACGGAAGCCCAAAAGTTATAACTCGTCAGGTATTATGTAAAAACCTTGACTACTTACGTCACATCTGAGACCTCACAACACCGCTCCCGGATGGGCTCGAACCACCAACCTATTGGTTAACAGCCGAACGCGCTACCCATTGCGCCACGGAAGCCCAAAAGTTAAATGCTCGTCAGGTATTGTGTCAAAACCTTGACTTTTTACGTCACATCTGAGACCTCACAACACCGCTCCCGGATGGGCTCGAACCACCAACCTATTGGTTAACAGCCGAACGCGCTAACCATTGAGCCACGGAAGCTCAGAAATTAAATGGTTGTCAGGTGTTGTGGAAAAACTTTGGCTTTCTACGTTACATTTGAGACCCCACAACACTTCTCCCGGATGGGCTCGAACCACCAACCTATTGGTTAACAGCCGAACGCGCTAACCATTGCGCCACGGAAGCCCAAAAGTTAAATGCTCGTCAGGTATTATGTAAAAACCTTGACTTTTTACGTCACATCTGAGACCTCACAACACCGCTCCCGGATGGGCTCGAACCACCAACCTATTGGTTAACAGCCGAACGTGCTAACCATTGCGCCACGGAAGCCCAAAAATTAAATGGTCGTCAGGTATTGTGGAAAAACTTTGGCTTTCTACGTTACATTTGAGATCACACAACACCGCTCCCGGGTGGGCTCGAACCACCAACCTATTGGTTAACAGCCGAACGCGCTAACCATTGCGCCAAGGAAGCCCAAAATTTAAATGCTCGTCAGGTATTGTGTAAAAACCTTGACTTTTTACGTCACATCTGAGACCTCACAACACCGCTCCCGGATGGGCTCGAACCACCAACCTATTGGTTAACAGCCGAACGCGCTAACCATTGCGCCACGGAAGCCCAAAAGTTAAATACTCGTCAGGTATTGTGTAAAAACCTTGACTTCTTACGTCACATCTGAGACCTCACAACACCGCTCCCGGATGGGCTCGAACCACCAACCTATTGGTTAACAGCCGAACGCGCTAACCATTGCGCCACGGAAGCCAAAAAGTTCAATGCTCGTCAGGTATTGTGTAAAAACCTTGACTTTTTACGTCACATCTGAGACCTCACAACACCGCTCCCGGATGAGCTCGAACCACCAACCTATTGGTTAACAGCCGAACGTGCTAACCATTGCGCCACGGAAGCCCAAAAATTAAATGGTCGTCAGGTATTGTGGAAAAACATTGGCTTTCTACGTTACATTTGAGATCACACAACACCGCTCCCGGGTGGGCTCGAACCACCAACCTATTGGTTAACAGCCGAACGCGCTAACCATTGAGCCACGGAAGCTCAGAAATTTATTGGTTGTCAGGTGTTGTGTAAAAACTTTGGCTTTCTACGTTACATTTGAGACCCCACAACACCTCTCCCGAGTGGGCTCGAACCACCAACCTTTCGATTAGCAGCTGAACGCACTAACCATTGCGCCACGGAAGCCCAAAAGTTAAATGCTCGTTAGGTATTGTGTAAAAACCTTGACTTTTTACGTCACATCTGAGACCTCACAACACCGCTCCCGGATGGGCTCGAACCACCAACCTATTAGTTAACAGCCGAACGCGCTAACCATTGCGCCACGGAAGCCCAAAGGTTAAATGCTCGTCAGGTATTATGTAAAAACCTTGACTTTTTACGTCACATCTGAGACCTCACAACACCGCTCCCGGATGGGGTCGAACCACCAACCTATTGGTTAACAGCCGAACGCGCTAACCATTGAGCCACGGAAGCTCAGAAATTAAATGGTTGTCAGGTATTGTGGAAAACCTTGACTTTTTACGTCACATCTGAGACCTCACAACACCGCTCCCGGATGGGCTCGAACCACCAATCTATTGGTTAAAAGCCGAACGTGCTAACCATTGCGCCACGGAAGCCCAAAAATTAAATGGTCGTCAGGTATTGTGGAAAAACTTTGGCTTTCTACGTTACATTTGAGATCACACAACACCGCTCCCGGATGGGGTCGAACCACCAACCTATTGGTTAACAGCCGAACGCGCTAACCATTGAGCCACGGAAGCTCAGAAATTAAATGGTTGTCAGGTATTGTGGAAAACCTTGACTTTTTACGTCACATCTGAGACCTCACAACACCGCTCCTGGATGGGCTCGAACCACCAATCTATTGGTTAAAAGCCGAACGTGCTAACCATTGCGCCACGGAAGCCCAAAGGTTAAATGCTCGTCAGGTATTATGTAAAAACCTTGACTTTTTACGTCACATCTGAGACCTCACAACACCGCTCCCGGATGGGGTCGAACCACCAACCTATTGGTTAACAGCCGAACGCGCTAACCATTGAGCCACGGAAGCTCAGAAATTAAATGGTTGTCAGGTATTGTGGAAAACCTTGACTTTTTACGTCACATCTGAGACCTCACAACACCGCTCCCGGATGGGCTCGAACCACCAATCTATTGGTTAAAAGCCGAACGTGCTAACCATTGCGCCACGGAAGCCCAAAAATTAAATGGTCGTCAGGTATTGTGGAAAAACTTTGGCTTTCTACGTTACATTTGAGATCACACAACACCGCTCCCGGATGGGGTCGAACCACCAACCTATTGGTTAACAGCCGAACGCGCTAACCATTGAGCCACGGAAGCTCAGAAATTAAATGGTTGTCAGGTATTGTGGAAAACCTTGACTTTTTACGTCACATCTGAGACCTCACAACACCGCTCCCGGATGGGCTCGAACCACCAATCTATTGGTTAAAAGCCGAACGTGCTAACCATTGCGCCACGGAAGCCCAAAAATTAAATGGTCGTCAGGTATTGTGGAAAAACTTTGGCTTTCTACGTTACATTTGAGATCACACAACACCGCTCCCGGATGGGCTCGAACCACCAACCTATTGGTTAACAGCCGAACGCGCTAACCATTGATCCACGGAAGCTCAGAAGTTAAATGGTTGTCAGGTATTGTGGAAAAACTTTGGCTTTGTACGTTACATTTGAGACCCCACAACACCTTTCCCGGATGGGCTCGAACCACCAACCTATTGCTTAACAGCCGAACGCGCTAACCATTGCGCCACGGAAGCCCAAAACCTAAATGCTCGTCAGGTATTGTGCAAAAAACTTGACTTTTTACGTCACATCTGAGACCTCACAACACCGCTCCCGGATGGGCTCGAACCACCAACCTATTGGTTAACAGCCGAACGCGCTAACCATTGCGCCACGGAAGCCCAAAAGTAATAACTCGTCAGGTATTATGTAAAAACCTTGACTACTTACGTCACATCTGAGACCTCACAACACCGCTCCCGGATGGGCTCAAACCACCAACCTATTGGTTAACAGCCGAACGCGCTACCCATTGCGCCACGGAAGCCCAAAAGTTAAATGCTCGTCAGGTATTGTGTCAAAACCTTGACTTTTTACGTCACATCTGAGACCTCACAACACCGCTCCCGGATGGGCTCGAACCACCAACCTATTGGTTAACAGCCGAACGCGCTAACCATTGAGCCACGGAAGCTCAGAAATTAAATGGTTGTCAGGTGTTGTGGAAAAACTTTGGCTTTCTACGTTACATTTGAGACCCCACAACACCTCTCCCGGATGGGCTCGAACCACCAACCTTTCGATTAACAGCTGAACGCGCTAACCATTGCGCCACGGAATCCCAAAAATTAAATGCTCGTCAGGTATTGTGTAAAAACCTTGACTTTTTACGTCACATCTGAGACCTCACAACACCGCTCCCGGATGGGCTCGAACCACCAACCTATTGGTTAACAGCCGAACGCGCTAACCATTGCGCCACGGAAGCCCAAAAGTTAAATGCTCGTCAGGTATTATGTAAAAACCTTGACTTTTTACGTCACATCTGAGACCTCACAACACCGCTCCCGGATGGGCTCGAACCACCAACCTATTGGTTAACAGCCGAACGTGCTAACCATTGCGCCACGGAAGCCCAAAAATTAAATGGTCGTCAGGTATTGTGGAAAAACTTTGGCTTTCTACGTTACATTTGAGATCACACAACACCGCTCCCGGGTGGGCTCGAACCACCAACCTATTGGTTAACAGCCGAACGCGCTAACCATTGCGCCAAGGAAGCCCAAAATTTAAATGCTCGTCAGGTATTGTGTAAAAACCTTGACTTTTTACGTCACATCTGAGACCTCACAACACCGCTCCCGGATGGGCTCGAACCACCAACCTATTGCTTAACAGCCGAACGCGCTAACCATTGCGCCACGGAATCCCAAAACCTAAATACTCGTCAGGTATTGTGCAAAAAACTTGACTTTTTACGTCACATCTGAGACCTCACAACACCGCTCCCGGATGGGCTCGAACCACCAACCTATTGGTTAACAGCCGAACGCGCTAACCATTGCGCCACGGAAGCCCAAAAGTTAAATACTCGTCAGGTATTGTGTAAAAACCTTGACTTCTTACGTCACATCTGAGACCTCACAACACCGCTCCCGGATGGGCTCGAACCACCAACCTATTGGTTAACAGCCGAACGCGCTAACCATTGCGCCACGGAAGCCAAAAAGTTAAATGCTCGTCAGGTATTGTGTAAAAACCTTGACTTTTTACGTCACATCTGAGACCTCACAACACCGCTCCCGGATGGGCTCGAACCACCAACCTATTGGTTAACAGCCGAACGCGCTAACCATTGAGCCACGGAAGCTCAGAAATTAAATGGTTGTCAGGTGTTGTGGAAAAACTTTGGCTTTCTACGTTACATTTGAGACCCCACAACACCTTTCCCGGGTGGGCTCGAACCACCAACCTATTGGTTAACAGCCGAACGCGCTAACCATTGCGCCACGGAAGCCCAAAAGTTAAATTCTCGTCAGGTATTGTGTAAAAACCTTGACTTCTTACGTTACATCTGAGACCTCACAACACCGCTCCCGGATGGGCTCGAACCACCAACCTATTGGTTAACAGCCGAACGCGCTAACCATTGCGCCACGGAAGCACAAAAGTTAAATGCTCGTCAGGTATTGTGTAAAAACCTTGACTTTTTACGTCACATCTGAGACCTCACAACACCGCTCCCGGATGGGCTCGAACCACCAACCTATTGGTTAACAGCCGAACGCGCTAACCATTGGACCACGGAAGCCCAAAAGTTAACTGCTCGTCATTTATTGTGCAAAAACTTTGGCTTTCTACGTTACATTTGAGATCCCACAACACCGCTCCTGGATGGGCTCGAACCACCAACCTATTCGTTAACAGCCGAACGTGGTAACCATTGCGCCACGGAAGCCCAAAAAATAAATGGTCGTCAGGTATTGTGGAAAAACTTTGGCTTTCTACGTTACATTTGAGATCACACAACACCGCTCCCGGGTGGGCTCGAACCACCAACCTATTGGTTAACAGCCGAACGCGCTAACCATTGCGCCACGGAAGCCAAGAAATTAAAAGGTTGTCAGGTAGTGTGGAAAAGTTTTGACTTTTCACGCTACGTCTGAGACGTCACAACACCGCTCCAGGGAGGGCTCAAACAACCAGTCTTCTGAATAGCAGCTGAACGTGCTAACCATTGCGCCACGGAAGCCCATAAATTAAATGGTCGTCAGGTATTGTGGAAAAACCTTGACTTTTTACGTTACATCTGAGACCTCACAACACCGCTCCCAGATGGGCTCGAACCACCAACCTTTCAGTCGGTCAACAGCCGAACGCGCTAACCATTGCGCCACGGAAGCCCAAAAATTAAATGGTCGTCATTTATTGTGCAAAAACTTTGGCTTTCTACGTTACATTTGAGATCCCACAACACCGCTCCCGGATGGGCTCGAACCACCAACCTATTCGTTAACAGCCGAACGTGCTAACCATTGCGCCACGGAAGCCCAAAAATTAAATGGTCGTCAGGTATTGTGGAAAAACTTTGGCTTTCTACGTTACATTTGAGATCACACAACACCGCTCCCGGGTGGGCTCGAACCACCAGCCTTTTGAATAACAGCTGAGCGCGCTAACCATTGCACCACGGAAGCCCAAAAATAAAATATTCGTCAGGTATTGTGGAAAAACCTTGATTTTACTTCACATTGAGACGTCACAACACCGCTCCCGGATGGGCTCGAACCACCAACCTATTGGTTAACAGCCGAACGCGCTAACCATTGAGCCACGGAAGCTCAGAAATTAAATCGTTGTCAGGTATTGTGGAAAAACCTTGACATTTTACGTTACATCTGAGACGTCACAACACCGCTCCAGGGAGGTCTCAAACAACCAGTCTTCGGAATAGCAGCTGAACGCGCTAACCATTGCGCCACGGAAGCCCATAAATTAAATGGTCGTCAGGTATTGTGGAAAAACCTTGACTTTTTACGTTACATCTGAGACCTCACAACACCTCTCCCGGATGGGCTCGAACCACCAATCTTTCGGTTAACAGCCGAACGCGCTAACCATTGAGCCACGGACGCCCAAAAATTAAATGTTCGTCAGGTATTTTGGAAAAACTCTAACATTTTACGTTACATCTGAGACGTCACAACACCGCTCCCGGGTGGGCTCAAACCACCAGTCTTTTGAATAGCAGCTGAACTTGCTAACCATTGCGCCACGGAAGCCCAAAAATTAAATGCTCGTCAGGTATTGTGTAAAAACCTTGACTTTTTACGTCACTTCTGAGACCTCACAACACCGCTCCCGGATGGGCTCGAACCACCAACCTATTGGTTAACAGCCGAACGCGCTAACCATTGCGCCAAGGAAGCCCAAAATTTAAATGCTCGTCAGGTATTGTGTAAAAACCTTGACTTTTTACGTCACATCTGAGACCTCACAACACCGCTCCCGGATGGGCTCGAACCACCAACCTATTGCTTAACAGCCGAACGCGCTAACCATTGCGCCACGGAATCCCAAAACCTAAATACTCGTCAGGTATTGTGCAAAAAACTTGACTTTTTACGTCACATCTGAGACCTCACAACACCGCTCCCGGATGGGCTCGAACCACCAACCTATTGGTTAACAGCCGAACGCGCTAACCATTGCGCCACGGAAGCCCAAAAGTTAAATACTCGTCAGGTATTGTGTAAAAACCTTGACTTCTTACGTCACATCTGAGACCTCACAACACCGCTCCCGGATGGGCTCGAACCACCAACCTATTGGTTAACAGCCGAACGCGCTAACCATTGCGCCACGGAAGCCAAAAAGTTAAATGCTCGTCAGGTATTGTGTAAAAACCTTGACTTTTTACGTCACATCTGAGACCTCACAACACCGCTCCCGGATGGGCTCGAACCACCAACCTATTGGTTAACAGCCGAACGCGCTAACCACTGAGCCACGGAAGCTCAGAAATTAAATGGTTGTCAGGTGTTGTGGAAAAACTTTGGCTTTCTACGTTACATTTGAGACCCCACAACACCTTTCCCGGGTGGGCTCGAACCACCAACCTATTGGTTAACAGCCGAACGCGCTAACCATTGCGCCACGGAAGCCCAAAAGTTAAATACTCGTCAGGTATTGTGTAAAAACCTTGACTTCTTACGTTACATCTGAGACCTCACAACACCGCTCCCGGATGGGCTCGAACCACCAACCTATTGGTTAACAGCCGAACGCGCTAACCATTGCGCCACGGAAGCACAAAAGTTAAATGCTCGTCAGGTATTGTGTAAAAACCTTGACTTTTTACGTCACATCTGAGACCTCACAACACCGCTCCCGGATGGGCTCGAACCACCAACCTATTGGTTAACAGCCGAACGCGCTAACCATTGCGCCACGGAAGCCCAAAAGTTAAATGCTCGTTAGGTATTGTGTAAAAACCTTGACTTTTTACGTCACATCTGAGACCTCACAACACCGCTCCCGGATGGGCTCGAACCACCAACCTATTGGTTAACAGCCGAACGCGCTAACCATTGGACCACGGAAGCCCAAAAGTTAAATGCTCGTCAGGTATTGTGTAAAAACCTTGACTTTTTACGTCACATCTGAGACCTCACAACACCGCTCCCGGATGGGGTCGAACCACCAACCTATTGGTTAACAGCCGAACGCGCTAACTATTGCGCCAAGGAAGCCCAAAAATTAAATGGTCGTCATTTATTGTGCAAAAACTTTGGCTTTCTACGTTACATTTGAGATCCCACAACACCGCTCCTGGATGGGCTCGAACCACCAACCTATTCGTTAACAGCCGAACGTGCTAACCATTGCGCCACGGAAGCCCAAAAAATAAATGGTCGTCAGGTATTGTGGAAAAACTTTGGCTTTCTACGTTACATTTGAGATCACACAACACCGCTCCCGGGTGGGCTCGAACCACCAGCCTTTTGAATAACAGCTGAGCGCGCTAACCATTGCACCACGGAAGCCCAAAAATAAAATATTCGTCAGGTATTGTGGAAAAACCTTGATTTTACTTCACATTGAGACGTCACAACACCGCTCCCGGATGGGCTCGAACCACCAACCTATTGGTTAACAGCCGAACGCGCTAACCATTGAGCCACGGAAGCTCAGAAATTAAATCGTTGTCAGGTATTGTGGAAAAACCTTGACATTTTACGTTACATCTGAGACGTCACAACACCGCTCCAGGGAGGTCTCAAACAACCAGTCTTCGGAATAGCAGCTGAACGCGCTAACCATTGCGCCACGGAAGCCCATAAATTAAATGGTCGTCAGGTATTGTGGAAAAACCTTGACTTTTTACGTTACATCTGAGACCTCACAACACCTCTCCCGGATGGGCTCGAACCACCAATCTTTCGGTTAACAGCCGAACGCGCTAACCATTGAGCCACGGACGCCCAAAAATTAAATGTTCGTCAGGTATTTTGGAAAAACTCTAACATTTTACGTTACATCTGAGACGTCACAACACCGCTCCCGGGTGGGCTCAAACCACCAGTCTTTTGAATAGCAGCTGAACTTGCTAACCATTGCGCCACGGAAGCCCAAAAATTAAATGCTCGTCAGGTATTGTGTAAAAACCTTGACTTTTTACGTCACTTCTGAGACCTCACAACACCGCTCCCGGATGGGCTCGAACCACCAACCTATTGGTTAACAGCCGAACGCGCTAACCATTGAGCCACGAAAGCTCAGAAATTAAATGGTTGTCACGTATTGTGGAAAAACTTTGGCTTTCTACGTTACATTTGAGATCCCACAACACCGCTCCCGGGTGGGCTCGAACCACCAACCTATTGGTTAACAGCCGAACGCGTTAACCATTGCGCCACGGAAGCAAAAAAATTAAATGGTCGTCAGGTATTGTGGAAAAACTTTGGCTTTCTACGTTACGTTTGAGATCCCACAACGCCGCTCCCGGGTGGGCTCGAACAACTAACCTATTTGTTAACTGCTGAACGCGCTAACCATTGCGCCACGGAAGCCCAAAAATTAAATGCTTGTCAGGTATTGTGTAAAAACCTTGACTTTTTACGTCACTTCTGAGCCCTCACAACACCGCTCCCGGATGGGCTCGAACCACCAAACCTATTGGTTAACAGCCGAAGGCGCTAACCATTGAGCCACGGAAGCTCAGAAATTAAATTGTCGTCACGTATTGTGGAAAAACTTTGGCTTTCTACGTTACATTTGAGATCCCACAACACCGCTCCCGGGTGGGCTCGAACCACCAACCTATTGGTTAACAGCCGAACGCGTTAACCATTGCGCCACGGAAGCAAAAAAATTAAATGGTCGTCAGGTATTGTGGAAAAAGGTTGGTGGTTCGAGCCCATCCGGGAGCGGTGTTGTGAGGTCTCAGATGTGACGTAAAAAGTCAAGGTTTTTCCACAATACCTGACGAACACTTAATTTTTGGGCTTCCATGGCGCAATGGTTAGCGCGTTCGGCTGTTAACCGAAAGGTTGGTGGTTCGAGCCCACCCGGGAGAGGTGTTGTGGGGTCTCAGATGTAGCGTTAAAAGTCAAAACGTTTCCACAATACGTGACAACCATTTAATTTCTGAGCCTCCGTGGCTCAATGGTTAGCGCGTTCGGCTGTTAACCTATAGGTTAGTGGTTCGAGCCCACCCGGGAGCGGCGTTGTGGGATCTCAAATGTAACGTAGAAAGCCAAAGTTTTTATACAATACCTGACGATCATTTAATATTTGGGCTTCCGTGGCGCAATGGTTAGGGCGTTCGGCTGTTAACCAATAGGTTGGTGGTTCGAGCCCACCCGGGCGCGGTGTTGTGGGGTCTCAAACGTAACGTAGAAAGCCAATGTTTTTCCACAATACCTGACGACCATTTAATTTTTGGGCTTCCGTGGCGCAATGATTAGCGCGTTCAGCTGTTAATCGAAAGGTTGAAGGTTCGAGCCCACCCGGGAGAGGTGTTGTGGGGTCTCAGAAGTAGCGTAAAAAGTCAAAAGTTTTCCACAATACGTGACAACCATTTAATTTCTGAGCTTCCGTGGCTCAATGGTTAGCGCTTTCGTGCTGTTAACCAATAGGTTGGTGGTTCGAGCCCATCCGGGAGCGGTGTTGTGAGGTCTCAGATGTGACGTAAAAGGTCAAGGTTTTTACACAATACCTGACGAGCATTTAATTTTTAGGCTTCCGTGGCGCAATGGTTAGCGCGTTCAGCAGTTAACAAATAGGTTAGTGGTTCGAGCCCACCCGGGAGTGGCGTTGTTGGATCTCAAACGTAACGTAGAAAGCCAAAGTTTTTCCACAATACCTGACGACCATTTAATTTTTTTGCTTCCGTGGCGCAATGGTTAACGCGTTCGGCTGTTAACCAATAGGTTGGTGGTTCGAGCCCACCCGGGAGCGGTGTTGTGGGATCTCAAATGTAACGTAGAAAGCCAAAGTTTTTCCACAATACGTGACGACCATTTAATTTCTGAGCTTCCGTGGCTCAATGGTTAGCGCCTTCGGCTGTTAACCAATAGGTTTGGTGGTTCGAGCCCATCCGGGAGCGGTGTTGTGAGGTCTCAGAAGTGACGTAAAAAGTCAAGGTTTTTACACAATACCTGACAAGCATTTAATTTTTGGGCTTCCGTGGCGCAATGGTTAGCGCGTTCAGCAGTTAACAAATAGGTTAGTGGTTCGAGCCCACCCGGGAGCGGCGTTGTGGGATCTCAAACGTAACGTAGAAAGCCAAAGTTTTTCCACAATACCTGACGACCATTTAATTTTTGGGTTTCCGTGGCGCAATGGTTAACGCGTTCGGCTGTTAACAAATAGGTTGGTGGTTCGAGCCCACCCGGGAGCGGTGTTGTGGGATCTCAAATGTAACGTAGAAAGCCAAAGTTTTTCCACAATACGTGACAACCATTTAATTTCTGAGCTTCCGTGGCTGAATGGTTAGCGCGTTCAGCTTTTAACCAATAGGGTGGTGGTTCGAGCCCACCCGGGAGCGGTGTTGTGGGATCTCAAATGTAACGTAGAAAGACAAAGTTTTTCCACAATACCTGACGACCATTTATTTTTTGGGCTTCCTTGGCGCAATGGTTAGCGCGTTCGGCTGTTAACCGAAAGGTTGGTGGTTCGAGCCCAACCGAGAGAGGTGTTGTAGGGTCTCAGATGTAACGTAATAAGTCATAACTTATCCACAACACCTGACAACCATTTAATTTCTGAGCTTTCGTGGCTCAATGGTTAGCGCGTTCGGCTGTTAACCAATAGGTTGGTGGTTTGAGCCCATCCGGGAGCGGTGTTGTGAGGTCTCAGAAGTGACGTAAAAAGTCAAGGTTTTTACACAATACCTGACAAGCATTTAATTTTTGGGCTTCCGTGGCGCAATGGTTAGCGCGTTCAGCAGTTAACAAATAGGTTAGTGGTTCGAGCCCACCCGGGAGCGGCGTTGTGGGATCTCAAACGTAACGTAGAAAACCAAAGTTTTTCCACAATACCTGACGAGCATTTAATTTTTAGCTTCCGTGGCGCAATGGTTAGCGCGTTCGGCTGTTAACCAATAGGTTGGTGGTTCGAGCCCATCCGGGAGCGGTGTTGTGAGGTCTCAGATATAACGTAAAATGTCAGAGTTTTTCCACAATACCTGACGAACATTTAATTTTTGGGCTTCCGTGGCGCAATGGTTAGCGCGTTCGGCTGTTAACCAATAGGTTGGTGGTTCGAGCCCAACCGGGAGAGGTTTTGTGGGGTCTCAGATGTAACGTAAAATGTCAGAGTTTTTCCACAATACCTGACGAACATTTAATTTTTGGGCTTCCGTGGCGCAATGGTTAGCGCGTTCGGCTGTTAACCAATAGGTTGGTTGTTCGAGCCCATCCGGGAGCGGTGTTGTGAGGTCTCAGATGTGACGTAAAAAGTCAAGGTTTTCACACAATACCTGACGAGCATTTAACTTTTGGGCTTCCGTGGCGCAATGGTTAGCGCGTTCGGCTGTTAACCAATAGGTTGGTTGTTCGAGCCCATCCGGGAGCGGTGTTGTGAGGTTTTAGATGTGACGTAAAAAGTCAAGGTTTTTACACTATACCTGACGAGCATTTAATTTTTAGCTTCCGTGGCGCAATGGTTAGCGCGTTCAGCAGTTAACAAATAGGTTAGTGGTTCGAACCCACCCGGGAGCGGCGTTGTGGGATCTAAAACGTAACGTAGAAAGCCAAAGTTTTTCCACAATACCTGACGACCATTTAATTTTTGGGCTTCCGTGGCGCAATGGTTAACGCGTTCGGCTGTTAATTAATAGGTTGGTGGTTCGAGCCCACCCGGGAGCGGTGTTGTGGGATCTCAAATGTAACGTAGAAAGCCAAAGTTTTTCCACAATACGTGACGACCATTTAATTTCTGAGCTTCCGTGGCTCAATGGTTAGCGCGTTCGGCTGTTAACCAATAGGTTGGTGGTTCGAGCCCATCCGGGAGCGGTGTTGTGAGGTCTCAGAAGTGACGTAAAAAGTCAAGGTTTTTCCACAATACCTGACGAACATTTAATTTTTGGGCTTCCATGTTGCAATGGTTAACGCGTTCGGCTGTTAATTAATAGGTTGGTGGTTCGAGCCCACCCGGGAGCGGTGTTGTGGGATCTCAAATGTAACGTAGAAAGCCAAAGTTTTTCCACAATACGTGACGACCATTTAATTTCTGAGCTTCCGTGGCTCAATGGTTTGCGCGTTCGGCTGTTAACCAATAGGTTGGTGGTTCGAGCCCATCCGGGAGCGGTGTTGTGAGGTCTCAGAAGTGACGTAAAAAGTCAAGGTTTTTCCACAATACCTGACGAACATTTAATTTTTGGGCTTCCATGTTGCAATGGTTAACGCGTTCGGCTGTTAATTAATAGGTTGGTGGTTCGAGCCCACCCGGGAGCGGTGTTGTGGGATCTCAAATGTAACGTAGAAAGCCAAAGTTTTTCCACAATACGTGACGACCATTTAATTTCTGAGCTTCCGTGGCTCAATGGTTAGCGTGTTCGTCTGTTAACCAATAGGTTGGTGGTTCGAGCCCATCCGGGAGCGGTGTTGTGAGGTCTCAGAAGTGACGTAAAAAGTCAAGGTTTTTCCACAATACCTGACGAACATTTAATTTTTGGGCTTCCATGGCGCAATGGTTAGCGCGTTCGGCTGTTAACCGAAAGGTTGGTGGTTCGAGCCCAACCGGGAGAGGTGTTGTGGGGTCTCAGATGTAGCGTAAAAAGTCAAAACTTTTCCACAATACGTGACAACCATTTAATTTCTGAGCTTCCGTGGCTGAATGGTTAGCGCGTTCAGCTTTTAACCAATAGGGTGGTGGTTCGAGCACACCCGGGAGCGGTGTTGTGGGATCTCAAATGTAACGTAGAAAGACAAAGTTTTTCCACAATAACTGATGACCATTTATTTTTTGGGCTTCCTTGGCGCAATGGTTAGCGCGTTCGGCTGTTAACCGAAAGGTTGGTGGTTCGAGCCCAACCGTGAGAGGTGTGTTAGGGTCTCAGATGTAACGTAATAAGTCATAACTTATCCACAATACCTGACAACCATTTAATCTCTGAGCTTCCGTGGCTCAATGGTTAGCGCGTTCGGCTGTTAACCAATAGGTTGGTGGTTCGAGCCCATCCGGGAGCGGTGTTTTGAGGTCTCAGATGTAACGTAAAATGTCAGAGTTTTTCCACAATACCTGACGAACATTCAATTTTTGGGCTTCCGTGGCGCAATGGTTAGCGCGTTCGGCTGTTAACCAATAGGTTGGTTATTCGAGCCCATCCGGGAGCGGTGTTGTGAGGTCTCAGATGTGTCGTAAAAAGTCAAGGTTTTTACACAATACCTGACGAGCATTTAACTTTAGGGCTTCCGTGGCGCAATGGTCAGCGCGTTCGGCTGTTAACCGAAAGGTTGGTGGTTCAAGCCCACCCGGGAGCGGTGTTGTGGAATCACGAATGTAACGTAGAAAGCCAAAGTTTTTCCAGAATACCTGACGACCATTTAATTTTTGGGCTTCCGTGGCGCAATAATTAGCGCGTTCAGCTGTTAATCGAAAGGTTGGTGGTTCGAGCCCACCCGGGAGCGGTGTTGTGAGTTCTCAGATGTGACGTAAAATGTCAGAGTTTTCCCACAATACCTGACGAATATTTAATATTTGGGCTTCCTTGGCGCAATGGTTAGCGCGTTTGGCTGTTAACAGAAAGGTTGGTGGTTCGAGCACACCCGGGAGCGGTGCTATGAGGTCTCAGATGTTACGTAAAAAGTCAAAGTTTTTCCACAATACCGGACGACCATTTAATTTCAGAGCTTCCGTGGCTCAATGGCTAGCGCTTTCGGCTTTTAACCGAAATTTTGGTTTTTCGAGCCCATCCGGGAGCGTTTTGTGAGGTCTCAGATGTAACGTAAAAAGTCAGAATTTTCCACAATACATGACGACCATTTAATATTTTGGCTTCCGTGGTGCAATGGTTAGCGCGTTCAGCTGCTATTCAAAAGACTGGTGGTTTGAGCCCTCCCGGGAGCGGTGTTGTGACGTCTCGAATGTAACGTAAAATGTCAGAGTTTTTCCACAATACCTGACGAACATTTAATTTTTGGGCTTCCGTGGCGCAATAATTAGCGCGTTCAGCTGTTAATCGAAAGGTTGGTGGTTCGAGCCCACCCGGGAGAGGTTTTGTGGGGTCTCAGATGTAGCGTAAAATGTCAAAACTTTTCCACAATACGTAACAACCATTTAATTTCTGAGCTTCCGTGGCTCAATGCTTAGCGCGTTCGGCTGTTAGCCAATAGGTTGGTGGTTCGAGCCCACCCGGGAGCGGTGTTGTGAGTTCTCAGATGTGACGTAAAATGTCAGAGTTTTCCCACAATACCTGACGAATATTTAATATTTGGGCTTCCTTGGCGCAATGGTTAGCGCGTTTGGCTGTTAACAGAAAGGTTGGTGGTTCGAGCACACCCGGGAGCGGTGCTATGAGGTCTCAGATGTTACGTAAAAAGTCAAAGTTTTTCCACAATACCGGACGACCATTTAATTTCAGAGCTTCCGTGGCTCAATGGCTAGCGCTTTCGGCTTTTAACCGAAATTTTGGTTTTTCGAGCCCATCCGGGAGCGTTTTGTGAGGTCTCAGATGTAACGTAAAAAGTCAGAGTTTTCCACAATACATGACGACCATTTAATATTTTGGCTTCCGTGGTGCAATGGTTAGCGCGTTCAGCTGCTATTCAAAAGACTGGTGGTTTGAGCCCTCCCGGGAGCGGTGTTGTGACGTCTCGAATGTAACGTAAAATGTCAGAGTTTTTCCACAATACCTGACGAACATTTAATTTTTGGGCTTCCGTGGCGCAATAATTAGCGCGTTCAGCTGTTAATCGAAAGGTTGGTGGTTCGAGCCCACCCGGGAGAGGTTTTGTGGGGTCTCAGATGTAGCGTAAAATGTCAAAACTTTTCCACAATACGTAACAACCATTTAATTTCTGAGCTTCCGTGGCTCAATGCTTAGCGCGTTCGGCTGTTAGCCAATAGGTTGGTGGTTCGAGCCCACCCGGGAGCGGTGTTGTGGGATCTCAAATGTAACGTAGAAAGCCAAAGTTTTTCCACAATACGTGACGACCATTTAATTTCTGAGCTTTCGTGGCTCAATGGTTAGCGCGTTCGGCTGTTAACCAATAGGTTGGTGGTTAGAGCCCATCCGGGAGGGGTGTTGTGAGGTCTCAGATGTGACGTAAAAAGTCAAGGTTTTTCCACAATACCTGACGAACATTGATTTTTTGGGCTTCCGTGGCGCAATGGTTAGCGCGTTCAGCTGTTAATCGAAAGGTTGGTGGTTCGAGCCCAACCGGGAGAGGTGTTGTGGGGTCTCAGATGTAGCGTAAAAAGTCAAAATTTTCCACAATACGTGACAACCATTTAATTTCTGAGCTTCCGTGGCTGAATGGTTAGCGCGTTCGGCTGTTAACCAATAGGTTGGTGGTTAGAGCCCATCCGGGAGCGGTGTTGTGAGGTCTCAGATGTAACGTAAAATGTCAGAGTTTTTCCACAATACCTGACGAACATTTAATTTTTGGGCTTCCGTGGCGCAATTATTAGCGCGTTCAACTGTTAATCGAAAGGCTGGTGGTTCAGGCCCACCCGGAAGAGGTGTTGTGGGGTCTCAGATGTAGCGTAAAAAGTCAAAACTTATCCACAATACGTGACAACCATTTAATTTCTGAGCTTCCGTGGCTCAATGGTTAGCGCGTTCGGCTGTAAACCAATAGCTTGGTGGTTCGAGCCCATCCGGGAGCGGTGTTGTGAGGTCTCAGATGTGACGTAAAAAGTCAAGGTTTTTCCACAATACCTGACGAACATTGAATTTTTGGGCTTCCGTGGCGCAATGGTTAGCGCGTTCAGCTGTTAATCGAAAGGTTGGTGGTTCGAGCCCAACCGGGAGAGGTGTTGTGGGGTCTCAGATGTAGCGTAAAAAGTCAAAACTTTTCCGCAATACGTGACAACCATTTAAATTCTGAGCTTCCGTGGCTCAATGGTTAGCGCGTTCGGCTGTTAACCAATAGGTGTGTGGTTCGAGCCCATCCGGGAGCGGTTTTGTGACGTCTCAGATGTGACGTAAAAAGTCAAGGTTTTTCCACAATACCTGACGAACATTGAATTTTTGGGCTTCCGTGGCGCAATGGTTAGCGCGTTCAGCTGTTAATCGAAAGGTTGGTGGTTCGAGCCCAACCGGGAGAGGTGTTGTGGGGTCTCAGATGTAGCGTAAAAAGTCAAAACTTTTCCACAATACGTGACAACCATTTAATTTCTGAGCTTCCGTGGCTGAATGGTTAGCGCTTTCGGCTGTTAACCAATAGGTTGGTGGTTAGAGCCCATCCTGGAGCGGTGTTGTGAGGTCTCAGATGTAACGTAAAATGTCAGAGTTTTTCCACAATACCTGACGAACATTTAATTTTTGGGCTTCCGTGGCGCAATTATTAGCGCGTTCAACTGTTAATCGAAAGGCTGGTGGTTCAGGCCCACCCGGAAGAGGTGTTGTGGGGTCTCAGATGTAGCGTAAAAAGTCAAAACTTATCCACAATACGTGACAACCATTTAATTTCTGACCTTCCGTGGCTCAATGGTTAGCGCGTTCGGCTGTTAACCAATAGGTTGGTGGTTCGAGCCCACCCGGGAGCGGTGGTGTGGGATCTCAAATGTAACGTAGAAAGCCAAAGTTTTGCCACAATACCTGACGACCATTAAATTTTTGGGCTTCCTTGGCGCAATGGTTAGCGCGTTCGGCTGTTAACCGAAAGGTTGGTGGTTCGAGCCCAACCGGAAGAGGTGTTGTAGGGTCACACATGTAACGTAAAAAGTCATAACTTATCCACAATACCTGACAACCATTTAATTTCTGAGCTTCCGTGGCTCAAAGGTTAGCGCTTTCGGCTGTTTACCAATAGGTGTGTGGTTCGAGCCCATCCGGGAGCGGTTTTGTGACGTCTCAGATGTGACGTAAAAAGTCAAGGTTTTTTCCACAACACCTGACGACCTATTAATTTTTGGTCTTCCGTGGCGCAATGGTTAGCGCGTTCGGCTGTTAACCGAAAGGTTGGTGGTTCGAGCCCATCCGGGAGCGGTGTTGTGACGTCTCAGATGTAACGTAAAATGTCAAAACTTTTCCACAATATGTGACAACCACTTAAATTCTGAGCTTCCGTGGCTCAATGGTTAGCGAATTCGGCTGTTAACCAATAGGTTGGTGGTTCGAGCCCACCCGGGAGCGGTATTTTGGGATCTCAAATGTAACGTTGAAAGCCAAAATTTTTCCACAATACCTGAGGACCATTTAATTTTTGGCCTTCCGTGGCGCAATGGTCAGCGCGTTCAGCTGTTAACCGAAAGGTTGGTGGTTCGAGCCCATCCGGGAGCGGTGTTGTGACGTCTCAGATGTAACGTAAAATGTCAGAGTTTTTCCACAATACCTGACGAACATTTAATTTTTGGGCTTCCGTGGCACAATTATTAGCGCGTTCAACTGTTAATCGAAAGGCTGGCGGTTCAAGCCCACCCGGAAGAGGTGTTGTGGGGTCTCAGATGTAGTGTAAAAAGTCAAAACCTATCCACAATACGTGACAACCATTTAATTTCGGAGCTTCCGTGGCTCAATGGTTAGCGCGTTCGGCTGTTAACCAATAGGTTGGTGGTTCGAGCCCACCCGGGACCGGTGGTGTGGGATCTCAAATGTAACGTAGAAAGCCAAAGTTTTGCCACAATACCTGACGACCATTAAATTTTTGGGCTTCCTTGGCTCAAAGGTTAGCGCGTTCGGCTGTTAACGAATAGGTGTGTGGTTCGAGCCCATCCGGGAGCGGTGTTGTGACGTCTCAGATGTGACGTAAAAAGTCAAGGTTTTTTCCACAGCACCTGACGACCATTTAATTTTTGGGCTTCCGTGGCGCAATGATTAGCGCGTTCAGCTGCTAATCGAAAGGTTGGAGGTTCGAGCCCACCCGAGAGAGGTGTTCTGGGGTCTCAGATGTAGCGTAAAAAGTCAAAACTTTTCCGCAATACGTGACAACCATTTAATTTCTGAGCTTCCGTGGCTCAATGGTTAGCGCGTTCGGCTGTTAACCAATAGGTGTGTGGTTCGAGCCCATCCGGGAGCGGTTTTGTGACGTCTCAGATGTGACGTAAAAAGTCAAGGTTTTTTCCACAACACCTGACGACCATTTAATTTTTGGTCTTCCGTGGCGCAATGGTTAGCGCGTTCGGCTGTTAACCGAAAGGTTGGTGGTTCGAGCCCATCCGGGAGCGGTGTTGTGACGTCTCAGATGTAATGTAAAATGTCAAAACTTTTCCACAATATGTGACAACCACTTAAATTCTGAGCTTCCGTGGCTCAATGGTTAGCGAATTCGGCTGTTAACCAATAGGTTGGTGGTTCGAGCCCACCCGGGAGCGGTATTTTGGGATCTCAAATGTAACGTTGAAAGCCAAAATTTTTCCACAATACCTGACGACCATTTAATTTTTGGGCTTCCGTGGCGCAATGGTCAGCGCGTTCAGCTGTTAACCGAAAGGTTGGTGGTTCGAGCCCATCCGGGAGCGGTGTTGTGACGTCTCAGATGTAACGTAAAATGTCAGAGTTTTTCCACAATACCTGACGAAAATTTAATTTTTGGGCTTCCGTGGCGCAATTATTAGCGCGTTCAACTGTTAATCGAAAGGCTGGCGGTTCAAGCCCACCCGGAAGAGGTGTTGTGGGGTCTCAGATGTAGTGTAAAAAGTCAAAACCTATCCACAATACGTGACAACCATTTAATTTCTGAGCTTCCGTGGCTCAATGGTTAGCGCGTTCGGCTGTTAACCAATAGGTTGGTGGTTCGAGCCCATCCGGGAGCGGTGTTGTGAGGTCTCAGATGTGACGTAAAAAGTCAAGGTTTTTACACAATACCTGACGAGCATTTAACTTTTTGGCTTCCGTGGCTCAATGGTTAGCGCGTTCGGCTGTTAACCAATAGGTGTGTGGTTCGAGCCCATCCGGGAGCGGTTTTGTGACGTCTCAGATGTGACGTAAAAAGTCAAGGTTTTTCCACAATACCTGACGAACATTGAATTTTTGGGCTTCCGTGGCGCAATGGTTAGCGCGTTCAGCTGTTAATCGAAAGGTTGGTGGTTCGAGCCCAACCGGGAGAGGTGTTGTGGGGTCTCAGATGTAGCGTAAAAAGTCAAAACTTTTCCACAATACGTGACAACCATTTAATTTCTGAGCTTCCGTGGCTGAATGGTTAGCGCTTTCGGCTGTTAACCAATAGGTTGGTGGTTAGAGCCCATCCTGGAGCGGTGTTGTGAGGTCTCAGATGTAACGTAAAATGTCAGAGTTTTTCCACAATACCTGACGAACATTTAATTTTTGGGCTTCCGTGGCGCAATTATTAGCGCGTTCAACTGTTAATCGAAAGGCTGGTGGTTCAGGCCCACCCGGAAGAGGTGTTGTGGGGTCTCAGATGTAGCGTAAAAAGTCAAAACTTATCCACAATACGTGACAACCATTTAATTTCTGACCTTCCGTGGCTCAATGGTTAGCGCGTTCGGCTGTTAACCAATAGGTTGGTGGTTCGAGCCCACCCGGGAGCGGTGGTGTGGGATCTCAAATGTAACGTAGAAAGCCAAAGTTTTGCCACAATACCTGACGACCATTAAATTTTTGGGCTTCCTTGGCGCAATGGTTAGCGCGTTCGGCTGTTAACCGAAAGGTTGGTGGTTCGAGCCCAACCGGAAGAGGTGTTGTAGGGTCACACATGTAACGTAAAAAGTCATAACTTATCCACAATACCTGACAACCATTTAATTTCTGAGCTTCCGTGGCTCAAAGGTTAGCGCTTTCGGCTGTTTACCAATAGGTGTGTGGTTCGAGCCCATCCGGGAGCGGTTTTGTGACGTCTCAGATGTGACGTAAAAAGTCAAGGTTTTTTCCACAACACCTGACGACCATTTAATTTTTGGTCTTCCGTGGCGCAATGGTTAGCGCGTTCGGCTGTTAACCGAAAGGTTGGTGGTTCGAGCCCATCCGGGAGCGGTGTTGTGACGTCTCAGATGTAACGTAAAATGTCAAAACTTTTCCACAATATGTGACAACCACTTAAATTCTGAGCTTCCGTGGCTCAATGGTTAGCGAATTCGGCTGTTAACCAATAGGTTGGTGGTTCGAGCCCACCCGGGAGCGGTATTTTGGGATCTCAAATGTAACGTTGAAAGCCAAAATTTTTCCACAATACCTGAGGACCATTTAATTTTTGGCCTTCCGTGGCGCAATGGTCAGCGCGTTCAGCTGTTAACCGAAAGGTTGGTGGTTCGAGCCCATCCGGGAGCGGTGTTGTGACGTCTCAGATGTAACGTAAAATGTCAGAGTTTTTCCACAATACCTGACGAACATTTAATTTTTGGGCTTCCGTGGCACAATTATTAGCGCGTTCAACTGTTAATCGAAAGGCTGGCGGTTCAAGCCCACCCGGAAGAGGTGTTGTGGGGTCTCAGATGTAGTGTAAAAAGTCAAAACCTATCCACAATACGTGACAACCATTTAATTTCGGAGCTTCCGTGGCTCAATGGTTAGCGCGTTCGGCTGTTAACCAATAGGTTGGTGGTTCGAGCCCACCCGGGACCGGTGGTGTGGGATCTCAAATGTAACGTAGAAAGCCAAAGTTTTGCCACAATACCTGACGACCATTAAATTTTTGGGCTTCCTTGGCTCAAAGGTTAGCGCGTTCGGCTGTTAACGAATAGGTGTGTGGTTCGAGCCCATCCGGGAGCGGTGTTGTGACGTCTCAGATGTGACGTAAAAAGTCAAGGTTTTTTCCACAGCACCTGACGACCATTTAATTTTTGGGCTTCCGTGGCGCAATGATTAGCGCGTTCAGCTGCTAATCGAAAGGTTGGAGGTTCGAGCCCACCCGAGAGAGGTGTTGTGGGGTCTCAGATGTAGCGTAAAAAGTCAAAACTTTTCCGCAATACGTGACAACCATTTAATTTCTGAGCTTCCGTGGCTCAATGGTTAGCGCGTTCGGCTGTTAACCAATAGGTGTGTGGTTCGAGCCCATCCGGGAGCGGTTTTGTGACGTCTCAGATGTGACGTAAAAAGTCAAGGTTTTTTCCACAACACCTGACGACCATTTAATTTTTGGTCTTCCGTGGCGCAATGGTTAGCGCGTTCGGCTGTTAACCGAAAGGTTGGTGGTTCGAGCCCATCCGGGAGCGGTGTTGTGACGTCTCAGATGTAACGTAAAATGTCAAAACTTTTCCACAATATGTGACAACCACTTAAATTCTGAGCTTCCGTGGCTCAATGGTTAGCGAATTCGGCTGTTAACCAATAGGTTGGTGGTTCGAGCCCACCCGGGAGCGGTATTTTGGGATCTCAAATGTAACGTTGAAAGCCAAAATTTTTCCACAATACCTGACGACCATTTAATTTTTGGGCTTCCGTGGCGCAATGGTCAGCGCGTTCAGCTGTTAACCGAAAGGTTGGTGGTTCGAGCCCATCCGGGAGCGGTGTTGTGACGTCTCAGATGTAACGTAAAATGTCAGAGTTTTTCCACAATACCTGACGAAAATTTAATTTTTGGGCTTCCGTGGCGCAATTATTAGCGCGTTCAACTGTTAATCGAAAGGCTGGCGGTTCAAGCCCACCCGGAAGAGGTGTTGTGGGGTCTCAGATGTAGTGTAAAAAGTCAAAACCTATCCACAATACGTGACAACCATTTAATTTCTGAGCTTCCGTGGCTCAATGGTTAGCGCGTTCGGCTGTTAACCAATAGGTTGGTGGTTCGAGCCCATCCGGGAGCGGTGTTGTGAGGTCTCAGATGTGACGTAAAAAGTCAAGGTTTTTACACAATACCTGACGAGCATTTAACTTTTGGGCTTCCGTGGCGCAATGGTTTGCGCGTTCGGCTGTTAACCAATAGGTTGGTGGTTCGAGCCCATCCGGGAGCGGTGTTGTGAGGTCTCAGATGTGACGTAAAAAGTCAAGGTTTTTCCACAATACCTGACGAACATTGAATTTTTGGGCTTCCGTGGCGCAATGGTTAGCACGTTCAGCTGTTAATCGAAAGGTTGGTGGTTCGAGCCCAACCGGGAGAGGTGTTGTGGGGTCTCAGATGTAGCGTAAAAAGTCAAAACTTTTCCACAATACGTGACAACCATTTAATTTCTGAGCTTCCGTGGCTGAATGGTTAGCGCGTTCGGCTGTTAACCAATAGGTTGGTGGTTAGAGCCCATCCGGGAGCGGTGTCGTGAGGTCTCAGATGTAACGTAAAATGTCAGAGTTTTTCCACAATACCTGACGAACATTTAATTTTTGGGCTTCCGTGGCGCAATTATTAGCGCGTTCAACTGTTAATCGAAAGGCTGGTGGTTCAGACCCACCCGGAAGAGGTGTTGTAGGGTCTCAGATGTCGCGTAAAAAGTCAAAACTTATCCACAATACGTGACAACCATTTAATTTCTGAGCTTCCGTGGCTCAATGGTTAGCGCGTTCGGCTGTTAACCAATAGGTTGGTGGTTCGAGCCCACCCGGGAGCGGTGGTGTGGGATCTCAAATGTAACGTAGAAAGCCAAAGTTTTGCCACAATACCTGACGACCATTTAATTTTTGGGCTTCCGTGGCGCAATGGTTAGCGCGTTCGGCTGTTAACCGAAAGGTTGGTTGTTCGAGCCCATCCAGGAGCGGTGTTGTGACGTCTCAGATGTGACGTAAAAAGTCAAGGTTTTTACGCGATACCTGACGAGCATTTAACTTTTGGGCTTCCGTGGCGCAATGGTTAGCGCGTTCGGCTGTTAACCGATAGGTTGGTGGTTCGAGCCCATCCGGGAGCGGTGTTGTGAGGTCTCAGATGTGACGTAAAAAGTCAAGGTTTTTACACAATATCTGACGAGCATCTAATTTTTGGGCTTCCGAGGCGCAATGGTTAGCGCGTTCAGCTGTTAATCGAAAGGTTGGTGGTTCGAGCCCACCCGGGAGAGGTGTTGTGGGGTCTCAAATGTAACGTAGAAAGCCAAAGTTTTTCCACAATACCTGACAACCGTTTAATTTCTGAGCTTCCGTGGCTCAATGGTTAGCGCGTTCAGCTGTTAACCAATAGGTTGGTGGTTCGAGCCCACCCGGGAGCGGTGTTGTGTGATCTCAAATGTAACGTAGAAAGCCAAAGTTTTTCCACAATACCTGACAACCATTTAATTTTTGAGCTTCCGTGGCTCAATGGTTAGCGCGTTCGGCTGTTAACCAATAGGTTGGTGGTTCGAGCCCACCCGGGAGCGGTGTTGTGGGATCTGAAATGTAACGTAGAAAGCCAAAGTTTTTGCACAATGAATGCATTTTTTTCTGGAGAAATTTTTGACCGAATTCAGCTTAATTCCCTATAAAACACTCATTAAAAGTGATTTCATCTCGATTGAACAATAAACAAAAATGTACCTCGATTTTTAATAACATTTTCAAAATCGACGTTTCACGGCCAAAGAAGCATATTTTGAGTATTTCTTCACTATTTTCAAAAATAACCACTGAAACCATTATTTTTATACTTTTTGCTTTAATTCAAGCAAATGTAACGATATTCATTCAAAAAACTGTTAAAATTCAATTTTTCAATAAGAAATCGTTGTCACGGATTTTGTATCTTGAAGAAGAAAATCATGCGATTTTTTCGGTACTTTTTTGAATGAATTTTTTTCTGGAGAAATTTTTGAACGAATTCAGCTTAATTCCCTATAAAACACTCATTGAAAGTGATTTCATCTCGATTGAACAATAAATAAAAATGTACCTCGATTTTTAATAACATTTTCAAAATCGACGTAACTCGGCCTAAGGAAAACATTTTGAGTATTTGTTCACTGTTTTCAAATATAACCACTGAAACCATTATTTTTGTAATTTTTGCGTTAATTCAAGCAAATGTAACGATATTCATTCAAAAAACTGTTAAAATTCAATTTTCAATAAGAAATCGTATTCACGGATTTTGTGTCTTGAAGAAGAAAAACCTGCGATTTTTTCGGTACTTTTTTGAATGAATTTTTTTCTGGAGAAATATTTGACCGAATTCAGCTTAATTCCCTATAAAACACTCATTGAAAGTGATTTCATCTCGATTGAACAATAATTAAAAATTTACCTCGATTTTTAATAACATTTTCAAAATCGACGTTTAACGGCCAAAGAAGCATACTTTGAGTATTTCTTCACTATTTTCAAATATGTTCACTGAAAGCATTATTTTTATACTTTTTGCTTTAATTCAAGCAAATGTAACGATATTCAATCAAAAAACTGTTAAAATTAAATTTTTCAATATGAAATCGTTGTCACGAATTTTGTATCTTGAAGAAGAAAAACATGCGATTTTTTCGGTACTTTTTTGAATGCATTTTTTTCTGGAGAAATTTTTGACCGAATTCAGCTTAATTCCCTATAAAACACTCATTAAAAGTGATTTCATCTCGATTGAACAATAAACAAAAATGTACCTCGATTTTAACATTTTCAAAATCGACGTAACTCGGCCTAAGGAAAACATTTTGAGTATTTGTTCACTGTTTTCAAATATAACCACTGAAACCATTATTTTTGTAATTTTTGCGTTAATTCAAGCAAATGTAACGATATTCATTCAACAAACTGTTAAAATTCAATTTTAAATAAGAAATCGTAGTCACGGATTTTGTATCTTGAAGAAAAAAAACATGCGATTTTTTCGGTACACTTTTGAATGCATTTTTTTTTGGAGAAATGTTTGACCGAATTCAGCTTAATTCCCTATAAAACACTCTTTGAAAGTGATTTCATCTTGATTGAACAATAATTAAAAATTTACCTCGATTTTTAATAACATTTTCAAAATCGACGTTTCACGGCCAAAGAAGCATACTTTGAGTATTTCTTCACTATTTTCAAATATGTTCACTGAAACCATTATTTTTATACTTTTTGCTTTAATTCAAGCAATGTAACGATATTCGTTCGAAAAACTGTTAAAATTCAATTTTCAGTAAGAAATCGTATTCACGGATTTTGTGTCTTGAAGAAGAAAAACCTGCGATTTTTTCGGTACTTTTTTGAATGAATTTTTTTCTGGAGAAATTTTTGACCGAATTCAGCTTAATTCCCTATAAAACACTCATTAAAAGTGATTTCATCTCGATTGAACAATAAACAAAAATGTACCTCGATTTTTAATAACATTTTCAAAATCGACGTTTCACGGCCAAAGAAGCATATTTTGAGTATTTCTTCACTATTTTCAAAAATAACCACTGAAACCATTATTTTTATACTTTTTGCTTTAATTCAAGCAAATGTAACGATATTCATTCAAAAAACTGTTAAAATTCAATTTTTCAATAAGAAATCGTTGTCACGGATTTTGTATCTTGAAGAAGAAAAACATGCGATTTTTTCGGTACTTTTTTGAATGCATTTTTTTCAGGAGAAATTATTGACCAAATTCAGCTTAATTCCCTATAAAACACTCATTAAAAGTGATTTCATCTCGATTGAACAATAAATAAAAATGTACCTCGATTTTTAATAACATTTTCAAAATCGACGTTTCACGGCCAAAGAAGCATATTTTGAGTATTTCTTCACTATTTTCAAATATAACCACTGAAACCATTATTTTTATACTTTTTGCTTTAATTCAAGCAATGTAACGATATTCATTCAAAAAACTGTTAAAATTCAATTTTCAATAAGAAATCGTTGTCACGGATATTGTATCTTGAAGAAAAAAAACATGCGATTTTTTCGGTACACTTTAGAATGAATTTTTTTCTGGAGAAATTTTTGACCGAATTCAGCTTAATTCCCTATAAAACACTCATTGTAAGTGATTACATCTCGATTGAACAATAAATAAAAATGTACCTCGATTTTTAAAAACATTTTCAAAATCGACGTAACTCGGCCTAAGGAAAACATTTTGAGTATTTGTTCACTGTTTTCAAATATAACCACTGAAACCATTATTTTTGTAATTTTTGCGTTAATTCAAGCAAATGTAACGATATTCATTCAACAAACTGTTAAAATTCAATTTTAAATAAGAAATCGTTGTCACGGATTTTGTATCTTGAAGAAAAAAAACATGCGATTTTTTCGGTACACTTTTGAATGCATTTTTTTCTGGAGAAATGTTCGACCGAATTCAGCTTAATTCCCTATAAAACACTCATTGAAAGTGATTTCATCTCGATTGAACAATAATTAAAAATTTACCTCGATTTTTAATAACATTTTCAAAATCGACGTTTCACGGCCAAAGAAGCTTACTTTGAGTAATTCTTCACTATTTTTCAAATATGTTCACTGAAACCATTATTTTTATACTTTTTGCTTTAATTCAAGCAAATGTAACGATATTCAATCAAAAAACTGTTAAAATTAAATTTTTCAATAAGAAATCGTTGTCACGGATTTTGTATCTTGAAGAAGAAAAACATGCGATTTTTTCGGTACTTTTTTGAATGCATTTTTTCTGGAGAAATTTTTGACCGAATTCAGCTTAATTCCCTATAAAACACTCATTAAAAGTGATTTCATCTCGATTGAACAATAATTAAAAATTTACCTCGATTTTTAATAACATTTTCAAAATCGACGTTTCACGGCCAAAGAAGCATATTTTGAGTATTTCTTCACTATTTTCAAAAATAACCCCTGAAACCATTATTTTTATACCTTTTGCTTTAATTCAAGCAAATGTAACGATATTCAATCTAAAAACTGTTAAAATTAAATTTTTCAATAAGAAATCGTTGTCAAGGATTTTGTATCTTGAAGAAGAAAAACATGCGATTTTTTCGGTACTTTTTTTGAATGCATTTTTTTCAGGAGAAATTTTTGACCGAATTCAGCTTAATTCCCTATAAAACACTCATTAAAAGTGATTTCATCTCGATTGAACAATAAATAAAAATGTACCTCGATTTTTAATAACATTTTCAAAATCGACGTTTCACGGCCAAAGAAGCATATTTTGAGTATTTCTTCACTATTTTCAAAAATAACCACTGAAACCATTATTTTTATACTTTTTGCTTTAATTCAAGCAAATGTAACGATATTCATTCAAAAAACTGTTAAAATTCAATTTTTCAATAAGAAATCGTTGTCACGGATTTTGTATCTTGAAGAAGAAAAACATGCGACTTTTTTCGGTACTTTTTTGAATGCATTTTTTTCTGGAGAAATTTTTGACCGAATTCAGCTTAATTCCTTATAAAACACTCATTGAAAGTGATTTCATCTCGATTGAACAATAATTAAAAATTTACCTCGATTTTTAATAACATTTTCAAATCGACGTTTCACGGCCAAAGAAGCATACTTTGAGTATTTCTTTACTATTTTCAAATATATTCATTGAAACCATTATTTTTATACTTTTTGCTTTAATTCAAGCAAATGTAACGATATTCAATCAAAAAACTGTTAAAATTAAAGTTTTCAATAAGAAATCGTTGTCACGGATTTTGTATCTTGAAGAAAAAAAACATGCGATTTTTTCGGTACACTTTAGAATGCATTTTTTTTGGAGAAATGTTTGACCGAATTCAGCTTAATTCCCTATAGAACACTCTTTGAAAGTGATTTCATCTTGATTGAACAATAAATAAAAAATGTACCTCGATTTTTAATAGCATTTTCAAAATCGACGTTTCACGGCCAAAGAAGCATATTTTGAGTATTTCTTCACTATTTTCAAAAATAACCACTGAAACCATTATTTTTATACTTTTTGCTTTAATTCAAGCAAATGTAACGATATTCAATCAAAAAACTGTTAAAATTAAATTTTTCAATAAGAAATCGTTGTCACGGATTTTGTATCTTGAAGAAGAAAAACATGCGATTTTTTCGGTACTTTTTTGAATGCATTTTTTTCTGGAGAAATTTTTGACCGAATTCAGCTTAACTCCCTATAAAACACTCATTAAAAGTGATTTCATCTCGATTGAACAATAAATAAAAATGTACCTCGATTTTTAATAACATTTTCAAAATCGACGTTTCACGGCCAAAGAAGCATATTTTGAGTATTTCTTCACTATTTTCAAAAATAACCACTGAAACCATTATTTTTATACTTTTTGCTTTAATTCAAGCAAATGTAACGATATTCATTCAAAAAACTGTCAAAATTCAATTTTTCAATAAGAAATCGTTGTCACGGATTTTGTATCTTGAAGAAGAAAAACATGCGATTTTTTTCGGTACTTTTTTGAATGCATTTTTTTCTGGAGAAATTTTTGACCGAATTCAGCTTAATTCCCTATAAAACACTCATTAAAAGTGATTTCATCTCGATTGAACAATAAATAAAAAATGTACCTCGATTTTTAATAGCATTTTCAAAATCGACGTTTCACGGCCAAAGAAGCATATTTTGAGTATTTCTTCACTATTTTCAAAAATAACCACTGAAACCATTATTTTTATACTTTTTGCTTTAATTCAAGCAAATGTAACGATATTCAATCAAAAAACTGTTAAAATTAAATTTTTCAATAAGAAATCGTTGTCACGGATTTTGTATCTTTAAGAAGAAAAACATGCGATTTTTTCGGTACTTTTTTGAATGCATTTTTTTCAGGAGAAATTTTTGACCGAATTCAGCTTAATTCCCTATAAAACACTCATTAAAAGTGATTTCATCTCGATTGAACAATAAATAAAAATTTACCTCGATTTTTAATAACATTTTCAAAATCGACGTTTCACGGCCAAAGAAGCATACTTTGAGTATTTCTTCACTATTTTCAAATATGTTCACTGAAACCATTATTTTTATACTTTTTGCTTTAATTCAAGCAATGTAACGATATTCATTCAAAAAACTTAAAATTCAATTTTCAGTAAGAAATCGTATTCACGGATTTTGTGTCTTGAAGAAGAAAAACCTGCGATTTTTTCGGTACTTTTTTGAATGAATTTTTTTCTGGAGAAATTTTTGACCGAATTCAGCTTAATTCCCTATAAAACACTCATTGAAAGTGATTTCATCTCGATTGAACAATAATTAAAAATTTACCTCGATTTTTAATAACATTTTCAAAATCGACGTTTCACGGCCAAAGAAGCATACTTTGAGTATTTCTTCACTATTTTCAAATATGTTCACTGAAAGCATTATTTTTATACTTTTTGCTTTAATTCAAGCAAATGTAACGATATTCAATCAAAAAACTGTTAAAATTAAAGTTTTCAATAAGAAATCGTTGTCACGGATTTTGTATCTTGAAGAAAAAAAACATGCGATTTTTTCGGTACACTTTAGAATGCATTTTTTTTGGAGAAATGTTTGACCGAATTCAGCTTAATTCCCTATAGAACACTCTTTGAAAGTGATTTCATCTTGATTGAACAATAAATAAAAAATGTACCTCGATTTTTAATAGCATTTTCAAAATCGACGATTCACGGCCAAAGAAGCATATTTTGAGTATTTCTTCACTATTTTCAAAAATAACCACTGAAACCATTATTTTTATACTTTTTGCTTTAATTCAAGCAAATGTAACGATATTCAATCAAAAAACTGTTAAAATTAAATTTTTCAATAAGAAATCGTTGTCACGGATTTTGTATCTTTAAGAAGAAAAACATGCGATTTTTTCGGTACTTTTTTGAATGCATTTTTTTCTGGAGAAATTTTTGAACGAATTCAGCTTAATTCCCTATAAAACACTCATTGAAAGTGATTTCATCTCGATTGAACAATAAATAAAAATGTACCTCGATTTTTAATAACATTTTCAAAATCGACGTAACTCGGCCTAAGGAAAACATTTTGAGTATTTGTTCACTGTTTTCAAATATAACCACTGAAACCATTATTTTTGTAATTTTTGCGTTAATTCAAGCAAATGTAACGATATTCATTCAAAAAACTGTTAAAATTCAATTTTCAATAAGAAATCGTATTCACGGATTTTGTGTCTTGAAGAAGAAAAACCTGCGATTTTTTCGGTACTTTTTTGAATGAATTTTTTTCTGGAGAAATATTTGACCGAATTCAGCTTAATTCCCTATAAAACACTCATTGAAAGTGATTTCATCTCGATTGAACAATAATTAAAAATTTACCTCGATTTTTAATAACATTTTCAAAATCGACGTTTAACGGCCAAAGAAGCATACTTTGAGTATTTCTTCACTATTTTCAAATATGTTCACTGAAAGCATTATTTTTATACTTTTTGCTTTAATTCAAGCAAATGTAACGATATTCAATCAAAAAACTGTTAAAATTAAATTTTTCAATATGAAATCGTTGTCACGAATTTTGTATCTTGAAGAAGAAAAACATGCGATTTTTTCGGTACTTTTTTGAATGCATTTTTTTCTGGAGAAATTTTTGACCGAATTCAGCTTAATTCCCTATAAAACACTCATTAAAAGTGATTTCATCTCGATTGAACAATAAACAAAAATGTACCTCGATTTTAACATTTTCAAAATCGACGTAACTCGGCCTAAGGAAAACATTTTGAGTATTTGTTCACTGTTTTCAAATATAACCACTGAAACCATTATTTTTGTAATTTTTGCGTTAATTCAAGCAAATGTAACGATATTCATTCAACAAACTGTTAAAATTCAATTTTAAATAAGAAATCGTTGTCACGGATTTTGTATCTTGAAGAAAAAAAACATGCGATTTTTTCGGTACACTTTTGAATGCATTTTTTTTTGGAGAAATGTTTGACCGAATTCAGCTTAATTCCCTATAAAACACTCATTGAAAGTGATTTCATCTCGATTGAACAATAATTAAAAATTTACCTCGATTTTTAATAACATTTTCAAAATCGACGTTTCACGGCCAAAGAAGCATACTTTGAGTATTTCTTCACTATTTTCAAATATGTTCACTGAAACCATTATTTTTATACTTTTTGCTTTAATTCAAGCAATGTAACGATATTCGTTCGAAAAACTGTTAAAATTCAATTTTCAGTAAGAAATCGTATTCACGGATTTTGTGTCTTGAAGAAGAAAAACCTGCGATTTTTTCGGTACTTTTTTGAATGAATTTTTTTCTGGAGAAATTTTTGACCGAATTCAGCTTAATTCCCTATAAAACACTCATTAAAAGTGATTTCATCTCGATTGAACAATAAACAAAAATGTACCTCGATTTTTAATAACATTTTCAAAATCGACGTTTCACGGCCAAAGAAGCATATTTTGAGTATTTCTTCACTATTTTCAAAAATAACCACTGAAACCATTATTTTTATACTTTTTGCTTTAATTCAAGCAAATGTAACGATATTCATTCAAAAAACTGTTAAAATTCAATTTTTCAATAAGAAATCGTTGTCACGGATTTTGTATCTTGAAGAAGAAAAACATGCGATTTTTTCGGTACTTTTTTGAATGCATTTTTTTCAGGAGAAATTATTGACCAAATTCAGCTTAATTCCCTATAAAACACTCATTAAAAGTGATTTCATCTCGATTGAACAATAAATAAAAATGTACCTCGATTTTTAATAACATTTTCAAAATCGACGTTTCACGGCCAAAGAAGCATATTTTGAGTATTTCTTCACTATTTTCAAATATAACCACTGAAACCATTATTTTTATACTTTTTGCTTTAATTCAAGCAATGTAACGATATTCATTCAAAAAACTGTTAAAATTCAATTTTCAATAAGAAATCGTTGTCACGGATATTGTATCTTGAAGAAAAAAAACATGCGATTTTTTCGGTACACTTTAGAATGAATTTTTTTCTGGAGAAATTTTTGACCGAATTCAGCTTAATTCCCTATAAAACACTCATTGTAAGTGATTACATCTCGATTGAACAATAAATAAAAATGTACCTCGATTTTTAAAAACATTTTCAAAATCGACGTAACTCGGCCTAAGGAAAACATTTTGAGTATTTGTTCACTGTTTTCAAATATAACCACTGAAACCATTATTTTTGTAATTTTTGCGTTAATTCAAGCAAATGTAACGATATTCATTCAACAAACTGTTAAAATTCAATTTTAAATAAGAAATCGTTGTCACGGATTTTGTATCTTGAAGAAAAAAAACATGCGATTTTTTCGGTACACTTTTGAATGCATTTTTTTCTGGAGAAATGTTCGACCGAATTCAGCTTAATTCCCTATAAAACACTCATTGAAAGTGATTTCATCTCGATTGAACAATAATTAAAAATTTACCTCGATTTTTAATAACATTTTCAAAATCGACGTTTCACGGCCAAAGAAGCTTACTTTGAGTAATTCTTCACTATTTTTCAAATATGTTCACTGAAACCATTATTTTTATACTTTTTGCTTTAATTCAAGCAAATGTAACGATATTCAATCAAAAAACTGTTAAAATTAAATTTTTCAATAAGAAATCGTTGTCACGGATTTTGTATCTTGAAGAAGAAAAACATGCGATTTTTTCGGTACTTTTTTGAATGCATTTTTTCTGGAGAAATTTTTGACCGAATTCAGCTTAATTCCCTATAAAACACTCATTAAAAGTGATTTCATCTCGATTGAACAATAATTAAAAATTTACCTCGATTTTTAATAACATTTTCAAAATCGACGTTTCACGGCCAAAGAAGCATATTTTGAGTATTTCTTCACTATTTTCAAAAATAACCCCTGAAACCATTATTTTTATACCTTTTGCTTTAATTCAAGCAAATGTAACGATATTCAATCTAAAAACTGTTAAAATTAAATTTTTCAATAAGAAATCGTTGTCAAGGATTTTGTATCTTGAAGAAGAAAAACATGCGATTTTTTCGGTACTTTTTTTGAATGCATTTTTTTCAGGAGAAATTTTTGACCGAATTCAGCTTAATTCCCTATAAAACACTCATTAAAAGTGATTTCATCTCGATTGAACAATAAATAAAAATGTACCTCGATTTTTAATAACATTTTCAAAATCGACGTTTCACGGCCAAAGAAGCATATTTTGAGTATTTCTTCACTATTTTCAAAAATAACCACTGAAACCATTATTTTTATACTTTTTGCTTTAATTCAAGCAAATGTAACGATATTCATTCAAAAAACTGTTAAAATTCAATTTTTCAATAAGAAATCGTTGTCACGGATTTTGTATCTTGAAGAAGAAAAACATGCGACTTTTTTCGGTACTTTTTTGAATGCATTTTTTTCTGGAGAAATTTTTGACCGAATTCAGCTTAATTCCTTATAAAACACTCATTGAAAGTGATTTCATCTCGATTGAACAATAATTAAAAATTTACCTCGATTTTTAATAACATTTTCAAATCGACGTTTCACGGCCAAAGAAGCATACTTTGAGTATTTCTTTACTATTTTCAAATATATTCATTGAAACCATTATTTTTATACTTTTTGCTTTAATTCAAGCAAATGTAACGATATTCAATCAAAAAACTGTTAAAATTAAAGTTTTCAATAAGAAATCGTTGTCACGGATTTTGTATCTTGAAGAAAAAAAACATGCGATTTTTTCGGTACACTTTAGAATGCATTTTTTTTGGAGAAATGTTTGACCGAATTCAGCTTAATTCCCTATAGAACACTCTTTGAAAGTGATTTCATCTTGATTGAACAATAAATAAAAAATGTACCTCGATTTTTAATAGCATTTTCAAAATCGACGTTTCACGGCCAAAGAAGCATATTTTGAGTATTTCTTCACTATTTTCAAAAATAACCACTGAAACCATTATTTTTATACTTTTTGCTTTAATTCAAGCAAATGTAACGATATTCAATCAAAAAACTGTTAAAATTAAATTTTTCAATAAGAAATCGTTGTCACGGATTTTGTATCTTGAAGAAGAAAAACATGCGATTTTTTCGGTACTTTTTTGAATGCATTTTTTTCTGGAGAAATTTTTGACCGAATTCAGCTTAACTCCCTATAAAACACTCATTAAAAGTGATTTCATCTCGATTGAACAATAAATAAAAATGTACCTCGATTTTTAATAACATTTTCAAAATCGACGTTTCACGGCCAAAGAAGCATATTTTGAGTATTTCTTCACTATTTTCAAAAATAACCACTGAAACCATTATTTTTATACTTTTTGCTTTAATTCAAGCAAATGTAACGATATTCATTCAAAAAACTGTTAAAATTCAATTTTTCAATAAGAAATCGTTGTCACGGATTTTGTATCTTGAAGAAGAAAAACATGCGATTTTTTTCGGTACTTTTTTGAATGCATTTTTTTCTGGAGAAATTTTTGACCGAATTCAGCTTAATTCCCTATAAAACACTCATTAAAAGTGATTTCATCTCGATTGAACAATAAATAAAAAATGTACCTCGATTTTTAATAGCATTTTCAAAATCGACGTTTCACGGCCAAAGAAGCATATTTTGAGTATTTCTTCACTATTTTCAAAAATAACCACTGAAACCATTATTTTTATACTTTTTGCTTTAATTCAAGCAAATGTAACGATATTCAATCAAAAAACTGTTAAAATTAAATTTTTCAATAAGAAATCGTTGTCACGGATTTTGTATCTTTAAGAAGAAAAACATGCGATTTTTTCGGTACTTTTTTGAATGCATTTTTTTCAGGAGAAATTTTTGACCGAATTCAGCTTAATTCCCTATAAAACACTCATTAAAAGTGATTTCATCTCGATTGAACAATAAATAAAAATTTACCTCGATTTTTAATAACATTTTCAAAATCGACGTTTCACGGCCAAAGAAGCATACTTTGAGTATTTCTTCACTATTTTCAAATATGTTCACTGAAACCATTATTTTTATACTTTTTGCTTTAATTCAAGCAATGTAACGATATTCATTCAAAAAACTTAAAATTCAATTTTCAGTAAGAAATCGTATTCACGGATTTTGTGTCTTGAAGAAGAAAAACCTGCGATTTTTTCGGTACTTTTTTGAATGAATTTTTTTCTGGAGAAATTTTTGACCGAATTCAGCTTAATTCCCTATAAAACACTCATTGAAAGTGATTTCATCTCGATTGAACAATAATTAAAAATTTACCTCGATTTTTAATAACATTTTCAAAATCGACGTTTCACGGCCAAAGAAGCATACTTTGAGTATTTCTTCACTATTTTCAAATATGTTCACTGAAAGCATTATTTTTATACTTTTTGCTTTAATTCAAGCAAATGTAACGATATTCAATCAAAAAACTGTTAAAATTAAAGTTTTCAATAAGAAATCGTTGTCACGGATTTTGTATCTTGAAGAAAAAAAACATGCGATTTTTTCGGTACACTTTAGAATGCATTTTTTTTGGAGAAATGTTTGACCGAATTCAGCTTAATTCCCTATAGAACACTCTTTGAAAGTGATTTCATCTTGATTGAACAATAAATAAAAAATGTACCTCGATTTTTAATAGCATTTTCAAAATCGACGTTTCACGGCCAAAGAAGCATATTTTGAGTATTTCTTCACTATTTTCAAAAATAACCACTGAAACCATTATTTTTATACTTTTTGCTTTAATTCAAGCAAATGTAACGATATTCAATCAAAAAACTGTTAAAATTAAATTTTTCAATAAGAAATCGTTGTCACGGATTTTGTATCTTTAAGAAGAAAAACATGCGATTTTTTCGGTACTTTTTTGAATGCATTTTTTTCTGGAGAAATTTTTGACCGAATTCAGCTTAATTCCCTATAAAACACTCATTAAAAGTGATTTCATCTCGATTGAACAATAAATAAAAATTTACCTCGATTTTTAATAACATTTTCAAAATCGACGTTTCACGGCCAAAGAAGCATACTTTGAGTATTTCTTCACTATTTTCAAATATGTTCACTGAAACCATTATTTTTATACTTTTTGCTTTAATTCAAGCAATGTAACGATATTCATTCAAAAAACTTAAAATTCAATTTTCAGTAAGAAATCGTATTCACGGATTTTGTGTCTTGAAGAAGAAAAACCTGCGATTTTTTCGGTACTTTTTTGAATGAATTTTTTTCTGGAGAAATTTTTGACCGAATTCAGCTTAATTCCCTATAAAACACTCATTGAAAGTGATTTCATCTCGATTGAACAATAATTAAAAATTTACCTCGATTTTTAATAACATTTTCAAAATCGACGTTTCACGGCCAAAGAAGCATACTTTGAGTATTTCTTCACTATTTTCAAATATGTTCACTGAAAGCATTATTTTTATACTTTTTGCTTTAATTCAAGCAAATGTAACGATATTCAATCAAAAAACTGTTAAAATTAAAGTTTTCAATAAGAAATCGTTGTCACGGATTTTGTATCTTGAAGAAAAAAAACATGCGATTTTTTCGGTACACTTTAGAATGCATTTTTTTTGGAGAAATGTTTGACCGAATTCAGCTTAATTCCCTATAGAACACTCTTTGAAAGTGATTTCATCTTGATTGAACAATAATTAAAAATTTACCTCGATTTTTAATAACATTTTCAAAATCGACGTTTCACGGCCAAAGAAGCATACTTTCAGTATTTCTTCACTATTTTCAAATATGTTCACTGAAACCATTATTTTTATACTTTTTGCTTTAATTCAAGCAATGTAACGATATTCATTCAAAAAACTGTTAAAATTCAATTTTCAGTAAGAAATCGTATTCACGGATTTTGTGTCTTGAAGAAGAAAAACCTGCGATTTTTTCGGTACTTTTTTGAATGAATTTTTTTCTGGAGAAATTTTTGACCGAATTCAGCTTAATTCCCTATAAAACACTCATTGAAAGTGATTTCATCTCGATTGAACAATAAATAAAAATGTACCTCGATTTTTAATAACATTTTCAAAATCGACGTAACTCGGCCTAAGGAAAACATTTTGAGTATTTGTTCACTGTTTTCAAATATAACCACTGAAACCATTATTTTTGTATTTTTTGCGTTAATTCAAGCAAATGTAACGATATTCATTCAACAAACTGTTAAAATTCAATTTTCAGTAAGAAATCGTATTCACGGATTTTGTGTCTTGAAGAAGAAAAACCTGCGATTTTTTCGGTACTTTTTTGAATGAATTTTTTTCTGGAGAAATTTTTGACCGAATTCAGCTTAATTCCCTATAAAACACTCATTGAAAGTGATTTCATCTCGATTGAACAATAATTCAAAATTTACCTCGATTTTTAATAACATTTTCAAAATCGACGTTTCACGGCCAAAGAAGCATACTTTGAGTATTTCTTCACTATTTTCAAATATGTTCACTGAAAGCATTATTTTTATACTTTTTGCTTTAATTCAAGCAAATGTAACGATATTCAATCAAAAAACTGTTAAAATTAAAGTTTTCAATAAGAAATCGTTGTCACGGATTTTGTATCTTGAAGAAGAAAAACATGCGATTTTTTCGGTACTTTTTTGAATGCATTTTTTTCAGGAGAAATTTTTGACCAAATTCAGCTTAATTCCCTATAAAACACTCATTAAAAGTGATTTCATCTCGATTAAACAATAAATAAAAATGTACCTCGATTTTTAATAGCATTTTCAAAATCGACGTTTCACGGCCAAAGAAGCATATTTTGAGTATTTCTTCACTATTTTCAAAAATAACCACTGAAACCATTATTTTTATACTTTTTGCTTTAATTCAAGCAAATGTAACGATATTCAATCAAAAAACTGTTAAAATTAAATTTTTCAATAAGAAATCGTTGTCACGGATTTTGTATCTTGAAGAAGAAAAACATGCGATTTTTTCGGTACTTTTTTGAATGCATTTTTTTCAGGAGAAATTTTTGACCGAATTCAGCTTAATTCCCTATAAAACACTCATTAAAAGTGATTTCATCTCGATTGAACAATAAATAAAAATGTACCTCGATTTTTAATAACATTTTCAAAATCGACGTTTCACGGCCAAAGAAGCATATTTTGAGTATTTCTTCACTATTTTCAAATATAACCACTGAAACCATTATTTTTGTACTTTTTGCTTTAATTCAAGCAATGTAACGATATTCATTCAAAAAACTGTTAAAATTCAATTTTCAATAAGAAATCGTTGTCACGGATATTGTATCTTGAAGAAAAAAAACATGCGATTTTTTCGGTACACATTAGAATGCATTTTTTTTGGAGAAATGTTTGACCGAATTCAGCTTAATTCCCTATAAAACACTCATTAAAAGTGATTTCATCTCGATTAAACAATAAATAAAAATGTACCTCGATTTTTAATAGCATTTTCAAAATCGACGTTTCACGGCCAAAGAAGCATATTTTGAGTATTTCTTCACTATTTTCAAAAATAACCACTGAAACCATTATTTTTATACTTTTTGCTTTAATTCAAGCAAATGTAACGATATTCAATCAAAAAACTGTTAAAATTAAATTTTTCAATAAGAAATCGTTGTCACGGATTTTGTATCTTGAAGAAGAAAAACATGCGATTTTTTCGGTACTTTTTTGAATGCATTTTTTTCAGGAGAAATTTTTGACCGAATTCAGCTTAATTCCCTATAAAACACTCATTAAAAGTGATTTCATCTCGATTGAACAATAAATAAAAATGTACCTCGATTTTTAATAACATTTTCAAAATCGACGTTTCACGGCCAAAGAAGCATATTTTGAGTATTTCTTCACTATTTTCAAATATAACCACTGAAACCATTATTTTTGTACTTTTTGCTTTAATTCAAGCAATGTAACGATATTCATTCAAAAAACTGTTAAAATTCAATTTTCAATAAGAAATCGTTGTCACGGATATTGTATCTTGAAGAAAAAAAACATGCGATTTTTTCGGTACACATTAGAATGCATTTTTTTTGGAGAAATGTTTGACCGAATTCAGCTTAATTCCCTATAAAACACTCTTTGAAAGTGATTTCATCTTGATTGAACAATAATTAAAAATTTACCTCGATTTTTAATAACATTTTCAAAATCGACGTTTCACGGCCAAAGAAGCATACTTTGAGTATTTCTTCACTATTTTCAAATATGTTCACTGAAACCATTATTTTTATACTTTTTGCTTTAATTCAAGCAATGTAACGATATTCATTCAAAAAACTGTTAAAATTCAATTTTCAGTAAGAAATCGTATTCACGGATTTTGTGTCTTGAAGAAGAAAAACCTGCGATTTTTTCGGTACTTTTTTGAATGAATTTTTTTCTGGAGAAATTTTTGACCGAATTCAGCTTAATTCCCTATAAAACACTCATTGAAAGTGATTTCATCTCGATTGAACAATAATTAAAAATTTACCTCGATTTTTAATAACATTTTCAAAATCGACGTTTCACGGCCAAAGAAGCATACTTTGAGTATTTCTTCACTATTTTCAAATATGTTCACTGAAAGCATTATTTTTATACTTTTTGCTTTAATTCAAGCAAATGTAACGATATTCAATCAAAAAACTGTTAAAATTAAATTTTTCAATAAGAAATCGTTGTCACGGATTTTGTATCTTGAAGAAGAAAAACATGCGATTTTTTCGGTACTTTTTTGAATGCATTTTTTTCAGGAGAAATTTTTGACCAAATTCAGCTTAATTCCCTATAAAACACTCATTAAAAGTGATTTCATCTCGATTAAACAATAAATAAAAATGTACCTCGATTTTTAATAGCATTTTCAAAATCGACGTTTCACGGCCAAAGAAGCATATTTTGAGTATTTCATCACTATTTTCAAAAATAACCACTGAAACCATTATTTTTATACCTTTTGCTTTAATTCAAGCAAATGTAACGATATTCAATCTAAAAACTGTTAAAATTCAATTTTCAATAAGAAATCGTTGTCATGGATATTGTATCTTGAAGAAAAAAAACATGCGATTTTTTCGGTACACTTTAGAATGCATTTTTTTTGGAGAAATGTTTGACCGAATTCAGCTTAATTCCCTATAAAACACTCTTTGAAAGTGATTTCATCTTGATTGAACAATAATTAAAAATTTACCTCGATTTTTAATAACATTTTCAAAATCGACGTTTCACGGCCAAAGAAGCATACTTTCAGTATTTCTTCACTATTTTCAAATATGTTCACTGAAACCATTATTTTTATACTTTTTGCTTTAATTCAAACAATGTAACGATATTCATTCAAAAAACTGTTAAAATTCAATTTTCAGTAAGAAATCGTATTCACGGATTTTGTGTCTTGAAGAAGAAAAACCTGCGATTTTTTCGGTACTTTTTTGAATGAATTTTTTTCTGGAGAAATTTTTGACCGAATTCAGCTTAATTCCCTATAAAACACTCATTGAAAGTGATTTCATCTCGATTGAACAATAAATAAAAATGTACCTCGATTTTTAATAACATTTTCAAAATCGACGTAACTCGGCCTAAGGAAAACATTTTGAGTATTTGTTCACTGTTTTCAAATATAACCACTGAAACCATTATTTTTGTATTTTTTGCGTTAATTCAAGCAAATGTAACGATATTCATTCAACAAACTGTTAAAATTCAATTTTAAATAAGAAATCGTTGTCACGGATTTTGCATCTTGAAGAAAAAAAACATGCGATTTTTTCGGTACACTTTTGAATGCATTTTTTTCTGGAGAAATGTTTGACCGAATTCAGCTTAATTCCCTATAAAACACTCATTGAAAGTGATTTCATCTCGATTGAACAATAATTAAAAATTTACCTCGATATTTAATAACATTTTCAAAATCGACGTTTCACGGCCAAAGAAGCATATTTTGAGTATTTCTTCACTATTTTCAAATATAACCACTGAAACCATTATTTTTATACTTTTTGCTTTAATTCAAGCAATGTAACGATATTCATTCAAAAAACTGTTAAAATTCAATTTTCAGTAAGAAATCGTATTCACGGATTTTGTGTCTTGAAGAAGAAAAACCTGCGATTTTTTCGGTACTTTTTTGAATGAATTTTTTTCTGGAGAAATTTTTGACCGAATTCAGCTTAATTCCCTATAAAACACTCATTAAAAGTGATTTCATCTCGATTGAACAATAAATAAAAATGTACCTCGATTTTTAATAACATTTTCAAAATCGACGTTTCACCGCCAACGAAGCATATTTTGAGTATTTCTTCACTATTTACAAATATATTCACTGAAACCATTATTTTTATACTTTTTGCTTTAATTCAAGCAAATGTAACGATATTCAATCAAAAAACTGTTAAAATTAAATTTTTCAATAAGAAATCGTTGTCACGGATTTTGTATCTTGAAGAAGAAAAACATGCGATTTTTTCGGTACTTTTTTGAATGCATTATTTTCTGGAGAAATTTTTGACCGAATTCAGCTAAATTCCCTATAAAACACTCATTAAAAGTGATGTCATCTCGATTGAACAATAATTAAAAATGTACCTCGATTTTTAATAACATTTTCAAAATCGACGTTTCACCGCCAACGAAGCATATTTTGAGTATTTCTTCACTATTTACAAATATATTCACTGAAACCATTATTTTTATACTTTTTGCTTTAATTCAAGCAAATGTAACGATATTCAATCAAAAAACTGTTAAAATTAAATTTTTCAATAAGAAATCGTTGTCACGGATTTTGTATCTTGAAGAAGAAAAACATGCGATTTTTTCGGTACTTTTTTGAATGCATTATTTTCTGGAGAAATTTTTGACCGAATTCAGCTAAATTCCCTATAAAACACTCATTAAAAGTGATGTCATCTCGATTGAACAATAAATAAAAATGTACCTTGATTTTTAATAACATTTTCAAAATCGACGTAACTCGGCCTAAGAAAAACATTTTGAGTATTTCTTCACTATTTTCAAATATATTCACTGAAACCATTATTTTTATACTTTTTGCTTTAATTCAAGCAAATGTAACGATATTCAATCAAAAAACTGTTAAAATTCAATTTTCAGTAAGAAATCGTATTCACGGATTTTGTGTCTTGAAGAAGAAAAACCTGCGATTTTTTCGGTACTTTTTTGAATGAATTTTTTTCTGGAGAAATTTTTGACCGAATTCAGCTTAATTCCCTATAAAACACTCATTAAAAGTGATTTCATCTCGATTGAACAATAAATAAAAATGTACCTCGATTTTTAATAACATTTTCAAAATCGACGTAACTCGGCCTAAGGAAAACATTTTGAGTATTTGTTCACTGTTTTCAAATATAACCACTGAAACCATTATTTTTGTATTTTTTGCGTTAATTCAAGCAAATGTAACGATATTCATTCAACAAACTGTTAAAATTCAATTTTAAATAAGAAATCGTTGTCACGGATTTTGCATCTTGAAGAAAAAAAACATGCGATTTTTTCGGTACACTTTTGAATGCATTTTTTTCTGGAGAAATGTTTGACCGAATTCAGCTTAATTCCCTATAAAACACTCATTGAAAGTGATTTCATCTCGATTGAACAATAATTAAAAATTTACCTCGATTTTTAATAACATTTTCAAAATCGACGTTTCACGGCCAAAGAAGCATATTTTGAGTATTTCTTCACTATTTTCAAATATAACCACTGAAACCATTATTTTTATACTTTTTGCTTTAATTCAAGCAATGTAACGATATTCATTCAAAAAACTGTTAAAATTCAATTTTCAGTAAGAAATCGTATTCACGGATTTTGTGTCTTGAAGAAGAAAAACCTGCGATTTTTTCGGTACTTTTTTGAATGAATTTTTTTCTGGAGAAATTTTTGACCGAATTCAGCTTAATTCCCTATAAAACACTCATTAAAAGTGATTTCATCTCGATTGAACAATAAATAAAAATGTACCTCGATTTTTAATAACATTTTCAAAATCGACGTTTCACCGCCAACGAAGCATATTTTGAGTATTTCTTCACTATTTACAAATATATTCACTGAAACCATTATTTTTATACTTTTTGCTTTAATTCAAGCAAATGTAACGATATTCAATCAAAAAACTGTTAAAATTAAATTTTTCAATAAGAAATCGTTGTCACGGATTTTGTATCTTGAAGAAGAAAAACATGCGATTTTTTCCTTACTTTTTTGAATGCATTATTTTCTGGAGAAATTTTTGACCGAATTCAGCTAAATTCCCTATAAAACACTCATTAAAAGTGATGTCATCTCGATTGAACAATAATTAAAAATGTACCTCGATTTTTAATAACATTTTCAAAATCGACGTTTCACCGCCAACGAAGCATATTTTGAGTATTTCTTCACTATTTACAAATATATTCACTGAAACCATTATTTTTATACTTTTTGCTTTAATTCAAGCAAATGTAACGATATTCAATCAAAAAACTGTTAAAATTAAATTTTTCAATAAGAAATCGTTGTCACGGATTTTGTATCTTGAAGAAGAAAAACATGCGATTTTTTCGGTACTTTTTTGAATGCATTATTTTCTGGAGAAATTTTTGACCGAATTCAGCTAAATTCCCTATAAAACACTCATTAAAAGTGATGTCATCTCGATTGAACAATAAATAAAAATGTACCTTGATTTTTAATAACATTTTCAAAATCGACGTAACTCGGCCTAAGAAAAACATTTTGAGTATTTCTTCACTATTTTCAAATATATTCACTGAAACCATTATTTTTATACTTTTTGCTTTAATTCAAGCAAATGTAACGATATTCAATCAAAAAACTGTTAAAATTCAATTTTCAGTAAGAAATCGTATTCACGGATTTTGTGTCTTGAAGAAGAAAAACCTGCGATTTTTTCGGTACTTTTTTGAATGAATTTTTTTCTGGAGAAATTTTTGACCGAATTCAGCTTAATTCCCTATAAAACACTCATTAAAAGTGATTTCATCTCGATTGAACAATAAATAAAAATGTACCTCGATTTTTAATAACATTTTCAAAATCGACGTTTCACCGCCAACGAAGCATATTTTGAGTATTTCTTCACTATTTACAAATATATTCACTGAAACCATTATTTTTATACTTTTTGCTTTAATTCAAGCAAATGTAACGATATTCATTCAAAAAACTGTTAAAATTCAATTTTCAATAAGAAATCGTTGTCACGGATTTTTTATCTTGAAGAAAAAAAACATGCGATTTTTTCGGTACACTTTTGAATGCATTTTTTTTTGGAGAAATGTTTGACCGAATTCAGCTTAATTCCCTATAAAACACTCTTTGAAAGTGATTTCATCTTGATTGAACAATAATTAAAAATTTACCTCGATTTTAAATAACATTTTAAAAATCGACGTTTCACCGCCAACGAAGCATATTTTGAGTATTTCTTCAATATTTTCAAATATAACCACTGAAACCATTATTTTTGTAATTTTTGCGTTAATTCAAGCAAATGTAACGATATTCATTCAACAAACTGTTAAAATTCAATTTTAAATAAGAAATCGTTGTCACGGATTTTGTATCTTGAAGAAAAAAAACATGCGATTTTTTCGGTACACTTTAGAATGCATTTTTTTTGGAGAAATGTTTGACCGAATTCAGCTTAATTCCCTATAAAACACTCTTTGAAAGTGATTTCATCTTGATTGAACAATAATTAAAAATTTACCTCGATTTTTAATAACATTTTCAAAATCGACGTTTCACGGCCAAAGAAGCATACTTTCAGTATTTCTTCACTATTTTCAAATATGTTCACTGAAACCATTATTTTTATACTTTTTGCTTTAATTCAAACAATGTAACGATATTCATTCAAAAAACTGTTAAAATTCAATTTTCAGTAAGAAATCGTATTCACGGATTTTGTGTCTTGAAGAAGAAAAACCTGCGATTTTTTCGGTACTTTTTTGAATGAATTTTTTTCTGGAGAAATTTTTGACCGAATTCAGCTTAATTCCGTATAAAACACTCATTGAAAGTGATTTCATCTCGATTGAACAATAAATAAAAATGTACCTCGATTTTTAATAACATTTTCAAAATCGACGTAACTCGGCCTAAGGAAAACATTTTGAGTATTTGTTCACTGTTTTCAAATATAACCACTGAAACCATTATTTTTGTATTTTTTGCGTTAATTCAAGCAAATGTAACGATATTCATTCAACAAACTGTTAAAATTCAATTTTAAATAAGAAATCGTTGTCACGGATTTTGCATCTTGAAGAAAAAAAACATGCGATTTTTTCGGTACACTTTTGAATGCATTTTTTTCTGGAGAAATGTTTGACCGAATTCAGCTTAATTCCCTATAAAACACTCATTGAAAGTGATTTCATCTCGATTGAACAATAATTAAAAATTTACCTCGATTTTTAATAACATTTTCAAAATCGACGTTTCACGGCCAAAGAAGCATATTTTGAGTATTTCTTCACTATTTTCAAATATAACCACTGAAACCATTATTTTTATACTTTTTGCTTTAATTCAAGCAATGTAACGATATTCATTCAAAAAACTGTTAAAATTCAATTTTCAGTAAGAAATCGTATTCACGGATTTTGTGTCTTGAAGAAGAAAAACCTGCGATTTTTTCGGTACTTTTTTGAATGAATTTTTTTCTGGAGAAATTTTTGACCGAATTCAGCTTAATTCCCTATAAAACACTCATTAAAAGTGATTTCATCTCGATTGAACAATAAATAAAAATGTACCTCGATTTTTAATAACATTTTCAAAATCGACGTTTCACCGCCAACGAAGCATATTTTGAGTATTTCTTCACTATTTACAAATATATTCACTGAAACCATTATTTTTATACTTTTTGCTTTAATTCAAGCAAATGTAACGATATTCAATCAAAAAACTGTTAAAATTAAATTTTTCAATAAGAAATCGTTGTCACGGATTTTGTATCTTGAAGAAGAAAAACATGCGATTTTTTCGGTACTTTTTTGAATGCATTATTTTCTGGAGAAATTTTTGACCGAATTCAGCTAAATTCCCTATAAAACACTCATTAAAAGTGATGTCATCTCGATTGAACAATAATTAAAAATGTACCTCGATTTTTAATAACATTTTCAAAATCGACGTTTCACCGCCAACGAAGCATATTTTGAGTATTTCTTCACTATTTACAAATATATTCACTGAAACCATTATTTTTATACTTTTTGCTTTAATTCAAGCAAATGTAACGATATTCAATCAAAAAACTGTTAAAATTAAATTTTTCAATAAGAAATCGTTGTCACGGATTTTGTATCTTGAAGAAGAAAAACATGCGATTTTTTCGGTACTTTTTTGAATGCATTATTTTCTGGAGAAATTTTTGACCGAATTCAGCTAAATTCCCTATAAAACACTCATTAAAAGTGATGTCATCTCGATTGAACAATAATTAAAAATGTACCTCGATTTTTAATAACATTTTCAAAATCGACGTTTCACCGCCAACGAAGCATATTTTGAGTATTTCTTCACTATTTACAAATATATTCACTGAAACCATTATTTTTATACTTTTTGCTTTAATTCAAGCAAATGTAACGATATTCAATCAAAAAACTGTTAAAATTAAATTTTTCAATAAGAAATCGTTGTCACGGATTTTGTATCTTGAAGAAGAAAAACATGCGATTTTTTCGGTACTTTTTTGAATGCATTATTTTCTGGAGAAATTTTTGACCGAATTCAGCTAAATTCCCTATAAAACACTCATTAAAAGTGATGTCATCTCGATTGAACAATAAATAAAAATGTACCTTGATTTTTAATAACATTTTCAAAATCGACGTAACTCGGCCTAAGAAAAACATTTTGAGTATTTCTTCACTATTTTCAAATATATTCACTGAAACCATTATTTTTATACTTTTTGCTTTAATTCAAGCAAATGTAACGATATTCAATCAAAAAACTGTTAAAATTCAATTTTCAGTAAGAAATCGTATTCACGGATTTTGTGTCTTGAAGAAGAAAAACCTTCGATTTTTTCGGTACTTTTTTGAATGAATTTTTTTCTGGAGAAATTTTTGACCGAATTCAGCTTAATTCCCTATAAAACACTCATTAAAAGTGATTTCATCTCGATTGAACAATAAATAAAAATGTACCTCGATTTTTAATAACATTTTCAAAATCGACGTTTCACCGCCAACGAAGCATATTTTGAGTATTTCTTCACTATTTACAAATATATTCACTGAAACCATTATTTTTATACTTTTTGCTTTAATTCAAGCAAATGTAACGATATTCATTCAAAAAACTGTTAAAATTCAATTTTCAATAAGAAATCGTTGTCACGGATTTTTTATCTTGAAGAAAAAAAACATGCGATTTTTTCGGTACACTTTTGAATGCATTTTTTTTTGGAGAAATGTTTGACCGAATTCAGCTTAATTCCCTATAAAACACTCTTTGAAAGTGATTTCATCTTGATTGAACAATAATTAAAAATTTACCTCGATTTTTAATAACATTTTCAAAATCGACGTTTCACGGCCAAAGAAGCATACTTTCAGTATTTCTTCACTATTTTCAAATATAACCACTGAAACCATTATTTTTATACTTTTTGCTTTAATTCAAACAATGTAACGATATTCATTCAAAAAACTGTTAAAATTCAATTTTCAGTAAGAAATCGTATTCACGGATTTTGTGTCTTGAAGAAGAAAAACCTGCGATTTTTTCGGTACTTTTTTGAATGAATTTTTTTCTGGAGAAATTTTTGACCGAATTCAGCTTAATTCCCTATAAAACACTCATTGAAAGTGATTTCATCTCGATTGAACAATAAATAAAAATGTACCTCGATTTTTAATAACATTTTCAAAATCGACGTAACTCGGCCTAAGGAAAACATTTTGAGTATTTGTTCACTGTTTTCAAATATAACCACTGAAACCATTATTTTTGTATTTTTTGCGTTAATTCAAGCAAATGTAACGATATTCATTCAACAAACTGTTAAAATTCAATTTTAAATAAGAAATCGTTGTCACGGATTTTGCATCTTGAAGAAAAAAAACATGCGATTTTTTCGGTACACTTTTGAATGCATTTTTTTCTGGAGAAATGTTTGACCGAATTCAGCTTAATTCCCTATAAAACACTCATTGAAAGTGATTTCATCTCGATTGAACAATAATTAAAAATTTACCTCGATTTTTAATAACATTTTCAAAATCGACGTTTCACGGCCAAAGAAGCATATTTTGAGTATTTCTTCACTATTTTCAAATATAACCACTGAAACCATTATTTTTATACTTTTTGCTTTAATTCAAGCAATGTAACGATATTCATTCAAAAAACTGTTAAAATTCAATTTTCAGTAAGAAATCGTATTCACGGATTTTGTGTCTTGAAGAAGAAAAACCTGCGATTTTTTCGGTACTTTTTTGAATGAATTTTTTTCTGGAGAAATTTTTGACCGAATTCAGCTTAATTCCCTATAAAACACTCATTAAAAGTGATTTCATCTCGATTGAACAATAAATAAAAATGTACCTCGATTTTTAATAACATTTTCAAAATCGACGTTTCACCGCCAACGAAGCATATTTTGAGTATTTCTTCACTATTTACAAATATATTCACTGAAACCATTATTTTTATACTTTTTGCTTTAATTCAAGCAAATGTAACGATATTCAATCAAAAAACTGTTAAAATTAAATTTTTCAATAAGAAATCGTTGTCACGGATTTTGTATCTTGAAGAAGAAAAACATGCGATTTTTTCGGTACTTTTTTGAATGCATTATTTTCTGGAGAAATTTTTGACCGAATTCAGCTAAATTCCCTATAAAACACTCATTAAAAGTGATGTCATCTCGATTGAACAATAATTAAAAATGTACCTCGATTTTTAATAACATTTTCAAAATCGACGTTTCACCGCCAACGAAGCATATTTTGAGTATTTCTTCACTATTTACAAATATATTCACTGAAACCATTATTTTTATACTTTTTGCTTTAATTCAAGCAAATGTAACGATATTCAATCAAAAAACTGTTAAAATTAAATTTTTCAATAAGAAATCGTTGTCACGGATTTTGTATCTTGAAGAAGAAAAACATGCGATTTTTTCGGTACTTTTTTGAATGCATTATTTTCTGGAGAAATTTTTGACCGAATTCAGCTAAATTCCCTATAAAACACTCATTAAAAGTGATGTCATCTCGATTGAACAATAATTAAAAATGTACCTCGATTTTTAATAACATTTTCAAAATCGACGTTTCACCGCCAACGAAGCATATTTTGAGTATTTCTTCACTATTTACAAATATATTCACTGAAACCATTATTTTTATACTTTTTGCTTTAATTCAAGCAAATGTAACGATATTCAATCAAAAAACTGTTAAAATTAAATTTTTCAATAAGAAATCGTTGTCACGGATTTTGTATCTTGAAGAAGAAAAACATGCGATTTTTTCGGTACTTTTTTGAATGCATTATTTTCTGGAGAAATTTTTGACCGAATTCAGCTAAATTCCCTATAAAACACTCATTAAAAGTGATGTCATCTCGATTGAACAATAAATAAAAATGTACCTTGATTTTTAATAACATTTTCAAAATCGACGTAACTCGGCCTAAGAAAAACATTTTGAGTATTTCTTCACTATTTTCAAATATATTCACTGAAACCATTATTTTTATACTTTTTGCTTTAATTCAAGCAAATGTAACGATATTCAATCAAAAAACTGTTAAAATTCAATTTTCAGTAAGAAATCGTATTCACGGATTTTGTGTCTTGAAGAAGAAAAACCTGCGATTTTTTCGGTACTTTTTTGAATGAATTTTTTTCTGGAGAAATTTTTGACCGAATTCAGCTTAATTCCCTATAAAACACTCATTAAAAGTGATTTCATCTCGATTGAACAATAAATAAAAATGTACCTCGATTTTTAATAACATTTTCAAAATCGACGTTTCACCGCCAACGAAGCATATTTTGAGTATTTCTTCACTATTTACAAATATATTCACTGAAACCATTATTTTTATACTTTTTGCTTTAATTCAAGCAAATGTAACGATATTCATTCAAAAAACTGTTAAAATTCAATTTTCAATAAGAAATCGTTGTCACGGATTTTTTATCTTGAAGAAAAAAAACATGCGATTTTTTCGGTACACTTTTGAATGCATTTTTTTTTGGAGAAATGTTTGACCGAATTCAGCTTAATTCCCTATAAAACACTCTTTGAAAGTGATTTCATCTTGATTGAACAATAATTAAAAATTTACCTCGATTTTAAATAACATTTTAAAAATCGACGTTTCACCGCCAACGAAGCATATTTTGAGTATTTCTTCAATATTTTCAAATATAACCACTGAAACCATTATTTTTGTAATTTTTGCGTTAATTCAAGCAAATGTAACGATATTCATTCAACAAACTGTTAAAATTCAATTTTAAATAAGAAATCGTTGTCACGGATTTTGTATCTTGAAGAAAAAAAACATGCGATTTTTTCGGTACACTTTAGAATGCATTTTTTTTGGAGAAATGTTTGACCGAATTCAGCTTAATTCCCTATAAAACACTCTTTGAAAGTGATTTCATCTTGATTGAACAATAATTAAAAATTTACCTCGATTTTTAATAACATTTTCAAAATCGACGTTTCACGGCCAAAGAAGCATACTTTCAGTATTTCTTCACTATTTTCAAATATGTTCACTGAAACCATTATTTTTATACTTTTTGCTTTAATTCAAACAATGTAACGATATTCATTCAAAAAACTGTTAAAATTCAATTTTCAGTAAGAAATCGTATTCACGGATTTTGTGTCTTGAAGAAGAAAAACCTGCGATTTTTTCGGTACTTTTTTGAATGAATTTTTTTCTGGAGAAATTTTTGACCGAATTCAGCTTAATTCCCTATAAAACACTCATTGAAAGTGATTTCATCTCGATTGAACAATAAATAAAAATGTACCTCGATTTTTAATAACATTTTCAAAATCGACGTAACTCGGCCTAAGGAAAACATTTTGAGTATTTGTTCACTGTTTTCAAATATAACCACTGAAACCATTATTTTTGTATTTTTTGCGTTAATTCAAGCAAATGTAACGATATTCATTCAACAAACTGTTAAAATTCAATTTTAAATAAGAAATCGTTGTCACGGATTTTGCATCTTGAAGAAAAAAAACATGCGATTTTTTCGGTACACTTTTGAATGCATTTTTTTCTGGAGAAATGTTTGACCGAATTCAGCTTAATTCCCTATAAAACACTCATTGAAAGTGATTTCATCTCGATTGAACAATAATTAAAAATTTACCTCGATTTTTAATAACATTTTCAAAATCGACGTTTCACGGCCAAAGAAGCATATTTTGAGTATTTCTTCACTATTTTCAAATATAACCACTGAAACCATTATTTTTATACTTTTTGCTTTAATTCAAGCAATGTAACGATATTCATTCAAAAAACTGTTAAAATTCAATTTTCAGTAAGAAATCGTATTCACGGATTTTGTGTCTTGAAGAAGAAAAACCTGCGATTTTTTCGGTACTTTTTTGAATGAATTTTTTTCTGGAGAAATTTTTGACCGAATTCAGCTTAATTCCCTATAAAACACTCATTAAAAGTGATTTCATCTCGATTGAACAATAAATAAAAATGTACCTCGATTTTTAATAACATTTTCAAAATCGACGTTTCACCGCCAACGAAGCATATTTTGAGTATTTCTTCACTATTTACAAATATATTCACTGAAACCATTATTTTTATACTTTTTGCTTTAATTCAAGCAAATGTAACGATATTCAATCAAAAAACTGTTAAAATTAAATTTTTCAATAAGAAATCGTTGTCACGGATTTTGTATCTTGAAGAAGAAAAACATGCGATTTTTTCGGTACTTTTTTGAATGCATTATTTTCTGGAGAAATTTTTGACCGAATTCAGCTAAATTCCCTATAAAACACTCATTAAAAGTGATGTCATCTCGATTGAACAATAATTAAAAATGTACCTCGATTTTTAATAACATTTTCAAAATCGACGTTTCACCGCCAACGAAGCATATTTTGAGTATTTCTTCACTATTTACAAATATATTCACTGAAACCATTATTTTTATACTTTTTGCTTTAATTCAAGCAAATGTAACGATATTCAATCAAAAAACTGTTAAAATTAAATTTTTCAATAAGAAATCGTTGTCACGGATTTTGTATCTTGAAGAAGAAAAACATGCGATTTTTTCGGTACTTTTTTGAATGCATTATTTTCTGGAGAAATTTTTGACCGAATTCAGCTAAATTCCCTATAAAACACTCATTAAAAGTGATGTCATCTCGATTGAACAATAAATAAAAATGTACCTTGATTTTTAATAACATTTTCAAAATCGACGTAACTCGGCCTAAGAAAAACATTTTGAGTATTTCTTCACTATTTTCAAATATATTCACTGAAACCATTATTTTTATACTTTTTGCTTTAATTCAAGCAAATGTAACGATATTCAATCAAAAAACTGTTAAAATTCAATTTTCAGTAAGAAATCGTATTCACGGATTTTGTGTCTTGAAGAAGAAAAACCTGCGATTTTTTCGGTACTTTTTTGAATGAATTTTTTTCTGGAGAAATTTTTGACCGAATTCAGCTTAATTCCCTATAAAACACTCATTAAAAGTGATTTCATCTCGATTGAACAATAAATAAAAATGTACCTCGATTTTTAATAACATTTTCAAAATCGACGTTTCACCGCCAACGAAGCATATTTTGAGTATTTCTTCACTATTTACAAATATATTCACTGAAACCATTATTTTTATACTTTTTGCTTTAATTCAAGCAAATGTAACGATATTCATTCAAAAAACTGTTAAAATTCAATTTTCAATAAGAAATCGTTGTCACGGATTTTGTATCTTGAAGAAAAAAAACATGCGATTTTTTCGGTACACTTTTGAATGCATTTTTTTCTGGAGAAATGTTTGACCAAATTCAGCTTAATTCCCTATAAAACACTCATTGAAAGTGATTTCATCTCGATTGAACAATAATTAAAAATTTACCTCGATTTTTAATAACATTTTCAAAATCGACGTTTCACGGCCAAAGAAGCATACTTTGAGTATTTCTTCCCTATTTTCAAATATGTTCACTGAAACCATTATTTTTATACTTTTTGCTTTAATTCAAGCAATGTAACGATATTCATTCAAAAAACTGTTAAAATTCAATTTTCAGTAAGAAATCGTATTCACGGATTTTGTCTTGAAGAAGAAAAACCTGCGATGTTTTCGGTACTTTTTTGAATGAATTTTTTTCTGGAGAAATTTTTGACCGAATTCAGCTTAATTCCCTATAAAACACTCATTAAAAGTGATTTCATCTCGATTGAACAATAAATAAAAATGTTCCTCGATTTTTAATAACATTTTCAAAATCGACGTTTCACGGCCAAAGAAGCATATTTTGAGTATTTCTTCACTATTTTCAAAAATAACCCCTGAAACCATTATTTTTATACTTTTTGCTTTAATTCAAGCAAATGTAACGATATTCAATCAAAAAACTGTTAAAATTAAATTTTTCAATAAGAAATCGTTGTCACGGATTTTGTATCTTGAAGAAGAAAAACATGCGATTTTTTCGGTACTTTTTTGAATGCATTTTTTTCTGGAGAAATTTTTGACCGAATTCAGCTTAATTCCCTATAAAACACTCATTAAAAGTGATTTCATCTCGATTGAACAATAAACAAAAATGTACCTCGATTTTTAATAACATTTTCAAAATCGACGTTTCACGGCCAAAGAAGCATATTTTGAGTATTTCTTCACTATTTTCAAAAATAACCACTGAAACCATTATTTTTATACTTTTTGCTTTAATTCAAGCAAATGTAACGATATTCATTCAAAAAACTGTTAAAATTCAATTTTTCAATAAGAAATCGTTGTCACGGATTTTGTATCTTGAAGAAGAAAATCATGCGATTTTTTCGGTACTTTTTTGAATGAATTTTTTTCTGGAGAAATTTTTGACCGAATTCAGCTTAATTCCCTATAAAACACTCATTGAAAGTGATTTCATCTCGATTGAACAATAATTAAAAATTTACCTCGATTTTTAATAACATTTTCAAAATCGACGTTTAACGGCCAAAGAAGCATACTTTGAGTATTTCTTCACTATTTTCAAATATGTTCACTGAAAGCATTATTTTTATACTTTTTGCTTTAATTCAAGCAAATGTAACGATATTCAATCAAAAAACTGTTAAAATTAAATTTTTCAATAAGAAATCGTTGTCACGGATTTTGTATCTTGAAGAAGAAAAACATGCGATTTTTTCGGTACTTTTTTGAATGCATTTTTTTCTGGAGAAATTTTTGACCGAATTCAGCTTAATTCCCTATAAAACACTCATTAAAAGTGATTTCATCTCGATTGAACAATAAACAAAAATGTACCTCGATTTTTAATAACATTTTCAAAATCGACGTTTCACGGCCAAAGAAGCATATTTTGAGTATTTCTTCACTATTTTCAAAAATAACCACTGAAACCATTATTTTTATACTTTTTGCTTTAATTCAAGCAAATGTAACGATATTCATTCAAAAAACTGTTAAAATTCAATTTTTCAATAAGAAATCGTTGTCACGGATTTTGTATCTTGAAGAAGAAAATCATGCGATTTTTTCGGTACTTTTTTGAATGAATTTTTTTCTGGAGAAATTTTTGACCGAATTCAGCTTAATTCCCTATAAAACACTCATTGAAAGTGATTTCATCTCGATTGAACAATAATTAAAAATTTACCTCGATTTTTAATAACATTTTCAAAATCGACGTTTAACGGCCAAAGAAGCATACTTTGAGTATTTCTTCACTATTTTCAAATATGTTCACTGAAAGCATTATTTTTATACTTTTTGCTTTAATTCAAGCAATGTAACGATATTCATTCAAAAAACTGTTAAAATTCAATTTTCAGTAAGAAATCGTATTCACGGATTTTGTGTCTTGAAGAAGAAAAACCTGCGATTTTTTCGGTACTTTTTTGAATGAATTTTTTTCTGGAGAAATTTTTGACCGAATTCAGCTTAATTCCCTATAAAACACTCATTAAAAGTGATTTCATCTCGATTGAACAATAAATAAAAATGTACCTCGATTTTTAATAACATTTTCAAAATCGACGTTTCACCGCCAACGAAGCATATTTTGAGTATTTCTTCACTATTTACAAATATATTCACTGAAACCATTATTTTTATACTTTTTGCTTTAATTCAAGCAAATGTAACGATATTCAATCAAAAAACTGTTAAAATTAAATTTTTCAATAAGAAATCGTTGTCACGGATTTTGTATCTTGAAGAAGAAAAACATGCGATTTTTTCGGTACTTTTTTGAATGCATTATTTTCTGGAGAAATTTTTGACCGAATTCAGCTAAATTCCCTATAAAACACTCATTAAAAGTGATGTCATCTCGATTGAACAATAATTAAAAATGTACCTCGATTTTTAATAACATTTTCAAAATCGACGTTTCACCGCCAACGAAGCATATTTTGAGTATTTCTTCACTATTTACAAATATATTCACTGAAACCATTATTTTTATACTTTTTGCTTTAATTCAAGCAAATGTAACGATATTCAATCAAAAAACTGTTAAAATTAAATTTTTCAATAAGAAATCGTTGTCACGGATTTTGTATCTTGAAGAAGAAAAACATGCGATTTTTTCGGTACTTTTTTGAATGCATTATTTTCTGGAGAAATTTTTGACCGAATTCAGCTAAATTCCCTATAAAACACTCATTAAAAGTGATGTCATCTCGATTGAACAATAAATAAAAATGTACCTTGATTTTTAATAACATTTTCAAAATCGACGTAACTCGGCCTAAGAAAAACATTTTGAGTATTTCTTCACTATTTTCAAATATATTCACTGAAACCATTATTTTTATACTTTTTGCTTTAATTCAAGCAAATGTAACGATATTCAATCAAAAAACTGTTAAAATTCAATTTTCAGTAAGAAATCGTATTCACGGATTTTGTGTCTTGAAGAAGAAAAACCTGCGATTTTTTCGGTACTTTTTTGAATGAATTTTTTTCTGGAGAAATTTTTGACCGAATTCAGCTTAATTCCCTATAAAACACTCATTAAAAGTGATTTCATCTCGATTGAACAATAAATAAAAATGTACCTCGATTTTTAATAACATTTTCAAAATCGACGTTTCACCGCCAACGAAGCATATTTTGAGTATTTCTTCACTATTTACAAATATATTCACTGAAACCATTATTTTTATACTTTTTGCTTTAATTCAAGCAAATGTAACGATATTCATTCAAAAAACTGTTAAAATTCAATTTTCAATAAGAAATCGTTGTCACGGATTTTTTATCTTGAAGAAAAAAAACATGCGATTTTTTCGGTACACTTTTGAATGCATTTTTTTTTGGAGAAATGTTTGACCGAATTCAGCTTAATTCCCTATAAAACACTCTTTGAAAGTGATTTCATCTTGATTGAACAATAATTAAAAATTTACCTCGATTTTAAATAACATTTTAAAAATCGACGTTTCACCGCCAACGAAGCATATTTTGAGTATTTCTTCAATATTTTCAAATATAACCACTGAAACCATTATTTTTGTAATTTTTGCGTTAATTCAAGCAAATGTAACGATATTCATTCAACAAACTGTTAAAATTCAATTTTAAATAAGAAATCGTTGTCACGGATTTTGTATCTTGAAGAAAAAAAACATGCGATTTTTTCGGTACACTTTTGAATGCATTTTTTTCTGGAGAAATGTTTGACCAAATTCAGCTTAATTCCCTATAAAACACTCATTGTAAGTGATTTCATATCGATTGAACAATAATTAAAAATTTACCTCGATTTTTAATAACATTTTCAAAATCGACGTTTCACGGCCAAAGAAGCATACTTTGAGTATTTCTTCCCTATTTTCAAATATGTTCACTGAAACCATTATTTTTATACTTTTTGCTTTAATTCAAGCAATGTAACGATATTCATTCAAAAAACTGTTAAAATTCAATTTTCAGTAAGAAATCGTATTCACGGATTTTGTCTTGAAGAAGAAAAACCTGCGATGTTTTCGGTACTTTTTTGAATGAATTTTTTTCTGGAGAAATTTTTGACCGAATTCAGCATAATTCCCTATAAAACACTCATTAAAAGTGATTTCATCTCGATTGAACAATAAATAAAAATGTTCCTCGATTTTTAATAACATTTTCAAAATCGACGTTTCACGGCCAAAGAAGCATATTTTGAGTATTTCTTCACTATTTTCAAAAATAACCCCTGAAACCATTATTTTTATACTTTTTGCTTTAATTCAAGCAAATGTAACGATATTCAATCAAAAAACTGTTAAAATTAAATTTTTCAATAAGAAATCGTTGTCACGGATTTTGTATCTTGAAGAAGAAAAACATGCGATTTTTTCGGTACTTTTTTGAATGCATTTTTTTCTGGAGAAATTTTTGACCGAATTCAGCTTAATTCCCTATAAAACACTCATTAAAAGTGATTTCATCTCGATTGAACAATAAACAAAAATGTACCTCGATTTTTAATAACATTTTCAAAATCGACGTTTCACGGCCAAAGAAGCATATTTTGAGTATTTCTTCACTATTTTCAAAAATAACCACTGAAACCATTATTTTTATACTTTTTGCTTTAATTCAAGCAAATGTAACGATATTCATTCAAAAAACTGTTAAAATTCAATTTTTCAATAAGAAATCGTTGTCACGGATTTTGTATCTTGAAGAAGAAAATCATGCGATTTTTTCGGTACTTTTTTGAATGAATTTTTTTCTGGAGAAATTTTTGACCGAATTCAGCTTAATTCCCTATAAAACACTCATTGAAAGTGATTTCATCTCGATTGAACAATAATTAAAAATTTACCTCGATTTTTAATAACATTTTCAAAATCGACGTTTAACGGCCAAAGAAGCATACTTTGAGTATTTCTTCAATATTTTCAAATATAACCACTGAAACCATTATTTTTGTAATTTTTGCGTTAATTCAAGCAAATGTAACGATATTCATTCAACAAACTGTTAAAATTCAATTTTAAATAAGAAATCGTTGTCACGGATTTTGTATCTTGAAGAAAAAAAACATGCGATTTTTTCGGTACACTTTTGAATGCATTTTTTTCTGGAGAAATGTTTGACCAAATTCAGCTTAATTCCCTATAAAACACTCATTGTAAGTGATTTCATCTCGATTGAACAATAATTAAAAATTTACCTCGATTTTTAATAACATTTTCAAAATCGACGTTTCACGGCCAAAGAAGCATACTTTGAGTATTTCTTCCCTATTTTCAAATATGTTCACTGAAACCATTATTTTTATACTTTTTGCTTTAATTCAAGCAATGTAACGATATTCATTCAAAAAACTGTTAAAATTCAATTTTCAGTAAGAAATCGTATTCACGGATTTTGTCTTGAAGAAGAAAAACCTGCGATGTTTTCGGTACTTTTTTGAATGAATTTTTTTCTGGAGAAATTTTTGACCGAATTCAGCTTAATTCCCTATAAAACACTCATTAAAAGTGATTTCATCTCGATTGAACAATAAATAAAAATGTTCCTCGATTTTTAATAACATTTTCAAAATCGACGTTTCACGGCCAAAGAAGCATATTTTGAGTATTTCTTCACTATTTTCAAAAATAACCCCTGAAACCATTATTTTTATACTTTTTGCTTTAATTCAAGCAAATGTAACGATATTCAATCAAAAAACTGTTAAAATTAAATTTTTCAATAAGAAATCGTTGTCACGGATTTTGTATCTTGAAGAAGAAAAACATGCGATTTTTTCGGTACTTTTTTGAATGCATTTTTTTCTGGAGAAATTTTTGACCGAATTCAGCTTAATTCCCTATAAAACACTCATTAAAAGTGATTTCATCTCGATTGAACAATAAACAAAAATGTACCTCGATTTTTAATAACATTTTCAAAATCGACGTTTCACGGCCAAAGAAGCATATTTTGAGTATTTCTTCACTATTTTCAAAAATAACCACTGAAACCATTATTTTTATACTTTTTGCTTTAATTCAAGCAAATGTAACGATATTCATTCAAAAAACTGTTAAAATTCAATTTTTCAATAAGAAATCGTTGTCACGGATTTTGTATCTTGAAGAAGAAAATCATGCGATTTTTTCGGTACTTTTTTGAATGAATTTTTTTCTGGAGAAATTTTTGACCGAATTCAGCTTAATTCCCTATAAAACACTCATTGAAAGTGATTTCATCTCGATTGAACAATAATTAAAAATTTACCTCGATTTTTAATAACATTTTCAAAATCGACGTTTAACGGCCAAAGAAGCATACTTTGAGTATTTCTTCACTATTTTCAAATATGTTCACTGAAAGCATTATTTTTATACTTTTTGCTTTAATTCAAGCAAATGTAACGATATTCAATCAAAAAACTGTTAAAATTAAATTTTTCAATAAGAAATCGTTGTCACGGATTTTGTATCTTGAAGAAGAAAAACATGCGATTTTTTCGGTACTTTTTTGAATGCATTTTTTTCTGGAGAAATTTTTGACCGAATTCAGCTTAATTCCCTATAAAACACTCATTAAATGTGATTTCATCTCGATTGAACAATAAACAAAAATGTACCTCGATTTTTAATAACATTTTCAAAATCGACGTTTCACGGCCAAAGAAGCATATTTTGAGTATTTCTTCACTATTTTCAAAAATAACCACTGAAACCATTATTTTTATACTTTTTTCTTTAATTCAAGCAAATGTAACGATATTCATTCAAAAAACTGTTAAAATTCAATTTTTCAATAAGAAATCGTTGTCACGGATTTTGTATCTTGAAGAAGAAAATCATGCGATTTTTTCGGTACTTTTTTGAATGAATTTTTTTCTGGAGAAATTTTTGACCGAATTCAGCTTAATTCCCTATAAAACACTCATTGAAAGTGATTTCATCTCGATTGAACAATAAATAAATATGTACCTCGATTTTTAATAACATTTTCAAAATCGACGTAACTCGGCCTAAGGAAAACATTTTGAGTATTTGTTCACTGTTTTCAAATATAACCACTGAAACCATTATTTTTGTAATTTTTGCTTTAATTCAAGCAAATGTAACGATATTCATTCAAAAAACTGTTAAAATTCAATTTTTCAATAAGAAATCGTTGTCACGGATTTTGTATCTTGAAGAAGAAAAACATGCGATTTTTTTCGGTACTTTTTTGAATGCATTTTTTTCTGGAGAAATTTTTGACCGAATTCAGCTTAATTCCCTATAAAACACTCATTAAAAGTGATTTCATCTCGATTGAACAATAAACAAAAATGTACCTCGATTTTTAATAACATTTTCAAAATCGACGTTTCACGGCCAAAGAAGCATATTTTGAGTATTTCTTCACTATTTTCAAAAATAACCACTGAAACCATTATTTTTATACTTTTTGCTTTAATTCAAGCAAATGTAACGATATTCATTCAAAAAACTGTTAAAATTCAATTTTTCAATAAGAAATCGTTGTCACGGATTTTGTATCTTGAAGAAGAAAATCATGCGATTTTTTCGGTACTTTTTTGAATGAATTTTTTTCTGGAGAAATTTTTGACCGAATTCAGCTTAATTCCCTATAAAACACTCATTGAAAGTGATTTCATCTCGATTGAACAATAATTAAAAATTTACCTCGATTTTTAATAACATTTTCAAAATCGACGTTTAACGGCCAAAGAAGCATACTTTGAGTATTTCTTCACTATTTTCAAATATGTTCACTGAAAGCATTATTTTTATACTTTTTGCTTTAATTCAAGCAAATGTAACGATATTCAATCAAAAAACTGTTAAAATTAAATTTTTCAATAAGAAATCGTTGTCACGGATTTTGTATCTTGAAGAAGAAAAACATGCGATTTTTTCGGTACTTTTTTGAATGCATTTTTTTCTGGAGAAATTTTTGACCGAATTCAGCTTAATTCCCTATAAAACACTCATTAAATGTGATTTCATCTCGATTGAACAATAAACAAAAATGTACCTCGATTTTTAATAACATTTTCAAAATCGACGTTTCACGGCCAAAGAAGCATATTTTGAGTATTTCTTCACTATTTTCAAAAATAACCACTGAAACCATTATTTTTATACTTTTTTCTTTAATTCAAGCAAATGTAACGATATTCATTCAAAAAACTGTTAAAATTCAATTTTTCAATAAGAAATCGTTGTCACGGATTTTGTATCTTGAAGAAGAAAATCATGCGATTTTTTCGGTACTTTTTTGAATGAATTTTTTTCTGGAGAAATTTTTGACCGAATTCAGCTTAATTCCCTATAAAACACTCATTGAAAGTGATTTCATCTCGATTGAACAATAAATAAATATGTACCTCGATTTTTAATAACATTTTCAAAATCGACGTAACTCGGCCTAAGGAAAACATTTTGAGTATTTGTTCACTGTTTTCAAATATAACCACTGAAACCATTATTTTTGTAATTTTTGCTTTAATTCAAGCAAATGTAACGATATTCATTCAAAAAACTGTTAAAATTCAATTTTTCAATAAGAAATCGTTGTCACGGATTTTGTATCTTGAAGAAGAAAAACATGCGATTTTTTTCGGTACTTTTTTGAATGCTTTTTTTTCTGGAGAAATTTTTGACCGAATTCAGCTTAATTCCCTATAAAACACTCATTGAAAGTGATTTCATCTCGATTGAACAATAATTAAAAATTTACCTCGATTTTTAATAACATTTTCAAAATCGACGTTTCACGGCCAAAGAAGCATACTTTGAGTATTTCTTCACTATTTTCAAATATATTCATTGAAACCATTATTTTTATAATTTTTGCTTTAATTCAAGCAATGTAACGATATTCATTCAAAAAACTGTTAAAATTCAATTTTCAATAAGAAATCGTATTCACGGATTTTGTGTCTTGAAGAAGAAAAACCTGCGATTTTTTCGGTACTTTTTTGAATGAATTTTTTTCTGGAGAAATTTTTGACCGAATTCAGCTTAATTCCCTATAAAACACTCATTGAAAGTGATTTCATCTCGATTGAACAATAATTAAAAATTTACCTCGATTTTTATAACATTTTCAAAATCGACGTTTAACGGCCAAAGAAGCATACTTTGAGTATTTCTTCACTATTTTCAAATATGTTCACTGAAAGCATTATTTTTATACTTTTTGCTTTAATTCAAGCAAATGTAACGATATTCAATCAAAAAACTGTTAAAATTAAATTTTTCAATAAGAAATCGTTGTCACGGATTTTGTATCTTGAAGAAGAAAAACATGCGATTTTTTCGGTACTTTTTTGAATGCATTTTTTTCTGGAGAAATTTTTGACCGAATTCAGCTTAATTCCCTATAAAACACTCATTAAAAGTGATTTCATCTCGATTGAACAATAAACAAAAATGTACCTCGATTTTTAATAACATTTTCAAAATCGACGTTTCACGGCCAAAGAAGCATATTTTGAGTATTTCTTCACTATTTTCAAAAATAACCACTGAAACCATTATTTTTATACTTTTTGCTTTAATTCAAGCAAATGTAACGATATTCATTCAAAAAACTGTTAAAATTCAATTTTTCAATAAGAAATCGTTGTCACGGATTTTGTATCTTGAAGAAGAAAATCATGCGATTTTTTCGGTACTTTTTTGAATGAATTTTTTTCTGGAGAAATTTTTGACCAAATTCAGCTTAATTCCCTATAAAACACTCATTGAAAGTGATTTCATCTCGATTGAACAATAATTAAAAATTTACCTCGATTTTTAATAACATTTTCAAAATCGACGTTTCACGGCCAAAGAAGCATACTTTGAGTATTTCTTCCCTATTTTCAAATATGTTCACTGAAACCATTATTTTTATACTTTTTGCTTTAATTCAAGCAAATGTAACGATATTCATTCAAAAAACTGTTAAAATTCAATTTTTCAATAAGAAATCGTTGTCACGGATTTTGTATCTTGAAGAAGAAAATCATGCGATTTTTTCGGTACTTTTTTGATGAATTTTTTTCTGGAGAAATTTTTGACCGAATTCAGCTTAATTCCCTATAAAACACTCATTGAAAGTGATTTCATCTCGATTGAACAATAAATAAATATGTACCTCGATTTTTAATAACATTTTCAAAATCGACGTAACTCGGCCTAAGGAAAACATTTTGAGTATTTGTTCACTGTTTTCAAATATAACCACTGAAACCATTATTTTTGTAATTTTTGCTTTAATTCAAGCAAATGTAACGATATTCATTCAAAAAACTGTTAAAATTCAATTTTTCAATAAGAAATCGTTGTCACGGATTTTGTATCTTGAAGAAGAAAAACATGCGATTTTTTTCGGTACTTTTTTGAATGCTTATTTTTCTGGAGAAATTTTTGACCGAATTCAGCTTAATTCCCTATAAAACACTCATTGAAAGTGATTTCATCTCGATTGAACAATAATTAAAAATTTACCTCGATTTTTAATAACATTTTCAAAATCGACGTTTCACGGCCAAAGAAGCATACTTTGAGTATTTCTTCACTATTTTCAAATATATTCATTGAAACCATTATTTTTATAATTTTTGCTTTAATTCAAGCAATGTAACGATATTCATTCAAAAAACTGTTAAAATTCAATTTTCAATAAGAAATCGTATTCACGGATTTTGTGTCTTGAAGAAGAAAAACCTGCGATTTTTTCGGTACTTTTTTGAATGAATTTTTTTCTGGAGAAATTTTTGACCGAATTCAGCTTAATTCCCTATAAAACACTCATTGAAAGTGATTTCATCTCGATTGAACAATAATTAAAAATTTACCTCGATTTTTATAACATTTTCAAAATCGACGTTTAACGGCCAAAGAAGCATACTTTGAGTATTTCTTCACTATTTTCAAATATGTTCACTGAAAGCATTATTTTTATACTTTTTGCTTTAATTCAAGCAAATGTAACGATATTCAATCAAAAAACTGTTAAAATTCAATTTTTCAATAAGAAATCGTTGTCACGGATTTTGTATCTTGAAGAAGAAAATCATGCGATTTTTTCGGTACTTTTTTGAATGAATTTTTTTCTGGAGAAATGTTTGACCGAATTCAGCTTAATTCCCTATAAAACACTCATTGAAAGTGATTTCATCTCGATTGAACAATAATTAAAAATTTACCTCGATTTTTAATAACATTTTCAAAATCGACGTTTAACGGCCAAAGAAGCATACTTTGAGTATTTCTTCACTATTTTCAAATATGTTCACTGAAAGCATTATTTTTATACTTTTTGCTTTAATTCAAGCAAATGTAACGATATTCAATCAAAAAACTGTTAAAATTAAATTTTTCAATAAGAAATCGTTGTCACGGATTTTGTATCTTGAAGAAGAAAAACATGCGATTTTTTCGGTACTTTTTTGAATGCATTTTTTTCTGGAGAAATTTTTGACCGAATTCAGCTTAATTCCCTATAAAACACTCATTGAAAGTGATTTCATCTCGATTGAACAATAAACAAAAATGTACCTCGATTTTTAATAACATTTTCAAAATCGACGTTTCACGGCCAAAGAAGCATACTTTGAGTATTTCTTCACTATTTTCAAATATGTTCACTGAAAGCATTATTTTTATACTTTTTTCTTTAATTCAAGCAAATGTAACGATATTCATTCAAAAAACTGTTAAAATTCAATTTTTCAATAAGAAATCGTTGTCACGGATTTTGTATCTTGAAGAAGAAAATCATGCGATTTTTTCGGTACTTTTTTGAATGAATTTTTTTCTGGAGAAATTTTTGACCGAATTCAGCTTAATTCCCTATAAAACACTCATTGAAAGTGATTTCATCTCGATTGAACAATAAATAAATATGTACCTCGATTTTTAATAACATTTTCAAAATCGACGTAACTCGGCCTAAGGAAAACATTTTGAGTATTTGTTCACTGTTTTCAAATATAACCACTGAAACCATTATTTTTGTAATTTTTGCTTTAATTCAAGCAAATGTAACGATATTCATTCAAAAAACTGTTAAAATTCAATTTTTCAATAAGAAATCGTTGTCACGGATTTTGTATCTTGAAGAAGAAAAACATGCGATTTTTTTCGGTACTTTTTTGAATGCTTTTTTTTCAGGACAAATTTTTGACCGAATTCAGCTTAATTCCCTATAAAACACTCATTGAAAGAGATTTCATCTCGATTGAACAATAATTAAAAATTTACCTCGATTTTTAATAACATTTTCAAAATCGACGTTTCACGGCCAAAGAAGCATACTTTGAGTATTTCTTCACTATTTTCAAATATATTCATTGAAACCATTATTTTTATAATTTTTGCTTTAATTCAAGCAATGTAACGATATTCATTCAAAAAACTGTTAAAATTCAATTTTCAATAAGAAATCGTATTCACGGATTTTGTGTCTTGAAGAAGAAAAACCTGCGATTTTTTCGGTACTTTTTTGAATGAATTTTTTTCTGGAGAAATTTTTGACCGAATTCAGCTTAATTCCCTATAAAACACTCATTGAAAGTGATTTCATCTCGATTGAACAATAATTAAAAATTTACCTCGATTTTTATAACATTTTCAAAATCGACGTTTAACGGCCAAAGAAGCATACTTTGAGTATTTCTTCACTATTTTCAAATATGTTCACTGAAAGCATTATTTTTATACTTTTTGCTTTAATTCAAGCAAATGTAACGATATTCAATCAAAAAACTGTTAAAATTAAATTTTTCAATAAGAAATCGTTGTCACGGATTTTGTATCTTGAAGAAGAAAAACATGCGATTTTTTCGGTACTTTTTTGAATGCATTTTTTTCTGGAGAAATTTTTGACCGAATTCAGCTTAATTCCCTATAAAACACTCATTAAAAGTGATTTCATCTCGATTGAACAATAAACAAAAATGTACCTCGATTTTTAATAACATTTTCAAAATCGACGTTTCACGGCCAAAGAAGCATATTTTGAGTATTTCTTCACTATTTTCAAAAATAACCACTGAAACCATTATTTTTATACTTTTTGCTTTAATTCAAGCAAATGTAACGATATTCATTCAAAAAACTGTTAAAATTCAATTTTTCAATAAGAAATCGTTGTCACGGATTTTGTATCTTGAAGAAGAAAATCATGCGATTTTTTCGGTACTTTTTTGAATGAATTTTTTTCTGGAGAAATTTTTGACCAAATTCAGCTTAATTCCCTATAAAACACTCATTGAAAGTGATTTCATCTCGATTGAACAATAATTAAAAATTTACCTCGATTTTTAATAACATTTTCAAAATCGACGTTTCACGGCCAAAGAAGCATACTTTGAGTATTTCTTCCCTATTTTCAAATATGTTCACTGAAACCATTATTTTTATACTTTTTGCTTTAATTCAAGCAAATGTAACGATATTCATTCAAAAAACTGTTAAAATTCAATTTTTCAATAAGAAATCGTTGTCACGGATTTTGTATCTTGAAGAAGAAAATCATGCGATTTTTTCGGTACTTTTTTGATGAATTTTTTTCTGGAGAAATTTTTGACCGAATTCAGCTTAATTCCCTATAAAACACTCATTGAAAGTGATTTCATCTCGATTGAACAATAAATAAATATGTACCTCGATTTTTAATAACATTTTCAAAATCGACGTAACTCGGCCTAAGGAAAACATTTTGAGTATTTGTTCACTGTTTTCAAATATAACCACTGAAACCATTATTTTTGTAATTTTTGCTTTAATTCAAGCAAATGTAACGATATTCATTCAAAAAACTGTTAAAATTCAATTTTTCAATAAGAAATCGTTGTCACGGATTTTGTATCTTGAAGAAGAAAAACATGCGATTTTTTTCGGTACTTTTTTGAATGCTTATTTTTCTGGAGAAATTTTTGACCGAATTCAGCTTAATTCCCTATAAAACACTCATTGAAAGTGATTTCATCTCGATTGAACAATAATTAAAAATTTACCTCGATTTTTAATAACATTTTCAAAATCGACGTTTCACGGCCAAAGAAGCATACTTTGAGTATTTCTTCACTATTTTCAAATATATTCATTGAAACCATTATTTTTATAATTTTTGCTTTAATTCAAGCAATGTAACGATATTCATTCAAAAAACTGTTAAAATTCAATTTTCAATAAGAAATCGTATTCACGGATTTTGTGTCTTGAAGAAGAAAAACCTGCGATTTTTTCGGTACTTTTTTGAATGAATTTTTTTCTGGAGAAATTTTTGACCGAATTCAGCTTAATTCCCTATAAAACACTCATTGAAAGTGATTTCATCTCGATTGAACAATAATTAAAAATTTACCTCGATTTTTATAACATTTTCAAAATCGACGTTTAACGGCCAAAGAAGCATACTTTGAGTATTTCTTCACTATTTTCAAATATGTTCACTGAAAGCATTATTTTTATACTTTTTGCTTTAATTCAAGCAAATGTAACGATATTCAATCAAAAAACTGTTAAAATTCAATTTTTCAATAAGAAATCGTTGTCACGGATTTTGTATCTTGAAGAAGAAAATCATGCGATTTTTTCGGTACTTTTTTGAATGAATTTTTTTCTGGAGAAATGTTTGACCGAATTCAGCTTAATTCCCTATAAAACACTCATTGAAAGTGATTTCATCTCGATTGAACAATAATTAAAAATTTACCTCGATTTTTAATAACATTTTCAAAATCGACGTTTAACGGCCAAAGAAGCATACTTTGAGTATTTCTTCACTATTTTCAAATATGTTCACTGAAAGCATTATTTTTATACTTTTTGCTTTAATTCAAGCAAATGTAACGATATTCAATCAAAAAACTGTTAAAATTAAATTTTTCAATAAGAAATCGTTGTCACGGATTTTGTATCTTGAAGAAGAAAAACATGCGATTTTTTCGGTACTTTTTTGAATGCATTTTTTTCTGGAGAAATTTTTGACCGAATTCAGCTTAATTCCCTATAAAACACTCATTGAAAGTGATTTCATCTCGATTGAACAATAAACAAAAATGTACCTCGATTTTTAATAACATTTTCAAAATCGACGTTTCACGGCCAAAGAAGCATACTTTGAGTATTTCTTCACTATTTTCAAATATGTTCACTGAAAGCATTATTTTTATACTTTTTTCTTTAATTCAAGCAAATGTAACGATATTCATTCAAAAAACTGTTAAAATTCAATTTTTCAATAAGAAATCGTTGTCACGGATTTTGTATCTTGAAGAAGAAAATCATGCGATTTTTTCGGTACTTTTTTGAATGAATTTTTTTCTGGAGAAATTTTTGACCGAATTCAGCTTAATTCCCTATAAAACACTCATTGAAAGTGATTTCATCTCGATTGAACAATAAATAAATATGTACCTCGATTTTTAATAACATTTTCAAAATCGACGTAACTCGGCCTAAGGAAAACATTTTGAGTATTTGTTCACTGTTTTCAAATATAACCACTGAAACCATTATTTTTGTAATTTTTGCTTTAATTCAAGCAAATGTAACGATATTCATTCAAAAAACTGTTAAAATTCAATTTTTCAATAAGAAATCGTTGTCACGGATTTTGTATCTTGAAGAAGAAAAACATGCGATTTTTTTCGGTACTTTTTTGAATGCTTTTTTTTCAGGACAAATTTTTGACCGAATTCAGCTTAATTCCCTATAAAACACTCATTGAAAGAGATTTCATCTCGATTGAACAATAATTAAAAATTTACCTCGATTTTTAATAACATTTTCAAAATCGACGTTTCACGGCCAAAGAAGCATACTTTGAGTATTTCTTCACTATTTTCAAATATATTCATTGAAACCATTATTTTTATAATTTTTGCTTTAATTCAAGCAATGTAACGATATTCATTCAAAAAACTGTTAAAATTCAATTTTCAATAAGAAATCGTATTCACGGATTTTGTGTCTTGAAGAAGAAAAACCTGCGATTTTTTCGGTACTTTTTTGAATGAATTTTTTTCTGGAGAAATTTTTGACCGAATTCAGCTTAATTCCCTATAAAACACTCATTGAAAGTGATTTCATCTCGATTGAACAATAATTAAAAATTTACCTCGATTTTTAATAACATTTTCAAAATCGACGTTTAACGGCCAAAGAAGCATACTTTGAGTATTTCTTCACTATTTTCAAATATGTTTACTGAAAGCATTATTTTTATACTTTTTGCTTTAATTCAAGCAAATGTAACGATATTCAATCAAAAAACTGTTAAAATTAAATTTTTCAATAAGAAATCGTTGTCACGGATTTTGTATCTTGAAGAAGAAAAACATGCGATTTTTTCGGTACTTTTTTGAATGCATTTTTTTCTGGAGAAATTTTTGACCGAATTCAGCTTAATTCCCTATAAAACACTCATTAAAAGTGATTTCATCTCGATTGAACAATAAACAAAAATGTACCTCGATTTTTAATAACATTTTCAAAATCGACGTTTCACGGCCAAAGAAGCATATTTTGAGTATTTCTTCACTATTTTCAAAAATAACCACTGAAACCATTATTTTTATACTTTTTTCTTTAATTCAAGCAAATGTAACGATATTCATTCAAAAAACTGTTAAAATTCAATTTTTCAATAAGAAATCGTTGTCACGGATTTTGTATCTTGAAGAAGAAAATCATGCGATTTTTTCGGTACTTTTTTGAATGAATTTTTTTCTGGAGAAATTTTTGACCGAATTCAGCTTAATTCCCTATAAAACACTCATTGAAAGTGATTTCATCTCGATTGAACAATAAATAAATATGTACCTCGATTTTTAATAACATTTTCAAAATCGACGTAACTCGGCCTAAGGAAAACATTTTGAGTATTTGTTCACTGTTTTCAAATATAACCACTGAAACCATTATTTTTGTAATTTTTGCTTTAATTCAAGCAAATGTAACGATATTCATTCAAAAAACTGTTAAAATTCAATTTTTCAATAAGAAATCGTTGTCACGGATTTTGTATCTTGAAGAAGAAAAACATGCGATTTTTTTCGGTACTTTTTTGAATGCTTTTTTTTCTGGAGAAATTTTTGACCGAATTCAGCTTAATTCCCTATAAAACACACATTGAAAGTGATTTCATCTCGATTGAACAATAATTAAAAATTTACCTCGATTTTTAATAACATTTTCAAAATCGACGTTTCACGGCCAAAGAAGCATACTTTGAGTATTTCTTCACTATTTTCAAATATATTCATTGAAACCATTATTTTTATAATTTTTGCTTTAATTCAAGCAATGTAACGATATTCATTCAAAAAACTGTTAAAATTCAATTTTCAATAAGAAATCGTATTCACGGATTTTGTGTCTTGAAGAAGAAAAACCTGCGATTTTTTCGGTACTTTTTTGAATGAATTTTTTTCTAGAGAAATTTTTGACCGAATTCAGCTTAATTCCCTATAAAACACTCATTGAAAGTGATTTCATCTCGATTGAACAATAATTAAAAATTTACCTCGATTTTTATAACATTTTCAAAATCGACGTTTAACGGCCAAAGAAGCATACTTTGAGTATTTCTTCACTATTTTCAAATATGTTCACTGAAAGCATTATTTTTATACTTTTTGCTTTAATTCAAGCAAATGTAACGATATTCAATCAAAAAACTGTTAAAATTAAATTTTTCAATAAGAAATCGTTGTCACGGATTTTGTATCTTGAAGAAGAAAAACATGCGATTTTTTCGGTACTTTTTTGAATGCATTTTTTTCTGGAGAAATTTTTGACCGAATTCAGCTTCATTCCCTATAAAACACTCATTAAAAGTGATTTCATCTCGATTGAACAATAAACAAAAATGTACCTCGATTTTTAATAACATTTTCAAAATCGACGTTTCACGGCCAAAGAAGCATATTTTGAGTATTTCTTCACTATTTTCAAAAATAACCACTGAAACCATTATTTTTATACTTTTTGCTTTAATTCAAGCAAATGTAACGATATTCATTCAAAAAACTGTTAAAATTCAATTTTTCAATAAGAAATCGTTGTCACGGATTTTGTATCTTGAAGAAGAAAATCATGCGATTTTTTCGGTACTTTTTTGAATGAATTTTTTTCTGGAGAAATTTTTGACCAAATTCAGCTTAATTCCCTATAAAACACTCATTGAAAGTGATTTCATCTCGATTGAACAATAATTAAAAATTTACCTCGATTTTTAATAACATTTTCAAAATCGACGTTTCACGGCCAAAGAAGCATACTTTGAGTATTTCTTCCCTATTTTCAAATATGTTCACTGAAACCATTATTTTTATACTTTTTGCTTTAATTCAAGCAAATGTAACGATATTCATTCAAAAAACTGTTAAAATTCAATTTTTCAATAAGAAATCGTTGTCACGGATTTTGTATCTTGAAGAAGAAAATCATGCGATTTTTTCGGTACTTTTTTGATGAATTTTTTTCTGGAGAAATTTTTGACCGAATTCAGCTTAATTCCCTATAAAACACTCATTGAAAGTGATTTCATCTCGATTGAACAATAAATAAATATGTACCTCGATTTTTAATAACATTTTCAAAATCGACGTAACTCGGCCTAAGGAAAACATTTTGAGTATTTGTTCACTGTTTTCAAATATAACCACTGAAACCATTATTTTTGTAATTTTTCCTTTAATTCAAGCAAATGTAACGATATTCATTCAAAAAACTGTTAAAATTCAATTTTTCAATAAGAAATCGTTGTCACGGATTTTGTATCTTGAAGAAGAAAAACATGCGATTTTTTTCGGTACTTTTTTGAATGCTTTTTTTTCTGGAGAAATTTTTGACCGAATTCAGCTTAATTCCCTATAAAACACTCATTGAAAGTGATTTCATCTCGATTGAACAATAATTAAAAATTTACCTCGATTTTTAATAACATTTTCAAAATCGACGTTTCACGGCCAAAGAAGCATACTTTGAGTATTTCTTCACTATTTTCAAATATATTCATTGAAACCATTATTTTTATAATTTTTGCTTTAATTCAAGCAATGTAACGATATTCATTCAAAAAACTGTTAAAATTCAATTTTCAATAAGAAATCGTATTCACGGATTTTGTGTCTTGAAGAAGAAAAACCTGCGATTTTTTCGGTACTTTTTTGAATGAATTTTTTTCTGGAGAAATTTTTGACCGAATTCAGCTTAATTCCCTATAAAACACTCATTGAAAGTGATTTCATCTCGATTGAACAATAATTAAAAATTTACCTCGATTTTTAATAACATTTTCAAAATCGACGTTTAACGGCCAAAGAAGCATACTTTGAGTATTTCTTCACTATTTTCAAATATGTTTACTGAAAGCATTATTTTTATACTTTTTGCTTTAATTCAAGCAAATGTAACGATATTCAATCAAAAAACTGTTAAAATTAAATTTTTCAATAAGAAATCGTTGTCACGGATTTTGTATCTTGAAGAAGAAAAACATGCGATTTTTTCGGTACTTTTTTGAATGCATTTTTTTCTGGAGAAATTTTTGACCGAATTCAGCTTAATTCCCTATAAAACACTCATTAAAAGTGATTTCATCTCGATTGAACAATAAACAAAAATGTACCTCGATTTTTAATACCATTTTCAAAATCGACGTTTCACGGCCAAAGAAGCATATTTTGAGTATTTCTTCACTATTTTCAAAAATAACCACTGAAACCATTATTTTTATACTTTTTGCTTTAATTCAAGCAAATGTAACGATATTCATTCAAAAAACTGTTAAAATTCAATTTTTCAATAAGAAATCGTTGTCACGGATTTTGTATCTTGAAGAAGAAAATCATGCGATTTTTTCGGTACTTTTTTGAATGAATTTTTTTCTGGAGAAATTTTTGACCGAATTCAGCTTAATTCCCTATAAAACACTCATTGAAAGTGATTTCATCTCGATTGAACAATAAATGAAAATGTACCTCGATTTTTAATAACATTTTCAAAATCGACGTAACTCGGCCTAAGGAAAACATTTTGAGTATTTGTTCACTGTTTTCAAATATAACCACTGAAACCATTATTTTTGTAATTTTTGCGTTAATTCAAGCAAATGTAACGATATTCATTCAAAAAACTGTTAAAATTCAATTTTCAATAAGAAATCGTTGTCACGGATTTTGTATCTTGAAGAAAAAAAACATGCGATTTTTTCGGTACACTTTAGAATGCATTTTTTTTGGAGAAATGTTTGACCGAATTCACCTTAATTCCCTATAAAACACTCATTAAAAGTGATTTCATCTCGATTGAACAATAAACAAAAATGTACCTCGATTTTTAATAACATTTTCAAAATCGACGTTTCACGGCCAAAGAAGCATATTTTGAGTATTTCTTCACTATTTTCAAAAATAACCACTGAAACCATTATTTTTATACTTTTTGCTTTAATTCAAGCAAATGTAACGATATTCATTCAAAAAACTGTTAAAATTCAATTTTTCAATAAGAAATCGTTGTCACGGATTTTGTATCTTGAAGAAGAAAATCATGCGATTTTTTCGGTACTTTTTTGAATGATTTTTTTTCTGGAGAAATTTTTGACCGAATTCAGCTTAATTCCCTATAAAACACTCATTGAAAGTGATTTCATCTCGATTGAACAATAAATAAAAATGTACCTCGATTTTTAATAACATTTTCAAAATCGACGTAACTCGGCCTAAGGAAAACATTTTGAGTATTTGTTCACTGTTTTCAAATATAACCACTGAAACCATTATTTTTGTAATTTTTGCGTTAATTCAAGCAAATGTAACGATATTCATTCAAAAAACTGTTAAAATTCAATTTTCAATAAGAAATCGTTGTCACGGATTTTGTATCTTGAAGAAAAAAAACATGCGATTTTTTCGGTACACTTTAGAATGCATTTTTTTTGGAGAAATGTTTGACCGAATTCACCTTAATTCCCTATAAAACACTCTTTGAAAGTGATTTCATCTTGATTGAACAATAATTAAAAATTTACCTCGATTTTTAATAACATTTTCAAAATCGACGTTTCACGGCCAAAGAAGCATACTTTGAGTATTTCTTCACTATTTTCAAATATGTTCACTGAAACCATTATTTTTATACTTTTTGCTTTAATTCAAGCAATGTAACGATATTCATTCAAAAAACTGTTAAAATTCAATTTTCAGTAAGAAATCGTATTCACGGATTTTGTGTCTTGAAGAAGAAAAACCTGCGATTTTTTCGGTACTTTTTTGAATGAATTTTTTTCTGGAGAAATTTTTGACCGAATTCAGCTTAATTCCCTATAAAACACTCATTGAAAGTGATTTCATCTCGATTGAACAATAAATAAAAATGTACCTCGATTTTTAATAACATTTTCAAAATCGACGTAACTCGGCCTAAGGAAAACATTTTGAGTATTTGTTCACTGTTTTCAAATATAACCACTGAAACCATTATTTTTGTAATTTTTGCGTTAATTCAAGCAAATGTAACGATATTCATTCAACAAACTGTTAAAATTCAATTTTAAATAAGTAATCGTTGTCACGGATTTTGTATCTTGAAGAAAAAAAACATGCGATTTTTTCGGTACACTTTTGAATGCATTTTTTTCTGGAGAAATGTTTGACCGAATTCAGCTTAATTCCCTATAAAACACTCATTGATAGTGATTTCATCTCGATTGAACAATAATTAAAAATTTACCTCGATTTTTAATAACATTTTCAAAATCGACGTTTCACGGCCAAAGAAGCATACTTTGAGTATTTCTTCACTATTTTCAAATATGTTCACTGAAAGCATTATTTTTATACTTTTTGCTTTAATTCAAGCAAATGTAACGATATTCAATCAAAAAACTGTTAAAATTAAATTTTTCAATAAGAAATCGTTGTCACGGATTTTGTATCTTGAAGAAGAAAAACATGCGATTTTTTCGGTACTTTTTTGAATGCATTTTTTTCTGGAGAAATTTTTGACCGAATTCAGCTTAATTCCCTATAAAACACTCATTAAAAGTGATTTCATCTCGATTGAACAATAAACAAAAATGTACCTCGATTTTTAATAACATTTTCAAAATCGACGTTTCACGGCCAAAGAAGCATATTTTGAGTATTTCTTCACTATTTTCAAAAATAACCACTGAAACCATTATTTTTATACTTTTTGCTTTAATTCAAGCAAATGTAACGATATTCATTCAAAAAACTGTTAAAATTCAATTTTTCAATAAGAAATCGTTGTCACGGATTTTGTATCTTGAAGAAGAAAATCATGCGATTTTTTCGGTACTTTTTTGAATGAATTTTTTTCTGGAGAAATTTTTGACCGAATTCAGCTTAATTCCCTATAAAACACTCATTGAAAGTGATTTCATCTCGATTGAACAATAAATGAAAATGTACCTCGATTTTTAATAACATTTTCAAAATCGACGTAACTCGGCCTAAGGAAAACATTTTGAGTATTTGTTCACTGTTTTCAAATATAACCACTGAAACCATTATTTTTGTAATTTTTGCGTTAATTCAAGCAAATGTAACGATATTCATTCAAAAAACTGTTAAAATTCAATTTTCAATAAGAAATCGTTGTCACGGATTTTGTATCTTGAAGAAAAAAAACATGCGATTTTTTCGGTACACTTTAGAATGCATTTTTTTTGGAGAAATGTTTGACCGAATTCACCTTAATTCCCTATAAAACACTCATTAAAAGTGATTTCATCTCGATTGAACAATAAACAAAAATGTACCTCGATTTTTAATAACATTTTCAAAATCGACGTTTCACGGCCAAAGAAGCATATTTTGAGTATTTCTTCACTATTTTCAAAAATAACCACTGAAACCATTATTTTTATACTTTTTGCTTTAATTCAAGCAAATGTAACGATATTCATTCAAAAAACTGTTAAAATTCAATTTTTCAATAAGAAATCGTTGTCACGGATTTTGTATCTTGAAGAAGAAAATCATGCGATTTTTTCGGTACTTTTTTGAATGATTTTTTTTCTGGAGAAATTTTTGACCGAATTCAGCTTAATTCCCTATAAAACACTCATTGAAAGTGATTTCATCTCGATTGAACAATAAATAAAAATGTACCTCGATTTTTAATAACATTTTCAAAATCGACGTAACTCGGCCTAAGGAAAACATTTTGAGTATTTGTTCACTGTTTTCAAATATAACCACTGAAACCATTATTTTTGTAATTTTTGCGTTAATTCAAGCAAATGTAACGATATTCATTCAAAAAACTGTTAAAATTCAATTTTCAATAAGAAATCGTTGTCACGGATTTTGTATCTTGAAGAAAAAAAACATGCGATTTTTTCGGTACACTTTAGAATGCATTTTTTTTGGAGAAATGTTTGACCGAATTCACCTTAATTCCCTATAAAACACTCTTTGAAAGTGATTTCATCTTGATTGAACAATAATTAAAAATTTACCTCGATTTTTAATAACATTTTCAAAATCGACGTTTCACGGCCAAAGAAGCATACTTTGAGTATTTCTTCACTATTTTCAAATATGTTCACTGAAACCATTATTTTTATACTTTTTGCTTTAATTCAAGCAATGTAACGATATTCATTCAAAAAACTGTTAAAATTCAATTTTCAGTAAGAAATCGTATTCACGGATTTTGTGTCTTGAAGAAGAAAAACCTGCGATTTTTTCGGTACTTTTTTGAATGAATTTTTTTCTGGAGAAATTTTTGACCGAATTCAGCTTAATTCCCTATAAAACACTCATTGAAAGTGATTTCATCTCGATTGAACAATAAATAAAAATGTACCTCGATTTTTAATAACATTTTCAAAATCGACGTAACTCGGCCTAAGGAAAACATTTTGAGTATTTGTTCACTGTTTTCAAATATAACCACTGAAACCATTATTTTTGTAATTTTTGCGTTAATTCAAGCAAATGTAACGATATTCATTCAACAAACTGTTAAAATTCAATTTTAAATAAGAAATCGTTGTCACGGATTTTGTATCTTGAAGAAAAAAAACATGCGATTTTTTCGGTACACTTTTGAATGCATTTTTTTCTGGAGAAATGTTTGACCGAATTCAGCTTAATTCCCTATAAAACACTCATTGATAGTGATTTCATCTCGATTGAACAATAATTAAAAATTTACCTCGATTTTTAATAACATTTTCAAAATCGACGTTTCACGGCCAAAGAAGCATACTTTGAGTATTTCTTCACTATTTTCAAATATGTTCACTGAAAGCATTATTTTTATACTTTTTGCTTTAATTCAAGCAAATGTAACGATATTCAATCAAAAAACTGTTAAAATTAAATTTTTCAATAAGAAATCGTTGTCACGGATTTTGTATCTTGAAGAAGAAAAACATGCGATTTTTTCGGTACTTTTTTGAATGCATTTTTTTCTGGAGAAATTTTTGACCGAATTCAGCTTAATTCCCTATAAAACACTCATTAAAAGTGATTTCATCTCGATTGAACAATAAACAAAAATGTACCTCGATTTTTAATAACATTTTCAAAATCGACGTTTCACGGCCAAAGAAGCATATTTTGAGTATTTCTTCACTATTTTCAAAAATAACCACTGAAACCATTCGAATTATTATCTAGCACTCTCGGCAACGGCCATATCACGCTGAGAACACCGGTTCTCGTCCGATCGCCGACGTTAGCAGCGTCGAGCGCAGTCAGTACTTGGGAATATTGCGTGCCGTTGGCTTTTTCACTTTTGTTTCCTCTTTTAAATTTTAATAGATATGAAAAAAGCAAACATATCTTCTTTTTTGTTATTGTTTTATAAAGATGAAAGTTAATTAAATTCAAATTATTAACTAGCACTCTCGGCAACGGCCATATCACGCTGAATACACCGGTTCTCGTCCGATAACCGAAGTTAAGCAGCGTCGAGCGCATACAGTACTTGGGAATACTGCGTTCCGTTGGTTTTTCACTTTTGTTTCCTCTTTTAAATTCCACCCGATATGAAAGAAGCAAACATATCTTCTTTTTGTTATTGTTTTATAAAGATGAAAGTTAATTAAATTCAAATTATTAACTAGCACTCTCGGCAACGGCCATATCACGCTGAATACACCGGTTCTCGTCCGATCACCGAAGTTAAGAAGCGTCGAGCGCAGTCAGTACTTGGGAGGGCGACCACTTAGGAACACTGCGTGCCGTTAGCTTTTTCACTTTTTTTCCTCTTTTAAATTCCAATAGATATAAAAAAGCAAACATATTTTCTTTTTGTTATTGTTTTAAAAAGATGAAGGTTAATTTGTCTCACTTAATTTAAGTTCGAATTATTATCTAGCACTCTCGGCAACGACCATATCACGCTGAGAACACCGGTTCTCGTCCGATCGCCGACGTTGGCAGCGTCGAGCGCAGTCAGTACTTGGGAATACTGCGTGCCGTTGGCTTTTTCACTTTTGTTTCCTCTTTTAAATTCCACCCGATATGAAAAAAGCAAACATATCTTCTTTTTGTTATTGTTTTATAAAGATGAAAGTTGATTTAGTTCAAATTATTAACTAGCACTTTCGGCAACGGCCATAACACGCTGAATACACCGGTTCTCGTCCGATCACCGAAGTTAAGCAGCGTCGAGCGCAGTCAGTACTTGGGAGGGAGACCACTTAGGAACACTGCGTGCCGTTGGGTTTTTCACTTTTTTTCCTCTTTTAAATTTTAATAGATATGAAAAAAGCAAACATGTTTTTTTTGTTATTGTTTTAAAATTATGAAGGTTAATTTGTCTCACTTAATTTAAATTCGAATTTTTAACTAGCACTCTCGGCAACGGCCATATCACGTTGAGAACACCGGTTCTCGTCCGATCGCCCTGGTAGCAGCGTCGAGCGCAGTCAGTACTTGGGAATACTGCGTGCCGTTGGTTTTTCACTTTTGTTTCCTCTTTTAAATTCCACCCGAATTGAAAAAAGCACACATATCTTCTTTTTGTTATTGTTTTATAAAGATGTAAGTTAATTTAATTCAAATTATTAACTAGCACTATCGGCAACGGCCATAACACGCTGAATACACCGGTTCTCGTACGATAACCGAAGTTAAGCAGCGTCGAGCGCAGTCAGTATTTGGGAGGGCGACCACTTAGGAACACTGCGTGCCGTTAGCTTTTTCACTTTTTTTTCCTCTTTTAAATTCCAATAGATATGAAAAAGCAAACATATCTTCTTTTTGTTATTGTTTTAGAAAGATGAAGGTTAATTTGTCTCACTTAATTTAAATTCGAATTTTTAACTAGCACCCTCGGCAACGGCCATATCACGCTGAGAACACCGGTTCTCGTCCGATCGCCGACGTTAGCAGCGTCGAGCGCAGTCACTACTTGGGAGGGAGACCACTTAGGAACACTGCGTGCCGTTGGCTTTTTCACTTTTTTTTCCCTCTTTTAAATTCCAATAGATTTGAAAAAAGCAAACTTATTTTCTTTTTGTTATTGTCTTAAAAAGATGATGGTTAATTTGTCTCACTTAATTTAAATTCGAATTATTACCTAGCACTCTCGGCAACGGCCATATCACGCTGAATACACCGGCTCTCGTCCGATAACCGAAGTTAAGCAGCGTCGAGCGCATACAGTACTTGGGAATACTGCGTGCCGTCGGCTTTTTCACTTTTGTTTCCTCTTTCAAATTCCACCAAATATGAAAAAAGCAAACATATCTTCTTTTTGTTATTGTTTTATAAAGATGAAAGTTAATTTAATTCAAATTATTAACTAGCACTCTCGAGAAACGGCCATAACACGCTGAATACACCGGTTCTCGTCCGATAACCGAAGTTAAGAAGCGTCGAGCGCAGTCAGTCCTTGGGAGGGAGACCACTTTGAGTATTTCTTCACTATTTTCAAATATAACCACTGAAACCATTATTTTTATACCTTTTGCTTTAATTCAAGCAAATGTAACGATATTCATTCAAAAAACTGTTAAAATTCCATTTTTCAATAAGAAATCGTTGTCACGGATTTTGTATCTTGAAGAAGAAAAACATGCGATTTTTTCGGTACACTTTTGAATGCATTTTTTTCTGGAGAAATGTTTGACCGAATTCAGCTTAATTCCCTATAAAACACCCATAAAAAGTGATTTCATCTCGATTGAACATAATTAAAAATTTACCTCGATTTTTAATAACATTTTCAAAATCGGCGTTTCACGGCCAAAGAAGCATATTTTGAGTAGTTCTTCTCTATTTTCAAATATATTCATTGAATCCATTATTTTTATACTTTTTGCTTTAATTCAAGCAATGTAACGATATTCATTCAAAAAACTGTTAAAATTCAATTTTCAATAAGAAATCGTATTCACGGATTTTGTGTCTTGAAGAAGAAAAACATGCGATTTTTTCGGTACTTTTTTGAATGCATTTTTTTCTGGAGAAATTTTTGACCGAATTCAGCTTAATTCAATATAAAACACTCATTAAAAGTGATTTCATCTCGATTGAACAATAAATAAAAATGTACCTCGATTTTTGATAACATTTTCAAAATCGACGTAACTCGGCCAAAGAAAAACATTTTGAGTATTTCTTCACTATTTTCAAATATAACCACTGAAACCATTATTTTTGTAATTTTTGCGTTAATTCAAGCAAATGTAACGATATTCATTCAACAACCTGTTAAAATTCAATTTTAAATAAGAAATCGTTGTCACGGATTTTGTATCTTGAAGAGAAAAAACATGCGATTTTTTGGTACACTTTTAAATGCATTTTTTTCTGGAGAAATGTTTGACCGAATTCAGCTTAATTCCCTATAAAACACTCATTAAAAGTGATTTCATCTCGATTGAACAATAATTAAAAATGTACCTCGATTTTTAATAACATTTTCAAAATCGACGTTTCACCGCCAACGAAGCATATTTTGAGTATTTCTTCACTATTTACAAATATATTCACTGAAACCATTATTTTTATACTTTTTGCTTTAATTCAAGCAAATGTAACGATATTCAATCAAAATACTGTTAAAATTAAATTTTTCAATAAGAAATCGTTGTCACGGATTTTGTATCTAGAAGAAGAAAAACATGCGATTTTTTCGGTACTTTTTTGAATGCATTTTTTTCTGGAGAAATTTTTGACCGAATTCTGTTTAATTCCCTATAAAACACTCATTGAAAGTGATTTCATCTCGATTGAACAATAATTAAAAATTTACCTCGATTTTTAATAAGATTTTAAAAATCGACGTTTCACGGCCAAAGAAGCATACTTTGAGTATTTCTTCACTATTTTCAAATATGTTCACTGAAACCATTATTTTTATACTTTTTGCTTTAATTCAAGCAAATGTAACGATATTCAATCAAAAAACTGTTAAAATTAAATTTTTCAATAAGAAATCGTTGTCACGGATTTTGTGTCTTGAAGAAGAAAAACATGCGATTTTTTCGGTACTTTTTTGAATGCATTTTTTTCTGGAGAAATTTTTGACCGAATTCAGCTTAATTCCCTATAAAACACTCATTAAAAGTAATTTCATCTCGATTGAACAATAAATAAAAATGTACCTCGATTTTTAATAACATTTTCAAAATCGACGTAACTCGGCCAAAGAAAAACATTTGGAGTATTTCTTCACTATTTTCAAATATAACCACTGAAACCATTATTTTTGTAATTTTTGCCTTAATTCAAGCAAATGTAACGATATTCATTCAACAGCCTGTTAAAATTCAATTTTAAATAAGAAATCGTTGTCACGGATTTTGTATCTTGAAGAGAAAAAACATGCGATTTTTTCGGTACACTTTTAAATGCATTTTTTTCTGGAGAAATGTTTGACCGAATACAGCTTAATTCCCTCTAAAACACTCAATAAAAGTGATTTCATCTCGATTGAACAATAATTAAAAATGTAGCTCGATTTTTAATAACATTTTCAAAATCGACGTTTCACCGCCAACGAAGCATATTTTGAGTATTTCTTCAATATTTTCAAATATAACCACTGAAACCATTATTTTTGTAATTTTTGCGTTAATTCAAGCAAATGTAACGATATTCATTCAACAAACTGTTAAAATTCAATTTTAAATAAGAAATCGTTGTCACGGATTTTGTATCTTGAAGAAGAAAAACATGCGATTTTTTCGGTACACTTTTGAATGCATTTTTTTCTGGAGAAATGTTTGACCGAATTCAGCTTAATTCCCTATAAAACACCCATAAAAAGTGATTTCATCTCGATTGAACATAATTAAAAATTTACCTCGATTTTTAATAACATTTTCAAAATCGGCGTTTCACGGCCAAAGAAGCATATTTTGAGTAGTTCTTCTCTATTTTCAAATATATTCATTGAATCCATTATTTTTATACTTTTTGCTTTAATTCAAGCAATGTAACGATATTCATTCAAAAAACTGTTAAAATTCAATTTTCAATAAGAAATCGTATTCACGGATTTTGTGTCTTGAAGAAGAAAAACATGCGATTTTTTCGGTACTTTTTTGAATGCATTTTTTTCTGGAGAAATTTTTGACCGAATTCAGCTTAATTCAATATAAAACACTCATTAAAAGTGATTTCATCTCGATTGAACAATAAATAAAAATGTACCTCGATTTTTGATAACATTTTCAAAATCGACGTAACTCGGCCAAAGAAAAACATTTTGAGTATTTCTTCACTATTTTCAAATATAACCACTGAAACCATTATTTTTGTAATTTTTGCGTTAATTCAAGCAAATGTAACGATATTCATTCAACAACCTGTTAAAATTCAATTTTAAATAAGAAATCGTTGTCACGGATTTTGTATCTTGAAGAGAAAAAACATGCGATTTTTTGGTACACTTTTAAATGCATTTTTTTCTGGAGAAATGTTTGACCGAATTCAGCTTAATTCCCTATAAAACACTCATTAAAAGTGATTTCATCTCGATTGAACAATAATTAAAAATGTACCTCGATTTTTAATAACATTTTCAAAATCGACGTTTCACCGCCAACGAAGCATATTTTGAGTATTTCTTCACTATTTACAAATATATTCACTGAAACCATTATTTTTATACTTTTTGCTTTAATTCAAGCAAATGTAACGATATTCAATCAAAATACTGTTAAAATTAAATTTTTCAATAAGAAATCGTTGTCACGGATTTTGTATCTAGAAGAAGAAAAACATGCGATTTTTTCGGTACTTTTTTGAATGCATTTTTTTCTGGAGAAATTTTTGACCGAATTCTGTTTAATTCCCTATAAAACACTCATTGAAAGTGATTTCATCTCGATTGAACAATAATTAAAAATTTACCTCGATTTTTAATAAGATTTTAAAAATCGACGTTTCACGGCCAAAGAAGCATACTTTGAGTATTTCTTCGCTATTTTCAAATATGTTCACTGAAACCATTATTTTTATACTTTTTGCTTTAATTCAAGCAAATGTAACGATATTCAATCAAAAAACTGTTAAAATTAAATTTTTCAATAAGAAATCGTTGTCACGGATTTTGTGTCTTGAAGAAGAAAAACATGCGATTTTTTCGGTACTTTTTTGAATGCATTTTTTTCTGGAGAAATTTTTGACCGAATTCAGCTTAATTCCCTATAAAACACTCATTAAAAGTAATTTCATCTCGATTGAACAATAAATAAAAATGTACCTCGATTTTTAATAACATTTTCAAAATCGACGTAACTCGGCCAAAGAAAAACATTTTGAGTATTTCTTCACTATTTTCAAATATAACCACTGAAACCATTATTTTTGTAATTTTTGCCTTAATTCAAGCAAATGTAACGATATTCATTCAACAGCCTGTTAAAATTCAATTTTAAATAAGAAATCGTTGTCACGGATTTTGTATCTTGAAGAGAAAAAACATGCGATTTTTTCGGTACACTTTTAAATGCATTTTTTTCTGGAGAAATGTTTGACCGAATACAGCTTAATTCCCTCTAAAACACTCAATAAAAGTGATTTCATCTCGATTGAACAATAATTAAAAATGTAGCTCGATTTTTAATAACATTTTCAAAATCGACGTTTCACCGCCAACGAAGCATATTTTGAGTATTTCTTCAATATTTTCAAATATAACCACTGAAACCATTATTTTTGTAATTTTTGCGTTAATTCAAGCAAATGTAACGATATTCATTCAACAAACTGTTAAAATTCAATTTTAAATAAGAAATCGTTGTCACGGATTTTGTATCTTGAAGAAGAAAAACATGCGATTTTTTTGGTACACTTTTGAATGCATTTTTTTCTGGAGAAATGTTTGACCGAATTCAGCTTAATTCCCTATAAAACACTCATTGAAAGTGATTTCATCTCGATTGAACAATAATTAAAAATGTTCCTCGATTTTTAATAACATTTTCAAAATCGTTGAGCCCTCCCGGGAGCGGTGTTGTGACGTCTCAGATGTAACGTAAAATATCAGAGTTTTTCCACAATACCTGACGAACATTTAATTTTTGGGCTTCCGTGGCGCAATGGTTAGCGCGTTCAGCTGTTAATCGAAAGATTGGTGGTTCGAGCACACCCGGGAGAGGTGTTGTGTGGTCTCAGATGTAGCGTAAAAAGTCAAAACTTTTCCACAATACGTGACAACCATTTAATTTCTGAGCTTCCGTGGCTCAATGGTTAGCGCGTTCGGCTGTTAACAAATAGGTTGTTGGTTCGAGCCCATCCGGGAGCGGTGTTGTGACGTCTCAGATGTGACGTAAAAAGTCAAGGTTTTTCCAAAATACCTGACGACCATTTAATTTTTGGGCTTCCGTGGCGCAATGGTTAGCGCGTTCAGCTGCTATTCAGAAGACTGGTGGTTTGAGCCCTCCCGGGAGCGTTGTTGTGACGTCTCAGATGTAACGTAAAATGTCAGAGTTTTTCCACAATCCCTGACGAACATTCAATTTTTTGGCTTCCGTGGCGCAATGGTTAGCGCGTTCAGCTGTTAATCGAAAGGTTGGTGGTTCGAGCCCACCCGGGAGAGGTGTTGTACGGTCTCAGATGTAGCGGAAAAAGTCAAAACATTTCCACAATACGTGACAACCATTTAATTTCAGAGCTTCCGTGGCTCAATGGTTAGCGCGTTCGGCTCTTAGCCAATAGGTTGGTGGTTCGAGCCCATCCGGGAGCGGTGTTGTGAGGTCTCAGATGTGACGTAAAAAGCCAAGGTTTTTACACAATACCTGACGAGCATTTAATTTTTGGGCTTCCGTGGCGCAATGGTTAGCGCGTTCGGCTGTTAGCCAATAGGTTGGTGGTTCGAGCCCATCCGGGAGCGGTGTTGTGAGGTCTCAGATGTGAGGCAAAAAGTCAAGGTTTTTACACAATACCTGACGAGCATTTAATTTTTGGGCTTCCGTGGCTCAATGGTTAGCGCGTTCGGCTGTTAACCTAAAGGTTGGTGGTTCGAGCCCATCCGGGAGCGGTGTTGTGTGATCTCAAATGTAACGTAGAAAGCCAAAGTTTTTCCACAATACCTGACGACCATTTAATTTTTGGGCGTCCGTGGCGCAATTGGATAGCGCGTTCAGCTGTTATTCAAAAGGCTGGTGGTTCGAGCCCACCCGGGAGCGGTGTTGTGTGATCTCAAATGTAACGTAGAAAGCCAAAGTTTTTCCACAATACCTGACGACCATTTAATTTTTGGGCTTCCGTGGCTCAATGGTTAGCGCGTTCGGCTGTTAACCAATAGGTTGGTGGTTCGAGCCCATCCGGGAGCGGTGTTGTGACGTCTCAATGTGAAGTAAAATCAAGGTTTTTCCACAATACCTGACGAATATTTTATTTTTGGGCTTCCGTGGTGCAATGGTTAGCGCGCTCAGCTGTTATTCAAAAGGCTGGTGGTTCGAGCCCACCCGGGAGCGGTGTTGTGTGATATCAAATGTAACGTAGAAAGCCAAAGTTTTTCCACAATACCTGACGACCATTTAATTTTTGGGCTTCCGTGGCGCAATGGTTAGCACGTTCGGCTGTTAACGAATAGGTTGGTGGTTCGAGCCCATCCGGGAGCGGTGTTGTGGGATCTCAAATGTAACGTAGAAAGCCAAAGTTTTTGCACAATAAATGACGACCATTTAATTTTTGGGCTTCCGTGGCGCAATGGTTAGCGCGTTCGGCTGTTAACCGACTGAAAGGTTGGTGGTTCGAGTCCATCTGGGAGCGGTGTTGTGAGGTCTCAGATGTAACGTAAAAAGTCAAGGTTTTTCCACAATACCTGACGACCATTTAATTTATGGGCTTCCGTGGCGCAATGGTTAGCACGTTCAGCTGCTATTCAGAAGACTGGTTGTTTGAGCCCTCCCTGGAGCGGTGTTGTGACGTCTCAGACGTAGCGTGAAAAGTCAAAACTTTTCCACAATACCTGACAACCTTTTAATTTCTTGGCTTCTGTGGCGCAATGGTTAGCGCGTTCGGCTGTTAACCAATAGGTTAGTGGTTCGAGCCCACCCGGGATCGGTGTTGTGTGATCTCAAATGTAACGTAGAAAGCCAAAGTTTTTCCACAATACCTGACGACCATTTATTTTTTGGGCTTCCGTGGCGCAATGGTTAGCACGTTCGGCTGTTAACGAATAGGTTGGTGGTTCGAGCCCATCCAGGAGCGGTGTTGTGGGATCTCAAATGTAACGTAGAAAGCCAAAGTTTTTGCACAATAAATGACGACCATTTAATTTTTGGGCTTCCGTGGCGCAATAGTTAGCGCGTTCGGCTGTTAACCAATAGGTTGGTGGTTCGAGCCCATCCGGGAGCGGTGTTGTGACGTCTCAATGTGAAGTAAAATCAAGGTTTTTCCACAATACCTGACGAATATTTTATTTTTGGGCTTCCGTGGTGCAATGGTTAGCGCGCTCAGCTGTTATTCAAAAGGCTGGTGGTTCGAGCCCACCCGGGAGCGGTGTTGTGTGATCTCAAATGTAACGTAGAAAGCCAAAGTTTTTCCACAATACCTGACGACCATTTAATTTTTGGGCTTCCGTGGCGCAATGGTTAGCACGTTCGGCTGTTAACGAATAGGTTGGTGGTTCGAGCCCATCCGGGAGCGGTGTTGTGGGATCTCAAATGTAACGTAGAAAGCCAAAGTTTTTGCACAATAAATGACGACCATTTAATTTTTGGGCTTCCGTGGCGCAATGGTTAGCGCGTTCGGCTGTTAACCGACTGAAAGGTTGGTGGTTCGAGTCCATCTGGGAGCGGTGTTGTGAGGTCTCAGATGTAACGTAAAAAGTCAAGGTTTTTCCACAATACCTGACGACCATTTAAATTATGGGCTTCCGTGGCGCAATGGTTAGCACGTTCAGCTGCTATTCAGAAGACTGGTTGTTTGAGCCCTCCCTGGAGCGGTGTTGTGACGTCTCAGACGTAGCGTGAAAAGTCAAAACTTTTCCACAATACCTGACAACCTTTTAATTTCTTGGCTTCCGTGGCGCAATGGTTAGCGCGTTCGGCTGTTAACCAATAGGTTAGTGGTTCGAGCCCACCCGGGAGCGGTGTTGTGTGATCTCAAATGTAACGTAGAAAGCCAAAGTTTTTCCACAATACCTGACGACCATTTATTTTTTGGGCTTCCGTGGCGCAATGGTTAGCACGTTCGGCTGTTAACGAATAGGTTGGTGGTTCGAGCCCATCCAGGAGCGGTGTTGTGGGATCTCAAATGTAACGTAGAAAGCCAAAGTTTTTGCACAATAAATGACGACCATTTAATTTTTGGGCTTCCGTGGCGCAATAGTTAGCGCGTTCGGCTGTTAACCAATAGGTTGGTGGTTCGACCCCATCCGGGAGCGGTGTTGTGAGGTCTCAGATGTGACGTAAAAAGTCAAGGTTTTTACACAATACCTGACGAGCATTTAACTTTTGGGCTTCCGTGGCGCAATGGTTAGCGCGTTCGGCTGTTAACCAATAGGTTGGTGGTTCGAGCCCATCCGGGAGCGGTGTTGTGAGGTCTCAGATGTGACGTAAAAAGTCAAGGTTTTTACACAATACCTAACGAGCATTTAACTTTTGGGCTTCCGTGGCGCAATGGTTAGCGCGTTCGGCTGTTAACCAATAGGTTGGTGGTTCGAGCCCATCCGGGAGCGGTGTTGTGAGGTCTCAGATGTGACGTAAAAAGTCAAGGTTTTTACACAATACCTGACGAGCATTTAACTTTTGTGCTTCCGTGGCGCAATGGTTAGCGCGTTCGGCTGTTAACCAATAGGTTGGTGGTTCGAGCCCATCCGGGAGCGGTGTTGTGAGGTCTCAGATGTAACGTAAGAAGTCAAGGTTTTTACACAATACCTGACGAGTATTTAACTTTTGGGCTTCCGTGGCGCAATGGTTAGCGCGTTCGGCTGTTAACCAATAGGTTGGTGGTTCGAGCCCATCCGGGAGCGGTGTTGTGAGGTCTCAGATGTGACGTAAAAGGTCAAGGTTTTTACACAATACCTGACGAGCATTTAATTTTTGAGATTCCGTGGCGCAATGGTTAGCGCGTTCAGCTGGTAATCGAAAGGTTGGTGGTTCGAGCCCACCCGGGAAAGGTGTTGTGGGGTCTCAAATGTAACGTAGAAAGCCAAAGTTTTTCCACAACACCTGACAACCATTTAATTTCTGAGCTTCCGTGGCTCAATGGTTAGCGCGTTCGGCTGTTAACCAATAGGTTGGTGGTTCGAGCCCATCCGGGAGCGGTGTTGTGAGGTCTCAGATGTGACGTAAAAAGTCAAGGTTTTTACACAATACCTGACGAGCATTTAACTTTTTGGCTTCCGTGGCGCAATGGTTAGCGCGTTCGGCTGTTAACCAATAGGTTGGTGGTTCGAGCCCATCCGGGAGCGGTGTTGTGAGGTCTCAGATGTGACGTAAGAAGTCAAGGTTTTTACACAATACCTGACGAGTATTTAACTTTTGGGCTTCCGTGGCGCAATGGTTAGCGCGTTCGGCTGTTAACCAATAGGTTAGTGGTTCGAGCCCACCCGGGAGCGGTGTTGTGTGATCTCAAATGTAACGTAGAAAGCCAAAGTTTTTCCACAATACCTGACGACCATTTATTTTTTGGGCTTCCGTGGCGCAATGGTTAGCACGTTCGGCTGTTAACGAATAGGTTGGTGGTTCGAGCCCATCCAGGAGCGGTGTTGTGGGATCTCAAATGTAACGTAGAAAGCCAAAGTTTTTGCACAATAAATGACGACCATTTAATTTTTGGGCTTCCGTGGCGCAATAGTTAGCGCGTTCGGCTGTTAACCAATAGGTTGGTGGTTCGACCCCATCCGGGAGCGGTGTTGTGAGGTCTCAGATGTGACGTAAAAAGTCAAGGTTTTTACACAATACCTGACGAGCATTTAACTTTTGGGCTTCCGTGGCGCAATGGTTAGCGCGTTCGGCTGTTAACCAATAGGTTGGTGGTTCGAGCCCATCCGGGAGCGGTGTTGTGAGGTCTCAGATGTGACGTAAAAAGTCAAGGTTTTTACACAATACCTAACGAGCATTTAACTTTTGGGCTTCCGTGGCGCAATGGTTAGCGCGTTCGGCTGTTAACCAATAGGTTGGTGGTTCGAGCCCATCCGGGAGCGGTGTTGTGAGGTCTCAGATGTGACGTAAAAAGTCAAGGTTTTTACACAATACCTGACGAGCATTTAACTTTTGTGCTTCCGTGGCGCAATGGTTAGCGCGTTCGGCTGTTAACCAATAGGTTGGTGGTTCGAGCCCATCCGGGAGCGGTGTTGTGAGGTCTCAGATGTAACGTAAGAAGTCAAGGTTTTTACACAATACCTGACGAGTATTTAACTTTTGGGCTTCCGTGGCGCAATGGTTAGCGCGTTCGGCTGTTAACCAATAGGTTGGTGGTTCGAGCCCATCCGGGAGCGGTGTTGTGAGGTCTCAGATGTGACGTAAAAGGTCAAGGTTTTTACACAATACCTGACGAGCATTTAATTTTTGAGATTCCGTGGCGCAATGGTTAGCGCGTTCAGCTGGTAATCGAAAGGTTGGTGGTTCGAGCCCACCCGGGAAAGGTGTTGTGGGGTCTCAAATGTAACGTAGAAAGCCAAAGTTTTTCCACAACACCTGACAACCATTTAATTTCTGAGCTTCCGTGGCTCAATGGTTAGCGCGTTCGGCTGTTAACCAATAGGTTGGTGGTTCGAGCCCATCCGGGAGCGGTGTTGTGAGGTCTCAGATGTGACGTAAAAAGTCAAGGTTTTTACACAATACCTGACGAGCATTTAACTTTTTGGCTTCCGTGGCGCAATGGTTAGCGCGTTCGGCTGTTAACCAATAGGTTGGTGGTTCGAGCCCATCCGGGAGCGGTGTTGTGAGGTCTCAGATGTGACGTAAGAAGTCAAGGTTTTTACACAATACCTGACGAGTATTTAACTTTTGGGCTTCCGTGGCGCAATGGTTAGCGCGTTCGGCTGTTAACCAATAGGTTGGTGGTTCGAGCCCATCCGGGAGCGGTGTTGTGAGGTCTCAGATGTGACGTAAAAAGTCAAGTTTTTTGCACAATACCTGACGAGTATTTAGGTTTTGGGCTTCCGTGGCGCAATGGTTAGCGCGTTCGGCTGTTAAGCAATAGGTTGGTGGTTCGAGCCCATCCGGGAGCGGTGTTGTGAGGTCTCAGATGTGACGTAAAAAGTCAAGGTTTTTACACAATACCTGACGAGCATTTAAATTTTGGGCTTCCTTGGCGCAATGGTTAGCGCGTTCGGCTGTTAACCAATAGGTTGGTGGTTCGAGCCCACCCGGGAGCGGTGTTGTGTGATCTCAAATGTAACGTAGAAAGCCAAAGTTTTTCCACAATACCTGACGACCATTTAATTTTTGGGCTTCCGTGGCGCAATGGTTAGCACGTTCGGCTGTTAACCAATAGGTTGGTGGTTCGAGCCCATCCGGGAGCGGTGTTGTGAGGTCTCAGATGTGACGTAAAAAGTCAAGGTTTTTACATAATACCTGACGAGCATTTAACTTTTGGGCTTCCGTGGCGCAATGGTTAGCGCGTTCGGCTGTTAACCAATAGGTTGGTGGTTCGAGCCCATCCGGGAGCGGTGTTGTGAGGTCTCAGATGTGACGTAAAAAGTCAAGGTTTTTACACAATACCTGACGAGCATTTAACTTTTGTGCTTCCGTGGCGCAATGGTTAGTGCGTTCGGCTGTTAACCAATAGGTTGGTGGTTCGAGCCCATCCGGGAGCGGTGTTGTGAGGTCTCAGATGTAACGTAAGAAGTCAAGGTTTTTACACAATACCTGACGAGTATTTAACTTTTGGGCTTCCGTGGCGCAATGGTTAGCGCGTTCGGCTGTTAACCAATAGGTTGGTGGTTCGAGCCCTTCCGGGAGCGGTGTTGTGAGGTCTCAGATGTGACGTAAAAGGTCAAGGTTTTTACACAATACCTGACGAGCATTTAATTTTTGAGATTCCGTGGCGCAATGGTTAGCGCGTTCAGCTGGTAATCGAAAGGTTGGTGGTTCGAGCCCACCCGGGAAAGGTGTTGTGGGGTCTCAAATGTAACGTAGAAAGCCAAAGTTTTTCCACAACACCTGACAACCATTTAATTTCTGAGCTTCCGTGGCTCAATGGTTAGCGCGTTCGGCTGTTAACCAATAGGTTGGTGGTTCGAGCCCATCCGGGAGCGGTGTTGTGAGGTCTCAGATGTGACGTAAAAAGTCAAGGTTTTTACACAATACCTGACGAGCATTTAACTTTTTGGCTTCCGTGGCGCAATGGTTAGCGCGTTCGGCTGTTAACCAATAGGTTGGTGGTTCGAGCCCATCCGGGAGCGGTGTTGTGAGGTCTCAGATGTGACGTAAGAAGTCAAGGTTTTTACACAATACCTGACGAGTATTTAACTTTTGGGCTTCCGTGGCGCAATGGTTAGCGCGTTCGGCTGTTAACCAATAGGTTGGTGGTTCGAGCCCATCCGGGAGCGGTGTTGTGAGGTCTCAGATGTGACGTAAAAAGTCAAGTTTTTTGCACAATACCTGACGAGTATTTAGGTTTTGGGCTTCCGTGGCGCAATGGTTAGCGCGTTCGGCTGTTAAGCAATAGGTTGGTGGTTCGAGCCCATCCGGGAGCGGTGTTGTGAGGTCTCAGATGTGACGTAAAAAGTCAAGGTTTTTACACAATACCTGACGAGCATTTAAATTTTGGGCTTCCTTGGCGCAATGGTTAGCGCGTTCGGCTGTTAACCAATAGGTTGGTGGTTCGAGCCCACCCGGGAGCGGTGTTGTGTGATCTCAAATGTAACGTAGAAAGCCAAAGTTTTTCCACAATACCTGACGACCATTTAATTTTTGGGCTTCCGTGGCGCAATGGTTAGCACGTTCGGCTGTTAACCAATAGGTTGGTGGTTCGAGCCCATCCGGGAGCGGTGTTGTGAGGTCTCAGATGTGACGTAAAAAGTCAAGGTTTTTACATAATACCTGACGAGCATTTAACTTTTGGGCTTCCATGGCGCAATGGTTAGCGCGTTCGGCTGTTAACCAATAGGTTGGTGGTTCGAGCCCATCTGGGAGCGGTGTTGTGAGGTCTCAGATGTGACGTAAAAAGTCAAGGTTTTTACACAATACCTGACGAGCATTTAACTTTTGTGCTTCCGTGGCGCAATGGTTAGCGCGTTCGGCTGTTAACCAATAGGTTGGTGGTTCGAGCCCATCCGGGAGCGGTGTTGTGAGGTCTCAGATGTAACGTAAGAAGTCAAGGTTTTTACACAATACCTGACGAGTATTTAACTTTTGGGCTTCCGTGGCGCAATGGTTAGCGCGTTCGGCTGTTAACCAATAGGTTGGTGGTTCGAGCCCATCCGGGAGCGGTGTTGTGAGGTCTCAGATGTGACGTAAAAGGTCAAGGTTTTTACACAATACCTGACGAGCATTTAATTTTTGAGATTCCGTGGCGCAATGGTTAGCGCGTTCAGCTGGTAATCGAAAGGTTGGTGGTTCAAGCCCACCCGGGAAAGGTGTTGTGGGGTCTCAAATGTAACGTAGAAAGCCAAAGTTTTTCCACAACACCTGACAACCATTTAATTTCTGAGCTTCCGTGGCTCAATGGTTAGCGCGTTCGGCTGTTAACCAATAGGTTGGTGGTTCGAGCCCATCCGGGAGCGGTGTTGTGAGGTCTCAGATGTGACGTAAAAAGTCAAGGTTTTTACACAATACCTGACGAGCATTTAACTTTTTGGCTTCCGTGGCGCAATGGTTAGCGCGTTCGGCTGTTAACCAATAGGTTGGTGGTTCGAGCCCATCCGGGAGCGGTGTTGTGAGGTCTCAGATGTGACGTAAGAAGTCAAGGTTTTTACACAATACCTGACGAGTATTTAACTTTTGGGCTTCCGTGGCGCAATGGTTAGCGCGTTCGGCTGTTAACCAATAGGTTGGTGGTTCGAGCCCATCCGGGAGCGGTGTTGTGAGGTCTCAGATGTGACGTAAAAAGTCAAGTTTTTTGCACAATACCTGACGAGTATTTAGGTTTTGGGCTTCCGTGGCGCAATGGTTAGCGCGTTCGGCTGTTAAGCAATAGGTTGGTGGTTCGAGCCCATCCGGGAGCGGTGTTGTGAGGTCTCAGATGTGACGTAAAAAGTCAAGGTTTTTACACAATACCTGACGAGCATTTAAATTTTGGGCTTCCTTGGCGCAATGGTTAGCGCGTTCGGCTGTTAACCAATAGGTTGGTGGTTCGAGCCCACCCGGGAGCGGTGTTGTGTGATCTCAAATGTAACGTAGAAAGCCAAAGTTTTTCCACAATACCTGACGAGTATTTAACTTTTGGGCTTCCGTGGCGCAATGGTTAGCGCGTTCGGCTGTTAACCAATAGGTTGGTGGTTCGAGCCCATCCGGGAGCGGTGTTGTGAGGTCTCAGATGTGACGTAAAAAGTCAAGTTTTTTGCACAATACCTGACGAGTATTTAGGTTTTGGGCTTCCGTGGCGCAATGGTTAGCGCGTTCGGCTGTTAAGCAATAGGTTGGTGGTTCGAGCCCATCCGGGAGCGGTGTTGTGAGGTCTCAGATGTGACGTAAAAAGTCAAGGTTTTTACACAATACCTGACGAGCATTTAAATTTTGGGCTTCCTTGGCGCAATGGTTAGCGCGTTCGGCTGTTAACCAATAGGTTGGTGGTTCGAGCCCACCCGGGAGCGGTGTTGTGTGATCTCAAATGTAACGTAGAAAGCCAAAGTTTTTCCACAATACCTGACGACCATTTAATTTTTGGGCTTCCGTGGCGCAATGGTTAGCACGTTCGGCTGTTAACCAATAGGTTGGTGGTTCGAGCCCATCCGGGAGCGGTGTTGTGAGGTCTCAGATGTGACGTAAAAAGTCAAGGTTTTTACATAATACCTGACGAGCATTTAACTTTTGGGCTTCCGTGGCGCAATGGTTAGCGCGTTCGGCTGTTAACCAATAGGTTGGTGGTTCGAGCCCATCTGGGAGCGGTGTTGTGAGGTCTCAGATGTGACGTAAAAAGTCAAGGTTTTTACACAATACCTGACGAGCATTTAACTTTTGTGCTTCCGTGGCGCAATGGTTAGCGCGTTCGGCTGTTAACCAATAGGTTGGTGGTTCGAGCCCATCCGGGAGCGGTGTTGTGAGGTCTCAGATGTAACGTAAGAAGTCAAGGTTTTTACACAATACCTGACGAGTATTTAACTTTTGGGCTTCCGTGGCGCAATGGTTAGCGCGTTCGGCTGTTAACCAATAGGTTGGTGGTTCGAGCCCATCCGGGAGCGGTGTTGTGAGGTCTCAGATGTGACGTAAAAGGTCAAGGTTTTTACACAATACCTGACGAGCATTTAATTTTTGAGATTCCGTGGCGCAATGGTTAGCGCGTTCAGCTGGTAATCGAAAGGTTGGTGGTTCAAGCCCACCCGGGAAAGGTGTTGTGGGGTCTCAAATGTAACGTAGAAAGCCAAAGTTTTTCCACAACACCTGACAACCATTTAATTTCTGAGCTTCCGTGGCTCAATGGTTAGCGCGTTCGGCTGTTAACCAATAGGTTGGTGGTTCGAGCCCATCCGGGAGCGGTGTTGTGAGGTCTCAGATGTGACGTAAAAAGTCAAGGTTTTTACACAATACCTGACGAGCATTTAACTTTTTGGCTTCCGTGGCGCAATGGTTAGCGCGTTCGGCTGTTAACCAATAGGTTGGTGGTTCGAGCCCATCCGGGAGCGGTGTTGTGAGGTCTCAGATGTGACGTAAGAAGTCAAGGTTTTTACACAATACCTGACGAGTATTTAACTTTTGGGCTTCCGTGGCGCAATGGTTAGCGCGTTCGGCTGTTAACCAATAGGTTGGTGGTTCGAGCCCATCCGGGAGCGGTGTTGTGAGGTCTCAGATGTGACGTAAAAAGTCAAGTTTTTTGCACAATACCTGACGAGTATTTAGGTTTTGGGCTTTCGTGGCGCAATGGTTAGCGCGTTCGGCTGTTAAGCAATAGGTTGGTGGTTCGAGCCCATCCGGGAGCGGTGTTGTGAGGTCTCAGATGTGACGTAAAAAGTCAAGGTTTTTACACAATACCTGACGAGCATTTAAATTTTGGGCTTCCTTGGCGCAATGGTTAGCGCGTTCGGCTGTTAACCAATAGGTTGGTGGTTCGAGCCCACCCGGGAGCGGTGTTGTGTGATCTCAAATGTAACGTAGAAAGCCAAAGTTTTTCCACAATACCTGACGACCATTTAATTTTTGGGCTTCCGTGGCGCAATGGTTAGCACGTTCGGCTGTTAACCAATAGGTTGGTGGTTCGAGCCCATCCGGGAGCGGTGTTGTGAGGTCTCAGATGTGACGTAAAAAGTCAAGGTTTTTACATAATACCTGACGAGCATTTAACTTTTGGGCTTCCGTGGCGCAATGGTTAGCGCGTTCGGCTGTTAACCAATAGGTTGGTGGTTCGAGCCCATCTGGGAGCGGTGTTGTGAGGTCTCAGATGTGACGTAAAAAGTCAAGGTTTTTACACAATACCTGACGAGCATTTAACTTTTGTGCTTCCGTGGCGCAATGGTTAGCGCGTTCGGCTGTTAACCAATAGGTTGGTGGTTCGAGCCCATCCGGGAGCGGTGTTGTGAGGTCTCAGATGTAACGTAAGAAGTCAAGGTTTTTACACAATACCTGACGAGTATTTAACTTTTGGGCTTCCGTGGCGCAATGGTTAGCGCGTTCGGCTGTTAACCAATAGGTTGGTGGTTCGAGCCCATCCGGGAGCGGTGTTGTGAGGTCTCAGATGTGACGTAAAAGGTCAAGGTTTTTACACAATACCTGACGAGCATTTAATTTTTGAGATTCCGTGGCGCAATGGTTAGCGCGTTCAGCTGGTAATCGAAAGGTTGGTGGTTCAAGCCCACCCGGGAAAGGTGTTGTGGGGTCTCAAATGTAACGTAGAAAGCCAAAGTTTTTCCACAACACCTGACAACCATTTAATTTCTGAGCTTCCGTGGCTCAATGGTTAGCGCGTTCGGCTGTTAACCAATAGGTTGGTGGTTCGAGCCCATCCGGGAGCGGTGTTGTGAGGTCTCAGATGTGACGTAAAAAGTCAAGGTTTTTACACAATACCTGACGAGCATTTAACTTTTTGGCTTCCGTGGCGCAATGGTTAGCGCGTTCGGCTGTTAACCAATAGGTTGGTGGTTCGAGCCCATCCGGGAGCGGTGTTGTGAGGTCTCAGATGTGACGTAAGAAGTCAAGGTTTTTACACAATACCTGACGAGTATTTAACTTTTGGGCTTCCGTGGCGCAATGGTTAGCGCGTTCGGCTGTTAACCAATAGGTTGGTGGTTCGAGCCCATCCGGGAGCGGTGTTGTGAGGTCTCAGATGTGACGTAAAAAGTCAAGTTTTTTGCACAATACCTGACGAGTATTTAGGTTTTGGGCTTCCGTGGCGCAATGGTTAGCGCGTTCGGCTGTTAAGCAATAGGTTGGTGGTTCGAGCCCATCCGGGAGCGGTGTTGTGAGGTCTCAGATGTGACGTAAAAAGTCAAGGTTTTTACACAATACCTGACGAGCATTTAAATTTTGGGCTTCCTTGGCGCAATGGTTAGCGCGTTCGGCTGTTAACCAATAGGTTGGTGGTTCGAGCCCACCCGGGAGCGGTGTTGTGTGATCTCAAATGTAACGTAGAAAGCCAAAGTTTTTCCACAATACCTGACGACCATTTAATTTTTGGGCTTCCGTGGCGCAATGGTTAGCACGTTCGGCTGTTAACCAATAGGTTGGTGGTTCGAGCCCATCCGGGAGCGGTGTTGTGAGGTCTCAGATGTGACGTAAAAAGTCAAGTTTTTTGCACAATACCTGACGAGTATTTAGGTTTTGGGCTTCCGTGGCGCAATGGTTAGCGCGTTCGGCTGTTAAGCAATAGGTTGGTGGTTCGAGCCCATCCGGGAGCGGTGTTGTGAGGTCTCAGATGTGACGTAAAAAGTCAAGGTTTTTACACAATACCTGACGAGCATTTAAATTTTGGGCTTCCTTGGCGCAATGGTTAGCACGTTCGGCTGTTAACCAATAGGTTGGTGGTTCGAGCCCATCCGGGAGCGGTGTTGTGAGGTCTCAGATGTGACGTAAAAAGTCAAGTTTTTTGCACAATACCTGACGAGTATTTAGGTTTTGGGCTTCCGTGGCGCAATGGTTAGCACGTTCGGCTGTTAACCAATAGGTTGGTGGTTCGAGCCCATCCGGGAGCGGTGTTGTGAGGTCTCAGATGTGACGTAAAAAGTCAAGGTTTTTACATAATACCTGACGAGCATTTAACTTTTGGGCTTCCGTGGCGCAATGGTTAGCGCGTTCGGCTGTTAACCAATAGGTTGGTGGTTCGAGCCCATCTGGGAGCGGTGTTGTGAGGTCTCAGATGTGACGTAAAAAGTCAAGGTTTTTACACAATACCTGACGAGCATTTAACTTTTGTGCTTCCGTGGCGCAATGGTTAGCGCGTTCGGCTGTTAACCAATAGGTTGGTGGTTCGAGCCCATCCGGGAGCGGTGTTGTGAGGTCTCAGATGTAACGTAAGAAGTCAAGGTTTTTACACAATACCTGACGAGTATTTAACTTTTGGGCTTCCGTGGCGCAATGGTTAGCGCGTTCGGCTGTTAACCAATAGGTTGGTGGTTCGAGCCCATCCGGGAGCGGTGTTGTGAGGTCTCAGATGTGACGTAAAAGGTCAAGGTTTTTACACAATACCTGACGAGCATTTAATTTTTGAGATTCCGTGGCGCAATGGTTAGCGCGTTCAGCTGGTAATCGAAAGGTTGGTGGTTCAAGCCCACCCGGGAAAGGTGTTGTGGGGTCTCAAATGTAACGTAGAAAGCCAAAGTTTTTCCACAACACCTGACAACCATTTAATTTCTGAGCTTCCGTGGCTCAATGGTTAGCGCGTTCGGCTGTTAACCAATAGGTTGGTGGTTCGAGCCCATCCGGGAGCGGTGTTGTGAGGTCTCAGATGTGACGTAAAAAGTCAAGGTTTTTACACAATACCTGACGAGCATTTAAATTTTTGGCTTCCGTGGCGCAATGGTTAGCGCGTTCGGCTGTTAACCAATAGGTTGGTGGTTCGAGCCCATCCGGGAGCGGTGTTGTGAGGTCTCAGATGTGACGTAAGAAGTCAAGGTTTTTACACAATACCTGACGAGTATTTAACTTTTGGGCTTCCGTGGCGCAATGGTTAGCGCGTTCGGCTGTTAACCAATAGGTTGGTGGTTCGAGCCCATCCGGGAGCGGTGTTGTGAGGTCTCAGATGTGACGTAAAAAGTCAAGTTTTTTGCACAATACCTGACGAGTATTTAGGTTTTGGGCTTCCGTGGCGCAATGGTTAGCGCGTTCGGCTGTTAAGCAATAGGTTGGTGGTTCGAGCCCATCCGGGAGCGGTGTTGTGAGGTCTCAGATGTGACGTAAAAAGTCAAGGTTTTTACACAATACCTGACGAGCATTTAAATTTTGGGCTTCCTTGGCGCAATGGTTAGCGCGTTCGGCTGTTAACCAATAGGTTGGTGGTTCGAGCCCACCCGGGAGCGGTGTTGTGTGATCTCAAATGTAACGTAGAAAGCCAAAGTTTTTCCACAATACCTGACGACCATTTAATTTTTGGGCTTCCGTGGCGCAATGGTTAGCACGTTCGGCTGTTAACCAATAGGTTGGTGGTTCGAGCCCATCCGGGAGCGGTGTTGTGAGGTCTCAGATGTGACGTAAAAAGTCAAGGTTTTTACATAATACCTGACGAGCATTTAACTTTTGGGCTTCCGTGGCGCAATGGTTAGCGCGTTCGGCTGTTAACCAATAGGTTGGTGGTTCGAGCCCATCCGGGAGCGGTGTTGTGAGGTCTCAGATGTGACGTAAAAAGTCAAGGTTTTTACACAATACCTGACGAGCATTTAATTTTTGGGATTCCGTGGCGCAATGGTTAGCGCGTTCAGCTGTTAATCGAAAGGTTGGTGGTTCGAGCCCATCCGGGAGAGGTGTTGTGGGGTCTCAAATGTAACGTAGAAAGCCAAAGTTTTTCCACAACACCTGACAACCATTTAATTTCTGAGCTTCCGTGGCTCAATGGTTAGCGCGTTCGGCTGTTAACCAATAGGTTGGTGGTTCGAGCCCATCCGGGAGCGGTGTTGTGAGGTCTCAGATGTGACGTAAAAAGTCAAGGTTTTGACACAATACCTGACGAGCATTTAACTTTTGGGCTTCCGTGGCGCAATGGGTAGCGCGTTCGGCTGTTAACCAATAGGTTGGTGGTTTGAGCCCATCCGGGAGCGGTGTTGTGAGGTCTCAGATGTGACGTAAGTAGTCAAGGTTTTTACATAATACCTGACGAGTTATAACTTTTGGGCTTCCGTGGCGCAATGGTTAGCGCGTTCGGCTGTTAACCAATAGGTTGGTGGTTCGAGCCCATCCGGGAGCGGTGTTGTGAGGTCTCAGATGTGACGTAAAAAGTCAAGTTTTTTGCACAATACCTGACGAGCATTTAGGTTTTGGGCTTCCGTGGCGCAATGGTTAGCGCGTTCGGCTGTTAAGCAATAGGTTGGTGGTTCGAGCCCATCCGGGAAAGGTGTTGTGGGGTCTCAAATGTAACGTACAAAGCCAAAGTTTTTCCACAATACCTGACGACCATTTAATTTTTGGGCTTCCGTGGCGCAATGGTTAGCGCGTTCGGCTGTTAACCAATAGGTTGGTGGTTCGAGCCCATCCGGGAGCGGTGTTGTGAGGTCTCAGATGTGACGTAAAAAGTCAAGGTTTTCCACAATACCTGACAACCATTTAATTTCTGAGCTTCCGTGGCTCAATGGTTAGCGCGTTCGGCTGTTAACCAATAGGTTGGTGGTTCGACCCCATCCGGGAGCGGTGTTGTGTGATCTCAAATGTAACGTAGAAAGCCAAAGTTTTTCCACAATACCTGACGACCATTTAATTTTTGGGCTTCCGTGGCGCAATGGTTAGCACGTTCGGCTTTTAACCAATAGATTGGTGGTTCGAGCCCATCCGGGAGCGGTGTTGTGAGGTCTCAGATGTGACGTAAAAAGTCAAGGTTTTCCACAATACCTGACAACCATTTAATTTCTGAGCTTCCGTGGCTCAATGGTTAGCGCGTTCGGCTGTTAACTAATAGGTTGGTGGTTCGAGCCCATCCGGGAGCGGTGTTGTGAGGTCTCAGATGTGACGTAAAAAGTCAAGGTTTTTACATAATACCTGACGAGCATTTAACCTTTGGGCTTCCGTGGCGCAATGGTTAGCACGTTCGGCTTTTAACCAATAGATTGGTGGTTCGAGCCCATCCGGGAGCGGTGTTGTGAGGTCTCAGATGTGACGTAAAAAGTCAAGGTTTTCCACAATACCTGACAACCATTTAATTTCTGAGCTTCCGTGGCTCAATGGTTAGCGCGTTCGGCTGTTAACCAATAGGTTGGTGGTTCGACCCCATCCGGGAGCGGTGTTGTGTGATCTCAAATGTAACGTAGAAAGCCAAAGTTTTTCCACAATACCTGACGACCATTTAATTTTTGGGCTTCCGTGGCGCAATGGTTAGCACGTTCGGCTTTTAACCAATAGATTGGTGGTTCGAGCCCATCCGGGAGCGGTGTTGTGAGGTCTCAGATGTGACGTGAAAAGTCAAGGTTTTCCACAATACCTGACAACCATTTAATTTCTGAGCTTCCGTGGCTCAATGGTTAGCGCGTTCGGCTGTTAACCAATAGGTTGGTGGTTCGACCCCATCCGGGAGCGGTGTTGTGAGGTCTCAGATGTGACGTAAAAAGTCAAGGTTTTCCACAATACCTGACAACCATTTAATTTCTGAGCTTCCGTGGCTCAATGGTTAGCGCGTTCGGCTGTTAACCAATAGGTTGGTGGTTCGACCCCATCCGGGAGCGGTGTTGTGTGATCTCAAATGTAACGTAGAAAGCCAAAGTTTTTCCACAATACCTGACGACCATTTAATTTTTGGGCTTCCGTGGCGCAATGGTTAGCACGTTCGGCTTTTAACCAATAGATTGGTGGTTCGAGCCCATCCGGGAGCGGTGTTGTGAGGTCTCAGATGTGACGTAAAAAGTCAAGGTTTTCCACAATACCTGACAACCATTTAATTTCTGAGCTTCCGTGGCTCAATGGTTAGCGCGTTCGGCTATTAACTAATAGGTTGGTGGTTCGAGCCCATCCGGGAGCGGTGTTGTGAGGTCTCAGATGTGACGTAAAAAGTCAAGGTTTTTACATAATACCTGACGAGCATTTAACCTTTGGGCTTCCGTGGCGCAATGGTTAGCACGTTCGGCTTTTAACCAATAGATTGGTGGTTCGAGCCCATCCGGGAGCGGTGTTGTGAGGTCTCAGATGTGACGTGAAAAGTCAAGGTTTTCCACAATACCTGACAACCATTTAATTTCTGAGCTTCCGTGGCTCAATGGTTAGCGCGTTCGGCTGTTAACCAATAGGTTGGTGGTTCGACCCCATCCGGGAGCGGTGTTGTGAGGTCTCAGATGTGACGTAAAAAGTCAAGGTTTTCCACAATACCTGACAACCATTTAATTTCTGAGCTTCCGTGGCTCAATGGTTAGCGCGTTCGGCTGTTAACCAATAGGTTGGTGGTTCGACCCCATCCGGGAGCGGTGTTGTGTGATCTCAAATGTAACGTAGAAAGCCAAAGTTTTTCCACAATACCTGACGACCATTTAATTTTTGGGCTTCCGTGGCGCAATGGTTAGCACGTTCGGCTTTTAACCAATAGATTGGTGGTTCGAGCCCATCCGGGAGCGGTGTTGTGAGGTCTCAGATGTGACGTAAAAAGTCAAGGTTTTCCACAATACCTGACAACCATTTAATTTCTGAGCTTCCGTGGCTCAATGGTTAGCGCGTTCGGCTGTTAACTAATAGGTTGGTGGTTCGAGCCCATCCGGGAGCGGTGTTGTGAGGTCTCAGATGTGACGTAAAAAGTCAAGGTTTTTACATAATACCTGACGAGCATTTAACCTTTGGGCTTCCGTGGCGCAATGGTTAGCACGTTCGGCTTTTAACCAATAGATTGGTGGTTCGAGCCCATCCGGGAGCGGTGTTGTGAGGTCTCAGATGTGACGTAAAAAGTCAAGGTTTTTACACAATACCTGACGAGCATTTAATTTTTGGGATTCCGTGGCGCAATGGTTAGCGCGTTCAGCTGTTAATCGAAAGGTTGGTGGTTCGAGCCCATCCGGGAGAGGTGTTGTGGGGTCTCAAATGTAACGTAGAAAGCCAAAGTTTTTCCACAACACCTGACAACCATTTAATTTCTGAGCTTCCGTGGCTCAATGGTTAGCGCGTTCGGCTGTTAACCAATAGGTTGGTGGTTCGAGCCCATCCGGGAGCGGTGTTGTGAGGTCTCAGATGTGACGTAAAAAGTCAAGGTTTTGACACAATACCTGACGAGCATTTAACTTTTGGGCTTCCGTGGCGCAATGGGTAGCGCGTTCGGCTGTTAACCAATAGGTTGGTGGTTTGAGCCCATCCGGGAGCGGTGTTGTGAGGTCTCAGATGTGACGTAAGTAGTCAAGGTTTTTACATAATACCTGACGAGTTATAACTTTTGGGCTTCCGTGGCGCAATGGTTAGCGCGTTCGGCTGTTAACCAATAGGTTGGTGGTTCGAGCCCATCCGGGAGCGGTGTTGTGAGGTCTCAGATGTGACGTAAAAAGTCAAGTTTTTTGCACAATACCTGACGAGCATTTAGGTTTTGGGCTTCCGTGGCGCAATGGTTAGCGCGTTCGGCTGTTAAGCAATAGGTTGGTGGTTCGAGCCCATCCGGGAAAGGTGTTGTGGGGTCTCAAATGTAACGTACAAAGCCAAAGTTTTTCCACAATACCTGACGACCATTTAATTTTTGGGCTTCCGTGGCGCAATGGTTAGCGCGTTCGGCTGTTAACCAATAGGTTGGTGGTTCGAGCCCATCCGGGAGCGGTGTTGTGAGGTCTCAGATGTGACGTAAAAAGTCAAGGTTTTCCACAATACCTGACAACCATTTAATTTCTGAGCTTCCGTGGCTCAATGGTTAGCGCGTTCGGCTGTTAACCAATAGGTTGGTGGTTCGACCCCATCCGGGAGCGGTGTTGTGTGATCTCAAATGTAACGTAGAAAGCCAAAGTTTTTCCACAATACCTGACGACCATTTAATTTTTGGGCTTCCGTGGCGCAATGGTTAGCACGTTCGGCTTTTAACCAATAGATTGGTGGTTCGAGCCCATCCGGGAGCGGTGTTGTGAGGTCTCAGATGTGACGTAAAAAGTCAAGGTTTTCCACAATACCTGACAACCATTTAATTTCTGAGCTTCCGTGGCTCAATGGTTAGCGCGTTCGGCTGTTAACTAATAGGTTGGTGGTTCGAGCCCATCCGGGAGCGGTGTTGTGAGGTCTCAGATGTGACGTAAAAAGTCAAGGTTTTTACATAATACCTGACGAGCATTTAACCTTTGGGCTTCCGTGGCGCAATGGTTAGCACGTTCGGCTTTTAACCAATAGATTGGTGGTTCGAGCCCATCCGGGAGCGGTGTTGTGAGGTCTCAGATGTGACGTAAAAAGTCAAGGTTTTCCACAATACCTGACAACCATTTAATTTCTGAGCTTCCGTGGCTCAATGGTTAGCGCGTTCGGCTGTTAACCAATAGGTTGGTGGTTCGACCCCATCCGGGAGCGGTGTTGTGTGATCTCAAATGTAACGTAGAAAGCCAAAGTTTTTCCACAATACCTGACGACCATTTAATTTTTGGGCTTCCGTGGCGCAATGGTTAGCACGTTCGGCTTTTAACCAATAGATTGGTGGTTCGAGCCCATCCGGGAGCGGTGTTGTGAGGTCTCAGATGTGACGTGAAAAGTCAAGGTTTTCCACAATACCTGACAACCATTTAATTTCTGAGCTTCCGTGGCTCAATGGTTAGCGCGTTCGGCTGTTAACCAATAGGTTGGTGGTTCGACCCCATCCGGGAGCGGTGTTGTGAGGTCTCAGATGTGACGTAAAAAGTCAAGGTTTTCCACAATACCTGACAACCATTTAATTTCTGAGCTTCCGTGGCTCAATGGTTAGCGCGTTCGGCTGTTAACCAATAGGTTGGTGGTTCGACCCCATCCGGGAGCGGTGTTGTGTGATCTCAAATGTAACGTAGAAAGCCAAAGTTTTTCCACAATACCTGACGACCATTTAATTTTTGGGCTTCCGTGGCGCAATGGTTAGCACGTTCGGCTTTTAACCAATAGATTGGTGGTTCGAGCCCATCCGGGAGCGGTGTTGTGAGGTCTCAGATGTGACGTAAAAAGTCAAGGTTTTCCACAATACCTGACAACCATTTAATTTCTGAGCTTCCGTGGCTCAATGGTTAGCGCGTTCGGCTATTAACTAATAGGTTGGTGGTTCGAGCCCATCCGGGAGCGGTGTTGTGAGGTCTCAGATGTGACGTAAAAAGTCAAGGTTTTTACATAATACCTGACGAGCATTTAACCTTTGGGCTTCCGTGGCGCAATGGTTAGCACGTTCGGCTTTTAACCAATAGATTGGTGGTTCGAGCCCATCCGGGAGCGGTGTTGTGAGGTCTCAGATGTGACGTGAAAAGTCAAGGTTTTCCACAATACCTGACAACCATTTAATTTCTGAGCTTCCGTGGCTCAATGGTTAGCGCGTTCGGCTGTTAACCAATAGGTTGGTGGTTCGACCCCATCCGGGAGCGGTGTTGTGAGGTCTCAGATGTGACGTAAAAAGTCAAGGTTTTCCACAATACCTGACAACCATTTAATTTCTGAGCTTCCGTGGCTCAATGGTTAGCGCGTTCGGCTGTTAACCAATAGGTTGGTGGTTCGACCCCATCCGGGAGCGGTGTTGTGTGATCTCAAATGTAACGTAGAAAGCCAAAGTTTTTCCACAATACCTGACGACCATTTAATTTTTGGGCTTCCGTGGCGCAATGGTTAGCACGTTCGGCTTTTAACCAATAGATTGGTGGTTCGAGCCCATCCGGGAGCGGTGTTGTGAGGTCTCAGATGTGACGTAAAAAGTCAAGGTTTTCCACAATACCTGACAACCATTTAATTTCTGAGCTTCCGTGGCTCAATGGTTAGCGCGTTCGGCTGTTAACTAATAGGTTGGTGGTTCGAGCCCATCCGGGAGCGGTGTTGTGAGGTCTCAGATGTGACGTAAAAAGTCAAGGTTTTTACATAATACCTGACGAGCATTTAACCTTTGGGCTTCCGTGGCGCAATGGTTAGCACGTTCGGCTTTTAACCAATAGATTGGTGGTTCGAGCCCATCCGGGAGCGGTGTTGTGAGGTCTCAGATGTGACGTAAAAAGTCAAGGTTTTCCACAATACCTGACAACCATTTAATTTCTGAGCTTCCGTGGCTCAATGGTTAGCGCGTTCGGCTGTTAACCAATAGGTTGGTGGTTCGACCCCATCCGGGAGCGGTGTTGTGTGATCTCAAATGTAACGTAGAAAGCCAAAGTTTTTCCACAATACCTGACGACCATTTAATTTTTGGGCTTCCGTGGCGCAATGGTTAGCACGTTCGGCTTTTAACCAATAGATTGGTGGTTCGAGCCCATCCGGGAGCGGTGTTGTGAGGTCTCAGATGTGACGTGAAAAGTCAAGGTTTTCCACAATACCTGACAACCATTTAATTTCTGAGCTTCCGTGGCTCAATGGTTAGCGCGTTCGGCTGTTAACCAATAGGTTGGTGGTTCGACCCCATCCGGGAGCGGTGTTGTGAGGTCTCAGATGTGACGTAAAAAGTCAAGGTTTTCCACAATACCTGACAACCATTTAATTTCTGAGCTTCCGTGGCTCAATGGTTAGCGCGTTCGGCTGTTAACCAATAGGTTGGTGGTTCGACCCCATCCGGGAGCGGTGTTGTGTGATCTCAAATGTAACGTAGAAAGCCAAAGTTTTTCCACAATACCTGACGACCATTTAATTTTTGGGCTTCCGTGGCGCAATGGTTAGCACGTTCGGCTTTTAACCAATAGATTGGTGGTTCGAGCCCATCCGGGAGCGGTGTTGTGAGGTCTCAGATGTGACGTAAAAAGTCAAGGTTTTCCACAATACCTGACAACCATTTAATTTCTGAGCTTCCGTGGCTCAATGGTTAGCGCGTTCGGCTGTTAACTAATAGGTTGGTGGTTCGAGCCCATCCGGGAGCGGTGTTGTGAGGTCTCAGATGTGACGTAAAAAGTCAAGGTTTTTACATAATACCTGACGAGCATTTAACCTTTGGGCTTCCGTGGCGCAATGGTTAGCACGTTCGGCTTTTAACCAATAGATTGGTGGTTCGAGCCCATCCGGGAGCGGTGTTGTGAGGTCTCAGATGTGACGTAAAAAGTCAAGGTTTTTACATAATACCTGACGAGCATTTAACCTTTGGGCTTCCGTGGCGCAATGGTTAGCACGTTCGGCTTTTAACCAATAGATTGGTGGTTCGAGCCCATCCGGGAGCGGTGTTGTGAGGTCTCAGATGTGACGTAAAAAGTCAAGGTTTTCCACAATACCTGACAACCATTTAATTTCTGAGCTTCCGTGGCTCAATGTTTAGCGCGTTCGGCTGTTAACCAATAGGTTGGTGGTTCGACCCCATCCGGGAGCGGTGTTGTGTGATCTCAAATGTAACGTAGAAAGCCAAAGTTTTTCCACAATACCTGACGACCATTTAATTTTTGGGCTTCCGTGGCGCAATGGTTAGCACGTTCGGCTTTTAACCAATAGATTGGTGGTTCGAGCCCATCCGGGAGCGGTGTTGTGAGGTCTCAGATGTGACGTAAAAAGTCAAGGTTTTCCACAATACCTGACAACCATTTAATTTCTGAGCTTCCGTGGCTCAATGGTTAGCGCGTTCGGCTGTTAACCAATAGGTTGGTGGTTCGACCCCATCCGGGAGCGGTGTTGTGAGGTCTCAGATGTGACGTAAAAAGTCAAGGTTTTTACATAATACCTGACGAGCATTTAACCTTTGGGCTTCCGTGGCCCAATGGTTAGCGCGTTCGGCTGTTAACTAATAGGTTGGTGGTTCGAGCCCATCCGGGAGCGGTGTTGTGAGGTCTCAGATGTGACGTAAAAAGTCAAAGTTTTTACACAATACCTAACGAGCATTTAACTTTTGGGCTTCCGTGGCGCAATGGTTAGTGCGTTCGGCTGTTAACCAATAGGTTGGTGGTTCGAGCCCATCCGGGAGCGGTGTTGTGAGGTCTCAGATGTGACGTAAAAGTCAAGGTTTTTACACAATACCTGACGAGCATTTAATTTTTGGGATTCCGTGGCGCAATGGTTAGCGCGTTCAGCTGCTAATCGAAAGGTTGGTGGTTCGAGCCCACTCGGGAGAGGTGTTGTGGGGTCTCAAATGTAACGTAGAAAGCCAAAGTTTTTACACAACACCTGACAACCATTAAATTTCTGAGCTTCCGTGGCTCAATGGTTAGCGCGTTCGGCTGTTAACCAATAGGTTGGTGGTTCGAGCCCATCCGGGAGCGGTGTTGTGAGGTCTCAGATGTAACGTAGAAAGCCAATGTTTTTACACAATACCTGACGAGCATTTAAATTTTGGGTTTCCTTGGCGCAATGGTTAGCGCGTTCGGCTGTTAACCAATAGGTTGGTGGTTCGAGCCCACCCGGGAGCGGTGTTGTGTGATCTCAAATGTAACGTAGAAAGCCAATGTTTTTCCACAATACCTGACGACCATTTAATTTTTGGGCTTCCGTGGCGCAATGGTTAGCACGTTCGGCTGTTAACCAATAGGTTGGTGGTTCGAGCTCATCCGGGAGCGGTGTTGTGAGGTCTCAGATGTGACGTAAAAAGTCAAGGTTTTCCACAATACCTGACAACCATTTAATTTCTGAGCTTCCGTGGCTCAATGGTTAGCGCGTTCGGCTGTTAACCAAAAGGTTGGTGGTTCGAGCCCACCCGGGAGCGGTGTTGTGGGATCTGAAATGTAACGTAGAAAGCCAAAGTTTTTGCACAATAAATGACGACCATTTAATTTTTGGGCTTCCGTGGCGCAATGGTTAGCGCGTTCGGCTGTTAACCCATAGGGTGGTGGTTCGACCCCATCCGGGAGCGGTGTTGTGAGGTCTCAGATGTGACGTAAAAAATCAAGGTTTTTACATAATACCTGACGAGCGTTTAACTTTTGGGCTTCCGTGGCGCAATGGTTAGCGCGTTCGGCTGTTAACCAATAGGTTGGTGGTTCGAGCCCATCCGGGAGCGGTGTTGTGAGGTCTCAGATGTGACGTAAAAAGTCAAGGTTTTTACACAATACCTGACGAGCATTTAACTTTTGGGCTTCCGTGGCGCAATGGTTAGCGCGTTCGGCTGTTAACCAATAGGTTGGTGGTTCGAGCCCATCCGGGAGCGGTGTTGTGGGATCTCAAATGTAACGTAGAAAGCCAAAGTTTTTGCACAATAAATGACGACCATTTAATTTTTGGGCTTCCGTGGCGCAATGGTTAGCGCGTTCGGCTGTTAACCAGTAGGTTGGTGGTTCGACCCCATCCGGGAGCAGTGTTGTGAGGTCTCAGATGTGACGTAAAAAGTCAAGGTTTTTACACAATACCTGACGAGCATTTAACTTTTGGGCTTCCGTGGCGCAATGGTTAGCGCGTTCGGCTGTTAACCAATAGGTTGGTGGTTCGAGCCCATCCGGGAGCGGTGTTGTGAGGTCTCAGATGTGACGTAACAAGTTGGGAAAACCAAAATATTACCTCTCCGAGTCAAGAGAAGGACTACCTTAAAACTTATTTACCCAGTTATGGAAATGTTTCTTTTTTTTTATGAACAAATACTGAAGTTAAAATTTATGAAATATTAAAGCAGTATACAAAGCATAGAAAATATACTGTAAATCAGACGACATTTTACATCCAATAAGGATATACTTGTACACATTAAAATCATCCGATGGGGGAAAAACGGGAAATGAAGAGATAAAACTTTGGAGGGATATTACCTTTACGTGTTTGTAAAGGCCCAATTTGCTACTCCTCAACTGTATACCCTCTATGTTCAAAGCCATATTCACAACAGGGTTGCCATGTAAACACTATCCTCTCCTTTCACCTCAACAATTTTCTTAGTTTGTCAACATGACGATTAAAGTTACATAACACCAAAGCTAATTTGTGGCTACACACACTGAAAGTAAACGTGCACCATTAAAATCATGATAACACGAAGCTATAATCCGATTACGATCAGACCTTTCACTGATCTGGGCTGCGTTCAGCAGAGCTCACCAAAAAAGACAGCGGATTTTGGAAAACGTTTACCGGTGAGATCTGTCGTCATAGCTTTTCTCCGGTCATCGGTGTTTTAAAAATGAAGCTAGCACAATAAAGCGTGCACGGTACAAAGGCTTAACAAAAATTGTATGATAACATATTTATGGAGATAGATAAGAACAACTTTTATAATTAAACATAGAAACTAACATGTCTCTTAAAATTCTCGCGTGATCAACTGGTTTCACGTCAAATAAATAGCTATAGTCCCATCAGAACATAGAGACTAGAAACCCCAAGGAGTGGCAGGTCCCCCGCTCTACAAGCGCAAATAATATGTTGCTCATAAATTGGTACATGAGAGCTTCCGGCCCGTTTAATTTTGCTTAGCGGAAGTCGCCGTGTACCCATTGCGTGTACCATGAAAAAGGGCAACAAGTTGAGGCATTCCTGCCACTCCTTGGGGTTTCTAGTCTCTATGATCAGAATCAGCAAGAGCTATTTGTATTAATTCCTCCATGTTTTTTTCGCCAAGCTGAGAACTACGCGTTTTACGTCACGTTATCCAAAAACCTGACTATTTTCATTGGTGACCGCGCTGGCTCAACGCTGAGCACCGTGCCGTCAAAATTCATAACCAAAATCCCGTTCTGTAGGACACTGCTAACAGCGCTGAGCTTTGCTCAACGCGGCCCAGACTTCCACCATGATTATAAAATCTTAGCCTGATTATTTAAAAGTGTAATTAACTTTCGGCTCACTCTGAACCGTTAATGTCTCTGCATTACAGAAACGAAAACCTAGCGTTTACTTTATGGTTCACTAGGCCTATTGACAGATGAAAGTTCATTTGACCAATATAGTGGCGTTCTTCTTGAAATCACTTTAGAAAGGATTATGCTATAAACAGATGTAGTATAGCTTAAGTAATATATAAACATCGATTTCAAATAATAATATTAAAAAAAGTTCTTGGGATATCAAAATGAAACAGAGCTTTATAGCTACAAAACCACTAAAGGCATCGAAATTACGAAAAATATTTCCATATATTAATTATACATTATGAGAAAACCAAATATTAAGGTTTTGTAGGATTTCTTTCCACAAAACAAAGCGAACTGCTAACGCGATGCACTAACGGACGGACATACACAGACTAAAACATAGACTGCTTTTTAACTCTTTCCGTTTTAATTTTGAGTTGAGAAACAAGATTATCTTAAATATTAAAATAAATATAATTAATATTAAATATTTTCTTCGTTAGTTGTTCGCCTTATTGAGCGTTACATCGCGTTGATAAAGAACAATTAGACATTCTTGAGAGACTTGACTAATATTGGCGTTTGAAATGAAGCATACGCCGGTTGCATTACCTAACTCAAATAGGTAGTATATAAGGGTGTCGAACTACAGCTAAAAGCAAGAACAACCGCAATTGCGAAAACCTTTGGTGGACAACCCACCCTAGGGAGGCTAGACGTTTCTCGTAACCCTAGCTGATCGCCGCGAATGTCTTAAACCCAACGATGACGATGGAGTAGAAGCCAGGTGTACAGACTGGTGTCCAAGTGGAATGGACGAAGACCAGAAGATGGTGGTGATTAGAAGCCAGTATGTACAGACTGGTGTCCATGTGGGATGGACGAAGACCAGAAGATGGTGGTGATTAGAAGCCAGTATGTACAGACTGGTGTCCATGTGGGATGGACGAAGACCAAAAGATGGTGGTGATTAGAAGCCAGTATGTACAGACTGGTGTCCATGTGGGATGGACGAAGACCAAAAGATGGTGGTGATTAGAAGCCAGTATGTACAGACTGGTGTCCAAGTGGAATGGACGAAGACGAGAAGATGGTGGTGTGAGAACTCAAGTAAAGGAGCCATTTCCGTGACTGTGAAAGCAGTTCGGAAATGGCGAACACGTTTGCTCCGATTTGGAAACTGCGAACGCGGTCACGTGGGTGTAACAAAAGACACACACACACACAGACACACACACAGACACACACACACGTCGAAATTAGAACCTCTCCGTGACATACGTCACTCGGAGAGGTAAAAAGTCAAGGTTTTTACACAATACCTGACGAGCATTTAACTTTTGGGCTTCCGTGGCGCAATGGTTAGCGCGTTCGGCTGTTAACCAATAGGTTGGTGGTTCGAGCCCATTCGGGAGCGGTGTTGTGAGGTCTCAGATGTGACGTAAAAAGTCATGGTTTTTGCACAATACCTGACGGGCATTTAGCTTTTGGGCTTCCGTGGCGCAATGGTTAGCGCGTTCGGCTGTTAACCAATAGCTTGGTGGTTCGAGCCCATCCGGGAGCGGTGTTGTGAGGTCTCAGATGTGACGTAAAAAGTCAAGGTTTTTACACAATACCTGACGGGCATTTAACTTTTGGGCTTCCGTGGCGCAATGGTTAGCGCGTTCGGCTGTTAACCAATAGGTTGGTGGTTCGAGCCCATCCGGGAGCGGTGTTGTGAGGTCTCAGATGTGACGTAAAAAGTCATGGTTTTTGCACAATACCTGACGGGCATTTAGCTTTTGGGCTTCCGTGGCGCAATGGTTAGCGCGTTCGGCTGTTAACCAATAGGTTGGTGGTTCGAGCCCATCCGGGAGCGGTGTTGTGAGGTCTTAGATGTGACGTAAAAAGTCAAGGTTTTTACACAATACCTGACGGGCATTTAGCTTTTGGGCTTCCGTGGCGCAATGGTTAGCGCGTTCGGCTGTTAACCAATAGGTTGGTGGTTCGAGCCCACCCGGGAGCGGTGTTGTGGGATCTCAAATGTAACGTAGAAAGCCAAAGTTTTTCCACAATACCTGACGACCATTTATTTTTTGGGCTTCCTTGGCGCAATCGTTAGCGCGTTCGGCTGTTAACCGAAAGGTTGGTGGTTCGAGCCCAACCGAGAGAGGTGTTGTAGGGTCTCAGATGTAACGTAATAAGTCATAACTTATCCACAATACCTGACAACCATTTAATTTCTGAGCTTCCGTGGCTGAATGGTTAGCGCGTTCGGCTCTTAGCCAATAGGTTGGTGGTTCGAGCCCATCCGGGAGCGGTGTTGTGAGGTCTCAGATGTGACGTAAAAAGCCAAGGTTTTTACACAATACCTGACGAGCATTAAATTTTTGGGCTTCCGTGGCGCAATGGTTAGCGCGTTCGGCTGTTAACCAATAGGTTGGTGGTTCGAGCCCATCCGGGAGCGGTGTTGTGAGGTCTCAGATGTAACGTAAAAAGTCAAGGTTTTTCCACAATACCTGACGACCATTTAATTTATGGGCTTCCGTGGCGCAATGGTTAGCACGTTCAGCTGCTATTCAGAAGACTGGTTGTTTGAGCCCTCCCTGGAGCGGTGTTGTGACGTCTCAGACGTAGCGTGAAAAGTCAAAACTTTTCCACAATACCTGACAACCTTTTAATTTCTTGGCTTCCGTGGCGCAATGGTTAGCGCGTTCGGCTGTTAACCAATAGGTTGGTGGTTCGAGCCCACCCGGGAGCGGTGTTGTGTGATCTCAAATGTAACGTAGAAAGCCAAAGTTTTTCCACAATACCTGACGACCATTTACTTTTTGGGCTTCCGTGGCGCAATGGTTAGCACGTTCGGCTGTTAACGAATAGGTTGGTGGTTCGAGCCCATCCAGGAGCGGTGTTGTGGGATCTCAAATGTAACGTAGAAAGCCAAAGTTTTTGCACAATAAATGACGACCATTTAATTTTTGGGCTTCCGTGGCGCAATAGTTAGCGCGTTCGGCTGTTAACCAATAGGTTGGTGGTTCGAGCCCATCCGGGAGCGGTGTTGTGAGGTCTCAGATGTGACGTAAAAAGTCAAGGTTTTTACACAATACCTGACGAGCATTTAACTTTTGTGCTTCCGTGGCGCAATGGTTAGCGCGTTCGGCTGTTAACCAATAGGTTGGTGGTTCGAGCCCATCCGGGAGCGGTGTTGTGAGGTCTCAGATGTAACGTAAAAAGTCAAGGTTTTTCCACAATACCTGACGACCATTTAATTTATGGGCTTCCGTGGCGCAATGGTTAGCACGTTCAGCTGCTATTCAGAAGACTGGTTGTTTGAGCCCTCCCTGGAGCGGTGTTGTGACGTCTCAGACGTAGCGTGAAAAGTCAAAACTTTTCCACAATACCTGACAACCTTTTAATTTCTTGGCTTCCGTGGCGCAATGGTTAGCGCGTTCGGCTGTTAACCAATAGGTTGGTGGTTCGAGCCCACCCGGGAGCGGTGTTGTGTGATCTCAAATGTAACGTAGAAAGCCAAAGTTTTTCCACAATACCTGACGACCATTTACTTTTTGGGCTTCCGTGGCGCAATGGTTAGCACGTTCGGCTGTTAACGAATAGGTTGGTGGTTCGAGCCCATCCAGGAGCGGTGTTGTGGGATCTCAAATGTAACGTAGAAAGCCAAAGTTTTTGCACAATAAATGACGACCATTTAATTTTTGGGCTTCCGTGGCGCAATAGTTAGCGCGTTCGGCTGTTAACCAATAGGTTGGTGGTTCGAGCCCATCCGGGAGCGGTGTTGTGAGGTCTCAGATGTGACGTAAAAAGTCAAGGTTTTTACACAATACCTGACGAGCATTTAACTTTTGTGCTTCCGTGGCGCAATGGTTAGCGCGTTCGGCTGTTAACCAATAGGTTGGTGGTTCGAGCCCATCCGGGAGCGGTGTTGTGAGGTCTCAGATGTAACGTAAGAAGTCAAGGTTTTTACACAATACCTGACGAGTATTTAACTTTTGGGCTTCCGTGGCGCAATGGTTAGCGCGTTCGGCTGTTAACCAATAGGTTGGTGGTTCGAGCCCATCCGGGAGCGGTGTTGTGAGGTCTCAGATGTGACGTAAAAGGTCAAGGTTTTTACAAAATACCTGACGAGCATTTAATTTTTGGGATTCCGTGGCGCAATGGTTAGCGCGTTCAGCTGTTAATCGAAAGGTTGGTGGTTCGAGCCCACCCGGGAAAGGTGTTGTGGGGTCTCAAATGTAACGTAGAAAGCCAAAGTTTTTCCACAACACCTGACAACCATTTAATTTCTGAGCTTCCGTGGCTCAATGGTTAGCGCGTTCGGCTGTTAACCAATAGGTTGGTGGTTCGAGCCCATCCGGGAGCGGTGTTGTGAGGTCTCAGATGTGACGTAAAAAGTCAAGGTTTTTACACAATACCTGACGAGCATTTAACTTTTTGGCTTCCGTGGCGCAATGGTTAGCGCGTTCGGCTGTTAACCAATAGGTTGGTGGTTCGAGCCCATCCGGGAGCGGTGTTGTGAGGTCTCAGATGTGACGTAAGAAGTCAAGGTTTTTACACAATACCTGACGAGTATTTAACTTTTGGGCTTCCGTGGCGCAATGGTTAGCGCGTTCGGCTGTTAACCAATAGGTTGGTGGTTCGAGCCCATCCGGGAGCGGTGTTGTGAGGTCTCAGATGTGACGTAAAAAGTCAAGTTTTTTGCACAATACCTGACGAGTATTTAGGTTTTGGGCTTCCGTGGCGCAATGGTTAGCGCGTTCGGCTGTTAAGCAATAGGTTGGTGGTTCGAGCCCATCCGGGAGCGGTGTTGTGAGGTCTCAGATGTGACGTAAAAAGTCAAGGTTTTTACACAATACCTGACGAGCATTTAACTTTTTGGCTTCCGTGGCGCAATGGCTAGCGCGTTCGGCTGTTAACCAATAGGTTGGTGGTTCGAGCCCATCCGGGAGCGGTGTTGTGAGGTCTCAGATGTGACGTAAGAAGTCAAGGTTTTTACACAATACCTGACGAGTATTTAACTTTTGGGCTTCCGTGGCGCAATGGTTAGCTCGTTCGGCTGTTAACCAATAGGTTGGTGGTTCGAGCCCATCCGGGAGCGGTGTTGTGAGGTCTCAGATGTGACGTAAAAAGTCAAGTTTTTTGCACAATACCTGACGAGTATTTAGGTTTTGGGCTTCCGTGGCGCAATGGTTAGCGCGTTCGGCTGTTAAGCAATAGGTTGGTGGTTCGAGCCCATCCGGGAGCGGTGTTGTGAGGTCTCAGATGTGACGTAAAAAGTCAAGGTTTTTACACAATACCTGACGAGCATTTAAATTTTGGGCTTCCTTGGCGCAATGGTTAGCGCGTTCGGCTGTTAACCAATAGGTTGGTGGTTCGAGCCCACCCGGGAGCGGTGTTGTGTGATCTCAAATGTAACGTAGAAAGCCAAAATTTTTCCACAATACCTGACGACCATTTAATTTTTGGGCTTCCGTGGCGCAATGGTTAGCACGTTCGGCTGTTAACCAATAGGTTGGTGGTTCGAGCCCATCCGGGAGCGGTGTTGTGAGGTCTCAGATGTGACGTAAAAAGTCAAGGTTTTTACATAATACCTGACGAGCATTTAACTTTTGGGCTTCCGTGGCGCAATGGTTAGCGCGTTCGGCTGTTAACCAATAGGTTGGTGGTTCGAGCCCATCCGGGAGCGGTGTTGTGAGGTCTCAGATGTGACGTAAAAAGTCAAGGTTTTTACACAATACCTGACGAGCATTTAATTTTTGGGATTCCGTGGCGCAATGGTTAGCGCGTTCAGCTGTTAATCGAAAGGTTGGTGGTTCGAGCCCATCCGGGAGAGGTGTTGTGGGGTCTCAAATGTAACGTAGAAAGCCAAAGTTTTTCCACAACACCTGACAACCATTTAATTTCTGAGCTTCCGTGGCTCAATGGTTAGCGCGTTCGGCTGTTAACCAATAGGTTGGTGGTTCGAGCCCATCAGGGAGCGGTGTTGTGTGATCTCAAATGTAACGTAGAAAGCCAAAGTTTTTCCACAATACCTGACGACCATTTAATTTTTGGGCTTCCGTGGCGCAATGGTTAGCACGTTCGGCTGTTAACGAATAGGTTGGTGGTTCGAGCCCATCCGGGAGCGGTGTTGTGGGATCTCAAATGTAACGTAGAAAGCCAAAGTTTTTGCACAATAAATGACGACCATTTAATTTTTGGGCTTCCGTGGCGCAATGGTTAGCGCGTTCGGCTGTTAACCGACTGAAAGGTTGGTGGTTCGAGCCCATCTGGGAGCGGTGTTGTGAGGTCTCAGATGTAACGTAAAAAGTCAAGGTTTTTCCACAATACCTGACGACCATTTAATTTATGGGCTTCCGTGGCGCAATGGTTAGCACGTTCAGCTGCTATTCAGAAAACTGGTTGTTTGAGCCCTCCCTGGAGCGGTGTTGTGACGTCTCAGACGTAGCGTGAAAAGTCAAAACTTTTCCACAATACCTGACAACCTTTTAATTTCTTGGCTTCCGTGGCGCAATGGTTAGCGCGTTCGGCTGTTAACGAATAGGTTGGTGGTTCGAACTTATCCAGGAGCGGTGTTGTGGGATCTCAAATGTAACGTAGAAAGCCAAAGTTTTTGCACAATAAATGACGACCATTTAATTTTTGGGCTTCCGTGGCGCAATAGTTAGCGCGTTCGGCTGTTAACCAATAGGTTGGTGGTTCGACCCCATCCGGGAGCGGTGTTGTGAGGTCTCAGATGTGACGTAAAAAGTCAAGGTTTTTACACAATACCTGACGAGCATTTAACTTTTGGGCTTCCGTGGCGCAATGGTTAGCGCGTTCGGCTGTTAACCAATAGGTTGGTGGTTCGAGCCCATCCGGGAGCGGTGTTGTGAGGTCTCAGATGTGACGTAAAAAGTCAAGGTTTTTACACAATACCTAACGAGCATTTAACTTTTGGGCTTCCGTGGCGCAATGGTTAGCGCGTTCGGCTGTTAACCAATAGGTTGGTGGTTCGAGCCCATCCGGGAGCGGTGTTGTGAGGTCTCAGATGTGACGTAAAAAGTCAAGGTTTTTACACAATACCTGACGAGCATTTAACTTTTGTGCTTCCGTGGCGCAATGGTTAGCGCGTTCGGCTGTTAACCAATAGGTTGGTGGTTCGAGCCCATCCGGGAGCGGTGTTGTGAGGTCTCATATGTAACGTAAGAAGTCAAGGTTTTTACACAATACCTGACGAGTATTTAACTTTTGGGCTTCCGTGGCGCAATGGTTAGCGCGTTCGGCTGTTAACCAATAGGTTGGTGGTTCGAGCCCATCCGGGAGCGGTGTTGTGAGGTCTCAGATGTGACGAAAAACGTAAAGGTTTTTACACAATACCTGACGAGCATTTAATTTTTGAGATTCCGTGGCGCAATGGTTAGCGCGTTCAGCTGGTAATCGAAAGGTTGGTGGTTCGAGCCCACCCGGGAAAGGTGTTGTGGGGTCTCAAATGTAACGTAGAAAGCCAAAGTTTTTCCACAACACCTGACAACCATTTAATTTCTGAGCTTCCGTGGCTCAATGGTTAGCGCGTTCGGCTGTTAACCAATAGGTTGGTGGTTCGAGCCCATCCGGGAGCGGTGCTGTGAGGTCTCAGATGTGACGTAAAAAGTCAAGGTTTTTACACAATACCTGACGAGCATTTAACTTTTTGGCTTCCGTGGCGCAATGGTTAGCGCGTTCGGCTGTTAACCAATAGGTTGGTGGTTCGAGCCCATCCGGGAGCGGTGTTGTGAGGTCTCAGATGTGACGTAAGAAGTCAAGGTTTTTACACAATACCTGACGAGTATTTAACTTTTGGGCTTCCGTGGCGCAATGGTTAGCGCGTTCGGCTGTTAACCAATAGGTTGGTGGTTCGAGCCCATCCGGGAGCGGTGTTGTGAGGTCTCAGATGTGACGTAAAAAGTCAAGTTTTTTGCACAATACCTGACGAGTATTTAGGTTTTGGGCTTCCGTGGCGCAATGGTTAGCGCGTTCGGCTGTTAAGCAATAGGTTGGTGGTTCGAGCCCATCCGGGAGCGGTGTTGTGAGGTCTCAGATGTGACGTAAAAAGTCAAGGTTTTTACACAATACCTGACGAGCATTTAACTTTTTGGCTTCCGTGGCGCAATGGTTAGCGCGTTCGGCTGTTAACCAATAGGTTGGTGGTTCGAGCCCATCCGGGAGCGGTGTTGTGAGGTCTCAGATGTGACGTAAGAAGTCAAGGTTTTTACACAATACCTGACGAGTATTTAACTTTTGGGCTTCCGTGGCGCAATGGTTAGCTCGTTCGGCTGTTAACCAATAGGTTGGTGGTTCGAGCCCATCCGGGAGCGGTGTTGTGAGGTCTCAGATGTGACGTAAAAAGTCAAGTTTTTTGCACAATACCTGACGAGTATTTAGGTTTTGGGCTTCCGTGGCGCAATGGTTAGCGCGTTCGGCTGTTAAGCAATAGGTTGGTGGTTCGAGCCCATCCGGGAGCGGTGTTGTGAGGTCTCAGATGTGACGTAAAAAGTCAAGGTTTTTACACAATACCTGACGAGCATTTAATTTTTGGGATTCCGTGGCGCAATGGTTAGCGCGTTCAGCTGTTAATCGAAAGGTTGGTGGTTCGAGCCCATCCGGGAGAGGTGTTGTGGGGTCTCAAATGTAACGTAGAAAGCCAAAGTTTTTCCACAACACCTGACAACCATTTAATTTCTGAGCTTCCGTGGCTCAATGGTTAGCGCGTTCGGCTGTTAACCAATAGGTTGGTGGTTCGAGCCCATCCGGGAGCGGTGTTGTGTGATCTCAAATGTAACGTAGAAAGCCAAAGTTTTTCCACAATACCTGACGACCATTTAATTTTTGGGCTTCCGTGGCGCAATGGTTAGCACGTTCGGCTGTTAACGAATAGGTTGGTGGTTCGAGCCCATCCGGGAGCGGTGTTGTGGGATCTCAAATGTAACGTAGAAAGCCAAAGTTTTTGCACAATAAATGACGACCATTTAATTTTTGGGCTTCCGTGGCGCAATGGTTAGCGCGTTCGGCTGTTAACCGACTGAAAGGTTGGTGGTTCGAGCCCATCTGGGAGCGGTGTTGGGAGGTCTCAGATGTAACGTAAAAAGTCAAGGTTTTTCCACAATACCTGACGACCATTTAATTTATGGGCTTCCGTGGCGCAATGGTTAGCACGTTCAGCTGCTATTCAGAAGACTGGTTGTTTGAGCCCTCCCTGGAAAGGTGTTGTGACGTCTCAGACGTAGCGTGAAAAGTCAAAACTTTTCCACAATACCTGACAACCTTTTAATTTCTTGGCTTCCGTGGCGCAATGGTTAGCGCGTTCGGCTGTTAACCAATAGGTTGGTGGTTCGAGCCCACCCGGGAGCGGTGTTGTGTGATCTCAAATGTAACGTAGAAAGCCAAAGTTTTTCCACAATACCTGACGACCATTTATTTTTTGGGCTTCCGTGGCGCAATGGTTAGCACGTTCGGCTGTTAACGAATAGGTTGGTGGTTCGAGCCCATCCAGGAGCGGTGTTGTGGGATCTCAAATGTAACGTAGAAAGCCAAAGTTTTTGCACAATAAATGACGACCATTTAATTTTTGGGCTTCCGTGGCGCAATAGTTAGCGCGTTCGGCTGTTAACCAATAGGTTGGTGGTTCGACCCCATCCGGGAGCGGTGTTGTGAGGTCTCAGATGTGACGTAAAAAGTCAAGGTTTTTACACAATACCTGACGAGCATTTAACTTTTGGGCTTCCGTGGCGCAATGGTTAGCGCGTTCGGCTGTTAACCAATAGGTTGGTGGTTCGAGCCCATCCGGGAGCGGTGTTGTGAGGTCTCAGATGTGACGTAAAAAGTCAAGGTTTTTACACAATACCTAACGAGCATTTAACTTTTGGGCTTCCGTGGCGCAATGGTTAGCGCGTTCGGCTGTTAACCAATAGGTTGGTGGTTCGAGCCCATCCGGGAGCGGTGTTGTGAGGTCTCAGATGTGACGTAAAAAGTCAAGGTTTTTACACAATACCTGACGAGCATTTAACTTTTGTGCTTCCGTGGCGCAATGGTTAGCGCGTTCGGCTGTTAACCAATAGGTTGGTGGTTCGAGCCCATCCGGGAGCGGTGTTGTGAGGTCTCAGATGTAACGTAAGAAGTCAAGGTTTTTACACAATACCTGACGAGTATTTAACTTTTGGGCTTCCGTGGCGCAATGGTTAGCGCGTTCGGCTGTTAACCAATAGGTTGGTGGTTCGAGCCCATCCGGGAGCGGTGTTGTGAGGTCTCAGATGTGACGAAAAAGGTAAAGGTTTTTACACAATACCTGACGAGCATTTAATTTTTGAGATTCCGTGGCGCAATGGTTAGCGCGTTCAGCTGGTAATCGAAAGGTTGGTGGTTCGAGCCCACCCGGGAAAGGTGTTGTGGGGTCTCAAATGTAACGTAGAAAGCCAAAGTTTTTCCACAACACCTGACAACCATTTAATTTCTGAGCTTCCGTGGCTCAATGGTTAGCGCGTTCGGCTGTTAACCAATAGGTTGGTGGTTCGAGCCCATCCGGGAGCGGTGTTGTGAGGTCTCAGATGTGACGTAAAAAGTCAAGGTTTTTACACAATACCTGACGAGCATTTAACTTTTTGGCTTCCGTGGCGCAATGGTTAGCGCGTTCGGCTGTTAACCAATAGGTTGGTGGTTCGAGCCCATCCGGGAGCGGTGTTGTGAGGTCTCAGATGTGACGTAAGAAGTCAAGGTTTTTACACAATACCTGACGAGTATTTAACTTTTGGGCTTCCGTGGCGCAATGGTTAGCGCGTTCGGCTGTTAACCAATAGGTTGGTGGTTCGAGCCCATCCGGGAGCGGTGTTGTGAGGTCTCAGATGTGACGTAAAAAGTCAAGTTTTTTGCACAATACCTGACGAGTATTTAGGTTTTGGGCTTCCGTGGCGCAATGGTTAGCGCGTTCGGCTGTTAAGCAATAGGTTGGTGGTTCGAGCCCATCCGGGAGCGGTGTTGTGAGGTCTCAGATGTGACGTAAAAAGTCAAGGTTTTTACACAATACCTGACGAGCATTTAAATTTTGGGCTTCCTTGGCGCAATGGTTAGCGCGTTCGGCTGTTAACCAATAGGTTGGTGGTTCGAGCCCACCCGGGAGCGGTCTTGTGTGATCTCAAATGTAACGTAGAAAGCCAAAATTTTTCCACAATACCTGACGACCATTTAATTTTTGGGCTTCCGTGGCGCAATGGTTAGCACGTTCGGCTGTTAACCAATAGGTTGGTGGTTCGAGCCCATCCGGGAGCGGTGTTGTGAGGTCTCAGATGTGACGTAAAAAGTCAAGGTTTTTACATAATACCTGACGAGCATTTAACTTTTGGGCTTCCGTGGCGCAATGGTTAGCGCGTTCGGCTGTTAACCAATAGGTTGGTGGTTCGAGCCCATCCGGGAGCGGTGTTGTGAGGTCTCAGATGTGACGTAAAAAGTCAAGGTTTTTACACAATACCTGACGAGCATTTAATTTTTGGGATTCCGTGGCGCAATGGTTAGCGCGTTCAGCTGTTAATCGAAAGGTTGGTGGTTCGAGCCCATCCGGGAGAGGTGTTGTGGGGTCTCAAATGTAACGTAGAAAGCCAAAGGTTTTCCACAACACCTGACAACCATTTAATTTCTGAGCTTCCGTGGCTCAATGGTTAGCGCGTTCGGCTGTTAACCAATAGGTTGGTGGTTCGAGCCCATCCGGGAGCGGTGTTGTGAGGTCTCAGATGTGACGTAAAAAGTCAAGGTTTTGACACAATACCTGACGAGCATTTAACTTTTGGGCTTCCGTGGCGCAATGGGTAGCGCGTTCGGCTGTTAACCAATAGGTTGGTGGTTCGAGCCCATCCGGGAGCGGTGTTGTGAGGTCTCAGATGTGACGTAAGTAGTCAAGGCTTTTACATAATACCTGACGAGTTATAACATTTGGGCTTCCGTGGCGCAATGGTTAGCGCGTTCGGCTGTTAACCAATAGGTTGGTGGTTCGAGCCCATCCGGGAGCGGTGTTGTGAGGTCTCAGATGTGACGTAAAAAGTCAAGTTTTTTGCACAATACCTGACGAGCATTTAGGTTTTGGGCTTCCGTGGCGCAATGGTTAGCGCGTTCGGCTGTTAAGCAATAGGTTGGTGGTTCGAGCCCATCCGGGAAAGGTGTTGTGGGGTCTCAAATGTAACGTACAAAGCCAAAGTTTTTCCACAATACCTGACAACCATTTAATTTCTGAGCTTCCGTGGATCAATGGTTAGCGCGTTCGGCTGTTAACCAATAGGTTGGTGGTTCGAGCCCATCCGGGAGCGGTGTTGTGTGATCTCAAATGTAGCGTAGAAAGCCAAAGTTTTTCCACAATACCTGACGACCATTTAATTTTTGGGCTTCCGTGGCGCAATGGTTAGCGCGTTCGGCTGTTAACCAATAGGTTGGTGGTTCGAGCCCATCCGGGAGCGGTGTTGTGAGGTCTCAGATGTGACGTAAAAAGTCAAGGTTTTTACACAATACCTGACGAGCATTTAATTTTTGGGATTCCGTGGCGCAATGGTTAGCGCGTTCGGCTGTTAACCAATAGGTTGGTGGTTCGAGCCCATCCGGGAGCGGTGTTGTGTGATCTCAAATGTAACGTAGAAAGCCAAAGTTTTTCCACAATACCTGACGACCATTTAATTTTTGGGCTTCCGTGGCGCAATGGTTAGCACGTTCGGCTTTTAACCAATAGATTGGTGGTTCGAGCCCATCCGGGAGCGGTGTTGTGAGGTCTCAGATGTGACGTAAAAAGTCAAGGTTTTCCACAATACCTGACAACCATTTAATTTCTGAGCTTCCGTGGCTCAATGGTTAGCGCGTTCGGCTGTTAACCAATAGGTTGGTGGTTCGACCCCATCCGGGAGCGGTGTTGTGTGATCTCAAATGTAACGTAGAAAGCCAAAGTTTTTCCACAATACCTGACGACCATTTAATTTTTGGGCTTCCGTGGCGCAATGGTTAGCACGTTCGGCTTTTAACCAATAGATTGGTGGTTCGAGCCCATCCGGGAGCGGTGTTGTGAGGTCTCAGATGTGACGTAAAAAGTCAAGGTTTTCCACAATACCTGACAACCATTTAATTTCTGAGCTTCCGTGGCTCAATGGTTAGCGCGTTCGGCTGTTAACCAATAGGTTGGTGGTTCGACCCCATCCGGGAGCGGTGTTGTGAGGTCTCAGATGTGACGTAAAAAGTCAAGGTTTTTACATAATACCTGACGAGCATTTAACCTTTGGGCTTCCGTGGCGCAATGGTTAGCGCGTTCGGCTGTTAACCAATAGGTTGGTGGTTCGAGCCCATCCGGGAGCGGTGTTGTGAGGTCTCAGATGTGACGTAAAAAGTCAAGGTTTTTACACAATACCTAACGAGCATTTAACTTTTGGGCTTCCGTGGCGCAATGGTTAGTGCGTTCGGCTGTTAACCAATAGGTTGGTGGTTCGAGCCCATCCGGGAGCGGTGCTGTGAGGTCTCAGATGTGACGTAAAAGTCAAGGTTTTTACACAATACCTGACGAGCATTTAATTTTTGGGATTCCGTGGCGCAATGGTTAGCGCGTTCAGCTGCTAATCGAAAGGTTGGTGGTTCGAGCCCACCCGGGAGAGGTGTTGTGGGGTCTCAAATGTAACGTAGAAAGCCAAAGTTTTTACACAACACCTGACAACCATTAAATTTCTGAGCTTCCGTGGCTCAATGGTTAGCGCGTTCGGCTGTTAACCAATAGGTTGGTGGTTCGAGCCCATCCGGGAGCGGTGTTGTGAGGTCTCAGATGTGACGTAAAAGTCAAGGTTTTTACACAATACCTGACGAGCATTTAATTTTTGGGATTCCGTGGCGCAATGGTTAGCGCGTTCAGCTGCTAATCGAAAGGTTGGTGGTTCGAGCCCATCCGGGAGAGGTGTTGTGGGGTCTCAAATGTAACGTAGAAAGCCAAAGTTTTTCCACAACACCTGACAACCATTTAATTTCTGAGCTTCCGTGGCTCAATGGTTAGCGCGTTCGGCTGTTAACCAATAGGTTGGTGGTTCGAGCCCATCCGGGAGCGGTGTTGTGAGGTCTCAGATGTGACGTAAAAAGTCAAGGTTTTGACACAATACCTGACGAGCATTTAACTTTTGGGCTTCCGTGGCGCAATGGGTAGCGCGTTCGGCTGTTAACCAATAGGTTGGTGGTTCGAGCCCATCCGGGAGCGGTGTTGTGAGGTCTCAGATGTGACGTAAGTAGTCAAGGTTTTTACATAATACCTGACGAGTTATAACTTTTGGGCTTCCGTGGCGCAATGGTTAGCGCGTTCGGCTGTTAACCAATAGGTTGGTGGTTCGAGCCCATCCGGGAGCGGTGTTGTGAGGTCTCAGATGTGACGTAAAAAGTCAAGTTTTTTGCACAATACCTGACGAGCATTTAGGTTTTGGGCTTCCGTGGCGCAATGGTTAGCGCGTTCGGCTGTTAAGCAATAGGTTGGTGGTTCGAGCCCATCCGGGAAAGGTGTTGTGGGGTCTCAAATGTAACGTACAAAGCCAAAGTTTTTCCACAATACCTGACAACCATTTAATTTCTGAGCTTCCGTGGATCAATGGTTAGCGCGTTCGGCTGTTAACCAATAGGTTGGTGGTTCGAGCCCATCCGGGAGCGGTGTTGTGTGATCTCAAATGTAACGTAGAAAGCCAAAGTTTTTCCACAATACCTGACGACCATTTAATTTTTGGGCTTCCGTGGCGCAATGGTTAGCGCGTTCGGCTGTTAACCAATAGGTTGGTGGTTCGAGCCCATCCGGGAGCGGTGTTGTGAGGTCTCAGATGTGACGTAAAAAGTCAAGGTTTTTACACAATACCTGACGAGCATTTAATTTTTGGGATTCCGTGGCGCAATGGTTAGCGCGTTCGGCTGTTAACCAATAGGTTGGTGGTTCGAGCCCATCCGGGAGCGGTGTTGTGTGATCTCAAATGTAACGTAGAAAGCCAAAGTTTTTCCACAATACCTGACGACCATTTAATTTTTGGGCTTCCGTGGCGCAATGGTTAGCACGTTCGGCTTTTAACCAATAGATTGGTGGTTCGAGCCCATCCGGGAGCGGTGTTGTGAGGTCTCAGATGTGACGTAAAAAGTCAAGGTTTTCCACAATACCTGACAACCATTTAATTTCTGAGCTTCCGTGGCTCAATGGTTAGCGCGTTCGGCTGTTAACCAATAGGTTGGTGGTTCGACCCCATCCGGGAGCGGTGTTGTGTGATCTCAAATGTAACGTAGAAAGCCAAAGTTTTTCCACAATACCTGACGACCATTTAATTTTTGGGCTTCCGTGGCGCAATGGTTAGCACGTTCGGCTTTTAACCAATAGATTGGTGGTTCGAGCCCATCCGGGAGCGGTGTTGTGAGGTCTCAGATGTGACGTAAAAAGTCAAGGTTTTCCACAATACCTGACAACCATTTAATTTCTGAGCTTCCGTGGCTCAATGGTTAGCGCGTTCGGCTGTTAACCAATAGGTTGGTGGTTCGACCCCATCCGGGAGCGGTGTTGTGAGGTCTCAGATGTGACGTAAAAAGTCAAGGTTTTTACATAATACCTGACGAGCATTTAACCTTTGGGCTTCCGTGGCGCAATGGTTAGCGCGTTCGGCTGTTAACCAATAGGTTGGTGGTTCGAGCCCATCCGGGAGCGGTGTTGTGAGGTCTCAGATGTGACGTAAAAAGTCAAGGTTTTTACACAATACCTAACGAGCATTTAACTTTTGGGCTTCCGTGGCGCAATGGTTAGTGCGTTCGGCTGTTAACCAATAGGTTGGTGGTTCGAGCCCATCCGGGAGCGGTGTTGTGAGGTCTCAGATGTGACGTAAAAGTCAAGGTTTTTACACAATACCTGACGAGCATTTAATTTTTGGGATTCCGTGGCGCAATGGTTAGCGCGTTCAGCTGCTAATCGAAAGGTTGGTGGTTCGAGCCCACCCGGGAGAGGTGTTGTGGGGTCTCAAATGTAACGTAGAAAGCCAAAGTTTTTACACAACACCTGACAACCATTAAATTTCTGAGCTTCCGTGGCTCAATGGTTAGCGCGTTCGGCTGTTAACCAATAGGTTGGTGGTTCGAGCCCATCCGGGAGCGGTGTTGTGAGGTCTCAGATGTAACGTAGAAAGCCAATGTTTTTACACAATACCTGACGACCATTTAATTTTTGGGCTTCCGTGGCGCAATGGTTAGCACGTTCGGCTGTTAACCAATAGGTTGGTGGTTCGAGCTCATCCGGGAGCGGTGTTGTGAGGTCTCAGATGTGACGTAAAAAGTCAAGGTTTTCCACAATACCTGACAACCATTTAATTTCTGAGCTTCCGTGGCTCAATGGTTAGCGCGTTCGGCTGTTAACCAAAAGGTTGGTGGTTCGAGCCCACCCGGGAGCGGTGTTGTGGGATCTGAAATGTAACGTAGAAAGCCAAAGTTTTTGCACAATAAATGACGACCATTTAATTTTTGGGCTTCCGTGGCGCAATGGTTAGCGCGTTCGGCTGTTAACCCATAGGGTGGTGGTTCGACCCCATCCGGGAGCGGTGTTGTGAGGTCTCAGATGTGACGTAAAAAATCAAGGTTTTTACATAATACCTGACGAGCGTTTAACTTTTGGGCTTCCGTGGCGCAATGGTTAGCGCGTTCGGCTGTTAACCAATAGGTTGGTGGTTCGAGCCCATCCGGGAGCGGTGTTGTGAGGTCTCAGATGTGACGTAAAAAGTCAAGGTTTTTACACAATACCTGACGAGCATTTAACTTTTGGGCTTCCGTGGCGCAATGGTTAGCGCGTTCGGCTGTTAACCAATAGGTTGGTGGTTCGAGCCCATCCGGGCGCGGTGTTGTGGGATCTCAAATGTAACGTAGAAAGCCAAAGTTTTTGCACAATAAATGACGACCATTTAATTTTTGGGCTTCCGTGGCGCAATGGTTAGCGCGTTCGGCTGTTAACCAGTAGGTTGGTGGTTCGACCCCATCCGGGAGCGGTGTTGTGAGGTCTCAGATGGACGTAAAAAGTCAAGGTTTTTACACAATACCTGACGAGCATTTAACTTTTGGGCTTCCGTGGCGCAATGGTTAGCGCGTTCGGCTGTTAACCAATAGGTTGGTGGTTCGAGCCCATCCGGGAGCGGTGTTGTGAGGTCTCAGATGTGACGTAACAAGTTGGGAAAACCAAAATATTACCTCTCCGAGTCAAGAGAAGGACTACCTTAAAACTTATTTACCCAGTTATGGAAATGTTTCTTTTTTTTATGAACAAATACTGAAGTTAAAATTTATGAAATATTAAAGCAGTATACAAAGCATAGAAAATATACTGTAAATCAGACGACATTTTACATCCAATAAGGATATACTTGTACACATTAAAATCATCCGATGGGGGAAAAACGGGAAATGAAGAGATAAAACTTTGGAGGGATATTACCTTTACGTGTTTGTAAAGGCCCAATTTGCTACTCCTCAACTGTATACCCTCTATGTTCAAAGCCATATTCACAACAGGGTTGCCATGTAAACACTATCCTCTCCTTTCACCTCAACAATTTTCTTAGTTTGTCAACATGACGATTAAAGTTACATAACACCAAAGCTAATTTGTGGCTACACACACTGAAAGTAAACGTGCACCATTAAAATCATGATAACACAAAGCTATAATCCGATTACGATCAGACCTTTCACTGATCTGGGCTGCGTTCAGCAGAGCTCACCAAAAAAGACAGCGGATTTTGGAAAACGTTTACCGGTGAGATCTGTCGTCATAGCTTTTCTCCGGTCATCGGTGTTTTAAAAATGAAGCTAGCGCAATAAAGCGTGCACGGTACAAAGGCTTAACAAAAATTGTATGATAACATATTTATGGAGATAGATAAGAACAACTTTTATAATTAAACATAGAAACTAACATATCTCTTAAAATTCTCGCGTGATCAACTGGTTTCACGTCAAATAAATAGCTATAGTCCCATCAGAACATAGAGACTAGAAACCCCAAGGAGTGGCAGGTCCCCCGCTCTACAAGCGCAAATAATATGTTGCTCATAAATTGGTACATGAGAGCTTCCGGCCCGTTTAATTTTGCTTAGCGGAAGTCGCCGTGTACCCATTGCGTGTACCATGAAAAAGGGCAACAAGTTGAGGCATTCCTGCCACTCCTTGGGGTTTCTAGTCTCTATGATCAGAATCAGCAAGAGCTATTTGTATTAATTCCTCCATGTTTTTTTCGCCAAGCTGAGAACTACGCGTTTTACGTCACGTTATCCAAAAACCTGACTATTTTCATTGGTGACCGCGCTGGCTCAACGCTGAGCACCGTGCCGTCAAAATTCATAACCAAAATCCCGTTCTGTAGGACACTGCTAACAGCGCTGAGCTCTGCTCAACGCGGCCCAGACTTCCACCATGATTATAAAATCTTAGCCTGATTATTTAAAAGTGTAATTAACTTTCGGCTCACTCTGAACCGTTAATGTCTCTGCATTACAGAAACGAAAACCTAGCGTTTACTTTATGGTTCACTAGGCCTATTGACAGATGAAAGTTCATTTGACCAATATAGTGGCGTTCTTCTTGAAATCACTTTAGAAAGGATTATGCTATAAACAGATGTAGTATAGCTTAAGTAATATATAAACATCGATTTCAAATAATAATATTAAAAAAAGTTCTTGGGATATCAAAATGAAACAGAGCTTTATAGCTACAAAACCACTAAAGGCATCGAAATTACGAAAAATATTTCCATATATTAATTATACATTATGAGAAAACCAAATATTAAGGTTTTGTAGGATTTCTTTCCACAAAACAAAGCGAACTGCTAACGCGATGCACTAACGGACGGACATACACAGACTTAAACATAGACTGCTTTTTAACTCTTTCCGTTTTAATTTTGAGTTGAGAAACAAGATTATCTTAAATATTAAAATAAATATAATTAATATTAAATATTTTCTTCGTTAGTTGTTCGCCTTATTGAGCGTTACATCGCGTTGATAAAGAACAATTAGACATTCTTGAGAGACTTGACTAATATTGGCGTTTGAAATGAAGCATACGCCGGTTGCATTACCTTACTCAAATAGGTAGTATATAAGGGTGTCGAACTACAACTAAAAGCAAGAACAACCGCAATTGCGAAAACCTTTGGTGGACAACCCACCCTAGGGAGGCTAGACGTTTCTCGTAACCCTAGCTGGTCGCCGCGAATGTCTTAAACCCAACGATGACGATGGAGTAGAAGTCAGGTGTACAGACTGGTGTCCAAGTGGAATGGACGAAGACCAGAAGATGGTGGTGATTAGAAGCCAGTATGTACAGACTGGTGTCCATGTGGGATGGACGAAGACCAGAAGATGGTGGTGATTAGAAGCCAGTATGTACAGATTGTGTCCATGTGGGATGGACGAAGACCAAAAGATGGTGGTGATTAGAAGCCAGTATGTACAGACTGGTGTCCATGTGGGATGGACGAAGACCAAAAGATGGTGGTGATTAGAAGCCAGTATGTACAGACTGGTGTCCAAGTGGAATGGACGAAGACGAGAAGATGGTGGTGTGAGAACTCAAGTAAAGGAGCCATTTCCGTGACTGTGAAAGCAGTTCGGAAATGGCGATCACGTTTGCTCCGATTTGGAAACTGCGAACGCGGTCACGTGGGTGTAACAACAGACACACACACACACAGACACACACACACGTCGAAATTAGAACCTCTCCGTGACATACGTCACTCGGAGAGGTAAAAAGTCAAGGTTTTTACACAATACCTGACGAGCATTTAACTTTTGGGCTTCCGTGGCGCAATGGTTAGCGCGTTCGGCTGTTAACCAATAGGTTGGTGGTTCGAGCCCATCCGGGAGCGGTGTTGTGAGGTCTCAGATGTGACGTAAAAAGTCATGGTTTTTGAACAATACCTGACGGGCATTTAGCTTTTGGGCTTCCGTGGCGCAATGGTTAGCGCGTTCGGCTGTTAACCAATAGGTTGGTGGTTCGAGCCCATCCGGGAGCGGTGTTGTGAGGTCTCAGATGTGACGTAAAAAGTCAAGGTTTTTACACAATACCTGACGGGCATTTAGCTTTTGGGCTTCCGTGGCGCAATGGTTAGCGCGTTCGGCTGTTAACCAATAGGTTGGTGGTTCGAGCCCACCCGGGAGCGGTGTTGTGGGATCTCAAATGTAACGTAGAAAGCCAAAGTTTTTCCACAATACCTGACGACCATTTATTTTTTGGGCTTCCTTGGCGCAATGGTTAGCGCGTTCGGCTGTTAACCGAAAGGTTGGTGGTTCGAGCCCAACCGAGAGAGGTGCTGTAGGGTCTCAGATGTAACGTAATAAGTCATAACTTATCCACAATACCTGACAACCATTTAATTTCTGAGCTTCCGTGGCTGAATGGTTAGCGCGTTCGGCTCTTAGCCAATAGGTTGGTGGTTCGAGCCCATCCGGGAGCGGTGTTGTGAGGTCTCAGATGTGACGTAAAAAGCCAAGGTTTTTACACAATACCTGACGAGCATTTAATTTTTGGGCTTCCGTGGCGCAATGGTTAGCGCGTTCGGCTTTTAGCCAATAGGTTGGTGGTTCGAGCCCATCCGGGAGCGGTGTTGTGAGGTCTCAGATGTGAGGCAAAAAGTCAAGGTTTTTACACAATACCTGACGAGCATTTAATTTTTGGGCTTCCGTGGCTCAATGGTTAGCGCGTTCGGCTGTTAACCTAAAGGTTGGTGGTTCGAGCCCATCCTGGAGCGGTGTTGTGACGTCTCAGATGTAACGTAATATGTCAGAGTTTTTCCACAATACCTGACGAACATTTAATTTTTGGCTTCCTTGGCGCAATTATTAGCGCGTTCAACTGTTAATCGAAAGGCTGGTGGTTCAAGCGCACCCGGAAGAGGTGTTGTGGGGTCTCAGATGTAGCGTAAAAAGTCAAAACTTATCCACAATACGTGACAACCATTTAATTTCTGAGCTTCCGTGGCTCAATGGTTAGCGCGTTCGGCTGTTAACCAATAGGTTGGTGGTTCGAGCCCACCCGGGAGCGGTGGTGTGGGATCTCAAATGTAACGTAGAAAGACAAAGTTTTGCAACAATACCTGACGACCATTAAATTTTTGGGCTTCCTTGGCGCAATGGTTAGCGCGTTCGGCTGTTAACCGAAAGGTTGGTGGTTCGAGCCCAACCGGAAGAGGTGTTGTAGGGTCTCAGATGTAACGTAAAAAGTCATAACTTATACACAATACCTGACAACCATTTAATTTCTGAGCTTCCGTGGCTCAAAGGTTAGCGCGTTCGGCTGTTAACCAATAGGTGTGTGGCTCGAGCCCATCCGGGAGCGGTGTTGTGACGTCTCAGATGTGACGTAAAAAGTCAAGGTTTTTTCCACAACACCTGACGACCATTTAATTTTTGGGCTTCCGTGGCGCAATGGTTAGCGCGTTCGGCTGTTAACCAATAGGTTGGTGGTTCGAGCCCATCCGGGAGTGGTGTTGTGAGGTCTCAGATGTGACGCAAAAAGTCAAGGTTTTTACACAATACCTGACGAGCATTTAATTTTTGGGGTTCCGTGGCGCAATGGTTAGCGCGTTCAGCTGTTAATCGAAAGGATGGTGGTTCGAGCCCACCCGGGAGAGGTGTTGTGGGGTCTCAGATGTAGCGTAAAAAGTCAAAACTTTTCCACAATACCTGACGACCATTTAATTTTTGGGCTTCTGTGGCGCAATGTTTAGCGCGTTCGGCTGTTAAACAATAGGTTAGTGGTTCGAGCCCATCCGGGAACGGTGTTGTGAGGTCTCAGATGTGACGTAAAAAGTCAAGGTTTTTACACAATACCTGACGAGCATTTAATTTTTGGGCTTCCGTGGCGCAATGGTTAGCGCGTTCAGCTGTTAACCAATAGGTTGGTGGTTCGAGCCCATCCGGGAGCGGTGTTGTGAGGTCTCAGATGTGACGTAAAAAGTCATGGTTTTTGAACAATACCTGACGGGCATTTAGCTTTTGGGCTTCCGTGGCGCAATGGTTAGCGCGTTCGGCTGTTAACCAATAGGTTGGTGGTTCGAGCCCATCCGGGAGCGGTGTTGTGAGGTCTCAGATGTGACGTAAAAAGTCAAGGTTTTTACACAATACCTGACGGGCATTTAGCTTTTGGGCTTCCGTGGCGCAATGGTTAGCGCGTTCGGCTGTTAACCAATAGGTTGGTGGTTCGAGCCCACCCGGGAGCGGTGTTGTGGGATCTCAAATGTAACGTAGAAAGCCAAAGTTTTTCCACAATACCTGACGACCATTTATTTTTTGGGCTTCCTTGGCGCAATGGTTAGCGCGTTCGGCTGTTAACCGAAAGGTTGGTGGTTCGAGCCCAACCGAGAGAGGTGCTGTAGGGTCTCAGATGTAACGTAATAAGTCATAACTTATCCACAATACCTGACAACCATTTAATTTCTGAGCTTCCGTGGCTGAATGGTTAGCGCGTTCGGCTCTTAGCCAATAGGTTGGTGGTTCGAGCCCATCCGGGAGCGGTGTTGTGAGGTCTCAGATGTGACGTAAAAAGCCAAGGTTTTTACACAATACCTGACGAGCATTTAATTTTTGGGCTTCCGTGGCGCAATGGTTAGCGCGTTCGGCTTTTAGCCAATAGGTTGGTGGTTCGAGCCCATCCGGGAGCGGTGTTGTGAGGTCTCAGATGTGAGGCAAAAAGTCAAGGTTTTTACACAATACCTGACGAGCATTTAATTTTTGGGCTTCCGTGGCTCAATGGTTAGCGCGTTCGGCTGTTAACCTAAAGGTTGGTGGTTCGAGCCCATCCTGGAGCGGTGTTGTGACGTCTCAGATGTAACGTAATATGTCAGAGTTTTTCCACAATACCTGACGAACATTTAATTTTTGGCTTCCTTGGCGCAATTATTAGCGCGTTCAACTGTTAATCGAAAGGCTGGTGGTTCAAGCGCACCCGGAAGAGGTGTTGTGGGGTCTCAGATGTAGCGTAAAAAGTCAAAACTTATCCACAATACGTGACAACCATTTAATTTCTGAGCTTCCGTGGCTCAATGGTTAGCGCGTTCGGCTGTTAACCAATAGGTTGGTGGTTCGAGCCCACCCGGGAGCGGTGGTGTGGGATCTCAAATGTAACGTAGAAAGACAAAGTTTTGCAACAATACCTGACGACCATTAAATTTTTGGGCTTCCTTGGCACAATGGTTAGCGCGTTCGGCTGTTAACCGAAAGGTTGGTGGTTCGAGCCCAACCGGAAGAGGTGTTGTAGGGTCTCAGATGTAACGTAAAAAGTCATAACTTATACACAATACCTGACAACCATTTAATTTCTGAGCTTCCGTGGCTCAAAGGTTAGCGCGTTCGGCTGTTAACCAATAGGTGTGTGGCTCGAGCCCATCCGGGAGCGGTGTTGTGACGTCTCAGATGTGACGTAAAAAGTCAAGGTTTTTTCCACAACACCTGACGACCATTTAATTTTTGGGCTTCCGTGGCGCAATGGTTAGCGCGTTCGGCTGTTAACCAATAGGTTGGTGGTTCGAGCCCATCCGGGAGTGGTGTTGTGAGGTCTCAGATGTGACGCAAAAAGTCAAGGTTTTTACACAATACCTGACGAGCATTTAATTTTTGGGGTTCCGTGGCGCAATGGTTAGCGCGTTCAGCTGTTAATCGAAAGGATGGTGGTTCGAGCCCACCCGGGAGAGGTGTTGTGGGGTCTCAGATGTAGCGTAAAAAGTCAAAACTTTTCCACAATACCTGACGACCATTTAATTTTTGGGCTTCTGTGGCGCAATGTTTAGCGCGTTCGGCTGTTAAACAATAGGTTAGTGGTTCGAGCCCATCCGGGAACGGTGTTGTGAGGTCTCAGATGTGACGTAAAAAGTCAAGGTTTTTACACAATACCTGACGAGCATTTAATTTTTGGGCTTCCGTGGCGCAATGGTTAGCGCGTTCAGCTGTTATTCGAAAGGTTGGTGGTTCGAGCCCACCCGGGAGAGGTGTTGTAGGGTCTCAGATTGTTGAATCCGGCGATCCACAACGAGCCTGGTCATTTAGACCTAAATAATGATTGAAATTAATGGTTTTCCCCACTGGGGTTTTCCCAGGACCTTTTTTCCCATAAGCAGAAGTTATGGGTTTTTATGGTCCGAATTTAGTTTAGATACAGTTTAGTTAAGATTATTTAAGGTTTACTTATAATGAATACTTATGTTTGATATGTTTTTTATGTAAAGACCTTTAAGATAACATTTAACTCTAAACCAAAATAAGAACTGTCGTATGGCACGGCCTGTAATTGCTAAGAAATACTGTACAATTGTAAAGGCTATAGTAATGCATTTGAAAGGTTCGACGGATGGTTTTTGTTACTAGGATGTTAAAAGGCCCTCTGGCCCTGTAAAGTCATAAAACTTCGGAGTGACGAATATTGGGGATCGCTTAGTAACAATAATAGGGGGTAAAACTTGAACTTTGTGTTAAAACTAGCAAAAGCAAAGCCTGAGTAGAACGTATTGGACTCTTGATGGAAAAAGAGCGCTTGTTACCATCGGACAATATAGAAAGCAAACCGACTCTGCCGAGAGAGGTTGTAAAAGAAAGATTTAGAACTTTAGATAAACGGACGTGTTTTAAGGAAAATTAATGTAAAGATATGTTAATTTGAGTATGATTTGACAGACAATACAACAATTAAAGAAATTATTGACGATTGCATTTGGAGCTTCTTCGTTTTTGAATAAAGACACACAAATAAGTTAGGGATTTAGATCGGTGTTTCAGTCCGCCAATGTGATATCAGAAGGGTATCACAAACTCTTATGTTGGGATGGAAGTCGCAACATAAAATGGTGCCGAAACCCGGGACTAATTACGTGCTCGGGATTAATTACGCGCCCGGGACTAATTACGTGCTCGAGAAAAATTACGTTAATTGGACAATTTTGTGAACATTGGACTTGGTTCGAGAACTTCGAAAAATTTTGGAAATCTTCAAGTCTCTAGTCAACTCCACGATGGATGCTTTTTGCCGATGCCTGAGAGAAAGGGAACATGAACGTGCCGCAAGAAGTCCAGCGGCGGAGAGCGACAAGGAGCGGGATAAAGGAGTCCCAGCCCAAAGACATCAGAGTCTACAGAAGCCGAAGGAGTGGTGTTTGTCAAGGTTGGATGCAACTATATGCAGTTTGGAAGCAACGAACAACCGTTACACTTCAGGTTGATAAAATTGATTCGCACTTCGCAATGAAGTTGGGTTCGTAGAAAAATTTGTATTAAGTGAAACGAAGGTTTGACACTAGGTTGACGTAAGATAGAAACTTGTGCTCTGGTTGAGCTTGGTTAAAGTTGTGCTCTGGTTGAGCTGAGTTAAAGTTGTGCTCTGGTTGAGCTGAGTTAAAGTTGTGCTCTGGTTGAGCTGAGTTAAAGTTGTGCTCTGGTTGAGCTTGGTTAAAGTTGCGCTCTGGTTGAGCTGAGTTAAAGTTGTGCTCTGGTTGAGCTGAGTTAAAGTTGTGCTCTGGTTGAGCTTGGTTAAAGTTGTCCTCTGGTTGAACTTGGTTAAAGTTGTCCTCTGGTTGAGCTTGGTTAAAGTTGTGCTCTGGTTGAGATTGGTTAAAGGTGTTCTGGTTGAGCTTGGTTTAAGTGCTCTGGTTGAGCTTGGTATAAGGGTTTATTACCAATAGGTCGGTCTTGGCTTGTTGTGAAAGAGAGGTTGTATGATGGCGTGGCCACGGTAAGAAATTAGATGCCCCATAAAGAGCGAAAATAAGTAAATAACCTAGCCGGGTATCCCCTCCCATGCCCCAGCACGGGCATTAGACAAAGTCCATGAAAGGACAAAAAGCTCTTAATTGAGCACGAACCTTTGCCTAAAAGGATAAAAGGGTTAGCCAAGATAAAAGAGTTGCACATGGGCATTATTAAGACCTGATCGGGGCGTACCTAAGAAAAAGGCGACGCTTATTAGTTGGCTATTTCGATACACTTAGTAGCGCATTCACGATACGAGCGGCGCTGTAAGATTTATTTCGAACGGCGTCGACGAGTGATTAACAGGTGTACAGACCGAAGTTTGGATACTCCCTTTTTGGTGGTCCCTTCGCGAGTCCCTGGCTGACTTTGTCCAATCATTATTGCCGTTAACTAGGTTGTTTGGTAAAAGGTAAAATTACTATTTGTAAAAGGTAATGTTGGTATTTGTTAAAAGTATAAAGGGTGTATTGGTTTAAATGGAACACTTATAAGGTGATTGCATTACATGTATTTAGTGAAATATGGTAAAAAGAAAATTTGGTACAATGACATTGATACTGGTATAAGTAATTGCACTGTAAAAAATGGTTGTTTAAAAGGGAAAGATAAGTTAGTACCCCTGGTGTGAAGGGATGAACGACGTGGATGGTGGCATTCCTACTTTTCTTTGGTGCCTCTATTTTCATGGCACGTCCTTTTCCCACTTCCCTGCCCACCTGACATGATTCGTTCTAGTTGTATCGAGCCCACCCGGGAAAGGTGTTGTGGGGTCTCAGATTTAGCGTAAAAAGTCAAAACTTTTCCACAATACCTGACAACCATTTAATTTCTGAGCTTCCGTGGCTCAATGGTTAGCGCGTTCGGCTGTTAACCAATAGATTGGAGTATGTTATAGTCCAATTTGTCCCCCATCTAACCATACTAAAAACATTGAGCTACGACAAACAAGGGCCGAGATATTAAGCAAAATGTTCGTCAACTTTGGTATCGTCTCACTTATTTTTATTATGTTACTTATGATTTTTGCACTAAACTTTGGAGGCTCATAACTCTTGTTCTACAAGAGATACTGAGATCTCCTTTTGATATGTTATAGTACTCTTTGCTCCCATAACAAGGATGCTTTAAACTTGAGGCTACCTCAATATCGTCGTCAACTTATTTTTTGTCTCACTTATTGTTAGAAGGTTACTTTTGATTTTTGAAAATAAACTTTGCAGGCTCGTAACTCTGTTTCTACTGGAGATACCGGGATGTCCTTAGGATATGTTATAGTACAATTTGTCTTTCATCTAACCATACTAAAAACTTTGGAATACGACAAACAGGGGCCGAGTACTTAAGCAAAACGTAAAGAAACAAACCCCCTCCATAGGAAATGAGTTAGACTATACTTTGCAGGCTCGTAACTCTGTTTCTACTGTAGATACGGGGATGTCCTTTGAGTATGTTATAGTCCAATTTGTCCCCCATCTAACCATACTAAAAACATTGAGCTACGACAAACAGTAGTCGAGTAATTAAGCTAATCGTAAACAAACAAACCCCTCCATAGGAAATCCATTAGACTAAATTCTGGAGGCTCGTAAATCTGGTTCTACCAGAGATACGGGGATGTAAATAATTTGACCTTGACACAAATGTTCGGATAATTATAAAAAAAAACTTCGCGGTTTCGAACCTGTGGCCTTCCGGGAGTGAGGCGGATGCGATAACCGCTACACTAAAGATATGTTATTATTTTTAATCGAAAGAACAGGGTCAAGTAATTAAGCAATACGTGAACAAACAAACCCCTCCATAGAAAATGCATTAGACTATACTTTGCAGGCTCGTAACTCTGTTTCTACTGGAGATACGGGGATATCCTTTGAATAATTTATAGTCCAATTTGTCCCTCATCTAACCATACTAAAAACATTGCGCTACGACAAACAGGGGCCGAGTAATTAAGCTAAACGTAAACAAACAACCCGTCCATAGGAAATGCATTAGACTATACTTTGCAGGCCCATAACTCTGTGTCTACAAGAGATACGGGGATGTCCTTAGGATATGATATAGTCCAAATTGTCCCCCATCTAACCATACTAAAAACATTGAGCTACGACAAACAGGGGCCGAGATATTAAGCAAAATGTTCGTCAATTTTGGTATCGTCTCACTTATTTTTATTATGTTACTTATGATTTTTGCACTAAACTTTGGAGGCTCATAACTCTTGTTCTACAAGAGATACTGGGATCTCCTTTGGATATGTTATAGTACTCTTTGCTCCCCATACAAGGATACTTTAAACTTGAGGCTACCTCAATATCGTCGCCAACTTACTTTTTGTCTCACTTATTGTTAGAAGGTTACTTTTGATTTTTGAAAATATACTTTGCAGGCTCGTAACTCTGTTTCTACTGGAGATACGGGGATGTCCTTTGAGTATGTTATAGACCAATTTGTCCCCCATCTAGCCATACTAAGAATTAGGGCTACGACAAACAGTAGTCGAGTAATTAAGCTAATCGTAAACAAACAAACCCCTCCATAGGAAATACATTAGACTAAATTCTGGAGGCTCGTAACTCTGGTTCTACCAGAGATACGGGGATGTAAATAATGTGACCTTGACACAAATGTTCGGATAATTATAAAGGTCTATGCATGTTCCAAGCAAAAAAAAACTTCGCGGTTTCGAACCTGTGGCCTTCCGAGAGTGAGGCGGATGCGATAACCGCCACACTAAAGATATGTTATTATTTTTAATCGAAAGAACAGGGTCAAGTAATTAAGCAATACGTGAACAAACAAACCCCTCCATAGAAAATGCATTAGACTATATTTTGCAGGCTCGTAAATCTGTTTCTACTGTAGATACGGGGATGTCCTTTGAGTATGTTATAGTCCAATTTGTCCCCCATCTAACCATACTAAAAACATTGAGCTACGACAAACAGTAGTCGAGTAATTAAGCTAATCGTAAACAAACAAACCCCTCCATAGGAAATCCATTAGACTAAATTCTGGAGGCTTAATTACTTGACCCTGTTCTTTCGATTAAAAATGATAACATATCTTTACTGTAGCGGTTATCGCATCCGCCTCACTCCCGGAAGGCCACAGGTTCGAAACCGCGAAGTTTTTTTTTATAATTATCCGAACATTTGTGTCAAGGTCACATTATTTACATCCCCGTATCTCTGGTAGAACCAGAGTTACGAGCCTCCAGAATTTAGTCTAATGGATTTCCTATGGAGGGGTTTGTTTGTTTACGATTAGCTTAATTACTCGACTACTGTTTGTCGTAGCTCAATGTTTTTAGTATGGTTAGATGGGGGACAAATTGGACTATAACATACTCAAAGGACATCCCCGTATCTACAGTAGAAACAGATTTACGAGCCTGCAAAATATAGTCTAATGCATTTTCTATGGAGGGGTTTGTTTGTTCACGTATTGCTTAATTACTTGACCCTGTTCTTTCGATTAAAAATAATAACATATCTTTAGTGTAGCGGTTATCGCATCCGCCTCACCCCGGAAGGCCACAGGTTCGAAACCGCGAAAATTTTTTTTGCTTGGAACATGCAAAGACCTTTATAATTATCCGAACATTTGTGTCAAGGTCACATTATTTACATCCCCGTATCTCTGGTAGAACCAGAGTTACGAGCCTCCAGAATTTAGTCTAATGTATTTCCTATGGAGGGGTTTGTTTGTATACGATTAGCTTAATTACTCGACTACTGTTTGTCGTAGCCCTAATTCTTAGTATGGCTAGATGGGGGACAAATTGGTCTATAACATACTCAAAGGACATCCCCGTATCTCCCGTAGAAACAGAGTTACGAGCCTGCAAAGTATATTTTCAAAAATCAAAAGTAACCTTCTAACAATAAATGAGACAAAAAGTAAGTTGACGACGATATTGAGGTAGCCTCAAGTTTAAAGTATCCTTGTATGGGGAGCAAAGAGTACTATAACATATCCAAAGGAGATCCCAGTATCTCTTGTAGAACAAGAGTTATGAGCCTCCAAAGTTTAGTGCAAAAATCATAAGTAACATAATAAAAATAAGTGAGACGATACCAAAATTGACGAACATTTTGCTTAATATCTCGGCCCCTGTTTGTCGTAGCTCAATGTGTTTAGTATGGTTAGATGGGGGACAATTTGGACTATATTATATCCTAAGGACATCCCCGTATCTCTTGTAGACACAGAGTTATGGGCCTGCAAAGTATAGTCTAATGCATTTCCTATGGACGGGTTGTTTGTTTACGTTTAGCTTAATTACTCGGCCCCTGTTTGTCGTAGCGCAATGTTTTTAGTATGGTTAGATGGGGGACAAATTGGACTATAAATTATTCAAAGGACATCCCCGTATCTCCAGTAGAAACAGAGTTACGAGCCTGCAAAGTATAGTCTAACTCGTTTCCTATGGAGGGGGTTTGTTTCTTTACGTTTTGCTTAAGTACTCGGCCCCTGTTTGTCGTAGCCCAAAGTTTTTAGTATGGTTAGATGAAGGACAAATTGGACTATAACATATCCTAAGGACATCCCGGTATCTCCAGTAGAAACAGAGTTACGAGCCTGCAAAGTTTATTTTCAAAAATCAAAAGTAACCTTCTAACAATGAGTGAGACAAAAAATAAGTTGACGACGATATTGAGGTAGCCTCAAGTTTAAAGTATCCTTGTATGGGGAGCAAAGAGTACTATAACATATCCAAAGGAGATCCCAGTATCTCTTGTAGAACAGGAGTTATGAGCCTCCAAAGTTTAGTGCAAAAATCATAAGTAACATAATAAAAATAAGTGAGACGATACCAAAGTTGACGAACATTTTGCTTAATATCTCGGCCCTTGTTTGTCGTAGCTCAATGTTTTTAGTATGGTTAGATGGGGGACAAATTGGACTATAACATACTCAAAGGACATCCCCGTATCTCCAGTAGAAACAGAGTTACGAGCCTGCAAAGTATAGTCTAATGCATTTTCTATGGAGGGGTTTGTTTGTTCACGTATTGCTTAATTACTTGACCCTGTTCTTTCGATTAAAAATAATAACATATCTTTAGTGTAGCGGTTATCGCATCCGCCTCACTCCCGGAAGGCCACAGGTTCGAAACCGCGAAGTTTTTTTTTATAATTATCCGAACATTTGTGTCAAGGTCAAATTATTTACATCCCCGTATCTCTGGTAGAACCAGATTTACGAGCCTCCAGAATTTAGTCTAATGGATTTCCTATGGAGGGGTTTGTTTGTTTACGATTAGCTTAATTACTCGACTACTGTTTGTCGTAGCTCAATGTTTTTAGTATGGTTAGATGGGGGACAAATTGGACTATAACATACTCAAAGGACATCCCCGTATCTACAGTAGAAACAGAGTTACGAGCCTGCAAAGTATAGTCTAACTCATTTCCTATGGAGAAGGTTTGTTTCTTTACGTTTTGCTTAAGTACTCGGCCCCTGTTTGTCGTATTCCAAAGTTTTTAGTATGGTTAGATGAAAGACAAATTGGACTATAACATATCCTAAGGACATCCCGGTATCTCCAGTAGAAACAGAGTTACGAGCCTGCAAAGTTTATTTTCAAAAATCAAAATTAACCTTCTAACAATAATTGAGACAAAAAATAAGTTGACGACGATATTGAGGTAGCCTCAAGTTTAAAGCATCCTTGTATGGGGAGCAAAGAGTACTATAACATATCAAAAGGAGATCTCAGTATCTCTTGTAGAACAAGAGTTATGAGCCTCCAAAGTTTAGTGCAAAAATCATAAGTAACATAATAAAAATAAGTGAGACGATACCAAAGTTGACGAACATTTTGCTTAATATCTCGGCCCTTGTTTGTCGTAGCTCAATGTTTTTAGTATGGTTAGATGGGGGACAAATTGGACTATAACATACTCCAATCTATTGGTTAACAGCCGAACGCGCTAACCATTGAGCCACGGAAGCTCAGAAATTAAATGGTTGTCAGGTATTGTGGAAAGGTTTTGACTTTTTACGCTAAATCTGAGACCCCACAACACCTTTCCCGGGTGGGCTCGATACAACTAGAACGAATCATGTCAGGTGGGCAGGGAAGTGGGAAAAGGACGTGCCATGAAAATAGAGGCACCAAAGAAAAGTAGGAATGCCACCATCCACGTCGTTCATCCCTTCACACCAGGGGTACTAACTTATCTTTCCCTTTTAAACAACCATTTTTTACAGTGCAATTACTTATACCAGTATCAATGTCATTGTACCAAATTTTCTTTTTACCATATTTCACTAAATACATGTAATGCAATCACCTTATAAGTGTTCCATTTAAACCAATACACCCTTTATACTTTTAACAAATACCAACATTACCTTTTACAAATAGTAATTTTACCTTTTACCAAACAACCTAGTTAACGGCAATAATGATTGGACAAAGTCAGCCAGGGACTCGCGAAGGGACCACCAAAAAGGGAGTATCCAAACTTCGGTCTGTACACCTGTTAATCACTCGTCGACGCCGTTCGAAATAAATCTTACAGCGCCGCTCGTATCGTGAATGCGCTACTAAGTGTATCGAAATAGCCAACTAATAAGCGTCGCCTTTTTCTTAGGTACGCCCCGATCAGGTCTTAATAATGCCCATGTGCAACTCTTTTATCTTGGCTAACCCTTTTATCCTTTTAGGAAAAGGTTCGTGCTCAATTAAGAGCTTTTTGTCCTTTCATGGACTTTGTCTAATGCCCGTGCTGGGGCATGGGAGGGGATACCCGGCTAGGTTATTTACTTATTTTCGCTCTTTATGGGGCATCTAATTTCTTACCGTGGCCACGCCATCATACAACCTCTCTTTCACAACAAGCCAAGACCGACCTATTGGTAATAAACCCTTATACCAAGCTCAACCAGAGCACTTAAACCAAGTTCAACCAGAACACCTTTAACCAATCTCAACCAGAGCACAACTTTAACCAAGCTCAACCAGAGGACAACTTTAACCAAGTTCAACCAGAGGACAACTTTAACCAAGCTCAACCAGAGCACAACTTTAACTCAGCTCAACCAGAGCACAACTTTAACTCAGCTCAACCAGAGCGCAACTTTAACCAAGCTCAACCAGAGCACAACTTTAACTCAGCTCAACCAGAGCACAACTTTAACTCAGCTCAACCAGAGCACAACTTTAACTCAGCTCAACCAGAGCACAACTTTAACCAAGCTCAACCAGAGCACAAGTTTCTATCTTACGTCAACTTAGTGTCAAACCTTCGTTTCACTTAATACAAATTTTTCTACGAACCCAACTTCATTGCGAAGTGCGAATCAATTTTATCAACCTGAAGTGTAACGGTTGTTCGTTGCTTCCAAACTGCATATAGTTGCATCCAACCTTGACAAACACCACTCCTTCGGCTTCTGTAGACTCTGATGTCTTTGGGCTGGGACTCCTTTATCCCGCTCCTTGTCGCTCTCCGCCGCTGGACTTCTTGCGGCACGTTCATGTTCCCTTTCTCTCAGGCATCGGCAAAAAGCACCCATCGTGGAGTTGACTAGAGACTTGAAGATTTCCAAAATTTTTCGAAGTTCTCGAACCAAGTCCAATTTTCACAAAATTGTCCAATTAACGTAATTTTTCCCGAGCACGTAATTAGTCCCGGGCGCGTAATTAATCCCGAGCACGTAATTAGTCCCGGGTTTCGGCACCATTTTATGTTGCGACTTCCATCCCAACATAAGAGTTTGTGATACCCTTCTGATATCAAATTGGCGGACTGAAACACCGATCTAAATCCCTAACTTATTTGTGTGTCTTTATTCAAAAACGAAGAAGCTCCAAATGCAATCGTCAATAATTTCTTTAATTGTTGTATTGTCTGTCAAATCATACTCAAATTAACATATCTTTACATTAATTTTCCTTAAAACACGTCCGTTTATCTAAAGTTCTAAATCTTTCTTTTACAACCTCTCTCGGCAGAGTCGGTTTGCTTTCTATATTGTCCGATGGTAACAAGCGCTCTTTTTCCATCAAGAGTCCAATACGTTCTACTCAGGCTTTGCTTTTGCTAGTTTTAACACAAAGTTCAAGTTTTACCCCCTATTATTGTTACAAAGCGATCCCCAATATTCGTCACTCCGAAGTTTTATGACTTTACAGGGCCAGAGGGCCTTTTAACATCCTAGTAACAAAAACCATCCGTCGAACCTTTCAAATGCATTACTATAGCCTTTACAATTGTACAGTATTTCTTAGCAATTACAGGCCGTGCCATACGACAGTTCTTATTTTGGTTTAGAGTTAAATGTTATCTTAAAGGTCTTTACATAAAAAACATATCAAACATAAGTATTCATTATAAGTAAACCTTAAATAATCTTAACTAAACTGTATCTAAACTAAATTCGGACCATAAAAACCCATAACTTCTGCTTATGGGAAAAAAGGTCCTGGGAAAACCCCTGTGGGGAAAACCATTAATTTCAATCATTATTTAGGTCTAAATGACCAGGCTCGTTGTGGATCGCCGGATTCAACAATCTGAGACCCTACAACACCTCTCCCGGGTGGGCTCGAACCACCAACCTTTCGAATAACAGCTGAACGCGCTAACCATTGCGCCACGGAAGCCCAAAAATTAAATGCTCGTCAGGTATTGTGTAAAAACCTTGACTTTTTACGTCACATCTGAGACCTCACAACACCGTTCCCGGATGGGCTCGAACCACTAACCTATTGTTTAACAGCCGAACGCGCTAAACATTGCGCCACAGAAGCCCAAAAATTAAATGGTCGTCAGGTATTGTAGAAAAGTTTTGACTTTTTACGCTACATCTGAGACCCCACAACACCTCTCCCGGGTGGGCTCGAACCACCATCCTTTCGATTAACAGCTGAACGCGCTAACCATTGCGCCACGGAACCCCAAAAATTAAATGCTCGTCAGGTATTGTGTAAAAACCTTGACTTTTTGCGTCACATCTGAGACCTCACAACACCACTCCCGGATGGGCTCGAACCACCAACCTATTGGTTAACAGCCGAACGCGCTAACCATTGCGCCACGGAAGCCCAAAAATTAAATGGTCGTCAGGTGTTGTGGAAAAAACCTTGACTTTTTACGTCACATCTGAGACGTCACAACACCGCTCCCGGATGGGCTCGAGCCACACACCTATTGGTTAACAGCCGAACGCGCTAACCTTTGAGCCACGGAAGCTCAGAAATTAAATGGTTGTCAGGTATTGTGTATAAGTTATGACTTTTTACGTTACATCTGAGACCCTACAACACCTCTTCCGGTTGGGCTCGAACCACCAACCTTTCGGTTAACAGCCGAACGCGCTAACCATTGCGCCAAGGAAGCCCAAAAATTTAATGGTCGTCAGGTATTGTTGCAAAACTTTGTCTTTCTACGTTACATTTGAGATCCCACACCACCGCTCCCGGGTGGGCTCGAACCACCAACCTATCGGTTAACAGCCGAACGCGCTAACCATTGAGCCACGGAAGCTCAGAAATTAAATGGTTGTCACGTATTGTGGATAAGTTTTGACTTTTTACGCTACATCTGAGACCCCACAACACCTCTTCCGGGTGCGCTTGAACCACCAGCCTTTCGATTAACAGTTGAACGCGCTAATAATTGCGCCAAGGAAGCCAAAAATTAAATGTTCGTCAGGTATTGTGGAAAAACTCTGACATATTACGTTACATCTGAGACGTCACAACACCGCTCCAGGATGGGCTCGAACCACCAACCTTTAGGTTAACAGCCGAACGCGCTAACCATTGAGCCACGGAAGCCCAAAAATTAAATGCTCGTCAGGTATTGTGTAAAAACCTTGACTTTTTGCCTCACATCTGAGACCTCACAACACCGCTCCCGGATGGGCTCGAACCACCAACCTATTGGCTAACAGCCGAACGCGCTAACCATTGCGCCACGGAAGCCCAAAAATTAAATGCTCGTCAGGTATTGTGTAAAAACCTTGGCTTTTTACGTCACATCTGAGACCTCACAACACCGCTCCCGGATGGGCTCGAACCACCAACCTATTGGCTAAGAGCCGAACGCGCTAACCATTCAGCCACGGAAGCTCAGAAATTAAATGGTTGTCAGGTATTGTGGATAAGTTATGACTTATTACGTTACATCTGAGACCCTACAGCACCTCTCTCGGTTGGGCTCGAACCACCAACCTTTCGGTTAACAGCCGAACGCGCTAACCATTTCGCCAAGGAAGCCCAAAAAATAAATGGTCGTCAGGTATTGTGGAAAAACTTTGGCTTTCTACGTTACATTTGAGATCCCACAACACCGCTCCCGGTTGGGCTCGAACCACCAACCTATTGGTTAACAGCCGAACGCGCTAACCATTGCGCCACGGAAGCCCAAAAGCTAAATGCCCGTCGGGTATTGTGTAAAAACCTTGACTTTTTACGTCACATCTGAGACCTCACAACACCGCTCCCGGATGGGCTCGAACCACCAACCTATTGGTTAACAGCCGAACGCGCTAACCATTGCGCCACGGAAGCCCAAAAGCTAAATGCCCGTCAGGTATTGTTCAAAAACCATGACTTTTTACGTCACATCTGAGACCTCACAACACCGCTCCCGGATGGGCTCGAACCACCAACCTATTGGTTAACAGCCGAACGCGCTAACCATTGCGCCACGGAAGCCCAAAAGTTAAATGCTCGTCAGGTATTGTGTAAAAACCTTGACTTTTTACCTCTCCGAGTGACGTATGTCACGGAGAGGTTCTAATTTCGACGTGTGTGTGTGTCTGTGTGTGTGTGTGTCTGTTGTTACACCCACGTGACCGCGTTCGCAGTTTCCAAATCGGAGCAAACGTGATCGCCATTTCCGAACTGCTTTCACAGTCACGGAAATGGCTCCTTTACTTGAGTTCTCACACCACCATCTTCTCGTCTTCGTCCATTCCACTTGGACACCAGTCTGTACATACTGGCTTCTAATCACCACCATCTTTTGGTCTTCGTCCATCCCACATGGACACCAGTCTGTACATACTGGCTTCTAATCACCACCATCTTTTGGTCTTCTTCCATCCCACATGGACACAATCTGTACATACTGGCTTCTAATCACCACCATCTTCTGGTCTTCGTCCATCCCACATGGACACCAGTCTGTACATACTGGCTTCTAATCACCACCATCTTCTGGTCTTCGTCCATTCCACTTGGACACCAGTCTGTACACCTGGCTTCTACTCCATCGTCATCGTTGGGTTTAAGACATTCGCGGCGACCAGCTAGGGTTACGAGAAACGTCTAGCCTCCCTAGGGTGGGTTGTCCACCAAAGGTTTTCGCAATTGCGGTTGTTCTTGCTTTTAGCTGTAGTTCGACACCCTTATATACTACCTATTTGAGTAAGGTAATGCAACCGGCGTATGCTTCATTTCAAACGCCAATATTAGTCAAGTCTCTCAAGAATGTCTAATTGTTCTTTATCAACGCGATGTAACGCTCAATAAGGCGAACAACTAACGAAGAAAATATTTAATATTAATTATATTTATTTTAATATTTAAGATAATCTTGTTTCTCAACTCAAAATTAAAACGGAAAGAGTTAAAAAGCAGTCTATGTTTTAGTCTGTGTATGTCCGTCCGTTAGTGCATCGCGTTAGCAGTTCGCTTTGTTTTGTGGAAAGAAATCCTACAAAACCTTAATATTTGGTTTTCTCATAATGTATAATTAATATATGGAAATATTTTTCGTAATTTTGATGCCTTTAGTGGTTTTGTAGCTATAAAGCTCTGTTTCATTTTGATATCCCAAGAACTTTTTTTAATATTATTATTTGAAATCGATGTTTATATATTACTTAAGCTATACTACATCTGTTTATAGCATAATCCTTTCTAAAGTGATTTCAAGAAGAACGCCACTATATTGGTCAAATGAACTTTCATCTGTCAATAGGCCTAGTGAACCATAAAGTAAACGCTAGGTTTTCGTTTCTGTAATGCAGAGACATTAACGGTTCAGAGTGAGCCGAAAGTTAATTACACTTTTAAATAATCAGGCTAAGATTTTATAATCATGGTGGAAGTCTGGGCCGCGTTGAGCAGAGCTCAGCGCTGTTAGCAGTGTCCTACAGAACGGGATTTTGGTTATGAATTTTGACGGCACGGTGCTCAGCGTTGAGCCAGCGCGGTCACCAATGAAAATAGTCAGGTTTTTGGATAACGTGACGTAAAACGCGTAGTTCTCAGCTTGGCGAAAAAAACATGGAGGAATTAATACAAATAGCTCTTGCTGATTCTGATCATAGAGACTAGAAACCCCAAGGAGTGGCAGGAATGCCTCAACTTGTTGCCCTTTTTCATGGTACACGCAATGGGTACACGGCGACTTCCGCTAAGCAAAATTAAACTGGCCGGAAGCTCTCATGTACCAATTTATGAGCAACATATTATTTGCGCTTGTAGAGCGGGGGACCTGCCACTCCTTGGGGTTTCTAGTCTCTATGTTCTGATGGGACTATAGCTATTTATTTGACGTGAAACCAGTTGATCACGCGAGAATTTTAAGAGATATGTTAGTTTCTATGTTTAATTATAAAAGTTGTTCTTATCTATCTCCATAAATATGTTATCATACAATTTTTGTTAAGCCTTTGTACCGTGCACGCTTTATTGCGCTAGCTTCATTTTTAAAACACCGATGACCGGAGAAAAGCTATGACGACAGATCTCACCGGTAAACGTTTTCCAAAATCCGCTGTCTTTTTTGGTGAGCTCTGCTGAACGCAGCCCAGATCAGTGAAAGGTCTGATCGTAATCGGATTATAGCTTCGTGTTATCATGATTTTAATGGTGCACGTTTACTTTCAGTGTGTGTAGCCACAAATTAGCTTTGGTGTTATGTAACTTTAATCGTCATGTTGACAAACTAAGAAAATTGTTGAGGTGAAAGGAGAGGATAGTGTTTACATGGCAACCCTGTTGTGAATATGGCTTTGAACATAGAGGGTATACAGTTGAGGAGTAGCAAATTGGGCCTTTACAAACACGTAAAGGTAATATCCCTCCAAAGTTTTATCTCTTCATTTCCCGTTTTTCCCCCATCGGATGATTTTAATGTGTACAAGTATATCCTTATTGGATGTAAAATGTCGTCTGATTTACAGTATATTTTCTATGCTTTGTATACTGCTTTAATATTTCATAAATTTTAACTTCAGTATTTGTTCATAAAAAAAAGAAACATTTCCATAACTGGGTAAATAAGTTTTAAGGTAGTCCTTCTCTTGACTCGGAGAGGTAATATTTTGGTTTTCCCAACTTGTTACGTCACATCTGAGACCTCACAACACCGCTCCCGGATGGGCTCGAACCACCAACCTATTGGTTAACAGCCGAACGCGCTAACCATTGAGCCACGGAAGCTCAGAAATTAAATGGTTGTCAGGTATTGTGGAAAACCTTGACTTTTTACGTCACATCTGAGACCTCACAACACCGCTCCCGGATGGGCTCGAACCACCAATCTATTGGTTAAAAGCCGAACGTGCTAACCATTGCGCCACGGAAGCCCAAAAATTAAATGGTCGTCAGGTATTGTGGAAAAACTTTGGCTTTCTACGTTACATTTGAGATCACACAACACCGCTCCCGGATGGGCTCGAACCACCAACCTATTGGTTAACAGCCGAACGCGCTAACCATTGCGCCACGGAATCCCAAAAATTAAATGCTCGTCAGGTATTGTGTAAAAACCTTGACTTTTTACGTCACATCTGAGACCTCACAACACCGCTCCCGGATGGGCTCGAACCACCAACCTATTGGTTAACAGCCGAACGCGCTAACCATTGCGCCACGGAAGCCCAAAAATTAAATGGTCGTCATTTATTGTGCAAAAACTTTGGCTTTCTACGTTACATTTGAGATCCCACAACACCGCTCCCGGATGGGCTCGAACCACCAACCTATTGGTTAACAGCCGAACGCGCTAACCATTGCGCCACGGAAGCCCAAAAGTTAAATGCTCGTCAGGTATTGTGTAAAAACCTTGACTTTTTACGTCACATCTGAGACCTCACAACACCGCTCCCGGATGGGCTCGAACCACCAACCTATTGGTTAACAGCCGAACGCGCTAACCATTGCGCCACGGAAGCCCAAAAGTTAAACGCTCGTCAGGTATTATGTAAAAACCTTGATTTTTTACGTCACATCTGAGACCTCACAACACCGCTCCCGGATGGGGTCGAACCACCACCCTATGGGTTAACAGCCGAACGCGCTAACCATTGCGCCACGGAAGCCCAAAAATTAAATGGTCGTCATTTATTGTGCAAAAACTTTGGCTTTCTACGTTACATTTCAGATCCCACAACACCGCTCCCGGGTGGGCTCGAACCACCAACCTTTTGGTTAACAGCCGAACGCGCTAACCATTGAGCCACGGAAGCTCAGAAATTAAATGGTTGTCAGGTATTGTGGAAAACCTTGACTTTTTACGTCACATCTGAGACCTCACAACACCGCTCCCGGATGAGCTCGAACCACCAACCTATTGGTTAACAGCCGAACGTGCTAACCATTGCGCCATGGAAGCCCAAAAATTAAATGGTCGTCAGGTATTGTGGAAAAACATTGGCTTTCTACGTTACATTTGAGATCACACAACACCGCTCCCGGGTGGGCTCGAACCACCAACCTATTGGTTAACTGCCGAACGCGCTAACCATTGCGCCAAGGAAACCCAAAATTTAAATGCTCCTCAGGTATTGTGTAAAAACATTGGCTTTCTACGTTACATCTGAGACCTCACAACACCGCTCCCGGATGGGCTCGAACCACCAACCTATTGGTTAACAGCCGAACGCGCTAACCATTGAGCCACGGAAGCTCAGAAATTTAATGGTTGTCAGGTGTTGTGTAAAAACTTTGGCTTTCTACGTTACATTTGAGACCCCACAACACCTCTCCCGGGTGGGCTCGAACCACCAACCTTTCGATTAGCAGCTGAACGCGCTAACCATTGCGCCACGGAATCCCAAAAATTAAATGCTCGTCAGGTATTGTGTAAAAACCTTGACTTTTACGTCACATCTGAGACCTCACAACACCGCTCCCGGATGGGCTCGAACCACCAACCTATTGGTTAACAGCCGAACGCACTAACCATTGCGCCACGGAAGCCCAAAAGTTAAATGCTCGTTAGGTATTGTGTAAAAACCTTGACTTTTTACGTCACATCTGAGATCTCACAACACCGCTCCCGGATGGGCTCGAACCACCAACCTATTGGTTAACAGCCGAACGCGCTAACCATTGCGCCACGGAAGCCCAAAGGTTAAATGCTCGTCAGGTATTATGTAAAAACCTTGACTTTTTACGTCACATCTGAGACCTCACAACACCGCTCCCGGATGGGGTCGAACCACCAACCTATTGGTTAACAGCCGAACGCGCTAACCATTGAGCCACGGAAGCTCAGAAATTAAATGGTTGTCAGGTATTGTGGAAAACCTTGACTTTTTACGTCACATCTGAGACCTCACAACACCGCTCCCGGATGGGCTCGAACCACCAATCTATTGGTTAAAAGCCGAACGTGCTAACCATTGCGCCACGGAAGCCCAAAAATTAAATGGTCGTCAGGTATTGTGGAAAAACTTTGGCTTTCTACGTTACATTTGAGATCACACAACACCGCTCCCGGATGGGGTCGAACCACCAACCTATTGGTTAACAGCCGAACGCGCTAACCATTGAGCCACGGAAGCTCAGAAATTAAATGGTTGTCAGGTATTGTGGAAAACCTTGACTTTTTACGTCACATCTGAGACCTCACAACACCGCTCCCGGATGGGCTCGAACCACCAATCTATTGGTTAAAAGCCGAACGTGCTAACCATTGCGCCACGGAAGCCCAAAAATTAAATGGTCGTCAGGTATTGTGGAAAAACTTTGGCTTTCTACGTTACATTTGAGATCACACAACACCGCTCCCGGATGGGCTCGAACCACCAACCTATTGGTTAACAGCCGAACGCGCTAACCATTGCGCCACGGAATCCCAAAAATTAAATGCTCGTCAGGTATTGTGTAAAAACCTTGACTTTTTACGTCACATCTGAGACCTCACAACACCGCTCCCGGATGGGCTCGAACCACCAACCTATTGGTTAACAGCCGAACGCGCTAACCATTGCGCCACGGAAGCCCAAAAATTAAATGGTCGTCAGGTATTGTGGAAAAACTTTGGCTTTCTACGTTACATTTGAGATCACACAACACCGCTCCCGGATGGGCTCGAACCACCAACCTATTGGTTAACAGCCGAACGCGCTAACCATTGATCCACGGAAGCTCAGAAATTAAATGGTCGTCAGGTATTGTGGAAAAACATTGGCTTTCTACGTTACATTTGAGATCACACAACACCGCTCCCGGGTGGGCTCGAACCACCAACCTATTGGTTAACTGCCGAACGCGCTAACCATTGCGCCAAGGAAACCCAAAATTTAAATGCTCCTCAGGTATTGTGTAAAAACATTGGCTTTCTACGTTACATCTGAGACCTCACAACACCGCTCCCGGATGGGCTCGAACCACCAACCTATTGGTTAACAGCCGAACGCGCTAACCATTGAGCCACGGAAGCTCAGAAATTTAATGGTTGTCAGGTGTTGTGTAAAAACTTTGGCTTTCTACGTTACATTTGAGACCCCACAACACCTCTCCCGGGTGGGCTCGAACCACCAACCTTTCGATTAGCAGCTGAACGCGCTAACCATTGCGCCACGGAATCCCAAAAATTAAATGCTCGTCAGGTATTGTGTAAAAACCTTGACTTTTACGTCACATCTGAGACCTCACAACACCGCTCCCGGATGGGCTCGAACCACCAATCTATTGGTTAACAGCCGAACGCACTAACCATTGCGCCACGGAAGCCCAAAAGTTAAATGCTCGTTAGGTATTGTGTAAAAACCTTGACTTTTTACGTCACATCTGAGACCTCACAACACCGCTCCCGGATGGGCTCGAACCACCAACCTATTGGTTAACAGCCGAACGCGCTAACCATTGCGCCACGGAAGCCCAAAGGTTAAATGCTCGTCAGGTATTATGTAAAAACCTTGACTTTTTACGTCACATCTGAGACCTCACAACACCGCTCCCGGATGGGGTCGAACCACCAACCTATTGGTTAACAGCCGAACGCGCTAACCATTGAGCCACGGAAGCTCAGAAATTAAATGGTTGTCAGGTATTGTGGAAAACCTTGACTTTTTACGTCACATCTGAGACCTCACAACACCGCTCCCGGATGGGCTCGAACCACCAATCTATTGGTTAAAAGCCGAACGTGCTAACCATTGCGCCACGGAAGCCCAAAAATTAAATGGTCGTCAGGTATTGTGGAAAAACTTTGGCTTTCTACGTTACATTTGAGATCACACAACACCGCTCCCGGATGGGGTCGAACCACCAACCTATTGGTTAACAGCCGAACGCGCTAACCATTGAGCCACGGAAGCTCAGAAATTAAATGGTTGTCAGGTATTGTGGAAAACCTTGACTTTTTACGTCACATCTGAGACCTCACAACACCGCTCCCGGATGGGCTCGAACCACCAATCTATTGGTTAAAAGCCGAACGTGCTAACCATTGCGCCACGGAAGCCCAAAAATTAAATGGTCGTCAGGTATTGTGGAAAAACTTTGGCTTTCTACGTTACATTTGAGATCACACAACACCGCTCCCGGATGGGCTCGAACCACCAACCTATTGGTTAACAGCCGAACGCGCTAACCATTGCGCCACGGAATCCCAAAAATTAAATGCTCGTCAGGTATTGTGTAAAAACCTTGACTTTTTACGTCACATCTGAGACCTCACAACACCGCTCCCGGATGGGCTCGAACCACCAACCTATTGGTTAACAGCCGAACGCGCTAACCATTGCGCCACGGAAGCCCAAAAATTAAATGGTCGTCAGGTATTGTGGAAAAACTTTGGCTTTCTACGTTACATTTGAGATCACACAACACCGCTCCCGGATGGGCTCGAACCACCAACCTATTGGTTAACAGCCGAACGCGCTAACCATTGATCCACGGAAGCTCAGAAATTAAATGGTTGTCAGGTATTGTGGAAAAACTTTGGCTTTGTACGTTACATTTGAGACCCCACAACACCTTTCCCGGATGGGCTCGAACCACCAACCTATTGCTTAACAGCCGAACGCGCTAACCATTGCGCCACGGAAGCCCAAAACCTAAATGCTCGTCAGGTATTGTGCAAAAAACTTGACTTTTTACGTCACATCTGAGACCTCACAACACCGCTCCCGGATGGGCTCGAACCACCAACCTATTGGTTAACAGCCGAACGCGCTAACCATTGCGCCACGGAAGCCCAAAAGTTATAACTCGTCAGGTATTATGTAAAAACCTTGACTACTTACGTCACATCTGAGACCTCACAACACCGCTCCCGGATGGGCTCGAACCACCAACCTATTGGTTAACAGCCGAACGTGCTAACCATTGCGCCACGGAAGCCCAAAAATTAAATGGTCGTCAGGTATTGTGGAAAAACATTGGCTTTCTACGTTACATTTGAGATCACACAACACCGCTCCCGGGTGGGCTCGAACCACCAACCTATTGGTTAACAGCCGAACGCGCTAACCATTGCGCCAAGGAAACCCAAAATTTAAATGCTCGTCAGGTATTGTGTAAAAACATTGGCTTTCTACGTTACATCTGAGACCTCACAACACCGCTCCCGGATGGGCTCGAACCACCAACCTATTGGTTAACAGCCGAACGCGCTAACCATTGAGCCACGGAAGCTCAGAAATTTAATGGTTGTCAGGTGTTGTGTAAAAACTTTGGCTTTCTACGTTACATTTGAGACCCCACAACACCTCTCCCGGGTGGGCTCGAACCACCAACCTTTCGATTAGCAGCTGAACGCGCTAACCATTGCGCCACGGAATCCCAAAAATTAAATGCTCGTCAGGTATTGTGTAAAAACCTTGACTTTTACGTCACATCTGAGACCTCACAACACCGCTCCCGGATGGGCTCGAACCACCAACCTATTGGTTAACAGCCGAACGCACTAACCATTGCGCCACGGAAGCCCAAAAGTAAAATGCTCGTTAGGTATTGTGTAAAAACCTTGACTTTTTACGTCACATCTGAGACCTCACAACACCGCTCCCGGATGGGCTCGAACCACCAACCTATTGGTTAACAGCCGAACGCGCTAACCATTGCGCCACGGAAGCCCAAAGGTTAAATGCTCGTCAGGTATTATGTAAAAACCTTGACTTTTTACGTCACATCTGAGACCTCACAACACCGCTCCCGGATGGGGTCGAACCACCAACCTATTGGTTAACAGCCGAACGCGCTAACCATTGAGCCACGGAAGCTCAGAAATTAAATGGTTGTCAGGTATTGTGGAAAACCTTGACTTTTTACGTCACATCTGAGACCTCACAACACCGCTCCCGGATGGGCTCGAACCACCAATCTATTGGTTAAAAGCCGAACGTGCTAACCATTGCGCCACGGAAGCCCAAAAATTAAATGGTCGTCAGGTATTGTGGAAAAACTTTGGCTTTCTACGTTACATTTGAGATCACACAACACCGCTCCCGGATGGGGTCGAACCACCAACCTATTGGTTAACAGCCGAACGCGCTAACCATTGAGCCACGGAAGCTCAGAAATTAAATGGTTGTCAGGTATTGTGGAAAACCTTGACTTTTTACGTCACATCTGAGACCTCACAACACCGCTCCCGGATGGGCTCGAACCACCAATCTATTGGTTAAAAGCCGAACGTGCTAACCATTGCGCCACGGAAGCCCAAAAATTAAATGGTCGTCAGGTATTGTGGAAAAACTTTGGCTTTCTACGTTACATTTGAGATCACACAACACCGCTCCCGGATGGGCTCGAACCACCAACCTATTGGTTAACAGCCGAACGCGCTAACCATTGCGCCACGGAATCCCAAAAATTAAATGCTCGTCAGGTATTGTGTAAAAACCTTGACTTTTTACGTCACATCTGAGACCTCACAACACCGCTCCCGGATGGGCTCGAACCACCAACCTATTGGTTAACAGCCGAACGCGCTAACCATTGCGCCACGGAAGCCCAAAAATTAAATGGTCGTCAGGTATTGTGGAAAAACTTTGGCTTTCTACGTTACATTTGAGATCACACAACACCGCTCCCGGATGGGCTCGAACCACCAACCTATTGGTTAACAGCCGAACGCGCTAACCATTGATCCACGGAAGCTCAGAAATTAAATGGTTGTCAGGTATTGTGGAAAAACCTTGACTTTTTACGTCACATCTGAGACCTCACAACACCGCTCCCGGATGGGCTCGAACCACCAACCTATTGGTTAACAGCCGAAATCGCTAACCATTGCGCCACGGAAGCCCAAAAATTAAATGGTCGTCAGGTATTGTGGAAAAACTTTGGCTTTCTACGTTACATTTGAGATCACACAACACCGCTCCCGGATGGGCTCGAACCACCAACCTATTGGTTAACAGCCGAACGCGCTAACCATTGATCCACGGAAGCTCAGAAATTAAATGGTTGTCAGGTATTGTGGAAAAACTTTGGCTTTGTACGTTACATTTGAGACCCCACAACACCTTTCCCGGATAGGCTCGAACCACCAACCTATTGCTTAACAGCCGAACGCGCTAACCATTGCGCCACGGAAGCCCAAAAATTAAATGGTCGTCAGGTATTGTGGAAAAACTTTGGCTTTCTACGTTACATTTGAGATCACACAACACCGCTCCCGGATGGGCTCGAACCACCAACCTATTGGTTAACAGCCGAACGCGCTAACCATTGATCCACGGAAGCTCAGAAATTAAATGGTTGTCAGGTATTGTGGAAAAACTTTGGCTTTGTACGTTACATTTGAGACCCCACAACACCTTTCCCGGATAGGCTCGAACCACCAACCTATTGCTTAACAGCCGAACGCGCTAACCATTGCGCCACGGAAGCCCAAAACCTAAATGCTCGTCAGGTATTGTGCAAAAAACTTGACTTTTTACGTCACATCTGAGACCTCACAACACCGCTCCCGGATGGGCTCGAACCATTATTTTTATACTTTTTGCTTTAATTCAAGCAAATGTAACGATATTCATTCAAAAAACTGTTAAAATTCAATTTTTCAATAAGAAATCGTTGTCACGGATTTTGTATCTTGAAGAAGAAAAACATGCGATTTTTTCGGTACTTTTTTGAATGCATTTTTTTCAGGAGAAATTATTGACCAAATTCAGCTTAATTCCCTATAAAACACTCATTAAAAGTGATTTCATCTCGATTGAACAATAAATAAAAATGTACCTCGATTTTTAATAACATTTTCAAAATCGACGTTTCACGGCCAAAGAAGCATATTTTGAGTATTTCTTCACTATTTTCAAATATAACCACTGAAACCATTATTTTTATACTTTTTGCTTTAATTCAAGCAATGTAACGATATTCATTCAAAAAACTGTTAAAATTCAATTTTCAATAAGAAATCGTTGTCACGGATATTGTATCTTGAAGAAAAAAAACATGCGATTTTTTCGGTACACTTTAGAATGAATTTTTTTCTGGAGAAATTTTTGACCGAATTCAGCTTAATTCCCTATAAAACACTCATTGTAAGTGATTACATCTCGATTGAACAATAAATAAAAATGTACCTCGATTTTTAAAAACATTTTCAAAATCGACGTAACTCGGCCTAAGGAAAACATTTTGAGTATTTGTTCACTGTTTTCAAATATAACCACTGAAACCATTATTTTTGTAATTTTTGCGTTAATTCAAGCAAATGTAACGATATTCATTCAACAAACTGTTAAAATTCAATTTTAAATAAGAAATCGTTGTCACGGATTTTGTATCTTGAAGAAAAAAAACATGCGATTTTTTCGGTACACTTTTGAATGCATTTTTTTCTGGAGAAATGTTCGACCGAATTCAGCTTAATTCCCTATAAAACACTCATTGAAAGTGATTTCATCTCGATTGAACAATAATTAAAAATTTACCTCGATTTTTAATAACATTTTCAAAATCGACGTTTCACGGCCAAAGAAGCTTACTTTGAGTAATTCTTCACTATTTTAAAAATAACCACTGAAACCATTATTTTTATACCTTTTGCTTTAATTCAAGCAAATGTAACGATATTCAATCTAAAAACTGTTAAAATTAAATTTTTCAATAAGAAATCGTTGTCAAGGATTTTGTATCTTGAAGAAGAAAAACATGCGATTTTTTCGGTACTTTTTTTGAATGCATTTTTTTCAGGAGAAATTTTTGACCGAATTCAGCTTAATTCCCTATAAAACACTCATTAAAAGTGATTTCATCTCGATTGTACAATAATGTACCTCGATTTTTAATAACATTTTCAAAATCGACGTTTCACGGCCAAAGAAGCATATTTTGAGTATTTCTTCACTATTTTCAAAAATAACCACTGAAACCATTATATTTATACTTTTTGCTTTAATTCAAGCAAATGTAACGATATTCATTCAAAAAACTGTTAAAATTCAATTTTTCAATAAGAAATCGTTGTCAAGGATTTTGTATCTTGAAGAAGAAAAACATGCGATTTTTTCGGTACTTTTTTTGAATGCATTTTTTTCAGGAGAAATTTTTGACCGAATTCAGCTTAATTCCCTATAAAACACTCATTAAAAGTGATTTCATCTCGATTGAACAATAAATAAAAATGTACCTCGATTTTTAATAACATTTTCAAAATCGACGTTTCACGGCCAAAGAAGCATATTTTGAGTATTTCTTCACTATTTTCAAAAATAACCACTGAAACCATTATTTTTATACTTTTTGCTTTAATTCAAGCAAATGTAACGATATTCATTCAAAAAACTGTTAAAATTCAATTTTTCAATAAGAAATCGTTGTCACGGATTTTGTATCTTGAAGAGGAAAAACATGCGACTTTTTTCGGTACTTTTTTGAATGCATTTTTTTCTGGAGAAATTTTTGACCGAATTCAGCTTAATTCCCTATAAAACACTCATTGAAAGTGATTTCATCTCGATTGAACAATAATTAAAAATTTACCTCGATTTTTAATAACATTTTCAAATCGACGTTTCACGGACAAAGAAGCATACTTTGAGTATTTCTTTACTATTTTCAAATATATTCATTGAAACCATTATTTTTATACTTTTTGCTTTAATTCAAGCAAATGTAACGATATTCAATCAAAAAACTGTTAAAATTAAATTTTTCAATAAGAAATCGTTGTCACGGATTTTGTATCTTGAAGAAGAAAAACATGCGATTTTTTCGGTACTTTTTTGAATGCATTTTTTTCAGGAGAAATTTTTGACCAAATTCAGCTTAATTCCCTATAAAACACTCATTGAAAGTGATTTCATCTCGATTGAACAATAATTAAAAATTTACCTCGATTTTTAATAACATTTTCAAATCGACGTTTCACGGCCAAAGAAGCATACTTTGAGTATTTCTTTACTATTTTCAAATATATTCATTGAAACCATTATTTTTATACTTTTTGCTTTAATTCAAGCAAATGTAACGATATTCAATCAAAAAACTGTTAAAATTAAATTTTTCAATAAGAAATCGTTGTCACGGATTTTGTATCTTGAAGAAGAAAAACATGCGATTTTTTCGGTACTTTTTTGAATGCATTTTTTTCAGGAGAAATTTTTGACCAAATTCAGCTTAATTCCCTATAAAACACTCATTAAAAGTGATTTCATCTCGATTGAACAATAAATAAAAATGTACCTCGATTTTTAATAGCATTTTCAAAATCGACGTTTCACGGCCAAAGAAGCATACTTTGAGTATTTCTTCACTATTTTCAAATATGTTCACTGAAAGCATTATTTTTATACTTTTTGCTTTAATTCAAGCAAATGTAACGATATTCAATCAAAAAACTGTTAAAATTAAATTTTTCAATAAGAAATCGTTGTCACGGATTTTGTATCTTGAAGAAGAAAAACATGCGATTTTTTCGGTACTTTTTTGAATGCATTTTTTTCTGGAGAAATTTTTGACCGAATTCAGCTTAACTCCCTATAAAACACTCATTAAAAGTGATTTCATCTCGATTGAACAATAAATAAAAATGTACCTCGATTTTTAATAACATTTTCAAAATCGACGTTTCACGGCCAAAGAAGCATATTTTGAGTATTTCTTCACTATTTTCAAAAATAACCACTGAAACCATTATTTTTATACTTTTTGCTTTAATTCAAGCAAATGTAACGATATTCATTCAAAAAACTGTTAAAATTCAATTTTTCAATAAGAAATCGTTGTCACGGATTTTGTATCTTGAAGAAGAAAAACATGCGATTTTTTTCGGTACTTTTTTGAATGCATTTTTTTCTGGAGAAATTTTTGACCGAATTCAGCTTAATTCCCTATAAAACACTCATTAAAAGTGATTTCATCTCGATTGAACAATAAATAAAAAATGTACCTCGATTTTTAATAGCATTTTCAAAATCGACGTTTCACGGCCAAAGAAGCATATTTTGAGTATTTCTTCACTATTTTCAAAAATAACCACTGAAACCATTATTTTTATACTTTTTGCTTTAATTCAAGCAAATGTAACGATATTCAATCAAAAAACTGTTAAAATTAAATTTTTCAATAAGAAATCGTTGTCACGGATTTTGTATCTTTAAGAAGAAAAACATGCGATTTTTTCGGTACTTTTTTGAATGCATTTTTTTCAGGAGAAATTTTTGACCGAATTCAGCTTAATTCCCTATAAAACACTCATTAAAAGTGATTTCATCTCGATTGAACAATAAATAAAAATTTACCTCGATTTTTAATAACATTTTCAAAATCGACGTTTCACGGCCAAAGAAGCATACTTTGAGTATTTCTTCACTATTTTCAAATATGTTCACTGAAACCATTATTTTTATACTTTTTGCTTTAATTCAAGCAATGTAACGATATTCATTCAAAAAACTGTTAAAATTCAATTTTCAGTAAGAAATCGTATTCACGGATTTTGTGTCTTGAAGAAGAAAAACCTGCGATTTTTTCGGTACTTTTTTGAATGAATTTTTTTCTGGAGAAATTTTTGACCGAATTCAGCTTAATTCCCTATAAAACACTCATTGAAAGTGATTTCATCTCGATTGAACAATAATTAAAAATTTACCTCGATTTTTAATAACATTTTCAAAATCGACGTTTCACGGCCAAAGAAGCATACTTTGAGTATTTCTTCACTATTTTCAAATATGTTCACTGAAAGCATTATTTTTATACTTTTTGCTTTAATTCAAGCAAATGTAACGATATTCAATCAAAAAACTGTTAAAATTAAAGTTTTCAATAAGAAATCGTTGTCACGGATTTTGTATCTTGAAGAAAAAAAACATGCGATTTTTTCGGTACACTTTAGAATGCATTTTTTTTGGAGAAATGTTTGACCGAATTCAGCTTAATTCCCTATAGAACACTCTTTGAAAGTGATTTCATCTTGATTGAACAATAATTAAAAATTTACCTCGATTTTTAATAACATTTTCAAAATCGACGTAACTCGGCCTAAGGAAAACATTTTGAGTATTTGTTCACTGTTTTCAAATATAACCACTGAAACCATTATTTTTGTATTTTTTGCGTTAATTCAAGCAAATGTAACGATATTCATTCAACAAACTGTTAAAATTCAATTTTCAGTAAGAAATCGTATTCACGGATTTTGTGTCTTGAAGAAGAAAAACCTGCGATTTTTTCGGTACTTTTTTGAATGAATTTTTTTCTGGAGAAATTTTTGACCGAATTCAGCTTAATTCCCTATAAAACACTCATTGAAAGTGATTTCATCTCGATTGAACAATAATTCAAATTTTACCTCGATTTTTAATAACATTTTCAAAATCGACGTTTCACGGCCAAAGAAGCATACTTTGAGTATTTCTTCACTATTTTCAAATATGTTCACTGAAAGCATTATTTTTATACTTTTTGCTTTAATTCAAGCAAATGTAACGATATTCAATCAAAAAACTGTTAAAATTAAAGTTTTCAATAAGAAATCGTTGTCACGGATTTTGTATCTTGAAGAAGAAAAACATGCGATTTTTTCGGTACTTTTTTGAATGCATTTTTTTCAGGAGAAATATTTGACCAAATTCAGCTTAATTCCCTATAAAACACTCATTAAAAGTGATTTCATCTCGATTAAACAATAAATAAAAATGTACCTCGATTTTTAATAGCATTTTCAAAATCGACGTTTCACGGCCAAAGAAGCATATTTTGAGTATTTCTTCACTATTTTCAAAAATAACCACTGAAACCATTATTTTTATACTTTTTGCTTTAATTCAAGCAAATGTAACGATATTCAATCAAAAAACTGTTAAAATTAAATTTTTCAATAAGAAATCGTTGTCACGGATTTTGTATCTTGAAGAAGAAAAACATGCGATTTTTTCGGTACTTTTTTGAATGCATTTTTTTCAGGAGAAATTTTTGACCGAATTCAGCTTAATTCCCTATAAAACACTCATTAAAAGTGATTTCATCTCGATTGAACAATAAATAAAAATGTACCTCGATTTTTAATAACATTTTCAAAATCGACGTTTCACGGCCAAAGAAGCATATTTTGAGTATTTCTTCACTATTTTCAAATATAACCACTGAAACCATTATTTTTGTACTTTTTGCTTTAATTCAAGCAATGTAACGATATTCATTCAAAAAACTGTTAAAATTCAATTTTCAATAAGAAATCGTTGTCACGGATATTGTATCTTGAAGAAAAAAAACATGCGATTTTTTCGGTACACATTAGAATGCATTTTTTTTGGAGAAATGTTTGACCGAATTCAGCTTAATTCCCTATAAAACACTCATTAAAAGTGATTTCATCTCGATTGAACAATAAATAAAAATGTACCTCGATTTTTAATAACATTTTCAAAATCGACGTTTCACGGCCAAAGAAGCATATTTTGAGTATTTCTTCACTATTTTCAAATATAACCACTGAAACCATTATTTTTGTACTTTTTGCTTTAATTCAAGCAATGTAACGATATTCATTCAAAAAACTGTTAAAATTCAATTTTCAATAAGAAATCGTTGTCACGGATATTGTATCTTGAAGAAAAAAAACATGCGATTTTTTCGGTACACATTAGAATGCATTTTTTTTGGAGAAATGTTTGACCGAATTCAGCTTAATTCCCTATAAAACACTCTTTGAAAGTGATTTCATCTTGATTGAACAATAATTAAAAATTTACCTCGATTTTTAATAACATTTTCAAAATCGACGTTTCACGGCCAAAGAAGCATACTTTGAGTATTTCTTCACTATTTTCAAATATGTTCAATGAAACCATTATTTTTATAGTTTTTGCTTTAATTCAAGCAATGTAACGATATTCAATCAAAAAACTGTTAAAATTCAATTTTCAGTAAGAAATCGTATTCACGGATTTTGTGTCTTGAAGAAGAAAAACCTGCGATTTTTTCGGTACTTTTTTGAATGAATTTTTTTCTGGAGAAATTTTTGACCGAATTCAGCTTAATTCCCTATAAAACACTCATTGAAAGTGATTTCATCTTGATTGAACAATAATTAAAAATTTACCTCGATTTTTAATAACATTTTCAAAATCGACGTTTCACGGCCAAAGAAGCATACTTTGAGTATTTCTTCACTATTTTCAAATATGTTCACTGAAAGCATTATTTTTATACTTTTTGCTTTAATTCAAGCAAATGTAACGATATTCAATCAAAAAACTGTTAAAATTAAATTTTTCAATAAGAAATCGTTGTCACGGATTTTGTATCTTGAAGAAGAAAAACATGCGATTTTTTCGGTACTTTTTTGAATGCATTTTTTTCAGGAGAAATTTTTGACCAAATTCAGCTTAATTCCCTATAAAACACTCATTAAAAGTGATTTCATCTCGATTAAACAATAAATAAAAATGTACCTCGATTTTTAATAGCATTTTCAAAATCGACGTTTCACGGCCAAAGAAGCATATTTTGAGTATTTCATCACTATTTTCAAAAATAACCACTGAAACCATTATTTTTATACCTTTTGCTTTAATTCAAGCAAATGTAACGATATTCAATCTAAAAACTGTTAAAATTCAATTTTCAATAAGAAATCGTTGTCATGGATATTGTATCTTGAAGAAAAAAAACATGCGATTTTTTCGGTACACTTTAGAATGCATTTTTTTTGGAGAAATGTTTGACCGAATTCAGCTTAATTCCCTATAAAACACTCTTTGAAAGTGATTTCATCTTGATTGAACAATAATTAAAAATTTACCTCGATTTTTAATAACATTTTCAAAATCGACGTTTCACGGCCAAAGAAGCATACTTTCAGTATTTCTTCACTATTTTCAAATATGTTCACTGAAACCATTATTTTTATACTTTTTGCTTTAATTCAAGCAATGTAACGATATTCATTCAAAAAACTGTTAAAATTCAATTTTCAGTAAGAAATCGTATTCACGGATTTTGTGTCTTGAAGAAGAAAAACCTGCGATTTTTTCGGTACTTTTTTGAATGAATTTTTTTCTGGAGAAATTTTTGACCGAATTCAGCTTAATTCCCTATAAAACACTCATTGAAAGTGATTTCATCTCGATTGAACAATAAATAAAAATGTACCTCGATTTTTAATAACATTTTCAAAATCGACGTAACTCGGCCTAAGGAAAACATTTTGAGTATTTGTTCACTGTTTTCAAATATAACCACTGAAACCATTATTTTTGTATTTTTTGCGTTAATTCAAGCAAATGTAACGATATTCATTCAACAAACTGTTAAAATTCAATTTTAAATAAGAAATCGTTGTCACGGATTTTGCATCTTGAAGAAAAAAAACATGCGATTTTTTCGGTACACTTTTGAATGCATTTTTTTCTGGAGAAATGTTTGACCGAATTCAGCTTAATTCCCTATAAAACACTCATTGAAAGTGATTTCATCTTGATTGAACAATAATTAAAAATTTACCTCGATTTTTAATAACATTTTCAAAATCGACGTTTCACGGCCAAAGAAGCATACTTTGAGTATTTCTTCACTATTTTCAAATATGTTCACTGAAACCATTATTTTTATACTTTTTGCTTTAATTCAAGCAATGTAACGATATTCATTCAAAAAACTGTTAAAATTCAATTTTCAGTAAGAAATCGTATTCACGGATTTTGTGTCTTGAAGAAGAAAAACCTGCGATTTTTTCGGTACTTTTTTGAATGAATTTTTTTCTGGAGAAATTTTTGACCGAATTCAGCTTAATTCCCTATAAAACACTCATTGAAAGTGATTTCATCTCGATTGAACAATAATTAAAAATGTACCTCGATTTTTAATAGCATTTTCAAAATCGACGTTTCACGGCCAAAGAAGCATATTTTGAGTATTTCATCACTATTTTCAAAAATAACCACTGAAACCATTATTTTTATACCTTTTGCTTTAATTCAAGCAAATGTAACGATATTCAATCTAAAAACTGTTAAAATTCAATTTTCAATAAGAAATCGTTGTCATGGATATTGTATCTTGAAGAAAAAAAACATGCGATTTTTTCGGTACACTTTAGAATGCATTTTTTTTGGAGAAATGTTTGACCGAATTCAGCTTAATTCCCTATAAAACACTCTTTGAAAGTGATTTCATCTTGATTGAACAATAATTAAAAATTTACCTCGATTTTTAATAACATTTTCAAAATCGACGTTTCACGGCCAAAGAAGCATACTTTCAGTATTTCTTCACTATTTTCAAATATGTTCACTGAAACCATTATTTTTATACCTTTTGCTTTAATTCAAGCAAATGTAACGATATTCAATCTAAAAACTGTTAAAATTCAATTTTCAATAAGAAATCGTTGTCATGGATATTGTATCTTGAAGAAAAAAAACATGCGATTTTTTCGGTACACTTTAGAATGCATTTTTTTTGGAGAAATGTTTGACCGAATTCAGCTTAATTCCCTATAAAACACTCTTTGAAAGTGATTTCATCTTGATTGAACAATAATTAAAAATTTACCTCGATTTTTAATAACATTTTCAAATTCGACGTTTCACGGCCAAAGAAGCATACTTTCAGTATTTCTTCACTATTTTCAAATATGTTCACTGAAACCATTATTTTTATACTTTTTGCTTTAATTCAAGCAATGTAACGATATTCATTCAAAAAACTGTTAAAATTCAATTTTCAGTAAGAAATCGTATTCACGGATTTTGTGTCTTGAAGAAGAAAAACCTGCGATTTTTTCGGTACTTTTTTGAATGAATTTTTTTCTGGAGAAATTTTTGACCGAATTCAGCTTAATTCCCTATAAAACACTCATTGAAAGTGATTTCATCTCGATTGAACAATAAATAAAAATGTACCTCGATTTTTAATAACATTTTCAAAATCGACGTAACTCGGCGTAAGGAAAACATTTTGAGTATTTGTTCACTGTTTTCAAATATAACCACTGAAACCATTATTTTTGTATTTTTTGCGTTAATTCAAGCAAATGTAACGATATTCATTCAACAAACTGTTAAAATTCAATTTTAAATAAGAAATCGTTGTCACGGATTTTGCATCTTGAAGAAAAAAACATGCGATTTTTTCGGTACACTTTTGAATGCATTTTTTTCTGGAGAAATGTTTGACCGAATTCAGCTTAATTCCCTATAAAACACTCATTGAAAGTGATTTCATCTCGATTGAACAATAATTAAAAATTTACCTCGATTTTTAATAACATTTTCAAAATCGACGTTTCACGGCCAAAGAAGCATATTTTGAGTATTTCTTCACTATTTTCAAATATAACCACTGAAACCATTATTTTTATACTTTTTGCTTTAATTCAAGCAATGTAACGATATTCATTCAAAAAACTGTTAAAATTCAATTTTCAGTAAGAAATCGTATTCACGGATTTTGTGTCTTGAAGAAGAAAAACCTGCGATTTTTTCGGTACTTTTTTGAATGAATTTTTTTCTGGAGAAATTTTTGACCGAATTCAGCTTAATTCCCTATAAAACACTCATTAAAAGTGATTTCATCTCGATTGAACAATAAATAAAAATGTACCTCGATTTTTAATAACATTTTCAAAATCGACGTTTCACCGCCAACGAAGCATATTTTGAGTATTTCTTCACTATTTACAAATATATTCACTGAAACCATTATTTTTATACTTTTTGCTTTAATTCAAGCAAATGTAACGATATTCAATCAAAAAACTGTTAAAATTAAATTTTTCAATAAGAAATCGTTGTCACGGATTTTGTATCTTGAAGAAGAAAAACATGCGATTTTTTCGGTACTTTTTTGAATGCATTATTTTCTGGAGAAATTTTTGACCGAATTCAGCTAAATTCCCTATAAAACACTCATTAAAAGTGATGTCATCTCGATTGAACAATAATTAAAAATGTACCTCGATTTTTAATAACATTTTCAAAATCGACGTTTCACCGCCAACGAAGCATATTTTGAGTATTTCTTCACTATTTACAATTATATTCACTGAAACCATTATTTTTATACTTTTTGCTTTAATTCAAGCAAATGTAACGATATTCAATCAAAAAACTGTTAAAATTAAATTTTTCAATAAGAAATCGTTGTCACGGATTTTGTATCTTGAAGAAGAAAAACATGCGATTTTTTCGGTACTTTTTTGAATGCATTATTTTCTGGAGAAATTTTTGACCGAATTCAGCTAAATTCCCTATAAAACACTCATTAAAAGTGATGTCATCTCGATTGAACAATAAATAAAAATGTACCTTGATTTTTAATAACATTTTCAAAATCGACGTTTCACCGCCAACGAAGCATATTTTGAGTATTTCTTCACTATTTACAAATATATTCACTGAAACCATTATTTTTATACTTTTTGCTTTAATTCAAGCAAATGTAACGATATTCAATCAAAAAACTGTTAAAATTAAATTTTTCAATAAGAAATCGTTGTCACGGATTTTGTATCTTGAAGAAGAAAAACATGCGATTTTTTCGGTACTTTTTTGAATGCATTATTTTCTGGAGAAATTTTTGACCGAATTCAGCTAAATTCCCTATAAAACACTCATTAAAAGTGATGTCATCTCGATTGAACAATAAATAAAAATGTACCTTGATTTTTAATAACATTTTCAAAATCGACGTAACTGGGCCTAAGAAAAACATTTTGAGTATTTCTTCACTATTGTCAAATATATTCACTGAAACCATTATTTTTATACCTTTTGCTTTAATTCAAGCAAATGTAACGATATTCAATCTAAAAACTGTTAAAATTAAATTTTTCAATAAGAAATCGTTGTCAAGGATTTTGTATCTTGAAGAAGAAAAACATGCGATTTTTTCGGTACTTTTTTTGAATGCATTTTTTTCAGGAGAAATTTTTGACCGAATTCAGCTTAATTCCCTATAAAACACTCATTAAAAGTGATTTCATCTCGATTGAACAATAATGTACCTCGATTTTTAATAACATTTTCAAAATCGACGTTTCACGGCCAAAGAAGCATATTTTGAGTATTTCTTCACTATTTTCAAAAATAACCACTGAAACCATTATATTTATACTTTTTGCTTTAATTCAAGCAAATGTAACGATATTCATTCAAAAAACTGTTAAAATTCAATTTTTCAATAAGAAATCGTTGTCAAGGATTTTGTATCTTGAAGAAGAAAAACATGCGATTTTTTCGGTACTTTTTTTGAATGCATTTTTTTCAGGAGAAATTTTTGACCGAATTCAGCTTAATTCCCTATAAAACACTCATTAAAAGTGATTTCATCTCGATTGAACAATAAATAAAAATGTACCTCGATTTTTAATAACATTTTCAAAATCGACGTTTCACGGCCAAAGAAGCATATTTTGAGTATTTCTTCACTATTTTCAAAAATAACCACTGAAACCATTATTTTTATACTTTTTGCTTTAATTCAAGCAAATGTAACGATATTCATTCAAAAAACTGTTAAAATTCAATTTTTCAATAAGAAATCGTTGTCACGGATTTTGTATCTTGAAGAAGAAAAACATGCGACTTTTTTCGGTACTTTTTTGAATGCATTTTTTTCTGGAGAAATTTTTGACCGAATTCAGCTTAATTCCCTATAAAACACTCATTGAAAGTGATTTCATCTCGATTGAACAATAATTAAAAATTTACCTCGATTTTTAATAACATTTTCAAATCGACGTTTCACGGACAAAGAAGCATACTTTGAGTATTTCTTTACTATTTTCAAATATATTCATTGAAACCATTATTTTTATACTTTTTGCTTTAATTCAAGCAAATGTAACGATATTCAATCAAAAAACTGTTAAAATTAAATTTTTCAATAAGAAATCGTTGTCACGGATTTTGTATCTTGAAGAAGAAAAACATGCGATTTTTTCGGTACTTTTTTGAATGCATTTTTTTCAGGAGAAATTTTTGACCAAATTCAGCTTAATTCCCTATAAAACACTCATTGAAAGTGATTTCATCTCGATTGAACAATAATTAAAAATTTACCTCGATTTTTAATAACATTTTCAAATCGACGTTTCACGGCCAAAGAAGCATACTTTGAGTATTTCTTTACTATTTTCAAATATATTCATTGAAACCATTATTTTTATACTTTTTGCTTTAATTCAAGCAAATGTAACGATATTCAATCAAAAAACTGTTAAAATTAAATTTTTCAATAAGAAATCGTTGTCACGGATTTTGTATCTTGAAGAAGAAAAACATGCGATTTTTTCGGTACTTTTTTGAATGCATTTTTTTCAGGAGAAATTTTTGACCAAATTCAGCTTAATTCCCTATAAAACACTCATTAAAAGTGATTTCATCTCGATTGAACAATAAATAAAAATGTACCTCGATTTTTAATAGCATTTTCAAAATCGACGTTTCACGGCCAAAGAAGCATACTTTGAGTATTTCTTCACTATTTTCAAATATGTTCACTGAAAGCATTATTTTTATACTTTTTGCTTTAATTCAAGCAAATGTAACGATATTCAATCAAAAAACTGTTAAAATTAAATTTTTCAATAAGAAATCGTTGTCACGGATTTTGTATCTTGAAGAAGAAAAACATGCGATTTTTTCGGTACTTTTTTGAATGCATTTTTTTCTGGAGAAATTTTTGACCGAATTCAGCTTAACTCCCTATAAAACACTCATTAAAAGTGATTTCATCTCGATTGAACAATAAATAAAAATGTACCTCGATTTTTAATAACATTTTCAAAATCGACGTTTCACGGCCAAAGAAGCATATTTTGAGTATTTCTTCACTATTTTCAAAAATAACCACTGAAACCATTATTTTTATACTTTTTGCTTTAATTCAAGCAAATGTAACGATATTCATTCAAAAAACTGTTAAAATTCAATTTTTCAATAAGAAATCGTTGTCACGGATTTTGTATCTTGAAGAAGAAAAACATGCGATTTTTTTCGGTACTTTTTTGAATGCATTTTTTTCTGGAGAAATTTTTGACCGAATTCAGCTTAATTCCCTATAAAACACTCATTAAAAGTGATTTCATCTCGATTGAACAATAAATAAAAAATGTACCTCGATTTTTAATAGCATTTTCAAAATCGACGTTTCACGGCCAAAGAAGCATATTTTGAGTATTTCTTCACTATTTTCAAAAATAACCACTGAAACCATTATTTTTATACTTTTTGCTTTAATTCAAGCAAATGTAACGATATTCAATCAAAAAACTGTTAAAATTAAATTTTTCAATAAGAAATCGTTGTCACGGATTTTGTATCTTTAAGAAGAAAAACATGCGATTTTTTCGGTACTTTTTTGAATGCATTTTTTTCAGGAGAAATTTTTGACCGAATTCAGCTTAATTCCCTATAAAACACTCATTAAAAGTGATTTCATCTCGATTGAACAATAAATAAAAATTTACCTCGATTTTTAATAACATTTTCAAAATCGACGTTTCACGGCCAAAGAAGCATACTTTGAGTATTTCTTCACTATTTTCAAATATGTTCACTGAAACCATTATTTTTATACTTTTTGCTTTAATTCAAGCAATGTAACGATATTCATTCAAAAAACTGTTAAAATTCAATTTTCAGTAAGAAATCGTATTCACGGATTTTGTGTCTTGAAGAAGAAAAACCTGCGATTTTTTCGGTACTTTTTTGAATGAATTTTTTTCTGGAGAAATTTTTGACCGAATTCAGCTTAATTCCCTATAAAACACTCATTGAAAGTGATTTCATCTCGATTGAACAATAATTAAAAATTTACCTCGATTTTTAATAACATTTTCAAAATCGACGTTTCACGGCCAAAGAAGCATACTTTGAGTATTTCTTCACTATTTTCAAATATGTTCACTGAAAGCATTATTTTTATACTTTTTGCTTTAATTCAAGCAAATGTAACGATATTCAATCAAAAAACTGTTAAAATTAAAGTTTTCAATAAGAAATCGTTGTCACGGATTTTGTATCTTGAAGAAAAAAAACATGCGATTTTTTCGGTACACTTTAGAATGCATTTTTTTTGGAGAAATGTTTGACCGAATTCAGCTTAATTCCCTATAGAACACTCTTTGAAAGTGATTTCATCTTGATTGAACAATAATTAAAAATTTACCTCGATTTTTAATAACATTTTCAAAATCGACGTAACTCGGCCTAAGGAAAACATTTTGAGTATTTGTTCACTGTTTTCAAATATAACCACTGAAACCATTATTTTTGTATTTTTTGCGTTAATTCAAGCAAATGTAACGATATTCATTCAACAAACTGTTAAAATTCAATTTTCAGTAAGAAATCGTATTCACGGATTTTGTGTCTTGAAGAAGAAAAACCTGCGATTTTTTCGGTACTTTTTTGAATGAATTTTTTTCTGGAGAAATTTTTGACCGAATTCAGCTTAATTCCCTATAAAACACTCATTGAAAGTGATTTCATCTCGATTGAACAATAATTCAAATTTTACCTCGATTTTTAATAACATTTTCAAAATCGACGTTTCACGGCCAAAGAAGCATACTTTGAGTATTTCTTCACTATTTTCAAATATGTTCACTGAAAGCATTATTTTTATACTTTTTGCTTTAATTCAAGCAAATGTAACGATATTCAATCAAAAAACTGTTAAAATTAAAGTTTTCAATAAGAAATCGTTGTCACGGATTTTGTATCTTGAAGAAGAAAAACATGCGATTTTTTCGGTACTTTTTTGAATGCATTTTTTTCAGGAGAAATATTTGACCAAATTCAGCTTAATTCCCTATAAAACACTCATTAAAAGTGATTTCATCTCGATTAAACAATAAATAAAAATGTACCTCGATTTTTAATAGCATTTTCAAAATCGACGTTTCACGGCCAAAGAAGCATATTTTGAGTATTTCTTCACTATTTTCAAAAATAACCACTGAAACCATTATTTTTATACTTTTTGCTTTAATTCAAGCAAATGTAACGATATTCAATCAAAAAACTGTTAAAATTAAATTTTTCAATAAGAAATCGTTGTCACGGATTTTGTATCTTGAAGAAGAAAAACATGCGATTTTTTCGGTACTTTTTTGAATGCATTTTTTTCAGGAGAAATTTTTGACCGAATTCAGCTTAATTCCCTATAAAACACTCATTAAAAGTGATTTCATCTCGATTGAACAATAAATAAAAATGTACCTCGATTTTTAATAACATTTTCAAAATCGACGTTTCACGGCCAAAGAAGCATATTTTGAGTATTTCTTCACTATTTTCAAATATAACCACTGAAACCATTATTTTTGTACTTTTTGCTTTAATTCAAGCAATGTAACGATATTCATTCAAAAAACTGTTAAAATTCAATTTTCAATAAGAAATCGTTGTCACGGATATTGTATCTTGAAGAAAAAAAACATGCGATTTTTTCGGTACACATTAGAATGCATTTTTTTTGGAGAAATGTTTGACCGAATTCAGCTTAATTCCCTATAAAACACTCATTAAAAGTGATTTCATCTCGATTAAACAATAAATAAAAATGTACCTCGATTTTTAATAGCAGTTTCAAAATCGACGTTTCACGGCCAAAGAAGCATATTTTGAGTATTTCTTCACTATTTTCAAAAATAACCACTGAAACCATTATTTTTATACTTTTTGCTTTAATTCAAGCAAATGTAACGATATTCAATCAAAAAACTGTTAAAATTAAATTTTTCAATAAGAAATCGTTGTCACGGATTTTGTATCTTGAAGAAGAAAAACATGCGATTTTTTCGGTACTTTTTTGAATGCATTTTTTTCAGGAGAAATTTTTGACCGAATTCAGCTTAATTCCCTATAAAACACTCATTAAAAGTGATTTCATCTCGATTGAACAATAAATAAAAATGTACCTCGATTTTTAATAACATTTTCAAAATCGACGTTTCACGGCCAAAGAAGCATATTTTGAGTATTTCTTCACTATTTTCAAATATAACCACTGAAACCATTATTTTTGTACTTTTTGCTTTAATTCAAGCAATGTAACGATATTCATTCAAAAAACTGTTAAAATTCAATTTTCAATAAGAAATCGTTGTCACGGATATTGTATCTTGAAGAAAAAAAACATGCGATTTTTTCGGTACACATTAGAATGCATTTTTTTTGGAGAAATGTTTGACCGAATTCAGCTTAATTCCCTATAAAACACTCTTTGAAAGTGATTTCATCTTGATTGAACAATAATTAAAAATTTACCTCGATTTTTAATAACATTTTCAAAATCGACGTTTCACGGCCAAAGAAGCATACTTTGAGTATTTCTTCACTATTTTCAAATATGTTCACTGAAACCATTATTTTTATAGTTTTTGCTTTAATTCAAGCAATGTAACGATATTCAATCAAAAAACTGTTAAAATTCAATTTTCAGTAAGAAATCGTATTCACGGATTTTGTGTCTTGAAGAAGAAAAACCTGCGATTTTTTCGGTACTTTTTTGAATGAATTTTTTTCTGGAGAAATTTTTGACCGAATTCAGCTTAATTCCCTATAAAACACTCATTGAAAGTGATTTCATCTTGATTGAACAATAATTAAAAATTTACCTCGATTTTTAATAACATTTTCAAAATCGACGTTTCACGGCCAAAGAAGCATACTTTGAGTATTTCTTCACTATTTTCAAATATGTTCACTGAAAGCATTATTTTTATACTTTTTGCTTTAATTCAAGCAAATGTAACGATATTCAATCAAAAAACTGTTAAAATTAAATTTTTCAATAAGAAATCGTTGTCACGGATTTTGTATCTTGAAGAAGAAAAACATGCGATTTTTTCGGTACTTTTTTGAATGCATTTTTTTCAGGAGAAATTTTTGACCAAATTCAGCTTAATTCCCTATAAAACACTCATTAAAAGTGATTTCATCTCGATTAAACAATAAATAAAAATGTACCTCGATTTTTAATAGCATTTTCAAAATCGACGTTTCACGGCCAAAGAAGCATATTTTGAGTATTTCATCACTATTTTCAAAAATAACCACTGAAACCATTATTTTTATACCTTTTGCTTTAATTCAAGCAAATGTAACGATATACAATCTAAAAACTGTTAAAATTCAATTTTCAATAAGAAATCGTTGTCATGGATATTGTATCTTGAAGAAAAAAAACATGCGATTTTTTCGGTACACTTTAGAATGCATTTTTTTTGGAGAAATGTTTGACCGAATTCAGCTTAATTCCCTATAAAACACTCTTTGAAAGTGATTTCATCTTGATTGAACAATAATTAAAAATTTACCTCGATTTTTAATAACATTTTCAAAATCGACGTTTCACGGCCAAAGAAGCATACTTTCAGTATTTCTTCACTATTTTCAAATATGTTCACTGAAACCATTATTTTTATACTTTTTGCTTTAATTCAAGCAATGTAACGATATTCATTCAAAAAACTGTTAAAATTCAATTTTCAGTAAGAAATCGTATTCACGGATTTTGTGTCTTGAAGAAGAAAAACCTGCGATTTTTTCGGTACTTTTTTGAATGAATTTTTTTCTGGAGAAATTTTTGACCGAATTCAGCTTAATTCCCTATAAAACACTCATTGAAAGTGATTTCATCTCGATTGAACAATAAATAAAAATGTACCTCGATTTTTAATAACATTTTCAAAATCGACGTAACTCGGCCTAAGGAAAACATTTTGAGTATTTGTTCACTGTTTTCAAATATAACCACTGAAACCATTATTTTTGTATTTTTTGCGTTAATTCAAGCAAATGTAACGATATTCATTCAACAAACTGTTAAAATTCAATTTTAAATAAGAAATCGTTGTCACGGATTTTGCATCTTGAAGAAAAAAAACATGCGATTTTTTCGGTACACTTTTGAATGCATTTTTTTCTGGAGAAATGTTTGACCGAATTCAGCTTAATTCCCTATAAAACACTCATTGAAAGTGATTTCATCTTGATTGAACAATAATTAAAAATTTACCTCGATTTTTAATAACATTTTCAAAATCGACGTTTCACGGCCAAAGAAGCATACTTTGAGTATTTCTTCACTATTTTCAAATATGTTCACTGAAACCATTATTTTTATACTTTTTGCTTTAATTCAAGCAATGTAACGATATTCATTCAAAAAACTGTTAAAATTCAATTTTCAGTAAGAAATCGTATTCACGGATTTTGTGTCTTGAAGAAGAAAAACCTGCGATTTTTTCGGTACTTTTTTGAATGAATTTTTTTCTGGAGAAATTTTTGACCGAATTCAGCTTAATTCCCTATAAAACACTCATTGAAAGTGATTTCATCTCGATTGAACAATAATTAAAAATGTACCTCGATTTTTAATAGCATTTTCAAAATCGACGTTTCACGGCCAAAGAAGCATATTTTGAGTATTTCATCACTATTTTCAAAAATAACCACTGAAACCATTATTTTTATACCTTTTGCTTTAATTCAAGCAAATGTAACGATATTCAATCTAAAAACTGTTAAAATTCAATTTTCAATAAGAAATCGTTGTCATGGATATTGTATCTTGAAGAAAAAAAACATGCGATTTTTTCGGTACACTTTAGAATGCATTTTTTTTGGAGAAATGTTTGACCGAATTCAGCTTAATTCCCTATAAAACACTCTTTGAAAGTGATTTCATCTTGATTGAACAATAATTAAAAATTTACCTCGATTTTTAATAACATTTTCAAAATCGACGTTTCACGGCCAAAGAAGCATACTTTCAGTATTTCTTCACTATTTTCAAATATGTTCACTGAAACTATTATTTTTATACCTTTTGCTTTAATTCAAGCAAATGTAACGATATTCAATCTAAAAACTGTTAAAATTCAATTTTCAATAAGAAATCGTTGTCATGGATATTGTATCTTGAAGAAAAAAAACATGCGATTTTTTCGGTACACTTTAGAATGCATTTTTTTTGGAGAAATGTTTGACCGAATTCAGCTTAATTCCCTATAAAACACTCATTGAAAGTGATTTCATCTCGATTGAACAATAATTAAAAATTTACCTCGATTTTTAATAACATTTTCAAAATCGACGTTTCACGGCCAAAGAAGCTTATTTTGAGTATTTCTTCACTATTTTCAAATATAACCACTGAAACCATTATTTTTATACTTTTTGCTTTAATTCAAGCAATGTAACGATATTCATTCAAAAAACTGTTAAAATTCAATTTTCAGTAAGAAATCGTATTCACGGATTTTGTGTCTTGAAGAAGAAAAACCTGCGATTTTTTCGGTACTTTTTTGAATGAATTTTTTTCTGGAGAAATTTTTGACCGAATTCAGCTTAATTCCCTATAAAACACTCATTAAAAGTGATTTCATCTCGATTGAACAATAAATAAAAATGTACCTCGATTTTTAATAACATTTTCAAAATCGACGTTTCACCGCCAACGAAGCATATTTTGAGTATTTCTTCACTATTTACAAATATATTCACTGAAACCATTATTTTTATACTTTTTGCTTTAATTCAAGCAAATGTAACGATATTCAATCAAAAAACTGTTAAAATTAAATTTTTCAATAAGAAATCGTTGTCACGGATTTTGTATCTTGAAGAAGAAAAACATGCGATTTTTTCGGTACTTTTTTGAATGCATTATTTTCTGGAGAAATTTTTGACCGAATTCAGCTAAATTCCCTATAAAACACTCATTAAAAGTGATGTCATCTCGATTGAACAATAATTAAAAATGTACCTCGATTTTTAATAACATTTTCAAAATCGACGTTTCACCGCCAACGAAGCATATTTTGAGTATTTCTTCACTATTTACAAATATATTCACTGAAACCATTATTTTTATACTTTTTGCTTTAATTCAAGCAAATGTAACGATATTCAATCAAAAAACTGTTAAAATTAAATTTTTCAATAAGAAATCGTTGTCACGGATTTTGTATCTTGAAGAAGAAAAACATGCGATTTTTTCGGTACTTTTTTGAATGCATTATTTTCTGGAGAAATTTTTGACCGAATTCAGCTAAATTCCCTATAAAACACTCATTAAAAGTGATGTCATCTCGATTGAACAATAAATAAAAATGTACCTTGATTTTTAATAACATTTTCAAAATCGACGTTTCACCGCCAACGAAGCATATTTTGAGTATTTCTTCACTATTTACAAATATATTCACTGAAACCATTATTTTTATACTTTTTGCTTTAATTCAAGCAAATGTAACGATATTCAATCAAAAAACTGTTAAAATTAAATTTTTCAATAAGAAATCGTTGTCACGGATTTTGTATCTTGAAGAAGAAAAACATGCGATTTTTTCGGTACTTTTTTGAATGCATTATTTTCTGGAGAAATTTTTGACCGAATTCAGCTAAATTCCCTATAAAACACTCATTAAAAGTGATGTCATCTCGATTGAACAATAAATAAAAATGTACCTTGATTTTTAATAACATTTTCAAAATCGACGTAACTCGGCCTAAGAAAAACATTTTGAGTATTTCTTCACTATTGTCAAATATATTCACTGAAACCATTATTTTTATACTTTTTGCTTTAATTCAAGCAAATGTAACGATATTCAATCAAAAAACTGTTAAAATTAAATTTTTCAATAAGAAATCGTTGTCACGGATTTTGTATCTTGAAGAAGAAAAACATGCGATTTTTTCGGTACTTTTTTGAATGCATTATTTTCTGGAGAAATTTTTGACCGAATTCAGCTAAATTCCCTATAAAACACTCATTAAAAGTGATGTCATCTCGATTGAACAATAATTAAAAATGTACCTCGATTTTTAATAACATTTTCAAAATCGACGTTTCACCGCCAACGAAGCATATTTTGAGTATTTCTTCACTATTTACAAATATATTCACTGAAACCATTATTTTTATACTTTTTGCTTTAATTCAAGCAAATGTAACGATATTCAATCAAAAAACTGTTAAAATTAAATTTTTCAATAAGAAATCGTTGTCACGGATTTTGTATCTTGAAGAAGAAAAACATGCGATTTTTTCGGTACTTTTTTGAATGCATTATTTTCTGGAGAAATTTTTGACCGAATTCAGCTAAATTCCCTATAAAACACTCATTAAAAGTGATGTCATCTCGATTGAACAATAAATAAAAATGTACCTTGATTTTTAATAACATTTTCAAAATCGACGTAACTCGGCCTAAGAAAAACATTTTGAGTATTTCTTCACTATTTTCAAATATATTCACTGAAACCATTATTTTTATACTTTTTGCTTTAATTCAAGCAAATGTAACGATATTCAATCAAAAAACTGTTAAAATTCAATTTTCAGTAAGAAATCGTATTCACGGATTTTGTGTCTTGAAGAAGAAAAACCTGCGATTTTTTCGGTACTTTTTTGAATGAATTTTTTTCTGGAGAAATTTTTGACCGAATTCAGCTTAATTCCCTATAAAACACTCATTAAAAGTGATTTCATCTCGATTGAACAATAAATAAAAATGTACCTCGATTTTTAATAACATTTTCAAAATCGACGTTTCACCGCCAACGAAGCATATTTTGAGTATTTCTTCACTATTTACAAATATATTCAATGAAACCATTATTTTTATACTTTTTGCTTTAATTCAAGCAAATGTAACGATATTCAATCAAAAAACTGTTAAAATTAAATTTTTCAATAAGAAATCGTTGTCACGGATTTTGTATCTTGAAGAAGAAAAACATGCGATTTTTTCGTTACTTTTTTGAATGCATTATTTTCTGGAGAAATTTTTGACCGAATTCAGCTAAATTCCCTATAAAACACTCATTAAAAGTGATGTCATCTCGATTGAACAATAATTAAAAATGTACCTCGATTTTTAATAACATTTTCAAAATCGACGTTTCACCGCCAACGAAGCATATTTTGAGTATTTCTTCACTATTTACAAATATATTCACTGAAACCATTATTTTTATACTTTTTGCTTTAATTCAAGCAAATGTAACGATATTCAATCAAAAAACTGTTAAAATTAAATTTTTCAATAAGAAATCGTTGTCACGGATTTTGTATCTTGAAGAAGAAAAACATGCGATTTTTTCGGTACTTTTTTGAATGCATTATTTTCTGGAGAAATTTTTGACCGAATTCAGCTAAATTCCCTATAAAACACTCATTAAAAGTGATGTCATCTTGATTGAACAATAAATAAAAATGTACCTTGATTTTTAATAACATTTTCAAAATCGACGTAACTCGGCCTAAGAAAAACATTTTGAGTATTTCTTCACTATTTACAAATATATTCACTGAAACCATTATTTTTATACTTTTTGCTTTAATTCAAGCAAATGTAACGATATTCAATCAAAAAACTGTTAAAATTAAATTTTTCAATAAGAAATCGTTGTCACGGATTTTGTATCTTGAAGAAGAAAAACATGCGATTTTTTCGGTACTTTTTTGAATGCATTTTTTTCTGGAGAAATTTTTGAACGAATTCAGCTTAATTCCCTATAAAACACTCAATAAAAGTGATTTCATCTCGATTGAACAATAAATAAAAATGTACCTCGATTTTTAATAACATTTTCAAAATCGACGTTTCACGGCCAAAAAACCATATTTTGAGTATTTCTTCACTATTTTCAAATATAACCACTGAAACCATTATTTTTATACTTTTTGCTTTAATTCAAGCAATGTAACGATATTCATTCAAAAAACTGTTAAAATTCAATTTTCAATAAGAAATCGTATTCACGGATTTTGCGTCTTGAAGAAGAAAAACCTGCGATTTTTTCGGTACTTTTTTGAACGCTTTTTTTTCTGGAGAAATTTTTTTTTCTGGAGATGATATCACTTAAGCTGAATTCGGTCAAAAATTTCTCCAGAAAAAAATGCATTCAAAAAAGTACCGAAAAAATCGCAGGTTTTTCTTCTTCAAGACACAAAATCCGTGAATACGATTTCTTATTGAAAAATGAATTTTAACAGTTTTTTGAATGAATATCGTTACATTGCTTGAATTAAAGCAAAAAGTATAAAAATAATGGTTTCAGTGGTTATATTTGAAAATAGTGAAGAAATACTCAAAATATGCTTCTTTGGCCGTGAAACGTTGATTTTGAAAATGTTATTAAAAATCGAGGTACATTTTTATTTATTGTCCTGACGAACATTTAATTTTTGGGCTTCCGTGGCTCAAGGTTAGCGCGTTCGGCTGTTAATCGAAAGGTTGGTGGTTCGAGCCCATCCGGGAGCGGTGTTGTGAGGTCTCAGATGTAGCGTGAAAAGTCAAACTTTTTCCATAATACGTGATAACCATTTATTTTCTAAGCTTCCGTGGTTCAATGGTTAGCGCGTTCGGCTGTTAAGCAATAGGTTGGTGGTTCGAGCCCACCCGGGAGCGGTGTTTTGGGATCTCAAATGTAACGTAAATAGCCAGAGTTTTTCCACAATACCTGACGAACATTTAATTTTTGGGCTTCCGTGGCGCAGTAATTAGCGCGTCCAGCTCTTAATCGAAAGGTTGGTGGTTCGAGCCCACCCAGAAGAGGTGTTGTGGGGTCTCAGATGTAGCGTTAAAAGTCAAAACTTTTCCACAATACGTGACAACCATTTAATTTCTGATCTTCCGTGGCTCAATGGTTAGCGCGTTCGGCTGTTAACCAATAGGTTGGTGGTTCGAGCCCACCCGGGAGCGGTGTTTTTGGATCTCAAATGTAACGTAAATAGCCAAAGTTTTTCCACAATACCTGACGACCATTTAATTTTTAGGCCTCAGTGGCGAATGGTTAGCGCGTTCGGCTGTTAACCGAAAGGTTGGTGGTTCGAGCCCATCCGGGAGCGGTGTTGTGAGGTCTCAGATGGTAAGTAAAAAGTCAAGGTTTTACCTCAATACCTGACGAAAATTTAATTTTTGGGCTACAGTGGCGCAATGGTCAGCGCGTTCAGCTGTTAACCGAAAGGTTGGTGGTTCGAGCCCTTCCGGGAATGGTGTTGTGACGTCTCAGATGTAACGTAAAATGTCAGAGTTTTTCCAAAACACCTGACGAACATTTAACTTTTGGGCTTCCGTGGCGCAATGGTTAGCGCGTTCAGCTGTTAATCGAAAGGTTGGTGGTTCGAGCCCGCCCGGAAGAGGTATTGTGTGGTCTCAGATGTAGCGTAAAAAGTCAAAACTTTTCCACAATACGTGACAACCATTTAATTTCTGAGCTTCCGTGGCTCAATGGTTAGCGCGTTCGGGTGTTAACCAATAGGTTTGTGGTTCGAGCCCACCGGGGAGCGGTGTTTTGGGATCTCAAATGTAACGTAAATAGCCAAATTCTTTCCACAATACCTGACGACCATTTAATTTTTGGGCCTCAGTGGCGCAATGGTTAGCGCGTTCAGCTGTTAACCGAAAGGTTGGTGGTTCGAGCCCAAACGAGAGAGGATTTGTGGGGTCTCAGAAGTAGCGTGAAAAGTAACTTTTCAACAATACCTGACAACCATTTAATTATTGGGCGTCCGTGGCGCAATGGTTAGCGCGTTCGGCTGTTAACCAATAGGTTGGTGGTTCGAGCCCATCCGGGAGCGGTGTTGTGAGGTCTTAGATGTGACGTAAAAAGTCAAGGTTTTTACACAATATCTGACGAGCATCTAATTTTTGGGTTTCCTTGGCGCAATGGTTAGCGCGTTCAGCTGTTAATCGAAAGGTTGGTGGTTCGAGCCCACCCGGGAGAGGTGTTGTGGGGTCTCAAATGTAACGTAAAATGTCAGAGTTTTTCCACAATACCTGACGAACATTTAATTTTTGGGCTTCCGTGGCGCAATGGTTAGCGCGTTCAGCTGTTAATCGAAAGGTTGGTGGTTCGAGCCCACCCGGGAGAGGTGTTGTGAGGTCTCAGATGTAGCGTGAATAGTCAAACTTTTTCCATAATACGTGAAAACCATTTATTTTCTGATCTTTCGTGGCTCAATGGTTAGCGCGTTCGGCTGTTAACCAATAGCTTGGTGGTTCGAGCCCACCCGGGAGCGGTGTTTTTGGATCTCAAATGTAACGTAAATAGCCAAAGTTTTTCCGCAATACCTGACGACCATTTTTTTTGGGCGTCCGTGGCGCAATGGTTAGCGCGTTCGGCTGTTAACCGAAAGGTTGGTGGTTCGAGCCCATCCGGGAGCGGTGTTGTGAGGCCTCAGATGTGAAGTAAAAAGTCAAAGTTTTTCCTCAATACCTGACGAAAATTTAATTTTTCTGCTTCAGTGGCGCAATGGTTAGCGCGTTCGGCTATTAACCAATAGGTTGGTGGTTCGAGCCCATTCGGGAGAAGTGTTGTGACGTCTCAGATGTAACGTATAATGTCGGAGTTTTTCCACAATACCTGACGAACATTTAATTTTTGGGCTTCAGTGGCGCAATGGTCAGCGCGTTCAGCTGTTAACCGAAAGGTTGGTGGTTCGAGCCCAAACGAGAGAGGTTTTGTGGGGTCTCAGATGTAGCGTGAAAAGTCGTAACTTTTCAACAATACCTGACAACCATTTAATTTTTGGGCGTCCGTGGCGCAATGGCTAGCGCGTTCGGCTGTTAACCGAAAGGTTGGTGGTTCGAGCCCATCCGGGAGCGGTGTTGTGACGTCTCAGATGTTACGTAAAATGTCAGAGTTTTTCCACAATACCTGACAACCATTTAATTTCGGAGCTTCCGTGGCGCAGTAATTAGCGCGTTCAGCTGTTAATCGAAAGGTTGGTGGTTCGAGCCCACCAGGGAGAGGTGTTGTGGGGTCTCAAATGTAACGTAGAAAGCCAAAGTTTTTCCAGAATACCTGACAACCGTTTAATTTCTGAGCTTCCGTGGCTCAATGGTTAGCGCGTTCAGCTGTTAACCAATAGGTTGGTGGTTCGAGCCCACCCGGGAGCGGTGTTGTGTGATCTCAAGTGTAACGTAGAAAGCCAAAGTTTTTCCACAATACCTGACGACCATTTAATTTTTGGGCTTCCGTGGCGCAGTAATTAGCGCGTCTAGCTCTTAATCGAAAGGCTGGTGGTTCGAGCCCACCCGGAAGAGGAGTTGTGGGGTCTCAGATGTAGCGTTAAAAGTCAAAACGTTTCCACAATACGTGACAACCATTTAATTTCTGATCTTCCGTGGCTCAATGGTTAGCGCGTTCGGCTGTTAACCAATAGGTTGGTGGTTCGAGCCCACCCGGGAGCGGTGTTTTTGGATCTCAAATGTAACGTAAATAGCCAAAGTTTTTCCACAATACCTGACGACCATTTAATTTTTGGGCCTCAGTGGCGAATGGTTAGCGCGTTCGGCTGTTAACCGAAAGGTTGGTGGTTCGAGCCCATCCGGGAGCGGTGTTGTGAGGTCTCAGATGTGAAGTAAAAAGTCAAGGTTTTACCTCAATACCTGACGAAAATTTAATTTTTGGGCTACAGTGGCGCAATGGTCAGCGCGTTCAGCTGTTAACCGAAAGGTTGGTGGTTCGAGCCCTCCCGGGAGCGGTGTGGTGACGTCTCAGATGTAACGTAAAATGTCAGAGTTTTTCCAAAACACCTGACGAACATTTAACTTTTGGGCTTCCGTGGCGCAATGGTTAGCGCGTTCGGCTGTTAACCAATAGGTTGGTGGTTCGAGCCCACCCGGGAGCGGTGTTGTGTGATCTCAAATGTAACGTAGAAAGCCAAAGTTTTTCCACAATACCTGACAACCATTTAATTTCTGAGCTTCCGTGGCTCAATGGTTAGCGCGTTCGGCTGTTAACCAATAGGTTGGTGGTTCGAGCCCACCCGGGAGCGGTGTTGTGGGATCTCAAATGTAACGTAGATAGCCAAAGTTTTTGCACAATAAATGACGACCATTTAATTTTTGGGCTTCCGTGGCGCAATGGTTAGCGCGTTCGGCTGTTAACCAATAGGTTGGTGGTTCGACCCCATCCGGGAGCGGTGTTTTGAGGTCTCAGATTTGACGTAAAAAGTCAAAGTTTTTACACAATACCTGACGAGCATTTAACTTTTGGGCTTCCGTGGCGCAATGGTTAGCGCGTTCGGCTGTTAACCAATAGGTTGGTGGTTCGAGCCCATCCGGGAGCGGTGTTGTGAGGTCTCAGATGTGACGTAAAAAGTCAAGGTTTTTACACAATACCTGACGAGCATTTAACTTTTGGGCTTCCGTGGCGCTATGTTTAGCGCGTTCGGCTGTTAACCAATAGGTTGGTGGTTCGAGCCCATCCGGGAGCGGTGTTGTGAGGTCTCAGATGTGACGTAAAAAGTAAGGTTTTTACACAATACCTGACGAGCATTTAATTTTTGGGCTCCCGTGGCGCAATGGTTAGCACGTTCAGCTGTTAATCGAAAGGTTGGTGGTTCGAGCCCGCCCGGAAGCGGTATTGTGTGGTCTCAGATGTAGCGTAAAAAGTCAAAACTTTTCCACAATACGTGACAACCATTTAATTTCTCAGCTTCCGTGGCTCAATGGTTAGCGCGTTCGGCTGTTAATCGAAAGGTTGGTGTTTCGAGCCCATCCGGGAGCGGTGTTGTGAGGTCTCAGATGTAGCGTGAAAAGTCAAACTTTTTCCATAATACGTGATAACCATTTATTTTCTGAGTTTCCGTATCTCAATGGTTAGCGCGTTCGGCTGTTAACCAATAGGTTGGTGGTTCGAGCCCACCCGGGAGCGGTGTTTTGGGATCTCAAATGTAACGTAAATAGCCAAAGTTTTTCCACAATACCTGACGACCATTTAATTTTTGGGCCTCAGTGGCGCAATGGTTAGCGCGTTCAGCTGTTAACCGAAAGGTTGGTGGTTCGAGCCCACCCGGGAGAGGTGTTGTGGGGTCTCAAATGTAACGTAGAAAGCCAAAGTTTTTCCACAATACCTGACAACCGTTTAATTTCTGAGCTTCCGTGGCTCAATGGTTAGCGCGTTCAACTGTTAACCAATAGGTTGGTGGTTCGAGCCCAAACGAGACAGGATTTGTGGGGTCTCAGAAGTAGCGTGAAAAGTCGTAACTTTTCAACAATACCTGACAACCATTTAATTATTGGGCGTCCGTGGCGCAATGGTTAGCGCGTTCGGCTGTTAACCAATAGGTTGGTGGTTCGAGCCTATCCGGGAGCGGTGTTGTGAGGTCTTAGATGTGACGTAAAAAGTCAAGGTTTTTACACAATATCTGACGAGCATCTAATTTTTGGGCTTCCGTGGCGCAATGGTTAGCGCGTTCAGCTGTTAATCGAAATGTTGGTGGTTCGAGCCCACCAGGGAGAGGTGTTGTGGGGTCTCAAATGTAACGTAGAAAGCCAAAGTTTTTCCACAATACCTGACAACCGTTTAATTTCTGAGCTTCCGTGGCTCAATGGTTAGCGCGTTCAGCTGTTAACCAATAGGTTGGTGGTTCGAGCCCACCCGGGAGCGGTGTTGTGTGATCTCAAGTGTAACGTAGAAAGCCAAAGTTTTTCCACAATACCTGACGACCATTTAATTTTTGGGCTTCCGTGGCGCAATGGTTAGCGCGTTCGGCTGTTAACCAATAGGTTGGTGGTTCGAGCCCATCCGGGAGCGGTGTTGTAAGGTCTCAGATGTGACGTAAAAAGTCAAGGTTTTTACACAATACCTGACGAGCATTTAATTTTTGGGCTTCCGTGGCACAATGGTTACCGCGTTCAGCTGTTAATCGAAAGGTTGGTGGTTCGAGCCCACCCGGGAGAGGTGTTGTGGGGTCTCAAATGTAACGTAGAAAGCCAAAGTTTTTCCACAATACCTGACAACAATTTAATTTCTGAGCTTCCGTGGCTCAATGGTTAGCGCGTTCGGCTGTTAACCAATAGGTTGGTGGTTCGAGCCCATCCGGGAGCGGTGTTGTGAGGTCTCAGATGTGACGTAAAAAGTCAAGGTTTTTACACAATACCTGACGAGCATTTAACTTTTGGGCTTCCGTGGCGCAATGGTTAGCGCGTTCGGCTGTTAACCAATAGGTTGGTGGTTCGAGCCCATCCGGGAGCGGTGTTGTGAGGTCTCAGATGTGACGTAAAAAGTCAAGTTTTTTGCACAATACCTGACGAGCATTTAGCTTTTGGGCTTCCGTGGCGCAATGGTTAGCGCGTTCGGCTGTTAACCAATAGGTTGGTGGTTCAAGCCCACCCGGGAGCGGTGTTGTGTGATCTCAAATGTAACGTAGAAAGCCAAAGTTTTTCCACAATACCTGACAACCATTTAATTTCTGAGCTTCCGTGGCTCAATGGTTAGCGCGTTCGGCTGTTAACCAATAGGTTGGTGGTTCGAGCCCACCCGGGAGCGGTGTTGTGGGATCTCAAATGTAACGTAGAAAGCCAAAGTTTTTGCACAATAAATGACGACCATTTAATTTTTGGGCTTCCGTGGCGCAATGGTTAGCGCGTTCGGCTGTTAACCAATAGGTTGGTGGTTCGACCCCATCCGGGAGCGGTGTTTTGAGGTCTCAGATTTGACGTAAAAAGTCAAGGTTTTTACACAATACCTGACGAGCATTTAACTTTTGGGCTTCCGTGGCGCAATGGTTAGCGCGTTCGGCTGTTAACCAATAGGTTGGTGGTTCGAGCCCATCCGGGAGCGGTGTTGTGAGGTCTCAGATGTGACGTAAAAAGTCAAGGTTTTTACACAATACCTGACGAGCATTTAACTTTTGGGCTTCCGTGGCGCTATGTTTAGCGCGTTCGGCTGTTAACCAATAGGTTGGTGGTTCGAGCCCATCCGGGAGCGGTGTTGTGAGGTCTCAGATGTGACGTAAAAAGTGAAGGTTTTTACACAATACCTGACGAGCATTTAATTTTTTGGCTCCCGTGGCGCAATGGTTAGCACGTTCAGCTGTTAATCGAAAGGTTGGTGGTTCGAGCCCACCCGGGAAAGGTGTTGTGGGGTCTCAAATGTAACGTAGAAAGCTAAAGTTTTTCCACAATAGCTGACAACCATTTAATTTCTGAGCTTCCATGGCTCAATGGTTAGCGCGTTCGGCTGTTAACCAATAGGTTGGTGGTTCGAGCCCATCCGGGAGCGGTGTTGTGTGATCTCAAATGTAACGTAGAAAGCCAAAGTTTTTCCACAATTCCTGACGACCATTTAATTTTTGGGCTTCCGTGGCGCAATGGTTAGCACGTTCGGCTGTTAACCAATAGGTTGGTGGTTCGAGCCCATCCGGGAGCCGTGTTGTGAGGTCTCAGATGTGACGTAAAAAGTCAAGGTTTTCCACAATACCTGACAACCATTTAATTTCGGAGCTTCCGTGGCTCAATGGTTAGCGCGTTCGGCTGTTAACCAATAGGTTGGTGGTTCGAGCCCACCCGGGAGCGGTGTTGTGGGATCTGAAATGTAACGTAGAAAGCCAAAGTTTTTGCACAATAAATGACGACCATTTAATTTTTGGGCTTCCGTGGCGCAATGGTTAGCGCGTTCGGCTGTTAACCAATAGGTTGGTGGTTCGAGCCCATCCGGGAGCGGTGTTGTGAGGTCTCAGATGTGACGTTAAAATCAAGGTTTTTACACAATACCTGACGAGCATTTAATTTTTGGGCTCCCGTGGCGCTATGGTTAGCGCGTTCAGCTGTTAATCGAAAGGTTGGTGGTTCGAGCCCACCCGGGAAAGGTGTTGTGGGGTCTCAAATGTAACGTAGAAAGCTAAAGGTTTTCCACAATAGCTGACAACCATTTAATTTCTGAGCTTCCGTGGCTCAATGGTTAGCGCGTTCGGCTGTTAACCAATAGGTTGGTGGTTCGAGCCCATCCGGGAGCGGTGTTGTGTGATCTCAAATGTAACGTAGAAAGCCAAAGTTTTTCCACAATACCTGACGACCATTTAATTTTTGGGCTTCCGTGGCGCAATGGTTAGCACGTTCGGCTGTTAACCAATAGGTTGGTGGTTCGAGCCCATCCGAGAGCCGTGTTGTGAGGTCTCAGATGTGACGTAAAAAGTCAAGGTTTTCCACAATACCTGACAACCATTTAATTTCGGAGCTTCCGTGGCTCAATGGTTAGCGCGTTCGGCTGTTAACCAATAGGTTGGTGGTTCGAGCCCACCCGGGAGCGGTGTTGTGGGATCTGAAATGTAACGTAGAAAGCCAAAGTTTTTGCACAATAAATGACGAGCATTTAACTTTTGGGCTTCCGTGGCGCAATGGTTAGCGCGTTCGGCTGTTAACCAATAGGTTGGTGGTTCGAGCCCATCCGGGAGCGGTGTTGTGAGGTCTCAGATGTGACGTTAAAAGTCAAGGTTTTTACACAATACCTGACGAGCATTAATTTTTGGGCTCCCGTGGCGCTATGGTTAGCGCGTTCAGCTGTTAATCGAAAGGTTGGTGGTTCGAGCCCACCCGGGAAAGGTGTTGTGGGGTCTCAAATGTAACGTAGAAAGCTAAAGTTTTTCCACAATAGCTGACAACCATTTAATTTCTGAGCTTCCGTGGCTCAATGGTTAGCGCGTTCGGCTGTTAACCAATAGGTTGGTGGTTCGAGCCCATCCGGGAGTGGTGTTGTGTGATCTCAAATGTAACGTAGAAAGCCAAAGTTTTTCCACAATACTTGACGACCATTTAATTTTTGGGCTTCCGTGGCGCAATGGTTAGCACGTTCGGCTGTTAACCAATAGGTTGGTGGTTCGAGCCCATCCGGGAGCCGTGTTGTGAGGTCTCAGATGTGACGTAAAAAGTCAAGGTTTTCCACAATACCTGACAACCATTTAATTTCGGAGCTTCCGTGGCTCAATGCTTAGCGCGTTCGGCTGTTAACCAATAGGTACGTGGTTCGAGCCCACCCGGGAGCGGTGTTGTGGGATCTGAAATGTAACGTAGAAAGCCAAAGTTTTTGCACAATAAATGACGACCATTTAAATTTTGGGCTTCCGTGGCGCAATGGTTAGCGCGTTCGGCTGTTAACCAATAGGTTGGTGGTTCGAGCCCATCCGGGAGCGGTGTTGTGAGGTCTCAGATGTGACGTAAAAAGTCAAGGTTTTTACACAATACCTGACGAGCATTTAACTTTTGGGCTTCCGTGGCGCTATGTTTAGCGCGTTCGGCTGTTAACCAATAGGTTGGTGGTTCGAGCCCATCCGGGAGCGGTGTTGTGAGGTCTCAGATGTGACGTAAAAAGTGAAGGTTTTTACACAATACCTGACGAGCATTTAATTTTTTGGCTCCCGTGGCGCAATGGTTAGCACGTTCAGCTGTTAATCGAAAGGTTGGTGGTTCGAGCCCACCCGGGAAAGGTGTTGTGGGGTCTCAAATGTAACGTAGAAAGCTAAAGTTTTTCCACAATAGCTGACAACCATTTAATTTCTGAGCTTCCATGGCTCAATGGTTAGCGCGTTCGGCTGTTAACCAATAGGTTGGTGGTTCGAGCCCATCCGGGAGCGGTGTTGTGTGATCTCAAATGTAACGTAGAAAGCCAAAGTTTTTCCACAATTCCTGACGACCATTTAATTTTTGGGCTTCCGTGGCGCAATGGTTAGCACGTTCGGCTGTTAACCAATAGGTTGGTGGTTCGAGCCCATCCGGGAGCCGTGTTGTGAGGTCTCAGATGTGACGTAAAAAGTCAAGGTTTTCCACAATACCTGACAACCATTTAATTTCGGAGCTTCCGTGGCTCAATGGTTAGCGCGTTCGGCTGTTAACCAATAGGTTGGTGGTTCGAGCCCACCCGGGAGCGGTGTTGTGGGATCTGAAATGTAACGTAGAAAGCCAAAGTTTTTGCACAATAAATGACGACCATTTAATTTTTGGGCTTCCGTGGCGCAATGGTTAGCGCGTTCGGCTGTTAACCAATAGGTTGGTGGTTCGAGCCCATCCGGGAGCGGTGTTGTGAGGTCTCAGATGTGACGTTAAAATCAAGGTTTTTACACAATACCTGACGAGCATTTAATTTTTGGGCTCCCGTGGCGCTATGGTTAGCGCGTTCAGCTGTTAATCGAAAGGTTGGTGGTTCGAGCCCACCCGGGAAAGGTGTTGTGGGGTCTCAAATGTAACGTAGAAAGCTAAAGGTTTTCCACAATAGCTGACAACCATTTAATTTCTGAGCTTCCGTGGCTCAATGGTTAGCGCGTTCGGCTGTTAACCAATAGGTTGGTGGTTCGAGCCCATCCGGGAGCGGTGTTGTGTGATCTCAAATGTAACGTAGAAAGCCAAAGTTTTTCCACAATACCTGACGACCATTTAATTTTTGGGCTTCCGTGGCGCAATGGTTAGCACGTTCGGCTGTTAACCAATAGGTTGGTGGTTCGAGCCCATCCGAGAGCCGTGTTGTGAGGTCTCAGATGTGACGTAAAAAGTCAAGGTTTTCCACAATACCTGACAACCATTTAATTTCGGAGCTTCCGTGGCTCAATGGTTAGCGCGTTCGGCTGTTAACCAATAGGTTGGTGGTTCGAGCCCACCCGGGAGCGGTGTTGTGGGATCTGAAATGTAACGTAGAAAGCCAAAGTTTTTGCACAATAAATGACGAGCATTTAACTTTTGGGCTTCCGTGGCGCAATGGTTAGCGCGTTCGGCTGTTAACCAATAGGTTGGTGGTTCGAGCCCATCCGGGAGCGGTGTTGTGAGGTCTCAGATGTGACGTTAAAAGTCAAGGTTTTTACACAATACCTGACGAGCATTAATTTTTGGGCTCCCGTGGCGCTATGGTTAGCGCGTTCAGCTGTTAATCGAAAGGTTGGTGGTTCGAGCCCACCCGGGAAAGGTGTTGTGGGGTCTCAAATGTAACGTAGAAAGCTAAAGTTTTTCCACAATAGCTGACAACCATTTAATTTCTGAGCTTCCGTGGCTCAATGGTTAGCGCGTTCGGCTGTTAACCAATAGGTTGGTGGTTCGAGCCCATCCGGGAGTGGTGTTGTGTGATCTCAAATGTAACGTAGAAAGCCAAAGTTTTTCCACAATACTTGACGACCATTTAATTTTTGGGCTTCCGTGGCGCAATGGTTAGCACGTTCGGCTGTTAACCAATAGGTTGGTGGTTCGAGCCCATCCGGGAGCCGTGTTGTGAGGTCTCAGATGTGACGTAAAAAGTCAAGGTTTTCCACAATACCTGACAACCATTTAATTTCGGAGCTTCCGTGGCTCAATGCTTAGCGCGTTCGGCTGTTAACCAATAGGTACGTGGTTCGAGCCCACCCGGGAGCGGTGTTGTGGGATCTGAAATGTAACGTAGAAAGCCAAAGTTTTTGCACAATAAATGACGACCATTTAAATTTTGGGCTTCCGTGGCGCAATGGTTAGCGCGTTCGGCTGTTAACCAATAGGTTGGTGGTTCGACCCCATCCGGGAGCGGTGTTGTGAGGTCTCAGATGTGACGTAAAAAGTCAAGGTTTTTACACAATACCTAACGATCATTTAACTTTTGGGCTTCCGTGGCGCAATGGTTAGCGCGTTCGGCTGTTAACCAATAGGTTGGTGGTTCGACCCCATCCGGGAGCGGTGTTGTGAGGTCTCAGATGTGACGTAAAAAGTCAAGGTTTTTACATAATACCTGACGAGCATTTAACTTTTGGGCTTCCGTGGCGCAATGGTTAGCGCGTTCGGCTGTTAATTAATAGGTTGGTGGTTCGAGCCCATCCGGGAGCGGTGTTGTGAGGTCTCAGATGTGACGTTAAAAGTCAAGGTTTTTACACAATACCTGACGAGCATTTAATTTTTGGGCTCCCGTGGCGCTATGGTTAGCGCGTTCAGCTGTTAATCGAAAGGTTGGTGGTTCGAGCCCACCCGGGAAAGGTGTTGTGGGGTCTCAAATGTAACGTAGAAAGCTAAAGTTTTTCCACAATAGCTGACAACCATTTAATTTCTGAGCTTCCGTGGCTCAATGGTTAGCGCGTTCGGCTATTAACCAATAGGTTGGTGGTTCGAGCCCATCCGGGAGCGGTGTTGTGTGATCTCAAATGTAACGTAGAAAGCCAAAGTTTTTCCACAATACTTGACGACCATTTAATTTTTGGGCTTCCGTGGCGCAATGGTTAGCACGTTCGGCTGTTAACCAATAGGTTGGTGGTTCGAGCCCATCCGGGAGCCGTGTTGTGAGGTCTCAGATGTGACGTAAAAAGTCAAGGTTTTCCACAATACCTGACAACCATTTAATTTCGGAGCTTCCGTGGCTCAATGGTTAGCGCGTTCGGCTGTTAACCAATAGGTACGTGGTTCGAGCCCACCCGGGAGCGGTGTTGTGGGATCTGAAATGTAACGTAGAAAGCCAAAGTTTTTGCACAATAAATGACGACCATTTAATTTTTGGGCTTCCGTGGCGCAAAGGTTAGCGCGTTCGGCTGTTAACCAATAGGTTGGTGGTTCGACCCCATCCGGGAGCGGTGTTGTGAGGTCTCAGATGTGACGTAAAAAGTCAAGGTTTTTACATAATACCTGACGAGCATTTAACTTTTGGGCTTCCGTGGCGCATTGGTTAGCGCGTTCGGCTGTTAACCAATAGGTTGGTGGTTCGAGCCCATCCGGGAGCGGTGTTGTGAGGTCTCAGATGTGACGTAAAAAGTCAAGGTTTTTACACAATACCTAACAATCATTTAACTTTTGGGCTTCCGTGGGGCAATGGTTAGCGCGTTCGGCTGTTAACCAATAGGTTGGTGGTTCGAGCCCATCCGGGAGCGGTGTTGTGAGGTCTCAGATGTGACGTAAAAAGTCAAGGTTTTTACACAATACCTGACGAGCTTTTAACTTTTGGGCTTCCGTGGCGCAATGATTAGCGCGTTCGGCTGTTAACCAATAGGTTGGTGGTTCGAGCCCACCCGAGAGCGGTGTTGAGGGATCTGAAATGTAACGTAGAAAGCCAAAGTTTTTGCACAATACCTGACGAGCATTTAACTTTTGGGCTTCCGTGGCGCAATGGTTAGCGCGTTCGGCTGTTAACCAATAGGTTGGTGGTTCGAGCCCATCCGCGAGCGGTGTTGTGAGGTCTCAGATGTGACTTAAAAAGTCAAGTTTTTTGCACAATACCTGACGAGCATTTAGCTTTTGGGCTTCCGTGGCGCAATGGTTAGCGCGTTCGGCTGTTAACCGAAAGGTTGGTGGTTCGAGCCCATCCAGGAGCGGTGTTGTGACGTCTCAGATGTGACGTAAAAAGTCAAGGTTTTTACGCGATACCTGACGAGCATTTAACTTTTGGGCTTCCGTGGCGCAATGGTTAGCGCGTTCGGCTGTTAACCAATAGGTTGGTGGTTCGAGCCCATCCGGGAGCGGTGTTGTGAGGTCTCAGATGTGACGTAAAAAGTCAAGGTTTTTACACAATATCTGACGAGTATCTAATTTTTGGGCTTCCGTGGCGCAATGGTTAGCGCGTTCGGCTGTTAACCAATAGGTTGGTGGTTCGAGCCCATCCGGGAGCGGTGTTGTGAGGTCTCAGATGTGACGTAAAAAGTCAAGGTTTTTACACAATACCTGACGAGCATTTAACTTTTGGGCTTCCGTGGCGCAATGGTTTGTGCGTTCGGCTGTTAACCGAAAGGTTGGTGGTTCGAGCCCAACCGGAAGAGGTGTTGTAGGGTCACACATGTAACGTAAAAAGTCATAACTTATCCACAATACCTGACAACCATTTAATTTCTGAGCTTCCGTGGCTCAAAGGTTAGCGCGTTCGGCTGTAAACCAATAGGTGTGTGGTTCGAGCCCATCCGGGAGCGGTTTTCTGACGTCTCAGATGTGACGTAAAAAGTCAAGGTTTTTTCCACAACACCTGACGACCATTTAATTTTTGGTCTTCCGTGGCGCAATGGTTAGCGCGTTCGGCTGTTAACCGAAAGGTTGGTGATTCGAGCCCATCCGGGAGCGGTGTTGTGACGTCTCAGATGTAACGTAAAATGTCAAAACTTTTCCACAATATGTGACAACCACTTAAATTCTGAGCTTCCGTGGCTCAATGGTTAGCGAATTCGGCTGTTAACCAATAGGTTGGTGGTTCGAGCCCACCCGGGAGCGGTATTTTGGGATCTCAAATGTAACGTTGAAAGCCAAAATTTTTCCACAATACCTGACGACCATTTAATTTTTGGGCTTCCGTGGCGCAATGGTCAGCGCGTTCAGCTGTTAACCGAAAGGTTGGTGGTTCGAGCCCATCCGGGAGCGGTGTTGTGACGTCTCAGATGTAACTTAAATGTCAGAGTTTTTCCACAATACCTGACGATCATTTAATTTTTGGGCTTCCGTGGCGCAGTTATTAGCGCGTTCAACTGTTAATCGAAAGGCTGGTGGTTCAAGCCCACCCGGAAGAGGTGTTGTGGGGTCTCAGATGTAGTGTAAAAAGTCAAAACCTATCCACAATACGTGACAACCATTTAATTTCTGAGCTTCCGTGGCTCAATGGTTAGCGCGTTCGGCTGTTAACCAATAGGTTGGTGGTTCGAGCCCACCCGGGACCGGTGGTGTGGGATCTCAAATGTAACGTAGAAAGCCAAAGTTTTGCCACAATACCTGACGACCATTAAATTTTTGGGCTTCCTTGGCTCAAAGGTTAGCGCGTTCGGCTGTTAACGAATAGGTGTGTGGTTCGAGCCCATCCGGGAGCGGTGTTGTGACGTCTCAGATGTGACGTAAAAAGTCAAGGTTTTTTCCACAGCACCTGACGACCATTTAATTTTTGGGCTTCCGTGGCGCAATGATTAGCGCGTTCAGCTGTTAATCGAAAGGTTGAAGGTTCGAGCCCACCCGAGAGAGGTGTTGTGGGGTCTCAGATGTAGCGTAAAAAGTCAAAACTTTTCCGCAATACGTGACAACCATTTAATTTCTGAGCTTCCGTGGCTCAATGGTTAGCGCGTTCGGCTGTTAACCAATAGGTTGGTGGTTCGAGCCCACCCGGGAGCGGTGGTGTGGGATCTCAAATGTAACGTAGAAAGCCAAAGTTTTGCCACAATACCTGACGACCATTTAATTTTTGGGCTTCCGTGGCGCAATGGTTAGCGCGTTCGGCTGTTAACCGAAAGGTTGGTGGTTCGAGCCCATCCAGGAGCGGTGTTGTGACGTCTCAGATGTGACGTAAAAAGTCAAGGTTTTTACGCGATACCTGACGAGCATTTAACTTTTGGGCTTCCGTGGCGCAATGGTTAGCGCGTTCGGCTGTTAACCAATAGGTTGGTGGTTCGAGCCCATCCGGGAGCGGTGTTGTGAGGTCTCAGATGTGACGTAAAAAGTCAAGGTTTTTACACAATATCTGACGAGTATCTAATTTTTGGGCTTCCGTGGCGCAATGGTTAGCGCGTTCGGCTGTTAACCAATAGGTTGGTGGTTCGAGCCCATCCGGGAGCGGTGTTGTGAGGTCTCAGATGTGACGTAAAAAGTCAAGGTTTTTACACAATACCTGACGAGCATTTAACTTTTGGGCTTCCGTGGCGCAATGGTTTGTGCGTTCGGCTGTTAACCGAAAGGTTGGTGGTTCGAGCCCAACCGGAAGAGGTGTTGTAGGGTCACACATGTAACGTAAAAAGTCATAACTTATCCACAATACCTGACAACCATTTAATTTCTGAGCTTCCGTGGCTCAAAGGTTAGCGCGTTCGGCTGTAAACCAATAGGTGTGTGGTTCGAGCCCATCCGGGAGCGGTTTTCTGACGTCTCAGATGTGACGTAAAAAGTCAAGGTTTTTTCCACAACACCTGACGACCATTTAATTTTTGGTCTTCCGTGGCGCAATGGTTAGCGCGTTCGGCTGTTAACCGAAAGGTTGGTGGTTCGAGCCCATCCGGGAGCGGTGTTGTGACGTCTCAGATGTAACGTAAAATGTCAAAACTTTTCCACAATATGTGACAACCACTTAAATTCTGAGCTTCCGTGGCTCAATGGTTAGCGAATTCGGCTGTTAACCAATAGGTTGGTGGTTCGAGCCCACCCGGGAGCGGTATTTTGGGATCTCAAATGTAACGTTGAAAGCCAAAATTTTTCCACAATACCTGACGACCATTTAATTTTTGGGCTTCCGTGGCGCAATGGTCAGCGCGTTCAGCTGTTAACCGAAAGGTTGGTGGTTCGAGCCCATCCGGGAGCGGTGTTGTGACGTCTCAGATGTAACTTAAATGTCAGAGTTTTTCCACAATACCTGACGATCATTTAATTTTTGGGCTTCCGTGGCACAATGGTTAGCGCGTTCAGCTGTTAATCGAAAGGTTGGTGGTTCGAGCCCACCCGGGAGAGGTGTTGTGGGGTCTCAAATGTAACGTAGAAAGCCAAAGTTTTTCCACAATACCTGACAACAGTTTAATTTCTGAGCTTCCGTGGCTCAATGGTTAGCGCGTTCGGCTGTTAACCAATAGGTTGGTGGTTCGAGCCCATCCGGGAGCGGTGTTGTGACGTCTCAGATGTGACGTAAAAAGTCAAGGTTTTTCCAAAATACCGGACGACCATTTAAATTCTGGGCTTCCGTGGCGCAATCGTTAGCGCGTTCAGCTGCTATTCAAAAGACTGGTGGTTTGAGCCCTCCCGGGAGCGGTGTTGTGACGTCTCAGATGTAACATAAAATGTCAGAGTTTTTCCACAATACCTGACGAACATTGAAATTTTGGGCTTCCGTGGCGCAATGGTTAGCGCGTTCAGCTGTTAATCGAAAGGTTGGTGGTTCGAGCCCACCCAGGAGAGGTGTTGTGGGGTCTCAGATGTAGCGTAAAAAGTCAAAACTTTTCCACAATACGTGACAACCATTTAATTTCTGAGCTTCCGTGGCGCAATGGTTAGCGCGTTCAGCAGTTAACAAATAATTTAGTGGTTCGAGCCCACCCGGGAGCGGCGTTGTGGGATCTCAAACGTAACGTAGAAAGCCAAAGTTTTTCCACAATACCTGACGACCATTTAATTTTTGGGCTTCCGTGGCGCAATGGTTAACGCGTTCGGCTGTTAACCAATAGGTTGGTGGTTCGAGCCCACCCGGGAGCGATGTTGTGGGATCTCAAATGTAACGTAGAAAGCCAAAGTTTTTCCACAATACGTGACGACCATTTAATTTCTGAGCTTTCGTGGCTCAATGGTTAGCGCGTTCGGCTGTTAACCAATAGGTTGGTGGTTAGAGCCCATCCGGGAGCGGTGTTGTGAGGTCTCAGATGTGACGTAAAAAGTCAAGGTTTTTCCACAATACCTGACGAACATTGAATTTTTGGGCTTCCGTGGCGCAATGGTTAGCGCGTTCAGCTGTTAATCGAAAGGTTGGTGGTTCGAGCCCAACCGGGAGAGGTGTTGTGGGGTCTCAGATGTAGCGTAAAAAGTCAAAACTTTTCCACAATACGTGACAACCATTTAATTTCTGAGCTTCCGTGGCTGAATGGTTAGCGCGTTCGGCTGTTAACCAATAGGTTGGTGGTTAGAGCCCATCCGGGAGCGGTGTCGTGAGGTCTCAGATGTAACGTAAAATGTCAGAGTTTTTCCACAATACCTGACGAACATTTAATTTTTGGGCTTCCGTGGCGCAATTATTAGCGCGTTCAACTGTTAATCGAAAGGCTGGTGGTTCAGGCCCACCCGGAAGAGGTGTTGTGGGGTCTCAGATGTAGCGTAAAAAGTCAAAACTTATCCACAATACGTGACAACCATTGAATTTCTGAGCTTCCGTGGCTCAATGGTTAGCGCGTTCGGCTGTTAACCAATAGGTTGGTGGTTCGAGCCCACCCGGGAGCGGTGGTGTGGGATCTCAAATGTAACGTAGAAAGCCAAAGTTTTGCCACAATAGATGACGACCATTTAATTTTTGGGCTTCCGTGGCGCAATGGTTAGCGCGTTCGGCTGTTAACCGAAAGGTTGGTGGTTCGAGCCCATCCAGGAGCGGTGTTGTGACGTCTCAGATGTGATGTAAAAAGTCAAGGTTTTTACGCGATACCTGACGAGCATTTAACTTTTGGGCTTCCGTGGCGCAATGGTTAGCGCGTTCGGCTGTTAACCAATAGGTTGGTGGTTCGAGCCCATCCGGGAGCGGTGTTGTGAGGTCTCAGATGTGACGTAAAAAGTCAAGGTTTTTACACAATATCTGACGAGCATCTAATTTTTGGGCTTCCGTGGCGCAATGGTTAGCGCGTTCAGCTGTTAATCGAAAGGTTGGTGGTTCGAGCCCACCCTGGAGAGGTGTTGTGTGGTCTCAAATGTAACGTAGAAAGCCAAAGTTTTTCCACAATACCTGACAACCGTTTAATTTCTGAGCTTCCGTGGCTCAATGGTTAGCGCGTTCAGCTGTTAACCAATAGGTTGGTGGTTCGAGCCCACCCGGGAGCGGTGTTGTGTGATCTCAAATGTAACGTAGAAAGCCAAAGTTTTTCCACAATACCTGACGACCATTTAATTTTTGGGCTTCCGTGGCGCAATGGTTAGCGCGTTCGGCTGTTAACCAATAGGTTGGTGGTTCGAGCCCATCCGGGAGCGGTGTTGTGAGGTCTCAGATGTGACGTAAAAAGTCAAGGTTTTTACACAATACCTGACGAGCATTTAATTTTTGGGCTTCCGTGGCACAATGGTTTGCGCGTTCAGCTGTTAATCGAAAGGTTGGTGGTTCGAGCCCACCCGGGAGAGGTGTTGTGGGGTCTCAAATGTAACGTAGAAAGCCAAAGTTTTTCCACAATACCTGACAACAATTTAATTTCTGAGCTTCCGTGGCTCAATGGTTAGCGCGTTCGGCTGTTAACCAATAGGTTGGTGGTTCGAGCCCATCCGGGAGCGGTGTCGTGAGGTCTCAGATGTGACGTAAAAAGTCAAGGTTTTTACACAATACCTGACGAGCATTTAACTTTTGGGCTTCCGTGGCGCAATGGTTAGCGCGTTCAGCTGTTAATCGAAAGGTTGGTGGTTCGAGCCCATCCGGGAGCGGTGTTGTGAGGTCTCAGATGTGACGTAAAAAGTCAAGGTTTTCCACAATACCTGACAACCATTTAATTTTTGAGCTTCCGTGGCTCAATGGTTAGCGCGTTCGGCTGTTAACCAATAGGTTGGTGGTTCGAGCCCACCCGGGAGCGGTGTTGTGGGATCTAAAATGTAACGTAGAAAGCCTAAGTTTTTGCACAATAAATGACGACCATTTAATTTTTGGGCTTCCGTGGCGCAATGGTTAGCGCGTTCGGCTGTTAACCAATAGGTTGGTGGTTCGACCCCATCCGGGAGCGGTGTTGTGAGGTCTCAGATGTGACGTAAAAAATAAGGTTTTTACATAATACCTGACGAGCATTTAACTTTTGGGCTTCCGTGGCGCAATGGTTAGCGCGTTCGGCTGTTAACCAATAGGTTGGTGGTTCGAGCCCATCCGCTAGCGGTGTTGTGAGGTCTCGGATGTGACGTAAAAAGTCAAGGTTTTTACACAATACCTAACAAGCATTTAACTTTTGGGCTTCCGTGGCGCAATGGTTAGCGCGTTCGGCTGTTAACCAATAGGTTGGTGGTTCGAGCCCATCCGGGAGCGGTGTTGTGAGGTCTCAGATGTGACGTAAAAAGTCAAGGTTTTTACACAATACCTGACGAGCATTTAACTTTTGGGCTTCCGTGGCGCAATGGTTTGCGCGTTCGGCTGTTAACCAATAGGTTGGTGGTTCGAGCCCATCCGGGAGCGGTGTTGTGAGGTCTCAGATGTGACGTAAAAAGTCAAGGTTTTTACACAATACCTGACGAGCATTTAATTTTTGGGCTTCCGTGGCACAATGGTTAGCGTTTTCAGCTGTTAATCGAAAGGTTGGTGGTTCGAGCCCACCCGGGAGAGGTGTTGTGGGGTCTCAAATGTAACGTAGAAAGCCAAAGTTTTTCCACAATACCTGACAACAATTTAATTTCTGAGCTTCCGTGGCTCAATGGTTAGCGCGTTCGGCTGTTAACCAATAGGTTGGTGGTTCGAGCCCATCCGGGAGCGGTGTTGTGAGGTCTCAGATGTGACGTAAAAAGTCAAGGTTTTTACACAATATCTGACGAGCATCTAATTTTTGGGCTTCCGTGGCGCAATGGTTAGCGCGTTCAGCTGTTAATCGAAAGGTTGGTGGTTCGAGCCCACCCTGGAGAGGTGTTGTGGGGTCTCAAATGTAACGTAGAAAGCCAAAGTTTTTCCACAATACCTGACAACCGTTTAATTTCTGAGCTTCCGTGGCTCAATGGTTAGCGCGTTCAGCTGTTAACCAATAGGTTGGTGGTTCGAGCCCACCCGGGAGCGGTGTTGTGTGATCTCAAATGTAACGTAGAAAGCCAAAGTTTTTCCACAATACCTGACGACCATTTAATTTTTGGGCTTCCGTGGCGCAATGGTTAGCGCGTTCGGCTGTTAACCAATAGGTTGGTGGTTCGAGCCCATCCGGGAGCGGTGTTGTGAGGTCTCAGACGTGACGTAAAAAGTCAAGGTTTTTACACAATACCTGACGAGCATTTAATTTTTGGGCTTCCGTGGCACAATGGTTTGCGCGTTCAGCTGTTAATCGAAAGGTTGGTGGTTCGAGCCCACCCGGGAGAGGTGTTGTGGGGTCTCAAATGTAACGTAGAAAGCCAAAGTTTTTCCACAATACCTGACAACAATTTAATTTCTGAGCTTCCGTGGCTCAATGGTTAGCGCGTTCGGCTGTTAACCAATAGGTTGGTGGTTCGAGCCCATCCGGGAGCGGTGTCGTGAGGTCTCAGATGTGACGTAAAAAGTCAAGGTTTTTACACAATACCTGAAGAGCATTTAACTTTTGGGCTTCCGTGGCGCAATGGTTAGCGCGTTCGGCTGTTAACCAATAGGTTGGTGGTTCGAGCCCATCCGGGAGCGGTGTTGTGAGGTCTCAGATGTGACGTAAAAAGTCAAGGTTTTCCACAATACCTGACAACCATTTAATTTTTGAGCTTCCGTGGCTCAATGGTTAGCGCGTTCGGCTGTTAACCAATAGGTTGGTGGTTCGAGCCCACCCGGGAGCGGTGTTGTGGGATCTAAAATGTAACGTAGAAAGCCTAAGTTTTTGCACAATAAATGACGACCATTTAATTTTTGGGCTTCCGTGGCGCAATGGTTAGCGCGTTCGGCTGTTAACCAATAGGTTGGTGGTTCGACCCCATCCGGGAGCGGTGTTGTGAGGTCTCAGATGTGACGTAAAAAGTCAAGGTTTTTACATAATACCTGACGAGCATTTAACTTTTGGGCTTCCGTGGCGCAATGGTTAGCGCGTTCGGCTGTTAACCAATAGGTTGGTGGTTCGAGCCCATCCGCTAGCGGTGTTGTGAGGTCTCGGATGTGACGTAAAAAGTCAAGGTTTTTACACAATACCTAACAAGCATTTAACTTTTGGGCTTCCGTGGCGCAATGGTTAGCGCGTTCGGCTGTTAACCAATAGGTTGGTGGTTCGAGCCCATCCGGGAGCGGTGTTGTGAGGTCTCAGATGTGACGTAAAAAGTCAAGGTTTTTACACAATACCTGACGAGCATTTAACTTTTGGGCTTCCGTGGCGCAATGGTTTGCGCGTTCGGCTGTTAACCAATAGGTTGGTGGTTCGAGCCCATCCGGGAGCGGTGTTGTGAGGTCTCAGATGTGACGTAAAAAGTCAAGGTTTTTACACAATACCTGACGAGCATTTAATTTTTGGGCTTCCGTGGCACAATGGTTAGCGCTTTCAGCTGTTAATCGAAAGGTTGGTGGTTCGAGCCCACCCGGGAGAGGTGTTGTGGGGTCTCAAATGTAACGTAGAAAGCCAAAGTTTTTCCACAATACCTGACAACAATTTAATTTCTGAGCTTCCGTGGCTCAATGGTTAGCGCGTTCGGCTGTTAACCAATAGGTTGGTGGTTCGAGCCCATCCGGGAGCGGTGTTGTGAGGTCTCAGATGTGACGTAAAAAGTCAAGGTTTTTACACAATATCTGACGAGCATCTAATTTTTGGGCTTCCGTGGCGCAATGGTTAGCGCGTTCAGCTGTTAATCGAAAGGTTGGTGGTTCGAGCCCACCCTGGAGAGGTGTTGTGGGGTCTCAAATGTAACGTAGAAAGCCAAAGTTTTTCCACAATACCTGACAACCGTTTAATTTCTGAGCTTCCGTGGCTCAATGGTTAGCGCGTTCAGCTGTTAACCAATAGGTTGGTGGTTCGAGCCCACCCGGGAGCGGTGTTGTGTGATCTCAAATGTAACGTAGAAAGCCAAAGTTTTTCCACAATACCTGACGACCATTTAATTTTTGGGCTTCCGTGGCGCAATGGTTAGCGCGTTCGGCTGTTAACCAATAGGTTGGTGGTTCGAGCCCATCCGGGAGCGGTGTTGTGAGGTCTCAGACGTGACGTAAAAAGTCAAGGTTTTTACACAATACCTGACGAGCATTTAATTTTTGGGCTTCCGTGGCACAATGGTTTGCGCGTTCAGCTGTTAATTGAAAGGTTGGTGGTTCGAGCCCACCCGGGAGAGGTGTTGTGGGGTCTCAAATGTAACGTAGAAAGCCAAAGTTTTTCCACAATACCTGACAACAATTTAATTTCTGAGCTTCCGTGGCTCAATGGTTAGCGCGTTCGGCTGTTAACCAATAGGTTGGTGGTTCGAGCCCATCCGGGAGCGGTGTCGTGAGGTCTCAGATGTGACGTAAAAAGTCAAGGTTTTTACACAATACCTGACGAGCATTTAACTTTTGGGCTTCCGTGGCGCAATGGTTAGCGCGTTCAGCATAAACCAATAGGTTGGTGGTTCGAGCCCATCCGGGAGCGGTGTTGTGAGGTCTCAGATGTGACGTAAAAAGTCAAGGTTTTCCACAATACCTGACAACCATTTAATTTTTGAGCTTCCGTGGCTCAATGGTTAGCGCGTTCGGCTGTTAACCAATAGGTTGGTGGTTCGAGCCCACCCGGGAGCGGTGTTGTGGGATCTAAAATGTAACGTAGAAAGCCTAAGTTTTTGCACAATAAATGACGACCATTTAATTTTTGGGCTTCCGTGGCGCAATGGTTAGCGCGTTCGGCTGTTAACCAATAGGTTGGTGGTTCGACCCCATCCGGGAGCGGTGTTGTGAGGTCTCAGATGTGACGTAAAAAGTCAAGGTTTTTACATAATACCTGACGAGCATTTAACTTTTGGGCTTCCGTGGCGCAATGGTTAGCGCGTTCGGCTGTTAACCAATAGGTTGGTGGTTCGAGCCCATCCGCTAGCGGTGTTGTGAGGTCTCGGATGTGACGTAAAAAGTCAAGGTTTTTACACAATACCTAACAAGCATTTAACTTTTGGGCTTCCGTGGCGCAATGGTTAGCGCGTTCGGCTGTTAACCAATAGGTTGGTGGTTCGAGCCCATCCGGGAGCGGTGTTGTGAGGTCTCAGATGTGACGTAAAAAGTCAAGGTTTTTACACAATACCTGACGAGCATTTAACTTTTGGGCTTCCGTGGCGCAATGGTTTGCGCGTTCGGCTGTTAACCAATAGGTTGTTGGTTCGAGCCCATCCGGGAGCGGTGTTGTGAGGTCTCAGATGTGACGTAAAAAGTCAAGGTTTTTACACAATACCTGACGAGCATTTAATTTTTGGGCTTCCGTGGCACAATGGTTAGCGCTTTCAGCTGTTAATCGAAAGGTTGGTGGTTCGAGCCCACCCGGGAGAGGTGTTGTGGGGTCTCAAATGTAACGTAGAAAGCCAAAGTTTTTCCACAATACCTGACAACAATTTAATTTCTGAGCTTCCGTGGCTCAATGGTTAGCGCGTTCGGCTGTTAACCAATAGGTTGGTGGTTCGACCCCATCCGGGAGCGGTGTTGTGAGGTCTCAGATGTGACGTAAAAAGTCAAGGTTTTTACACAATACCTAACGAGCATTTAACTTTTGGGCTTCCGTGGCACAATGGTTAGCGCGTTCAGCTGTTAATCGAAAGGTTGGTGGTTCGAGCCCACCCGGGAGAGGTGTTGTGGGGTCTCAAATGTAACGTAGAAAGCCAAAGTTTTTCCACAATACCTGACAACAGTTTAATTTCTGAGCTTCCGTGGCTCAATGGTTAGCGCGTTCGGCTGTTAACCAATAGGTTGGTGGTTCGAGCCCATCCGGGAGCGGTGTTGTGACGTCTCAGATGTGACGTAAAAAGTCAAGGTTTTTCCACAATACCGGACGACCATTTAAATTCTGGGCTTCCGTGGCGCAATCGTTAGCGCGTTCGGCTGTTAACAGAAAGGTTGGTGGTTCGAGCACACCCGGGAGCGGTGCTATGAGGTCTCAGATGTTACGTAAAAAGTCAAAGTTTTTCCACAATACCGGACGACAATTTAATTTTTGGGCTTCCGTGGCGCAATGGTTAGCGCGTTCAGCTGCTATTCAAAAGACTGGTGGTTTGAGCCCTCCCGGGAGCGGTGTTGTGACGTCTCAGATGTAACATAAAATGTCAGAGTTTTTCCACAATACCTGACGAACATTGAAATTTTGGGCTTCCGTGGCGCAATGGTTAGCGCGTTCAGCTGTTAATCGAAAGGTTGGTGGCTCGAGCCCACCCGGGAGAGGTGTTGTGGGGTCTCAGATGTAGCGTAAAAAGTCAAAACTTTTCCACAATACGTGACAACCATTTAATTTCTGAGCTTCCGTGGCGCAATGGTTAGCGCGTTCAGCAGTTAACAAATAATTTAGTGGTTCGAGCCCACCCGGGAGCGGCGTTGTGGGATCTCAAACGTAACGTAGAAAGCCAAAGTTTTTCCACAAAACCTGACGACCATTTAATTTTTGGGCTTCCGTGGCGCAATGGTTAACGCGTTCGGCTGTTAACCAATAGGTTGGTGGTTCGAGCCCACCCGGGAGCGGTGTTGTGGGATCTCAAATGTAACGTAGAAAGCCAAAGTTTTTTCCACAATACGTGACGACCATTTAATTTCTGAGCTTTCGTGGCTCAATGGTTAGCGCGTTCGGCTGTTAACCAATAGTTTGGTGGTTAGAGCCCATCCGGGAGCGGTGTTGTGAGGTCTCAGATGTGACGTAAAAAGTCAAGAATTTTCCACAATACCTAACAAGCATTTAACTTTTGGGCTTCCGTGGCGCAATGGTTAGCGCGTTCGGCTGTTAACCAATAGGTTGGTTGTTCGAGCCCATCCGGGAGCGGTGTTGTGAGGTTTCAGATGTGACGTAAAAAGTCAAGGTTTTTACACAATACCTGACGAGCATTTAACTTTTGGGCTTCCGTGGCGCAATGGTTTGCGCGTTCGGCTGTTAACCAATAGGTTGGTGGTTCGAGCCCATCCGGGAGCGGTGTAGTGAGGTCTCAGATGTGACGTAAAAAGTCAAGGTTTTTACACAATACCTAACGAGCATTTAACTTTTGGGCTTCCGTGGCACAATGGTTAGCGCGTTCAGCTGTTAATCGAAAGGTTGGTGGTTCGAGCCCACCCGGGAGAGGTGTTGTGGGGTCTCAGATGTAGCGTAAAAAGTCAATACTTTTCCACAATACGTGACGACCATTTCATTTCTGAGCTTTCGTGGCTCAATGGTTAGCGCGTTCGGCTGTTAACCAATAGGTTGGTGGTTAGAGCCCATCCGGGAGCGGTGTTGTGAGGTCTCAGATGTGACGTAAAAAGTCAAGGTTTTTCCACAATACCTGACGAACATTGAATTTTTGGGCTTCCGTGGCGCAATGGATAGCGCGTTCAGCTGTTAATCGAAAGGTTGGTGGTTCGAGCCCAACCGGGAGAGGTGTTGTGGGGTCTCAGATGTAGCGTAAAAAGTCAAAACTTTTCCACAATACGTGACAACCATTTAATTTCTGAGCTTCCGTGGCTGAATGGTTAGCGCGTTCGGCTGTTAACCAATAGGTTGGTGGTTAGAGCCCATCCGGGAGCGGTGTCGTGAGGTCTCAGATGTAACGTAAAATGTCAGAGTTTTTCCACAATACCTGACGAACATTTAATTTTTGGGCTTCCGTGGCGCAATTATTAGCGCGTTCAACTGTTAATTGAAAGGCTATTGGTTCAGGCCCACCCGGAAGAGGTGTTGTGGGGTCTCAGATGTAGCGTAAAAAGTCAAAACTTATCCACAATACGTGACAACCATTTAATTTCTGAGCTTCCGTGGCTCAATGGTTAGCGCGTTCGGCTGTTAACCAATAGGTTGGAGGTTCGAGCCCACCTGGGAGCGGTGGTGTGGGATCTCAAATGTAACGTAGAAAGCCAAACTTTTGCCACAATACCTGACGACCATTAAATTTTTGGGCTTCCTTGGCGCAATGTTTAGCGCGTTCGGCTGTTAACCGAAAGGTTGGTGGTTCGAGCCCAACCGGAAGAGGTGTTGTAGGGTCACACATGTAACGTAAAAAGTCATAACTTATCCACAATACCTGACAACCATTTAATTTCTGAGCTTCCGTGGCTCAAAGGTTAGCGCGTTCGGCTGTTAACCAATAGGTGTGTGGTTCGAGCCCATCCGGGAGCGGTTTTGTGACGTCTCAGATGTGACGTAAAAAGTCAAGGTTTTTTCCACAACACCTGACGACCATTTAATTTTTGGTCTTCCGTGGCGCAATGGTTAGCGCGTTCGGCTGTTAACCAATAGGTTGGTGGTTCGAGCCCATCCGGGAGCGGTGTTGTGAGGTCTCAGATGTAACGTAAAATGTCAGAGTTTTTCCACAATACCTGACGAACATTTAATTTTTGGGCTTCCGTGGCGCAATGATTAGCGCGTTCAGCTGTTAACCGAAAGGTTGGTGGTTCGAGCCCATCCGGGAGCGGTGTTGTGACGTCTCAGATGTAACGTAAAATGTCAAAACTTTTCCACACTATGTGACAACCACTTAAATTCTGAGCTTCCGTGGCTCAATGGTTAGCGAATTCGGCTGTTAACCAATAGGTTGGTGGTTCGAGCCCACCCGGGAGCGGTATTTTGGGATCTCAAATGTAACGTTGAAAGCCAAAATTTTTCCACAATACCTGACGACCATTTAATTTTTGGGCTTCCGTGGCGCAATGGTCAGCGCGTTCAGCTGTTAACCGAAAGGTTGGTGGTTCGAGCCCATCCGGGAGCGGTGTTGTGACGTCTCAGATGTAACGTAAAATGTTAGAGTTTTTCCACAATACCTGACGAACATTTAATTTTTGGGCTTCCGTGGCGCAATTATTAGCGCGTTCAACTGTTAATCGAAAGGCTGGCGGTTCAAGCCCACCCGGAAGAGGTGTTGTGGGGTCTCAGATGTAGTGTAAAAAGTCAAAACCTATCCACAATACGTGACAACCATTTAATTTCTGAGCTTCCGTGGCTCAATGGTTAGCGCGTTCGGCTGTTAACCAATAGGTTGGTGGTTCGAGCCCACCCGGGACCGGTGGTGTGGGATCTCAAATGTAACGTAGAAAGCCAAAGTTTTGCCACAATACCTGACGACCATTAAATTTTTGGGCTTCCTTGGCTCAAATGTTAGCGCGTTCGGCTGTTAACGAATAGGTGTGTGGTTCGAGCCCATCCGGGAGCGGTGTTGTGACGTCTCAGATGTGACGTAAAAAGTCAAGGTTTTTTCCACAGCACCTGACGACCATTTAATTTTTGGGCTTCCGTGGCGCAATGATTAGCGCGTTCAGCTGTTAATCGAAAGGTTGAAGGTTCGAGCCCACTCGAGAGAGGTGTTGTGGGGTCTCAGATATAGCGTAAAAAGTCAAAACTTTTCCGCAATACGTGACAACCATTTAAATTCTGAGCTTCCGTGGCTCAATGGTTAGCGCGTTCGCCTGTTAACCAATAGGTTGGTGGTTCGAGCCCATCCGGGAGCGGTGTTGTGACGTCTCAGATGTAGCGTAAAAAGTCAAAACTTTTCCACAATACGTGACAACCATTTAATTTCTGAGCTTCCGTGGCTGAATGGTTAGCGCGTTCGGCTGTTAACCAATAGGTTGGTGGTTAGAGCCTATCCGGGAGCGGTGTTGTGAGGTCTCAGATGTAACGTAAAATGTCAGAGTTTTTCCACAATACCTGACGAACATTTAATTTTTGGGCTTTCGTGGCGCAATTATTAGCGCGTTCAACTGTTAATCGAAAGGCTGGTGGTTCAGGCCCACCCGGAAGAGGTGTTGTGGGGTCTCAGATGTAGCGTAAAAAGTCAAAACTTATCCACAATACGTGACAACCATTTAATTTCTGAGCTTCCGTGGCTCAATGGTTAGCGCGTTCGGCTGTTAACCAATAGGTTGGTGGTTCGAGCCCACCCGGGAGCGGTGGTGTGGGATCTCAAATGTAACGTAGAAAGCCAAAGTTTTGCCACAATACCTGACGACCATTAAATTTTTGGGCTTTCTTGGCGCAATGGTTAGCGCGTTCGGCTGTTAACCGAAAGGTTGGTGGTTCGAGCCCAACCGGAAGAGGTGTTGTAGGGTCACACATGTAACGTAAAAAGTCATAACTTATCCACAATACCTGACAACCTATTAATTTCTGAGCTTCCGTGGCTCAAAGGTTAGCGCGTTCGGCTGTTAACCAATAGGTGTGTGGTTCGAGCCCATCCGGGAGCGGTTTTGTGACGTCTCAGATGTGACGTAAAAAGTCAAGGTTTTTTCCACAACACCTGACGACCATTTAATTTTCGGTCTTCCGTGGCGCAATGGTTTGCGCGTTCGGCTGTTAACCAATAGGTTGGTGGTTCGAGCCCATCCGGGAGCGGTGTTGTGAGGTCTCAGATGTGACGTAAAAAGTCAAGGTTTTTACACAATACCTGACGAGCATTTAATTTTTGGGCTTCCGTGGCACAATGGTTAGCGCGTTCAGCTGTTAATCGAAAGGTTGGTGGTTCGAGCCCACCCGGGAGAGGTGTTGTGGGGTCTCAAATGTAACGTAGAAAGCCAAAGTTTTTCCACAATACCTGACAACAATTTAATTTCTGAGCTTCCGTGGCTCAATGGTTAGCGCGTTCGGCTGTTAACCAATAGGTTGGTGGTTCGACCCCATCCGGGAGCGGTGTTGTGAGGTCTCAGATGTGACGTAAAAAGTCAAGGTTTTTACACAATACCTAACGAGCATTTAACTTTTGGGCTTCCGTGGCACAATGGTTAGCGCGTTCAGCTGTTAATCGAAAGGTTGGTGGTTCGAGCCCACCCGGGAGAGGTGTTGTGGGGTCTCAGATGTAGCGTAAAAAGTCAAAACTTTTCCAGAATACGTGACAACCATTTAATTTCTGAGCTTCCGTGGCGCAATGGTTAGCGCGTTCAGGAGTTAACAAATAATTTAGTGGTTCGAGCCCACCCGGGAGCGGCGTTGTGGGATCTCAAACGTAACGTAGAAAGCCAAAGTTTTTCCACAATACCTGACGACCATTTAATTTTTGGGCTTCCGTGGCGCAATGGTTAACGCGTTCGGCTGTTAACCAATAGGTTGGTGGTTCGAGCCCACCCGGGAGCGGTGTTGTGGGATCTCAAATGTAACGTAGAAAGCCAAAGTTTTTCCACAATACGTGACGACCATTTAATTTCTGAGCTTTCGTGGCTCAATGGTTAGCGCGTTCGGCTGTTAAACAATAGGTTGGTGGTTAGAGCCCATCCGGGAGCGGTGTTGTGAGGTCTCAGATGTGACGTAAAAAGTCAAGGTTTTTCCACAATACCTGACGAACATTGAATTTTTGGGCTTCCGTGGCGCAATGGTTAGCGCGTTCAGCTGTTAATCGAAAGGTTGGTGGTTCGAGCCCACCCGGGAGAGGTGTTGTGGGGTCTCAGATGTAGCGTAAAAAGTCAAAACTTTTCCAGAATACGTGACAACCATTTAATTTCTGAGCTTCCGTGGCGCAATGGTTAGCGCGTTCAGCAGTTAACAAATAATTTAGTGGTTCGAGCCCACCCGGGAGCGGCGTTGTGGGATCTCAAACGTAACGTAGAAAGCCAAAGTTTTTCCACAATACCTGACGACCATTTAATTTTTGGGCTTCCGTGGCGCAATGGTTAACGCGTTCGGCTGTTAACCAATAGGTTGGTGGTTCGAGCCCACCCGGGAGCGGTGTTGTGGGATCTCAAATGTAACGTAGAAAGCCAAAGTTTTTCCACAATACGTGACGACCATTTAATTTCTGAGCTTTCGTGGCTCAATGGTTAGCGCGTTCGGCTGTTAAACAATAGGTTGGTGGTTAGAGCCCATCCGGGAGCGGTGTTGTGAGGTCTCAGATGTGACGTAAAAAGTCAAGGTTTTTCCACAATACCTGACGAACATTGAATTTTTGGGCTTCCGTGGCGCAATGGTTAGCGCGTTCAGCTGTTAATCGAAAGGTTGGTGGTTCGAGCCCAACCGGGAGAGGTGTTGTGGGGTCTCAGATGTAGCGTAAAAAGTCAAAACTTTTCCACAATACGTGACAACCATTTAATTTCTGAGCTTCCGTGGCTGAATGGTTAGCGCGTTCGGCTGTTAACCAATAGGTTGGTGGTTAGAGCCCATCCGGGAGCGGTGTCGTGAGGTCTCAGATGTAACGTAAAATGTCAGAGTTTTTCCACAATACCTGACGAACATTTAATTTTTGGGCTTCCGTGGCGCAATTATTAGCGCGTTCAACTGTTAATCGAAAGGCTATTGGTTCAGGCCCACCCGGAAGAGGTGTTGTGGGGTCTCAGATGTAGCGTAAAAAGTCAAAACTTATCCACAATACGTGACAACCATTTAATTTCTGAGCTTCCGTGGCTCAATGGTTAGCGCGTTCGGCTGTTAACCAATAGGTTGGTGGTTCGAGCCCACCCGGGAGCGGTGGTGTGGGATCTCAAATGTAACGTAGAAAGCCAAACTTTTGCCACAATACCTGACGACCATTAAATTTTTGGGCTTCCTTGGCGCAATGTTTAGCGCGTTCGGCTGCTAACCGAAAGGTTGGTGGTTCGAGCCCAACCGGAAGAGGTGTTGTAGGGTCACACATGTAACGTAAAATGTCAAAACTTTTCCACACTATGTGACAACCACTTAAATTCTGAGCTTCCGTGGCTCAATGGTTAGCGAATTCGGCTGTTAACCAATAGGTTGGTGGTTCGAGCCCATCCGGGAGCGGTTTTGTGACGTCTCAGATGTGACGTAAAAAGTCAAGGTTTTTTCCACAACACCTGACGACCATTTAATTTTTGGTCTTCCGTGGCGCAATGGTTAGCGCGTTCGGCTGTTAACCAATAGGTTGGTGGTTCGAGCCCATCCGGGAGCGGTGTTGTGAGGTCTCAGATGTAACGTAAAATGTCAGAGTTTTTCCACAATACCTGACGAACATTTAATTTTTGGGCTTCCGTGGCGCAATGATTAGCGCGTTCAGCTGTTAACCGAAAGGTTGGTGGTTCGAGCCCATCCGGGAGCGGTGTTGTGACGTCTCAGATGTAACGTAAAATGTCAAAACTTTTCCACACTATGTGACAACCACTTAAATTCTGAGCTTCCGTGGCTCAATGGTTAGCGAATTCGGCTGTTAACCAATAGGTTGGTGGTTCGAGCCCACCCGGGAGCGGTATTTTGGGATCTCAAATGTAACGTTGAAAGCCAAAATTTTTCCACAATACCTGACGACCATTTAATTTTTGGGCTTCCGTGGCGCAATGGTCAGCGCGTTCAGCTGTTAACCGAAAGGTTGGTGGTTCGAGCCCATCCGGGAGCGGTGTTGTGACGTCTCAGATGTAACGTAAAATGTCAGAGTTTTTCCACAATACCTGACGAACATTTAATTTTTGGGCTTCCGTGGCGCAATTATTAGCGCGTTCGGCTTTTAAACAAAAGGTTGGTGGTTCGAGCCCACCCGGGACCGGTGGTGTGGGATCTCAAATGTAACGTAGAAAGCCAAAGTTTTGCCACAATACCTGACGACCATTAAATTTTTGGGCTTCCTTGGCTCAAATGTTAGCGCGTTCGGCTGTTAACGAATAGGTGTGTGGTTCGAGCCCATCCGGGAGCGGTGTTGTGACGTCTCAGATGTGACGTAAAAAGTCAAGGTTTTTTCCACAGCACCTGACGACCATTTAATTTTTGGGCTTCCGTGGCGCAATGATTAGCGCGTTCAGCTGTTAATCGAAAGGTTGAAGGTTCGAGCCCACTCGAGAGAGGTGTTGTGGGGTCTCAGATATAGCGTAAAAAGTCAAAACTTTTCCGCAATACGTGACAACCATTTAAATTCTGAGCTTCCGTGGCTCAATGGTTAGCGCGTTCGCCTGTTAACCAATAGGTTGGTGGTTCGAGCCCATCCGGGAGCGGTGTTGTGACGTCTCAGATGTAGCGTAAAAAGTCAAAACTTTTCCACAATACGTGACAATCATTTAATTTCTGAGCTTCCGTGGCTGAATGGTTAGCGCGTTCGGCTGTTAACCAATAGGTTGGTGGTTAGAGCCTATCCGGGAGCGGTGTTGTGAGGTCTCAGATGTAACGTAAAATGTCAGAGTTTTTCCACAATACCTGACGAACATTTAATTTTTGGGCTTTCGTGGCGCAATTATTAGCGCGTTCAACTGTTAATCTCTATGGCTGGTGGTTCAGGCCCACCCGGAAGAGGTGTTGTGGGGTCTCAGATGTAGCGTAAAAAGTCAAAACTTATCCACAATACGTGACAACCATTTAATTTCTGAGCTTCCGTGGCTCAATGGTTAGCGCGTTCGGCTGTTAACCAATAGGTTGGTGGTTCGAGCCCACCCGGGAGCGGTGGTGTGGGATCTCAAATGTAACGTAGAAAGCCAAAGTTTTGCCACAATACCTGACGACCATTAAATTTTTGGGCTTCCTTGGCGCAATGGTTAGCGCGTTCGGCTGTTAACCGAAAGGTTGGTGGTTCGAGCCCAACCGGAAGAGGTGTTGTAGGGTCACACATGTAACGTAAAAAGTCATAACTTATCCACAATACCTGACAACCTATTAATTTCTGAGATTCCGTGGCTCAAAGGTTAGCGCGTTCGGCTGTTAACCAATAGGTGTGTGGTTCGAGCCCATCCGGGAGCGGTTTTGTGACGTCTCAGATGTGACGTAAAAAGTCAAGGTTTTTTCCACAACACCTGACGACCATTTAATTTTCGGTCTTCCGTGGTGCAATGGTTTGCGCGTTCGGCTGTTAACCAATAGGTTGGTGGTTCGAGCCCATCCGGGAGCGGTGTTGTGAGGTCTCAGATGTGACGTAAAAAGTCAAGGTTTTTACACAATACCTGACGAGCATTTAATTTTTGGGCTTCCGTGGCACAATGGTTAGCGCGTTCAGCTGTTAATCGAAAGGTTGGTGGTTCGAGCCCACCCGGGAGAGGTGTTGTGGGGTCTCAAATGTAACGTAGAAAGCCAAAGTTTTTCCACAATACCTGACAACAATTTAATTTCTGAGCTTCCGTGGCTCAATGGTTAGCGCGTTCGGCTGTTAACCAATAGGTTGGTGGTTCGACCCCATCCGGGAGCGGTGTAGTGAGGTCTCAGATGTGACGTAAAAAGTCAAGGTTTTTACACAATACCTAACGAGCATTTAACTTTTGGGCTTCCGTGGCGCAATGGTTAGCGCGTTCAGCTGTTAATCGAAAGGTTGGTGGTTCGAGCCCATCCGGGAGCGGTGTTGTGAGGTCTCAGATGTGACGTAAAAAGTCAAGGTTTTCCACAATACCTGACAACCATTTAATTTTTGAGCTTCCGTGGCTCAATGGTTAGCGCGTTCGGCTGTTAACCAATAGGTTGGTGGTTCGAGCCCACCCGGGAGCGGTGTTGTGGGATCTAAAATGTAACGTAGAAAGCCTAAGTTTTTGCACAATAAATGACGACCATTTAATTTTTGGGCTTCCGTGGCGCAATGGTTAGCGCGTTCGGCTGTTAACCAATAGGTTGGTGGTTCGACCCCATCCGGGAGCGGTGTTGTGAGGTCTCAGATGTGACGTAAAAAATAAGGTTTTTACATAATACCTGACGAGCATTTAACTTTTGGGCTTCCGTGGCGCAATGGTTAGCGCGTTCGGCTGTTAACCAATAGGTTGGTGGTTCGAGCCCATCCGCTAGCGGTGTTGTGAGGTCTCGGATGTGACGTAAAAAGTCAAGGTTTTTACACAATACCTAACAAGCATTTAACTTTTGGGCTTCCGTGGCGCAATGGTTAGCGCGTTCGGCTGTTAACCAATAGGTTGGTGGTTCGAGCCCATCCGGGAGCGGTGTTGTGAGGTCTCAGATGTGACGTAAAAAGTCAAGGTTTTTACACAATACCTGACGAGCATTTAACTTTTGGGCTTCCGTGGCGCAATGGTTTGCGCGTTCGGCTGTTAACCAATAGGTTGGTGGTTCGAGCCCATCCGGGAGCGGTGTTGTGAGGTCTCAGATGTGACGTAAAAAGTCAAGGTTTTTACACAATACCTGACGAGCATTTAATTTTTGGGCTTCCGTGGCACAATGGTTAGCGTTTTCAGCTGTTAATCGAAAGGTTGGTGGTTCGAGCCCACCCGGGAGAGGTGTTGTGGGGTCTCAAATGTAACGTAGAAAGCCAAAGTTTTTCCACAATACCTGACAACAATTTAATTTCTGAGCTTCCGTGGCTCAATGGTTAGCGCGTTCGGCTGTTAACCAATAGGTTGGTGGTTCGAGCCCATCCGGGAGCGGTGTTGTGAGGTCTCAGATGTGACGTAAAAAGTCAAGGTTTTTACACAATATCTGACGAGCATCTAATTTTTGGGCTTCCGTGGCGCAATGGTTAGCGCGTTCAGCTGTTAATCGAAAGGTTGGTGGTTCGAGCCCACCCTGGAGAGGTGTTGTGGGGTCTCAAATGTAACGTAGAAAGCCAAAGTTTTTCCACAATACCTGACAACCGTTTAATTTCTGAGCTTCCGTGGCTCAATGGTTAGCGCGTTCAGCTGTTAACCAATAGGTTGGTGGTTCGAGCCCACCCGGGAGCGGTGTTGTGTGATCTCAAATGTAACGTAGAAAGCCAAAGTTTTTCCACAATACCTGACGACCATTTAATTTTTGGGCTTCCGTGGCGCAATGGTTAGCGCGTTCGGCTGTTAACCAATAGGTTGGTGGTTCGAGCCCATCCGGGAGCGGTGTTGTGAGGTCTCAGACGTGACGTATAAAGTCAAGGTTTTTACACAATACCTGACGAGCATTTAATTTTTGGGCTTCCGTGGCACAATGGTTTGCGCGTTCAGCTGTTAATCGAAAGGTTGGTGGTTCGAGCCCACCCGGGAGAGGTGTTGTGGGGTCTCAAATGTAACGTAGAAAGCCAAAGTTTTTCCACAATACCTGACAACAATTTAATTTCTGAGCTTCCGTGGCTCAATGGTTAGCGCGTTCGGCTGTTAACCAATAGGTTGGTGGTTCGAGCCCATCCGGGAGCGGTGTCGTGAGGTCTCAGATGTGACGTAAAAAGTCAAGGTTTTTACACAATACCTGAAGAGCATTTAACTTTTGGGCTTCCGTGGCGCAATGGTTAGCGCGTTCGGCTGTTAACCAATAGGTTGGTGGTTCGAGCCCATCCGGGAGCGGTGTTGTGAGGTCTCAGATGTGACGTAAAAAGTCAAGGTTTTCCACAATACCTGACAACCATTTAATTTTTGAGCTTCCGTGGCTCAATGGTTAGCGCGTTCGGCTGTTAACCAATAGGTTGGTGGTTCGAGCCCACCCGGGAGCGGTGTTGTGGGATCTAAAATGTAACGTAGAAAGCCTAAGTTTTTGCACAATAAATGACGACCATTTAATTTTTGGGCTTCCGTGGCGCAATGGTTAGCGCGTTCGGCTGTTAACCAATAGGTTGGTGGTTCGACCCCATCCGGGAGCGGTGTTGTGAGGTCTCAGATGTGACGTAAAAAGTCAAGGTTTTTACATAATACCTGACGAGCATTTAACTTTTGGGCTTCCGTGGCGCAATGGTTAGCGCGTTCGGCTGTTAACCAATAGGTTGGTGGTTCGAGCCCATCCGCTAGCGGTGTTGTGAGGTCTCGGATGTGACGTAAAAAGTCAAGGTTTTTACACAATACCTAACAAGCATTTAACTTTTGGGCTTCCGTGGCGCAATGGTTAGCGCGTTCGGCTGTTAACCAATAGGTTGGTGGTTCGAGCCCATCCGGGAGCGGTGTTGTGAGGTCTCAGATGTGACGTAAAAAGTCAAGGTTTTTACACAATACCTGACGAGCATTTAACTTTTGGGCTTCCGTGGCGCAATGGTTTGCGCGTTCGGCTGTTAACCAATAGGTTGGTGGTTCGAGCCCATCCGGGAGCGGTGTTGTGAGGTCTCAGATGTGACGTAAAAAGTCAAGGTTTTTACACAATACCTGACGAGCATTTAATTTTTGGGCTTCCGTGGCACAATGGTTAGCGCTTTCAGCTGTTAATCGAAAGGTTGGTGGTTCGAGCCCACCCGGGAGAGGTGTTGTGGGGTCTCAAATGTAACGTAGAAAGCCAAAGTTTTTCCACAATACCTGACAACAATTTAATTTCTGAGCTTCCGTGGCTCAATGGTTAGCGCGTTCGGCTGTTAACCAATAGGTTGGTGGTTCGAGCCCATCCGGGAGCGGTGTTGTGAGGTCTCAGATGTGACGTAAAAAGTCAAGGTTTTTACACAATATCTGACGAGCATCTAATTTTTGGGCTTCCGTGGCGCAATGGTTAGCGCGTTCAGCTGTTAATCGAAAGGTTGGTGGTTCGAGCCCACCCTGGAGAGGTGTTGTGGGGTCTCAAATGTAACGTAGAAAGCCAAAGTTTTTCCACAATACCTGACAACCGTTTAATTTCTGAGCTTCCGTGGCTCAATGGTTAGCGCGTTCAGCTGTTAACCAATAGGTTGGTGGTTCGAGCCCACCCGGGAGCGGTGTTGTGTGATCTCAAATGTAACGTAGAAAGCCAAAGTTTTTCCACAATACCTGACGACCATTTAATTTTTGGGCTTCCGTGGCGCAATGGTTAGCGCGTTCGGCTGTTAACCAATAGGTTGGTGGTTCGAGCCCATCCGGGAGCGGTGTTGTGAGGTCTCAGACGTGACGTAAAAAGTCAAGGTTTTTACACAATACCTGACGAGCATTTAATTTTTGGGCTTCCGTGGCACAATGGTTTGCGCGTTCAGCTGTTAATTGAAAGGTTGGTGGTTCGAGCCCACCCGGGAGAGGTGTTGTGGGGTCTCAAATGTAACGTAGAAAGCCAAAGTTTTTCCACAATACCTGACAACAATTTAATTTCTGAGCTTCCGTGGCTCAATGGTTAGCGCGTTCGGCTGTTAACCAATAGGTTGGTGGTTCGAGCCCATCCGGGAGCGGTGTCGTGAGGTCTCAGATGTGACGTAAAAAGTCAAGGTTTTTACACAATACCTGACGAGCATTTAACTTTTGGGCTTCCGTGGCGCAATGGTTAGCGCGTTCAGCATAAACCAATAGGTTGGTGGTTCGAGCCCATCCGGGAGCGGTGTTGTGAGGTCTCAGATGTGACGTAAAAAGTCAAGGTTTTCCACAATACCTGACAACCATTTAATTTTTGAGCTTCCGTGGCTCAATGGTTAGCGCGTTCGGCTGTTAACCAATAGGTTGGTGGTTCGAGCCCACCCGGGAGCGGTGTTGTGGGATCTAAAATGTAACGTAGAAAGCCTAAGTTTTTGCACAATAAATGACGACCATTTAATTTTTGGGCTTCCGTGGCGCAATGGTTAGCGCGTTCGGCTGTTAACCAATAGGTTGGTGGTTCGACCCCATCCGGGAGCGGTGTTGTGAGGTCTCAGATGTGACGTAAAAAGTCAAGGTTTTTACATAATACCTGACGAGCATTTAACTTTTGGGCTTCCGTGGCGCAATGGTTAGCGCGTTCGGCTGTTAACCAATAGGTTGGTGGTTCGAGCCCATCCGCTAGCGGTGTTGTGAGGTCTCGGATGTGACGTAAAAAGTCAAGGTTTTTACACAATACCTAACAAGCATTTAACTTTTGGGCTTCCGTGGCGCAATGGTTAGCGCGTTCGGCTGTTAACCAATAGGTTGGTGGTTCGAGCCCATCCGGGAGCGGTGTTGTGAGGTCTCAGATGTGACGTAAAAAGTCAAGGTTTTTACACAATACCTGACGAGCATTTAACTTTTGGGCTTCCGTGGCGCAATGGTTTGCGCGTTCGGCTGTTAACCAATAGGTTGTTGGTTCGAGCCCATCCGGGAGCGGTGTTGTGAGGTCTCAGATGTGACGTAAAAAGTCAAGGTTTTTACACAATACCTGACGAGCATTTAATTTTTGGGCTTCCGTGGCACAATGGTTAGCGCTTTCAGCTGTTAATCGAAAGGTTGGTGGTTCGAGCCCACCCGGGAGAGGTGTTGTGGGGTCTCAAATGTAACGTAGAAAGCCAAAGTTTTTCCACAATACCTGACAACAATTTAATTTCTGAGCTTCCGTGGCTCAATGGTTAGCGCGTTCGGCTGTTAACCAATAGGTTGGTGGTTCGACCCCATCCGGGAGCGGTGTTGTGAGGTCTCAGATGTGACGTAAAAAGTCAAGGTTTTTACACAATACCTAACGAGCATTTAACTTTTGGGCTTCCGTGGCACAATGGTTAGCGCGTTCAGCTGTTAATCGAAAGGTTGGTGGTTCGAGCCCACCCGGGAGAGGTGTTGTGGGGTCTCAAATGTAACGTAGAAAGCCAAAGTTTTTCCACAATACCTGACAACAGTTTAATTTCTGAGCTTCCGTGGCTCAATGGTTAGCGCGTTCGGCTGTTAACCAATAGGTTGGTGGTTCGAGCCCATCCGGGAGCGGTGTTGTGACGTCTCAGATGTGACGTAAAAAGTCAAGGTTTTTCCACAATACCGGACGACCATTTAAATTCTGGGCTTCCGTGGCGCAATCGTTAGCGCGTTCGGCTGTTAACAGAAAGGTTGGTGGTTCGAGCACACCCGGGAGCGGTGCTATGAGGTCTCAGATGTTACGTAAAAAGTCAAAGTTTTTCCACAATACCGGACGACAATTTAATTTTTGGGCTTCCGTGGCGCAATGGTTAGCGCGTTCAGCTGCTATTCAAAAGACTGGTGGTTTGAGCCCTCCCGGGAGCGGTGTTGTGACGTCTCAGATGTAACATAAAATGTCAGAGTTTTTCCACAATACCTGACGAACATTGAAATTTTGGGCTTCCGTGGCGCAATGGTTAGCGCGTTCAGCTGTTAATCGAAAGGTTGGTGGCTCGAGCCCACCCGGGAGAGGTGTTGTGGGGTCTCAGATGTAGCGTAAAAAGTCAAAACTTTTCCACAATACGTGACAACCATTTAATTTCTGAGCTTCCGTGGCGCAATGGTTAGCGCGTTCAGCAGTTAACAAATAATTTAGTGGTTCGAGCCCACCCGGGAGCGGCGTTGTGGGATCTCAAACGTAACGTAGAAAGCCAAAGTTTTTCCACAAAACCTGACGACCATTTAATTTTTGGGCTTCCGTGGCGCAATGGTTAACGCGTTCGGCTGTTAACCAATAGGTTGGTGGTTCGAGCCCACCCGGGAGCGGTGTTGTGGGATCTCAAATGTAACGTAGAAAGCCAAAGTTTTTTCCACAATACGTGACGACCATTTAATTTCTGAGCTTTCGTGGCTCAATGGTTAGCGCGTTCGGCTGTTAACCAATAGTTTGGTGGTTAGAGCCCATCCGGGAGCGGTGTTGTGAGGTCTCAGATGTGACGTAAAAAGTCAAGAATTTTCCACAATACCTAACAAGCATTTAACTTTTGGGCTTCCGTGGCGCAATGGTTAGCGCGTTCGGCTGTTAACCAATAGGTTGGTTGTTCGAGCCCATCCGGGAGCGGTGTTGTGAGGTTTCAGATGTGACGTAAAAAGTCAAGGTTTTTACACAATACCTGACGAGCATTTAACTTTTGGGCTTCCGTGGCGCAATGGTTTGCGCGTTCGGCTGTTAACCAATAGGTTGGTGGTTCGAGCCCATCCGGGAGCGGTGTAGTGAGGTCTCAGATGTGACGTAAAAAGTCAAGGTTTTTACACAATACCTAACGAGCATTTAACTTTTGGGCTTCCGTGGCACAATGGTTAGCGCGTTCAGCTGTTAATCGAAAGGTTGGTGGTTCGAGCCCACCCGGGAGAGGTGTTGTGGGGTCTCAGATGTAGCGTAAAAAGTCAATACTTTTCCACAATACGTGACGACCATTTCATTTCTGAGCTTTCGTGGCTCAATGGTTAGCGCGTTCGGCTGTTAACCAATAGGTTGGTGGTTAGAGCCCATCCGGGAGCGGTGTTGTGAGGTCTCAGATGTGACGTAAAAAGTCAAGGTTTTTCCACAATACCTGACGAACATTGAATTTTTGGGCTTCCGTGGCGCAATGGATAGCGCGTTCAGCTGTTAATCGAAAGGTTGGTGGTTCGAGCCCAACCGGGAGAGGTGTTGTGGGGTCTCAGATGTAGCGTAAAAAGTCAAAACTTTTCCACAATACGTGACAACCATTTAATTTCTGAGCTTCCGTGGCTGAATGGTTAGCGCGTTCGGCTGTTAACCAATAGGTTGGTGGTTAGAGCCCATCCGGGAGCGGTGTCGTGAGGTCTCAGATGTAACGTAAAATGTCAGAGTTTTTCCACAATACCTGACGAACATTTAATTTTTGGGCTTCCGTGGCGCAATTATTAGCGCGTTCAACTGTTAATTGAAAGGCTATTGGTTCAGGCCCACCCGGAAGAGGTGTTGTGGGGTCTCAGATGTAGCGTAAAAAGTCAAAACTTATCCACAATACGTGACAACCATTTAATTTCTGAGCTTCCGTGGCTCAATGGTTAGCGCGTTCGGCTGTTAACCAATAGGTTGGAGGTTCGAGCCCACCTGGGAGCGGTGGTGTGGGATCTCAAATGTAACGTAGAAAGCCAAACTTTTGCCACAATACCTGACGACCATTAAATTTTTGGGCTTCCTTGGCGCAATGTTTAGCGCGTTCGGCTGTTAACCGAAAGGTTGGTGGTTCGAGCCCAACCGGAAGAGGTGTTGTAGGGTCACACATGTAACGTAAAAAGTCATAACTTATCCACAATACCTGACAACCATTTAATTTCTGAGCTTCCGTGGCTCAAAGGTTAGCGCGTTCGGCTGTTAACCAATAGGTGTGTGGTTCGAGCCCATCCGGGAGCGGTTTTGTGACGTCTCAGATGTGACGTAAAAAGTCAAGGTTTTTTCCACAACACCTGACGACCATTTAATTTTTGGTCTTCCGTGGCGCAATGGTTAGCGCGTTCGGCTGTTAACCAATAGGTTGGTGGTTCGAGCCCATCCGGGAGCGGTGTTGTGAGGTCTCAGATGTAACGTAAAATGTCAGAGTTTTTCCACAATACCTGACGAACATTTAATTTTTGGGCTTCCGTGGCGCAATGATTAGCGCGTTCAGCTGTTAACCGAAAGGTTGGTGGTTCGAGCCCATCCGGGAGCGGTGTTGTGACGTCTCAGATGTAACGTAAAATGTCAAAACTTTTCCACACTATGTGACAACCACTTAAATTCTGAGCTTCCGTGGCTCAATGGTTAGCGAATTCGGCTGTTAACCAATAGGTTGGTGGTTCGAGCCCACCCGGGAGCGGTATTTTGGGATCTCAAATGTAACGTTGAAAGCCAAAATTTTTCCACAATACCTGACGACCATTTAATTTTTGGGCTTCCGTGGCGCAATGGTCAGCGCGTTCAGCTGTTAACCGAAAGGTTGGTGGTTCGAGCCCATCCGGGAGCGGTGTTGTGACGTCTCAGATGTAACGTAAAATGTTAGAGTTTTTCCACAATACCTGACGAACATTTAATTTTTGGGCTTCCGTGGCGCAATTATTAGCGCGTTCAACTGTTAATCGAAAGGCTGGCGGTTCAAGCCCACCCGGAAGAGGTGTTGTGGGGTCTCAGATGTAGTGTAAAAAGTCAAAACCTATCCACAATACGTGACAACCATTTAATTTCTGAGCTTCCGTGGCTCAATGGTTAGCGCGTTCGGCTGTTAACCAATAGGTTGGTGGTTCGAGCCCACCCGGGACCGGTGGTGTGGGATCTCAAATGTAACGTAGAAAGCCAAAGTTTTGCCACAATACCTGACGACCATTAAATTTTTGGGCTTCCTTGGCTCAAATGTTAGCGCGTTCGGCTGTTAACGAATAGGTGTGTGGTTCGAGCCCATCCGGGAGCGGTGTTGTGACGTCTCAGATGTGACGTAAAAAGTCAAGGTTTTTTCCACAGCACCTGACGACCATTTAATTTTTGGGCTTCCGTGGCGCAATGATTAGCGCGTTCAGCTGTTAATCGAAAGGTTGAAGGTTCGAGCCCACTCGAGAGAGGTGTTGTGGGGTCTCAGATATAGCGTAAAAAGTCAAAACTTTTCCGCAATACGTGACAACCATTTAAATTCTGAGCTTCCGTGGCTCAATGGTTAGCGCGTTCGCCTGTTAACCAATAGGTTGGTGGTTCGAGCCCATCCGGGAGCGGTGTTGTGACGTCTCAGATGTAGCGTAAAAAGTCAAAACTTTTCCACAATACGTGACAACCATTTAATTTCTGAGCTTCCGTGGCTGAATGGTTAGCGCGTTCGGCTGTTAACCAATAGGTTGGTGGTTAGAGCCTATCCGGGAGCGGTGTTGTGAGGTCTCAGATGTAACGTAAAATGTCAGAGTTTTTCCACAATACCTGACGAACATTTAATTTTTGGGCTTTCGTGGCGCAATTATTAGCGCGTTCAACTGTTAATCGAAAGGCTGGTGGTTCAGGCCCACCCGGAAGAGGTGTTGTGGGGTCTCAGATGTAGCGTAAAAAGTCAAAACTTATCCACAATACGTGACAACCATTTAATTTCTGAGCTTCCGTGGCTCAATGGTTAGCGCGTTCGGCTGTTAACCAATAGGTTGGTGGTTCGAGCCCACCCGGGAGCGGTGGTGTGGGATCTCAAATGTAACGTAGAAAGCCAAAGTTTTGCCACAATACCTGACGACCATTAAATTTTTGGGCTTTCTTGGCGCAATGGTTAGCGCGTTCGGCTGTTAACCGAAAGGTTGGTGGTTCGAGCCCAACCGGAAGAGGTGTTGTAGGGTCACACATGTAACGTAAAAAGTCATAACTTATCCACAATACCTGACAACCTATTAATTTCTGAGCTTCCGTGGCTCAAAGGTTAGCGCGTTCGGCTGTTAACCAATAGGTGTGTGGTTCGAGCCCATCCGGGAGCGGTTTTGTGACGTCTCAGATGTGACGTAAAAAGTCAAGGTTTTTTCCACAACACCTGACGACCATTTAATTTTCGGTCTTCCGTGGCGCAATGGTTTGCGCGTTCGGCTGTTAACCAATAGGTTGGTGGTTCGAGCCCATCCGGGAGCGGTGTTGTGAGGTCTCAGATGTGACGTAAAAAGTCAAGGTTTTTACACAATACCTGACGAGCATTTAATTTTTGGGCTTCCGTGGCACAATGGTTAGCGCGTTCAGCTGTTAATCGAAAGGTTGGTGGTTCGAGCCCACCCGGGAGAGGTGTTGTGGGGTCTCAAATGTAACGTAGAAAGCCAAAGTTTTTCCACAATACCTGACAACAATTTAATTTCTGAGCTTCCGTGGCTCAATGGTTAGCGCGTTCGGCTGTTAACCAATAGGTTGGTGGTTCGACCCCATCCGGGAGCGGTGTTGTGAGGTCTCAGATGTGACGTAAAAAGTCAAGGTTTTTACACAATACCTAACGAGCATTTAACTTTTGGGCTTCCGTGGCACAATGGTTAGCGCGTTCAGCTGTTAATCGAAAGGTTGGTGGTTCGAGCCCACCCGGGAGAGGTGTTGTGGGGTCTCAGATGTAGCGTAAAAAGTCAAAACTTTTCCAGAATACGTGACAACCATTTAATTTCTGAGCTTCCGTGGCGCAATGGTTAGCGCGTTCAGGAGTTAACAAATAATTTAGTGGTTCGAGCCCACCCGGGAGCGGCGTTGTGGGATCTCAAACGTAACGTAGAAAGCCAAAGTTTTTCCACAATACCTGACGACCATTTAATTTTTGGGCTTCCGTGGCGCAATGGTTAACGCGTTCGGCTGTTAACCAATAGGTTGGTGGTTCGAGCCCACCCGGGAGCGGTGTTGTGGGATCTCAAATGTAACGTAGAAAGCCAAAGTTTTTCCACAATACGTGACGACCATTTAATTTCTGAGCTTTCGTGGCTCAATGGTTAGCGCGTTCGGCTGTTAAACAATAGGTTGGTGGTTAGAGCCCATCCGGGAGCGGTGTTGTGAGGTCTCAGATGTGACGTAAAAAGTCAAGGTTTTTCCACAATACCTGACGAACATTGAATTTTTGGGCTTCCGTGGCGCAATGGTTAGCGCGTTCAGCTGTTAATCGAAAGGTTGGTGGTTCGAGCCCACCCGGGAGAGGTGTTGTGGGGTCTCAGATGTAGCGTAAAAAGTCAAAACTTTTCCAGAATACGTGACAACCATTTAATTTCTGAGCTTCCGTGGCGCAATGGTTAGCGCGTTCAGCAGTTAACAAATAATTTAGTGGTTCGAGCCCACCCGGGAGCGGCGTTGTGGGATCTCAAACGTAACGTAGAAAGCCAAAGTTTTTCCACAATACCTGACGACCATTTAATTTTTGGGCTTCCGTGGCGCAATGGTTAACGCGTTCGGCTGTTAACCAATAGGTTGGTGGTTCGAGCCCACCCGGGAGCGGTGTTGTGGGATCTCAAATGTAACGTAGAAAGCCAAAGTTTTTCCACAATACGTGACGACCATTTAATTTCTGAGCTTTCGTGGCTCAATGGTTAGCGCGTTCGGCTGTTAAACAATAGGTTGGTGGTTAGAGCCCATCCGGGAGCGGTGTTGTGAGGTCTCAGATGTGACGTAAAAAGTCAAGGTTTTTCCACAATACCTGACGAACATTGAATTTTTGGGCTTCCGTGGCGCAATGGTTAGCGCGTTCAGCTGTTAATCGAAAGGTTGGTGGTTCGAGCCCAACCGGGAGAGGTGTTGTGGGGTCTCAGATGTAGCGTAAAAAGTCAAAACTTTTCCACAATACGTGACAACCATTTAATTTCTGAGCTTCCGTGGCTGAATGGTTAGCGCGTTCGGCTGTTAACCAATAGGTTGGTGGTTAGAGCCCATCCGGGAGCGGTGTCGTGAGGTCTCAGATGTAACGTAAAATGTCAGAGTTTTTCCACAATACCTGACGAACATTTAATTTTTGGGCTTCCGTGGCGCAATTATTAGCGCGTTCAACTGTTAATCGAAAGGCTATTGGTTCAGGCCCACCCGGAAGAGGTGTTGTGGGGTCTCAGATGTAGCGTAAAAAGTCAAAACTTATCCACAATACGTGACAACCATTTAATTTCTGAGCTTCCGTGGCTCAATGGTTAGCGCGTTCGGCTGTTAACCAATAGGTTGGTGGTTCGAGCCCACCCGGGAGCGGTGGTGTGGGATCTCAAATGTAACGTAGAAAGCCAAACTTTTGCCACAATACCTGACGACCATTAAATTTTTGGGCTTCCTTGGCGCAATGTTTAGCGCGTTCGGCTGCTAACCGAAAGGTTGGTGGTTCGAGCCCAACCGGAAGAGGTGTTGTAGGGTCACACATGTAACGTAAAATGTCAAAACTTTTCCACACTATGTGACAACCACTTAAATTCTGAGCTTCCGTGGCTCAATGGTTAGCGAATTCGGCTGTTAACCAATAGGTTGGTGGTTCGAGCCCATCCGGGAGCGGTTTTGTGACGTCTCAGATGTGACGTAAAAAGTCAAGGTTTTTTCCACAACACCTGACGACCATTTAATTTTTGGTCTTCCGTGGCGCAATGGTTAGCGCGTTCGGCTGTTAACCAATAGGTTGGTGGTTCGAGCCCATCCGGGAGCGGTGTTGTGAGGTCTCAGATGTAACGTAAAATGTCAGAGTTTTTCCACAATACCTGACGAACATTTAATTTTTGGGCTTCCGTGGCGCAATGATTAGCGCGTTCAGCTGTTAACCGAAAGGTTGGTGGTTCGAGCCCATCCGGGAGCGGTGTTGTGACGTCTCAGATGTAACGTAAAATGTCAAAACTTTTCCACACTATGTGACAACCACTTAAATTCTGAGCTTCCGTGGCTCAATGGTTAGCGAATTCGGCTGTTAACCAATAGGTTGGTGGTTCGAGCCCACCCGGGAGCGGTATTTTGGGATCTCAAATGTAACGTTGAAAGCCAAAATTTTTCCACAATACCTGACGACCATTTAATTTTTGGGCTTCCGTGGCGCAATGGTCAGCGCGTTCAGCTGTTAACCGAAAGGTTGGTGGTTCGAGCCCATCCGGGAGCGGTGTTGTGACGTCTCAGATGTAACGTAAAATGTCAGAGTTTTTCCACAATACCTGACGAACATTTAATTTTTGGGCTTCCGTGGCGCAATTATTAGCGCGTTCGGCTTTTAAACAAAAGGTTGGTGGTTCGAGCCCACCCGGGACCGGTGGTGTGGGATCTCAAATGTAACGTAGAAAGCCAAAGTTTTGCCACAATACCTGACGACCATTAAATTTTTGGGCTTCCTTGGCTCAAATGTTAGCGCGTTCGGCTGTTAACGAATAGGTGTGTGGTTCGAGCCCATCCGGGAGCGGTGTTGTGACGTCTCAGATGTGACGTAAAAAGTCAAGGTTTTTTCCACAGCACCTGACGACCATTTAATTTTTGGGCTTCCGTGGCGCAATGATTAGCGCGTTCAGCTGTTAATCGAAAGGTTGAAGGTTCGAGCCCACTCGAGAGAGGTGTTGTGGGGTCTCAGATATAGCGTAAAAAGTCAAAACTTTTCCGCAATACGTGACAACCATTTAAATTCTGAGCTTCCGTGGCTCAATGGTTAGCGCGTTCGCCTGTTAACCAATAGGTTGGTGGTTCGAGCCCATCCGGGAGCGGTGTTGTGACGTCTCAGATGTAGCGTAAAAAGTCAAAACTTTTCCACAATACGTGACAATCATTTAATTTCTGAGCTTCCGTGGCTGAATGGTTAGCGCGTTCGGCTGTTAACCAATAGGTTGGTGGTTAGAGCCTATCCGGGAGCGGTGTTGTGAGGTCTCAGATGTAACGTAAAATGTCAGAGTTTTTCCACAATACCTGACGAACATTTAATTTTTGGGCTTTCGTGGCGCAATTATTAGCGCGTTCAACTGTTAATCTCTATGGCTGGTGGTTCAGGCCCACCCGGAAGAGGTGTTGTGGGGTCTCAGATGTAGCGTAAAAAGTCAAAACTTATCCACAATACGTGACAACCATTTAATTTCTGAGCTTCCGTGGCTCAATGGTTAGCGCGTTCGGCTGTTAACCAATAGGTTGGTGGTTCGAGCCCACCCGGGAGCGGTGGTGTGGGATCTCAAATGTAACGTAGAAAGCCAAAGTTTTGCCACAATACCTGACGACCATTAAATTTTTGGGCTTCCTTGGCGCAATGGTTAGCGCGTTCGGCTGTTAACCGAAAGGTTGGTGGTTCGAGCCCAACCGGAAGAGGTGTTGTAGGGTCACACATGTAACGTAAAAAGTCATAACTTATCCACAATACCTGACAACCTATTAATTTCTGAGATTCCGTGGCTCAAAGGTTAGCGCGTTCGGCTGTTAACCAATAGGTGTGTGGTTCGAGCCCATCCGGGAGCGGTTTTGTGACGTCTCAGATGTGACGTAAAAAGTCAAGGTTTTTTCCACAACACCTGACGACCATTTAATTTTCGGTCTTCCGTGGTGCAATGGTTTGCGCGTTCGGCTGTTAACCAATAGGTTGGTGGTTCGAGCCCATCCGGGAGCGGTGTTGTGAGGTCTCAGATGTGACGTAAAAAGTCAAGGTTTTTACACAATACCTGACGAGCATTTAATTTTTGGGCTTCCGTGGCACAATGGTTAGCGCGTTCAGCTGTTAATCGAAAGGTTGGTGGTTCGAGCCCACCCGGGAGAGGTGTTGTGGGGTCTCAAATGTAACGTAGAAAGCCAAAGTTTTTCCTCAATACCTGACAACAATTTAATTTCTGAGCTTCCGTGGCTCAATGGTTAGCGCGTTCGGCTGTTAACCAATAGGTTGGTGGTTCGACCCCATCCGGGAGCGGTGTAGTGAGGTCTCAGATGTGACGTAAAAAGTCAAGGTTTTTACACAATACCTAACGAGCATTTAACTTTTGGGCTTCCGTGGCACAATGGTTAGCGCGTTCAGCTGTTAATCGAAAGGTTGGTGGTTCGAGCCCACCCGGGAGAGGTGTTGTGGGGTCTCAGATGTAGCGTAAAAAGTCAAAACTTTTCCAGAATACGTGACAACCATTTAATTTCTGAGCTTCCGTGGCGCAATGGTTAGCGCGTTCAGCAGTTAACAAATAATTTAGTGGTTCGAGCCCACCCGGGAGCGGCGTTGTGGGATCTCAAACGTAACGTAGAAAGCCAAAGTTTTTCCACAATACCTGACGACCATTTAATTTTTGGGCTTCCGTGGCGCAATGGTTAACGCGTTCGGCTGTTAACCAATAGGTTGGTGGTTCGAGCCCACCCGGGAGCGGTGTTGTGGGATCTCAAATGTAACGTAGAAAGCCAAAGTTTTTCCACAATACGTGACGACCATTTAATTTCTGAGCTTTCGTGGCTCAATGGTTAGCGCGTTCGGCTGTTAACCAATAGGTTGGTGGTTAGAGCCCATCCGGGAGCGGTGTTGTGAGGTCTCAGATGTGACGTAAAAAGTCAAGGTTTTTCCACAATACCTGACGAACATTGAATTTTTGGGCTTCCGTGGCGCAATGGTTAGCGCGTTCAGCTGTTAATCGAAAGGTTGGTGGTTCGAGCCCAAGCGGGAGAGGTGTTGTGGGGTCTCAGATGTAGCGTAAAAAGTCAAAACTTTTCCACAATACGTGACAACCATTTAATTTCTGAGCTTCCGTGGCTGAATGGTTAGCGCGTTCGGCTGTTAACCAATAGGTTGGTGGTTAGAGCCCATCCGGGAGCGGTGTCGTGAGGTCTCAGATGTAACGTAAAATGTCAGAGTTTTTCCACAATACCTGACGAACATTTAATTTTTGGGCTTCCGTGGCGCAATTATTAGCGCGTTCAACTGTTAATCGAAAGGCTATTGGTTCAGGCCCACCCGGAAGAGGTGTTGTGGGGTCTCAGATGTAGCGTAAAAAGTCAAAACTTATCCACAATACGTGACAACCATTTAATTTCTGAGCTTCCGTGGCTCAATGGTTAGCGCGTTCGGCTGTTAACCAATAGGTTGGTGGTTCGAGCCCACCCGGGAGCGGTGGTGTGGGATCTCAAATGTAACGTAGAAAGCCAAACTTTTGCCACAATACCTGACGACCATTAAATTTTTGGGCTTCCTTGGCGCAATGTTTAGCGCGTTCGGCTGTTAACCGAAAGGTTGGTGGTTCGAGCCCAACCGGAAGAGGTGTTGTAGGGTCACACATGTAACGTAAAAAGTCATAACTTATCCACAATACCTGACAACCATTTAATTTCTGAGCTTCCGTGGCTCAAAGGTTAGCGCGTTCGGCTGTTAACCAATAGGTGTGTGGTTCGAGCCCATCCGGGAGCGGTTTTGTGACGTCTCAGATGTGGCGTAAAAAGTCAAGGTTTTTTCCACAACACCTGACGACCATTTAATTTTTGGTCTTCCGTGGCGCAATGGTTAGCGCGTTCGGCTGTTAACCAATAGGTTGGTGGTTCGAGCCCATCCGGGAGCGGTGTTGTGAGGTCTCAGATGTAACGTAAAATGTCAGAGTTTTTCCACAATACCTGACGAACATTTAATTTTTGGGCTTCCGTGGCGCAATGATTAGCGCGTTCAGCTGTTAACCGAAAGGTTGGTGGTTCGAGCCCATCCGGGAGCGGTGTTGTGACGTCTCAGATGTAACGTAAAATGTCAAAACTTTTCCACACTATGTGACAACCACTTAAATTCTGAGCTTCCGTGGCTCAATGGTTAGCGAATTCGGCTGTTAACCAATAGGTTGGTGGTTCGAGCCCACCCGGGAGCGGTATTTTGGGATCTCAAATGTAACGTTGAAAGCCAAAATTTTTCCACAATACCTGACGACCATTTAATTTTTGGGCTTCCGTGGCGCAATGGTCAGCGCGTTCAGCTGTTAACCGAAAGGTTGGTGGTTCGAGCCCATCCGGGAGCGGTGTTGTGACGTCTCAGATGTAACGTAAAATGTCAGAGTTTTTCCACAATACCTGACGAACATTTAATTTTTGGGCTTCCGTGGCGCAATTATTAGCGCGTTCAACTGTTAATCGAAAGGCTGGCGGTTCAAGCCCACCCGGAAGAGGTGTTGTGGGGTCTCAGATGTAGTGTAAAAAGTCAAAACCTATCCACAATACGTGACAACCATTTAATTTCTGAGCTTCCGTGGCTCAATGGTTAGCGCGTTCGGCTGTTAACCAATAGGTTGGTGGTTCGAGCCCACCCGGGACCGGTGGTGTGGGATCTCAAATGTAACGTAGAAAGCCAAAGTTTTGCCACAATACCTGACGACCATTAAATTTTTGGGCTTCCTTGGCTCAAATGTTAGCGCGTTCGGCTGTTAACGAATAGGTGTGTGGTTCGAGCCCATCCGGGAGCGGTGTTGTGACGTCTCAGATGTGACGTAAAAAGTCAAGGTTTTTTCCACAGCACCTGACGACCATTTAATTTTTGGGCTTCCGTGGCGCAATGATTAGCGCGTTCAGCTGTTAATCGAAAGGTTGAAGGTTCGAGCCCACTCGAGAGAGGTGTTGTGGGGTCTCAGATATAGCGTAAAAAGTCAAAACTTTTCCGCAATACGTGACAACCATTTAAATTCTGAGCTTCCGTGGCTCAATGGTTAGCGCGTTCGCCTGTTAACCAATAGGTTGGTGGTTCGAGCCCATCCGGGAGCGGTGTTGTGACGTCTCAGATGTAGCGTAAAAAGTCAAAACTTTTCCACAATACGTGACAACCATTTAATTTCTGAGCTTCCGTGGCTGAATGGTTAGCGCGTTCGGCTGTTAACCAATAGGTTGGTGGTTAGAGCCTATCCGGGAGCGGTGTTGTGAGGTCTCAGATGTAACGTAAAATGTCAGAGTTTTTCCACAATACCTGACGAACATTTAATTTTTGGGCTTTCGTGGCGCAATTATTAGCGCGTTCAACTGTTAATCGAAAGGCTGGTGGTTCAGGCCCACCCGGAAGAGGTGTTGTGGGGTCTCAGATGTAGCGTAAAAAGTCAAAACTTATCCACAATACGTGACAACCATTAAATTTCTGAGCTTCCGTGGCTCAATGGTTAGCGCGTTCGGCTGTTAACCAATAGGTTGGTGGTTCGAGCCCACCCGGGAACGGTGGTGTGGGATCTCAAATGTAACGTAGAAAGCCAAAGTTTTGCCACAATACCTGACGACCATTAAATTTTTGGGCTTCCTTGGCGCAATGGTTAGCGCGTTCGGCTGTTAACCGAAAGGTTGGTGGTTCGAGCCCAACCGGAAGAGGTGTTGTAGGGTCACACATGTAACGTAAAAAGTCATAACTTATCCACAATACCTGACAACCTATTAATTTCTGAGCTTCCGTGGCTCAAAGGTTAGCGCGTTCGGCTGTTAACCAATAGGTGTGTGGTTCGAGCCCATCCGGGAGCGGTTTTGTGACGACTCAGATGTGACGTAAAAAGTCAAGGTTTTTTCCACAACACCTGACGACCATTTAATTTTCGGTCTTCCGTGGCGCAATGGTTAGCGCGTTCGGCTGTTAACCAATAGGTTGGTGGTTCGAGCCCATCCGGAAGCGGTGTTGTGAGGTCTCAGATGTAACGTAAAATGTCAGAGTTTTTCCACAATACCTGACGAACATTTAAGTTTTGGGCTTCCGTGGCGCAATGATTAGCGCGTTCAGCTGTTAACCGAAAGGTTGGTGGTTCGAGCCCATCCGGGAGCGGTGTTGTGACGTCTCAGATGTAACGTAAAATGTCAAAACTTTTCCACAATATGTGACAACCACTTAAATTCTGAGCTTCCGTGGCTCAATGGTTAGCGAATTCGGCTGTTAACCAATTGGTTGGTGGTTCGAGCCCACCCGGGAGCGGTATTTTGGGATCTCAAAAGTAACGTTGAAAGCCAAAATTTTTCCACAATACCTGACGACCATTTAATTTTTGGGCTTCCGTGGCGCAATTATTAGCGCGTTCAACTGTTAATCGAAAGGCTGGCGGTTCAAGCCCACCCGGAAGAGGTGTTGTGGGGTCTCAGATGTAGTGTAAAAAGTCAAAACCTATCCACAATACGTGACAACCATTTAATTTCTGAGCTTCCGTGGCTCAATGGTTAGCGCGTTCGGCTGTTAACCAATAGGTGTGTGGTTCGAGCCCATCCGGGAGCGGTTTTGTGACGACTCAGATGTGACGTAAAAAGTCAAGGTTTTTTCCACAACACCTGACGACCATTTAATTTTCGGTCTTCCGTGGCGCAATGGTTAGCGCGTTCGGCTGTTAACCAATAGGTTGGTGGTTCGAGCCCATCCGGAAGCGGTGTTGTGAGGTCTCAGATGTAACGTAAAATGTCAGAGTTTTTCCACAATACCTGACGAACATTTAAGTTTTGGGCTTCCGTGGCGCAATGATTAGCGCGTTCAGCTGTTAACCGAAAGGTTGGTGGTTCGAGCCCATCCGGGAGCGGTGTTGTGACGTCTCAGATGTAACGTAAAATGTCAAAACTTTTCCACAATATGTGACAACCACTTAAATTCTGAGCTTCCGTGGCTCAACGGTTAGCGAATTCGGCTGTTAACCAATTGGTTGGTGGTTCGAGCCCACCCGGGAGCGGTATTTTGGGATCTCAAAAGTAACGTTGAAAGCCAAACTTTTTCCACAATACCTGACGACCATTTAATTTTTGGGCTTCCGTGGCGCAATTATTAGCGCGTTCAACTGTTAATCGAAAGGCTGGCGGTTCAAGCCCACCCGGAAGAGGTGTTGTGGGGTCTCAGATGTAGTGTAAAAAGTCAAAACCTATCCACAATACGTGACAACCATTTAATTTCTGAGCTTCCGTGGCTCAATGGTTAGCGCGTTCGGCTGTTAACCAATAGGTTGGTGGTTCGAGCCCACCCGGGACCGGTGGTGTGGGATCTCAAATGTAACGTAGAAAGCCAAAGTTTTGCCACAATACCTGACGACCATTAAATTTTTGGGCTTCCTTGGCTCAAAGGTTAGCGCGTTCGGCTGTTAACGAATAGGTGTGTGGTTCGAGCCCATCCGGGAGCGGTGTTGTGACGTCTCAGATGTAACGTAAAATGTCAGAGTTTTTCCACAATACCTGACGAACATTTAATTTTTGGGCTTCCGTGGCGCAATGATTAGCGCGTTCAGCTGTTAACCGAAAGGTTGGTGGTTCGAGCCCATCCGGGAGCGGTGTTGTGACGTCTCAGATGTAACGTAAAATGTCAAAACTTTTCCACACTATGTGACAACCACTTAAATTCTGAGCTTCCGTGGCTCAATGGTTAGCGAATTCGGCTGTTAACCAATAGGTTGGTGGTTCGAGCCCACCCGGGAGCGGTATTTTGGGATCTCAGATGTAACGTAAAATGTCAGAGTTTTTCCACAATACCTGACGAACATTTAATTTTTGGGCTTCCGTGGCGCAATTATTAGCGCGTTCAACTGTTAAGGCCTATCCAGACTGACACATTTTGCTAGTTCGCATCTTCGCTTTGCTTGTTTGCAAGATCGCTCTACTGTCCACATTGGTTTTTCGCTACTTTGCGTCCTCATATCGCGAAGATACAAATTTCTTGCGACTAGGCCAAGAATTTCGCGCCTTCGCGTGAAAAGCACCAATCACAGACGAGAGGAAGGGTGGGACGATTAGTTTCGTTTTTCTCTTTGAACAACGTCGATGGAGAGGGGCAGAAGGCGTAATGATTGCTCAAACTTGATTGGCTCTCAGAATTGGAAATGCAAAATTTTTGCGTGTATCAGAACAGAAGTGCAAAAGTTTTCGTGATCTGTTGCGAAGATGCGAATAGACGAGGCGAGAACACGCGAGCGCGAGTTCAGTGTGGACAAAGCTTAAGTCGAAAGGCTGGCGGTTCAAGCCCACCCGGAAGAGGTGTTGTGGGGTCTCAGATGTAGTGTAAAAAGTCAAAACCTATCCACAATACGTGACAACCATTTAATTTCTGAGCTTCCGTGGCTCAATGGTTAGCGCGTTCGGCTGTTAACCAATAGGTTGGTGGTTCGAGCCCACCCGGGACCGGTGGTGTGGGATCTCAAATGTAACGTAGAAAGCCAAAGTTTTGCCACAATACCTGACGACCATTAAATTTTTGGGCTTCCTTGGCTCAAATGTTAGCGCGTTCGGCTGTTAACGAATAGGTGTGTGGTTCGAGCCCATCCGGGAGCGGTGTTGTGACGTCTCAGATGTGACGTAAAAAGTCAAGGTTTTTTCCACAGCACCTGACGACCATTTAATTTTTGGGCTTCCGTGGCGCAATGATTAGCGCGTTCAGCTGTTAATCGAAAGGTTGAAGGTTCGAGCCCACTCGAGAGAGGAGTTGTGGGGTCTCAGATATAGCGTAAAAAGTCAAAACTTTTCCGCAATACGTGACAACCATTTAAATTCTGAGCTTCCGTGGCTCAATGGTTAGCGCGTTCGCCTGTTAACCAATAGGTTGGTGGTTCGAGCCCATCCGGGAGCGGTGTTGTGACGTCTCAGATGTAGCGTAAAAAGTCAAAACTTTTCCACAATACGTGACAACCATTTAATTTCTGAGCTTCCGTGGCTGAATGGTTAGCGCGTTCGGCTGTTAACCAATAGGTTGGTGGTTAGAGCCTATCCGGGAGCGGTGTTGTGAGGTCTCAGATGTAACGTAAAATGTCAGAGTTTTTCCACAATACCTGACGAACATTTAATTTTTGGGCTTTCGTGGCGCAATTATTAGCGCGTTCAACTGTTAATCGAAAGGCTGGTGGTTCAGGCCCACCCGGAAGAGGTGTTGTGGGGTCTCAGATGTAGCGTAAAAAGTCAAAACTTATCCACAATACGTGACAACCATTTAATTTCTGAGCTTCCGTGGCTCAATGGTTAGCGCGTTCGGCTGTTAACCAATAGGTTGGTGGTTCGAGCCCACCCGGGAACGGTGGTGTGGGATCTCAAATGTAACGTAGAAAGCCAAAGTTTTGCCACAATACCTGACGACCATTAAATTTTTGGGCTTCCTTGGCGCAATGGTTAGCGCGTTCGGCTGTTAACCGAAAGGTTGGTGGTTCGAGCCCAACCGGAAGAGGTGTTGTAGGGTCACACATGTAACGTAAAAAGTCATAACTTATCCACAATACCTGACAACCTATTAATTTCTGAGCTTCCGTGGCTCAAAGGTTAGCGCGTTCGGCTGTTAATCAATAGGTGTGTGGTTCGAGCCCATCCGGGAGCGGTTTTGTGACGACTCAGATGTGACGTAAAAAGTCAAGGTTTTTTCCACAACACCTGACGACCATTTAATTTTCGGTCTTCCGTGGCGCAATGGTTAGCGCGTTCGGCTGTTAACCAATAGGTTGGTGGTTCGAGCCCATCCGGAAGCGGTGTTGTGAGGTCTCAGATGTAACGTAAAATGTCAGAGTTTTTCCACAATACCTGACGAACATTTAAGTTTTGGGCTTCCGTGGCGCAATGATTAGCGCGTTCAGCTGTTAACCGAAAGGTTGGTGGTTCGAGCCCATCCGGGAGCGGTGTTGTGACGTCTCAGATGTAACGTAAAATGTCAAAACTTTTCCACAATATGTGACAACCACTTAAATTCTGAGCTTCCGTGGCTCAATGGTTAGCGAATTCGGCTGTTAACCAATTGGTTGGTGGTTCGAGCCCACCCGGGAGCGGTATTTTGGGATCTCAAAAGTAACGTTGAAAGCCAAAATTTTTTCACAATACCTGACGACCATTTAATTTTTGGGCTTCCGTGGCGCAATTATTAGCGCGTTCAACTGTTAATCGAAAGGCTGGCGGTTCAAGCCCACCCGGAAGAGGTGTTGTGGGGTCTCAGATGTAGTGTAAAAAGTCAAAACCTATCCACAATACGTGACAACCATTTAATTTCTGAGCTTCCGTGGCTCAATGGTTAGCGCGTTCGGCTGTTAACCAATAGGTTGGTGGTTCGAGCCCACCCGGGACCGGTGGTGTGGGATCTCAAATGTAACGTAGAAAGCCAAAGTTTTGCCACAATACCTGACGACCATTAAATTTTTGGGCTTCCTTGGCTCAAAGGTTAGCGCGTTCGGCTGTTAACGAATAGGTGTGTGGTTCGAGCCCATCCGGGAGCGGTGTTGTGACGTCTCAGATGTGACGTAAAAAGTCAAGGTTTTTTCCACAGCACCTGACGACCATTTAATTTTTGGGCTTCCGTGGCGCAATGATTAGCGCGTTCAGCTGTTAATCGAAAGGTTGAAGGTTCGAGCCCACTCGAGAGAGGTGTTGTGGGGTCTCAGATATAGCGTAAAAAGTCAAAACTTTTCCGCAATACGTGACAACCATTTAAATTCTGAGCTTCCGTGGCTCAATGGTTAGCGCGTTTGCCTGTTAACCAATAGGTTGGTGGTTCGAGCCCACCCGGGAGCGGTGGTGTGGGATCTCAAATGTAACGTAGAAAGACAAAGTTTTGCAACAATACCTGACGACCATTAAATTTTTGGGCTTCCTTGGCGCAATGGTTAGCGCGTTCGGCTGTTAACCGAAAGGTTGGTGGTTCGAGCCCAACCGGAAGAGGTGTTGTAGGGTCTCAGATGTAACGTAAAAAGTCATAACTTATACACAATACCTGACAACCATTTAATTTCTGAGCTTCCGTGGCTCAAAGGTTAGCGCGTTCGGCTGTTAACCAATAGGTGTGTGGCTCGAGCCCATCCGGGAGCGGTGTTGTGACGTCTCAGATGTGACGTAAAAAGTCAAGGTTTTTTCCACAACACCTGACGACCATTTAATTTTTGGGCTTCCGTGGCGCAATGGTTAGCGCGTTCGGCTGTTAACCAATAGGTTGGTGGTTCGAGCCCATCCGGGAGTGGTGTTGTGAGGTCACAGATGTGACGCAAAAAGTCAAGGTTTTTACACAATACCTGACGAGCATTTAATTTTTGGGGTTCCGTGGCGCAATGGTTAGCGCGTTCAGCTGTTAATCGAAAGGATGGTGGTTCGAGCCCACCCGGGAGAGGTGTTGTGGGGTCTCAGATGTAGCGTAAAAAGTCAAAACTTTTCCACAATACCTGACGACCATTTAATTTTTGGGCTTCTGTGGCGCAATGTTTAGCGCGTTCGGCTGTTAAACAATAGGTTAGTGGTTCGAGCCCATCCGGGAACGGTGTTGTGAGGTCTCAGATGTGACGTAAAAAGTCAAGGTTTTTACACAATACCTGACGAGCATTTAATTTTTGGGCTTCCGTGGCGCAATGGTTAGCGCGTTCAGCTGTTATTCGAAAGGTTGGTGGTTCGAGCCCACCCGGGAGAGGTGTTGTAGGGTCTCAGATTGTTGAATCCGGCGATCCACAACGAGCCTGGTCATTTAGACCTAAATAATGATTGAAATTAATGGTTTTCCCCACTGGGGTTTTCCCAGGACCTTTTTTCCCATAAGCAGAAGTTATGGGTTTTTATGGTCCGAATTTAGTTTAGATACAGTTTAGTTAAGATTATTTAAGGTTTACTTATAATGAATACTTATGTTTGATATGTTTTTTATGTAAAGACCTTTAAGATAACATTTAACTCTAAACCAAAATAAGAACTGTCGTATGGCACGGCCTGTAATTGCTAAGAAATACTGTACTATTGTAAAGGCTATAGTAATGCATTTGAAAGGTTCGACGGATGGTTTTTGTTACTAGGATGTTAAAAGGCCCTCTGGCCCTGTAAAGTCATAAAACTTCGGAGTGACGAATATTGGGGATCGCTTTGTAACAATAATAGGGGGTAAAACTTGAACTTTGTGTTAAAACTAGCAAAAGCAAAGCCTGAGTAGAACGTATTGGACTCTTGATGGAAAAAGAGCGCTTGTTACCATCGGACAATATAGAAAGCAAACCGACTCTGCCGAGAGAGGTTGTAAAAAAAGATTTAGAACTTTAGATAAACGGACGTGTTTTAAGGAAAATTAATGTAAAGATATGTTAATTTGAGTATGATTTGACAGACAATACAACAATTAAAGAAATTATTGACGATTGCATTTGGAGCTTCTTCGTTTTTGAATAAAGACACACAAATAAGTTAGGGATTTAGATCGGTGTTTCAGTCCGCCAATGTGATATCAGAAGGGTATCACAAACTCTTATGTTGGGATGGAAGTCGCAACATAAAATGGTGCCGAAACCCGGGACTAATTACGTGCTCGGGATTAATTACGCGCCCGGGACTAATTACGTGCTCGGGAAAAATTACGTTAATTGGACAATTTTGTGAAAATTGGACTTGGTTCGAGAACTTCGAAAAATTTTGGAAATCTTCAAGTCTCTAGTCAACTCCACGATGGATGCTTTTTGCCGATGCCTGAGAGAAAGGGAACATGAACGTGCCGCAAGAAGTCCAGCGGCGGAGAGCGACAAGGAGCGGGATAAAGGAGTCCCAGCCCAAAGACATCAGAGTCTACAGAAGCCGAAGGAGTGGTGTTTGTCAAGGTTGGATGCAACTATATGCAGTTTGGAAGCAACGAACAACCGTTACACTTCAGGTTGATAAAATTGATTCGCACTTCGCAATGAAGTTGGGTTCGTAGAAAAATTTGTATTAAGTGAAACGAAGGTTTGACACTAAGTTGACGTAAGATAGAAACTTGTGCTCTGGTTGAGCTTGGTTAAAGTTGTGCTCTGGTTGAGCTGAGTTAAAGTTGTGCTCTGGTTGAGCTGAGTTAAAGTTGTGCTCTGTTTGAGCTTGGTTAAAGTTGCGCTCTGGTTGAGCTGAGTTAAAGTTGTGCTCTGGTTGAGCTGAGTTAAAGTTGTGCTCTGGTTGAGCTTGGTTAAAGTTGTCCTCTGGTTGAACTTGGTTAAAGTTGTCCTCTGGTTGAGCTTGGTTAAAGTTGTGCTCTGGTTGAGATTGGTTAAAGGTGTTCTGGTTGAGCTTGGTTTAAGTGCTCTGGTTGAGCTTGGTATAAGGGTTTATTACCAATAGGTCGGTCTTGGCTTGTTGTGAAAGAGAGGTTGTATGATGGCGTGGCCACGGTAAGAAATTAGATGCCCCATAAAGAGCGAAAATAAGTAAATAACCTAGCCGGGTATCCCCTCCCATGCCCCAGCACGGGCATTAGACAAAGTCCATGAAAGGACAAAAAGCTCTTAATTGAGCACGAACCTTTTCCTAAAAGGATAAAAGGGTTAGCCAAGATAAAAGAGTTGCACATGGGCATTATTAAGACCTGATCGGGGCGTACCTAAGAAAAAGGCGACGCTTATTAGTTGGCTATTTCGATACACTTAGTAGCGCATTCACGATACGAGCGGCGCTGTAAGATTTATTTCGAACGGCGTCGACGAGTGATTAACAGGTGTACAGACCGAAGTTTGGATACTCCCTTTTTGGTGGTCCCTTCGCGAGTCCCTGGCTGACTTTGTCCAATCATTATTGCCGTTAACTAGGTTGTTTGGTAAAAGGTAAAATTACTATTTGTAAAAGGTAATGTTGGTATTTGTTAAAAGTATAAAGGGTGTATTGGTTTAAAAGGATCACTTATAAGGTGATTGCATTACATGTATTTAGTGAAATATGGTAAAAAGAAAATTTGGTACAATGACATTGATACTGGTATAAGTAATTGCACTGTAAAAAATGGTTGTTTAAAAGGGAAAGATAAGTTAGTACCCCTGGTGTGAAGGGATGAACGACGTGGATGGTGGCATTCCTACTTTTCTTTGGTGCCTCTATTTTCATGGCACGTCCTTTTCCCACTTCCCTGCCCACCTGACATGATTCGTTCTAGTTGTATCGAGCCCACCCGGGAAAGGTGTTGTGGGGTCTCAGATTTAGCGTAAAAAGTCAAAACTTTTCCACAATACCTGACAACCATTTAATTTCTGAGCTTCCGTGGCTCAATGGTTAGCGCGTTCGGCTGTTAACCAATAGATTGGAGTATGTTATAGTCCAATTTGTCCCCCATCTAACCATACTAAAAACATTGAGCTACGACAAACAAGGGCCGAGATATTAAGCAAAATGTTCGTCAACTTTGGTATCGTCTCACTTATTTTTATTATGTCACTTATGATTTTTGCACTAAACTTTGGAGGCTCATAACTCTTGTTCTACAAGAGATACTGAGATCTCCTTTTGATATGTTATAGTACTCTTTGCTCCCCATACAAGGATGCTTTAAACTTGAGGCTACCTCAATATCGTCGTCAACTTATTTTTTGTCTCACTTATTGTTAGAAGGTTACTTTTGATTTTTGAAAATAAACTTTGCAGGCTCGTAACTCTGTTTCTACTGGAGATACCGGGATGTCCTTAGGATATGTTATAGTCCAATTTGTCTTTCATCTAACCATACTAAAAACTTTGGAATACGACAAACAGGGGCCGAGTACTTAAGCAAAACGTAAAGAAACAAACCCCCTCCATAGGAAATGAGTTAGACTATACTTTGCAGGCTCGTAACTCTGTTTCTACTGTAGATACGGGGATGTCCTTTGAGTATGTTATAGTCCAATTTGTCCCCCATCTAACCATACTAAAAACATTGAGCTACGACAAACAGTAGTCGAGTAATTAAGCTAATTGTAAACAAACAAACCCCTCCATAGGAAATCCATTAGACTAAATTCTGGAGGCTCGTAAATCTGGTTCTACCAGAGATACGGGGATGTAAATAATTTGACCTTGACACAAATGTTCGGATAATTATAAAAAAAAACTTCGCGGTTTCGAACCTGTGGCCTTCCGGGAGTGAGGCGGATGCGATAACCGCTACACTAAAGATATGTTATTATTTTTAATCGAAAGAACAGGGTCAAGTAATTAAGCAATACGTGAACAAACAAACCCCTCCATAGAAAATGCATTAGACTATACTTTGCAGGCTCGTAACTCTGTTTCTACTGGAGATACGGGGATGTCCTTTGAGTATGTTATAGTCCAATTTGTCCCCCATCTAACCATACTAAAAACATTGAGCTACGACAAACAAGGGCCGAGATATTAAGCAAAATGTTCGTCAACTTTGGTATCGTCTCACTTATTTTTATTATGTTACTTATGATTTTTGCACTAAACTTTGGAGGCTCATAACTCTTGTTCTACAAGAGATACTGGGATCTCCTTTGGATATGTTATAGTACTCTTTGCTCCCCATACAAGCATACTTTAAACTTGAGGCTACCTCAATATCGTCGTCAACTTATTTTTTGTCTCACTCATTGTTAGAAGGTTACTTTTGATTTTTGAAAATAAACTTTGCAGGCTCGTAACTCTGTTTCTACTGGAGATACCGGGATGTCCTTAGGATATGTTATAGTCCAATTTGTCCTTCATCTAACCATACTAAAAACTTTGGGCTACGACAAACAGGGGCCGAGTACTTAAGCAAAACGTAAAGAAACAAACCCCCTCCATAGGAAATGAGTTAGACTATACTTTGCAGGCTCGTAACTCTGTTTCTACTGGAGATACGGGGATGTCCTTTGAATAATTTATAGTCCAATTTGTCCCCCATCTAACCATATTAAAAACATTGCGCTACGACAAACAGGGGCCGAGTAATTAAGCTAAACGTAAACAAACAGCCCGTCCATAGGAAATGCATTAGACTATACTTTGCAGGCCTATAACTCTGTGTCTACAAGAGATACGGGGATGTCCTTAGGATATGATATAGTCCAAATTGTCCCCCATCTAACCATACTAAAAACATTGAGCTACGACAAACAGGGGCCGAGATATTAAGCAAAATGTTCGTCAATTTTGGTATCGTCTCACTTATTTTTATTATGTTACTTATGATTTTTGCACTAAACTTCGGAGGCTCATAACTCTTGTTCTACAAGAGATACTGGGATCTCCTTTGGATATGTTATAGTACACTTTGCTCCCCATACAAGGATACTTTAAATTTGAGGCTACCTCAATATCGTCGTCAACTTACTCTTTGTCTCATTTATTGTTAGAAGGTTACTTTTGATTTTTGAAAATATACTTTGCAGGCTCGTAACTCTGTTTCTACTGGAGATACGGGGATGTCCTTTGAGTATGTTATAGACCAATTTGTCCCCCATCTAGCCATACTAAGAATTAGGGCTACGACAAACAGTAGTCGAGTAATTAAGCTAATCGTATACAAACAAACCCCTCCATAGGAAATACATTAGACTAAATTCTGGAGGCTCGTAACTCTGGTTCTACCAGAGATACGGGGATGTAAATAATGTGACCTTGACACAAATGTTCGGATAATTATAAAGGTCTTTGCATGTTCCAAGCAAAAAAAAAAAAAAACTTCGTGGTTTCGAACCTGTGGCCTTCCGAGAGTGAGGCGGATGCGATAACCGCTACACTAAAGATATGTTATTATTTGTAATAGAAAGAACAGGGTCAAGTAATTAAGCAATACGTGAACAAACAAACCCCTCCATAGAAAATGCATTAGACTATACTTTGCAGGCTCGTAACTCTGTTTCTACTGGAGATACGGGGATGTCCTTTGAGTATGTTATAGTCCAATTTGTCCCCCATCTAACCATACTAAAAACATTGAGCTACGACAAACAAGGGCCGAGATATTAAGCAAAATGTTCGTCAACTTTGGTATCGTCTCACTTATTTTTATTATGTTACTTATGATTTTTGCACTAAACTTTGGAGGCTCATAACTCTTGTTCTACAAGAGATACTGGGATCTCCTTTGGATATGTTATAGTACTCTTTGCTCCCCATACAAGGATACTTTAAACTTGAGGCTACCTCAATATCGTCGCCAACTTACTTTTTGTCTCACTTATTGTTAGAAGGTTACTTTTGATTTTTGAAAATATACTTTGCAGGCTCGTAACTCTGTTTCTACTGGAGATACGGGGATGTCCTTTGAGTATGTTATAGACCAATTTGTCCCCCATCTAGCCATACTAAGAATTAGGGCTACGACAAACAGTAGTCGAGTAATTAAGCTAATCGTAAACAAACAAACCCCTCCATAGGAAATACATTAGACTAAATTCTGGAGGCTCGTAACTCTGGTTCTACCAGAGATACGGGGATGTAAATAATGTGACCTTGACACAAATGTTCGGATAATTATAAAGGTCTATGCATGTTCCAAGCAAAAAAAACTTCGCGGTTTCGAACCTGTGGCCTTCCGAGAGTGAGGCGGATGCGATAACCGCCACACTAAAGATATGTTATTATTTTTAATCGAAAGAACAGGGTCAAGTAATTAAGCAATACGTGAACAAACAAACCCCTCCATAGAAAATGCATTAGAGTATACTTTGCAGGCTCGTAACTCTGATTCTACTGTAGATACGGCGATGTCCTTTGAGTATGTTATATTCCAATTTGTCCCCCATCTAACCATACTAAAAACATTGAGCTACGAAAAACAGGGGCCGAGTAATTAAGCTAAACGTAAACAAACAACCCGTCCAAAGGAAATGCCTTAGACTATGCTTTGCAGGCCCATAACTCTGTGTTTACTAGAGATACGGGGATGTCCTTAGGATATGTTATAGTCCAAATTGTCCCCCATCTAACCATACTAAAAACATTGAGCTAGGACAAACAGGGGCCGAGATATTAAGCAAAATGTTCGTCAACTTGGTATCGTCTCACTTATTTTTATTATGTTACTTATGATTTTTGCACTAAACTTTGGAGGCTCATAACTCTTGTTCTACAAGAGATACTGGGATCTCCTTTGGATATGTTATAGTACTCTTTGCTCCCCATACAATTATACTTTAAACTTGAGGCTACCTCAATATCGTCGTCAACTTATTTTTTGTCTCACTTATTGTTAGAAGGTTACTTTTGATTTTTGAAATTAAACTTTGCAGGCTCGTAACTATGGTTCTACCAGAGATACGGGGATGTAAATAATGTGACCTTGACACAAATGTTCGGATAATTATAAAGGTCTTTGCATGTTCCAAGCAAAAAAAATTTTCGCGGTTTCGAACCTGTGGCCTTCCGGGGTGAGGCGGATGCGATAACGCTACACTAAAGATATGTTATTATTTTTAATCGAAAGAACAGGGTCAAGTAATTAAGCAATACGTGAACAAACAAACCCCTCCATAGAAAATGCATTAGACTATATTTTGCAGGCTCGTAAATCTGTTTCTACTGTAGATACGGGGATGACCTTTGAGTATGTTATATTCCAATTTGTCCCCCATCTAACCATACTAAAAACATTGAGCTACGACAAACAGTAGTCGAGTAATTAAGCTAATCGTAAACAAACAAACCCCTCCATAGGAAATCCATTAGACTAAATTCTGGAGGCTCGTAACTCTGGTTCTACCAGAGATACGGGGATGTAAATAATGTGACCTTGACACAAATGTTCGGATAATTATAAAAAAAAACTTCGCGGTTTCGAACCTGTGGCCTTCCGGGAGTGAGGCGGATGCGATAACCGCTACACTAAAGATATGTTATCATTTTTAATCGAAAGAACAGGGTCAAGTAATTAAGCAATACATGAACAAACAAACCCCTCCTTAGAAAATGCATTAGACTATACTTTGCAGGCTCGTAACTCTGTTTCTACTGTAGATACGGCGATGTCCTTTGAGTATGTTATATTCCAATTTGTCCCCCATCTAACCATACTAAAAACATTGAGCTACGAAAAACAGGGGCCGAGTAATTAAGCTAAACGTAAACAAACAACCCGTCCAAAGGAAATGCATTAGACTATGCTTTGCAGGCCCATAACTCTGTGTCTACTAGAGATATGGGGATGTCCTTAGGATATGTTATAGTCCAAATTGTCCTTCATCTAACCATACTAAAAACTTTGGGCTACGACAAACAGGGGCCGAGTACTTAAGCAAAACGTAAAGAAACAAACCCCCTCCATAGGAAATGCATTAGACTATACTTTGCAGTCCCATAACTCTGCGTCTACTAGAGATACCGGGATGTCCTTAGGATATGTTATAGTCCAATTTGTCCTTCATCAAACCATACTAAAAACATTGAGCTACGACAAACAGGGGCCGAGATATTAAGCAAAATGTTCGTCAACTTTGGTATCGTCTCACTTATTTTTATTATGTTACTTATGATTTTTGCACTTAACTTTGGAGGCTCATAACTCTTGTTCTACAAGAGATACTGGGATCTCCTTTGGATATGTTATAGTACTCTTTGCTCCCCATACAAGGATACTTTAAACTTGAGGCTACCTCAATATCGTCGCCAACTTACTTTTTGTCTCACTTATTGTTAGAAGGTTACTTTTGATTTTTGAAAATATACTTTGCAGGCTCGTAACTCTGTTTCTACTGGAGATACGGGGATGTCCTTTGAGTATGTTATAGACCAATTTGTCCCCCATCTAGCCATACTAACAATTAGGGCTACGACAAACAGTAGTCGAGTAATTAAGCTAATCGTAAACAAACAAACCCCTCCATAGGAAATACATTAGACTAAATTCTGGAGTCTCGTAACTCTGGTTCTACCAGAGATACGGGGATGTAAATAATGTGACCTTGACACAAATGTTCGGATAATTATAAAGGTCTATGCATGTTCCAAGCAAAAAAAAACTTCGCGGTTTCGAACCTGTGGCCTTCCGAGAGTGAGGCGGATGCGATAACCGCCACACTAAAGATATGTTATTATTTTTAATCGAAAGAACAGGGTCAAGTAATTAAGCAATACGTGAACAAACAAACCCCTCCATAGGAAATGCATTAGACTATACTTTGCAGGCTCGTAACTCTGTTTCTACTGGAGATACGGGGATTTCCTTTGAGTATGTTATAGTCCAATTTGTCCCCCATCTAACCATACTAAAAATAATGAGCTACGACAAACAAGGGCCGAGTAATTAAGCTAAACGTAAACAAACAACCCGTCCATAGGAAATGCATTAGACTATATTTTGCAGGCCCATAACTCTGTGTCTACTAGAGATACGGGGATGTCCTTAGGATATGTTATAGTCCAAATTGTCCCCCATCTAATTATACTAAAAACATTGAGCTACGACAAACAAGGGCCGAGATATTAAGCAAAATGTTCGTCAACTTTGGTATCGTCTCACTTATTTTTATTATGTTACTTATGATTTTTGCACTAAACTTTGGAGGCTCATAACTCTTGTTCTACAAGAGATACTGGGATCTCCTTTGGATATGTTATAGTACTCTTTGCTCCCCATACAAGGATACTTTAAACTTGAGGCTACCTCAATATCGTCGCCAACTTACTTTTTGTCTCACTTATTGTTAGAAGGTTACTTTTGATTTTTGAAAATATACTTTGCAGGCTCGTAACTCTGTTTCTACTGGAGATACGGGGATGTCCTTTGAGTATGTTATAGACCAATTTGTCCCCCATCTAGCCATACTAAGAATTAGGGCTACGACAAACAGTAGTCGAGTAATTAAGCTAATCGTAAACAAACAAACCCCTCCATAGGAAATACATTAGACTAAATTCTGGAGGCTCGTAACTCTGGTTCTACCAGAGATACGGGGATGTAAATAATGTGACCTTGACACAAATGTTCGGATAATTATAAAGGTCTATGCATGTTCCAAGCAAAAAAAAACTTCGCGGTTTCGAACCTGTGGCCTTCCGAGAGTGAGGCGGATGCGATAACCGCCACACTAAAGATATGTTATTATTTTTAATCGAAAGAACAGGGTCAAGTAATTAAGCAATACGTGAACAAACAAACCCCTCCATAGAAAATGCATTAGAGTATACTTTGCAGGCTCGTAACTCTGATTCTACTGTAGATACGGCGATGTCCTTTGAGTATGTTATATTCCAATTTGTCCCCCATCTAACCATACTAAAAACATTGAGCTACGAAAAACAGGGGCCGAGTAATTAAGCTAAACGTAAACAAACAACCCGTCCAAAGGAAATGCCTTAGACTATGCTTTGCAGGCCCATAACTCTGTGTTTACTAGAGATACGGGGATGTCCTTGGGATATGTTATAGTCCAAATTGTCCCCCATCTAACCATACTAAAAACATTGAGCTAGGACAAACAGGGGCCGAGATATTAAGCAAAATGTTCGTCAACTTGGTATCGTCTCACTTATTTTTATTATGTTACTTATGATTTTTGCACTAAACTTTGGAGGCTCATAACTCTTGTTCTACAAGAGATACTGGGATCTCCTTTGGATATGTTATAGTACTCTTTGCTCCCCATACAAGGATACTTTAAACTTGAGGCTACCTCAATATCGTCGTCAACTTACTTTTTGTCTCACTTATTGTTAGAAGGTTACTTTTGATTTTTGAAAATAAACTTTGCAGGCTCGTAACTCTGTTTCTACTGGAGATACGGGATGTCCTTTGAGTATGTTATAGACCAATTTGTCCCCCATCTAGCCATACTAAGAATTAGGGCTACGACAAACAGTAGTCGAGTAATTAAGCTAATCGTAAACAAACAAACCCCTCCATAGGAAATACATTAGACTAAATTCTGTAGGCTCGTAACTCTGGTTCTACCAGAGATACGGGGATGTAAATAATGTGACCTTGACACAAATGTTCGGATAATTATAAAGGTCTTTGCATGTTCCAAGCAAAAAAAAAACCTCGCGGTTTCGAACCTGTGGCCTTCCGGGAGTGAGGCGGATGCGATAACCGCTACACTAAAGATATGTTATTATTTTTAATCGAAAGAACAGGGTCAAGTAATTAAGCAATACATGAACAAACAAACCCCTCCATAGAAAATGCATTAGACTATACTTTGCAGGCTCGTAACTCTGTTTCTACTGTAGATACGGCGATGTCCTTTGAGTATGTTATATTCCAATTTGTCCCCCATCTAACCATACTAAAAACATTGAGCTACGAAAAACAGGGGCCGAGTAATTAAGCTAAACGTAAACAAACAACCCGTCCAAAGGAAATGCATTAGACTATGCTTTGCAGGCCCATAACTCTGTGTTTACTAGAGATACGGGGATGTCCTTAGTATATGTTATAGTCCAAATTGTCCCCCATCTAACCATACTAAAAACATTGAGCTACGACAAACAGGGGCCGAGATATTAAGCAAAATGTTCGTCAACTTTGGTATCGTCTCACTTATTTTTATTATGTTACTTATGATTTTTGCACTAAACTTTGGAGGCTCATAACTCTTGTTCTACAAGAGGTACTGGGATCTCCTTTGGATATGTTATAGTACTCTTTGCTCCCCATACAAGGATACTTTAAACTTGAGGCTACCTCAATATCGTCGTCAACTTATTTTTTGTCTCACTTATTGTTAGAAGGTTACTTTTGATTTTTGAAAATAAACTTTGCAGGCTCGTAACTCTGGTTCTACCAGAGATACGGGGATGTAAATAATGTGACCTTGACACAAATGTTCGGATAATTATAAAGGTCTTTGCATGTTCCAAGCAAAAAAAAAAAAAGCTTCGCGGTTTCGAACCTGTGGCCTTCCGGGAGTGAGGCGGATGCGATAACCGCTACACTAAAGATATGTTATTATTTTTAATCGAAAGAACAGGGTCAAGTAATTAAGCAATACATGAACAAACAAACCCCTCCATAGAAAATGCATTAGAGTATACTTTGCAGGCTCGTAACTCTGATTCTACTGTAGATACGGCGATGTCCTTTGAGTATGTTATATTCCAATTTGTCCCCCATCTAACCATACTAAAAACATTGAGCTACGAAAAACAGGGGCCGAGTAATTAAGCTAAACGTAAACAAACAACCCGTCCAAAGGAAATGCCTTAGACTATGCTTTGCAGGCCCATAACTCTGTGTTTACTAGAGATACGGGGATGTCCTTAGGATATGTTATAGTCCAAATTGTCCCCCATCTAACCATACTAAAAACATTGAGCTAGGACAAACAGGGGCCGAGATATTAAGCAAAATGTTCGTCAACTTGGTATCGTCTCACTTATTTTTATTATGTTACTTATGATTTTTGCACTAAACTTTGGAGGCTCATAACTCTTGTTCTACAAGAGATACTGGGATCTCCTTTGGATATGTTATAGTACTCTTTGCTCCCCATACAAGGATACTTTAAACTTGAGGCTACCTCAATATCGTCGTCAACTTACTTTTTGTCTCACTTATTGTTAGAAGGTTACTTTTGATTTTTGAAAATAAACTTTGCAGGCTCGTAACTCTGTTTCTACTGGAGATACGGGATGTCCTTTGAGTATGTTATAGACCAATTTGTCCCCCATCTAGCCATACTAAGAATTAGGGCTACGACAAACAGTAGTCGAGTAATTAAGCTAATCGTAAACAAACAAACCCCTCCATAGGAAATACATTAGACTAAATTCTGGAGGCTCGTAACTCTGGTTCTACCAGAGATACGGGGATGTAAATAATGTGACCTTGACACAAATGTTCGGATAATTATAAAGGTCTTTGCATGTTCCAAGCAAAAAAAAAACCTCGCGGTTTCGAACCTGTGGCCTTCCGGGAGTGAGGCGGATGCGATAACCGCTACACTAAAGATATGTTATTATTTTTAATCGAAAGAACAGGGTCAAGTAATTAAGCAATACATGAACAAACAAACCCCTCCATAGAAAATGCATTAGACTATACTTTGCAGGCTCGTAACTCTGTTTCTACTGTAGATACGGCGATGTCCTTTGAGTATGTTATATTCCAATTTGTCCCCCATCTAACCATACTAAAAACATTGAGCTACGAAAAACAGGGGCCGAGTAATTAAGCTAAACGTAAACAAACAACCCGTCCAAAGGAAATGCATTAGACTATGCTTTGCAGGCCCATAACTCTGTGTTTACTAGAGATACGGGGATGTCCTTAGTATATGTTATAGTCCAAATTGTCCCCCATCTAACCATACTAAAAACATTGAGCTACGACAAACAGGGGCCGAGATATTAAGCAAAATGTTCGTCAACTTTGGTATCGTCTCACTTATTTTTATTATGTTACTTATGATTTTTGCACTAAACTTTGGAGTCTCATAACTCTTGTTCTACAAGAGGTACTGGGATCTCCTTTGGATATGTTATAGTACTCTTTGCTCCCCATACAAGGATACTTTAAACTTGAGGCTACCTCAATATCGTCGTCAACTTATTTTTTGTCTCACTTATTGTTAGAAGGTTACTTTTGATTTTTGAAAATAAACTTTGCAGGCTCGTAACTCTGTTTCTACTGGAGATACGGGATGTCCTTTGAGTATGTTATAGACCAATTTGTCCCCCATCTAACCATACTAAAAACATTGAGCTACGAATGTAACGTAGAAAGCCAAAGTTTTGCCACAATACCTGACGACCATTAAATTTTTGGGCTTCCTTGGCTCAAAGGTTAGCGCGTTCGGCTGTTAACGAATAGGTGTGTGGTTCGAGCCCATCCGGGAGCGGTGTTGTGACGTCTCAGATGTGACGTAAAAAGTCAAGGTTTTTTCCACAGCACCTGACGACCATTTAATTTTTGGGCTTCCGTGGCGCAATGATTAGCGCGTTCAGCTGTTAATCGAAAGGTTGAAGGTTCGAGCCCACTCGAGAGAGGTGTTGTGGGGTCTCAGATATAGCGTAAAAAGTCAAAACTTTTCCGCAATACGTGACAACCATTTAAATTCTGAGCTTCCGTGGCTCAATGGTTAGCGCGTTCGCCTGTTAACCAATAGGTTGGTGGTTCGAGCCCACCCGGGAGCGGTGGTTTGGGATCTCAAATGTAACGTAGAAAGACAAAGTTTTGCAACAATACCTGACGACCATTAAATTTTTGGGCTTCCTTGGCGCAATGGTTAGCGCGTTCGGCTGTTAACCGAAAGGTTGGTGGTTCGAGCCCAACCGGAAGAGGTGTTGTAGGGTCTCAGATGTAACGTAAAAAGTCATAACTTATACACAATACCTGACAACCATTTAATTTCTGAGCTTCCGTGGCTCAAAGGTTAGCGCGTTCGGCTGTTAACCAATAGGTGTGTGGCTCGAGCCCATCCGGGAGCGGTGTTGTGACGTCTCAGATGTGACGTAAAAAGTCAAGGTTTTTTCCACAACACCTGACGACCATTTAATTTTTGGGCTTCCGTGGCGCAATGGTTAGCGCGTTCGGCTGTTAACCAATAGGTTGGTGGTTCGAGCCCATCCGGGAGTGGTGTTGTGAGGTCTCAGATGTGACGCAAAAAGTCAAGGTTTTTACACAATACCTGACGAGCATTTAATTTTTGGGGTTCCGTGGCGCAATGGTTAGCGCGTTCAGCTGTTAATCGAAAGGATGGTGGTTCGAGCCCACCCGGGAGAGGTGTTGTGGGGTCTCAGATGTAGCGTAAAAAGTCAAAACTTTTCCACAATACCTGACGACCATTTAATTTTTGGGCTTCTGTGGCGCAATGTTTAGCGCGTTCGCCTGTTAACCAATAGGTTGGTGGTTCGAGCCCACCCGGGAGCGGTGGTGTGGGATCTCAAATGTAACGTAGAAAGACAAAGTTTTGCAACAATACCTGACGACCATTAAATTTTTGGGCTTCCTTGGTGCAATGGTTAGCGCGTTCGGCTGTTAACCGAAAGGTTGGTGGTTCGAGCCCAACCGGAAGAGGTGTTGTAGGGTCTCAGATGTAACGTAAAAAGTCATAACTTATACACAATACCTGACAACCATTTAATTTCTGAGCTTCCGTGGCTCAAAGGTTAGCGCGTTCGGCTGTTAACCAATAGGTGTGTGGCTCGAGCCCATCCGGGAGCGGTGTTGTGACGTCTCAGATGTGACGTAAAAAGTCAAGGTTTTTTCCACAACACCTGACGACCATTTAATTTTTGGGCTTCCGTGGCGCAATGGTTAGCGCGTTCGGCTGTTAACCAATAGGTTGGTGGTTCGAGCCCATCCGGGAACGGTGTTGTGAGGTCTCAGATGTGACGTAAAAAGTCAAGGTTTTTACACAATACCTGACGAGCATTTAATTTTTGGGCTTCCGTGGCGCAATGGTTAGCGCGTTCAGCTGTTATTCGAAAGGTTGGTGGTTCGAGCCCACCCGGGAGAGGTGTTGTAGGGTCTCAGATTGTTGAATCCGGCGATCCACAACGAGCCTGGTCATTTAGACCTAAATAATGATTGAAATTAATGGTTTTCCCCACTGGGGTTTTCCCAGGACCTTTTTTCCCATAAGCAGAAGTTATGGGTTTTTATGGTCCGAATTTAGTTTAGATACAGTTTAGTTAAGATTATTTAAGGTTTACTTATAATGAATACTTATGTTTGATATGTTTTTTATGTAAAGACCTTTAAGATAACATTTAACTCTAAACCAAAATAAGAACTGTCGTATGGCACGGCCTGTAATTGCTAAGAAATACTGTACTATTGTAAAGGCTATAGTAATGCATTTGAAAGGTTCGACGGATGGTTTTTGTTACTAGGATGTTAAAAGGCCCTCTGGCCCTGTAAAGTCATAAAACTTCGGAGTGACGAATATTGGGGATCGCTTTGTAACAATAATAGGGGGTAAAACTTGAACTTTGTGTTAAAACTAGCAAAAGCAAAGCCTGAGTAGAACGTATTGGACTCTTGATGGAAAAAGAGCGCTTGTTACCATCGGACAATATAGAAAGCAAACCGACTCTGCCGAGAGAGGTTGTAAAAAAAGATTTAGAACTTTAGATAAACGGACGTGTTTTAAGGAAAATTAATGTAAAGATATGTTAATTTGAGTATGATTTGACAGACAATACAACAATTAAAGAAATTATTGACGATTGCATTTGGAGCTTCTTCGTTTTTGAATAAAGACACACAAATAAGTTAGGGATTTAGATCGGTGTTTCAGTCCGCCAATGTGATATCAGAAGGGTATCACAAACTCTTATGTTGGGATGGAAGTCGCAACATAAAATGGTGCCGAAACCCGGGACTAATTACGTGCTCGGGATTAATTACGCGCCCGGGACTAATTACGTGCTCGGGAAAAATTACGTTAATTGGACAATTTTGTGAAAATTGGACTTGGTTCGAGAACTTCGAAAAATTTTGGAAATCTTCAAGTCTCTAGTCAACTCCACGATGGATGCTTTTTGCCGATGCCTGAGAGAAAGGGAACATGAACGTGCCGCAAGAAGTCCAGCGGCGGAGAGCGACAAGGAGCGGGATAAAGGAGTCCCAGCCCAAAGACATCAGAGTCTACAGAAGCCGAAGGAGTGGTGTTTGTCAAGGTTGGATGCAACTATATGCAGTTTGGAAGCAACGAACAACCGTTACACTTCAGGTTGATAAAATTGATTCGCACTTCGCAATGAAGTTGGGTTCGTAGAAAAATTTGTATTAAGTGAAACGAAGGTTTGACACTAAGTTGACGTAAGATAGAAACTTGTGCTCTGGTTGAGCTTGGTTAAAGTTGTGCTCTGGTTGAGCTGAGTTAAAGTTTTGCTCTGGTTGAGCTGAGTTAAAGTTGTGCTCTGGTTGAGCTGAGTTAAAGTTGTGCTCTGGTTGAGCTTGGTTAAAGTTGCGCTCTGGTTGAGCTGAGTTAAAGTTGTGCTCTGGTTGAGCTGAGTTAAAGTTGTGCTCTGGTTGAGCTTGGTTAAAGTTGTCCTCTGGTTGAACTTGGTTAAAGTTGTCCTCTGGTTGAGCTTGGTTAAAGTTGTGCTCTGGTTGAGATTGGTTAAAGGTGTTCTGGTTGAGCTTGGTTTAAGTGCTCTGGTTGAGCTTGGTATAAGGGTTTATTACCAATAGGTCGGTCTTGGCTTGTTGTGAAAGAGAGGTTGTATGATGGCGTGGCCACGGTAAGAAATTAGATGCCCCATAAAGAGCGAAAATAAGTAAATAACCTAGCCGGGTATCCCCTCCCATGCCCCAGCACGGGCATTAGACAAAGTCCATGAAAGGACAAAAAGCTCTTAATTGAGCACGAACCTTTTCCTAAAAGGATAAAAGGGTTAGCCAAGATAAAAGAGTTGCACATGGGCATTATTAAGACCTGATCGGGGCGTACCTAAGAAAAAGGCGACGCTTATTAGTTGGCTATTTCGATACACTTAGTAGCGCATTCACGATACGAGCGGCGCTGTAAGATTTATTTCGAACGGCGTCGACGAGTGATTAACAGGTGTACAGACCGAAGTTTGGATACTCCCTTTTTGGTGGTCCCTTCGCGAGTCCCTGGCTGACTTTGTCCAATCATTATTGCCGTTAACTAGGTTGTTTGGTAAAAGGTAAAATTACTATTTGTAAAAGGTAATGTTGGTATTTGTTAAAAGTATAAAGGGTGTATTGGTTTAAAAGGAACACTTATAAGGTGATTGCATTACATGTATTTAGTGAAATATGGTAAAAAGAAAATTTGGTACAATGACATTGATACTGGTATAAGTAATTGCACTGTAAAAAATGGTTGTTTAAAAGGGAAAGATAAGTTAGTACCCCTGGTGTGAAGGGATGAACGACGTGGATGGTGGCATTCCTACTTTTCTTTGGTGCCTCTATTTTCATGGCACGTCCTTTTCCCACTTCCCTGCCCACCTGACATGATTCGTTCTAGTTGTATCGAGCCCACCCGGGAAAGGTGTTGTGGGGTCTCAGATTTAGCGTAAAAAGTCAAAACTTTTCCACAATACCTGACAACCATTTAATTTCTGAGCTTCCGTGGCTCAATGGTTAGCGCGTTCGGCTGTTAACCAATAGATTGGAGTATGTTATAGTCCAATTTGTCCCCCATCTAACCATACTAAAAACATTGAGCTACGACAAACAAGGGCCGAGATATTAAGCAAAATGTTCGTCAACTTTGGTATCGTCTCACTTATTTTTATTATGTCACTTATGATTTTTGCACTAAACTTTGGAGGCTCATAACTCTTGTTCTACAAGAGATACTGAGATCTCCTTTTGATATGTTATAGTACTCTTTGCTCCCCATACAAGGATGCTTTAAACTTGAGGCTACCTCAATATCGTCGTCAACTTATTTTTTGTCTCACTTATTGTTAGAAGGTTACTTTTGATTTTTGAAAATAAACTTTGCAGGCTCGTAACTCTGTTTCTACTGGAGATACCGGGATGTCCTTAGGATATGTTATAGTCCAATTTGTCTTTCATCTAACCATACTAAAAACTTTGGAATACGACAAACAGGGGCCGAGTACTTAAGCAAAACGTAAAGAAACAAACCCCCTCCATAGGAAATGAGTTAGACTATACTTTGCAGGCTCGTAACTCTGTTTCTACTGTAGATACGGGGATGTCCTTTGAGTATGTTATAGTCCAATTTGTCCCCCATCTAACCATACTAAAAAAATTGAGCTACGACAAACAGTAGTCGAGTAATTAAGCTAATCGTTAACAAACAAACCCCTCCATAGGAAATCCATTAGACTAAATTCTGGAGGCTCGTAAATCTGGTTCTACCAGAGATACGGGGATGTAAATAATTTGACCTTGACACAAATGTTCGGATAATTATAAAAAAAAACTTCGCGGTTTCGAACCTGTAGCCTTCCGGGAGTGAGGCGGATGCGATAACCGCTACACTAAAGATATGTTATTATTTTTAATCGAAAGAACAGGGTCAAGTAATTAAGCAATACGTGAACAAACAAACCCCTCCATAGAAAATGCATTAGACTATACTTTGCAGGCTCGTAACTCTGTTTCTACTGGAGATACGGGGATGTCCTTTGAGTATGTTATAGTCCAATTTGTCCTTCATCTAACCATACTAAACACTTTTGGCTACGACAAACAGGGGCCGAGTACTTAAGCAAAACGTAAAGAAACAAACCCCCTCCATAGGAAATGAGTTAGACTATACTTTGCAGGCTCGTAACTCTGTTTCTACTGTAGATACGGGGATGTCCTTTGAGTATGTTATAGTCCAATTTGTCCCCCATCTAACCATACTAAAAACATTGAGCTACGACAAACAGTAGTCGAGTAATTAAGCTAATCGTAAACAAACAAACCCCTCCATAGGAAATCCATTTGACTAAATTCTGGAGGCTCGTAACTCTGGTTCTACCAGAGATACGGGGATGTAAATAATGTGACCTTGACACAAATGTTCGGATAATTATAAAAAAAAACTTCGCGGTTTCGAACCTGTGGCCTTCCGGGAGTGAGGCGGATGCGATAACCGCTACACTAAAGATATGTTATCATTTTTAATCGAAAGAACAGGGTCAAGTAATTAAGCAATACATGAACAAACAAACCCCTCCTTAGAAAATGCATTAGACTATACTTTGCAGGCTCGTAACTCTGTTTCTACTGTAGATACGGCGATGTCCTTTGAGTATGTTATATTCCAATTTGTCCCCCATCTAACCATACTAAAAACATTGAGCTACGAAAAACAGGGGCCGAGTAATTAAGCTAAACGTAAACAAACAACCCGTCCAAAGGAAATGCAATAGACTATGCTTTGCAGGCCCATAACTCTGTGTCTACTAGAGATATGGGGATGTCCTTAGGATATGTTATAGTCCAAATTGTCCTTCATCTAACCATACTAAAAACTTTGGGCTACGACAAACAGGGGCCGAGTACTTAAGCAAAACGTAAAGAAACAAACCCCCTCCATAGGAAATGCATTAGACTATACTTTGCAGTCCCATAACTCTGCGTCTACTAGAGATACCGGGATGTCCTTAGGATATGTTATAGTCCAATTTGTCCTTCATCAAACCATACTAAAAACATTGAGCTACGACAAACAGGGGCCGAGTAATTAAGCTAAACGTAAACAAACAAACCGTCCATAGGAAATGCATTAGACTATATTTTGCAGGCCCATAACTCTGTGTCTACAAGAGATACGGGGATGTCCTTAGGATGTGATATAGTCCAAATTGTCCCCCATCTAACCATACTAAAAACATTGAGCTACGACAAACAGGGGCCGAGATATTAAGCAAAATGTTCGTCAATTTTGGTATCGTCTCACTTATTTTTATTATGTTACTTATGATTTTTGCACTAAACTTTGGAGGCTCATAACTCTTGTTCTACAAGAGATACTGGGATCTCCTTTGGATATGTTATAGTACACTTTGCTCCCCATACAAGGATACTTTAAACTTGAGGCTACCTCAATATCGTCGTCAACTTACTCTTTGTCTCATTTATTGTTAGAAGGTTACTTTTGATTTTTGAAAATATACTTTGCAGGCTCGTAACTCTGTTTCTACTGGAGATACGGGGATGTCCTTTGAGTATGTTATAGACCAATTTGTCCCCCATCTAGCCATACTAAGAATTAGGGCTACGACAAACAGTAGTCGAGTAATTAAGCTAATCGTATACAAACAAACCCCTCCATAGGAAATACATTAGACTAAATTCTGGAGGCTCGTAACTCTGGTTCTACCAGAGATACGGGGATGTAAATAATGTGACCTTGACACAAATGTTCGGATAATTATAAAGGTCTTTGCATGTTCCAAGCAAAAAAAAAAAAAAAACTTCGTGGTTTCGAACCTGTGGCCTTCCGAGAGTGAGGCGGATGCGATAACCGCTACACTAAAGATATGTTATTATTTGTAATAGAAAGAACAGGGTCAAGTAATTAAGCAATACGTGAACAAACAAACCCCTCCATAGAAAATGCATTAGACTATACTTTGCAGGCTCGTAACTCTGTTTCTACTGGAGATACGGGGATGTCCTTTGAGTATGATATAGTCCAATTTGTCCCCCATCTAACCATGCTAAAAACATTGAGCTACGAACAGCAGGGGCCGAGTAATTAAGCTAAACGTAAACAAACAACCCGTCCATAGGAAATACATTAGACTAAATTCTGGAGGCTCGTAACTCTGGTTCTACCAGAGATACGGGGATGTAAATAATGTGACCTTGACACAAATGTTCGGATAATTATAAAAAAAAACTTCGCGGTTTCGAACCTGTGGCCTTCCGGGAGTGAGGCGGATGCGATAACCGCTACACTAAAGATATGTTATTATTTTTAATCGAAAGAACAGGGTCAAGTAATTAAGCAATACATGAACAAACAAACCCCTCCATAGAAAATGCATTAGACTATACTTTGCAGGCTCGTAACTCTGTTTCTTCTGTAGATACGGCGATGTCCTTTGAGTATGTTATATTCCAATTTGTCCCCCATCTAACCATACTAAAAACATTGAGCTACGAACAGCAGGGGCCGAGTAATTAAGCTAAACGTAAACAAACAACCCGTCCATAGGAAATACATTAGACTAAATTCTGGAGGCTCGTAACTCTGGTTCTACCAGAGATACGGGGATGTAAATAATGTGACCTTGACACAAATGTTCGGATAATTATAAAAAAAAACTTCGCGGTTTCGAACCTGTGGCCTTCCGGGAGTGAGGCGGATGCGATAACCGCTACACTAAAGATATGTTATTATTTTTAATCGAAAGAACAGGGTCAAGTAATTAAGCAATACATGAACAAACAAACCCCTCCATAGAAAATGCAATAGACTATACTTTGCAGGCTCGTAACTCTGTTTCTACTGTAGATACGGCGATGTCCTTTGAGTATGTTATATTCCAATTTGTCCCCCATCTAACCATACTAAAAACATTGAGCTACGAAAAACAGGGGCCGAGTAATTAAGCTAAACGTAAACAAACAACCCGTCCAAAGGAAATGCATTAGACTATGCTTTGCAGGCCCATAACTCTGTGTTTACTAGAGATACGGGGATGTCCTTAGTATATGTTATAGTCCAAATTGTCCCCCATCTAACCATACTAAAAACATTGAGCTACGACAAACAGGGGCCGAGATATTAATCAAAATGTTCGTCAACTTTGGTATCGTCTCACTTATTTTTATTATGTTACTTATGATTTTTGCACTAAACTTTGGAGGCTCATAACTCTTGTTCTACAAGAGGTACTGGGATCTCCTTTGGATATGTTATAGTACTCTTTGCTCCCCATACAAGGATACTTTAAACTTGAGGCTACCTCAATATCGTCGTCAACTTATTTTTTGTCTCACTTATTGTTAGAAGGTTACTTTTGATTTTTGAAAATAAACTTTGCAGGCTCGTAACTCTGGTTCTACCAGAGATACGGGGATGTAAATAATGTGACCTTGACACAAATGTTCGGATAATTATAAAGGTCTTTGCATGTTCCAAGCAAAAAAAAAAAAAGCTTCGCGGTTTCGAACCTGTGGCCTTCCGGGAGTGAGGCGGATGCGATAACCGCTACACTAAAGATATGTTATTATTTTTAATCGAAAGAACAGGGTCAAGTAATTAAGCAATACATGAACAAACAAACCCCTCCATAGAAAATGCATTAGAGTATACTTTGTAGGCTCGTAACTCTGATTCTACTGTAGATACGGCGATGTCCTTTGAGTATGTTATATTCCAATTTGTCCCCCATCTAACCATACTAAAAACATTGAGCTACGAAAAACAGGGGCCGAGTAATTAAGCTAAACGTAAACAAACAACCCGTCCAAAGGAAATGCCTTAGACTATGCTTTGCAGGCCCATAACTCTGTGTTTACTAGAGATACGGGGATGTCCTTAGGATATGTTATAGTCCAAATTGTCCCCCATCTAACCATACTAAAAACATTGAGCTAGGACAAACAGGGGCCGAGATATTAAGCAAAATTTTCGTCAACTTGGTATCGTCTCACTTATTTTTATTATGTTACTTATGATTTTTGCACTAAACTTTGGAGGCTCATAACTCTTGTTCTACAAGAGATACTGGGATCTCCTTTGGATATGTTATAGTACTCTTTGCTCCCCATACAAGGATACTTTAAACTTGAGGCTACCTCAATATCGTCGTCAACTTACTTTTTGTCTCACTTATTGTTAGAAGGTTACTTTTGATTTTTGAAAATAAACTTTGCAGGCTCGTAACTCTGTTTCTACTGGAGATACGGGATGTCCTTTGAGTATGTTATAGACCAATTTGTCCCCCATCTAGCCATACTAAGAATTAGGGCTACGACAAACAGTAGTCGAGTAATTAAGCTAATCGTAAACAAACAAACCCCTCCATAGGAAATACATTAGACTAAATTCTGGAGGCTCGTAACTCTGGTTCTACCAGAGATACGGGGATGTAAATAATGTGACCTTGACACAAATGTTCGGATAATTATAAAGGTCTTTGCATGTTCCAAGCAAAAAAAAAACCTCGCGGTTTCGAACCTGTGGCCTTCCGGGAGTGAGGCGGATGCGATAACCGCTACACTAAAGATATGTTATTATTTTTAATCGAAAGAACAGGGTCAAGTAATTAAGCAATACATGAACAAACAAACCCCTCCATAGAAAATGCATTAGACTATATTTTGCAGGCTCGTAACTCTGTTTCTACTGTAGATACGGCGATGTCCTTTGAGTATGTTATATACCAATTTGTCCCCCATCTAACCATACTAAAAACATTGAGCTACGAAAAACAGGGGCCGAGTAATTAAGCTAAACGTAAACAAACAACCCGTCCAAAGGAAATGCATTAGACTATGCTTTGCAGGCCCATAACTCTGTGTTTACTAGAGATACGGGGATGTCCTTAGTATATGTTATAGTCCAAATTGTCCCCCATCTAACCATACTAAAAACATTGAGCTACGACAAACAGGGGCCGAGATATTAAGCAAAATGTTCGTCAACTTTGGTATCGTCTCACTTATTTTTATTATGTTACTTATGATTTTTGCACTAAACTTTGGAGGCTCATAACTCTTGTTCTACAAGAGGTACTGGGATCTCTTTTGGATATGTTATAGTACTCTTTGCTCCCCATACAAGGATACTTTAAACTTGAGGCTACCTCAATATCGTCGTCAACTTATTTTTTGTCTCACTTATTGTTAGAAGGTTACTTTTGATTTTTGAAAATAAACTTTGCAGGCTCGTAACTCTGGTTCTACCAGAGATACGGGGATGTAAATAATGTGACCTTGACACAAATGTTCGGATAATTATAAAGGTCTTTGCATGTTCCAAGCAAAAAAAAAAAAGCTTCGCGGTTTCGAACCTGTGGCCTTCCGGGAGTGAGGCGGATGCGATAACCGCTACACTAAAGATATGTTATTATTTTTAATCGAAAGAACAGGGTCAAGTAATTAAGCAATACATGAACAAACAAACCCCTCCATAGAAAATGCATTAGAGTATACTTTGCAGGCTCGTAACTCTGATTCTACTGTAGATACGGCGATGTCCTTTGAGTATGTTATATTCCAATTTGTCCCCCATCTAACCATACTAAAAACATTGAGCTACGAAAAACAGGGGCCGAGTAATTAAGCTAAACGTAAACAAACAACCCGTCCAAAGGAAATGCCTTAGACTATGCTTTGCAGGCCCATAACTCTGTGTTTACTAGAGATACGGGGATGTCCTTAGGATATGTTATAGTCCAAATTGTCCCCCATCTAACCATACTAAAAACATTGAGCTAGGACAAACAGGGGCCGAGATATTAAGCAAAATGTTCGTCAACTTGGTATCGTCTCACTTATTTTTATTATGTTACTTATGATTTTTGCACTAAACTTTGGAGGCTCATAACTCTTGTTCTACAAGAGATACTGGGATCTCCTTTGGATATGTTATAGTACTCTTTGCTCCCCATACAAGGATACTTTAAACTTGAGGCTACCTCAATATCGTCGTCAACTTACTTTTTGTCTCACTTATTGTTAGAAGGTTACTTTTGATTTTTGAAAATAAACTTTGCAGGCTCGTAACTCTGTTTCTACTGGAGATACGGGATGTCCTTTGAGTATGTTATAGACCAATTTGTCCCCCATCTAGCCATACTAAGAATTAGGGCTACGACAAACAGTAGTCGAGTAATTAAGCTAATCGTAAACAAACAAACCCCTCCATAGGAAATACATTAGACTAAATTCTGGAGGCTCGTAACTCTGGTTCTACCAGAGATACGGGGATGTAAATAATGTGACCTTGACACAAATGTTCGGATAATTATAAAGGTCTTTGCATGTTCCAAGCAAAAAAAAAACCTCGCGGTTTCGAACCTGTGGCCTTCCGGGAGTGAGGCGGATGCGATAACCGCTACACTAAAGATATGTTATTATTTTTAATCGAAAGAACAGGGTCAAGTAATTAAGCAATACATGAACAAACAAACCCCTCCATAGAAAATGCATTAGACTATACTTTGCAGGCTCGTAACTCTGTTTCTACTGTAGATACGGCGATGTCCTTTGAGTATGTTATATTCCAATTTGTCCCCCATCTAACCATACTAAAAACATTGAGCTACGAAAAACAGGGGCCGAGTAATTAAGCTAAACGTAAACAAACAACCCGTCCAAAGGAAATGCATTAGACTATGCTTTGCAGGCCCATAACTCTGTGTTTACTAGAGATACGGGGATGTCCTTAGTATATGTTATAGTCCAAATTGTCCCCCATCTAACCATACTAAAAACATTGAGCTACGACAAACAGGGGCCGAGATATTAAGCAAAATGTTCGTCAACTTTGGTATCGTCTCACTTATTTTTATTATGTTACTTATGATTTTTGCACTAAACTTTGGAGGCTCATAACTCTTGTTCTACAAGAGGTACTGGGATCTCCTTTGGATATGTTATAGTACTCTTTGCTCCCCATACAAGGATACTTTAAACTTGAGGCTACCTCAATATCGTCGTCAACTTATTTTTTGTCTCACTTATTGTTAGAAGGTTACTTTTGATTTTTGAAAATAAACTTTGCAGGCTCGTAACTCTGGTTCTACCAGAGATACGGGGATGTAAATAATGTGACCTTGACACAAATGTTCGGATAATTATAAAGGTCTTTGCATGTTCCAAGCAAAAAAAAAAAAGCTTCGCGGTTTCGAACCTGTGGCCTTCCGGGAGTGAGGCGGATGCGATAACCGCTACACTAAAGATATGTTATTATTTTTAATCGAAAGAACAGGGTCAAGTAATTAAGCAATACATGAACAAACAAACCCCTCCATAGAAAATGCATTAGAGTATACTTTGCAGGCTCGTAACTCTGTTTCTACTGTAGATACGGCGATGTCCTTTGAGTATGTTATATTCCAATTTGTCCCCCATCTAACCATACTAAAAACATTGAGCTACGAAAAACAGGGGCCGAGTAATTAAGCTAAACGTAAACAAACAACCCGTCCAAAGGAAATGCATTAGACTATGCTTTGCAGGCCCATAACTCTGTGTTTACTAGAGATACGGGGATGTCCTTAGTATATGTTATAGTCCAAATTGTCCCCCATCTAACCATACTAAAAACATTGAGCTACGACAAACAGGGGCCGAGATATTAAGCAAAATGTTCGTCAACTTTGGTATCGTCTCACTTATTTTTATTATGTTACTTATGATTTTTGCACTAAACTTTGGAGGCTCATAACTCTTGTTCTACAAGAGGTACTGGGATCTCCTTTGGATATGTTATAGTACTCTTTGCTCCCCATACAAGGATACTTTAAACTTGAGGCTACCTCAATATCGTCGTCAACTTATTTTTTGTCTCACTTATTGTTAGAAGGTTACTTTTGATTTTTGAAAATAAACTTTGCAGGCTCGTAACTCTGGTTCTACCAGAGATACGGGGATGTAAATAATGTGACCTTGACACAAATGTTCGGATAATTATAAAGGTCTTTGCATGTTCCAAGCAAAAAAAAAAAAGCTTCGCGGTTTCGAACCTGTGGCCTTCCGGGAGTGAGGCGGATGCGATAACCGCTACACTAAAGATATGTTATTATTTTTAATCGAAAGAACAGGGTCAAGTAATTAAGCAATACATGAACAAACAAACCCCTCCATAGAAAATGCATTAGAGTATAATTTGCAGGCTCGTAACTCTGATTCTACTGTAGATACGGCGATGTCCTTTGAGTATGTTATATTCCAATTTGTCCCCCATCTAACCATACTAAAAACATTGAGCTACGAAAAACAGGGGCCGAGTAATTAAGCTAAACGTAAACAAACAACCCGTCCAAAGGAAATGCCTTAGACTATGCTTTGCAGGCCCATAACTCTGTGTTTACTAGAGATACGGGGATGTCCTTAGGATATGTTATAGTCCAAATTGTCCCCCATCTAACCATACTAAAAACATTGAGCTAGGACAAACAGGGGCCGAGATATTAAGCAAAATGTTCGTCAACTTGGTATCGTCTCACTTATTTTTATTATGTTACTTATGATTTTTGCACTAAACTTTGGAGGCTCATAACTCTTGTTCTACAAGAGATACTGGGATCTCCTTTGGATATGTTATAGTACTCTTTGCTCCCCATACAAGGATACTTTAAACTTGAGGCTACCTCAATATCGTCGTCAACTTACTTTTTGTCTCACTTATTGTTAGAAGGTTACTTTTGATTTTTGAAAATAAACTTTGCAGGCTCGTAACTCTGTTTCTACTGGAGATACGGGATGTCCTTTGAGTATGTTATAGACCAATTTGTCCCCCATCTAGCCATACTAAGAATTAGGGCTACGACAAACAGTAGTCGAGTAATTAAGCTAATCGTAAACAAACAAACCCCTCCATAGGAAATACATTAGACTAAATTCTGGAGGCTCGTAACTCTGGTTCTACCAGAGATACGGGGATGTAAATAATGTGACCTTGACACAAATGTTCGGATAATTATAAAGGTCTTTGCATGTTCCAAGCAAAAAAAAAACCTCGCGGTTTCGAACCTGTGGCCTTCCGGGAGTGAGGCGGATGCGATAACCGCTACACTAAAGATATGTTATTATTTTTAATCGAAAGAACAGGGTCAAGTAATTAAGCAATACATTAACAAACAAACCCCTCCATAGAAAATGCATTAGACTATACTTTGCAGGCTCGTAACTCTGTTTCTACTGTAGATACGGCGATGTCCTTTGAGTATGTTATATTCCAATTTGTCCCCCATCTAACCATATTAAAAACATTGAGCTACGAAAAACAGGGGCCGAGTAATTAAGCTAAACGTAAACAAACAACCCGTCCAAAGGAAATGCATTAGACTATGCTTTGCAGGCCCATAACTCTGTGTTTACTAGAGATACGGGGATGTCCTTAGTATATGTTATAGTCCAAATTGTCCCCCATCTAACCATACTAAAAACATTGAGCTACGACAAACAGGGGCCGAGATATTAAGCAAAATGTTCGTCAACTTTGGTATCGTCTCACTTATTTTTATTATGTTACTTATGATTTTTGCACTAAACTTTGGAGGCTCATAACTCTTGTTCTACAAGAGGTACTGGGATCTCCTTTGGATATGTTATAGTACTCTTTGCTCCCCATACAAGGATACTTTAAACTTGAGGCTACCTCAATATCGTCGTCAACCTATTTTTTGTCTCACTTATTGTTAGAAGGTTACTTTTGATTTTTGAAAATAAACTTTGCAGGCTCGTAACTCTGGTTCTACCAGAGATACGGGGATGTAAATAATGTGACCTTGACACAAATGTTCGGATAATTATAAAGGTCTTTGCATGTTCCAAGCAAAAAAAAAAAAGCTTCGCGGTTTCGAACCTGTGGCCTTCCGGGAGTGAGGCGGATGCGATAACCGCTACACTAAAGATATGTTATTATTTTTAATCGAAAGAACAGGGTCAAGTAATTAAGCAATACGTGAACAAACAAACCCCTCCATAGAAAATGCATTAGACTATACTTTGCAAGGCCCATAACTCTGTGTCTACTAGACATACTGGGATCTCCTTTGGATATGTTATAGTACTCTTTGCTCCCCATACAAGGATACTTTAAACTTGAGGCTACCTCAATATCGTCGTCAACTTATTTTTTGTCTCACTTATTGTTAGATGGTTACTTTTGATTTTTGAAAATATACTTTGCAGGCTCGTAACTCTGGTTCTACCAGAGATACGGGGATGTCCTTAGAGTATGTTATAGACCAATTTGTCCCCCATCTAGCCACACTAAGAATTAGGGCTACGACAAACAGTAGTCGAGTAATTAAGCTAATCGTAAACAAACAAACCCCTCCATAGGAAATACATTAGACTAAATTCTGGAGGCTCGTAACTCTGGTTCTACCAGAGATACGGGGATGTAAATAATGTGACCTTGACACAAATCATCGGATAATTATAAAGGTCTTTGCATGTTCCAAGCAAAAAAAAACTTCGCGGTTTCGAACCTGTGGCCTTCCGAGAGTGAGGCGGATGCGATAACCGCTACACTAAAGATATGTTATTATTTTTAATCGAAAGAACAGGGTCAAGTAATTAAGCAATACGTGAACAAACAAACCCCTCCATAGAAAATGCATTAGACTATACTTTGCAGGCTCGTAACTCTGTATCTACTGGAGATACGGGGATGTCCTTTGAGTATGTTATAGTCCAATTTGTCCCCCATCTAACCATACTAAAAACATTGAGCTACGACAAACAGTAGTCGAGTAATTAAGCTAATCGTAAACAAACAAACCCCTGCATAGGAAATGCATTAGACTATACTTTGCAGGCCCATAACTCTGTGTCTACTAGAGATACGGGGATGTCCTTAGGATATGTTATAGTCCAAATTGTCCCCCATCTAACCATACTAAAAACTTTGGGCTACGAAAAACAGGGGCCGAGTAATTAAGCTAAACGTAAACAAACAACCCGTCCATAGGAAATGCATTAGACTATATTTTGCAGGCCCATAACTCTGTATCTACTGGAGATACGGGGATGTCCTTCTAGTATGTTATAGTCCAATTTGTCCCCCATCTAACCATACTAAAAACATTGAGCTACGACAAACAGTAGTCGAGTAATTAAGCTAATCGTAAACAAACAAACCCCTGCATAGGAAATGCATTAGACTATACTTTGCAGGCCCATAACTCTGTGTCTACTAGAGATACGGGGATGTCCTTAGGATATGTTATAGTCCAAATTGTCCCCCATCTAACCATACTAAAAACATTGAGCTACGACAAACAGGGGCCGAGATATTAAGCAAAATGTTCGTCAACTTTGGTATCGTCTCACTTATTTTTATAATGTTACTTATGATTTTTGCACTAAACTTTGGAGGCTCATAACTCTTGTTCTACAAGAGGTACTGGGATCTCCTTTGGATATGTTATAGTACTCTTTGCTCCCCATACAAGGATACTTTAAACTTGAGGCTACCTCAATATCGTCGTCAACTTACTTTTTGTCTCACTTATTGTTAGAAGGTTACTTTTGATTTTTGAAAATATACTTTGCAGGCTCGTAACTCTGGTTCTACCAGAGATACGGGGATGTCCTTAGAGTATGTTATAGACCAATTTGTCCCCCATCTAGCCACACTAAGAATTAGGGCTACGACAAACAGTAGTCGAGTAATTAAGCTAATCGTAAACAAACAAACCCCTCCATAGGAAATACATTAGACTAAATTCTGGAGGCTCGTAACTCTGGTTCTACCAGAGATACGGGGATGTAAATAATGTGACCTTGACACAAATCATCGGATAATTATAAAGGTCTTTGCATGTTCCAAGCAAAAAAAAACTTCGCGGTTTCGAACCTGTGGCCTTCCGAGAGTGAGGCGGATGCGATAACCGCTACACTAAAGATATGTTATTATTTTTAATCGAAAGAACAGGGTCAAGTAATTAAGCAATACGTGAACAAACAAACCCCTCCATAGAAAATGCATTAGACTATACTTTGCAGGCCCATAACTCTGTGTCTACTAGAGATACGGGGATGTCCTTAGGATATGTTATAGTCCAAATTGTCCCCCATCTAACCATACTAAAAACTTTGGGCTACGACAAACAGGGGCCGAGTAATTAAGCTAAACGTAAACAAACAACCCGTCCATAGGAATGCATTAGACTATATTTTGCAGGCCCATAACTCTGTGTCTACTAGAGATACGGGGATGTCCTTAGGATATGTTATAGTCCAAATTGTCCCCCATCTAACCATACTAAAAACATTGAGCTACGACAAACAGGGGCCGAGATATTAAGCAAAATGTTCGTCAACTTTGGTATCGTCTCACTTATTTTTATAATGTTACTTATGATTTTTGCACTAAACTTTGGAGGCTCATAACTCTTGTTCTACAAGAGGTACTGGGATCTCCTTTGGATATGTTATAGTACTCTTTGCTCCCCATACAAGGATACTTTAAACTTGAGGCTACCTCAATATCGTCGTCAACTTACTTTTTGTCTCACTTATTGTTAGAAGGATACTTTTGATTTTTGAAAATATACTTTGCAGGCTCGTAACTCTGGTTCTACCAGAGATACGGGGATGTAAATAATGTGACCTTGACACAAATGTTCGGATAATTATAAAGGTCTTTGCATGTTCCAAGCAAAAAAAAAAAAGCTTCGCGGTTTCGAACCTGTGGCCTTCCGGGAGTGAGGCGGATGCGATAACCGCTACACTAAGGATATGTTATTATTTTTAATCGAAAGAACAGGGTCAAGTAATTAAGCAATACGTGAACAAACAAACCCCTCCATAGAAAATGCATTAGACTATACTTTGCAAGGCCCATAACTCTGTGTCTAATAGACATACTGGGATCTCCTTTGGATATGTTATAGTATTCTTTGCTCCCCATACAAGGATACTTTAAACTTGAGGCTACCTCAATATCGTCGTCAACTTATTTTTTGTCTCACTTATTGTTAGATGGTTACTTTTGATTTTTGAAAATATACTTTGCAGGCTCGTAACTCTGGTTCTACCAGAGATACGGGGATGTCCTTAGAGTATGTTATAGACCAATTTGTCCCCCATCTAGCCACACTAAGAATTAGGGCTACGACAAACAGTAGTCGAGTAATTAAGCTAATCGTAAACAAACAAACCCCTCCATAGGAAATACATTAGACTAAATTCTGGAGGCTCGTAACTCTGGTTCTACCAGAGATACGGGGATGTAAATAATGTGACCTTGACACAAATGTTCGGATAATTATAAAGGTCTTTGCATGTTCCAAGCAAAAAAAAACTTCGCGGTTTCGAACCTGTGGCCTTCCGAGAGTGAGGCGGATGCGATAACCGCTACACTAAAGATATGTTATTATTTTTAATCGAAAGAACAGGGTCAAGTAATTAAGCAATACGTGAACAAACAAACCCCTCCATAGAAAATGCATTAGACTATACTTTGCAGGCTCGTAACTCTGTATCTACTGGAGATACGGGGATGTCCTTTGAGTATGTTATAGTCCAATTTGTCCCCCATCTAACCATACTTAAAACATTGAGCTACGACAAACAGGGGCCGAGTAATTAAGCTAAACGTAAACAAACAACCCGTCCTTAGGAAATGCATTAGACTATACTTTGCAGGCCCATAACTCTGTGTCTACTAGAGATACGGGGATGTCCTTAGGATATGTTATAGTGCAAATTGTCCCCCATCTAACCATACTAAAAACATTGAGCTACGACAAACAGGGGCCGAGATATTAAGCAAAATGTTCGTCAACTTTGGTATCGTCTCACTTATTTTTATAATGTTACTTATGATTTTTGCACTAAACTTTGGAGGCTCATAACTCTTGTTCTACAAGAGGTACTGGGATCTCCTTTGGATATGTTATAGTACTCTTTGCTCCCCATACAAGGATACTTTAAACTTGAGGCTACCTCAATATCGTCGTCAACTTACTTTTTGTCTCACTTATTGTTAGAAGGTTACTTTTGATTTTTGAAAATATACTTTGCAGGCTCGTAACTCTGGTTCTACCAGAGATACGGGGATGTCCTTAGAGTATGTTATAGACCAATTTGTCCCCCATCTAGCCACACTAAGAATTAGGGTTACGACAAACAGTAGTCGAGTAATTAAGCTAATCGTAAACAAACAAACCCCTCCATAGGAAATACATTAGACTAAATTCTGGAGGCTCGTAACTCTGGTTCTACCAGAGATACGGGGATGTAAATAATGTGACCTTGACACAAATCATCGGATAATTATAAAGGTCTTTGCATGTTCCAAGCAAAAAAAAACTTCGCGGTTTCGAACCTGTGGCCTTCCGAGAGTGAGGCGGATGCGATAACCGCTACACTAAAGATATGTTATTATTTTTAATCGAAAGAACAGGGTCAAGTAATTAAGCAATACGGGAACAAACAAACCCCTCCATAGAAAATGCATTAGACTATACTTTGCAGGCTCGTAACTCTGTATCTACTGGAGATACGGGGATGTCCTTTGAGTATGTTATAGTCCAATTTGTCCCCCATCTAACCATACTAAAAACATTGAGCTACGACAAACAGTAGTCGAGTAATTAAGCTAATCGTAAACAAACAAACCCCTGCATAGGAAATGCATTAGACTATACTTTGCAGGCCCATAACTCTGTGTCTACTAGAGATACGGGGATGTCCTTAGGATATGTTATAGTCCAAATTGTCCCCCATCTAACCATACTAAAAACATTGAGCTACGACAAACAGGGGCCGAGATATTAAGCAAAATGTTCGTCAACTTTGGTATCGTCTCACTTATTTTTATAATGTTACTTATGATTTTTGCACTAAACTTTGGAGGCTCATAACTCTTGTTCTACAAGAGGTACTGGGATCTCCTTTGGATATGTTATAGTACTCTTTGCTCCCCATACAAGGATACTTTAAACTTGAGGCTACCTCAATATCGTCGTCAACTTACTTTTTGTCTCACTTATTGTTAGAAGGTTACTTTTGATTTTTGAAAATATACTTTGCAGGCTCGTAACTCTGGTTCTACCAGAGATACGGGGATGTCCTTAGAGTATGTTATAGACCAATTTGTCCCCCATCTAGCCACACTAAGAATTAGGGTTACGACAAACAGTAGTCGAGTAATTAAGCTAATCGTAAACAAACAAACCCCTCCATAGGAAATACATTAGACTAAATTCTGGAGGCTCGTAACTCTGGTTCTACCAGAGATACGGGGATGTAAATAATGTGACCTTGACACAAATCATCGGATAATTATAAAGGTCTTTGCATGTTCCAAGCAAAAAAAAACTTCGCGGTTTCGAACCTGTGGCCTTCCGAGAGTGAGGCGGATGCGATAACCGCTACACTAAAGATATGTTATTATTTTTAATCGAAAGAACAGGGTCAAGTAATTAAGCAATACGGGAACAAACAAACCCCTCCATAGAAAATGCATTAGACTATACTTTGCAGGCTCGTAACTCTGTATCTACTGGAGATACGGGGATGTCCTTTGAGTATGTTATAGTCCAATTTGTCCCCCATCTAACCATACTAAAAACATTGAGCTACGACAAACAGTAGTCGAGTAATTAAGCTAATCGTAAACAAACAAACCCCTGCATAGGAAATGCATTAGACTATACTTTGCAGGCCCATAACTCTGTGTCTACTAGAGATACGGGGATGTCCTTAGGATATGTTATAGTCCAAATTGTCCCCCATCTAACCATACTAAAAACATTGAGCTACGACAAACAGGGGCCGAGATATTAAGCAAAATGTTCGTCAACTTTGGTATCGTCTCACTTATTTTTATAATGTTACTTATGATTTTTGCACTAAACTTTGGAGGCTCATAACTCTTGTTCTACAAGAGGTACTGGGATCTCCTTTGGATATGTTATAGTACTCTTTGCTCCCCATACAAGGATACTTTAAACTTGAGGCTACCTCAATATCGTCGTCAACTTACTTTTTGTCTCACTTATTGTTAGAAGGTTACTTTTGATTTTTGAAAATATACTTTGCAGGCTCGTAACTCTGGTTCTACCAGAGATACGGGGATGTCCTTAGAGTATGTTATAGACCAATTTGTCCCCCATCTAGCCACACTAAGAATTAGGGCTACGACAAACAGTAGTCGAGTAATTAAGCTAATCGTAAACAAACAAACCCCTCCATAGGAAATACATTAGACTAAATTCTGGAGGCTCGTAACTCTGGTTCTACCAGAGATACGGGGATGTAAATAATGTGACCTTGACACAAATCATCGGATAATTATAAAGGTCTTTGCATGTTCCAAGCAAAAAAAAACTTCGCGGTTTCGAACCTGTGGCCTTCCGAGAGTGAGGCGGATGCGATAACCGCTACACTAAAGATATGTTATTATTTTTAATCGAAAGAACAGGGTCAAGTAATTAAGCAATACGTGAACAAACAAACCCCTCCATAGAAAATGCATTAGACTATACTTTGCAGGCTCGTAACTCTGTATCTACTGGAGATACGGGGATGTCCTTTGAGTATGTTATAGTCCAATTTGTCCCCCATCTAACCATACTAAAAACATTGAGCTACGACAAACAGTAGTCGAGTAATTAAGCTAATCGTAAACAAACAAACCCCTGCATAGGAAATGCATTAGACTATACTTTGCAGGCCCATAACTCTGTGTCTACTAGAGATACGGGGATGTCCTTAGGATATGTTATAGTCCAAATTGTCCCCCATCTAACCATACTAAAAACTTTGGGCTACGACAAACAGGGGCCGAGTAATTAAGCTAAACGTAAACAAACAACCCGTCCATAGGAAATGCATTAGACTATATTTTGCAGGCCCATAACTCTGTATCTACTGGAGATACGGGGATGTCCTTTGAGTATGTTATAGTCCAATTTGTCCCCCATCTAACCATACTAAAAACATTGAGCTACGACAAACAGTAGTCGAGTAATTAAGCTAATCGTAAACAAACAAACCCCTGCATAGGAAATGCATTAGACTATACTTTGCAGGCCCATAACTCTGTGTCTACTAGAGATACGGGGATGTCCTTAGGATATGTTATAGTCCAAATTGTCCCCCATCTAACCATACTAAAAACATTGAGCTACGACAAACAGGGGCCGAGATATTAAGCAAAATGTTCGTCAACTTTGGTATCGTCTCACTTATTTTTATAATGTTACTTATGATTTTTGCACTAAACTTTGGAGGCTCATAACTCTTGTTCTACAAGAGGTACTGGGATCTCCTTTGGATATGTTATAGTACTCTTTGCTCCCCATACAAGGATACTTTAAACTTGAGGCTACCTCAATATCGTCGTCAACTTACTTTTTGTCTCACTTATTGTTAGAAGGTTACTTTTGATTTTTGAAAATATACTTTGCAGGCTCGTAACTCTGGTTCTACCAGAGATACGGGGATGTAAATAATGTGACCTTGACACAAATGTTCGGATAATTATAAAGGTCTTTGCATGTTCAAAGCAAAAAAAAAAAAAGCTTCGCGGTTTCGAACCTGTGGCCTTCCGGGAGTGAGGCGGATGCGATAACCGCTACACTAAAGATATGTTATTATTTTTAATCGAAAGAACAGGGTCAAGTAATTAAGCAATACGTGAACAAACAAACCCCTCCATAGAAAATGCATTAGACTATACTTTGCAAGGCCCATAACTCTGTGTCTACTAGAGATACCGGGATGTCCTTAGGATATGTTATAGTCCAATTTGTCATTCATCTAACCATTTTAAAAACTTTGGGCTACGACAAACAGGGGCCGAGTACTTAAGCGAAACGTAAAGAAACAAACCCCCTCCATAGGAAATGAGTTAGACTATACTTTGCAGGCTCGTAACTCTGTTTCCACTGGAGATACGGGGATATCCTTTGAGTATGTTATAGTCCAATTTGTCCCCCATCTAACCATACTAAAAACATTGAGCTATGACAAACAGGGGCCGAGTAATTAAGCTAAACGTAAACAAACAACCCGTCCTTAGGAAATGCATTAGACTATACTTTGCAGGCCCATAACTCTGTGTCTACTAGAGATACGGGGATGTCCTTAGGATATGTTATAGTGCAAATTGTCCCCCATCTAACCATACTAAAAACATTGAGCTACGACAAACAGGGGCCGAGATATTAAGCAAAATGTTCGTCAACTTTGGTATCGTCTCACTTATTTTTATAATGTTACTTATGATTTTTGCACTAAACTTTGGAGGCTCATAACTCTTGTTCTACAAGAGGTACTGGGATCTCCTTTGGATATGTTATAGTACTCTTTGCTCCCCATACAAGGATACTTTAAACTTGAGGCTACCTCAATATCGTCGTCAACTTACTTTTTGTCTCACTTATTGTTAGAAGGTTACTTTTGATTTTTGAAAATATACTTTGCAGGCTCGTAACTCTGGTTCTACCAGAGATACGGGGATGTCCTTAGAGTATGTTATAGACCAATTTGTCCCCCATCTAGCCACACTAAGAATTAGGGCTACGACAAACAGTAGTCGAGTAATTAAGCTAATCGTAAACAAACAAACCCCTCCATAGGAAATACATTAGACTAAATTCTGGAGGCTCGTAACTCTGGTTCTACCAGAGATACGGGGATGTAAATAATGTGACCTTGACACAAATCATCGGATAATTATAAAGGTCTTTGCATGTTCCAAGCAAAAAAAAACTTAGCGGTTTCGAACCTGTGGCCTTCCGAGAGTGAGGCGGATGCGATAACCGCTACACTAAAGATATGTTATTATTTTTAATCGAAAGAACAGGGTCAAGTAATTAAGCAATACGTGAACAAACAAACCCCTCCATAGAAAATGCATTAGACTATACTTTGCAGGCTCGTAACTCTGTATCTACTGGAGATACGGGGATGTCCTTTGAGTATGTTATAGTCCAATTTGTCCCCCATCTAACCATACTAAAAACATTGAGCTACGACAAACAGTAGTCGAGTAATTAAGCTAATCGTAAACAAACAAACCCCTGCATAGGAAATGCATTAGACTATACTTTGCAGGCCCATAACTCTGTGTCTACTAGAGATACGGGGATGTCCTTAGGATATGTTATAGTCCAAATTGTCCCCCATCTAACCATACTAAAAACTTTGGGCTACGACAAACAGGGGCCGAGTAATTAAGCTAAACGTAAACAAACAACCCGTCCATAGGAAATGCATTAGACTATATTTTGCAGGCCCATAACTCTGTGTCTACTAGAGATACGGGGATGTCCTTAGGATATGTTATAGTCCAAATTGTCCCCCATCTAACCATACTAAAAACATTGAGCTACGACAAACAGGGGCCGAGATATTAAGCAAAATGTTCGTCAACTTTGGTATCGTCTCACTTATTTTTATAATGTTACTTATGATTTTTGCACTAAACTTTGGAGGCTCATAACTCTTGTTCTACAAGAGGTACTGGGATCTCCTTTGGATATGTTATAGTACTCTTTGCTCCCCATACAAGGATACTTTAAACTTGAGGCTACCTCAATATCGTCGTCAACTTACTTTTTGTCTCACTTATTGTTAGAAGGTTACTTTTGATTTTTGAAAATATACTTTGCAGGCTCGTAACTCTGGTTCTACCAGAGATACGGGGATGTAAATAATGTGACCTTGACACAAATGTTCGGATAATTATAAAGGTCTTTGCATGTTCCAAGCAAAAAAAAAAAAGCTTCGCGGTTTCGAACCTGTGGCCTTCCGGGAGTGAGGCGGATGCGATAACCGCTACACTAAAGATATGTTATTATTTTTAATCGAAAGAACAGGGTCAAGTAATTAAGCAATACGTGAACAAACAAACCCCTCCATAGAAAATGCATTAGACTATACTTTGCAAGGCCCATAACTCTGTGTCTACTAGAGATACCGGGATGTCCTTAGGATATGTTATAGTCCAATTTGTCATTCATCTAACCATTTTAAAAACTTTGGGCTACGACAAACAGGGGCCGAGTACTTAAGCGAAACGTAAAGAAACAAACCCCCTCCATAGGAAATGAGTTAGACTATACTTTGCAGGCTCGTAACTCTGTTTCCACTGGAGATACGGGGATATCCTTTGAGTATGTTATAGTCCAATTTGTCCCCCATCTAACCATACTAAAAACATTGAGCTACGACAAACAGGGGCCGAGTAATTAAGCTAAACGTAAACAAACAACCCGTCCTTAGGAAATGCATTAGACTATACTTTGCAGGCCCATAACTCTGTGTCTACTAGAGATACGGGGATGTCCTTAGGATATGTTATAGTCCAAATTGTCCCCCATCTAACCATACTAAAAACATTGAGCTACGACAAACAAGGGCCGAGATATTAAGCAAAATGTTCGTCAACTTTGGTATCGTCTCACTTATTTTTATTATGTTACTTATGATTTTTGCACTAAACTTTGGAGGCTCATAACTCTTGTTCTACAAGAGATACTGGGATCTCCTTTGGAAATGTTATAGTACTCTTTGCTCCCCATACAAGGATACTTTAAACTTGAGGCTACCTCAATATCGTCGTCAACTTATTTTTTGTCTCACTTATTGTTAGAAGGTTACTTTTGATTTTTGAAAATAAAGTTTGCAGGCTCGTAACTCTGGTTCTACCAGAGATACGGGGATGTAAATAATGTGACCTTGACACAAATGTTCGGATAATTATAAAGGTCTTTGCATGTTCCAAGCAAAAAAAAAAAACTTCGCGGTTTCGAACCTGTGGCCTTCCGGGAGTGAGGCGGATGCGATAACCGCTACACTAAAGATATGTTATTATTTTTAATTGAAAGAACAGGTTCAAGTAATTAAGCAATACATGAACAAACAAACCCCTCCTTGTTCACAGTGGCTGGTGCTCTGAAGTGTGAAAAATTGAGATTCCAAATTTTTCGTCGGTTGCTGATAAAATAAGAGATATTCGATTTTATTTTTTATATAGCGGGCGTTGAATGTTTCACGAAAGTACGTTGGTCTTGAATTTACACGCCAGTTTTTTTAGGTTGCGACGCAATAACAGAAGATTTTTTAACACGGTTTGCTAGTTACTCGTTTTTGATGGGGCCGGATTTGGCAACAAAACTAATCGATCACGAGCGAAAGCGAACTGACTTCTCACAAGTAGGGCACAACAGAAAGATAGCAATAATCACGGTAGTGGGAGCGTCGAGAATGCAGTTAGATCTTGTTACCAGTGACTGAAGCTCCAAAGCGTTGAGATCACAATTTAAATCCTCGGTTGTAGATGAGATAAGCGAGAGTAGTTCCTTTCTTTTTTTTTAGAAGCGGGCGTTGATTTTTTTAAGAAGACCGATGCTCTTGGCTTTGCACGCCAGGTCTTTTTTAAGCGACGCAAGAACGGATGTTTTTTTGTTTCAGCACGGATTGTAAGTTATGCGTTAATGGTACTTATCACGAGGCAAATACGGGTCTTGGAGAAAGCTGTCCACCAGCAAAAGCGGGATGACTTACGACGATTTGCAAGTAGCTAAGCCGACGGTAGCGATCACAGTGGAAGGCGAGACGTTGAATACGTTAAAGGTGATCATTCATACCTGAAAGATAGAATACAGTTAGTCCTTGTTCACAGTGGCTGGTGCTCTGAAGAGTGAAAAATTGAGATTCCAAATTTTTCGTCGGTTGCTGATAAAATAAGAGATATTCGATTATATTTTTTATATAGCGGGCGTTGAATGTTACACGAAAGTACGTTGGTCTTGAATTTACACGCCATTTTTTTTAGGTTGCGACGCAATAACAGAAGATTTTTTAACACGGTTTGCTAGTTACTCGTTTTTGATGGGGCCGGATTTGGCAACAAAACTAATCGATCACGAGCGAAAGCGAACTGACTTCTCACAAGTAGGGCACAACAGAAAAATAGTAATAATCACGGTAGTGGGAGCGTCGAGAATGCAGTTAGATCTTGTTACCAGTGACTGTAGTATTTCTTCACTATTTTCAAATATGTTCACTGAAACCATTATTTTTATACTTTTTGCTTTAATTCAAGCAAATGTAACGATATTCAATCAAAAAACTGTTAAAATTAAATTTTTCAATCAGAAATCGTTGTCACGGATTTTGTATCTTGAAGAAGAAAAACATGCGATTTTTTCGGTACTTTTTTGAATGCATTTTTTTCTGGAGAAATTTTTGACCCAATTCAGCTTAATTCCCTATAAAACACTCATTTAAAGTGATTTCATCTCGATTGAACAATAAATAAAAATGTACCTCGATTTTTAATAACATTTTCAAAATCGACGTTTCACGGCCAAAGAAGCATATTTTGAGTATTACTTCACTATTTTCAAATATAACCACTGAAACCATTATTTTTATACTTTTTGCTTTAATTCAAGCAAATATAACGATATTCATTCAAAAAACTGTTAAAATTCAATTTTTCAATAAGAAATCGTTGTCACGGATTTTGTATCTTGAAGAAGAAAAACATGCGATTTTTTCGGTACACTTTTGAATGCATTTTTTTCTGGAGAAATGTTTGACCGAATTCAGCTTAATTCCCTATAAAACACTCAATAAAAGTGATTTCATCTCGATTGAACAATAAATAAAAATGTACCTCGATTTTTAATAACATTTTCAAAATCGACGTTTCACGGCCAAAGAATCATACTTTGAGTATTTCTTCACTATTTTCAAATATATTCATTGAAACCATTATTTTTATACTTTTTGCTTTAATTCAAGCAATGTAACGATATTCATTCAAAAAACTTAAAATTCAATTTTCAATAAGAAATCGTATTCACGGATTTTGTGTCTTGAAGAAGGAAAACCTGCGATTTTTTCGGTACTTTTTTGAATGCATTTTTTTTTTGGAGGAATTTTTGACCGAATTCAGCTTAATTCCCTATAAAACACTCATTGAAAGTGGTGGTTCGAGCCCACCCGGGACCGGTGTTGTGGGATCTCAAATGTAACGTAAAAACCAAAGTTTTTCCACAATACCTGACAACCATTTAATTTTTGGGTTTCCGTGCAGCATTGGTTAGCGCTTTCGGCTATGAACCGAAAGGTTGGTGGTTCGTGCCCATCCGGGAGCGGTGTTGTGAGGTCTCAGATGTGACGTAAAAAGTCAGAGTTTTTCCACAATACCTGACAAACATTTAATATTTGGGCTTCCGTGGCGCAATGGTTAGCGCGCTCATCTGTTATTCAAAAGGTTGGTGGTTCGAGCGTACCCGGGAGTGGTGTTGTGATGTCTCAGATGTGACGTAAAAAGTCGAGGTTTTTTCACAATACCTGACGACCATTTAATATTTGGGCTTCCGTGGCGCAATGGTTAGCGCGTTCGGCTGTTCACCGAAAGGTTAGTGGTTCGAGCCCACCCGAAAGCGGTGTTGTGAGGTCTCAGATGTAACGTAAAATGTCATAGTTTTTCCACAATAACTGACGAACATTTAACATTTGGGCTTCCGTGGAGCAATGGTTAGCGCGTTCAGCAGTTAACCGAAAGGTTGGTGTTTCGAGCCCACCCAGGAGAGGCGTTGTGGGGTCTCAGTTGTAGCGTAAAAAGTCAAAACTTTTCCACAATACGGGACAAACATTTAATTTCTGAATTTCCGTGGCTCAATGGTTAGCTCGTACAGCTGTTAACCGAAAGTTTGGTGGTTCGAGCCCACCCGGGAGAGGTGTTGTGAGGTCTCAGATGTGACGTAAAAAGTCAAAGTTTTTCCACAATACCTGACGACCATATAAGTTTCTAGCTTCCATGGCGCAATGGTTGGCGCGTTCGGCTGTTAACCGAAAGGTTGGTGGTTCGATCCCATCCGGGAGCGGTGTTGTGAGGTCTCAGATGTGACGTAAAAAGTCAAGAGTTTTCCACAATACCTGACGACCATTTAATATTTGGGCTTCCGTGGCGCAATGGTTAGCGCGTTCAGCTGTTATTCAAAAGCTGGTGGTTTAAGCCCTCCCGGGAGCGGTGTTGTAAGGTCTCAGATGTGACGTAAAAAGTCAGAGTTTTTCCACAATACGAGACAACCATATAATTTCTGAACTTCCGTGGCTCAATGGTTAGCGCGTTCGGCTGTTAACCAGTAAGTTGGTGGTTCTAGCCCACCCGAAACCGGTGTTGTGAGGTCTCAGATGTGGCGTAAAAAGTCAAGGTTTTTCCACAATACCTGACGACCATTCAATTTTTGGGCTTCCGTGGCGCAATGGTTAGCGCGTTCAGCTGTTATTCAAAAGAGTGGTGGTTTGAGCCCTCCCGGGAGCGGTGCTGTGAGGTCTCAGATGTAACGTAAAATGTCAAGAGTTTTCCACAATACGGGACAACCATTTAATTCCTGAGCTTCCGTGGCTCAATGGTTAGCGCGTTCGGCTGTTAAACAATAGGTTGGTGGTTCGAGCCCACCCGGGAGCGGTGTTGTGGGGTCTCAGATGTAGCATAAAAATTCAAAACTTTTCCACAATACGTGATAACCATTTAATTTCTGAGCTTCCGTGGCTTAATTGTTAGCGCGTTCGGCTGTTAACCAATAGGTTGGTGGTTCGAGCCCACCCGGGACCGGTGTTGTGGGATCTCAAATGTAACGTAAAAACCAAAGTTTTTCCACAATACCTGACGACCATTGAATTTTTGGGTTTCCGTGGCGCATTGGTTAGCGCGTTCGGCTATGAACCGAAAGGTTGGTGGTTCGTGCCCATCCGGGAGCGGTGTTGTGAGGTCTCAGATGTGACGTAAAAATCAGAGTTTTTCCACAATACCTGACGAACATTTAATTTTTGGGCTTCCGTGGCGCAATGGTTAGCGCGCTCAACTGTTATTCAAAAGGTTGGTGGTTCGAGCGTACCCGGGAGCGGTGTTGTGATGTCTTAGATGTGACGTAAAAAGTCGCGGTTTTTCCACAATACCTGACGACCATTTAATATTTGGGCTTCCGTGGCGCAATGGTTAGCGCGTTCGGCTGTTAACCGAAAGGTTGGTGGTTCGAGCCCACCCGAAAGCGGTGTTGTGAGGTCTCAGATGTAACGTAAAATGTCATAGTTTTTCCACAATATCTGACGAACATTTAATTTCTGAACTTCCGTGGCTCAATGGTTAGCGCGTTCGGCTGTTAACCAATAGGTTGGTGGTTCGAGCCCATCTGGGAGCGGTGTTGTGAGGTCTCAGATGTAACGTAAAAAGTCAAACGTTTTCCACAATAACTGACGAACCGAAAGTTTGGTGGTTCGAGCCCATCCGGGAGCGTTTTGTGGTGTCTCAGATGTAACGTGAAAAGTCAGAGTTTTTCCACAATACCTGACGAACATTTAATTTTTGGGCTTCCGTGGCGCAATGGTTAGTGCGCTCAGCTGTTATTCTAAAGGTTGGTGGTTCGAGCCCCTCCGGGAACGTTTTGTGGGGTCTCAGATGTAACGTAAAAAGTCAGAGTTTTTCCACAATACGAGACAACCATATAATTTCTGAACTTCCGTGGCTCAATGGTTAGCGCGTTCGGCTGTTAACCAGTAAGTTGGTGGTTCGAGCCCACCCGAAACCGGTGTTGTGAGGTCTCAGATGTGGCGTAAAAAGTCAAGGTATCTCCACAATACCTGACAACCATTTAATTACTGAGCTTCCGTGGCTCAATGGTTGGCGCGTTCGGCTGTTAACCGAAAGGTTGGTGGTTCGAGCCCATCCGGGAGCGGTGTTGTGAGGTCTCAGATGTGACGTAAAAGTCAAGAGTTTTCCACAATACCTGACGACCGTTTAATATTTGGGCTTCCGTGGCGCAATGGTTAGCGCGTTCAGCTGTTATTCAAAAGCTGGTGGTTTAAGCCCTCCCGGGAGCAGTGTTGTGAGGTCTCAGATGTGACGTAAAAAGTCAGAGTTTTTCCACAATACGAGACAACCATATAATTTCTGAACTTCCGTGGCTCAATGGTTAGCGCGTTCGGCTGTTAACCAGTAAGGTGGTGGTTCGAGCCCACCCGAAATCGGTGTTGTGAGGTCTCAGATGTGGCGTAAAAAGTCAAGGTTTTTCCACAATACCTGACGACCATTCAATTTTTGGGCTTCCGTGGCGCAATGGTTAGCGCGTTCAGCTGTTATTCAAAAGAGTGGTGGTTTGAGCCCTCCCGGGAGCGGTGCTGTGAGGTCTCAGATGTAACGTAAAATGTCAGAGTTTTTCCACAATAACTGACGAACATTTAATTTTTGGGCTTCCGTGGCGCAATGGTTAGTGCGTTCAGCAGTTAACCGAAAGGTGGGTGGTTCGAGCCCACCCGGGAGAGGTGTTGTGGGGTCCCAGATGTAGCGTAAAAAGTCAAAACTTTTCCACAATACGGGACAACCATTTAATTCCTGAGCTTCCGTGGCTCAATGGTTAGCGCGTTCGGCTGTTAACTAATAGGTTGGTGGTTCGAGCCCACCCGGGAGCGGTGTTGTGGGGTCTCAGATGTAGCATAAAAATTCAAAACTTTTCCACAATACGTGATAACCATTTAATTTCTGAGCTTCCGTGGCTTAATTGTTAGCGCGTTCGGCTGTTAACCAATAGGTTGGTGGTTCGAGCCCACCCGGGACCGGTGTTGTGGGATCTCAAATGTAACGTAAAAACCAAAGTTTTTCCACAATACCTGACGACCATTGAATTTTTGGGTTTCCGTGGCGCATTGGTTAGCGCGTTCGGCTATGAACCGAAAGGTTGGTGGTTCGTGCCCATCCGGGAGCGGTGTTGTGAGGTCTCAGATGTAGCATAAAAATTCAAAACTTTTCCACAATACGTGATAACCATTTAATTTCTGAGCTTCCGTGGCTTAATTGTTAGCGCGTTCGGCTGTTAACCAATAGGTTGGTGGATCGAGCCCACCCGGGACCGGTGTTGTGAGGTCTCAGATGTGACGTAAGAAGTCAAGGTTTTTACACAATACCTGACGAGTATTTAAATTTTGGGCTTCCGTGGCGCAATGGTTAGCGCGTTCGGCTGTTAACCAATAGGTTGGTGGTTCGAGCCCATCCGGGAGCGGTGTTGTGAGGTCTCAGATGTGACGTAAAAAGTCAAGTTTTTTGCACAATACCTGACGAGCATTTAGGTTTCGGGCATCCGTGGCGCAATGGTTAGCGCGTTCGGCTGTTAAGCAATAGGTTGGTGGTTCGAGCCCATCCGGGAGCGGTGTTGTGAGGTCTCAGATGTGACGTAAAAAGTCAAGGTTTTTACACAATACCTGACGAGCATTTAAATTTTGGGCTTCCTTGGCGCAATGGTTAGCGCGTTCGGCTGTTAACCAATAGGTTGGTGGTTCGAGCCCACCCGGGAGCGGTGTTGTGTGATCTCAAATGTAACGTAGAAAGCCAAAATTTTTCCACAATACCTGACGACCATTTAATTTTTGGGCTTCCGTGGCGCAATGGTTAGCACGTTCGGCTGTTAACCAATAGGTTGGTGGTTCGAGCCCATCCGGGAGCGGTGTTGTGAGGTCTCAGATGTGACGTAAAAAGTCAAGGTTTTCCACAATACCTGACAACCATTTAATTTCTGAGCTTCCGTGGCTCAATGGTTAGCGCGTTCGGCTGTTAACCAATAGGTTGGTGGTTCGAGCCCACCCGGGAGCGGTGTTGTGGGATCTGAAATGTAACGTAGAAAGCCAAAGTTTTTGCACAATAAATGACGACCATTTAATTTTTGGGCTTCCGTGGCGCATTGGTTAGCGCGTTCGGCTGTTAAACAATAGGTTGGTGGTTCGAGCCCACCCGGGAGCGGTGTTGTGTGATCTCAAATGTAACGTAGAAAGCCAAAGTTTTTCCACAATACCTGACGACCATTTAATTTTTGGGCTTCCGTGGCGCAATGGTTAGCGCGTTCAGCTGCTATTCAAAAGACTGGTGGTTTGAGCTCTCCCGGGAGCGGTGTTGTGACGTCTCAAATGTAACATAAAATGTCAGAGTTTTTCCACAATACCTGTCGAACATTGAATTTTTGGGCTTCCCTGGCGCAATGGTTAGCGCGTTCAGCTGTTAATCGAGAGGTTGGTGGTACGAGCCCACCCGGGAGAGGTGTTGTGGGGTCTCAGATGTAGCGTAAAAAGTCAAAACTTTTCCACAATACGTGACAACCATTTAATTTCTGGGCTTCCGTGGCTCAATGATTAGCGCGTTCGGCTGTTAACCAATAGGTTTGTGGTTCGAGCCCATCCGGGATGCGGTGTTGTGAGGTCTCAGATGTAACGTAAAATGTCAGAGTTTTTCACAATACCTGACGAACATTTAATTTTTGGGCTTCCGTGGCGCAATGATTAGCGCGTTCAGCTGTTAATCGAAAGGTTGAAGGTTCGAGCCCACCCGGGAGAGGTGTTGTGGGGTCTCATATGTAGCGTAAAAAGTCAAAACTTATCCACAATACGTGACAATCATTTAATTTCTGAGCTTCCGTGGCTCAATGGTTAGCGCGTTCGGCTGTTAACCAATAGGTTGGTGGTTCGAGCTCATCCGGGAGCGGTGTTGTGAGGTCTCAGATGTGACGTAAAAAGTCAAGTTTTTTGCACAATACCTGACGAGCATTTAGGTTTCGGGCATCCGTGGCGCAATGGTTAGCGCGTTCGGCTGTTAAGCAATAGGTTGGTGGTTCGAGCCCATCCGGGAGCGGTGTTGTGAGGTCTCAGATGTGACGTAAAAAGTCAAGGTTTTTACACAATACCTGACGAGCATTTAAATTTTGGGCTTCCTTGGCGCAATGGTTAGCGCGTTCGGCTGTTAACCAATAGGTTGGTGGTTCGAGCCCACCCGGGAGCGGTGTTGTGTGATCTCAAATGTAACGTAGAAAGCCAAAATTTTTCCACAATACCTGACGACCATTTAATTTTTGGGCTTCCGTGGCGCAATGGTTAGCACGTTCGGCTGTTAACCAATAGGTTGGTGGTTCGAGCCCATCCGGGAGCGGTGTTGTGAGGTCTCAGATGTGACGTAAAAAGTCAAGGTTTTCCACAATACCTGACAACCATTTAATTTCTGAGCTTCCGTGGCTCAATGGTTAGCGCGTTCGGCTGTTAACCAATAGGTTGGTGGTTCGAGCCCACCCGGGAGCGGTGTTGTGGGATCTGAAATGTAACGTAGAAAGCCAAAGTTTTTGCACAATAGATGACGACCATTTAATTTTTGGGCTTCCGTGGCGCATTGGTTAGCGCGTTCGGCTGTTAACCAATAGGTTTGTGGTTCGAGCCCACACGGGAGCGGTGTTGTGTGATCTCAAATGTAACGTAGAAAGCCAAAGTTTTTCCACAATACCTGACGACCATTTAATTTTTGGGCTTCCGTGGCGCAATGGTTAGCGCGTTCAGCTGCTATTCAAAAGACTGGTGGTTTGAGCTCTCCCGGGAGCGGTGTTGTGACGTCTCAAATGTAACATAAAATGTCAGAGTTTTTCCACAATACCTGTCGAACATTGAATTTTTGGGCTTCCCTGGCGCAATGGTTAGCGCGTTCAGCTGTTAATCGAGAGGTTGGTGGTACGAGCCTACCCGGGAGAGGTGTTGTGGGGTCTCAGATGTAGCGTAAAAAGTCAAAACTTTTCCACAATACGTGACAACCATTTAATTTCTGGGCTTCCGTGGCTCAATGATTAGCGCGTTCGGCTGTTAACCAATAGGTTTGTGGTTCGAGCCCATCCGGGATGCGGTGTTGTGAGGTCTCAGATGTGACGTAGAAAGCCAAAGTTTTTCCACAATACCTGACGAACATTTAATTTTTGGGCTTCCGTGGCTCAATGGTTAGCGCGTTCGGCTGTTAACCAATAGGTTGGTGGTTCGAGCCCATCCGGGAGCGGTGTTGTGTGATCTCAAATGTAACGTAGAAAGCCAAAGTTTTTCCACAATACCTGACGACCATTTAATTTTTGGGCTTCCGTGGCGCAATGGTTAGCACGTTCGGCTGTTAACCAATAGGTTGGTGGTTCGACCCCATCCGGGAGCGGTGTTGTGAGGTCTCAGATTTGACGTAAAAAATCAAGGTTTTTCCACAATACCTGACGAACATTTAATTTTTGGGCTTCCATGGCGCAATGGTTAGCGCGTTCGGCTGTTAACCGAAAGGTTGGTGGTTCGAGCCCACCCGGGAGAGGTGTTGTGGGGTCTCAGATGTAGCGTTAAAAGTCAAGACGTTTCCACAATACGTGACAACCATTTAATTTCTGAGCCTCCGTGGCTCAATGGTTAGCGCGTTCGGCTGTTAACCTATAGGTTAGTGGTTCGAGCCCACCCGGGAGCGGCGTTGTGGGATCTCAAATGTAACGTAGAAAGCCAAAGTTTTTCCACAATACCTGACAATCATTTAATTTTTGGGCTTCCGTGGCGCAATGGTTAGGGCGTTCGGCTGTTAACCAATAGGTTGGTGGTTCGAGCCCACCCGGGCGCGGTGTTGTGGGATCTCAAACGTAACGTAGAAAGCCAATGTTTTTCCACAATACCTGACGACCATTTAAATTTTGGGCTTCCGTGGCGCAATGATTAGCGCGTTCAGCTGTTAATCGAAAGGTTGAAGGTTCGAGCCCACCCGGGAGAGGTGTTGTGGGGTCTCAGAAGTAGCGTAAAAAGTCAAAACTTTTCCACAATACGTGACAACCATTTAATTTCTGAGCTTCCGTGGCTCAATGGTTAGCGCTTTCGTGCTGTTAACCAATAGGTTGGTGGTTCGAGCCCATCCGGGAGCGGTGTTGTGAGGTCTCAGATGTGACGTAAAAGGTCAAGCTTTTTACACAATACCTGACGAGCATTTAATTTTTAGGCTTCCGTGGCGCAATGGTTAGCGCGTTCAGCAGTTAACAAATAGGTTAGTGGTTCGAGCCCACCCGGGAGTGGCGTTGTTGGATCTCAAACGTAACGTAGAAAGCCAAAGTTTTTCCACAATACCTGACGACCATTTAATTTTTGGGCTTCCATGGCGCAATGGTTAGCGCGTTCGGCTGTTAACCGAAAGGTTGGTGGTTCGAGCCCACCCGGGAGAGGTGTTGTGGGGTCTCAGATGTAGCGTTAAAAGTCAAAACGTTTCCACAATACGTGACAACCATTTAATTTCTGAGCTTCCGTGGCTCAATGGTTAGCGCTTTCGTGCTGTTAACCAATAGGTTGGTGGTTCGAGCCCATCCGGGAGCGGTGTTGTGAGGTCTCAGAAGTGACGTAAAAAGTCAAGGTTTTTACACAATACGTGACAACCATTTAATTTCTGAGCTTCCGTGGCTCAATGGTTAGCGCTTTCGGCTGTTAACCAATAGGTTAGTGGTTCGAGCCCATCCGGGAGCGGTGTTGTGAGGTCTCAGATGTGACTTAAAAAGTCAAGGTTTTTCCACAATACCTGACGAGCATTTAATTTTTGGGCTTCCGTGGCGCAATGGTTAGCGCGTTCAGCAGTTATCAAATAGGTTAGTGGTTCGAGCCCACCCGGGAGAGGCGTTGTGGGATCTCAAACGTATCGTAGAAAGCCAAAGTTTTTCCACAATACCTGACGACCATTTAATTTTTGGGCTTCCGTGGCGCAATGGTTAACGCGTTCGGCTGTTAACCAATAGGTTGGTGGTTCGAGCCCACCTGGGAGCGGTGTTGTGGGATCTCAAATGTAACGTAGAAAGCCAAAGTTTTTCCACAATACGTGACGACCATTTAATTTCTGAGCTTCCGTGGCTCAATGGTTAGCGCGTTCGGCTGTTAACCAATAGGTTGGTGGTTCGAGCCCATCCGGGAGCGGTGTTGTGAGGTCTCAGATGTGACGTAAAAAGTCAAGGTTTTTCCACAATACCTGACGAACACTTAATTTTTGGGCTTCCATGGCGCAATGGTTAGCGCGTTCGGCTGTTAACCGAAAGGTTGGTGGTTCGAGCCCACCCGGGAGAGGTGTTGTGGGGTCTCAGATGTAGCGTTAAAAGTCAAAACGTTTCCACAATACGTGACAACCATTTAATTTCTGAGCCTCCGTGGCTCAATGGTTAGCGCGTTCGGCTGTTAACCTATAGGTTAGTGGTTCGAGCCCACCCGGGAGCGGCGTTGTGGGATCTCAAATGTAACGTAGAAAGCCAAAGTTTTTCCACAATACCTGACGATCATATAATTTTTGGGCTTCCGTGGCGCAATGGTTAGGGCGTTCGGCTGTTAACCAATAGGTTGGTGGTTCGAGCCCACCCGGGCGCGGTGTTGTGGGGTCTCAAACGTAACGTAGAAAGCCAATGTTTTTCCACAATACCTGACGACCATTTAATTTTTGGGCTTCCGTGGCGCAATGATTAGCGCGTTCAGCTGTTAATCGAAAGGTTGAAGGTTCGAGCCCACCAGGGAGAGGTGTTGTGGGGTCTCAGAAGTAGCGTAAAAAGTCAAAACTTTTCCACAATACGTGACAACCATTTAATTTCTGAGCTTCCGTTGCTCAATGGTTAGCGCTTTCGTGCTGTTAACCAATAGGTTGGTGGTTCGAGCCCATCCGGGAGCGGTGTTGTGAGGTCTCAGAAGTGACGTAAAAAGTCAAGGTTTTTACACAATACGTGACAACCATTTAATTTCTGAGCTTCCGTGGCTCAATGGTTAGCGCTTTCGGCTGTTAACCAATAGGTTAGTGGTTCGAGCCCATCCGGGAGCGGTGTTGTGAGGTCTCAGATGTGACTTAAAAAGTCAAGGTTTTTCCACAATACCTGACGAGCATTTAATTTTTGGGCTTCCGTGGCGCAATGGTTAGCGCGTTCAGCAGTTAACAAATAGGTTAGTGGTTCGAGCCCACCCGGGAGAGGCGTTGTGGGATCTCAAACGTAACGTAGAAAGCCAAAGTTTTTCCACAATACCTGACGACCATTTAATTTTTGGGCTTCCGTGGCGCAATGGTTAACGCGTTCGGCTGTTAACCAATAGGTTGGTGGTTCGAGCAAACCTGGGAGCGGTGTTGTGGGATCTCAAATGTAACGTAGAAAGCCAAAGTTTTTCCACAATACGTGACGACCATTTAATTTCTGAGCTTCCGTGGCTCAATGGTTAGCGCGTTCGGCTGTTAACCAATAGGTTGGTGGTTCGAGCCCATCCGGGAGCGGTGTTGTGAGGTCTCAGATGTGACGTAAAAAGTCAAGGTTTTTCCACAATACCTGACGAACACTTAATTTTTGGGCTTCCATGGCGCAATGGTTAGCGCGTTCGGCTGTTAACCGAAAGGTTGGTGGTTCGAGCCCACCCGGGAGAGGTGTTGTGGGGTCTCAGATGTAGCGTTAAAAGTCAAAACGTTTCCACAATACGTGACAACCATTTAATTTCTGAGCCTCCGTGGCTCAATGGTTAGCGCGTTCGGCTGTTAACCTATAGGTTAGTGGTTCGAGCCCACCCGGGAGCGGCGTTGTGGGATCTCAAATGTAACGTAGAAAGCCAAAGTTTTTCCACAATACCTGACGATCATTTAATTTTTGGGCTTCCGTGGCGCAATGGTTAGGGCGTTCGGCTGTTAACCAATAGGTTGGTGGTTCGAGCCCACCCGGGCGCGGTGTTGTGGGGTCTCAAACGTAACGTAGAAAGCCAATGTTTTTCCACAATACCTGACGACCATTTAATTTTTGGGCTTCCGTGGCGCAATGATTAGCGCGTTCAGCTGTTAATCGAAAGGTTGAAGGTTCGAGCCCACCCGGGAGAGGTGTTGTGGGGTCTCAGAAGTAGCGTAAAAAGTCAAAACTTTTCCACAATACGTGACAACCATTTAATTTCTGAGCTTCCGTGGCTCAATGGTTAGCGCTTTCGTGCTGTTAACCAATAGGTTGGTGGTTCGAGCCCACCCGGGAGCGGTGTTGTGGGATCTCAAATGTAACGTAGAAAGCCAAAGTTTTTCCACAATACGTGACGACCATTTAATTTCTGAGCTTCCGTGGCTCAATGGTTAGCGCCTTCGGCTGTTAACCAATAGGTTTGGTGGTTGGAGCCCATCCGGGAGCGGTGTTGTGAGGTCTCAGAAGTGACGTAAAAAGTCAAGGTTTTTACACAATACCTGACGAGCATTTAATTTTTGGGCTTCCGTGGCGCAATGGTTAGCGCGTTCAGCAGTTAACAAATAGGTTAGTGGTTCGAGCCCACCCGGGAGCGGCGTTGTGGGATCTCAAACGTAACGTAGAAAGCCAAAGTTTTTCCACAATACCTGACGACCATTTAATTTTTGGGCTTCCGTGGCGCAATGGTTAACGCGTTCGGCTGTTAACAAATAGGTTGGTGGTTCGAGCCCACCCGGGAGCGGTGTTGTGGGATCTCAAATGTAACGTAGAAAGCCAAAGTTTTTCCACAATACGTGACAACCATTTAATTTCTGAGCTTCCGTGGCTGAATGGTTAGCGCGTTCAGCTTTTAACCAATAGGGTGGTGGTTCGAGCCCACCCGGGAGCGGTGTTGTGGGATCTCAAATGTAACGTAGAAAGACAAAGTTTTTCCACAATACCTGACGACCATTTATTTTTTGGGCTTCCTTGGCGCAATGGTTAGCGCGTTCGGCTGTTAACCGAAAGGTAGGTGGTTCGAGCCCAACCGAGAGAGGTGTTGTAGGGTCTCAGATGTAACGTAATAAGTCATAACTTATCCACAACACCTGACAACCATTTAATCTCTGAGCTTCCGTGGCTCAATGGTTAGCGCGTTCGGCTGTTAACCAATAGGTTGGTGGTTCGAGCCCATCCGGGAGCGGTGTTGTGAGGTCTCAGATATAACGTAAAATGTCAGAGTTTTTCCACAATACCTGACGAACATTTAATTTTTGGGCTTCCGTGGCGCAATGGTTAGCGCGTTCGGCTGTTAACCAATAGGTTGGTGGTTCGAGCCCATCCGGGAGCGGTGTTGTGAGGTCTCAGATGTGACGTAAAAAGTCAAGGTTTTTCCACAATACCTGACGAACACTTAATTTTTGGGCTTCCATGGCGCAATGGTTAGCGCGTTCGGCTGTTAACCGAAGGGTTGGTGGTTCGAGCCCACCCGGGAGAGGTGTTGTGGGATCTCAAATGTAACGTAGAAAGCCAAAGTTTTTCCACAATACCTGACGATCATATAATTTTTGGGCTTCCGTGGCGCAATGGTTAGGGCGTTCGGCTGTTAACCAATAGGTTGGTGGTTCGAGCCCATCCGGGAGCGGTGTTGTGAGGTCTCAGATATAACGTAAAATGTCAGAGTTTTTCCACAATACCTGACGAACATTTAATTTTTGGGCTTCCGTGGCGCAATGGTTAGCGCGTTCGGCTGTTAACCAATAGGTTGGTGGTTCGAGCCCATCCGGGAGCGGTGTTGTGAGGTCTCAGATGTAGCGTTAAAAGTCAAAACGTTTCCACAATACGTGACAACCATTTAATTTCTGAGCCTCCGTGGCTCAATGGTTAGCGCGTTCGGCTGTTAACCTATAGGTTAGTGGTTCGAGCCCACCCGGGAGCGGCGTTGTGGGATCTCAAATGTAACGTAGAAAGCCAAAGTTTTTCCACAATACCTGACGATCATATAATTTTTGGGCTTCCGTGGCGCAATGGTTAGGGCGTTCGGCTGTTAACCAATAGGTTGGTGGTTCGAGCCCACCCGGGCGCGGTGTTGTGGGGTCTCAAACGTAACGTAGAAAGCCAATGTTTTTCCACAATACCTGACGACCATTTAATTTTTGGGCTTCCGTGGCGCAATGATTAGCGCGTTCAGCTGTTAATCGAAAGGTTGAAGGTTCGAGCCCACCAGGGAGAGGTGTTGTGGGGTCTCAGAAGTAGCGTAAAAAGTCAAAACTTTTCCACAATACGTGACAACCATTTAATTTCTGAGCTTCCGTGGCTCAATGGTTAGCGCTTTCGTGCTGTTAACCAATAGGTTGGTGGTTCGAGCCCATCCGGGAGCGGTGTTTTGAGGTCTCAGAAGTGACGTAAAAAGTCAAGGTTTTTACACAATACGTGACAACCATTTAATTTCTGAGCTTCCGTGGCTCAATGGTTAGCGCTTTCGGCTGTTAACCAATAGGTTAGTGGTTCGAGCCCATCCGGGAGCGGTGTTGTGAGGTCTCAGATGTGACTTAAAAAGTCAAGGTTTTTCCACAATACCTGACGAGCATTTAATTTTTGGGCTTCCGTGGCGCAATGGTTAGCGCGTTCAGCAGTTAACAAATAGGTTAGTGGTTCGAGCCCACCCGGGAGAGGCGTTGTGGGATCTCAAACGTATCGTAGAAAGCCAAAGTTTTTCCACAATACCTGACGACCATTTAATTTTTGGGCTTCCGTGGCGCAATGGTTAACGCGTTCGGCTGTTAACCAATAGGTTGGTGGTTCGAGCCCACCTGGGAGCGGTGTTGTGGGATCTCAAATGTAACGTAGAAAGCCAAAGTTTTTCCACAATACGTGACGACCATTTAATTTCTGAGCTTCCGTGGCTCAATGGTTAGCGCGTTCGGCTGTTAACCAATAGGTTGGTGGTTCGAGCCCATCCGGGAGCGGTGTTGTGAGGTCTCAGATGTGACGTAAAAAGTCAAGGTTTTTCCACAATACCTGACGAACACTTAATTTTTGGGCTTCCATGGCGCAATGGTTAGCGCGTTCGGCTGTTAACCGAAAGGTTGGTGGTTCGAGCCCACCCGGGAGAGGTGTTGTGGGGTCTCAGATGTAGCGTTAAAAGTCAAAACGTTTCCACAATACGTGACAACCATTTAATTTCTGAGCCTCCGTGGCTCAATGGTTAGCGCGTTCGGCTGTTAACCTATAGGTTAGTGGTTCGAGCCCACCCGGGAGCGGCGTTGTGGGATCTCAAATGTAACGTAGAAAGCCAAAGTTTTTCCACAATACCTGACGATCATATAATTTTTGGGCTTCCGTGGCGCAATGGTTAGGGCGTTCGGCTGTTAACCAATAGGTTGGTGGTTCGAGCCCACCCGGGCGCGGTGTTGTGGGGTCTCAAACGTAACGTAGAAAGCCAATGTTTTTCCACAATACCTGACGACCATTTAATTTTTGGGCTTCCGTGGCGCAATGATTAGCGCGTTCAGCTGTTAATCGAAAGGTTGAAGGTTCGAGCCCACCAGGGAGAGGTGTTGTGGGGTCTCAGAAGTAGCGTAAAAAGTCAAAACTTTTCCACAATACGTGACAACCATTTAATTTCTGAGCTTCCGTGGCTCAATGGTTAGCGCTTTCGTGCTGTTAACCAATAGGTTGGTGGTTCGAGCCCATCCGGGAGCGGTGTTGTGAGGTCTCAGAAGTGACGTAAAAAGTCAAGGTTTTTACACAATACGTGACAACCATTTAATTTCTGAGCTTCCGTGGCTCAATGGTTAGCGCTTTCGGCTGTTAACCAATAGGTTAGTGGTTCGAGCCCATCCGGGAGCGGTGTTGTGAGGTCTCAGATGTGACTTAAAAAGTCAAGGTTTTTCCACAATACCTGACGAGCATTTAATTTTTGGGCTTCCGTGGCGCAATGGTTAGCGCGTTCAGCAGTTAACAAATAGGTTAGTGGTTCGAGCCCACCCGGGAGAGGCGTTGTGGGATCTCAAACGTAACGTAGAAAGCCAAAGTTTTTCCACAATACCTGACGACCATTTAATTTTTGGGCTTCCGTGGCGCAATGGTTAACGCGTTCGGCTGTTAACCAATAGGTTGGTGGTTCGAGCCCACCTGGGAGCGGTGTTGTGGGATCTCAAATGTAACGTAGAAAGCCAAAGTTTTTCCACAATACGTGACGACCATTTAATTTCTGAGCTTCCGTGGCTCAATGGTTAGCGCGTTCGGCTGTTAACCAATAGGTTGGTGGTTCGAGCCCATCCGGGAGCGGTGTTGTGAGGTCTCTGATGTGACGTAAAAAGTCAAGGTTTTTCCACAATACCTGACGAACACTTAATTTTTGGGCTTCCATGGCGCAATGGTTAGCGCGTTCGGCTGTTAACCGAAAGGTTGGTGGTTCGAGCCCACCCGGGAGAGGTGTTGTGGGGTCTCAGATGTAGCGTTAAAAGTCAAAACGTTTCCACAATACGTGACAACCATTTAATTTCTGAGCCTCCGTGGCTCAATGGTTAGCGCGTTCGGCTGTTAACCTATAGGTTAGTGGTTCGAGCCCACCCGGGAGCGGCGTTGTGGGATCTCAAATGTAACGTAGAAAGCCAAAGTTTTTCCACAATACCTGACGATCATTTAATTTTTGGGCTTCCGTGGCGCAATGGTTAGGGCGTTCGGCTGTTAACCAATAGGTTGGTGGTTCGAGCCCACCCGGGCGCGGTGTTGTGGGGTCTCAAACGTAACGTAGAAAGCCAATGTTTTTCCACAATACCTGACGACCATTTAATTTTTGGGCTTCCGTGGCGCAATGATTAGCGCGTTCAGCTGTTAATCGAAAGGTTGAAGGTTCGAGCCCACCCGGGAGAGGTGTTGTGGGGTCTCAGAAGTAGCGTAAAAAGTCAAAACTTTTCCACAATACGTGACAACCATTTAATTTCTGAGCTTCCGTGGCTCAATGGTTAGCGCTTTCGTGCTGTTAACCAATAGGTTGGTGGTTCGAGCCCACCCGGGAGCGGTGTTGTGGGATCTCAAATGTAACGTAGAAAGCCAAAGTTTTTCCACAATACGTGACGACCATTTAATTTCTGAGCTTCCGTGGCTCAATGGTTAGCGCCTTCGGCTGTTAACCAATAGGTTTGGTGGTTGGAGCCCATCCGGGAGCGGTGTTGTGAGGTCTCAGAAGTGACGTAAAAAGTCAAGGTTTTTACACAATACCTGACAAGCATTTAATTTTTGGGCTTCCGTGGCGCAATGGTTAGCGCGTTCAGCGGTTAACAAATAGGTTAGTGGTTCGAGCCCACCCGGGAGCGGCGTTGTGGGATCTCAAACGTAACGTAGAAAGCCAAAGTTTTTCCACAATACCTGACGACCATTTAATTTTTGGGTTTCCGTGGCGCAATGGTTAACGCGTTCGGCTGTTAACAAATAGGTTGGTGGTTCGAGCCCACCCGGGAGCGGTGTTGTGGGATCTCAAATGTAACGTAGAAAGCCAAAGTTTTTCCACAATACGTGACAACCATTTAATTTCTGAGCTTCCGTGGCTGAATGGTTAGCGCGTTCAGCTTTTAACCAATAGGGTGGTGGTTCGAGCCCACCCGGGAGCGGTGTTGTGGGATCTCAAATGTAACGTAGAAAGACAAAGTTTTTCCACAATACCTGACGACCATTTATTTTTTGGGCTTCCTTGGCGCAATGGTTAGCGCGTTCGGCTGTTAACCGAAAGGTTGGTGGTTCGAGCCCAACCGAGAGAGGTGTTGTAGGGTCTCAGATGTAACGTAATAAGTCATAACTTATCCACAACACCTGACAACCATTTAATTTCTGAGCTTTCGTGGCTCAATGGTTAGCGCGTTCGGCTGTTAACCAATAGGTTGGTGGTTCGAGCCCATCCGGGAGCGGTGTTGTGAGGTCTCAGAAGTGACGTAAAAAGTCAAGGTTTTTACACAATACCTGACGAGCATTTAATTTTTGGGCTTCCGTGGCGCAATGGTTAGCGCGTTCAGCAGTTAACAAATAGGTTAGTGGTTCGAGCCCACCCGGGAGCGGCGTTGTGGGATCTCAAACGTAACGTAGAAAGCCAAAGTTTTTCCACAATACCTGACGACCATTTAATTTTTGGGCTTCCGTGGCGCAATGGTTAACGCGTTCGGCTGTTAACAAATAGGTTGGTGGTTCGAGCCCACCCGGGAGCGGTGTTGTGGGATCTCAAATGTAACGTAGAAAGCCAAAGTTTTTCCACAATACGTGACAACCATTTAATTTCTGAGCTTCCGTGGCTGAATGGTTAGCGCGTTCAGCTTTTAACCAATAGGGTGGTGGTTCGAGCCCACCCGGGAGCGGTGTTGTGGGATCTCAAATGTAACGTAGAAAGACAAAGTTTTTCCACAATACCTGACGACCATTTATTTTTTGGGCTTCCTTGGCGCAATGGTTAGCGCGTTCGGCTGTTAACCGAAAGGTAGGTGGTTCGAGCCCAACCGAGAGAGGTGTTGTAGGGTCTCAGATGTAACGTAATAAGTCATAACTTATCCACAACACCTGACAACCATTTAATCTCTGAGCTTCCGTGGCTCAATGGTTAGCGCGTTCGGCTGTTAACCAATAGGTTGGTGGTTCGAGCCCATCCGGGAGCGGTGTTGTGAGGTCTCAGATATAACGTAAAATGTCAGAGTTTTTCCACAATACCTGACGAACATTTAATTTTTGGGCTTCCGTGGCGCAATGGTTAGCGCGTTCGGCTGTTAACCAATAGGTTGGTGGTTCGAGCCCATCCGGGATTGGTGTTGTGAGGTCTCAGATGTGACGTAAAAAGTCAAGGTTTTTACACAATACCTGACGAGCATTTAATTTTTAGCTTCCGTGGCGCAATGGTTAGCGCGTTCAGCAGTTAACAAATAGGTTAGTGGTTCGAGCCCACCCGGGAGCGGCGTTGTGGGATCTCAAACGTAACGTAGAAAGCCAAAGTTTTTCCACAATACCTGACGACCATTTAATTTTTGGGCATCCGTGGCGCAATGGTTAACGCGTTCGGCTGTTAACCAATAGGTTGGTGGTTCGAGCCCACCCGGGAGCGGTGTTGTGGGATCTCAAATGTAACGTAGAAAGCCAAAGTTTTTCCACAATACGTGACGACCATTTAATTTCTGAGCTTCCGTGGCTCAATGGTTAGCGCGTTCGGCTGTTAACCAATAGGTTGGTGGTTCGAGCCCATCCGGGAGCGGTGTTGTGAGGTCTCAGAAGTGACGTAAAAAGTCAAGGTTTTTCCACAATACCTGACGAACTATTAATTTTTGGGCTTCCATGGCGCAATGGTTAGCGCGTTCGGCTGTTAACCGAAAGGTTGGTGGTTCGAGCCCAACCGGGAGAGGTTTTGTAGGGTCTCAGATGTAACGTAATAAGTCATAACTTATCCACAACACCTGACAACCATTTAATTTCTGAGCTTTCGTGGCTCAATGGTTAGCGCGTTCGGCTGTTAACCAATAGGTTGGTGGTTCGAGCCCATCCGGGAGCGGTGTTGTGAGGTCTCAGAAGTGACGTAAAAAGTCAAGGTTTTTACACAATACCTGACGAGCATTTAATTTTTGGGCTTCCGTGGCGCAATGGTTAGCGCGTTCAGCAGTTAACAAATAGGTTAGTGGTTCGAGCCCACCCGGGAGCGGCGTTGTGGGATCTCAAACGTAACGTAGAAAGCCAAAGTTTTTCCACAATACCTGACGACCATTTAATTTTTGGGCTTCCGTGGCGCAATGGTTAACGCGTTCGGCTGTTAACAAATAGGTTGGTGGTTCGAGCCCACCCGGGAGCGGTGTTGTGGGATCTCAAATGTAACGTAGAAAGCCAAAGTTTTTCCACAATACGTGACAACCATTTAATTTCTGAGCTTCCGTGGCTGAATGGTTAGCGCGTTCAGCTTTTAACCAATAGGGTGGTGGTTCGAGCCCACCCGGGAGCGGTGTTGTGGGATCTCAAATGTAACGTAGAAAGACAAAGTTTTTCCACAATACCTGACGACCATTTATTTTTTGGGCTTCCTTGGCGCAATGGTTAGCGCGTTCGGCTGTTAACCGAAAGGTAGGTGGTTCGAGCCCAACCGAGAGAGGTGTTGTAGGGTCTCAGATGTAACGTAATAAGTCATAACTTATCCACAACACCTGACAACCATTTAATCTCTGAGCTTCCGTGGCTCAATGGTTAGCGCGTTCGGCTGTTAACCAATAGGTTGGTGGTTCGAGCCCATCCGGGAGCGGTGTTGTGAGGTCTCAGATATAACGTAAAATGTCAGAGTTTTTCCACAATACCTGACGAACATTTAATTTTTGGGCTTCCGTGGCGCAATGGTTAGCGCGTTCGGCTGTTAACCAATAGGTTGGTGGTTCGAGCCCATCCGGGATTGGTGTTGTGAGGTCTCAGATGTGACGTAAAAAGTCAAGGTTTTTACACAATACCTGACGAGCATTTAATTTTTAGCTTCCGTGGCGCAATGGTTAGCGCGTTCAGCAGTTAACAAATAGGTTAGTGGTTCGAGCCCACCCGGGAGCGGCGTTGTGGGATCTCAAACGTAACGTAGAAAGCCAAAGTTTTTCCACAATACCTGACGACCATTTAATTTTTGGGCATCCGTGGCGCAATGGTTAACGCGTTCGGCTGTTAACCAATAGGTTGGTGGTTCGAGCCCACCCGGGAGCGGTGTTGTGGGATCTCAAATGTAACGTAGAAAGCCAAAGTTTTTCCACAATACGTGACGACCATTTAATTTCTGAGCTTCCGTGGCTCAATGGTTAGCGCGTTCGGCTGTTAACCAATAGGTTGGTGGTTCGAGCCCATCCGGGAGCGGTGTTGTGAGGTCTCAGAAGTGACGTAAAAAGTCAAGGTTTTTCCACAATACCTGACGAACTATTAATTTTTGGGCTTCCATGGCGCAATGGTTAGCGCGTTCGGCTGTTAACCGAAAGGTTGGTGGTTCGAGCCCAACCGGGAGAGGTTTTGTGGGGTCTCAGATGTAACGTAAAATGTCAGAGTTTTTCCACAATACCTGACGAACATTTAATTTTTGGGCTTCCGTGGCGCAATGGTTAGCGCGTTCGGCTGTTAACCAATAGGTTGGTTGTTCGAGCCCATCCGGGAGCGGTGTTGTGAGGTCTCAGATGTGACGTAAAAAGTCAAGGTTTTCACACAATACCTGACGAGCATTTAACTTTTGGGCTTCCGTGGCGCAATGGTTAGCGCGTTCGGCTGTTAACCAATAGGTTGGTTGTTCGAGCCCATCCGGGAGCGGTGTTGTGAGGTCTCAGATGTGACGTAAAAAGTCAAGGTTTTTACACTATACCTGACGAGCATTTAATTTTTAGCTTCCGTGGCGCAATGGTTAGCGCGTTCAGCAGTTAACAAATAGGTTAGTGGTTCGAACCCACCCGGGAGCGGCGTTGTGGGATCTAAAACGTAACGTAGAAAGCCAAAGTTTTTCCACAATACCTGACGACCATTTAATTTTTGGGCTTCCGTGGCTCAATGGTTAGCGCGTTCGGCTGTTAACCAATAGGTTGGTGGTTCGAGCCCATCCGGGAGCGGTGTTGTGAGGTCTCAGAAGTGACGTAAAAAGTCAAGGTTTTTCCACAATACCTGACGAACATTTAATTTTTGGGCTTCCATGTTGCAATGGTTAACGCGTTCGGCTGTTAATTAATAGGTTGGTGGTTCGAACCCACCCGGGAGCGGTGTTGTGGGATCTCAAATGTAACGTAGAAAGCCAAAGTTTTTCCACAATACGTGACGACCATTTAATTTCTGAGCTTCCGTGGCTCAATGGTTAGCGCGTTCGGCTGTCAACCAATAGGTTGGTGGTTCGAGCCCATCCGGGAGCGGTGTTGTGAGGTCTCAGAAGTGACGTAAAAAGTCAAGGTTTTTCCACAATACCTGACGAACATTTAATTTTTGGGCTTCCATGGCGCAATGGTTAGCGCGTTCGGCTGTTAACCGAAAGGTTGGTGGTTCGACCCCAACCGGGAGAGGTGTTGTGGGGTCTCAGATGTAGCGTAAAAAGTCAAAACTTTTCCTCAATACGTGACAACCATTTAATTTCTGAGCTTCCGTGGCTGAATGGTTAGCGCGTTCAGCTTTTAACCAATAGGGTGGTGGTTCGAGCACACCCGGGAGCGGTGTTGTGTGATCTCAAATGTAACGTAGAAAGACAAAGTTTTTCCACAATAACTGACGACCATTTATTTTTTGGGCTTCCTTGGCGCAATGGTTAGCGCGTTCGGCTGTTAACCGAAAGGTTGGTGGTTCGAGCCCATCCGGGAGCGGTGTTGTGAGGTCTCAGATGTGACGTAAAAAGTCAAGGTTTTTACACAATACCTGACGAGCATTTAACTTTAGGGCTTCCGTGGCGCAATGGTTAGCGCGTTCGGCTGTTAACCAATAGGTTGGTTGTTCGAGCCCATCCGGGAGCGGCGTTGTGGGATCTCAAACGTAACGTAGAAAGCCAAAGTTTTTCCACAATACCTGACGACCATTTAATTTTTGGGTTTCCGTGGCGCAATGGTTAACGCGTTCGGCTGTTAACAAATAGGTTGGTGGTTCGAGCCCACCCGGGAGCGGTGTTGTGGGATCTCAAATGTAACGTAGAAAGCCAAAGTTTTTCCACAATACGTGACAACCATTTAATTTCTGAGCTTCCGTGGCTGAATGGTTAGCGCGTTCAGCTTTTAACCAATAGGGTGGTGGTTCGAGCCCACCCGGGAGCGGTGTTGTGGGATCTCAAATGTAACGTAGAAAGACAAAGTTTTTCCACAATACCTGACGACCATTTATTTTTTGGGCTTCCTTGGCGCAATGGTTAGCGCGTTCGGCTGTTAACCGAAAGGTTGGTGGTTCGAGCCCAACCGAGAGAGGTGTTGTAGGGTCTCAGATGTAACGTAATAAGTCATAACTTATCCACAACACCTGACAACCATTTAATTTCTGAGCTTTCGTGGCTCAATGGTTAGCGCGTTCGGCTGTTAACCAATAGGTTGGTGGTTCGAGCCCATCCGGGAGCGGTGTTGTGAGGTCTCAGAAGTGACGTAAAAAGTCAAGGTTTTTACACAATACCTGACGAGCATTTAATTTTTGGGCTTCCGTGGCGCAATGGTTAGCGCGTTCAGCAGTTAACAAATAGGTTAGTGGTTCGAGCCCACCCGGGAGCGGCGTTGTGGGATCTCAAACGTAACGTAGAAAGCCAAAGTTTTTCCACAATACCTGACGACCATTTAATTTTTGGGCTTCCGTGGCGCAATGGTTAACGCGTTCGGCTGTTAACAAATAGGTTGGTGGTTCGAGCCCACCCGGGAGCGGTGTTGTGGGATCTCAAATGTAACGTAGAAAGCCAAAGTTTTTCCACAATACGTGACAACCATTTAATTTCTGAGCTTCCGTGGCTGAATGGTTAGCGCGTTCAGCTTTTAACCAATAGGGTGGTGGTTCGAGCCCACCCGGGAGCGGTGTTGTGGGATCTCAAATGTAACGTAGAAAGACAAAGTTTTTCCACAATACCTGACGACCATTTATTTTTTGGGCTTCCTTGGCGCAATGGTTAGCGCGTTCGGCTGTTAACCGAAAGGTAGGTGGTTCGAGCCCAACCGAGAGAGGTGTTGTAGGGTCTCAGATGTAACGTAATAAGTCATAACTTATCCACAACACCTGACAACCATTTAATCTCTGAGCTTCCGTGGCTCAATGGTTAGCGCGTTCGGCTGTTAACCAATAGGTTGGTGGTTCGAGCCCATCCGGGAGCGGTGTTGTGAGGTCTCAGATATAACGTAAAATGTCAGAGTTTTTCCACAATACCTGACGAACATTTAATTTTTGGGCTTCCGTGGCGCAATGGTTAGCGCGTTCGGCTGTTAACCAATAGGTTGGTGGTTCGAGCCCATCCGGGAGCGGTGTTGTGAGGTCTCAGATGTGACGTAAAAAGTCAAGGTTTTTACACAATACCTGACGAGCATTTAATTTTTAGCTTCCGTGGCGCAATGGTTAGCGCGTTCAGCAGTTAACAAATAGGTTAGTGGTTCGAGCCCACCCGGGAGCGGCGTTGTGGGATCTCAAACGTAACGTAGAAAGCCAAAGTTTTTCCACAATACCTGACGACCATTTAATTTTTGGGCATCCGTGGCGCAATGGTTAACGCGTTCGGCTGTTAACCAATAGGTTGGTGGTTCGAGCCCACCCGGGAGCGGTGTTGTGGGATCTCAAATGTAACGTAGAAAGCCAAAGTTTTTCCACAATACGTGACGACCATTTAATTTCTGAGCTTCCGTGGCTCAATGGTTAGCGCGTTCGGCTGTTAACCAATAGGTTGGTGGTTCGAGCCCATCCGGGAGCGGTGTTGTGACGTCTCAGATGTAACGTAAAATGTCAGAGTTTTTCCACAATACCTGACGAACATTTAATTTTTGGGCTTCCGTGGCGCAATTATTAGCGCGTTCAACTGTTAATCGAAAGGCTGGCGGTTCAAGCCCACCCGGAAGAGGTGTTGTGGGGTCTCAGATGTAGTGTAAAAAGTCAAAACCTATCCACAATACGTGACAACCATTTAATTTCTGAGCTTCCGTGGCTCAATGGTTAGCGCGTTCGGCTGTTAACCAATAGGTTGGTGGTTCGAGCCCACCCGGGAGCGGTGTTGTGGGATCTGAAATGTAACGTAGAAAGCCAAAGTTTTTGCAAAATAAATGACGACCATTTAATTTTTGGGCTTCCGTGGCGCAATGGTTAGCGCGTTCGGCTGTTAACCAATAGGTTGGTGGTTCGACCCCATCCGGGAGCGGTGTTGTGAGGTCTCAGATGTGACGTAAAAAGTCAAGGTTTTTACATAATACCTGACGAGCATTTAACTTTTGGGCTTCCGTGGCGCAATGGTTAGCGCGTTCGGCTGTTAACCAATAGGTTGGTGGTTCGAGCCCATCCGGGAGCGGTGTTGTGAGGTCTCAGATGTGACGTTAAAATCAAGGTTTTTACACAATACCTGACGAGCATTTAATTTTTGGGCTCCCGTGGCGCTATGGTTAGCGCGTTCAGCTGTTAATCGAAAGGTTGGTGGTTCGAGCCCACCCGGGAAAGGTGTTGTGGGGTCTCAAATGTAACGTAGAAAGCTAAAGTTTTTCCACAATAGCTGACAACCATTTAATTTCTGAGCTTCCGTGGCTCAATGGTTAGCGCGTTCGGCTGTTAACCAATAGGTTGGTGGTTCGAGCCCATCCGGGAGCGGTGTTGTGTGATCTCAAATGTAACGTAGAAAGCCAAAGTTTTTCCACAATACTTGACGACCATTTAATTTTTGGGCTTCCGTGGCGCAATGGTTAGCACGTTCGGCTGTTAACCAATAGGTTGGTGGTTCGAGCCCATCCGGGAGCCGTGTTGTGAGGTCTCAGATGTGACGTAAAAAGTCAAGGTTTTCCACAATACCTGACAACCATTTAATTTCGGAGCTTCCGTGGCTCAATGGTTAGCGCGTTCGGCTGTTAACCAATAGATACGTGGTTCGAGCTAACCCGGTGCGGTGTTGTGGGATCTGAAATGTAACGTAGAAAGCCAAAGTTTTTGCACAATAAATGACGACCATTTAATTTTTGGGCTTCCGTGGCGCAATGGTTAGCGCGTTCGGCTGTTAACCAATAGGTTGGTGGTTCGACCCCATCCGGGAGCGGTGTTGTGAGGTCTCAGATGTGACGTAAAAAGTCAAGGTTTATACACAATACCTCACGAGCATTTAATTTTTGGGCTCCCGTGGCGCAATGGTTAGCACGTTCAGCTGTTAATCGAAAGGTTGGTGGTTCGAGCCCACCCGGGAAAGGTGTTGTGGGGTCTCAAATGTAACGTAGAAAGCTAAAGTTTTTCCACAATAGCTGACAACCATTTAATTTCTGAGCTTCCGTGGCTCAATGGTTAGCGCGTTCGGCTGTTAACCAATAGGTTGGTGGTTCGAGCCCATCCGGGAGCGGTGTTGTGTGATCTCAAATGTAACGTAGAAAGCCAAAGTTTTTCCACAATAGCTGACAACCATTTAATTTCTGAGCTTCCGTGGCTCAATGGTTAACGCGTTCGGCTGTTAACCAATAGGTTGGTGGTTCGAGCCCATCCGGGAGCGGTGTTGTGTGATCTCAAATGTAACGTAGAAAGCCAAAGTTTTTCCACAATACCTGACGACCATTTAATTTTTGGGCTTCCGTGGCGCAATGGTTAGCACGTTCGGCTGTTAACCAATAGGTTGGTGGTTCGAGCCCATCCGGGAGCCGTGTTGTGAGGTCTCAGATGTGACGTAAAAAGTCAAGGTTTTCCACAATACCTGACAACCATTTAATTTCGGAGCTTCCGTGGCTCAATGGTTAGCGCGTTCGGCTGTTAACCAATAGGTTGGTGGTTCGAGCCCACCCGGGAGCGGTGTTGTGGGATCTGAAATGTAACGTAGAAAGCCAAAGTTTTTGCACAATAAATGACGAGCATTTAACTTTTGGGCTTCCGTGGCGCAATGGTTAGCGCGTTCGGCTGTTAACCAATAGGTTGGTGGTTCGAGCCCATCCGGGAGCGGTGTTGTGAGGTCTCAGATGTGACGTTAAAAGTCAAGGTTTTTACACAATACCTGACGAGCATTTAATTTTTGGGCTCCCGTGGCGCTATGGTTAGCGCGTTCAGCTGTTAATCGAAAGGTTGGTGGTTCGAGCCCACCCGGGAAAGGTGTTGTGGGGTCTCAAATGTAACGTAGAAAGCTAAAGTTTTTCCACAATAGCTGACAACCATTTAATTTCTGAGCTTCCGTGGCTCAATGGTTAGCGCGTTCGGCTGTTAACCAATAGGTTGGTGGTTCGAGCCCATCCGGGAGCGGTGTTGTGTGATCTCAAATGTAACGTAGAAAGCCAAAGTTTTTCCACAATACTTGACGACCATTTAATTTTTGGGCTTCCGTGGCGCAATGGTTAGCACGTTCGGCTGTTAACCAATAGGTTGGTGGTTCGACCCCATCCGGGAGCGGTGTTGTGAGGTCTCAGATGTGACGTAAAAAGTCAAGGTTTTTACATAATACCTGACGAGCATTTAACTTTTGGGCTTCCGTGGCGCAATGGTTAGCGCGTTCGGCTGTTAACCAATAGGTTGGTGGTTCGAGCCCATCCGGGAGCGGTGTTGTGAGGTCTCAGATGTGACGTAAAAAGTCAAGGTTTTTACACAATACCTAACGATCATTTAACTTTTGGGCTTCCGTGGCGCAATGGTTAGCGCGTTCGGCTGTTAACCAATAGGTTGGTGGTTCGACCCCATCCGGGAGCGGTGTTGTGAGGTCTCAGATGTGACGTAAAAAGTCAAGGTTTTTACATAATACCTGACGAGCATTTAACTTTTGGGCTTCCGTGGCGCAATGGTTAGCGCGTTCGGCTGTTAACCAATAGGTTGGTGGTTCGAGCCCATCCGGGAGCGGTGTTGTGAGGTCTCAGATGTGACGTAAAAAGTCAAGGTTTTTACACAATACCTGACGAGCATTTAATTTTTGGGCTCCCGTGGCGCAATGGTTAGCACGTTCAGCTGTTAATCGAAAGGTTGGTGGTTCGAGCCCACCCGGGAAAGGTGTTGTGGGGTCTCAAATGTAACGTAGAAAGCTAAAGTTTTTCCACAATAGCTGACAACCATTTAATTTCGGAGCTTCCGTGGCTCAATGGTTAGCGCGTTCGGCTGTTAACCAATAGGTTGGTGGTTCGAGCCCACCCGGGAGCGGTGTTGTGGGATCTGAAATGTAACGTAGAAAGCCAAAGTTTTTGCACAATAAATGACGAGCATTTAACTTTTGGGCTTCCGTGGCGCAATGGTTAGCGCGTTCGGCTGTTAACCAATAGGTTGGTGGTTCGAGCCCATCCGGGAGCGGTGTTGTGAGGTCTCAGATGTGACGTTAAAAGTCAAGGTTTTTACACAATACCTGACGAGCATTTAATTTTTGGGCTCCCGTGGCGCTATGGTTAGCGCGTTCAGCTGTTAATCGAAAGGTTGGTGGTTCGAGCCCACCCGGGAAAGGTGTTGTGGGGTCTCAAATGTAACGTAGAAAGCTAAAGTTTTTCCACAATAGCTGACAACCATTTAATTTCTGAGCTTCCGTGGCTCAATGGTTAGCGCGTTCGGCTGTTAACCAATAGGTTGGTGGTTCGAGCCCATCCGGGAGCGGTGTTGTGTGATCTCAAATGTAACGTAGAAAGCCAAAGTTTTTCCACAATACTTGACGACCATTTAATTTTTGGGCTTCCGTGGCGCAATGGTTAGCACGTTCGGCTGTTAACCAATAGGTTGGTGGTTCGACCCCATCCGGGAGCGGTGTTGTGAGGTCTCAGATGTGACGTAAAAAGTCAAGGTTTTTACATAATACCTGACGAGCATTTAACTTTTGGGCTTCCGTGGCGCAATGGTTAGCGCGTTCGGCTGTTAACCAATAGGTTGGTGGTTCGAGCCCATCCGGGAGCGGTGTTGTGAGGTCTCAGATGTGACGTAAAAAGTCAAGGTTTTTACACAATACCTAACGATCATTTAACTTTTGGGCTTCCGTGGCGCAATGGTTAGCGCGTTCGGCTGTTAACCAATAGGTTGGTGGTTCGACCCCATCCGGGAGCGGTGTTGTGAGGTCTCAGATGTGACGTAAAAAGTCAAGGTTTTTACATAATACCTGACGAGCATTTAACTTTTGGGCTTCCGTGGCGCAATGGTTAGCGCGTTCGGCTGTTAACCAATAGGTTGGTGGTTCGAGCCCATCCGGGAGCGGTGTTGTGAGGTCTCAGATGTGACGTAAAAAGTCAAGGTTTTTACACAATACCTGACGAGCATTTAATTTTTGGGCTCCCGTGGCGCAATGGTTAGCACGTTCAGCTGTTAATCGAAAGGTTGGTGGTTCGAGCCCACCCGGGAAAGGTGTTGTGGGGTCTCAAATGTAACGTAGAAAGCTAAAGTTTTTCCACAATAGCTGACAACCATTTAATTTCGGAGCTTCCGTGGCTCAATGGTTAGCGCGTTCGGCTGTTAACCAATAGGTTGGTGGTTCGAGCCCACCCGGGAGCGGTGTTGTGGGATCTGAAATGTAACGTAGAAAGCCAAAGTTTTTGCACAATAAATGACGAGCATTTAACTTTTGGGCTTCCGTGGCGCAATGGTTAGCGCGTTCGGCTGTTAACCAATAGGTTGGTGGTTCGAGCCCATCCGGGAGCGGTGTTGTGAGGTCTCAGATGTGACGTTAAAAGTCAAGGTTTTTACACAATACCTGACGAGCATTTAATTTTTGGGCTCCCGTGGCGCTATGGTTAGCGCGTTCAGCTGTTAATCGAAAGGTTGGTGGTTCGAGCCCACCCGGGAAAGGTGTTGTGGGGTCTCAAATGTAACGTAGAAAGCTAAAGTTTTTCCACAATAGCTGACAACCATTTAATTTCTGAGCTTCCGTGGCTCAATGGTTAGCGCGTTCGGCTGTTAACCAATAGGTTGGTGGTTCGAGCCCATCCGGGAGCGGTGTTGTGTGATCTCAAATGTAACGTAGAAAGCCAAAGTTTTTCCACAATACTTGACGACCATTTAATTTTTGGGCTTCCGTGGCGCAATGGTTAGCACGTTCGGCTGTTAACCAATAGGTTGGTGGTTCGAGCCCATCCGGGAGCCGTGTTGTGAGGTCTCAGATGTGACGTAAAAAGTCAAGGTTTTCCACAATACCTGACAACCATTTATTTTCGGAGCTTCCGTGGCTCAATGGTTAGCGCTTTCGGCTGTTAACCAATTGGTACGTGGTTCGAGCCCACCCGGGAGCGGTGTTGTGGGATCTGAAATGTAACGTAGAAAGCCAAAGTTTTTGCACAATAAATGACGACCATTTAAATTTTGGGCTTCCGTGGCGCAATGGTTAGCGCGTTCGGCTGTTAACCAATAGGTTGGTGGTTCGACCCCATCCGGGAGCGGTGTTGTGAGGTCTCAGATGTGACGTAAAAAGTCAAGGTTTTTACATAATACCTGACGAGCATTTAACTTTTGGGCTTCCGTGGCGCAATGGTTAGCGCGTTCGGCTGTTAACCAATAGGTTGGTGGTTCGAGCCCATCCGGGAGCGGTGTTGTGAGGTCTCAGATGTGACGTAAAAAGTCAAGGTTTTTACACAATACCTAACGATCATTTAACTTTTGGGCTTCCGTGGCGCAATGGTTAGCGCGTTCGGCTGTTAACCAATAGGTTGGTGGTTCGACCCCATCCGGGAGCGGTGTTGTGAGGTCTCAGATGTGACGTAAAAAGTCAAGGTTTTTACATAATACCTGACGAGCATTTAACTTTTGGGCTTCCGTGGCGCAATGGTTAGCGCGTTCGGCTGTTAACCAATAGGTTGGTGGTTCGAGCCCATCCGGGAGCGGTGTTGTGAGGTCTCAGATGTGACGTAAAAAGTCAAGGTTTTTACACAATACCTGACGAGCATTTAATTTTTGGGCTCCCGTGGCGCAATGGTTAGCACGTTCAGCTGTTAATCGAAAGGTTGGTGGTTCGAGCCCACCCGGGAAAGGTGTTGTGGGGTCTCAAATGTAACGTAGAAAGCTAAAGTTTTTCCACAATAGCTGACAACCATTTAATTTCTGAGCTTCCGTGGCTCAAGGGTTAGCGCGTTCGGCTGTTAACCAATAGGTTGGTGGTTCGAGCCCATCCGGGAGCGGTGTTGTGTGGTCTCAAATGTAACGTAGAAAGCCAAAGTTTTCCACAATACCTGACGACCATTTAATTTTTGGGCTTCCGTGGCGCAATGGTTAGCACGTTCGGCTGTTAACCAATAGGTTGGTGGTTCGAGCCCATCCGGGAGCCGTGTTGTGAGGTCTCAGATGTGACGTAAAAAGTCAAGGTTTTCCACAATACCTGACAACCATTTAATTTCGGAGCTTCCGTGGCTCAATGGTTAGCGCGTTCGGCTGTTAACCAATAGGTTGGTGGTTCGAGCCCACCCGGGAGCGGTGTTGTGGGATCTGAAATGTAACGTAGAAAGCCAAAGTTTTTGCACAATAAATGACGACCATTTAATTTTTGGGCTTCCGTGGCGCAATGGTTAGCGCGTTCGGCTGTTAACCAATAGGTTGGTGATTCGACCCCATCCGGGAGCGGTTTTGTGAGGTCTCAGATGTGACGTAAAAGTCAAGGTTTTTACATAATACCTGACGAGCATTTAACTTTTGGGCTTCCGTGGCGCATTGGTTAGCGCGTTCGGCTGTTAACCAATAGGTTGGTGGTTCGAGCCCATCCGGGAGCGGTGTTGTGAGGTCTCAGATGTGACGTAAAAAGTCAAGGTTTTTACACAATACCTGACGAGCATTTAATTTTTGGGCTTCCGTGGCACAATGGTTACCGCGTTCAGCTGTTAATCGAAAGGTTGGTGGTTCGAGCCCACCCGGGAGAGGTGTTGTGGGGTCTCAAATGTAACGTAGAAAGCCAAAGTTTTTCCACAATACCTGACAACAATTTAATTTCTGAGCTTCCGTGGCTCAATGGTTAGCGCGTTCGGCTGTTAACCAATAGGTTGGTGGTTCGAGCCCATCCGGGAGCGGTGTTGTGAGGTCTCAGATGTGACGTAAAAAGTCAAGGTTTTTACACAATACCTGACGAGCATTTAACTTTTGGGCTTCCGTGGCGCAATGGTTAGCGCGTTCGGCTGTTAACCAATAGGTTGGTGGTTCGAGCCCATCCGGGAGCGGTGTTGTGAGGTCTCAGATGTGACGTAAAAAGTCAAGTTTTTTGCACAATACCTGACGAGCATTTAGCTTTTGGGCTTCCGTGGCGCAATGGTTAGCGCGTTCGGCTGTTAACCAATAGGTTGGTGGTTCGAGCCCACCCGGGAGCGGTGTTGTGTGATCTCAATTGTAACGTAGAAAGCCAAAGTTTTTCCACAATACCTGACAACCATTTAATTTCTGAGCTTCCGTGGCTCAATGGTTAGCGCGTTCGGCTGTTAACCAATAGGTTGGTGGTTCGAGCCCACCCGGGAGCGGTGTTGTGGGATCTCAAATGTAACGTAGAAAGCCTAAGTTTTTGCACAATAAATGACGACCATTTAATTTTTGGGCTTCCGTGGCGCAATGGTTAGCACGTTCGGCTGTTAACCAATAGGTTGGTGGTTCGAGCCCATCCGGGAGCCGTGTTGTGAGGTCTCAGATGTGACGTAAAAAGTCAAGGTTTTCCACAATACCTGACAACCATTTAATTTCGGAGCTTCCGTGGCTCAATGGTTAGCGCGTTCGGCTGTTAACCAATAGGTTGGTGGTTCGAGCCCACCCGGGAGCGGTGTTTTGGGATCTGAAATGTAACGTAGAAAGCCAAAGTTTTTGCACAATAAATGACGACCATTTAATTTTTGGGCTTCCGTGGCGCAATGGTTAGCGCGTTCGGCTGTTAACCAATAGGTTGGTGGTTCGACCCCATCCGGGAGCGGTTTTGTGAGGTCTCAGATGTGACGTAAAAGTCAAGGTTTTTACATAATACCTGACGAGCATTTAACTTTTGGGCTTCCGTGGCGCATTGGTTAGCGCGTTCGGCTGTTAACCAATAGGTTGGTGGTTCGAGCCCATCCGGGAGCGGTGTTGTGAGGTCTCAGATGTGACGTAAAAAGTCAAGGTTTTTACACAATACCTGACGAGCATTTAATTTTTGGGCTTCCGTGGCACAATGGTTACCGCGTTCAGCTGTTAATCGAAAGGTTGGTGGTTCGAGCCCACCCGGGAGAGGTGTTGTGGGGTCTCAAATGTAACGTAGAAAGCCTAAGTTTTTGCACAATAAATGACGACCATTTAATTTTTGGGCTTCCGTGGCGCAATGGTTAGCGCGTTCGGCTGTTAACCAATAGGTTGGTGATTCGACCCCATCCGGGAGCGGTTTTGTGAGGTCTCAGATGTGACGTAAAAGTCAAGGTTTTTACATAATACCTGACGAGCATTTAACTTTTGGGCTTCCGTGGCGCATTGGTTAGCGCGTTCGGCTGTTAACCAATAGGTTGGTGGTTCGAGCCCATCCGGGAGCCGTGTTGTGAGGTCTCAGATGTGACGTAAAAAGTCAAGGTTTTCCACAATACCTGACAACCATTTAATTTCTGAGCTTCCGTGGCTCAATGGTTAGCGCGTTCGGCTGTTAACCAATAGGTTGGTGGTTCGAGCCCACCCGGGAGCGGTGTTGTGGGATCTCAAATGTAACGTAGAAAGCCTAAGTTTTTGCACAATAAATGACGACCATTTAATTTTTGGGCTTCCGTGGCGCAATGGTTAGCGCGTTCGGCTGTTAACCAATAGGTTGGTGGTTCGACCCCATCCGGGAGCGGTGTTGTGAGGTCTCAGATGTGACGTAAAAAGTCAAGGTTTTTACACAATACCTGACGAGCATTTAACTTTTGGGCTTCCGTGGCGCTATGTTTAGCGCGTTCGGCTGTTAACCAATAGGTTGGTGGTTCGAGCCCATCCGGGAGCGGTGTTGTGAGGTCTCAGATGTGACGTAAAAAGTCAAGGTTTTTACACAATACCTGACGAGCATTTAATTTTTGGGCTCCCGTGGCGCAATGGTTAGCACGTTCAGCTGTTAATCGAAAGGTTGGTGGTTCGAGCCCACCCGGGAAAGGTGTTGTGGGGTCTCAAATGTAACGTAGAAAGCTAAAGTTTTTCCACAATAGCTGACAACCATTTAATTTCTGAGCTTCCGTGGCTCAATGGTTAGCGCGTTCGGCTGTTAACCAATAGGTTGGTGGTTCGAGCCCATCCGGGAGCGGTGTTGTGTGATCTCAAATGTAACGTAGAAAGCCAAAGTTTTTGCACAATAAATGACGACCATTTAATTTTTGGGCTTCCGTGGCGCAATGGTTAGCGCGTTCGGCTGTTAACCAATAGGTTGGTGGTTCGACCCCATCCGGGAGCGGTGTTGTGAGGTCTCAGATGTGGCGTAAAAAGTCAAGGTTTTTACATAATACCTGACGAGCATTTAACTTTTGGGCTTCCGTGGCGCAATGGTTAGCGCGTTCGGCTGTTAACCAATAGGTTGGTGGTTCGAGCCCATCCGGGAGCGGTGTTGTGAGGTCTCAGATGTGACGTTAAAAGTCAAGGTTTTTACACAATACCTGACGAGCATTTAACTTTTGGGCTCCCGTGGCGTTATGGTTAGCGCGTTCAGCTGTTAATCGAAAGGTTGGTGGTTCGAGCCCACCCGGGAAAGGTGTTGTGGGGTCTCAAATGTAACGTAGAAAGCTAAAGTTTTTCCACAATAGCTGACAACCATTTAATTTCTGAGCTTCCGTGGCTCAATGGTTAGCGCGTTCGGCTGTTAACCAATAGGTTGGTGGTTCGACCCCATCCGGGAGCGGTGTTGTGAGGTCTCAGATGTGGCGTAAAAAGTCAAGGTTTTTACATAATACCTGACGAGCATTTAACTTTTGGGCTTCCGTGGCGCAATGGTTAGCGCGTTCGGCTGTTAACCAATAGGTTGGTGGTTCGAGCCCATCCGGGAGCGGTGTTGTGAGGTCTCAGATGTGACGTTAAAAGTCAAGGTTTTTACACAATACCTGACGAGCATTTAATTTTTGGGCTCCCGTGGCGTTATGGTTAGCGCGTTCAGCTGTTAATCGAAAGGTTGGTGGTTCGAGCCCACCCGGGAAAGGTGTTGTGGGGTCTCAAATGTAACGTAGAAAGCTAAAGTTTTTCCACAAGAGCTGACAACCATTTAATTTCTGAGCTTCCGTGGCTCAATGGTTAGCGCGTTCGGCTGTTAACCAATAGGTTGGTGGTTCGAGCCCATCCGGGAGCGGTGTTGTGTGATCTCAAATGTAACGTAGAAAGCCTAAGTTTTTGCACAATAAATGACGACCATTTAATTTTTGGGCTTCCGTGGCGCAATGGTTAGCGCGTTCGGCTGTTAACCAATAGGTTGGTGGTTCGACCCCATCCGGGAGCGGTGTTGTGAGGTCTCAGATGTGACGTAAAAAGTCAAGGTTTTTACACAATACCTGACGAGCATTTAACTTTTGGGCTTCCGTGGCGCTATGTTTAGCGCGTTCGGCTGTTAACCAATAGGTTGGTGGTTCGAGCCCATCCGGGAGCGGTGTTGTGAGGTCTCAGATGTGACGTAAAAAGTCAAGGTTTTTACACAATACCTGACGAGCATTTAATTTTTGGGCTCCCGTGGCTCAATGGTTAGCACGTTCAGCTGTTAATCGAAAGGTTGGTGGTTCGAGCCCACCCGGGAAAGGTGTTGTGGGGTCTCAAATGTAACGTAGAAAGCTAAAGTTTTTCCACAATAGCTGACAACCATTTAATTTCTGAGCTTCCGTGGCTCAATGGTTAGCGCGTTCGGCTGTTAACCAATAGGTTGGTGGTTCGAGCCCATCCGGGAGCGGTGTTGTGTGATCTCAAATGTAACGTAGAAAGCCAAAGTTTTTGCACAATAAATGACGACCATTTAATTTTTTGGCTTCCGTGGCGCAATGGTTAGCGCGTTCCGCTGTTAACCAATAGGTTGGTGGTTCGAGCCCATCCGGGAGCGGTGTTGTGAGGTCTCAGATGTGACGTTAAAAGTCAAGGTTTTTACACAATACCTGACGAGCATTTAATTTTTGGGCTCCCGTGGCGTTATGGTTAGCGCGTTCAGCTGTTAATCGAAAGGTTGGTGGTTCGAGCCCACCCGGGAAAGGTGTTGTGGGGTCTCAAATGTAACGTAGAAAGCTAAAGTTTTTCCACAATAGCTGACAACCATTTAATTTCTGAGCTTCCGTGGCTCAATGGTTAGCGCGTTCGGCTGTAACCAATAGGTTGGTGGTTCGAGCCCATCCGGGAGCGGTGTTGTGTGATCTCAAATGTAACGTAGAAAGCCTAAGTTTTTGCACAATAAATGACGACCATTTAATTTTTGGGCTTCCGTGGCGCAATGGTTAGCGCGTTCGGCTGTTAACCAATAGGTTGGTGGTTCGACCCCATCCGGGAGCGGTGTTGTGAGGTCTCAGATGTGACGTAAAAAGTCAAGGTTTTTACACAATACCTGACGAGCATTTAACTTTTGGGCTTCCGTGGCGCTATGTTTAGCGCGTTCGGCTGTTAACCAATAGGTTGGTGGTTCGAGCCCATCCGGGAGCGGTGTTGTGAGGTCTCAGATGTGACGTAAAAAGTCAAGGTTTTTACACAATACCTGACGAGCATTTAATTTTTGGGCTCCCGTGGCGCAATGGTTAGCACGTTCAGCTGTTAATCGAAAGGTTGGTGGTTCGAGCCCACCCGGGAAAGGTGTTGTGGGGTCTCAAATGTAACGTAGAAAGCTAAAGTTTTTCCACAATAGCTGACAACCATTTAATTTCTGAGCTTCCGTGGCTCAATGGTTAGCGCGTTCGGCTGTTAACCAATAGGTTGGTGGTTCGAGCCCATCCGGGAGCGGTGTTGTGTGATCTCAAATGTAACGTAGAAAGCCAAAGTTTTTGCACAATAAATGACGACCATTTAATTTTTTGGCTTCCGTGGCGCAATGGTTAGCGCGTTCGGCTGTTAACCAATAGGTTGGTGGTTCGACCCCATCCGGGAGCGGTGTTGTGAGGTCTCAGATGTGACGTTAAAAGTCAAGGTTTTTACACAATACCTGACGAGCATTTAACTTTTGGGCTTCCGTGGCGCAATGTTTAGCGCGTTCGGCTGTTAACCTATAGGTTGGTGGTTCGAGCCCATCCGGGAGCGGTGTTGTGAGGTCTCAGATGTGACGTTAAAAGTCAAGGTTTTTACACAATACCTGACGAGCATTTAACTTTTGGGCTCCCGTGGCGTTATGGTTAGCGCGTTCAGCTGTTAATCGAAAGGTTGGTGGTTCGAGCCCACCCGGGAAAGGTGTTGTGGGGTCTCAAATGTAACGTAGAAAGCTAAAGTTTTTCCACAATAGCTGACAACCATTTAATTTCTGAGCTTCCGTGGCTCAATGGTTAGCGCGTTCGGCTGTTAACCAATAGGTTGGTGGTTCGACCCCATCCGGGAGCGGTGTTGTGAGGTCTCAGATGTGGCGTAAAAAGTCAAGGTTTTTACATAATACCTGACGAGCATTTAACTTTTGGGCTTCCGTGGCGCAATGGTTAGCGCGTTCGGCTGTTAACCAATAGGTTGGTGGTTCGAGCCCATCCGGGAGCGGTGTTGTGAGGTCTCAGATGTGACGTTAAAAGTCAAGGTTTTTACACAATACCTGACGAGCATTTAATTTTTGGGCTCCCGTGGCGTTATGGTTAGCGCGTTCAGCTGTTAATCGAAAGGTTGGTGGTTCGAGCCCACCCGGGAAAGGTGTTGTGGGGTCTCAAATGTAACGTAGAAAGCTAAAGTTTTTCCACAATAGCTGACAACCATTTAATTTCTGAGCTTCCGTGGCTCAATGATTAGCGCGTTCGGCTGTTAACCAATAGGTTGGTGGTTCGAGCCCATCCGGGAGCGGTGTTGTGTGATCTCAAATGTAACGTAGAAAGCCAAAGTTTTTCCACAATACTTGACGACCATTTAATTTTTGGGCTTCCGTGGCGCAATGGTTAGCACGTTCGGCTGTTAACCAATAGGTTGGTGGTTCGAGCCCATCCGGGAGCCGTGTTGTGAGGTCTCAGATGTGACGTAAAAAGTCAAGGTTTTCCACAATACCTGACAACCATTTAATTTCGGAGCTTCCGTGGCTCAATGGTTAGCGCGTTCGGCTGTTAACCAATAGCTTGGTGGTTCGAGCCCACCCGGGAGCGGTGTTGTGGGATCTGAAATGTAACGTAGAAAGCCAAAGTTTTTGCACAATAAATGACGACCATTTAATTTTTGGGCTTCCGTGGCGCAATGGTTAGCGCGTTCGGCTGTTAACCAATAGGTTGGTGGTTCGACCCCATCCGGGAGCGGTGTTGTGAGGTCTCAGATGTGACGTAAAAAGTCAAGGTTTTTACATAATACCTGACGAGCATTTAACTTTTGGGCTTCCGTGGCGCAATGGTTAGCGCGTTCGGCTGTTAACCAATAGGTTGGTGGTTCAAGCCCATCCGGGAGCGGTGTTGTGAGGTCTCAGATGTGACGTTAAAAGTCAAGGTTTTTACACAATACCTGACGAGCATTTAATTTTTGGGCTCCCGTGGCGCTATGGTTAGCGCGTTCAGCTGTTAATCGAAAGGTTGGTGGTTCGAGCCCACCCGGGAAAGGTGTTGTGGGGTCTCAAATGTAACGTAGAAAGCTAAAGTTTTTCCACAATAGCTGACAACCATTTAATTTCTGAGCTTCCGTGGCTCAATGGTTAGCGCGTTCGGCTATTAACCAATAGGTTGGTGGTTCGAGCCCATCCGGGAGCGGTGTTGTTTGATCTCAAATGTAACGTAGAAAGCCAAAGTTTTTCCACAATACTTGACGACCATTTAATTTTTGGGCTTCCGTGGCGCAATGGTTAGCACGTTCGGCTGTTAACCAATAGGTTGGTGGTTCGAGCCCATCCGGGAGCCGTGTTGTGAGGTCTCAGATGTGACGTAAAAAGTCAAGGTTTTCCACAATACCTGACAACCATTTAATTTCGGAGCTTCCGTGGCTCAATGGTTAGCGCGTTCGGCTGTTAACCAATAGGTACGTGGTTCGAGCCCACCCGGGAGCGGTGTTGTGGGATCTGAAATGTAACGTAGAAAGCCAAAGTTTTTGCACAATAAATGACGACCATTTAATTTTTGGGCTTCCGTGGCGCAATGGTTAGCGCGTTCGGCTGTTAACCAATAGGTTGGTGGTTCGACCCCATCCGGGAGCGGTGTTGTGAGGTCTCAGATGTGACGTAAAAAGTCAAGGTTTTTACATAATACCTGACGAGCATTCAACTTTTGGGCTTCCGTGGCGCATTGGTTAGCGCGTTCGGCTGTTAACCAATAGGTTGGTGGTTCGAGCCCATCCGGGAGCGGTGTTGTGAGGTCTCAGATGTGACGTAAAAAGTCAAGGTTTTTACACAATACCTAACGATCATTTAACTTTTGGGCTTCCGTGGGGCAATGGTTAGCGCGTTCGGCTGTTAACCAATAGGTTGGTGGTTCGAGCCCATCCGGGAGCGTTGTTGTGAGGTCTCAGATGTGACGTAAAAAGTCAAGGTTTTTACACAATACCTGACGAGCATTTAACTTTTGGGCTTCCGTGGCGCAATTCTTAGCGCGTTCGGCTGTTAACCAATAGGTTGGTGGTTCGAGCCCACCCGAGAGCGGTGTTGAGGGATCTGAAATGTAACGTAGAAAGCCAAAGTTTTTGCACAATACCTGACGAGCATTTAGCTTTTGGGCTTCCGTGGCGCAATGGTTAGCGCGTTCGGCTGTTAACCAATAGGTTGGTGGTTCGAGCCCATCCGGGAGCGGTGTTGTGAGGTCTCAGATGTGACGTAAAAAGTCAAGGTTTTTACACAATACCTGACGAACATTTAATTTTTGGGCTTCCGTGGCACAATGGTTACCGCGTTCAGCTGTTAATCGAAAGGTTGGTGGTTCGAGCCCACCCGGGAGAGGTGTTGTGGGGTCTCAAATGTAACGTAGAAAGCCAAAGTTTTTCCACAATACCTGACAACAATTTAATTTCTGAGCTTCCGTGGCTCAATGGTTAGCGCGTTCGGCTGTTAACCAATAGGTTGGTGGTTCGAGCCCATCCGGGAGCGGTGTTGTGAGGTCTCAGATGTGACGTAAAAAGTCAAGTTTTTTGCACAATACCTGACGAGCATTTAGCTTTTGGGCTTCCGTGGCGCAATGGTTAGCGCGTTCGGCTGTTAACCAATAGGTTGGTGGTTCGAGCCCACCCGGGAGCGGTGTTGTGTGATCTCAAATGTAACGTAGAAAGCCAAAGTTTTTCCACAATACCTGACAACCATTTAATTTCTGAGCTTCCGTGGCTCAATGGTTAGCGCGTTCGGCTGTTAACCAATAGGTTGGTGGTTCGAGCCCACCCGGGAGCGGTGTTGTGGGATCTCAAATGTAACGTAGAAAGCCAAAGTTTTTGCACAATAAATGACGACCATTTAATTTTTGGGCTTCCGTGGCGCAATGGTTAGCGCGTTCGGCTGTTAACCAATAGGTTGGTGGTTCGACCCCATCCGGGAGCCGTGTTGTGAGGTCTCAGATGTGACGTAAAAAGTCAAGTTTTTTGCACAATACCTGACGAGCATTTAGATTTTGGGCTTCCGTGGCGCAATGGTTAGCGCGTTCGGCTGTTAACCAATAGGTTGGTGGTTCGAGCCCACCCGGGAGCGGTGTTGTGTGATCTCAAATGTAACGTAGAAAGCCAAAGTTTTTCCACAATACCTGACAACCATTTAATTTCTGAGCTTCCGTGGCTCAATGGTTAGCGCGTTCGGCTGTTAACCAATAGGCTGGTGGTTCGAGCCCACCCGGGAGCGGTGTTGTGGGATCTCAAATGTAACGTAGAAAGCCAAAGTTTTTGCACAATAAATGACGACCATTTAATTTTTGGGCTTCCGTGGCGCAATGGTTAGCGCGTTCGGCTGTTAACCAATAGGTTGGTGGTTCGACCCCATCCGGGAGCGGTGTTTTGAGGTCTCAGATTTGACGTAAAAAGTCAAGGTTTTTACACAATACCTGACGAGCATTTAACTTTTGGGCTTCCGTGGCGCAATGGTTAGCGCGTTCGGCTGTTAACCAATAGGTTGGTGGTTCGAGCCCATCCGGGAGCGGTGTTGTGAGGTCTCAGATGTGACGTAAAAAGTCAAGGTTTTTACACAATACCTGACGAGAATTTAACTTTTGGGCTTCCGTGGCGCTATGTTTAGCGCGTTCGGCTGTTAACCAATAGGTTGGTGGTTCGAGCCCATCCGGGAGCGGTGTTGTGAGGTCTCAGATGTGACGTAAAAAGTCAAGGTTTTTACACAATACCTAACGAGCATTTAACTTTTGGGCTTCCGTGGCGCAATGGTTAGCGCGTTCGGCTGTTAACCAATAGGTTGGTGGTTCGAGCCCATCCGGGAGCGGTGTTGTGAGGTCTCAGATGTGACGTAAAAAGTCAAGGTTTTTACACAATACCTGACGAGCATTTAATTTTTGGGATTCCGTGGCGCAATGGTTGGCGCGTTCAGCTGTTAATCGAAAGGTTGGTGGTTCGAGCCCACCCGGGAGAGGTGTTGTGGGGTCTCAAATGTAACGTAGAAAGCCAAAGTTTTTCCACAACACCTGACAACCATTTAATTTCTGAGCTTCCGTGGCTCAATGGTTAGCGCGTTCGGCTGTTAACCAATAGGTTGGTGGTTCGAGCCCATCCGGGAGCGGTGTTGTGAGGTCTCAGATGTGACGTTAAAAGTCAAGGTTTTTACACAATACCTGACGAGCATTTAACTTTTGGGCTTCCGTGGCGCAATGGTTAGCGCGTTCGGCGGTTAACCAATAGGTTGGTGGTTCGAGCCCATCCGGGAGCGGTGTTGTGAGGTCTCAGATGTGACGTAAGAAGTCAAGGTTTTTACACAATACCTGACGAGTATTTAACTTTTGGGCTTCCGTGGCGCAATGGTTAGCGCGTTCGGCTGTTAACCAATAGGTTGGTGGTTCGAGCCCATCCGGGAGCGGTGTTGTGAGGTCTCAGATGTGACGTAAAAAGTCAAGCTTTTGCACAATACCTGACGAGCATTTAGCTTTTGGGCTTCCGTGGCGCAATGGTTAGCGCGTTCGGCTGTTAAGCAATAGGTTGGTGGTTCGAGCCCATCCGGGAGCGGTGTTGTGAGGTCTCAGATGTGACGTAAAAAGTCAAGGTTTTTACACAATACCTGACGAGCATTTAAATTTTGGGCTTCCTTGGCGCAATGGTTAGCGCGTTCGGCTGTTAACCAATAGGTTGGTGGTTCGAGCCCACCCGGAAGCGGTGTTGTGTGATCTCGAATGTAACGTAGAAAGCCAAAGTTTTTCCACAATACCTGACGACCATTTAATTTTTGGGCTTCCGTGGCGCAATGGTTAGCACGTTCGGCTCTTAACCAATAGGTTGGTGGTTCGAGCCCATCCGGGAGCGGTGTTGTGAGGTCTCAGATGTGACGTAAAAAGTCAAGGTTTTCCACAATACCTGACAACCATTTAATTTCTGAGCTTCCGTGGCTCAATGGTTAGCGCGTTCGGCTGTTAACCAATAGGTTGGTGGTTCGACCCCATCCCGGAGCGGTGTTGTGAGGTCTCAGATGTGACGTAAAAAGTCAAGGTTATAAAGATGAAGGTTAATTTGTCTCACTTAATTTAAATTCGAATTTTTAACTAGCACTCTCGGCAACGGCCATATCTGAGGCCGAGTTACGTCGATTTTGAAAATGTTATTAAAAATCGAGGTACATTTTTATTTATTGTTAAATCGAGATGAAATCACTTTTAATGAGTGTTTTATATTGAATTAAGCTGAATTCGGTCAAAAATTTCTCCAGAAAAAAATGCATTCAAAAAAGTACCGAAAAAATCGCAGGTTTTTCTTCTTCAAGACACAAAATCCGTGAATACGATTTCTTATTGAAAATTGAATTTTAACAGTTTTTTGAATGAATATCGTTAAATTGCTTGAATTAAAGCAAAAAGTATAAAAATAATGGTTTCAGTGGTTACATTTGAAAATAGTGTAGAAATACTCAAAATATGCTTCTTTGGCCGTGAAACGTCGATTTTGAAAATGTTATTAAAAATCGAGGTACATTTTTATTTATTGTCCTGACGAACATTTAATTTTTGGGCTTCCCTGGCTCAATGTTAGCGCGTTCGGCTGTTAATCGAAAGGTTGGTGGTTCGAGCCCATCCCGGAGCGGTGTTGTGAGGTCTCAGATGTGACGTAAAAAGTCAAGGTTATAAAGATGAAGGTTAATTTGTCTCACTTAATTTAAATTCGAATTTTTAACTAGCACTCTCGGCAACGGCCATATCTGAGGCCGAGTTACGTCGATTTTGAAAATGTTATTAAAAATCGAGGTACATTTTTATTTATTGTTCAATCGAGATGAAATCACTTTTAATGAGTGTTTTATATTGAATTAAGCTGAATTCGGTCAAAAATTTCTCCAGAAAAAAATGCATTCAAAAAAGTACCGAAAAAATCGCAGGTTTTTCTTCTTCAAGACACAAAATCCGTGAATACGATTTCTTATTGAAAATTGAATTTTAACAGTTTTTTGAATGAATATCGTTAAATTGCTTGAATTAAAGCAAAAAGTATAAAAATAATGGTTTCAGTGGTTACATTTGAAAATAGTGTAGAAATACTCAAAATATGCTTCTTTGGCCGTGAAACGTCGATTTTGAAAATGTTATTAAAAATCGAGGTACATTTTTATTTATTGTCCTGACGAACATTTAATTTTTGGGCTTCCCTGGCTCAATGTTAGCGCGTTCGGCTGTTAATCGAAAGGTTGGTGGTTCGAGCCCATCCGGGAGCGGTGTTTTGGGATCTCAAATGTAACGTAAATAGCCAAAGTTTTTCCACAATACCTGACGACCATTTAATTTTTGGGCGTCCGTGGCGCAATGGTTAGCGCGTTCGGCTGTTAACCGAAAGGTGGTGGTTCGAGCCCAGCCGGGAGCGGTGTTGTGAGGTCTCAGATGTGAAGTAAAAAGACAAAGTTTTACCTCAATACCTGACGACCATTTAATATTTGGGCTTCCGTTGCGCAATGGTTAGCGCGTTCGGCTGTTAACCGAAAGGTTGGTGGTTCCAGCCCACCCGGGAGCGGTGTTGTGGGATCTCTAATTTAACGTAAAAAGCCAAAGTTTTTCCACAATACCTGACGACCATTTTTTTTGGGCGTCCGTGGCGCAATGGTTAGCGCGTTCGGCTGTTAACCGAAAGGTTGGTGGTTCGAGCCCATCCGGGAGCGGTGTTGTGACGTCTCAGATGTTACGTAAAATGTCAGAGTTTTTCCACAATACCTGACGAACATTTAATTTTTGGGCTTCCGTGGCGCAATAATTAGCGCGTCCAGCTGTTAATCGAAAGGTTGGTGGTTCGAGCCCACCCGGGAGCGGTGTTGTGGGATCTCAAATGTAACGTAGAAAGCCAAAGTTTTTCCACAATACCTGACTACCATTTAATTTTTGGGCTTCCTTGGCGCAATGGTTAGCGCGTTCGGCTGTTAACCGAAAGGATGGTGGTTCGAGCCCACCTGGGAGAGGTGTTGTAGGGTCTCAGATGTAACGTAAAAAGTCATAACTTATTGTTGTGTGTTTGTACGACTACACAGGAGTTGATACTTTAAAACTATGGTTTTATTTACAATGATTTATACATGATCGAGGTCCGAGGTAGACTGAATTTTTAACACAGAGAGGGGGCCTTTTTATACACGAGAGATTAGATAAATAATAGACATTAAGCTAATATGGGGCTGTTCATAAACTGGCCTACTAATAATATAAAGCATAATGTCACATCCCCTTTTTTTATACAAATAAGAATGCGTTTTATAAATTTAACTTAGTCGATGGCTTTGAGATTCTTCCGGATCGTGTTACTGTCCCTTTGTCGTCTTTTGGCAATTTGCTTCTTGTCTTTCTCTTATTCGTACTTTCCGGTGACCTCGTGGTATTGGACTCAGATGGATCAGCTCGCAAGTTCTCTCTGTCGGTATCTTGAAGGTTTTCAGCATTGCATGGATGATTGTCGTGGGCTGGCTCAGAGACAGGTTCCTCTCGATCAATGATGTTTGGTGGATCTATGACGTCCTCTGGGCCAATACTCGATTCCGGAGTGAAAGACTTGATTCCGTGATTTTGATGACTGTCCGGTAGGGGAACTAGATGGAACCGGTTTCTTCGAATCCTTCCTTTAGACGTCTCGATTATATATGATCGGGGCTCCTCTGCTTTCTCGAAAACGGTTCCTTCTTTGCGTAAATCGGTTATCCATACCCTTTTCCCAAGATCTAATTTGTGTAGCTCTCTGACTCTATGGCGTTGGTCGTAATTTCGTTTCTGAGTTTTTTTCTGCGTTAGTGATGTTTCTTTGATACGTTCTGCTGATAAGATCGTCGGGACAAGCATGTTTGACGGTAATGGGAGCGTTGTTCGGAGATGGCGACTCATAAGCATTTGTGCTGGACTGAAACCATTGGACGTCGGTGTAGATCGGTACGCCAACAGTGCCAAAGGGATGTTGTCAGATTTCTTTAAAATGGATTTCGCTGTCTTTACTGCTGCTTCTGCGAACCCATTACTTTGAGGATATCTTGGGCTGCTCGTGATAGATCGAAATCCATATTTCTTGGAGAATGCGATGAATTCCAAGGTTCTTGTCGCTGATAAATTAGTGCCATTATCGCTGCGGACCACCTCTGGAATTCCGTGTCGTGCAAATATATCTTCGATGATCTCGATGACAGTTTTTGTAGTTTGATCTTTCATTCGAGCCAATTCCAGATATTTTGAGTAGTAGTCCATCATGACCAGGTACCATTTTCCCCCATGATGTAGCATATCTATGGCAACTGCTTGCCATGGTCGTTCGGGTAAGCTTGTTGGTTTTAAGGGCTCATGAAAGTTGACTGATTCTTTGAGACATCGTTCGCATCTTTTCACCTTATCTTCGATTTCCCGTGAAATTCCAGGCCACCAGACGGATTGTTTGGCTCTTTCTCGACATTTGACGATTCCCATGTGACCTTGATGAATTCGATCCATTATTTCTGGACGCATGGAACTTGGAATGAGCAGTCTGCTGCCTTTCATGATGATTCCGTCTTGGATGGTGATTTCATGCCTGTAGCTGAAGTAGTCATTACAACTACTGTGTACGCGTTTTTTCTCCGGCCATCCATGTTCGAGGTAACGTTGTAATGTTCTGCATGTAGCATCTTCCTGTTGTTTATGAAGAATTTCCGCAAGCTTTGGATCTGTAGTGGGTAGGTTCATCATTACTAACTGTACGTGAGCAGAAATTTCTTGTTGTAGCTCGTTGTCGTCAACGTCTATCAACGGAGCTCTAGACAATGTATCAGCGGCAACTAAGGATTTTCCAGGCACGTAGGAGACCTTGTACGAGTATCGCATCATGCGTAGACGTAGCCTTTGCAGTCTCGGAGATAAATCGTCCAGTTGTTTCGAATGCAATATGGAAACAAGGGGCTGATGATCAGTTTCTAGCTTTATTGTTATACCCGTTATGAAATCCTCAAATCGCTGGCATGCCCACGTTAATGCATACGCCTCCTTCTCGATCTGCGCATAGCGTTGTTCTGTCGAGGATAACGTCTTCGAGGCATAGGCAATGACTTTGTAAGTTCCATTGGCTTGTTCTTGTCGAAGTATTGCTCCAATCCCATAGCTTGACGCATCGGCGGATACTACTGTTGGCTTCCTTGGATCGAAGATACCCAAAACAGGCTTGCTTGTGAGTGTCGTCTTGAGGTATTTGAAGGCCATTTCTTGACTTGGGCCCCAAATCCAGCTGTTCTTGGTGCTCAATAGACTACTTAGTGGTTTAAGCTGCTCGGCCATTCGGGGAATGAACTTTCCAAGATAATTTACCATTCCTAATAGACGACGTAGCTCTGCGACATCAGATGGTGATTTCATCTCGACTATGGCTCGAACCTTCTCCTCGTCTGGACTGATCCCGGCACTGTCTATTACGTGCCCCAAAAACTTGATCCTTTTGTTAAATTTTTTATAATATACCATGCCACTGTTCAATTTTAAGTGGATATAACATAAATTCATTAATTCTTTTTTCATGAATCTTTAACACTAATTATTATAATACACCATTGTTAAATCTGTATTTTAAATTAAATTGTTGTATTAAATTAAGCAGATAGGCACGGGGCTTACTAGTCACAATGTGACTTAGCCCCGTAGCAAACTGTATATGTAATGATAAGTAAAAAATAAACATTTTGAATTTGAATTTGAATTTTGACTCCAAAGAGGCATTTCCTTTCATTGAGCGTGACTCCTTGGTCTTTCAATCTTTCGAGAACTTCCTTTAGGTTTTCATCATGTTCGGCCATGTCCTTGCCCCATACTAGAATGTCGTCCTGATGACAAACTGTGTTCTTGACGCCTTCAATATACGAAGACATTTGGCTTTGGTAGTGCTCGGATGCAGATGTTAAACCAAAGGGCAGGCAATTGCAGCAATATCTTCCAAATGGCGTCATGAAAGTCGTTAGTAATATGGAGTCCGGATGTAGCGGTATCTGCCAATAACCGGAATTACAATCAAGTTTTGAGAAGATCTCGGCTCCAGCCAGTCGTCCAAGCGTATGGTCTACAGCCGGTATCTGGTACCGTTCACGTTGTACGTAGTTATTCAGTTGCGTATAATCCACCCATATCCTTAATTCGCCAGAATCCTTTCTCACGACCACCATGGGAGCGCACCAGTCTGTGGGGTCCTCGACTCTCCGGATTACTCCCAAGTCCACCATTCGTTTCAATTCAGCTTCGACTTGTGACATCAAAGGAATCGCAACTCGACGTGGAGTCGTCACTGCATACGGTACTGCGTTCGGTTTCAGCTTCAGTTTGTAGCTTCGTTTGACTCGTCCTAAGCCGGTAAATAGTTGAGGATAATGGTCCTTTGGTCTTATACTCGTCTCCGTGAGTTGCAGCTCATCGATTCTTTGAACTATTTTCAGGTCTTCACTTGCTCTGAGGCTTAGAAGTGGAACTTGCAATTGGTCGATGACATAGACCTTGTCATGGATGGTGGTATCTCTACTTGACAGGTAGGCTTCAATGAAACCTTTGCAGTTAATCAAGGTCTTCCCTGGTCCAAACAGACGTCGGTCAGATTTATTCAGTGCTAAGTCTTGAAATTTCGCCTTGTACAGCGAGTCTGGTAATACGCAAACGTCCGCGCCGGTATCTATCTTGAATTGAACTTGTTTTGCATTAATCCTAATGTTTACCATCCAACGATCTTGTATCTCGTCGCTGCTGACTTTTCCCAAGAACGTATCCATTGGCGTTGAGTCATCATCATCCACAGAGATCATTTGCGATGTGACCTCACGATTGTAGTTGGTGGTTGACCTTTGACACACACGCTCGTAGCGGCCAATCTTCTTACACTTCCTGCAAACTGCTCTATATGCTGGGCATCGCTCTCGATTGTGTTTCTCGAACATTCCGCATTTCTTGCAGGTATCTGAAGTAACCTTTTGATCGCGTTGAATTGGTCTTGAAGGATGAGTTGCTCTTGGTCGCCTGTTCTCCTTCGTCTGAGAGGTGTTTCGAGAGCCAAGCTTTTCGACAACAGCCGGAGTTCCGTTTTTATAACTTCCTGCGTTTAATTCTTGTTGTTGTCGGCGAACTTCTTCGGCATGGCGGGCGGTTGAGATCGGTTTCTCCAGTGTAAGGTTTCCGTCTAATTGCATTTTTTCCGACAGGGCTTTGTCTCGCACCCCGACTACTATTCGGTCTCTCAGCAATTCGTCTTGGAGAGTTCCGTAGGCACATTTCTGAATCTGGGCTCGACACGCGGTGATAAACTCTTCTACCGGTTCGCCATCTTGCTGAACTCGTGAGTTGAAGGTTGCTCGCTCGTAGATAACGTTCCTCCGGAGAATGAAATGTCCTTCGAATTTATTCATAACGACATTGAAGTCAGACTTCTCTGCATCGGTGGCAAACGTAAATGACAAGAATACGTCATCAGCTTTGTCGCCCATCACGTATATTAACGCGTTGACTTGTTCCTCTCCTGTCTTGGAACTAAGACCGGACGCGGATCTGAATCTCTCGAACCTCCTCCTCCATCGGGGCCACTCATTGGAATTCGAAAAGTTGAATTGGCAAGGCGGTTGCACTTGAAAGGCTGCGGCGTTCTGCATTTTCCGTGTCGAGGTAGACCGCAAATCTAGTCGATTACTGATTAACGAATTAAAGCTAACCGTGATATCGCGCGACTAAATACCACATTAACGAACTTCTGACACCATGTTGTGTGTTTGTACGACTACACAGGAGTTGATACTTTAAAACTATGGTTTTATTTACAATGATTTATACATGATCGAGATCCGAGATAGACTGAATTTTTAACACAGAGAGGGGGCCTTTTTATACACGAGAGATTAGATAAATAATAGACATTAAGCTAATATGGGGCTGTTCATAAACTGGCCTACTAATAATACAAAGCATAATGTCACACTTATCCACAAAACCTAACAACCATTTCATTTCTGAGCTTCTGTGGCTCAATGTTTAGCGCGTTCGGCTGTTAACCAATTGGTTGGTGGTTCGAGCCTATCCGGGAGAAGTGTTGTGACGTCTCAGATGTAACGTAAAATGTCAGAGTTTTTCCACAATACCTGACGAACATTTAATTTTTGGGCTTGCGTGGCGCAATGGTTAGCGCGTTCAGCTGTTAATCGAAAGGTTGGTGGTTCGAGCCCACCCGGGAGAGGTGTTGTTGGGTCTCATATGTTGCGTAAAAATTCAAAACTTTTCCACAATACGTGACAACCATTTATTTTCTGAGCTTTCGTGGCTCAATGGTTAGCGCGTTCGGCTAATAACCAATAGGTTGGTGGTTCGAGCCCACCCGGGAGCGGTGTTTTTGGATCTCAAATGTAACGTAAATAGCCAAAGTTTTTCCACAATACCTGACGACCATTTAATTTTTGGGCGTCCGTGGCGAATGGTTAGCGCATTCGGCTGTTAACCGAAAGGTTGGTGGTTCGAGCCCATCCGGGAGCGGTGTTGTGAGGCCTCAGATGTGAAGTAAAAAGTCAAAGTTTTACCTCAATACCTGACGAAAATTTAATTTTTGGGCTTCAGTGGCGCAATGGTTAGCGCGTTCGGCTATTAACCAATAGGTTGGTGGTTCGAGCCCATCCGGGAGAAGTGTTGTGACGTCTCAGATGTAACGTAAAATGTCAGAGTTTTTCCACAATACCTGACGAACATTTAATTTTTGGGCTTCAGTGGCGCAATGGTCAGCGCGTTCTGCTGTTAACCGAAAGGTTGGTGGTTCGAGCCCAAACGAGAGAGGTTTTGTGGGGTCTCAGATGTAGCGTGAAAAGTCGTAACTTTTCAACAATACCTGACAACCATTTAATTTCTGAGCTTCCGTGGCTCAATGGTTAGCGCTTTCGGCTGTTAACCAATAGGTTGGTGGTTCTAGCCCATCCGGGAGCGGTGTTGTGATGTTTCAGATGTAACGTAAAATGTCAGAGTTTTACCTCAATACCTGACGAGCATTTATTTTTTGGGCTTCCGTGGCGCAATGGTTAGCGCGTTCAGCTGTTAATCGAAAGGTTGGTGGTTCGAGCCCACCCGGGAGAGGTGTTGTGAGGTCTCATATGTAGCGTGAAAAGTCAAACTTTTTCCATAATACGTTATAACCATTTATTTTCTGATCTTTCGTGGCTCAATGGTTAGCGCGTTCGGCTGTTAACCAATAGCTTGGTGGTTCGGGCCCACCCGGGAGCGGTGTTTTTGGATCTCAAATGTAACGTAAATAGCCAAAGTTTTTCCACAATACCTGACGACCATTTAATTTTTGGGCTTCCGTGGCGCAATGGTTAGCGCGTTCAGCTGTTAACCGAAAGGTTGGTGGTTCGAGCCCAAAAGAGAGGTTTTGTGGGGTCTCAGATGTAGCGTGAAAAGTCGTAACTTTTCAACAAAACCTGACAACCATTTAATTTTTGGGCGTCCGTGGCGCAATGGCTAGCGCGTTCGGCTGTTAACCGAAAGGTTGGTGGTTCGAGCCCATCCGGGAGCGGTGTTGTGACGTCTCAGATGTTACGTAAAATGTCAGAGTTTTTCCACAATACCTGACGAACATTTAATTTTTGGCCTTCCGTGGCGCAATAATTAGCGCGTCGAGCACTTAATCGAAAGGTTGGTGGTTCGAGCCCACCCGGAAGAGGTGTTGTGGGGTCTCAGATGTAGCGTTAAAAGTCAAAACTTTTCCACAATACGTGACAACCATTTAATTTCTGATCTTCCGTGGCTCAATGGTTAGCGCGTTCGGCTGTTAACCAATAGGTTGGTGGTTCGAGCCCACCCGGGAGCGGTGTTTTTGGATCTCAAATGTAACGTAAATAGCCAAAGTTTTTCCACAATACCTGACTACCATTTAATTTTTGGGCGTCCGTGGCGAATGGTTAGCGCGTTCGGCTGTTAACCGAAAGGTTGGTGGTTCGAGCCCATCCGGGAGCGGTGTTGTGAGGTCTCAGATGTGAAGTAAAAAGACAAGGTTTTACCTCAATACCTGACGAAAATTTAATTTTTGGGCTTCAGTGGCGCAATGGTCAGCGCGTTCAGCTGTTAACCGAAAGGTTGGTGGTTCGAGCCCTCCCGGGAGCGGTGTTGTGACGTCTCAGATGTAACGTAAAATGTCAGAGTTTTTCCACAATACCTGACGAGCATTTAGTTTTTGGGCTTCCGTGGCGCAATGGTTAGCGCGTTCAGCTGTTAATCGAAAGGTTGGTATTCGAGCCCACCCGGGAGAGGTGTTGTGAGGTCTCAGATGAAGCGTGAAAAGTCAAACTTTTTCCATAATACGTGATAACCATTTATTTTCTGATCATTCGTGGCTCAATGGTTAGCGCGTTCGGCTGTTAACCAATAGCTTGGTGGTTCGAGCCCACCCGGCAGCGGTGTTTTTGGATCTCAAATGTAACGTAAATAGCCAAAGTTTTTCCACAATAACTGACAACCATTTAATTTCTGAGCTTCCGTGACTCAATGGTTAGCGCGTTCGGCTGTCAATCGAAAGGTTGGTGGTTCGATCCCATGCGGGAGCGGTGTTTTGAGGTCTCGGATGTGAAGTAAAAAGTCAAAGTTTTACCTCAATACCTGACGAAAATTTAATTTTTGGGCTTCAGTGGCGCAATGGTCAGCGCGTTCAGCTGTTAACCGAAAGGTTGGTGGTTCGAGCCCACCCGGGAGCGGTGTTGTGACGTCTCAGATGTAACGTAAAATGTGAGAGTTTTTCCACAATACCTGACGAGCATTTAATTTTTGGGCTTCCGTGGCGCAATGGTTAGCGCGTTCAGCTGTTAATCGAAAGGTTGGTGGTTCGAGCCCACCCGGGAGAGGTGTTGTGAGGTCTCAGATGTAGCGTGAAAAGTCAAACTTTTTCCATAATACGTGATAACCATTTATTTTCTGATCTTTCGTGGCTCAATGGTTAGCGCGTTCGGCTATTAACCAATAGCTTGGTGGTTCGAGCCCACCCGGGAGCGGTGTTTTTGGATCTCAAATGTAACATAAATAGCCAAAGCTTTTCTACAATACCTGACGACCATTTAATTTTTGGGCTTCCGTGGCGCAATGGTTAGTGCGTTCAGCTGTTAACCGAAAGGTTGGTGGTTCGAGCCCAAACGAGAGAGGATTTGTGGGGTCTCAGATGTAGCGTGAAAAGTCGTAACTTTTCAACAATACCTGACAACCATTTAATTTTTGGGCTTCCGTGGCGCAGTAATTAGCGCGTCCAGCTCTTAATCGAAAGGTTGGTGGTTTGAGCCCACCCGGAAGAGGTGTTGTGGGGTCTCAGATGTAGCGTTAAAAGTCAAAACTTTTCCACAATACGTGACAACCATTTAATTTCTGATCTTCCGTGGCTCAATGGTTAGCGCGTTCGGCTGTCAATCGAAAGGTTGGTGGTTCGATCCCATCCGGGAGCGGAGTTGTGAGGTCTCGGATGTGAAGTAAAAAGTCAAAGTTTTACCTCAATACCTGACGAAAATTTAATTTTTGGGCTTCAGTGGCGCAATGGTCAGCGCGTTCAGCTGTTAACCGAAAGGTTGGTGGTTCGAGCCCTCCCGGGAGCGGTGTTGTGACGTCTCAGATGTAACGTAAAATGTGAGAGTTTTTCCACAATACCTGACGAGCATTTAATTTTTGGGCTTCCGTGGCTCAATGGTTAGCGCGTTCGGCTGTTAACCTATAGGTTGGAGGTTCTAGCCCATCCGGGAGCGGTGTTGTGATGTCTCAGATGTAACGTAAAATGTCAGAGTTTTTCCACAATACCTGACAACCATTTAATTTCTGAGCTTCCGTGGCACAATGGTTAGCGCGTTCGGCTGTCAATCGAAAGGTTGGTGGTTCGATCCCATCCGGGAGCGGTGTTGTGAGGTCTCGGATGTGAAGTAAAAAGTCAAAGTTTTACCTCAATACCTGACGAAAATTTAATTTTTGGGCTTCAGTGGCGCAATGGTCAGCGCGTTCAGCTGTTAACCGAAAGGTTGGTGGTTCGAGCCCACCCGGGAGAGGTGTTGTTAGGTCTCAGATGTAGCGTGAAAAGTCAAAATTTTTCCATAATACGTGATAACCATTTATTTTCTGATCTTTCGTGGCTCAATGGTTAGCGCGTTAGGCTGTTAACCAATTGCTTGGTGGTTCGAGCCCACCCGGGAGCGGTGTTTTTGGATCTCAAATGTAACGTAAATAGCCAAAGTTTTTCTACAATACCTGACGACCATTTAATTTTTGGGCTTCCGTGGCGCAATGGTTAGTGCGTTCAGCTGTTAACCGAAAGGTTGGTGGTTCGAGCCCAAACGAGAGAGGATTTGTGGGGTCTCAGATGAAGCGTGAAAAGTCGTAACTTTTCAAATATACCTGACAACCATTTAATTTTTGGGCATCCGTGGCGCAATGGCTAGCGCGTTCGGCTGTTAACCGAAAGGTTGGTGGTTCGAGCCCATCCGGGAGCGGTGTTGTGACGTCTCAGATGTTACGTAAAATGTCAGAGTTTTTCCACAATACCTGACGAACATTTAATTTTTGGGCTTCCGTGGCGCAGTAATTAGCGCGTCCAGCTCTTAATCGAAAGGTTGGTGGTTCGAGCCCACCCGTAAGAGGTGTTGTGGGGTCTCAGATGTAGCGTTAAAAGTCAAAACTTTTCCACAATACGTGACAACCATTTAATTTTTGGGCTTCCTTGGCGCAATGGTTAGCGCGTTCGGCTGTTAACCGAAAGGATGGTGGTTCGAGCCCACCTGGGAGAGGTGTTGTAGGGTCTAAGATATAACGTAAAAAGTCAAAACTTATCCACAAAACCTAACAACCATTTAATTTCTGAGCTTCTGTGGCTCAATGGTTAGCGCGTTCGGCTGTTAACCAATTGGTTGGTGGTTCGAGCCTATCCTGGAGAAGTGTTGTGACGTCTCAGATGTAACGTAAAATGTCAGAGTTTTTCCACAATACCTGACGAACATTTAATTTTTGGGCTTGCGTGGCGCAATGGTTAGCGCGTTCAGCTGTTAATCGAAAGGTTGGTGGTTCGAGCCCACCCGGGAGAGGTGTTGTTGGGTCTCATATGTAGCGTAAAAAGTCAAAACTTTTCCACAATACGTGACAACCATTTATTTTCTGAGCTTTCGTGGCTCAATGGTTAGCGCGTTCGGCTGTTAACCAATAGGTTGGTGGTTCGAGCCCACCCGGGAGCGGTGTTTTTGGATCTCAAATGTAACGTAAATAGCCAAAATTTTTCCACAATACCTGACGACCATTTAATTTTTGGGCGTCCGTGGCGAATGGTTAGCGCATTCGGTTGTTAACCGAAAGGTTGGTGGTTCGAGCCCATCCGGGAGCGGTGTTGTGAGGCCTCAGATGTGAAGTAAAAAGTCAAAGTTTTACCTCAATACCTGACGAAAATTTAATTTTTGGGCTTCAGTGGCGCAATGGTCAGCGCGTTCAGCTGTTAACCGAATAGTTGGTGGTTCGAGCCCAAACGAGAGAGGTTTTGTGGGGTCTCAGATGTAGCTTGAAAAGTCGTAACTTTTCAACAATACCTGACAACCATTTAATTTCTGAGCTTCCGTGGCTCAATGGTTAGCGCGTTCGGCTGTTAACCAATAGGTTGGTGGTTCTAGCCCATCCGGGAGCGGTGTTGTGATGTCTCAGATGTAACGTAAAATGTCAGAGTTTTTCCACAATACCTGACGAACATTTAATTTTTGGGCTTCCGTGGCGCAATGGTTAGCGCGTTCAGCCGTTAATCGAAAGGTTGGTGGTTCGAGCCCACCCGGAAGAGGTGATGTGGGGTCTCAGATGTAGCGTAAAAAGTCAAAACTTTTCCACAATACGTGACAACCATTCAATTTCTGAGCTTCCGTGGCTCAATGGTTAGCGCGTTCGGCTGTTAATCGAAAGGTTAGTGGTTCGAGCCCATCCGGGAGCGGTGTTGTGAGGTCTCGGATGTGAAGTAAAAAGTTAAAGTTTTACCTCAATACCTGACGAGCATTTATTTTTTGGGCTTCCGTGGCGCAATGGTTAGCGCGTTCAGCTGTTTATCGAAAGGTTGGTGATTCGAGCCCACCCGGGAGAGGTGTTGTGAGGTCTCAGATGTAGCGTGAAAAGTCAAACTTTTTCCATAATACGTGATAACCATTTATTTTCTGATCTTTCGTGGCTCAATGGTTAGCGCGTTCGGCTGTTAACCATTAGCTTGGTGGTTCGAGCCCACCCGGGAGCGGTGTTTTTGGATCTCAAATGTAACGTAAATAGCCAAAGTTTTTCCACAATACCTGACGACCATTTAATTTTTGGGCTTCCGTGGCGCAATGGTTAGCGCGTTCAGCTGTTAACCGAAAGGTTGGTGGTTCGAGCCCATCCGGGAGCGGTGTTGTGACGTCCCAGATGTTACGTAAAATGTCAGAGTTTTTCCACAATACCTGAAGAACATTTAATTTTTGGCCTTCCGTGGCGCAATAATTAGCGCGTCGAGCACTTAATCGAAAGGTTGGTGGTTCGAGCCCACCGGAAGAGGTGTTGTGGGGTCTCAGATGTAGCGTTAAAAGTCAAAACTTTTCCACAATACGTGACAACCGTTTAATTTCTGATCTTCCGTGGCTCAATGGTTAGCGCGTTCGGCTGTTAACCAATAGGTTGGTGGTTCGAGCCCACCCGGGAGCGGTGTTTTTGGATCTCAAATGTAACGTAAATAGCCAAAGTTTTTCCACAATACCTGACGACCATTTAATTTTTGGGCGTCCGTGGCGAATGGTTAGCGCGTTCGGCTGTTAACCGAAAGGTTGGTGGTTCGAGCCCATCCAGGAGCGGTGTTGTGAGGTCTCAGATGTGAAGTAAAAAGACAAGGTTTTACCTCAATACCTGACGAAAATTTAGTTTTTGGGCTTCAGTGGCGCAATGGTCAGCGCGTTCAGCTGTTAACCGAAAGGTTGGTGGTTCGAGCCCTCCCGGGAGCGGTGTTGTGACGTCTCAGATGTAACGTAAAATGTCAGAGTTTTTCCACAATACCTGACGAGCATTTAATTTTTGGGCTTCCGTGGCGCAATGGTTAGCGCGTTCAGCTGTTAATCGAAAGGTTGGTATTCGAGCCCACCCGTGAGAGGTGTTGTGAGGTCTCAGATGTAGCGTGAAAAGTCAAAATTTTTCCATAATACGTGATAACCATTTATTTTCTGATCTTTCGTGGCTCAATGGTTAGCGCGTTAGGCTGTTAACCAATTGCTTGGTGGTTCGAGCCCACCCGGGAGCGGTGTTTTTGGATCTCAAATGTAACGTAAATAGCCAAAGTTTTTCTACAATACCTGACGACCATTTAATTTTTGGGCTTCCGTGGCGCAATGGTTAGTGCGTTCAGCTGTTAACCGAAAGGTTGGTGGTTCGAGCCCAAACGAGAGAGGATTTGTGGGGTCTCAGATGAAGCGTGAAAAGTCGTAACTTTTCAAATATACCTGACAACCATTTAATTTTTAGGCATCCGTGGCGCAATGGCTAGCGCGTTCGGCTGTTAACCGAAAGGTTGGTGGTTCGAGCCCATCCGGGAGCGGTGTTGTGACGTCTCAGATGTTACGTAAAATGTCAGAGTTTTTCCACAATACCTGACGAACATTTAATTTTTGGGCTTCCGTGGCGCAGTAATTAGCGCGTCCAGCTCTTAATCGAAAGGTTGGTGGTTCGAGCCCACCCGTAAGAGGTGTTGTGGGGTCTCAGATGTAGCGTTAAAAGTCAAAACTTTTCCACAATACGTGACAACCATTTAATTTTTGGGCTTCCTTGGCGCAATGGTTAGCGCGTTCGGCTGTTAACCGAAAGGATGGTGGTTCGAGCCCACCTGGGAGAGGTGTTGTAGGGTCTAAGATGTAACGTAAAAAGTCATAACTTATCCACAAAACCTAACAACCATTTAATTTCTGAGCTTCTGTGGCTCAATGGTTAGCGCGTTCGGCTGTTAACCAATTGGTTGGTGGTTCGAGCCTATCCTGGAGAAGTGTTGTGACGTCTCAGATGTAACGTAAAATGTCAGAGTTTTTCCACAATACCTGACGAACATTTAATTTTTGGGCTTGCGTGGCGCAATGGTTAGCGCGTTCAGCTGTTAATCGAAAGGTTGGTGGTTCGAGCCCACCCGGGAGAGGTGTTGTTGGGTCTCATATGTAGCGTAAAAAGTCAAAACTTTTCCACAATACGTGACAACCATTTATTTTCTGAGCTTTCGTGGCTCAATGGTTAGCGCGTTCGGCTGTTAACCAATAGGTTGGTGGTTCGAGCCCACCCGGGAGCGGTGTTTTTGGATCTCAAATGTAACGTAAATAGCCAAAATTTTTCCACAATACCTGACGACCATTTAATTTTTGGGCGTCCGTGGCGAATGGTTAGCGCATTCGGTTGTTAACCGAAAGGTTGGTGGTTCGAGCCCATCCGGGAGCGGTGTTGTGAGGCCTCAGATGTGAAGTAAAAAGTCAAAGTTTTACCTCAATACCTGACGAAAATTTAATTTTTGGGCTTCAGTGGCGCAATGGTCAGCGCGTTCAGCTGTTAACCGAATAGTTGGTGGTTCGAGCCCAAACGAGAGAGGTTTTGTGGGGTCTCAGATGTAGCGTGAAAAGTCGTAACTTTTCAACAATACCTGACAACCATTTAATTTCTGAGCTTCCGTGGCTCAATGGTTAGCGCGTTCGGCTGTTAACCAATAGGTTGGTGGTTCTAGCCCATCCGGGAGCGGTGTTGTGATGTCTCAGATGTAACGTAAAATGTCAGAATTTTTCCACAATACCTGACGAACATTTAATTTTTGGGCTTCCGTGGCGCAATGGTTAGCGCGTTCAGCCGTTAATCGAAAGGTTGGTGGTTCGAGCCCACCCGGAAGAGGTGATGTGGGGTCTCAGATGTAGCGTAAAAAGTCAAAACTTTTCCACAATACGTGACAACCATTCAATTTCTGAGCTTCCGTGGCTCAATGGTTAGCGCGTTCGGCTGTTAATCGAAAGGTTGGTGGTTCGAGCCCATCCGGGAGCGGTGTTGTGAGGTCTCGGATGTGAAGTAAAAAGTTAAAGTTTTACCTCAATACCTGACGAGCATTTATTTTTTGGGCTTCCGTGGCGCAATGGTTAGCGCGTTCAGCTGTTTATCGAAAGGTTGGTGATTCGAGCCCACCCGGGAGAGGTGTTGTGAGGTCTCAGATGTAGCGTGAAAAGTCAAACTTTTTCCATAATACGTGATAACCATTTATTTTCTGATCTTTCGTGGCTCAATGGTTAGCGCGTTCGGCTGTTAACCATTAGCTTGGTGGTTCGAGCCCACCCGGGAGCGGTGTTTTTGGATCTCAAATGTAACGTAAATAGCCAAAGTTTTTCCACAATACCTGACGACCATTTAATTTTTGGGCTTCCGTGGCGCAATGGTTAGCGCGTTCAGCTGTTAACCGAAAGGTTGGTGGTTCGAGCCCATCCGGGAGCGGTGTTGTGACGTCCCAGATGTTACGTAAAATGTCAGAGTTTTTCCACAATACCTGACGAACATTTAATTTTTGGCCTTCCGTGGCGCAATAATTAGCGCGTCGAGCACTTAATCGAAAGGTTGGTGGTTCGAGCCCACCGGAAGAGGTGTTGTGGGGTCTCAGATGTAGCGTTAAAAGTCAAAACTTTTCCACAATACGTGACAACCGTTTAATTTCTGATCTTCCGTGGCTCAATGGTTAGCGCGTTCGGCTGTTAACCAATAGGTTGGTGGTTCGAGCCCACCCGGGAGCGGTGTTTTTGGATCTCAAATGTAACGTAAATAGCCAAAGTTTTTCCACAATACCTGACGACCACTTAATTTTTGGGCGTCCGTGGCGAATGGTTAGCGCGTTCGGCTGTTAACCGAAAGGTTGGTGGTTCGAGCCCATCCAGGAGCGGTGTTGTGAGGTCTCAGATGTGAAGTAAAAAGACAAGGTTTTACCTCAATACCTGACGAAAATTTAGTTTTTGGGCTTCAGTGGCGCAATGGTCAGCGCGTTCAGCTGTTAACCGAAAGGTTGGTGGTTCGAGCCCTCCCGGGAGCGGTGTTGTGACGTCTCAGATGTAACGTAAAATGTCAGAGTTTTTCCACAATACCTGACGAGCATTTAATTTTTGGGCTTCCGTGGCGCAATGGTTAGCGCGTTCAGCTGTTAATCGAAAGGTTGGTATTCGAGCCCACCCGTGAGAGGTGTTGTGAGGTCTCAGATGTAGCGTGAAAAGTCAAAATTTTTCCATAATACGTGATAACCATTTATTTTCTGATCTTTCGTGGCTCAATGGTTAGCGCGTTAGGCTGTTAACCAATTGCTTGGTGGTTCGAGCCCACCCGGGAGCGGTGTTTTTGGATCTCAAATGTAACGTAAATAGCCAAAGTTTTTCTACAATACCTGACGACCATTTAATTTTTGGGCTTCCGTGGCGCAATGGTTAGTGCGTTCAGCTGTTAACCGAAAGGTTGGTGGTTCGAGCCCAAACGAGAGAGGATTTGTGGGGTCTCAGATGAATTGTGAAAAGTCGTAACTTTTCAAATATACCTGACAACCATTTAATTTTTGGGCATCCGTGGCGCAATGGCTAGCGCGTTCGGCTGTTAACCGAAAGGTTGGTGGTTCGAGCCCATCCGGGAGCGGTGTTGTGACGTCTCAGATGTTACGTAAAATGTCAGAGTTTTTCCACAATACCTGACGAACATTTAATTTTTGGGCTTCCGTGGCGCAGTAATTAGCGCGTCCAGCTCTTAATCGAAAGGTTGGTGGTTCGAGCCCACCCGTAAGAGGTGTTGTGGGGTCTCAGATGTAGCGTTAAAAGTCAAAACTTTTCCACAATACGTGACAACCATTTAATTTTTGGGCTTCCTTGGCGCAATGGTTAGCGCGTTCGGCTGTTACCCGAAAGGATGGTGGTTCGAGCCCCCCTGGGAGAGGTGTTGTAGGGTCTAAGATGTAACGTAAAAAGTCATAACTTATCCACAAAACCTAACAACCATTTAATTTCTGAGCTTCTGTGGCTCAATGGTTAGCGCGTTCGGCTGTTAACCAATTGGTTGGTGGTTCGAGCCTATCCTGGAGAAGTGTTGTGACGTCTCAGATGTAACGTAAAATGTCAGAGTTTTTCCACAATACCTGACGAACATTTAATTTTTGGACTTGCGTGGCGCAATGGTTAGCGCGTTCAGCTGTTAATCGAAAGGTTGGTGGTTCGAGCCCACCCGGGAGAGGTGTTGTTGGGTCTCATATGTAGCGTAAAAAGTCAAAACTTTTCCACAATACGTGACAACCATTTATTTTCTGAGCTTTCGTGGCTCAATGGTTAGCGCGTTCGGCTGTTAACCAATAGGTTGGTGGTTCGAGCCCACCCGGGAGCGGTGTTTTTGGATCTCAAATGTAACGTAAATAGCCAAAATTTTTCCACAATACCTGACGACCATTTAATTTTTGGGCGTCCGTGGCGAATGGTTAGCGCATTCGGTTGTTAACCGAAAGGTTGGTGGTTCGAGCCCATCCGGGAGCGGTGTTGTGAGGCCTCAGATGTGAAGTAAAAAGTCAAAGTTTTACCTCAATACCTGACGAAAATTTAATTTTTGGGCTTCAGTGGCGCAATGGTCAGCGCGTTCAGCTGTTAACCGAATAGTTGGTGGTTCGAGCCCAAACGAGAGAGGTTTTGTGGGGTCTCAGATGTAGCGTGAAAAGTCGTAACTTTTCAACAATACCTGACAACCATTTAATATCTGAGCTTCCGTGGCTCAATGGTTAGCGCGTTCGGCTGTTAACCAATAGGTTGGTGGTTCTAGCCCATCCGGGAGCGGTGTTGTGATGTCTCAGATGTAACGTAAAATGTCAGAGTTTTTCCACAATACCTGACGAACATTTAATTTTTGGGCTTCCGTGGCGCAATGGTTAGCGCGTTCAGCCGTTAATCGAAAGGTTGGTGGTTCGAGCCCACCCGGAAGAGGTGATGTGGGGTCTCAGATGTAGCGTAAAAAGTCAAAACTTTTCCACAATACGTGACAACCATTCAATTTCTGAGCTTCCGTGGCTCAATGGTTAGCGCGTTCGGCTGTTAATCGAAAGGTTGGTGGTTCGAGCCCATCCGGGAGCGGTGTTGTGAGGTCTCGGATGTGAAGTAAAAAGTTAAAGTTTTACCTCAATACCTGACGAGCATTTATTTTTTGGGCTTCCGTGGCGCAATGGTTAGCGCGTTCAGCTGTTTATCGAAAGGTTGGTGATTCGAGCCCACCCGGGAGAGGTGTTGTGAGGTCTCAGATGTAGCGTGAAAAGTCAAACTTTTTCCATAATACGTGATAACCATTTATTTTCTGATCTTTCGTGGCTCAATGGTTAGCGCGTTCGGCTGTTAACCATTAGCTTGGTGGTTCGAGCCCACCCGGGAGCGGTGTTTTTGGATCTCAAATGTAACGTAAATAGCCAAAGTTTTTCCACAATACCTGACGACCATTTTATTTTTGGGCTTCCGTGGCGCAATGGTTAGCGCGTTCAGCTGTTAACCGAAAGGTTGGTGGTTCGAGCCCATCCGGGAGCGGTGTTGTGACGTCCCAGATGTTACGTAAAATGTCAGAGTTTTTCCACAATACCTGACGAACATTTAATTTTTGGCCTTCCGTGGCGCAATAATTAGCGCGTCGAGCACTTAATCGAAACGTTGGTGGTTCGAGCCCACCGGAAGAGGTGTTGTGGGGTCTCAGATGTAGCGTTAAAAGTCAAAACTTTTCCACAATACGTGACAACCGTTTAATTTCTGATCTTTCGTGGCTCAATGGTTAGCGCGTTCGGCTGTTAACCAATAGGTTGGTGGTTCGAGCCCACCCGGGAGCGGTGTTTTTGGATCTCAAATGTAACGTAAATAGCCAAAGTTTTTCCACAATACCTGACGACCATTTAATTTTTGGGCGTCCGTGGCGAATGGTTAGCGCGTTCGGCTGTTAACCGAAAGGTTGGTGGTTCGAGCCCATCCAGGAGCGGTGTTGTGAGGTCTCAGATGTGAAGTAAAAAGACAAGGTTTTACCTCAATACCTGACGAAAATTTAGTTTTTGGGCTTCGGTGGCGCAATGGTCAGCGCGTTCAGCTGTTAACCGAAAGGTTGGTGGTTCGAGCCCTCCCGGGAGCGGTGTTGTGACGTCTCAGATGTAACGTAAAATGTCAGAGTTTTTCCACAATACCTGACGAGCATTTAATTTTTGGGCTTCCGTGGCGCAATGGTTAGCGCGTTCAGCTGTTAATCGAAAGGTTGGTGGTTCGAGCCCACCCGGTAGAGGTGTTGTGGGGTCTCAGATGTAGCGTAAAAAGTCAAAACTTTTCCACAATACGTGACAGCCATTTAATTTCAGAGCTTCCGTGGCTCAATGGTTAGCGCGTTCGGCTGTCAATCGAAAGGTTGGTGGTTGGAGCCCATCCGGGAGCGGTGTTGTGAGGTCTAGGATGTGAAGTAAAAAGTCAAAGTTTTACCTCAATACCTGACGAAAATTTAATTTTTGGGCTTCAGTGGCGCAATGGTCAGCGCGTTCAGCTGTTAACCGAAAGGTTGGTGGTTCAAGCCCTCCCGGGAGCGGTGTTGTGACGTCTCAGATGTAACGTAAAATGTCAGAGTTTTTCCACAATACCTGACGAGCATTTAATTTTTGGGCTTCCGTGGCGCAATGGTTAGCGCGATCAGCTGTTAATCGAAAGGTTGGTATTCGAGCCCACCCGGGAGAGGTGTTGTGAGGTCTCAGATGAAGCGTGAAAAGTCAAACTTTTTCCATAATACGTGATAACCATTTATTTTCTGATCTTTCGTGGCTCAATGGTTAGCGCGTTCGGCTGTTAACCAATAGCTTGGTGGTTCGAGCCCACCCGGGAGCGGTGTTTTTGGATCTCAAATGTAACGTAAATAGCCAAAGTTTTTCCGCAATACCTGACGACCATTTTTTTTGGGCGTCCGTGGCGCAATGGTTAGCGCGTTCGGCTGTTAACCGAAAGGTTGGTGGTTCGAGCCCATCCGGGAGCGGTGTTGTGAGGCCTCAGATGTGAAGTAAAAAGTCAAAGTTTTACCTCAATACCTGACGAAAATTTAATTTTTGGGCTTCAGTGGTGCAATGGTTAGCGCGTTCGGCTTTTAACCAATAGGTTGGTGGTTCGAGCCCATCCGGGAGAAGTGTTGTGACGTCTCAGATGTAACGTAAAATGTCGGAGTTTTTCCACAATACCTGACGAACATTTAATTTTTGGGCTTCAGTGGCGCAATGGTCAGCGCGTTCAGCTGTTAACCGAAAGGTTGGTGGTTCGAGCCCAAACGAGAGAGGTTTTGTGGGGTCTCAGATGTAGCTTGAAAAGTCGTAACTTTTCAACAATACCTGACAACCATTTAATTTCTGAGCTTCCGTGGCTCAATGGTTAGCGCGTTTGGCTGTTAACCAATAGGTTGGAGGTTCTAGCCCATCCGGGAGCGGTGTTGTGATGTCTAAGATGTAACGTAAAATGTCAGAGTTTTTCCACAATACCTGACGAACATTTAATTTTTGGGCTTCCGTGGCGCAATGGTTAGCGCGTTCAGCTGTTAATCGAAAGGTTAATGGTTCGAGCCCACCCGGTAGAGGTGTTGTGGGGTCTCAGATGTAGCGTAAAAAGTCAAAACTTTTCCACAATACGTGACAACCATTTAATTTCTGAGCTTCCGTGGCTCAATGGATAGCGCGTTCGGCTGTCAATCGAAAGGTTGGTGGTTGGAGCCCATCCGGGAGCGGTGTTGTGAGGTCTAGGATGTGAAGTAAAAAGTCAAAGTTTTACCTCAATACCTGACGAAAATTTAATTTTTGGGCTTCAGTGGCGCAATGGTCAGCGCGTTCAGCTGTTAACCGAAAGGTTGTTGGTTCGAGCCCAAACGAGAGAGGATTTGTGGGGTCTCAGATGTAGCGTGAAAAGTCGTAACTTTTCAACAATACCTGACAACCATTTAATTTTTGGGCGTCCGTGGCGCAATGGCTAGCGCGTTCGGCTGTTAACCGAAAGGTTGGTGGTTCGAGCCCATCCGGGAGCGGTGTTGTGAGGTCTCAGATGAGAAGTAAAATGTCAAGGTTTTACCTCCATACCTGACGAAAATTTAATTTTTGGGCTTCAGTGGCGCAATGGTCAGCGCGTTCAGCTGTTAACTGAAAGGTTGGTGGTTCGAGCCCTCCCGGGAGCGGTGTTGTGACGTCTCAGATGTAACGTAAAATGTCAGAGTTTTTCCACAACACCAGACGAACATTTAACTTTTGGGCTTCCGTGGCGCAATGGTTAGCGCGTTCAGCTGTTAATCGAAAGGTTGGTGGTTCGAGCACGCCCGGAAGAGGTGTTGTGGGGTCTCAGATGTAGCGTAAAAAGTCAAAACTTTTCCACAATACGTGACAACCATTTAATTTCTGAGCTTCCGTGGCTCAATGGTTAGCGCGTTCGGCTGTCAATCGAAAGGTTGGTGGTTCGAGCCCATCCGGGAGCGGTGTTGTGAGGTCTCGGATGTGAAGTAAAAAGTCAAAGTTTTACCTCAATACCTGACGAAAATTTAATTTTTGGGCTTCAGTGGCGCAATGGTCAGCCCGTTCAGCTGTTAACCGAAAGGTTGGTGGTTCGAGCCCTCCCGGGAGCGGTGTTGTGACGTCTCAGATGTAACGTAAAATGTCAGAGTTTTTCCACAATACCTGACGAGCATTTAATTTTTGGGCTTCCGTGGCGCAATGGTTAGCGCGTTCAGCTGTTAATCGAAAGGTTGGTGGTTCGAGCCCACCCGGGAGAGGTGTTGTGAGGTCTCAGATGTAGCGTGAAAAGTCAATATTTTTCCATAATACGTGATAACCATTTATTTTCTGAGCTTCCGTGGCTCAATGGTTAGCGCGTTCGGCTGTTAACCAATAGGTTGGTGGTTCGAGCCCACCCGGGAGCGGTGTTTTGGGATCTCAAATATAACGTAAATAGCCAAAGTTTTTCCGCAATACCTGACGACCATTTAATTTTTGGGCCTCAGTGGCTAAATGGTTAGCGCGTTCAGCTGTTACCAATAGGTTGGTGGTTCGAGCCCACCCGGGAGCGGTGTTGTGTGATCTCAAATGTAACGTAGAAAGCCAAAGTTTTTCCACAATACCTGACGACCATTTAATTTTTGGGCTTCCGTGGCGCAATGGTTAGCGCGTTCGGCTGTTAACCAATAGGTTGGTGGTTCGAGCCCACCAGGGTGCGGTGTTGTGTGATCTCAAATGTAACGTAGAAAGCCAAAGTTTTTCCACAATACCTGACGACCATTTAATTTTTGGGCTTCCGTGGCGCAATGGTTAGCACGTTCGGCTGTTAACCTATAGGTTGGTGGTTCGAGCCCATCCGGGAGCGGTGTTGTGAGGTCTCAGATGTGACGTAAAAAGTCAAAGTTTTTCCACAATACCTGACAACCATTTAATTTCTGAGCTTCCGTGGCTCAATGGTTAGCGCGTTCGGCTGTTAACCAATAGGTTGGTGGTTCGAGCCCACCCGGGAGCGGTGATGTGGGATCTCAAATGTAACGTAGAAAGCCAAAGTTTTTGCACAATAAATGACGACCATTTAATTTTTGGGCTTCCGTGGCGCAATGGTTAGCGCGTTCGGCTGTTAACCAATAGGTTGGTGGTTCGACCCCATCCGGGAGCGGTGTTGTGAGGTCTCAGATTTGACGTAAAAAATCAAGGTTTTTACACAATACCTGACGAGCATTTAACTTTTGGGCTTCCGTGGCGCAATGGTTAGCGCGTTCGGCTGTTAACCAATAGGTTGGTGGTTCGAGCCCATCCGGGAGCGGTGTTGTGAGGTCTCAGATGTGACGTAAAAAGTCAAGGTTTTTACACAATACCTGACGAGCATTTAACATTTGGGCTTCCGTGGCGCAATGTTTAGCGCGTTCGGCTGTTAACCAATAGGTTGGTGGTTCGAGCCCATCCGGGAGCGGTGTTGTGAGGTCTCAGATGTGACGTAAGAAGTCAAGGTTTTTACACAATACCTGACGAGTATTTAACTTTTGGGCTTCCGTGGCGCAATGGTTAGCGCGTTCGGCTGTTAACCAGTAGGTTGGTGGTTCGAGCCCATCCGGGAGCGGTTTTGTGAGGTCTCAGATGTGACGTAAAAAGTCAAGGTTTTTACACAATACCTGACGAGCATTTAATTTTTGGGATTCCGTGGCGAAATGGTTAGCGCGTTCAGCTGTTAATCGAAAGGTTGGTGGTTCGAGCCCACCCGGGAGAGGTGTTGTGGGGTCTCAAATGTAACGTAGAAAGCCAAAGTTTTTCCACAACACCTGACAACCATTTAATTTCTGAGCTTCCGTGGCTCAATGGTTAGCGCGTTCGGCTGTTAACCAATAGGTTGGTAGTTCGAGCCCATCCGGGAGCGGTGTTGTGAGGTCTCAGATGTGACGTAAATAGTCAAGGTTTTTACACAATACCTGACGACCATTTAATTTTTGGGCCTCAGTGGCTCAATGGTTAGCGCGTTCAGCTGTTAACCAATAGGTTGGTGGTTCGAGCCCACCCGGGAGCGGTGTTGTGTGATCTCAAATGTAACGTAGAAAGCCAAAGTTTTTCCACAATACCTGACGACCATTTAATTTTTGGGCTTCCGTGGCGCAATGTCTAGCGCGTTCGGCTGTTAACCAATAGGTTGGTGGTTCGAGCCCACCAGGGAGCGGTGTTGTGTGATCTCAAATGTAACGTAGAAAGCCAAAGTTTTTCCACAATACCTGACGACCATTTAATTTTTGGGCTTCCGTGGCGCAATGGTTAGCACGTTCGGCTGTTAACCTATAGGTTGGTGGTTCGAGCCCATCTGGGAGCGGTGTTGTGAGGTCTCAGATGTGACGTAAAAAGTCAAAGTTTTTCCACAATACCTGACAACCATTTAATTTCTGAGCTTCCGTGGCTCAATGGTTAGCGCGTTCGGCTGTTAACCAATAGGTTGGTGGTTCGAGCCCACCCGGGAGCGGTGTTGTGGGATCTCAAATGTAACGTAGAAAGCCAAAGTTTTTGCACAATAAATGACGACCATTTAATTTTTGGGCTTCCGTGGCGCAATGGTTAGCGCGTTCGGCTGTTAACCAATAGGTTGGTGGTTCGACCCCATCCGGGAGCGGTGTTGTGAGGTCTCAGATTTGACGTAAAAAATCAAGGTTTTTACACAATACCTGACGAGCATTTAACTTTTGGGCTTCCGTGGCGCAATGGTTAGCGCGTTCGGCTGTTAACCAATAGGTTGGTGGTTCGAGCCCATCCGGGAGCGGTGTTGTGAGGTCTCAGATGTGACGTAAAAAGTCAAGGTTTTTACACAATACCTGACGAGCATTTAACATTTGGGCTTCCGTGGCGCAATGTTTAGCGCGTTCGGCTGTTAACCAATAGGTTGGTGGTTCGAGCCCATCCGGGAGCGGTGTTGTGAGGTCTCAGATGTGACGTAAGAAGTCAAGGTTTTTACACAATACCTGACGAGTATTTAACTTTTGGGCTTCCGTGGCGCAATGGTTAGCGCGTTCGGCTGTTAACCAGTAGGTTGGTGGTTCGAGCCCATCCGGGAGCGGTTTTGTGAGGTCTCAGATGTGACGTAAAAAGTCAAGGTTTTTACACAATACCTGACGAGCATTTAATTTTTGGGATTCCGTGGCGAAATGGTTAGCGCGTTCAGCTGTTAATCGAAAGGTTGGTGGTTCGAGCCCACCCGGGAGAGGTGTTGTGGGGTCTCAAATGTAACGTAGAAAGCCAAAGTTTTTCCACAACACCTGACAACCATTTAATTTCTGAGCTTCCGTGGCTCAATGGTTAGCGCGTTCGGCTGTTAACCAATAGGTTGGTAGTTCGAGCCCATCCGGGAGCGGTGTTGTGAGGTCTCAGATGTGACGTAAATAGTCAAGGTTTTTACACAATACCTGACGACCATTTAATTTTTGGGCCTCAGTGGCTCAATGGTTAGCGCGTTCAGCTGTTAACCAATAGGTTGGTGGTTCGAGCCCACCCGGGAGCGGTGTTGTGTGATCTCAAATGTAACGTAGAAAGCCAAAGTTTTTCCACAATACCTGACGACCATTTAATTTTTGGGCTTCCGTGGCGCAATGTCTAGCGCGTTCGGCTGTTAACCAATAGGTTGGTGGTTCGAGCCCACCAGGGAGCGGTGTTGTGTGATCTCAAATGTAACGTAGAAAGCCAAAGTTTTTCCACAATACCTGACGACCATTTAATTTTTGGGCTTCCGTGGCGCAATGGTTAGCACGTTCGGCTGTTAACCTATAGGTTGGTGGTTCGAGCCCATCCGGGAGCGGTGTTGTGAGGTCTCAGATGTGACGTAAAAAGTCAAAGTTTTTCCACAATACCTGACAACCATTTAATTTCTGAGCTTCCGTGGCTCAATGGTTAGCGCGTTCGGCTGTTAACCAATAGGTTGGTGGTTCGAGCCCACCCGGGAGCGGTGTTGTGGGATCTCAAATGTAACGTAGAAAGCCAAAGTTTTTGCACAATAAATGACGACCATTTAATTTTTGGGCTTCCGTGGCGCAATGGTTAGCGCGTTCGGCTGTTAACCAATAGGTTGGTGGTTCGACCCCATCCGGGAGCGGTGTTGTGAGGTCTCAGATTTGACGTAAAAAATCAAGGTTTTTACACAATACCTGACGAGCATTTAACTTTTGGGCTTCCGTGGCGCAATGGTTAGCGCGTTCGGCTGTTAACCAATAGGTTGGTGGTTCGAGCCCATCCGGGAGCGGTGTTGTGAGGTCTCAGATGTGACGTAAAAAGTCAAGGTTTTTACACAATACCTGACGAGCATTTAACATTTGGGCTTCCGTGGCGCAATGTTTAGCGCGTTCGGCTGTTAACCAATAGGTTGGTGGTTCGAGCCCATCCGGGAGCGGTGTTGTGAGGTCTCAGATGTGACGTAAGAAGTCAAGGTTTTTACACAATACCTGACGAGTATTTAACTTTTGGGCTTCCGTGGCGCAATGGTTAGCGCGTTCGGCTGTTAACCAGTAGGTTGGTGGTTCGAGCCCATCCGGGAGCGGTTTTGTGAGGTCTCAGATGTGACGTAAAAAGTCAAGGTTTTTACACAATACCTGACGAGCATTTAATTTTTGGGATTCCGTGGCGCAATGGTTAGCGCGTTCAGCTGTTAATCGAAAGGTTGGTGGTTCGAGCCCACCCGGGAGAGGTGTTGTGGGGTCTCAAATGTAACGTAGAAAGCCAAAGTTTTTCCACAACATCTGACAACCATTTAATTTCTGAGCTTCCGTGGCTCAATGGTTAGCGCGTTCGGCTGTTAACCAATAGGTTGGTAGTTCGAGCCCATCCGGGAGCGGTGTTGTGAGGTCTCAGATGTGACGTAAATAGTCAAGGTTTTTACACAATACCTGACGAGCACTTAACTTTTGGGCTTCCGTGGCGCAATGGTTAGCGCGTTCGGCTGTTAACCAATAGGTTGGTGGTTCGAGCCCATCCGGGAGCGGTGTTGTGAGGTCTCAGATGTGACGTAAGAAGTCAAGGTTTTTACACAATACCTGACGAGTATTTAACTTTTGGGCTTCCGTGGCGCAATGGTTAGCGCGTTCGGCTGTTAAGCAATAGGTTGGTGGTTCGAGCCCATCCGGGAGCGGTGTTGTGAGGTCTCAGATGCGACGTAAAAAGTCAAGGTTTTTACACAATACCTGACGAGCATTTAAATTTTGGGCTTCCTTGGCGCAATGGTTAGCGCGTTCGGCTGTTAACCAATAGGTTGGTGGTTCGAGCCCACCCGGGAGCGGTGTTGTGTGATCTCAAATGTAACGTAGAAAGCCAAAATTGTTCCACAATACCTGACGACCATTTAATTTTTGGGCTTCCGTGGCGCAATGGTTAGCGCGTTCGGCTGTTATCCAATAGGTTGGTGGTTCGAGCCCATCCGGGAGCGGTGTTGTGAGGTCTCAGATGTAGCGTAAAAAGTCAAAACTTTTCCACAATACGTGACAACCATTTAATTTCTGAGCTTCCGTGGCTGAATGGTTAGCGCGTTCGGCTGTTAACCAATAGGTTGGTGGTTAGAGCCCATCCGGGAGCGGTGTCGTGAGGTCTCAGATGTAACGTAAAATGTCAGAGTTTTTCCACAATACCTGACGAACATTTAATTTTTGGGCTTCCGTGGCGCAATTATTAGCGCGTTCAACTGTTAATCGAAAGGCTGGTGGTTCAGGCCCACCCGGAAGAGGTGTTGTGGGGTCTCAGATGTAGCGTAAAAAGTCAAAACTTATCCACAATACGTGACAACCATTTAATTTCTGAGCTTCCGTGGCTCAATGGTTAGCGCGTTCGGCTGTTAACCAATAGGTTGGTGGTTCGAGGCCACCCGGGAGCGGTGGTGTGGGATCTCAAATGTAACGTAGAAAGCCAAAGTTTTGCCACAATACCTGACGACCATTTAATTTTTGGGCTTCCGTGGCGCAATGGTTAGCGCGTTCGGCTGTTAACCGAAAGGTTGGTGGTTCGAGCCCATCCAGGAGCGGTGTTGTGACGTCTCAGATGTGACGTAAAAAGTCAAGGTTTTTACGCGATACCTGACGAGCATTTAACTTTTGGGCTTCCGTGGCGCAATGGTTAGCGCGTTCGGCTGTTAACCAATAGGTTGGTGGTTCGAGCCCATCCGGGAGCGGTGTTGTGAGGTCTCAGATGTGACGTAAAAAGTCAAGGTTTTTACACAATATCTGACGAGCATCTAATTTTTGGGCTTCCGTGGCGCAATGGTTAGCGCGTTCAGCTGTTAATCGAAAGGTTGGTGGTTCGAGCCCACCCTGGAGAGGTGTTGTGGGGTCTCAAATGTAACGTAGAAAGCCAAAGTTTTTCCACAATACCTGACAACCGTTTAATTTCAGAGCTTCCGTGGCTCAATGGTTAGCGCGTTCAGCTGTTAACCAATAGGTTGGTGGTTCGAGCCCACCCGGGAGCGGTGTTGTGTGATCTCAAATGTAACGTAGAAAGCCAAAGTTTTTCCACAATACCTGACGACCATTTAATTTTTGGGCTTCCGTGGCGCAATGGTTAGCGCGTTCGGCTGTTAACCAATAGGTTGGTGGTTCGAGCCCATCCGGGAGCGGTGTTGTGAGGTCTCAGACGTGACGTAAAAAGTCAAGGTTTTTCCACAATACCTGACGAACATTGAATTTTTGGGCTTCCGTGGCGCAATGGTTAGCGCGTTCAGCTGTTAATCGAAAGGTTGGTGGTTCGAGCCCAACCGGGAGAGGTGTTGTGGGGTCTCAGATGTAGCGTAAAAAGTCAAAACTTTTCCACAATACGTGACAACCATTTAATTTCTGAGCTTCCGTGGCTGAATGGTTAGCGCGTTCGGCTGTTAACCAATAGGTTGGTGGTTAGAGCCCATCCGGGAGCGGTGTCGTGAGGTCTCAGATGTAACGTAAAATGTCAGAGTTTTTCCACAATACCTGACGAACATTTAATTTTTGGGCTTCCGTGGTGCAATTATTAGCGCGTTCAACTGTTAATCGAAAGGCTGGTGGTTCAGGCCCACCCGGAAGAGGTGTTGTGGGGTCTCAGATGTAGCGTAAAAAGTCAAAACTTATCCACAATACGTGACAACCATTTAATTTCTGAGCTTCCGTGGCTCAATGGTTAGCGCGTTCGGCTGTTAACCAATAGGTTGGTGGTTCGAGCCCACCCGGGAGCGGTGGTGTGGGATCTCAAATGTAACGTAGAAAGCCAAAGTTTTGCCACAATACCTGACGACCATTTAATTTTTGGGCTTCCGTGGCGCAATGGTTAGCGCGTTCGGCTGTTAACCGAAAGGTTGGTGGTTCGCGCCCATCCAGGAGCGGTGTTGTGACGTCTCAGATGTGACGTAAAAAGTCAAGGTTTTTACGCGATACCTGACGAGCATTTAACTTTTGGGCTTCCGTGGCGCAATGGTTAGCGCGTTCGGCTGTTAACCAATAGGTTGGTGGTTCGAGCCCATCCGGGAGCGGTGTTGTGAGGTCTCAGATGTGACGTAAAAAGTCAAGGTTTTTACACAATATCTGACGAGCATCTAATTTTTGGGCTTCCGTGGCGCAATGGTTAGCGCGTTCAGCTGTAAATCGAAAGGTTGGTGGTTCGAGCCCACCCTGGAGAGGTGTTGTGGGGTCTCAAATGTAACGTAGAAAGCCAAAGTTTTTCCACAATACCTGACAACCGTTTAATTTCTGAGCTTCCGTGGCTCAATGGTTAGCGCGTTCAGCTGTTAACCAATAGGTTGGTGGTTAGAGCCCATCCGGGAGCGGTGTCGTGAGGTCTCAGATGTAACGTAAAATGTCAGAGTTTTTCCACAATACCTGACGAACATTTAATTTTTGGGCTTCCGTGGTGCAATTATTAGCGCGTTCAACTGTTAATCGAAAGGCTGGTGGTTCAGGCCCACCCGGAAGAGGTGTTGTGGGGTCTCAGATGTAGCGTAAAAAGTCAAAACTTATCCACAATACGTGACAACCATTTAATTTCTGAGCTTCCGTGGCTCAATGGTTAGCGCGTTCGGCTGTTAACCAATAGGTTGGTGGTTCGAGCCCACCCGGGAGCGGTGGTGTGGGATCTCAAATGTAACGTAGAAAGCCAAAGTTTTGCCACAATACCTGACGACCATTTAATTTTTGGGCTTCCGTGGCGCAATGGTTAGCGCGTTCGGCTGTTAACCGAAAGGTTGGTGGTTCGCGCCCATCCAGGAGCGGTGTTGTGACGTCTCAGATGTGACGTAAAAAGTCAAGGTTTTTACGCGATACCTGACGAGCATTTAACTTTTGGGCTTCCGTGGCGCAATGGTTAGCGCGTTCGGCTGTTAACCAATAGGTTGGTGGTTCGAGCCCATCCGGGAGCGGTGTTGTGAGGTCTCAGATGTGACGTAAAAAGTCAAGGTTTTTACACAATATCTGACGAGCATCTAATTTTTGGGCTTCCGTGGCGCAATGGTTAGCGCGTTCAGCTGTTAATCGAAAGGTTGGTGGTTCGAGCCCACCCTGGAGAGGTGTTGTGGGGTCTCAAATGTAACGTAGAAAGCCAAAGTTTTTCCACAATACCTGACAACCGTTTAATTTCTGAGCTTCCGTGGCTCAATGGTTAGCGCGTTCAGCTGTTAACCAATAGGTTGGTGGTTCGAGCCCACCCGGGAGCGGTGTTGTGTGATCTCAAATGTAACGTAGAAAGCCAAAGTTTTTCCACAATACCTGACGACCATTTAATTTTTGGGCTTCCGTGGCGCAATGGTTAGCGCGTTCGGCTGTTAACCAAAAGGTTGGTGGTTCGAGCCCATCCGGGAGCGGTGTTGTGAGGTCTCAGACGTGACGTAAAAAGTCAAGGTTTTTACACAATACCTGACGAGCATTTAATTTTTGGGCTTCCGTCGCACAATGGTTTGCGCGTTCAGCTGTTAATCGAAAGGTTGGTGGTTCGAGCCCACCCGGGAGAGGTGTTGTGGGGTCTCAAATGTAACGTAGAAAGCCAAAGTTTTTCCACAATACCTGACAACAATTTAATTTCTGAGCTTCCGTGGCTCAATGGTTAGCGCGTTCGGCTGTTAACCAATAGGTTGGTGGTTCGAGCCCATCCGGGAGCGGTGTCGTGAGGTCTCAGATGTGACGTAAAAAGTCAAGGTTTTTACACAATACCTGACGAGCATTTAACTTTTGGGCTTCCGTGGCGCAATGGTTAGCGCGTTCGGCTGTTAACCAATAGGTTGGTGGTTCGAGCCCATCCGGGAGCGGTGTTGTGAGGTCTCAGATGTGACGTAAAAAGTCAAGGTTTTCCACAATACCAGACAACCATTTAATTTTTGAGCTTCCGTGGCTCAATGGTTAGCGCGTTCGGCTGTTAACCAATAGGTTGGTGGTTCGAGCCCACCCGGGAGCGGTGTTGTGGGATCTGAAATGTAACGTAGAAAGCCAAAGTTTTTGCACAATAAATGACGACCATTTAATTTTTGGGCTTCCGTGGCGCAATGGTTAGCGCGTTCGGCTGTTAACCAATAGGTTGGTGGTTCGACCCCATCCGGGAGCGGTGTTGTGAGGTCTCAGATGTGATGTAAAAAGTCAAGGTTTTTACATAATACCTGACGAGCATTTAACTTTTGGGCTTCCGTGGCGCAATGGTTAGCGCGTTCGGCTGTTAACCAATAGGTTGGTGGTTCGAGCCCATCCGCTAGCGGTGTTGTGAGGTCTCGGATGTGACGTAAAAAGTCAAGGTTTTTTACACAATACCTAACAAGCATTTAACTTTTGGGCTTCCGTGGCGCAATGGTTAGCGCGTTCGGCTGTTAACCAATAGGTTGGTGGTTCGAGCCCATCCGGGAGCGGTGTTGTGAGGTCTCAGATGTGACGTAGAAAGCCAAAGTTTTTCCACAATACCTGACAACCGTTTAATTTCTGAGCTTCCGTGGCGCAATGGTTAGCGCGTTCAGCAGTTAACAAATAATTTAGTGGTTCGAGCCCACCCGGGAGCGGCGTTGTGGGATCTCAAACGTAACGTAGAAAGCCAAAGTTTTTCCACAAAACCTGACGACCATTTAATTTTTGGGCTTCCGTGGCGCAATGGTTAACGCGTTCGGCTGTTAACCAATAGGTTGGTGGTTCGAGCCCACCCGGGAGCGGTGTTGTGGGATCTCAAATGTAACGTAGAAAGCCAAAGTTTTTCCACAATACGTGACGACCATTTAATTTCTGAGCTTTCGTGGCTCAATGGTTAGCGCGTTCGGCTGTTAACCAATAGGTTGGTGGCTAGAGCCCATCCGGGAGCGGTGTTGTGAGGTCTCAGATGTGACGTAAAAAGTCAAGGTTTTTCCACAATACCTAACAAGCATTTAACTTTTGGGCTTCCGTGGCGCAATGGTTAGGGCGTTCGGCTGTTAACCAATAGGTTGGTGGTTCGAGCCCATCCGGGAGCGGTGTTGTGAGGTCTCAGATGTGACGTAAAAAGTCAAGGTTTTTACACAATACCTGACGAGCATTTAACTTTTGGGCTTCCGTGGCGCAATGGTTTGCGCGTTCGGCTGTTAACCAATAGGTTGGTGGTTCGAGCCCATCCGGGAGCGGTGTTGTGAGGTCTCAGATGTGACGTAAAAAGTCAAGGTTTTTACACAATACCTGACGAGCATTTAATTTTTGGGCTTCCGTGGCACAATGGTTAGCGCGTTCAGCTGTTAATCGAAAGGTTGGTGGTTCGAGCCCACCCGGGAGAGGTGTTGTGGGGTCTCAAATGTAACGTAGAAAGCCAAAGTTTTTCCACAATACCTGACAACAATTTAATTTCTGAGCTTCCGTGGCTCAATGGTTAGCGCGTTCGGCTGTTAACCAATAGGTTGGTGGTTCGACCCCATCCGGGAGCGGTGTTGTGAGGTCTCAGATGTGACGTAAAAAGCCAAGGTTTTTACATAATACCTGACGAGCATTTAACTTTTGGGCTTCCGTGTCGCAATGGTTAGCGCGTTCGGCTGTTAACCAATAGGTTGGTGGTTCGAGCCCATCCGGGAGCGGTGTAGTGAGGTCTCAGATGTGACGTAAAAAGTCAAGGTTTTTACACAATACCTAACGAGCATTTAACTTTTGGGCTTCCGTGGCACAATGGTTAGCGCGTTCAGCTGTTAATCGAAAGGTTGGTGGTTCGAGCCCACCCGGGAGAGGTGTTGTGGGGTCTCAGATGTAGCGTAAAAAGTCAAAACTTTTCCACAATACGTGACAACCATTTAATTTCTGAGCTTCCGTGGCGCAATGGTTAGCGCGTTCAGCAGTTAACAAATAATTTAGTGGTTCGAGCCCACCCGGGAGCGGCGTTGTGGGATCTCAAACGTAACGTAGAAAGCCAAAGTTTTTCCTCAATACCTGACGACCATTTAATTTTTGGGCTTCCGTGGCGCAATGGTTAACGCGTTCGGCTGTTAACCAATAGGTTGGTGGTTAGAGCCCATCCGGGAGCGGTGTTGTGAGGTCTCAGATGTGACGTAAAAAGTCAAGGTTTTTCCACAATACCTGACGAACATTGAATTTTTGGGCTTCCGTGGCGCAATGGTTAGCGCGTTCAGCTGTTAATCGAAAGGTTGGTGGTTCGAGCCCATCCGGGAGCGGTGTTGTGACGTCTCAGATGTAGCGTAAAAAGTCAAAACTTTTCCACAATACGTGACAACCATTTAATTTCTGAGCTTCCGTGGCTCAATGGTTAGCGCGTTCGGCTGTTAACCAATAGGTTGGTGGTTCGAGCCCACCCGGGAGCGGTGGTGTGGGATCTCAAATGTAACGTAGAAAGCCAAAGTTTTGCCACAATACCTGACGACCATTAAATTTTTGGGCTTCCTTGGCGCAATGGTTAGCGCGTTCGGCTGTTAACCGAAAGGTTGGTGGTTCGAGCCCAACCGGAAGAGGTGTTGTAGGGTCTCAGATGTAACGTAAAAAGTCATAACTTATACACAATACCTGACAACCATTTAATTTCTGAGCTTCCGTGGCTCAAAGGTTAGCGCGTTCGGCTGTTAACCAATAGGTGTGTGGCTCGAGCCCATCCGGGAGCGGTGTTGTGACGTCTCAGATGTGACGTAAAAAGTCAAGGTTTTTTCCACAACACCTGACGACCATTTAATTTTTGGGCTTCCGTGGCGCAATGGTTAGCGCGTTCGGCTGTTAACCAATAGGTTGGTGGTTCGAGCCCATCCGGGAGTGGTGTTGTGAGGTCTCAGATGTGACGCAAAAAGTCAAGGTTTTTACACAATACCTGACGAGCATTTAATTTTTGGGGTTCCGTGGCGCAATGGTTAGCGCGTTCAGCTGTTAATCGAAAGGATGGTGGTTCGAGCCCACCCGGGAGAGGTGTTGTGGGGTCTCAGATGTAGCGTAAAAAGTCAAAACTTTCCCACAATACCTGACGACCATTTAATTTTTGGGCTTCTGTGGCGCAATGTTTAGCGCGTTCGGCTGTTAAACAATAGGTTAGTGGTTCGAGCCCATCCGGGAACGGTGTTGTGAGGTCTCAGATGTGACGTAAAAAGTCAAGGTTTTTACACAATACCTGACGAGCATTTAATTTTTGGGCTTCCGTGGCGCAATGGTTAGCGCGTTCAGCTGTTATTCGAAAGGTTGGTGGTTCGAGCCCACCCGGGAGAGGTGTTGTAGGGTCTCAGATTGTTGAATCCGGCGATCCACAACGAGCCTGGTCATTTAGACCTAAATAATGATTGAAATTAATGGTTTTCCCCACTGGGGTTTTCCCAGGACCTTTTTTCCCATAAGCAGAAGTTATGGGTTTTTATGGTCCGAATTTAGTTTAGATACAGTTTAGTTAAGATTATTTAAGGTTTACTTATAATGAATACTTATGTTTGATATGTTTTTTATGTAAAGACCTTTAAGATAACATTTAACTCTAAACCAAAATAAGAACTGTCGTATGGCACGGCCTGTAATTGCTAAGAAATACTGTACTATTGTAAAGGCTATAGTAATGCATTTGAAAGGTTCGACGGATGGTTTTTGTTACTAGGATGTTAAAAGGCCCTCTGGCCCTGTAAAGTCATAAAACTTCGGAGTGACGAATATTGGGGATCGCTTTGTAACAATAATAGGGGGTAAAACTTGAACTTTGTGTTAAAACTAGCAAAAGCAAAGCCTGAGTAGAACGTATTGGACTCTTGATGGAAAAAGAGCGCTTGTTACCATCGGACAATATAGAAAGCAAACCGACTCTGCCGAGAGAGGTTGTAAAAAAAGATTTAGAACTTTAGATAAACGGACGTGTTTTAAGGAAAATTAATGTAAAGATATGTTAATTTGAGTATGATTTGACAGACAATACAACAATTAAAGAAATTATTGACGATTGCATTTGGAGCTTCTTCGTTTTTGAATAAAGACACACAAATAAGTTAGGGATTTAGATCGGTGTTTCAGTCCGCCAATGTGATATCAGAAGGGTATCACAAACTCTTATGTTGGGATGGAAGTCGCAACATAAAATGGTGCCGAAACCCGGGACTAATTACGTGCTCGGGATTAATTACGCGCCCGGGACTAATTACGTGCTCGGGAAAAATTACGTTAATTGGACAATTTTGTGAAAATTGGACTTGGTTCGAGAACTTCGAAAAATTTTGGAAATCTTCAAGTCTCTAGTCAACTCCACGATGGATGCTTTTTGCCGATGCCTGAGAGAAAGGGAACATGAACGTGCCGCAAGAAGTCCAGCGGCGGAGAGCGACAAGGAGCGGGATAAAGGAGTCCCAGCCCAAAGACATCAGAGTCTACAGAAGCCGAAGGAGTGGTGTTTGTCAAGGTTGGATGCAACTATATGCAGTTTGGAAGCAACGAACAACCGTTACACTTCAGGTTGATAAAATTGATTCGCACTTCGCAATGAAGTTGGGTTCGTAGAAAAATTTGTATTAAGTGAAACGAAGGTTTGACACTAAGTTGACGTAAGATAGAAACTTGTGCTCTGGTTGAGCTTGGTTAAAGTTGTGCTCTGGTTGAGCTGAGTTAAAGTTGTGCTCTGGTTGAGCTGAGTTAAAGTTGTGCTCTGGTTGAGCTTGGTTAAAGTTGCGCTCTGGTTGAGCTGAGTTAAAGTTGTGCTCTGGTTGAGCTGAGTTAAAGTTGTGCTCTGGTTGAGCTTGGTTAAAGTTGTCCTCTGGTTGAACTTGGTTAAAGTTGTCCTCTGGTTGAGCTTGGTTAAAGTTGTGCTCTGGTTGAGATTGGTTAAAGGTGTTCTGGTTGAGCTTGGTTTAAGTGCTCTGGTTGAGCTTGGTATAAGGGTTTATTACCAATAGGTCGGTCTTGGCTTGTTGTGAAAGAGAGGTTGTATGATGGCGTGGCCACGGTAAGAAATTAGATGCCCCATAAAGAGCGAAAATAAGTAAATAACCTAGCCGGGTATCCCCTCCCATGCCCCAGCACGGGCATTAGACAAAGTCCATGAAAGGACAAAAAGCTCTTAATTGAGCACGAACCTTTTCCTAAAAGGATAAAAGGGTTAGCCAAGATAAAAGAGTTGCACATGGGCATTATTAAGACCTGATCGGGGCGTACCTAAGAAAAAGGCGACGCTTATTAGTTGGCTATTTCGATACACTTAGTAGCGCATTCACGATACGAGCGGCGCTGTAAGATTTATTTCGAACGGCGTCGACGAGTGATTAACAGGTGTACAGACCGAAGTTTGGATACTCCCTTTTTGGTGGTCCCTTCGCGAGTCCCTGGCTGACTTTGTCCAATCATTATTGCCGTTAACTAGGTTGTTTGGTAAAAGGTAAAATTACTATTTGTAAAAGGTAATGTTGGTATTTGTTAAAAGTATAAAGGGTGTATTGGTTTAAAAGGAACACTTATAAGGTGATTGCATTACATGTATTTAGTGAAATATGGTAAAAAGAAAATTTGGTACAATGACATTGATACTGGTATAAGTAATTGCACTGTAAAAAATGGTTGTTTAAAAGGGAAAGATAAGTTAGTACCCCTGGTGTGAAGGGATGAACGACGTGGATGGTGGCATTCCTACTTTTCTTTGGTGCCTCTATTTTCATGGCACGTCCTTTTCCCACTTCCCTGCCCACCTGACATGATTCGTTCTAGTTGTATCGAGCCCACCCGGGAAAGGTGTTGTGGGGTCTCAGATTTAGCGTAAAAAGTCAAAACTTTTCCACAATACCTGACAACCATTTAATTTCTGAGCTTCCGTGGCTCAATGGTTAGCGCGTTCGGCTGTTAACCAATAGATTGGAGTATGTTATAGTCCAATTTGTCCCCCATCTAACCATACTAAAAACATTGAGCTACGACAAACAAGGGCCGAGATATTAAGCAAAATGTTCGTCAACTTTGGTATCGTCTCACTTATTTTTATTATGTCACTTATGATTTTTGCACTAAACTTTGGAGGCTCATAACTCTTGTTCTACAAGAGATACTGAGATCTCCTTTTGATATGTTATAGTACTCTTTGCTCCCCATACAAGGATGCTTTAAACTTGAGGCTACCTCAATATCGTCGTCAACTTATTTTTTGTCTCACTTATTGTTAGAAGGTTACTTTTGATTTTTGAAAATAAACTTTGCAGGCTCGTAACTCTGTTTCTACTGGAGATACCGGGATGTCCTTAGGATATGTTATAGTCCAATTTGTCTTTCATCTAACCATACTAAAAACTTTGGAATACGACAAACAGGGGCCGAGTACTTAAGCAAAACGTAAAGAAACAAACCCCCTCCATAGGAAATGAGTTAGACTATACTTTGCAGGCTCGTAACTCTGTTTCTACTGTAGATACGGGGATGTCCTTTGAGTATGTTATAGTCCAATTTGTCCCCCATCTAACCATACTAAAAACATTGAGCTACGACAAACAGTAGTCGAGTAATTAAGCTAATCGTAAACAAACAAACCCCTCCATAGGAAATCCATTAGACTAAATTCTGGAGGCTCGTAAATCTGGTTCTACCAGAGATACGGGGATGTAAATAATTTGACCTTGACACAAATGTTCGGATAATTATAAAAAAAAACTTCGCGGTTTCGAACCTGTGGCCTTCCGGGAGTGAGGCGGATGCGATAACCGCTACACTAAAGATATGTTATTATTTTTAATCGAAAGAACAGGGTCAAGTAATTAAGCAATACGTGAACAAACAAACCCCTCCATAGAAAATGCATTAGACTATACTTTGCAGGCTCGTAACTCTGTTTCTACTGGAGATACGGGGATGTCCTTTGAGTATGTTATAGTCCAATTTGTCCCCCATCTAACCTTACTAAAAACATTGAGCTACGACAAACCAGGGCCGAGATATTAAGCAAAATGTTCGTCAACTTTGGTATCGTCTCACTTATTTTTATTATGTTACTTATGATTTTTGCACTAAACTTTGGAGGCTCATAACTCTTATTCTACAAGAGATACTGGGATCTCCTTTGGATATGTTATAGTACTCTTTGCTCCCCATACAAGGATACTTTAAACTTGAGGCTACCTCAATATCGTCGTCAACTTATTTTTTGTCTCACTCAATGTTAGAAGGTTACTTTTGATTTTTGAAAATAAACTTTGCAGGCTCGTAACTCTGTTTCTACTGGAGATACCGGGATGTCCTTAGGATATGTTATAGTCCAATTTGTCCTTCATCTAACCATACTAAAAACTTTGGGCTACGACAAACAGGGGCCGAGTACTTAAGCAAAACGTAAAGAAACAAACCCCCTCCATAGGAAATGAGTTAGACTATACTTTGCAGGCTCGTAACTCTGTTTCTACTGGAGATACGGGGATGTCCTTTGAATAATTTATAGTCCAATTTGTCCCCCATCTAACCATACTAAAAACATTGCGCTACGACAAACAGGGGCCGAGTAATTAAGCTAAACGTAAACAAACAGCCCGTCCATAGGAAATGCATTAGACTATACTTTGCAGGCCCATAACTCTGTGTCTACAAGAGATACGGGGATGTCCTTAGGATATGATATAGTCCAAATTGTCCCCCATCTAACCATACTAAAAACATTGAGCTACGACAAACAGGGGCCGAGATATTAAGCAAAATGTTCGTCAATTTTGGTATCGTCTCACTTATTTTTATTATGTTACTTATGATTTTTGCACTAAACTTTGGAGGCTCATAACTCTTGTTCTACAAGAGATACTGGGATCTCCTTTGGATATGTTATAGTACACTTTGCTCCCCATACAAGGATACTTTAAACTTGAGGCTACCTCAATATCGTCGTCAACTTACTCTTTGTCTCATTTATTGTTAGAAGGTTACTTTTGATTTTTGAAAATATACTTTGCAGGCTCGTAACTCTGTTTCTACTGGAGATACGGGGATGTCCTTTGAGTATGTTATAGACCAATTTGTCCCCCATCTAGCCATACTAAGAATTAGGGCTACGACAAACAGTAGTCGAGTAATTAAGCTAATCGTATACAAACAAACCCCTCCATAGGAAATACATTAGACTAAATTCTGGAGGCTCGTAACTCTGGTTCTACCAGAGATACGGGGATGTAAATAATGTGACCTTGACACAAATGTTCGGATAATTATAAAGGTCTTTGCATGTTCCAAGCAAAAAAAAAAAAACTTCGTGGTTTCGAACCTGTGGCCTTCCGAGAGTGAGGCGGATGCGATAACCGCTACACTAAAGATATGTTATTATTTGTAATAGAAAGAACAGGGTCAAGTAATTAAGCAATACGTGAACAAACAAACCCCTCCATAGAAAATGCATTAGACTATACTTTGCAGGCTCGTAACTCTGTTTCTACTGGAGATACGGGGATGTCCTTTGAGTGTGTTATAGTCCAATTTGTCCCCCATCTAACCATACTAAAAACATTGAGCTACGACAAACAAGGGCCGAGATATTAAGCAAAATGTTCGTCAACTTTGGTATCGTCTCACTTATTTTTATTATGTTACTTATGATTTTTGCACTAAACTTTGGAGGCTCATAACTCTTGTTCTACAAGAGATACTGGGATCTCCTTTGGATATGTTATAGTACTCTTTGCTCCCCATACAAGGATACTTTAAACTTGAGGCTACCTCAATATCGTCGTCAACTTATTTTTTGTCTCACTTATTGTTAGAAGGTTACTTTTGATTTTTGAAAATAAACTTTGCAGGCTCGTAACTATGGTTCTACCAGAGATACGGGGATGTAAATAATGTGACCTTGACACAAATGTTCGGATAATTATAAAGGTCTTTGCATGTTCCAAGCAAAAAAATTTTTCGCGGTTTCGAACCTGTGGCCTTCCGGGGTGAGGCGGATGCGATAACCGCTACACTAAAGATATGTTATTATTTATAATCAAAAGAACAGGGTCAAGTAATTAAGCAATACGTGAACAAACAAACCCCTCCATAGAAAATGCATTAGACTATATTTTGCAGGCTCGTAAATCTGTTTCTACTGTAGATACGGGGATGTCCTTTGAGTATGTTATAGTCCAATTTGTCCCCCATCTAACCATACTAAAAACATTGAGCTACGACAAACAGTAGTCGAGTAATTAAGCTAATCGTAAACAAACAAACCCCTCCATAGGAAATCCATTAGACTAAATTCTGGAGGCTCGTAACTCTGGTTCTACCAGAGATACGGGGATGTAAATAATGTGACCTTGACACAAATGTTCGGATAATTATAAAAAAAAACTTCGCGGTTTCGAACCTGTGGCCTTCCGGGAGTGAGGCGGATGCGATAACCGCTACACTAAAGATATGTTATCATTTTTAATCGAAAGAACAGGGTCAAGTAATTAAGCAATACATGAACAAACAAACCCCTCCTTAGAAAATGCATTAGACTATACTTTGCAGGCTCGTAACTCTGTTTCTACTGTAGATACGGCGATGTCCTTTGAGTATGTTATATTCCAATTTGTCCCCCATCTAACCATACTAAAAACATTGAGCTACGAAAAACAGGGGCCGAGTAATTAAGCTAAACGTAAACAAACAACCCGTCCAAAGGAAATGCATTAGACTATGCTTTGCAGGCCCATAACTCTGTGTCTACTAGAGATATGGGGATGTCCTTAGGATATGTTATAGTCCAAATTGTCCTTCATCTAACCATACTAAAAACTTTGGGCTACGACAAACAGGGGCCGAGTAATTAAGCTAAACGTAAACAAACAAACCGTCCATAGGAAATGCATTAGACTATATTTTGCAGGCCCATAACTCTGTGTCTACAAGAGATACGGGGATGTCCTTAGGATGTGATATAGTCCAAATTGTCCCCCATCTAACCATACTAAAAACATTGAGCTACGACAAACAGGGGCCGAGATATTAAGCAAAATGTTCGTCAACTTTGGTATCGTCTCACTTATTTTTATTATGTTACTTATGATTTTTGCACTAAACTTTGGAGGCTCATAACTCTTGTTCTACAAGAGATACTGGGATCTCCTTTGGATATGTTATAGTACTCTTTGCTCCCCATACAAGGATACTTTAAACTTGAGGCTACCTCAATATCGTCGCCAACTTACTTTTTGTCTCACTTATTGTTAGAAGGTTACTTTTGATTTTTGAAAATATACTTTGCAGGCTCGTAACTCTGTTTCTACTGGAGATACGGGGATGTCCTTTGAGTATGTTATAGACCAATTTGTCCCCCATCTAGCCATACTAAGAATTAGGGCTACGACAAACAGTAGTCGAGTAATTAAGCTAATCGTAAACAAACAAACCCCTCCATAGGAAATACATTAGACTAAATTCTGGAGTCTCGTAACTCTGGTTCTACCAGAGATACGGGGATGTAAATAATGTGACCTTGACACAAATGTTCGGATAATTATAAAGGTCTATGCATGTTCCAAGCAAAAAAAAACTTCGCGGTTTCGAACCTGTGGCCTTCCGAGAGTGAGGCGGATGCGATAACCGCCACACTAAAGATATGTTATTATTTTTAATCGAAAGAACAGGGTCAAGTAATTAAGCAATACGTGAACAAACAAACCCCTCCATAGGAAATGCATTAGACTATACTTTGCAGGCTCGTAACTCTGTTTCTACTGGAGATACGGGGATTTCCTTTGAGTATGTTATAGTCCAATTTGTCCCCCATCTAACCATACTAAAAATAATGAGCTACGACAAACAAGGGCCGAGTAATTAAGCTAAACGTAAACAAACAACCCGTCCATAGGAAATGCATTAGACTATATTTTGCAGGCCCATAACTCTGTGTCTACTAAAGATACGGGGATGTCCTTAGGATATGTTATAGTCCAAATTGTCCCCCATCTAACCATACTAAAAACATTGAGCTACGACAAACAAGGGCCGAGATATTAAGCAAAATGTTCGTCAATTTTGGTATCGTCTCACTTATTTTTATTATGTTACTTATGATTTTTGCACTAAACTTTGGAGGCTCATAACTCTTGTTCTACAAGAGATACTGGGATCTCCTTTGGATATGTTATAGTACTCTTTGCTCCCCATACAAGGATACTTTAAACTTGAGGCTACCTCAATATCGTCGTCAACTTATTTTTTGTCTCACTCAATGTTAGAAGGTTACTTTTGATTTTTGAAAATAAACTTTGCAGGCTCGTAACTCTGTTTCTACTGGAGATACCGGGATGTCCTTAGGATATGTTATAGTCCAATTTGTCCTTCATCTAACCATACTAAAAACTTTGGGCTACGACAAACAGGGGCCGAGTACTTAAGCAAAACGTAAAGAAACAAACCCCCTCCATAGGAAATGAGTTAGACTATACTTTGCAGGCTCGTAACTCTGTTTCTACTGGAGATACGGGGATGTCCTTTGAATAATTTATAGTCCAATTTGTCCCCCATCTAACCATACTAAAAACATTGCGCTACGACAAACAGGGGCCGAGTAATAGAGCTAAACGTAAACAAACAGCCCGTCCATAGGAAATGCATTAGACTATACTTTGCAGGCACATAACTCTGTGTCTACAAGAGATACGGGGATGTCCTTAGGATATGATATAGTCCAAATTGTCCCCCATCTAACCATACTAAAAACATTGAGCTACGACAAACAGGGGCCGAGATATTAAGCAAAATGTTCGTCAATTTTGGTATCGTCTCACTTATTTTTATTATGTTACTTATGATTTTTGCACTAAACTTTGGAGGCTCATAACTCTTGTTCTACAAGAGATACTGGGATCTCCTTTGGATATGTTATAGTACACTTTGCTCCCCATACAAGGATACTTTAAACTTGAGGCTACCTCAATATCGTCGTCAACTTACTCTTTGTCTCATTTATTATTAGAAGGTTACTTTTGATTTTTGAAAATATACTTTGCAGGCTCGTAACTCTGTTTCTACTGGAGATACGGGGATGTCCTTTGAGTATGTTATAGACCAATTTGTCCCCCATCTAGCCATACTAAGAATTAGGGCTACGACAAACAGTAGTCGAGTAATTAAGCTAATCGTATACAAACAAACCCCTCCATAGGAAATACATTAGACTAAATTCTGGAGGCTCGTAACTCTGGTTCTACCAGAGATACGGGGATGTAAATAATGTGACCTTGACACAAATGTTCGGATAATTATAAAGGTCTTTGCATGTTCCAAGCAAAAAAAAAAAAACTTCTCGGTTTCGAACCTGTGGCCTTCCGAGAGTGAGGCGGATGCGATAACCGCTACACTAAAGATATGTTATTATTTGTAAATGAAAGAACAGGGTCAAGTAATTAAGCAATAGAAAATGCATTAGACTATACTTTGCAGGCTCGTAACTCTGTTTCTACTGAAGATACGGGGATGTCCTTTGAGTATGTTATAGTCCAATTTGTCCCCCATCTAACCATACTAAAAACATTGAGCTACGACAAACAAGGGCCGAGATATTAAGCAAAATGTTCGTCAACTTTGGTATCGTCTCACTTATTTTTATTATGTTACTTATGATTTTTGCACTAAACTTTGGAGGCTCATAACTCTTGTTCTACAAGAGATACTGGGATCTCCTTTGGATATGTTATAGTACTCATGGCTCCCCATACAAGGATACTTTAAACTTGAGGCTACCTCAATATCGTCGTCAACTTATTTTTTGTCTCACTTATTGTTAGAAGGTTACTTTTGATTTTTGAAAATAAACTTTGCAGGCTCGTAACTCTGGTTCTACCAGAGATACGGGGATGTAAATAATGTGACCTTGACACAAATGTTCGGATAATTATAAAGGTCTTTGCATGTTCCAAGCAAAAAAAAAACTTCGCGGTTTCGAACATGTGGCCTTCCGGGAGTGAGGCGGATGCGATAACCGCTACACTAAAACAAACAACCCGTCCAAAGGAAATGCAAGTAACCTTCTAACAATAAGTGAGACAAAAAATAAGTTGACGACGATATTGAGGTAGCCTCAAGTTTAAAGTATCCTTGTATGGGGAGCAAAGAGTACTATAACATATCCAAAGGAGATCCCAGTATCTCTTGTAGAACAAGAGTTATGAGCCTCCAAAGTTTAGTGCAAAAATCATAAGTAACATAATAAAAATAAGTGAGACGATACCAAAGTTGACGAACATTTTGCTTAATATCTCGGCCCTTGTTTGTCGTAGCTCAATGTTTTTAGTATGGTTAGATGGGGGACAAATTGGACTATAACATATCCTAAGGACATCCCCGTATCTCTAGTAGACACAGAGTTATGGGCCTGCAAAGTATAGTCTAATGCATTTCCTAAGGACGGGTTGTTTGTTTACGTTTAGCTTAATTACTCGGCCCTTGTTTGTCGTAGCTCATTATTTTTAGTATGGTTAGATGGGGGACAAATTGGACTATAACATACTCAAAGGAAATCCCCGTATCTCCAGTAGAAACAGAGTTACGAGCCTGCAAAGTATAGTCTAATGCATTTCCTATGGAGGGGTTTGTTTGTTCACGTATTGCTTAATTACTTGACCCTGTTCTTTCGATTAAAAATAATAACAGATCTTTAGTGTGGCGGTTATCGCATCCGCCTCACTCTCGGAAGGCCACAGGTTCGAAACCGCGAAGTTTTTTTTTGCTTGGAACATGCATAGACCTTTATTATTATCCGAACATTTGTGTCAAGGTCACATTATTTACATCCCCGTATCTCTGGTAGAACCAGAGTTACGAGCCTCCAGAATTTAGTCTAATGTATTTCCTATGGAGGGGTTTGTTTGTTTACGATTAGCTTAATTACTCGACTACTGTTTGTCGTAGCCCTAATTCTTAGTGTGGCTAGATGGGGGACAAATTGGTCTATAACATACTCAAAGGACATCCCCGTATCTCCAGTAGAAACAGAGTTACGAGCCTGCAAAGTATATTTTCAAAAATCAAAAGTAACCTTCTAACAATAAGTGAGACAAAAAGTAAGTTGGCGACGATATTGAGGTAGCCTCAAGTTTAAAGTATCCTTGTATGGGGAGCAAAGAGTACTATAACATATCCAAAGGAGATCCCAGTATCTCTTGTAGAACAAGAGTTATGAGCCTCCAAAGTTTAGTGCAAAAATCATAAGTAACATAATAAAAATAAGTGAGACGATACCAAAGTTGACGAACATTTTGCTTAATATCTCGGCCCTTGTTTGTCGTAGCTCAATGTTTTTAGTATGGTTAGATGGGGGACAATTTGGACTATAACATATCCTAAGGACATCCCCGTATCTCTAGTAGACACAGAGTTATGGGCCTGCAAAATATAGTCTAATGCATTTCCTATGGACGGGTTGTTTGTTTACGTTTAGCTTAATTACTCGGCCCTTGTTTGTCGTAGCTCATTATTTTTAGTATGGTTAGATGGGGGACAAATTGGACTATAACATACTCAAAGGAAATCCCCGTATCTCCAGTAGAAACAGAGTTACGAGCCTGCAAAGTATAGTCTAATGCATTTCCTATGGAGGGGTTTGTTTGTTCACGTATTGCTTAATTACTTGACCCTGTTCTTTCGATTAAAAATAATAACATATCTTTAGTGTGGCGGTTATCGCATCCGCCTCACTCTCGGAAGGCCACAGGTTCGAAACCGCGAAGTTTTTTTTTGCTTGGAACATGCATAGACCTTTATAATTATCCGAACATTTGTGTCAAGGTCACATTATTTAGATCCCCGTATCTCTGGTAGAACCAGAGTTACGAGACTCCAGAATTTAGTCTAATGTATTTCCTATGGAGGGGTTTGTTTGTTTACGATTAGCTTAATTACTCGACTACTGTTTGTCGTAGCCCTAATTCTTAGTATGGCTAGATGGGGGACAAATTGGTCTATAACATACTCAAAGGACATCCCCGTATCTCCAGTAGAAACAGAGTTACGAGCCTGCAAAGTATATTTTCAAAAATCAAAAGTAACCTTCTAACAATAAGTGAGACAAAAAGTAAGTTGGCGACGATATTGAGGTAGCCTCAAGTTTAGAGTATCCTTGTATGGGGAGCAAAGAGTACTATAACATATCCAAAGGAGATCCCAGTATCTCTTGTAGAACAAGAGTTATGAGCCTCCAAAGTTTAGTGCAAAAATCATAAGTAACATAATAAAAATAAGTGAGACGATACCAAAGTTGACGAACATTTTGCTTAATATCTCGGCCCCTGTTTGTCGTAGCTCAATGTTTTTAGTATGGTTAGATGGGGGACAATTTGGACTATATCACATCCTAAGGACATCCCCGTATCTCTTGTAGACACAGAGTTATGGGCCTGCAAAATATAGTCTAATGCATTTCCTATGGACGGTTTGTTTGTTTACGTTTAGCTTAATTACTCGGCCCCTGTTTGTCGTAGCTCAATGTTTTTAGTATGGTTTGATGAAGGACAAATTGGACTATAACATATCCTAAGGACATCCCGGTATCTCTAGTAGACGCAGAGTTATGGGACTGCAAAGTATAGTCTAATGCATTTCCTATGGAGGGGGTTTGTTTCTTTACGTTTTGCTTAAGTACTCGGCCCCTGTTTGTCGTAGCCCAAAGTTTTTAGTATGGTTAGATGAAGGACAATTTGGACTATAACATATCCTAAGGACATCCCCATATCTCTAGTAGACACAGAGTTATGGGCCTGCAAAGCATAGTCTAATGCATTTCCTTTGGACGGGTTGTTTGTTTACGTTTAGCTTAATTACTCGGCCCCTGTTTTTCGTAGCTCAATGTTTTTAGTATGGTTAGATGGGGGACAAATTGGACTATAACATACTTAAAGGACATCCCCGTATCTACAGTAGAAACAGATTTACGAGCCTGCAAAATATAGTCTAATGCATTTTCTATGGAGGGGTTTGTTTGTTCACGTATTGCTTAATTACTTGACCCTGTTCTTTCGATTAAAAATAATAACATATCTTTAGTGTAGCGGTTATCGCATCCGCCTTACCCCGGAAGGCCTCAGGTTCGAAACCGCGAAAATTTTTTTTGCTTGGAACATGCAAAGACCTTTATAATTATCCGAACATTTGTGTCAAGGTCACATTATTTACATCCCCGTATCTCTGGTAGAACCATAGTTACGAGCCTGCAAAGTTTATTTTCAAAAATCAAAAGTAACCTTCTAACAATAAGTGAGACAAAAAATAAGTTGACGACGATATTGAGGTAGCCTCAAGTTTAAAGTATCCTTGTATGGGGAGCAAAGAGTACTATAACATATCCAAAGGAGATCCCAGTATCTCTTGTAGAACAAGAGTTATGAGCCTCCAAAGTTTAGTGCAAAAATCATAAGTAACATAATAAAAATAAGTGAGACGATACCAAAGTTGACGAACATTTTGCTTAATATCTCGGCCCTTGTTTGTCGTAGCTCAATGTTTTTAGTATGGTTAGATGGGGGACAAATTGGACTATAACATACTCAAAGGACATCCCCGTATCTCCAGTAGAAACAGAGTTACGAGCCTGCAAAGTATAGTCTAATGCATTTTCTATGGAGGGGTTTGTTTGTTCACGTATTGCTTAATTACTTGACCCTGTTCTTTCTATTACAAATAATAACATATCTTTAGTGTAGCGGTTATCGCATCCGCCTCACTCTCGGAAGGCCACAGGTTCGAAACCACGAAGTTTTTTTTTTTTTTGCTTGGAACATGCAAAGACCTTTATAATTATCCGAACATTTGTGTCAAGGTCACATTATTTACATCCCCGTATCTCTGGTAGAACCAGAGTTACGAGCCTCCAGAATTTAGTCTAATGTATTTCCTATGGAGGGGTTTGTTTGTATACGATTAGCTTAATTACTCGACTACTGTTTGTCGTAGCCCTAATTCTTAGTATGGCTAGATGGGGGACAAATTGGTCTATAACATACTCAAAGGACATCCCCGTATCTCCAGTAGAAACAGAGTTACGAGCCTGCAAAGTATAGTCTAACTCATTTCCTATGGAGGGGGTTTGTTTCTTTACGTTTTGCTTAAGTACTCGGCCCCTGTTTGTCGTAGCCCAAAGTTTTTAGTATGGTTAGATGAAGGACAAATTGGACTATAACATATCCTAAGGACATCCCGGTATCTCCAGTAGAAACAGAGTTACGAGCCTGCAAAGTTTATTTTCAAAAATCAAAAGTAACCTTCTAACAATGAGTGAGACAAAAAATAAGTTGACGACGATATTGAGGTAGCCTCAAGTTTAAAGTATCCTTGTATGGGGAGCAAAGAGTACTATAACATATCCAAAGGAGATCCCAGTATCTCTTGTAGAACAAGAGTTATGAGCCTCCAAAGTTTAGTGCAAAAATCATAAGTAACATAATAAAAATAAGTGAGACGATACCAAAGTTGACGAACATTTTGCTTAATATCTCGGCCCTTGTTTGTCGTAGCTCAATGTTTTTAGTATGGTTAGATGGGGGACAAATTGGACTATAACATACTCAAAGGACATCCCCGTATCTCCAGTAGAAACAGAGTTACGAGCCTGCAAAGTATAGTCTAATGCATTTTCTATGGAGGGGTTTGTTTGTTCACGTATTGCTTAATTACTTGACCCTGTTCTTTCGATTAAAAATAATAACATATCTTTAGTGTAGCGGTTATCGCATCCGCCTCACTCCCGGAAGGCCACAGGTTCGAAACCGCGAAGTTTTTTTTTATAATTATCCGAACATTTGTGTCAAGGTCAAATTATTTACATCCCCGTATCTCTGGTAGAACCAGATTTACGAGCCTCCAGAATTTAGTCTAATGGATTTCCTATGGAGGGATTTGTTTGTTTACGATTAGCTTAATTACTCGACTACTGTTTGTCGTAGCTCAATGTTTTTAGTATGGTTAGATGGGGGACAAATTGGACTATAACATACTCAAAGGACATCCCCGTATCTACAGTAGAAACAGAGTTACGAGCCTGCAAAGTATAGTCTAACTCATTTCCTATGGAGGGGGTTTGTTTCTTTACGTTTTGCTTAAGTACTCGGCCCCTGTTTGTCGTATTCCAAAGTTTTTAGTATGGTTAGATGAAAGACAAATTGGACTATAACATATCCTAAGGACATCCCGGTATCTCCAGTAGAAACAGAGTTACGAGCCTGCAAAGTTTATTTTCAAAAATCAAAAGTAACCTTCTAACAATAAGTGAGACAAAAAATAAGTTGACGACGATATTGAGGTAGCCTCAAGTTTAAAGCATCCTTGTATGGGGAGCAAAGAGTACTATAACATATCAAAAGGAGATCTCAGTATCTCTTGTAGAACAAGAGTTATGAGCCTCCAAAGTTTAGTGCAAAAATCATAAGTGACATAATAAAAATAAGTGAGACGATACCAAAGTTGACGAACATTTTGCTTAATATCTCGGCCCTTGTTTGTCGTAGCTCAATGTTTTTAGTATGGTTAGATGGGGGACAAATTGGACTATAACATACTCCAATCTATTGGTTAACAGCCGAACGCGCTAACCATTGAGCCACGGAAGCTCAGAAATTAAATGGTTGTCAGGTATTGTGGAAAAGTTTTGACTTTTTACGCTAAATCTGAGACCCCACAACACCTTTCCCGGGTGGGCTCGATACAACTAGAACGAATCATGTCAGGTGGGCAGGGAAGTGGGAAAAGGACGTGCCATGAAAATAGAGGCACCAAAGAAAAGTAGGAATGCCACCATCCACGTCGTTCATCCCTTCACACCAGGGGTACTAACTTATCTTTCCCTTTTAAACAACCATTTTTTACAGTGCAATTACTTATACCAGTATCAATGTCATTGTACCAAATTTTCTTTTTACCATATTTCACTAAATACATGTAATGCAATCACCTTATAAGTGTTCCATTTAAACCAATACACCCTTTATACTTTTAACAAATACCAACATTACCTTTTACAATTAGTAATTTTACCTTTTACCAAACAACCTAGTTAACGGCAATAATGATTGGACAAAGTCAGCCAGGGACTCGCGAAGGGACCACCAAAAAGGGAGTATCCAAACTTCGGTCTGTACACCTGTTAATCACTCGTCGACGCCGTTCGAAATAAATCTTACAGCGCCGCTCGTATCGTGAATGCGCTACTAAGTGTATCGAAATAGCCAACTAATAAGCGTCGCCTTTTTCTTAGGTACGCCCCGATCAGGTCTTAATAATGCCCATGTGCAACTCTTTTATCTTGGCTAACCCTTTTATCCTTTTAGGAAAAGGTTCGTGCTCAATTAAGAGCTTTTTGTCCTTTCATGGACTTTGTCTAATGCCCGTGCTGGGGCATGGGAGGTGATACCCGGCTAGGTTATTTACTTATTTTCGCTCTTTATGGGGCATCTAATTTCTTACCGTGGCCACGCCATCATACAACCTCTCTTTCACAACAAGCCAAGACCGACCTATTGGTAATAAACCCTTATACCAAGCTCAACCAGAGCACTTAAACCAAGCTCAACCAGAACACCTTTAACCAATCTCAACCAGAGCACAACTTTAACCAAGCTCAACCAGAGGACAACTTTAACCAAGTTCAACCAGAGGACAACTTTAACCAAGCTCAACCAGAGCACAACTTTAACTCAGCTCAACCAGAGCACAACTTTAACTCAGCTCAACCAGAGCGCAACTTTAGCCAAGCTCAACCAGAGCACAACTTTAACTCAGCTCAACCAGAGCACAACTTTAACTCAGCTCAACCAGAGCACAACTTTAACCAAGCTCAACCAGAGCACAAGTTTCTATCTTACGTCAACTTAGTGTCAAACCTTCGTTTCACTTAATACAAATTTTTCTACGAACCCAACTTCATTGCGAAGTGCGAATCAATTTTATCAACCTGAAGTGTAACGGTTGTTCGTTGCTTCCAAACTGCATATAGTTGCATCCAACCTTGACAAACACCACTCCTTCGGCTTCTGTAGACTCTGATGTCTTTGGGCTGGGACTCCTTTATCCCGCTCCTTGTCGCTCTCCGCCGCTGGACTTCTTGCGGCACGTTCATGTTCCCTTTCTCTCAGGCATCGGCAAAAAACATCCATCGTGGAGTTGACTAGAGACTTGAAGATTTCCAAAATTTTTCGAAGTTCTCGAACCAAGTCCAATTTTCACAAAATTGTCCAATTAACGTAATTTTTCCCGAGCACGTAATTAGTCCCGGGCGCGTAATTAATCCCGAGCACGTAATTAGTCCCGGGTTTCGGCACCATTTTATGTTGCGACTTCCATCCCAACATAAGAGTTTGTGATACCCTTCTGATATCACATTGGCGGACTGAAACACCGATCTAAATCCCTAACTTATTTGTGTGTCTTTATTCAAAAACGAAGAAGCTCCAAATGCAATCGTCAATAATTTCTTTAATTGTTGTATTGTCTGTCAAATCATACTCAAATTAACATATCTTTACATTAATTTTCCTTAAAACACGTCCGTTTATCTAAAGTTCTAAATCTTTTTTTACAACCTCTCTCGGCAGAGTCGGTTTGCTTTCTATATTGTCCGATGGTAACAAGCGCTCTTTTTCCATCAAGAGTCCAATACGTTCTACTCAGGCTTTGCTTTTGCTAGTTTTAACACAAAGTTCAAGTTTTACCCCCTATTATTGTTACAAAGCGATCCCCAATATTCGTCACTCCGAAGTTTTATGACTTTACAGGGCCAGAGGGCCTTTTAACATCCTAGTAACAAAAACCATCCGTCGAACCTTTCAAATGCATTACTATAGCCTTTACAATAGTACAGTATTTCTTAGCAATTACAGGCCGTGCCATACGACAGTTCTTATTTTGGTTTAGAGTTAAATGTTATCTTAAAGGTCTTTACATAAAAAACATATCAAACATAAGTATTCATTATAAGTAAACCTTAAATAATCTTAACTAAACTGTATCTAAACTAAATTCGGACCATAAAAACCCATAACTTCTGCTTATGGGAAAAAAGGTCCTGGGAAAACCCCAGTGGGGAAAACCATTAATTTCAATCATTATTTAGGTCTAAATGACCAGGCTCGTTGTGGATCGCCGGATTCAACAATCTGAGACCCTACAACACCTCTCCCGGGTGGGCTCGAACCACCAACCTTTCGAATAACAGCTGAACGCGCTAACCATTGCGCCACGGAAGCCCAAAAATTAAATGCTCGTCAGGTATTGTGTAAAAACCTTGACTTTTTACGTCACATCTGAGACCTCACAACACCGTTCCCGGATGGGCTCGAACCACTAACCTATTGTTTAACAGCCGAACGCGCAAAACATTGCGCCACAGAAGCCCAAAAATTAAATGGTCGTCAGGTATTGTGGAAAAGTTTTGACTTTTTTACGCTACATCTGAGACCCCACAACACCTCTCCCGGGTGGGCTCGAACCACCATCCTTTCGATTAACAGCTGAACGCGCTAACCATTGCGCCACGGAACCCCAAAAATTAAATGCTCGTCAGGTATTGTGTAAAAACCTTGACTTTTTGCGTCACATCTGAGACCTCACAACACCACTCCCGGATGGGCTCGAACCACCAACCTATTGGTTAACAGCCGAACGCGCTAACCATTGCGCCACGGAAGCCCAAAAATTAAAAGGTCGTCAGGTGTTGTGGAAAAAACCTTGACTTTTTACGTCACATCTGAGACGTCACAACACCGCTCCCGGATGGGCTCGAGCCACACACCTATTGGTTAACAGCCGAACGCGCTAACCTTTGAGCCACGGAAGCTCAGAAATTAAATGGTTGTCAGGTATTGTGGCAAAACTTTGGCTTTCTACGTTACATTTGAGATCCCACACCACCGGTCCCGGGTGGGCTCGAACCACCAACCTATTGGTTAACAGCCGAACGCGCTAACCATTGAGCCACGGAAGCTCAGAAATTAAATGGTTGTCACGTATTGTGGATAGGTTTTGACTTTTTACACTACATCTGAGACCCCACAACACCTCTTCCGGGTGGGCTTGAACCGCCAGCCTTTCGATAAACAGTTGAACGCGCTAATAATTGCGCCACGGAAGCCCAAAAATTAAATGGTCGTCAGGTATTGTGGAAAAATTTTGGCTTTCAACGTTACTTTTGAGATCCCAAAATACCGCTCCCGGGTGGGCTCGAACCACCAACCAATTGGTTAACAGCCGAATTCGCTAACCATTGAGCCACGGAAGCTCAGAATTTAAGTGGTTGTCACATATTGTGGAAAAGTTTTGACATTTTACGTTACATCTGAGACGTCACAACACCGCTCCCGGATGGGCTCGAACCACCAACCTTTCGGTTAACAGCTGAACGCGCTAATCATTGCGCCACGGAAGCCCAAAACTTAAATGTTCGTCAGGTATTGTGGAAAAACTCTGACATTTTACGTTACATCTGAGACCTCACAACACCGCTCCCGGATGGGCTCGAACCACCAACCTATTGGTTAACAGCCGAACGCGCTAACCATTGCGCCACGGAAGACCGAAAATTAAATGGTCGTCAGGTGTTGTGGAAAAAACCTTGACTTTTTGCGTCACATCTGAGACGTCACAAAACCGCTCCCGGATGGGCTCGAACCACACACCTATTGGTTAACAGCCGAACGCGCTAACCTTTGAGCCACGGAAGCTCAGAAATTAATAGGTTGTCAGGTATTGTGGATAAGTTATGACTTTTTACGTTACATGTGTGACCCTACAACACCTCTTCCGGTTGGGCTCGAACCACCAACCTTTCGGTTAACAGCCGAACGCGCTAACCATTGCGCCAAGGAAGCCCAAAAATTTAATGGTCGTCAGGTATTGTGGCAAAACTTTGGCTTTCTACGTTACATTTGAGATCCCACACCACCGCTCCCGGGTGGGCTCGAACCACCAACCTATTGGTTAACAGCCGAACGCGCTAACCATTGAGCCACGGAAGCTCAGAAATTAAATGGTTGTCACGTATTGTGGATAAGTTTTGACTTTTTACGCTACATCTGAGACCCCACAACACCTCTTCCGGGTGGGCCTGAACCACCAGCCTTTCGATTAACAGTTGAACGCGCTAATAATTGCGCCACGAAAGCCCAAAAATTAAATGTTCGTCAGGTATTGTGGAAAAACTCTGACATTTTACGTTACATCTGAGACCTCACAACACCGCTCCCGGATAGGCTCTAACCACCAACCTATTGGTTAACAGCCGAACGCGCTAACCATTCAGCCACGGAAGCTCAGAAATTAAATGGTTGTCACGTATTGTGGAAAAGTTTTGACTTTTTACGCTACATCTGAGACGTCACAACACCGCTCCCGGATGGGCTCGAACCACCAACCTATTGGTTAACAGGCGAACGCGCTAACCATTGAGCCACGGAAGCTCAGAATTTAAATGGTTGTCACGTATTGCGGAAAAGTTTTGACTTTTTACGCTATATCTGAGACCCCACAACACCTCTCTCGAGTGGGCTCGAACCTTCAACCTTTCGATTAACAGCTGAACGCGCTAATCATTGCGCCACGGAAGCCCAAAAATTAAATGGTCGTCAGGTGCTGTGGAAAAAACCTTGACTTTTTACGTCACATCTGAGACGTCACAACACCGCTCCCGGATGGGCTCGAACCACACACCTATTCGTTAACAGCCGAACGCGCTAACATTTGAGCCAAGGAAGCCCAAAAATTTAATGGTCGTCAGGTATTGTGGCAAAACTTTGGCTTTCTACGTTACATTTGAGATCCCACACCACCGGTCCCGGGTGGGCTCGAACCACCAACCTATTGGTTAACAGGCGAACGCGCTAACCATTGAGCCACGGAAGCTCAGAAATTAAATGGTTGTCACGTATTGTGGATAGGTTTTGACTTTTTACACTACATCTGAGACCCCACAACACCTCTTCCGGGTGGGCTTGAACCGCCAGCCTTTCGATTAACAGTTGAACGCGCTAATAATTGCGCCACGGAAGCCCAAAAATTAAATGTTCGTCAGGTATTGTGGAAAAACACTGACATTTTACGTTACATCTGAGACGTCACAACACCGCTCCCGGATGGGCTCGAACCACCAACCTTTCGGTTAACAGCTGAACGCGCTGACCATTGCGCCACGGAAGCCCAAAAATTAAATGGTCGTCAGGTATTGTGTAAAAACCTTGACTTTTTACGTCACATCTGAGACCTCACAACACCGCTCCCGGATGGGCTCGAACCACCAACCTATTGGTTAACAGCCGAACGCGCTAACCATTGCGCCACGGAAGCCCAAAAGTTAAATGCTCGTCAGGTATTGTGTAAAAACCTTGACTTTTTACGTCACATCTGAGACCTCACGACACCGCTCCCGGATGGGCTCGAACCACCAACCTATTGGTTAACAGCCGAACGCGCTAACCATTGAGCCACGGAAGCTCAGAAATTAAATTGTTGTCAGGTATTGTGGAAAAACTTTGGCTTTCTACGTTACATTTGAGACCCCACAACACCTCTCCCGGGTGGGCTCGAACCACCAACCTTTCGATTAACAGCTGAACGCGCAAACCATTGTGCCACGGAAGCCCAAAAATTAAATGCTCGTCAGGTATTGTGTAAAAACCTTGACTTTTTACGTCACGTCTGAGACCTCACAACACCGCTCCCGGATGGGCTCGAACCACCAACCTATTGGTTAACAGCCGAACGCGCTAACCATTGCGCCACGGAAGCCCAAAAATTAAATGGTCGTCAGGTATTGTGGAAAAACTTTGGCTTTCTACGTTACATTTAAGATCACACAACACCGCTCCCGGGTGGGCTCGAACCACCAACCTATTGGTTAACAGCTGAACGCGCTAACCATTGAGCCACGGAAGCTCAGAAATTAAACGGTTGTCAGGTATTGTGGAAAAACTTTGGCTTTCTACGTTACATTTGAGACCCCACAACACCTCTCCAGGGTGGGCTCGAACCACCAACCTTTCGATTAACAGCTGAACGCGCTAACCATTGCGCCACGGAAGCCCAAAAATTAGATACTCGTCAGATATTGTGTAAAAACCTTGACTTTTTACGTCACATCTGAGACCTCACAACACCGCTCCCGGATGGGCTCGAACCACCAACCTATTGGTTAACAGCCGAACGCGCTAACCATTGCGCCACGGAAGCCCAAAAGTTAAATGCTCGTCAGGTATCGCGTAAAAACCTTGACTTTTTACGTCACATCTGAGACGTCACAACACCGCTCCTGGATGGGCTCGAACCACCAACCTTTCGGTTAACAGCCGAACGCGCTAACCATTGCGCCACGGAAGCCCAAAAATTAAATGGTCGTCAGGTATTGTGGCAAAACTTTGGCTTTCTACGTTACATTTGAGATCCCACACCACCGCTCCCGGGTGGGCTCGAACCACCAACCTATTGGTTAACAGCCGAACGCGCTAACCATTGAGCCACGGAAGCTCAGAAATTAAATGGTTGTCACGTATTGTGGATAAGTTTTGACTTTTTACGCTACATCTGAGACCCCACAACACCTCTTCCGGGTGGGCCTGAACCACCAGCCTTTCGATTAACAGTTGAACGCGCTAATAATTGCGCCACGGAAGCCCAAAAATTAAATGTTCGTCAGGTATTGTGGAAAAACTCTGACATTTTACGTTACATCTGAGACCTCACGACACCGCTCCCGGATGGGCTCTAACCACCAACCTATTGGTTAACAGCCGAACGCGCTAACCATTCAGCCACGGAAGCTCAGAAATTAAATGGTTGTCACGTATTGTGGAAAAGTTTTGACTTTTTACGCTACATCTGAGACCCCACAACACCTCTCCCGGTTGGGCTCGAACCACCAACCTTTCGATTAACAGCTGAACGCGCTAACCATTGCGCCACGGAAGCCCAAAAATTCAATGTTCGTCAGGTATTGTGGAAAAACCTTGACTTTTTACGTCACATCTGAGACCTCACAACACCGCTCCCGGATGGGCTCTAACCACCAACCTATTGGTTAACAGCCGAACGCGCTAACCATTGAGCCACGAAAGCTCAGAAATTAAATGGTCGTCACGTATTGTGGAAAAACTTTGGCTTTCTACGTTACATTTGAGATCGCACAACACCGCTCCCGGGTGGGCTCGAACCACCATCCTATTGGTTAACAGCCGAACGCGTTAACCATTGCGCCACGGAAGCCCAAAAATTAAATGGTCGTCAGGTATTGTGGAAAAACTTTGGCTTTCTACGTTACGTTTGAGATCCCACAACGCCGCTCCCGGGTGGGCTCGAACCACTAAATTATTTGTTAACTGCTGAACGCGCTAACCATTGCGCCACGGAACCTCAGAAATTAAATGGTTGTCACGTATTGTGGAAAAGTTTTGACTTTTTACGCTACATCTGAGACCCCACAACACCTCTCCTGGGTGGGCTCGAACCACCAACCTTTCGATTAACAGCTGAACGCGCTAACCATTGCGCCACGGAAGCCCAAAATTTCAATGTTCGTCAGGTATTGTGGAAAAACTCTGACATTTTATGTTACATCTGAGACGTCACAACACCGCTCCCGGGAGGGCTCAAACCACCAGTCTTTTGAATAGCACCTGAACGCGCTAACCATTGCGCCACGGAAGCCCAAAAATTAAATGGTCGTCCGGTATTGTGGAAAAACTTTGACTTTTTACGTAACATCTGAGACCTCATAGCACCGCTCCCGGGTGTGCTCGAACCACCAACCTTTCTGTTAACAGCCGAACGCGCTAACGATTGCGCCACGGAAGCCCAGAATTTAAATGGTCGTCCGGTATTTTGGAAAAACCTTGACTTTTTACGTCACATCTGAGACGTCACAACACCGCTCCTGGATGGGCTCGAACCACCAACCTATTGGTTAACAGCCGAACGCGCTAACCATTGCGCCACGGAAGCCCAAAAATTAAATGGTCGTCAGGTATTGTGGCAAAACTTTGGCTTTCTACGTTACATTTGAGATCCCACACCACCGCTCCCGGGTGGGCTCGAACCACCAACCTATTGGTTAACAGCCGAACGCGCTAACCATTGAGCCACGGAAGCTCAGAAATTAAATGGTTGTCACGTATTGTGGATAAGTTTTGACTTTTTACGCTACATCTGAGACCCCACAACACCTCTTCCGGGTGGGCCTGAACCACCAGCCTTTCGATTAACAGTTGAACGCGCTAATAATTGCGCCACGGAAGCCCAAAAATTAAATGTTCGTCAGGTATTGTGGAAAAACTCTGACATTTTAAGTTACATCTGAGACCTCACGACACCGCTCCCGGATGGGCTCTAACCACCAACCTATTGGTTAACAGCCGAACGCGCTAACCATTCAGCCACGGAAGCTCAGAAATTAAATGGTTGTCACGTATTGTGGAAAAGTTTTGACTTTTTACGCTACATCTGAGACCCCACAACACCTCTCCCGGATGGGCTCGAACCACCAACCTTTCGATTAACAGCTGAACGCGCTAACCATTGCGCCACGGAAGCCCAAAAATTCAATGTTCGTCAGGTATTGTGGAAAAACCTTGACTTTTTACGTCACATCTGAGACCTCACAACACCGCTCCCGGATGGGCTCTAACCACCAACCTATTGGTTAACAGCCGAACGCGCTAACCATTGAGCCACGAAAGCTCAGAAATTAAATGATCGTCACGTATTGTGGAAAAACTTTGGCTTTCTACGTTACATTTGAGATCGCACAACACCGCTCCCGGGTGGGCTCGAACCACCAACCTATTGGTTAACAGCCGAACGCGTTAACCATTGCGCCACGGAAGCCCAAAAATTAAATGGTCGTCAGGTATTGTGGAAAAACTTTGGCTTTCTACGTTACGTTTGAGATCCCACAACGCCGCTCCCGGGTGGGCTCGAACCACTAAATTATTTGTTAACTGCTGAACGTGCTAACCATTGCGCCACGGAAGCTCAGAAATTAAATGGTTGTCACGTATTGTGGAAAAGTTTTGACTTTTTACGCTACATCTGAGACCCCACAACACCTCTCCTGGGTGGGCTCGAACCACCAACCTTTCGATTAACAGCTGAACGCGCTAACCATTGCGCCACGGAAGCCCAAAATTTCAATGTTCGTCAGGTATTGTGGAAAAACTCTGACATTTTATGTTACATCTGAGACGTCACAACACCGCTCCCGGGAGGGCTCAAACCACCAGTCTTTTGAATAGCAGCTGAACGCGCTAACCATTGCGCCACGGAAGCCCAAAAATTAAATGGTCGTCCGGTATTGTGGAAAAACTTTGACTTTTTACGTAACATCTGAGACCTCATAGCACCGCTCCCGGGTGTGCTCGAACCACCAACCTTTCTGTTAACAGCCGAACGCGCTAACGATTGCGCCACGGAAGCCCAGAATTTAAATGGTCGTCCGGTATTTTGGAAAAACCTTGACTTTTTACGTCACATCTGAGACGTCACAACACCGCTCCCGGATGGGCTCGAACCACCAACCTATTGGTTAACAGCCGAACGCGCTAACCATTGAGCCACGGAAGCTCAGAAATTAAACTGTTGTCAGGTATTGTGGAAAAACTTTGGCTTTCTACGTTACATTTGAGACCCCACAACACCTCTCCCGGGTGGGCTCGAACCACCAACCTTTCGATTAACAGCTGAACGCGCTAACCATTGTGCCACGGAAGCCCAAAAGTTAAATGCTCGTTAGGTATTGTGTAAAAACCTTGACTTTTTACGTCACATCTGAGACCTCACTACACCGCTCCCGGATGGGCTCGAACCACCAACCTATTGGTTAACAGCCGAACGCGCTAACCATTGCGACACGGAAGCCCAAAAGTTAAATGCTCGTCAGGTATTATGTAAAAACCTTGGCTTTTTACGTCACATGTGAGACCTCACAACATGGCTCCCGGATGGGGTCGAACCACCAACCTATTGGTTAACAGCCGAACGCGCTAACCATTGAGCCACGGAAGCTCAGAAATTAAATTGTTGTCAGGTATTGTGGAAAAACTTTGGCTTTCTACGTTACATTTGAGACCCCACAACACCTCTCCCGGGTGGGCTCGAACCACCAACCTTTCGATTAACAGCTGAACGCGCTAACCATTGTGCCACGGAAGCCCAAAAATTAAATGCTCGTCAGGTATTGTGTAAAAACCTTGACTTTTTACGTCACATCTGAGACCTCACAACACCGCTCCCGGATGGGCTCGAACCACCAACCTATTGGTTAACAGCCGAACGCACAAACCATTGCGCCACGGAAGCCCAAAAGTTAAATGCTCGTCAGGTATTGTGTAAAAACCTTGACTTTTTACGTCACATCTGAGACCTCACAACACCGCTCCCGGATGGGCTCGAACCACCAACCTATTGGTTAACAGCCGAACGCGCTAGCCATTGAGCCACGGAAGCTCAGAAATTAAATTGTTGTCAGATATTGTGGAAAAACTTTGGCTTTCTACGTTACATTTGAGACCCCACAACACCTCTCCCGGGTGGGCTCGAACCACCAACCTTTCGGTTAACAGCTGAACGCGCTAACCATTGTGCCACGGAAGCCCAAAAATTAAATGCTCGTCAGGTATTGTGTAAAAACCTTGACTTTTTACGTCACATCTGAGACCTCACAACACCGCTCCCGGATGGGCTCGAACCACCAACCTATTGGTTAACAGCCGAACGCACAAACCATTGCGCCACGGAAGCCCAAAAGTTAAATGCTCGTCAGGTATTGTGTAAAAACCTTGACTTTTTACGTCACATCTGAGACCTCACAACACCGCTCCCGGATGGGCTCGAACCACCAACCTATTGGTTAACAGCCGAACGCGCTAACCATTGCGCCACGGAAGCCCAAAAGTTAAATGCTTGTTAGGTATTGTGGAAAAACCTTGACTTTTTACGTCACATCTGAGACCTCACAACACCGCTCCCGGATGGGCTCTAACCACCAACCTATTGGTTAACAGCCGAACGCGCTAACCATTGAGCCACGAAAGCTCAGAAATTAAATGGTCGTCACGTATTGTGGAAAAACTTTGGCTTTCTACGTTACATTTGAGATCCCACAACACCGCTCCCGGATGGGCTCGAACCACACACCTATTCGTTAACAGCCGAACGCGCTAACCTTTGAGCCAAGGAAGCCCAAAAATTTAATGGTCGTCAGGTATTGTAGCAAAACTTTGGCTTTCTACGTTACATTTGAGATCCCACACCACCGCTCCCGGGTGGGCTCGAACCACCAACCTATTGGTTAACAGCCGAACGCGCTAACCATTGAGCCACGGAAGCTCAGAAATTAAATGGTTGTCACGTATTGCGGAAAAGTTTTGACTTTTTACGCTACATCTGAGACCCCACAACACCTCTCTCGGGTGGGCTCGAACCTTCAACCTTTCGATTAACAGCTGAACGCGCTAATCATTGCGCCACGGAAGCCCAAAAATTAAATGGTCGTCAGGTGCTGTGGAAAAAACCTTGACTTTTTACGTCACATCTGAGACGTCACAACACCGCTCCCGGATGGGCTCGAACCACACACCTATTCGTTAACAGCCGAACGCGCTAACCTTTGAGCCAAGGAAGCCCAAAAATTTAATGGTCGTCAGGTATTGTGGCAAAACTTTGGCTTTCTACGTTACATTTGAGATCCCACACCACCGGTCCCGGGTGGGCTCGAACCACCAACCTATTGGTTAACAGCCTAACGCGCTAACCATTGAGCCACGGAAGCTCAGAAATTAAATGGTTGTCACGTATTGTGGATAGGTTTTGACTTTTTACACTACATCTGAGACCCCACAACACCTCTTCCGGGTGGGCTTGAACCGCCAGCCTTTCGATTAACAGTTGAACGCGCTAATAACTGCGCCACGGAAGCCCAAAAATTTAATGGTCGTCAGGTATTGTGGCAAAACTTTGGCTTTCTACGTTACATTTGAGATCCCAAAATACCGCTCCCGGGTGGGCTCGAACCACCAACCTTTCGGTTAACAGCTGAACGCGCTGACCATCGTGCCACGGAAGCCCAAAAATTAAATGGTCGTCAGGTATGTGGAAAAATTTTGGCTTTCAACGTTACATTTGAGATCCCAAAATACCGCTCCCGGGTGGGCTCGAACCACCAACCTATTGGTTAACAGCCGAATTCGCTAACCATTGAGCCAAGGAAGCTCAGAATTTAAGTGGTTGTCACATATTGTGGAAAAGTTTTGACATTTTACGTTACATCTGAGACGTCACAACACCGCTCCCGGATGGGCTCGAACCACCAACCTTTCGGTTAACAGCCGAACGCGCTAACCATTGCGCCACGGAAGACCAAAAATTAAATGGTCGTCAGGTGTTGTGGAAAAAACCTTGACTTTTTACGTCACATCTGAGACGTCACAAAACCGCTCCCGGATGGGCTCGAACCACACACCTATTGGTTTACAGCCGAACGCGCTAACCTTTGAGCCACGGAAGCTCAGAAATTAAATGGTTGTCAGGTATTGTGGATAAGTTATGACTTTTTACGTTACATGTGTGACCCTACAACACCTCTTCCGGTTGGGCTCGAACCACCAACCTTTCGGTTAACAGCCGAACGCGCTAATCATTGCGCCAAGGAAGCCCAAAAATTTAATGGTCGTCAGGTATTGTGGCAAAACTTTGGCTTTCTACGTTACATTTGAGATCCCACACCACCGCTCCCGGGTGGGCTCGAACCACCAACCTATTGGTTAACAGCCGAACGCGCTAACCATTGAGCCACGGAAGCTCAGAAATTAAATGGTTGTCACGTATTGTGGATAAGTTTTGACTTTTAACGCTACATCTGAGACCCCACAACACCTCTTCCGGGTGGGCCTGAACCACCAGCCTTTCGATTAACAGTTGAACGCGCTAATAATTGCGCCACGGAAGCCCAAAAATTAAATGTTCGTCAGGTATTGTGGAAAAACTCTGACATTTTACGTTACATCTGAGACCTCACAACACCGCTCCCAGATGGGCTCTAACCACCAACCTATTGGTTAACAGCCGAACACGCTAACCATTCAGCCACGGAAGCTCAGAAATTAAATGGTTGTCACGTATTGTGGAAAAGTTTTGACTTTTTACGCTACATCTGAGACGTCACAACACCGCTCCCGGATGGGCTCGAACCACCAACCTATTGGTTAACAGGCGAACGCGCTAACCATTGAGCCACGGAAGCTCAGAATTTAAATGGTTGTCACGTATTGCGGAAAAGTTTTGACTTTTTACGCTACATCTGAGACCCCACAACACCTCTCTCGGGTGGGCTCGAACCTTCAACCTTTCGATTAACAGCTGAACGCGCTAACCTTTGAGCCAAGGAAGCCCAAAAATTTAATGGTCGTCAGGTATTGTGGCAACACTTTGGCTTTCTACGTTACATTTGAGATCCCACACCACCGGTCCCGGGTGGGCTCTAACCACCAACCTATTGGTTAACAGCCGAACGCGCTAACCATTGAGCCACGAAAGCTCAGAAATTAAATGGTCGTCACGTATTGTGGAAAAACTTTGGCTTTCTACGTTACATTTGAGATCCCACAACACCGCTCCCGGGTGGGCTCGAACCACCAACCTATTGGCTAACAGCCGAACGCGCTAAGCATTGAGCCACGGAAGCTCAGAAATTAAATGGTTGTTACGTATTGTGGAAAAGTTTTGACATTTTACGCTACATCTGAGACCCCACAAAACCTCTCCCGGGTGGGCTCGAACCACCAACCTTTCGATTAACAGCTGAACGCGCTAATTATTGCGCCACGGAAGCCCAAAAATTAAATGTTCGTCAGGTATTGTGGAAAAACTCTGACATTTTACGTCACATCTGAGAAATCACAACACCGCTCCCGGGTGGGCTCGAACCACCAACCTTTCGATTAACAGCTGAACGCGCTAATTATTGCGCCACGGAAGCCCAAAAATTAAATGGTCGTCAGGTATTCTGGAAAAACTTTGGCTTTCTACGTTACATTCGTGATCCCACAACACCACTCCCGGGTGGGCTTGAACCACCAACCTTTCGGTTAACAGCCGAACGCGCTGACCATTGCGCCACGGAAGCCCTAAAGTTAAATGCTCGTCAGGTATTGTGTAAAAACCTTGACTTTTTACGTCACATCTGAGACCTCACAACACCGCTCCCGGATGGGCTCGAACAAACAACCTATTGGTTAACAGCCGAACGCGCTAACCATTGCGCCACGGAAGCCCAAAAATTGAATGTTCGTCAGGTATTGTGGAAAAACTCTGACATTTTACGTTACATCTGAGACCTCACAACACCGCTCCCGGATGGGCTCGAACCACAACCTATTGGTTAACAGCCGAACGCGCTAACCATTGAGCCACGGAAGCTCAGAGATTAAATGGTTGTCAGGTATTGTGGATAAGTTATGACTTATTACGTTACATCTGAGACCCTACAACACCTCTCACGGTTGGGCTCGAACCACCAACCTTTCGGTTAACAGCCGAACGCGCTAACCATTGCGCCAAGGAAGCCCAAAAATTAAATGTTCGTCAGGTATTGTGGAAAAACCTTGACTTTTTACGTCACTTCTGAGACCTCACAACACCGCTCCCGGATGGGCTCGAACCACCAACCTATTGGTTAACAGCCGAACGCGCTAACCATTGAGCCACGGAAGCTCAGAAATTAAATGGTCGTCACGTATTGTGGAAAAACTTTGGCTTTCTACGTTACATTTGAGATCCCACAACACCGCTCCCGGGTGGGCTCGAACCACCAACCTATTAATTAACAGCCGAACGCGTTAACCATTGCAACATGGAAGCCCAAAAATTAAATGTTCGTCAGGTATTGTGGAAAAACCTTGACTTTTTACGTCACTTCTGAGACCTCACAACACCGCTCCCGGATGGGCTCGAACCACCAACCTATTGGTTAACAGCCGAACGCGCTAACCATTGAGCCACGGAAGCTCAGAAATTAAATGGTCGTCACGTATTGTGGAAAAACTTTGGCTTTCTACGTTACATTTGAGATCCCACAACACCGCTCCCGGGTGGGCTCGAACCACCAACCTATTAATTAACAGCCGAACGCGTTAACCATTGCGCCACGGAAGCCCAAAAATTAAATGGTCGTCAGGTATTGTGGAAAAACTTTGGCTTTCTACGTTACGTTTTAGATCCCACAACGCCGCTCCCGGGTGGGTTCGAACCACTAACCTATTTGTTAACTGCTGAACGCGCTAACCATTGCGCCACGGAAGCTAAAAATTAAATGCTCGTCAGGTATAGTGTAAAAACCTTGACTTTTTACGTCACATCTGAGACCTCACAACACCGCTCCCGGATGGGCTCGAACAACCAACCTATTGGTTAACAGCCGAACGCGCTAACCATTGCGCCACGGAAGCCCAAAAGTTAAATGCTCGTCAGGTATTGTGTGAAAACCTTGACTTTTTACGTCACATCTGAGACCTCACAACACCGCTCCCGGATGGGCTCGAACAACCAACCTATTGGTTAACAGCCGAACGCGCTAACCATTGCGCCACGGAAGCCCAAAAATTAAATGGTCGTCAGGTATTGTGGAAAAACTTTGGCTTTCTACGTTACGTTTGAGATCCCACAACGCCGCTCCCGGGTGGGCTCGAACCACTAACCTATTTGTTAACTGCTGAACGCGCTAACCATTGCGCCACGGAAGCCCAAAAATTAAATGGTCGTCAGGTATTCTGGAAAAACTTTGGCTTTCTACGTTACATTCGTGATCCCACAACACCACTCCCGGGTGGGCTTGAACCACCAACCTTTCGGTTAACAGCCGAACGCGCTGACCATTGCGCCACGGAAGCCCTAAAGTTAAATGCTCGTCAGGTATTGTGTAAAAACCTTGACTTTTTACGTCACTTCTGAGACCTCACAACACCGCTCCCGGATGGGCTCGAACCACCAACCTATTGGTTAACAGCCGAACGCGCTAACCATTGAGCCACGAAAGCTCAGAAATTAAATGGTTGTCAGGTGTTGTAGATAAGTTATGACTTATAACGTTACATCTGAGACCCTACAACACCTCTCTCGGTTGGGCTCGAACCACCAACCTTTCGGTTAACAGCCGAACGCGCTAACCATTGCGCCAAGGAAGCCCAAAAAATAAATGGTCGTCAGGTATTGTGGAAAAACTTTGTCTTTCTACGTTACATTTGAGATCCCACAACACCGCTCCCGGGTGGGCTCGAACCACCACCCTATTGGTTAAAAGCTGAACGCGCTAACCATTCAGCCACGGAAGCTCAGAAATTAAATGGTTGTCACGTATTGTGGAAAAACTTTGGCTTTCTACGTTACATTTGAGATCCCACAACACCGCTCCCGGGTGGGCTCGAACCACCAACCTATTTGTTAACAGCCGAACGCGTTAACCATTGCGCCACGGAAACCCAAAAATTAAATGGTCGTCAGGTATTGTGGAAAAACTTTGGCTTTCTACGTTACGTTTGAGATCCCACAACGCCGCTCCCGGGTGGGCTCGAACCACTAACCTATTTGTTAACTGCTGAACGCGCTAACCATTGCGCCACGGAAGCCCAAAAATTAAATGCTTGTCAGGTATTGTGTAAAAACCTTGACTTTTTACGTCACTTCTGAGACCTCACAACACCGCTCCCGGATGGGCTCGAACCACCAAACCTATTGGTTAACAGCCGAAGGCGCTAACCATTGAGCCACGGAAGCTCAGAAATTAAATGGTCGTCACGTATTGTGGAAAAACTTTGGCTTTCTACGTTACATTTGAGATCCCACAACACCGCTCCCGGGTGGGCTCGAACCACCAACCTATTGGTTAACAGCCGAACGCGTTAACCATTGCGCCACGGAAGCAAAAAAATTCAATGGTCGTCAGGTATTGTGGAAAAAGGTTGGTGGTTCGAGCCCATCCGGGAGCGGTGTTGTGAGGTCTCAGATGTGGCGTTAAAAGTCAAAACGTTTCCACAATACGTGACAACCATTTAATTTCTGAGCCTCCGTGGCTCAATGGTTAGCGCGTTCGGCTGTTAACCTATAGGTTAGTGGTTCGAGCCCACCCGGGAGCGGCGTTGTGGGATCTCAAATGTAACGTAGAAAGCCAAAGTTTTTCCACAATACCTGACGATCATTTAATTTTTGGGCTTCCGTGGCGCAATGGTTAGGGCGTTCGGCTGTTAACCAATAGGTTGGTGGTTCGAGCCCACCCGGGCGCGGTGTTGTGGGGTCTCAAACGTAACGTAGAAAGCCAATGTTTTTCCACAATACCTGACGACCATTTAATTTTTGGGCTTCCGTGGCGCAATGATTAGCGCGTTCAGCTGTTAATCGAAAGGTTGAAGGTTCGAGCCCACCCAGGAGAGGTGTTGTGGGGTCTCAGAAGTAGCGTAAAAAGTCAAAACTTTTCCACAATACGTGACAACCATTTAATTTTTAGGCTTCCGTGGCGCAATGGTTAGCGCGTTCAGCAGTTAACAAATAGGTTAGTGGTTCGAGCCCACCCGGGAGTGGCGTTGTTGGATCTCAAACGTAACGTAGAAAGCCAAAGTTTTTCCACAATACCTGACGACCATTTAATTTTTTTGCTTCCGTGGCGCAATGGTTAACGCGTTCGGCTGTTAACCAATAGGTTGGTGGTTCGAGCCCACCCGGGAGCGGTGTTGTGGGATCTCAAATGTAACGTAGAAAGCCAAAGTTTTTCCACAATACGTGACGACCATTTAATTTCTGAGCTTCCGTGGCTCAATGGTTAGCGCCTTCGGCTGTTAACCAATAGGTTTGGTGGTTCGAGCCCATCCGGGAGCGGTGTTGTGAGGTCTCAGAAGTGACGTAAAAAGTCAAGGTTTTTACACAATACCTGACAAGCATTTAATTTTTGGGCTTCCGTGGCGCAATGGTTAGCGCGTTCAGCAGTTAACAAATAGGTTAGTGGTTCGAGCCCACCCGGGAGCGGCGTTGTGGGATCTCAAACGTAACGTAGAAAGCCAAAGTTTTTCCACAATACCTGACGACCATTTAATTTTTGGGTTTCCGTGGCGCAATGGTTAACGCGTTCGGCTGTTAACAAATAGGTTGGTGGTTCGAGCCCACCCGGGAGCGGTGTTGTGGGATCTCAAATGTAACGTAGAAAGCCAAAGTTTTTCCACAATACGTGACAACCATTTAATTTCTGAGCTTCCGTGGCTGAATGGTTAGCGCGTTCAGCTTTTAACCAATAGGGTGGTGGTTCGAGCCCACCCGGGAGCGGTGTTGTGGGATCTCAAATGTAACGTAGAAAGACAAAGTTTTTCCACAATACCTGACGACCATTTATTTTTTGGGCTTCCTTGGCGCAATGGTTAGCGCGTTCGGCTGTTAACCGAAAGGTTGGTGGTTCGAGCCCAACCGAGAGAGGTGTTGTAGGGTCTCAGATGTAACGTAATAAGTCATAACTTATCCACAACACCTGACAACCATTTAATTTCTGAGCTTTCGTGGCTCAATGGTTAGCGCGTTCGGCTGTTAACCAATAGGTTGGTGGTTCGAGCCCATCCGGGAGCGGTGTTGTGAGGTCTCAGAAGTGACGTAAAAAGTCAAGGTTTTTACACAATACCTGACGAGCACTTAATTTTTGGGCTTCCGTGGCGCAATGGTTAGCGCGTTCGGCTGTTAACCAATAGGTTGGTGGTTCGAGCCCATCCGGGAGCGGTGTTGTGAGGTCTCAGATGTGATGTAAAAAGTCAAGGTTTTTACACAATACCTGACGAGCATTTAATTTTTAGCTTCCGTGGCGCAATGGTTAGCGCGTTCGGCTGTTAACCAATAGGTTGGTGGTTCGAGCCCATCCGGGAGCGGTGTTGTGAGGTCTCAGATATAACGTAAAATGTCAGAGTTTTTCCACAATACCTGACGAACATTTAATTTTTGGGCTTCCGTGGCGCAATGGTTAGCGCGTTCGGCTGTTAACCAATAGGTTGGTGGTTCGAGCCCATCCGGGAGCGGTGTTGTGAGGTCTCAGACGTGACGTAAAAAGTCAAGGTTTTTACACAATACCTGACGAGCATTTAATTTTTAGCTTCCGTGGCGCAATGGTTAGCGCGTTCAGCAGTTAACAAATAGGTTAGTGGTTCGAGCCCACCCGGGAGCGGCGTTGTGGGATCTCAAACGTAACGTAGAAAGCCAAAGTTTTTCCACAATACCTGACGACCATTTAATTTTTGGGCTTCCGTGGCTCAATGGTTAGCGCGTTCGGCTGTTAACCAATAGGTTGGTGGTTCGAGCCCATCCGGGAGCGGTGTTGTGAGGTCTCAGAAGTGACGTAAAAAGTCAAGGTTTTTCCACAATACCTGACGAACATTTAATTTTTGGGCTTCCATGGCGCAATGGTTAGCGCGTTCGGCTGTTAACCGAAAGGTTGGTGGTTCGAGCCCAACCGGGAGAGGTTTTGTGGGGTCTCAGATGTAACGTAAAATGTCAGAGTTTTTCCACAATACCTGACGAACATTTAATTTTTGGGCTTCCGTGGCGCAATGGTTAGCGCGTTCGGCTGTTAACCAATAGGTTGGTTGTTCGAGCCCATCCGGGAGCGGTGTTGTGAGGTCTCAGATGTGACGTAAAAAGTCAAGGTTTTCACACAATACCTGACGAGCATTTAACTTTTGGGCTTCCGTGGCGCAATGGTTAGCGCGTTCGGCTGTTAACCAATAGGTTGGTTGTTCGAGCCCATCCGGGAGCGGTGTTGTGAGGTCTCAGATGTGACGTAAAAAGTCAAGGTTTTTACACTATACCTGACGAGCATTTAATTTTTAGCTTCCGTGGCGCAATGGTTAGCGCGTTCAGCAGTTAACAAATAGGTTAGTGGTTCGAACCCACCCGGGAGCGGCGTTGTGGGATCTAAAACGTAACGTAGAAAGCCAAAGTTTTTCCACAATACCTGACGACCATTTAATTTTTGGGCTTCCGTGGCGCAATGGTTAACGCGTTCGGCTGTTAATTAATAGGTTGGTGGTTCGAGCCCACCCGGGAGCGGTGTTGTGGGAGTTCAAATGTAACGTAGAAAGCCAAAGTTTTTCCAAAATACGTGACGACCATTTAATTTCTGAGCTTCCGTGGCTCAATGGTTAGCGCGTTCGGCTGTTAACCAATAGGTTGGTGGTTCGAGCCCATCCGGGAGCGGTGTTGTGAGGTCTCAGAAGTGACGTAAAAAGTCAAGGTTTTTCCACAATACCTGACGAACATTTAATTTTTGGGCTTCCATGTTGCAATGGTTAACGCGTTCGGCTGTTAATTAATAGGTTGGTGGTTCGAGCCCACCCGGGAGCGGTGTTGTGGGATCTCAAATGTAACGTAGAAAGCCAAAGTTTTTCCACAATACGTGACGACCATTTAATTTCTGAGCTTCCGTGGCTCAATGGTTAGCGCGTTCGGCTGTTAACCAATAGGTTGGTGGTTCGAGCCCATCCGGGAGCGGTGTTGTGAGGTCTCAGAAGTGACGTAAAAAGTCAAGGTTTTTCCACAATACCTGACGAACATTTAATTTTTGGGCTTCCATGGCGCAATGGTTAGCGCGTTCGGCTGTTAACCGAAAGGTTGGTGGTTCGAGCCCAACCGGGAGAGGTGTTGTGGGGTCTCAGATGTAGCGTAAAAAGTCAAAACTTTTCCACAATACGTGACAACCATTTAATTTCTGAGCTTCCGTGGCTGAATGGTTAGCGCGTTCAGCTTTTAACCAATAGGGTGGTGGTTCGAGCACACCCGGGAGTGGTGTTGTGGGATCTCAAATGTAACGTAGAAAGACAAAGTTTTTCCACAATAACTGACGACCATTTATTTTTTGGGCTTCCTTGGCGCAATGGTTAGCGCGTTCGGCTGTTAACCGAAAGGTTGGTGGTTCGAGCCCAACCGTGAGAGGTGTTGTAGGGTCTCAGATGTAACGTAATAAGTCATAACTTATCCACAATACCTGACAACCATTTAATCTCTGAGCTTCCGTGGCTCAATGGTTAGCGCGTTCGGCTGTTAACCAATAGGTTGTGGTTCGAGCCCATCCGGGAGCGGTGTTGTGAGGTCTCAGATGTAACGTAAAATGTCAGAGTTTTTCCACAATACCTGACGAACATTCAATTTTTGGGCTTCCGTGGCGCAATGGTTAGCGCGTTCGGCTGTTAACCAATAGGTTGGTTGTTCGAGCCCATCCGGGAGCGGTGTTGTGAGGTCTCAGATGTGACGTAAAAAGTCAAGGTTTTTACACAATACCTGACGAGCATTTAACTTTAGGGCTTCCGTGGCGCAATGGTCAGCGCGTTCGGCTGTTAACCGAAAGGTTGGTGGTTCAAGCCCACCCGGGAGTGGTGTTGTGGGATCACGAATGTAACGTAGAAAGCCAAAGTTTTTCCAGAATACCTGACGACCATTTAATTTTTGGGCTTCCGTGGCGCAATAATTAGCGCGTTCAGCTGTTAATCGAAAGGTTGGTGGTTCGAGCCCACCCGGGAGCGGTGTTGTGATTTCTCAGATGTGACGTAAAATGTCAGAGTTTTCCCACAATACCTGACGAATATTTAATATTTGGGCTTCCTTGGCGCAATGGTTAGCGCGTTTGGCTGTTAACAGAAAGGTTGGTGGTTCGAGCACACCCGGGAGTGGTGCTATGAGGTCTCAGATGTTACGTAAAAAGTCAAAGTTTTTCCACAATACCGGACGACCATTTAATTTCAGAGCTTCCGTGGCTCAATGGCTAGCGCTTTCGGCTTTTAACCGAAATTTTGGTTTTTCGAGCCCATCCGGGAGCGTTTTGTGAGGTCTCAGATGTAACGTAAAAAGTCAGAGTTTTTCCACAATACATGACGACCATTTAATAATTAGGCTTCCGTGGTGCAATGGTTAGCGCGTTCAGCTGCTATTCAAAAGACTGGTGGTTTGAGCCCTCCCGGGAGCGGTGTTGTGACGTCTCGAATGTAACGTAAAATGTCAGAGTTTTTCCACAATACCTGACGAACATTTAATTTTTGGGCTTCCGTGGCGCAATAATTAGCGCGTTCAGCTGTTAATCGAAAGGTTGGTGGTTCGAGCCCACCCGGGAGAGGTTTTGTGGGGTCTCAGATGTAGCGTAAAATGTCAAAACTTTTCCACAATACGTAACAACCATTTAATTTCTGAGCTTCCGTGGCTCAATGCTTAGCGCGTTCGGCTGTTAGCCAATAGGTTGGTGGTTCGAGCCCACCCGGGAGCGGTGTTGTGGGATCTCAAATGTAACGTAGAAAGCCAAAGTTTTTCCACAATACGTGACGACCATTTAATTTCTGAGCTTTCGTGGCTCAATGGTTAGCGCGTTCGGCTGTTAACCAATAGGTTGGTGGTTAGAGCCCATCCGGGAGCGGTGTTGTGAGGTCTCAGATGTGACGTAAAAAGTCAAGGTTTTTCCACAATACCTGACGAACATTGAATTTTTGGGCTTCCGTGGCGCAATGGTTAGCGCGTTCAGCTGTTAATCGAAAGGTTGGTGGTTCGAGCCCAACCGGGAGAGGTGTTGTGGGGTCTCAGATGTAGCGTAAAAAGTCAAAACTTTTCCACAATACGTGACAACCATTTAATTTCTGAGCTTCCGTGGCTGAATGGTTAGCGCGTTCGGCTGTTAACCAATAGGTTGGTGGTTAGAGCCCTCCCGGGAGCGGTGTTGTGACGTCTCGAATGTAACGTAAAATGTCAGAGTTTTTCCACAATACCTGACGAACATTTAATTTTTGGGCTTCCGTGGCGCAATAATTAGCGCGTTCAGCTGTTAATCGAAAGGTTGGTGGTTCGAGCCCACCCGGGAGAGGTTTTGTGGGGTCTCAGATGTAGCGTAAAATGTCAAAACTTTTCCACAATACGTAACAACCATTTAATTTCTGAGCTTCCGTGGCTCAATGCTTAGCGCGTTCGGCTGTTAGCCAATAGGTTGGTGGTTCGAGCCCACCCGGGAGCGGTGTTGTGGGATCTCAAATGTAACGTAGAAAGCCAAAGTTTTTCCACAATACGTGACGACCATTTAATTTCTGAGCTTTCGTGGCTCAATGGTTAGCGCGTTCGGCTGTTAACCAATAGGTTGGTGGTTAGAGCCCATCCGGGAGCGGTGTTGTGAGGTCTCAGATGTGACGTAAAAAGTCAAGGTTTTTCCACAATACCTGACGAACATTGAATTTTTGGGCTTCCGTGGCGCAATGGTTAGCGCGTTCAGCTGTTAATCGAAAGGTTGGTGGTTCGAGCCCAACCGGGAGAGGTGTTGTGGGGTCTCAGATGTAGCGTAAAAAGTCAAAACTTTTCCACAATACGTGACAACCATTTAATTTCTGAGCTTCCGTGGCTGAATGGTTAGCGCGTTCGGCTGTTAACCAATAGGTTGGTGGTTAGAGCCCATCTGGGAGCGGTGTTGTGAGGTCTCAGATGTAACGTAAAATGTCAGAGTTTTTCCACAATACCTGACGAACATTTAATTTTTGGGCTTCCGTGGCGCAATTATTAGCGCGTTCAACTGTTAATCGAAAGGCTGGTGGTTCAGGCCCACCCGGAAGAGGTGTTGTGGGGTCTCAGATGTAGCGTAAAAAGTCAAAACTTATCCACAATACGTGACAACCATTTAATTTCTGAGCTTCCGTGGCTCAATGGTTAGCGCGTTCGGCTGTAAACCAATAGCTTGGTGGTTCGAGCCCACCCGGGAGCGGTAGTGTGGGATCTCAAATGTAACGTAGAAAGCCAAAGTTTTGCCACAATACCTGACGACCATTAAATTTTTGGGCTTCCTTGGCGCAATGGTTAGCGCGTTCGGCTGTTAACCGAAAGGTTGGTGGTTCGAGCCCAACCGGAAGAGGTGTTGTAGGGTCACACATGTAACGTAAAAAGTCATAACTTATCCACAATACCTGACAACCATTTAATTTCTGAGCTTCCGTGGCTCAAAGGTTAGCGCGTTCGGCTGTTAACCAATAGGTGTGTGGTTCGAGCCCATCCGGGAGCGGTTTTGTGACGTCTCAGATGTGACGTAAAAAGTCAAGGTTTTTTCCACAACACCTGACGACCATTTAATTTTTGGTCTTCCGTGGCGCAATGGTTAGCGCGTTCGGCTGTTAACCGAAAGGTTGGTGGTTCGAGCCCATCCGGGAGCGGTGTTGTAACGTCTCAGATGTAACGTAAAATGTCAAAACTTTTCCACAATATGTGACAACCACTTAAATTCTGAGCTTCCGTGGCTCAATGGTTAGCGAATTCGGCTGTTAACCAATAGGTTGGTGGTTCGAGCCCACCCGGGAGCGGTATTTTGGGATCTCAAATGTAACGTTGAAAGCCAAAATTTTTCCACAACACCTGACGACCATTTAATTTTTGGGCTTCCGTGGCGCAATGGTCAGCGCGTTCAGCTGTTAACCGAAAGGTTGGTGGTTCGAGCCCATCCGGGAGCGGTGTTGTGACGTCTCAGATGTAACGTAAAATGTCAGAGTTTTTCCACAATACCTGACGAACATTTAATTTTTGGGCTTCCGTGGCGCAATTATTAGCGCGTTCAACTGTTAATCGAAAGGCTGGCGGTTCAAGCCCACCCGGAAGAGGTGTTGTGGGGTCTCAGATGTAGTGTAAAAAGTCAAAACCTATCCACAATACGTGACAACCATTTAATTTCTGAGCTTCCGTGGCTCAATGGTTAGCGCGTTCGGCTGTTAACCAATAGGTTGGTGGTTCGAGCCCACCCGGGACCGGTGGTGTGGGATATCAAATGTAACGTAGAAAGCCAAAGTGTTGCCACAATACCTGACGACCATTAAATTTTTGGGCTTCCTTGGCTCAAAGGTTAGCGCGTTCGGCTGTTAACGAATAGGTGTGTGGTTCGAGCCCATCCGGGAGCGGTGTTGTGACGTCTCAGATGTGACGTAAAAAGTCAAGGTTTTTTCCACAGCACCTGACGACCATTTAATTTTTGGGCTTCCGTGGCGCAATGATTAGCGCGTTCAGCTGTTAATCGAAAGGTTGGAGGTTCGAGCCCACCCGAGAGAGGTGTTGTGGGGTCTCAGATGTAGCGTAAAAAGTCAAAACTTTTCCGCAATACGTGACAACCATTTAAATTCTGAGCTTCCGTGGCTCAATGGTTAGCGCGTTCGCCTGTTAACCAATAGGTTGGTGGTTAGAGCCCATCCGGGAGCGGTGTTGTGAGGTCTCAGATGTAACGTAAAATGTCAGAGTTTTTCCACAATACCTGACGAACATTTAATTTTTGGGCTTCCGTGGCGCAATTATTAGCGCGTTCAACTGTTAATCGAAAGGCTGGTGGTTCAGGCCCACCCGGAAGAGGTGTTGTGGGGTCTCAGATGTAGCGTAAAAAGTCAAAACTTATCCACAATACGTGACAACCATTTAATTTCTGAGCTTCCGTGGCTCAATGGTTAGCGCGTTCGGCTGTTAACCAATAGGTGTGTGGCTCGAGCCCATCCGGGAGCGGTGTTGTGACGTCTCAGATGTGACGTAAAAAGTCAAGGTTTTTTCCACAACACCTGACGACCATTTAATTTTTGGGCTTCCGTGGCGCAATGGTTAGCGCGTTCGGCTGTTAACCAATAGGTTGGTGGTTCGAGCCCATCCGGGAGTGGTGTTGTGAGGTCTCAGATGTGACGCAAAAAGTCAAGGTTTTTACACAATACCTGACGAGCATTTAATTTTTGGGGTTCCGTGGCGCAATGGTTAGCGCGTTCAGCTGTTAATCGAAAGGATGGTGGTTCGAGCCCACCCGGGAGAGGTGTTGTGGGGTCTCAGATGTAGCGTAAAAAGTCCAAACTTTTCCACAATACCTGACGACCATTTAATTTTTGGGCTTCTGTGGCGCAATGTTTAGCGCGTTCGGCTGTTAAACAATAGGTTAGTGGTTCGAGCCCATCCGGGAACGGTGTTGTGAGGTCTCAGATGTGACGTAAAAAGTCAAGGTTTTTACACAATACCTGACGAGCATTTAATTTTTGGGCTTCCGTGGCGCAATGGTTAGCGCGTTCAGCTGTTATTCGAAAGGTTGGTGGTTCGAGCCCACCCGGGAGAGGTGTTGTAGGGTCTCAGATTGTTGAATCCGGCGATCCACAACGAGCCTGGTCATTTAGACCTAAATAATGATTGAAATTAATGGTTTTCCCCACTGGGGTTTTCCCAGGACCTTTTTTCCCATAAGCAGAAGTTATGGGTTTTTATGGTCCGAATTTAGTTTAGATACAGTTTAGTTAAGATTATTTAAGGTTTACTTATAATGAATACTTATGTTTGATATGTTTTTTATGTAAAGACCTTTAAGATAACATTTAACTCTAAACCAAAATGAGAACTGTCGTATGGCACGGCCTGTAATTGCTAAGAAATACTGTACTATTGTAAAGGCTATAGTAATGCATTTGAAAGGTTCGACGGATGGTTTTTGTTACTAGGATGTTAAAAGGCCCTCAGGCCCTGTAAAGTCATAAAACTTCGGAGTGACGAATATTGGGGATCGCTTTGTAACAATAATAGGGGGTAAAACTTGAACTTTGTGTTAAAACTAGCAAAAGCAAAGCCTGAGTAGAACGTATTGGACTCTTGATGGAAAAAGAGCGCTTGTTACCATCGGACAATATAGAAAGCAAACCGACTCTGCCGAGAGAGGTTGTAAAAAAAGATTTAGAACTTTAGATAAACGGACGTGTTTTAAGGAAAATTAATGTAAAGATATGTTAATTTGAGTATGATTTGACAGACAATACAACAATTAAAGAAATTATTGACGATTGCATTTGGAGCTTCTTCGTTTTTGAATAAAGACACACAAATAAGTTAGGGATTTAGATCGGTGTTTCAGTCCGCCAATGTGATATCAGAAGGGTATCACAAACTCTTATGTTGGGATGGAAGTCGCAACATAAAATGGTGCCGAAACCCGGGACTAATTACGTGCTCGGGATTAATTACGCGCCCGGGACTAATTACGTGCTCGGGAAAAATTACGTTAATTGGACAATTTTGTGAAAATTGGACTTGGTTCGAGAACTTCGAAAAATTTTGGAAATCTTCAAGTCTCTAGTCAACTCCACGATGGATGCTTTTTGCCGATGCCTGAGAGAAAGGGAACATGAACGTGCCGCAAGAAGTCCAGCGGCGGAGAGCGACAAGGAGCGGGATAAAGGAGTCCCAGCCCAAAGACATCAGAGTCTACAGAAGCCGAAGGAGTGGTGTTTGTCAAGGTTGGATGCAACTATATGCAGTTTGGAAGCAACGAACAACCGTTACACTTCAGGTTGATAAAATTGATTCGCACTTCGCAATGAAGTTGGGTTCGTAGAAAAATTTGTATTAAGTGAAACGAAGGTTTGACACTAAGTTGACGTAAGATAGAAACTTGTGCTCTGGTTGAGCTTGGTTAAAGTTGTGCTCTGGTTGAGCTGAGTTAAAGTTGTGCTCTGGTTGAGCTGAGTTAAAGTTGTGCTCTGGTTGAGCTTGGTTAAAGTTGCGCTCTGGTTGAGCTGAGTTAAAGTTGTGCTCTGGTTGAGCTGAGTTAAAGTAGTGCTCTGGTTGAGCTTGGTTAAAGTTGTCCTCTGGTTGAACTTGGTTAAAGTTGTCCTCTGGTTGAGCTTGGTTAAAGTTGTGCTCTGGTTGAGATTGGTTAAAGGTGTTCTGGTTGAGCTTGGTTTAAGTGCTCTGGTTGAGCTTGGTATAAGGGTTTATTACCAATAGGTCGGTCTTGGCTTGTTGTGAAAGAGAGGTTGTATGATGGCGTGGCCACGGTAAGAAATTAGATGCCCCATAAAGAGCGAAAATAAATAAATAACCTAGCCGGGTATCCCCTCCCATGCCCCAGCACGGGCATTAGACAAAGTCCATGAAAGGACAAAAAGCTCTTAATTGAGCACGAACCTTTTCCTAAAAGGATAAAAGGGTTAGCCAAGATAAAAGAGTTGCACATGGGCATTATTAAGACCTGATCGGGGCGTACCTAAGAAAAAGGCGACGCTTATTAGTTGGCTATTTCGATACACTTAGTAGCGCATTCACGATACGAGCGGCGCTGTAAGATTTATTTCGAACGGCGTCGACGAGTGATTAACAGGTGTACAGACCGAAGTTTGGATACTCCCTTTTTGGTGGTCCCTTCGCGACTTTGTCCAATCATTATTGCCGTTAACTAGGTTGTTTGGTAAAAGGTAAAATTACTATTTGTAAAAGGTAATGTTGGTATTTGTTAAAAGTATAAAGGGTGTATTGGTTTAAAAGGAACACTTATAAGGTGATTGCATTACATGTATTTAGTGAAATATGGTAAAAAGAAAATTTGGTACAATGACATTGATACTGGTATAAGAAATTGCACTGTAAAAAATGGTTGTTTAAAAGGGAAAGATAAGTTAGTACCCCTGGTGTGAAGGGATGAACGACGTGGATGGTGGCATTCCTACTTTTCTTTGGTGCCTCTATTTTCATGGCACGTCCTTTTCCCACTTCCCTGCCCACCTGACATGATTCGTTCTAATTGTATCGAGCCCACCCGGGAAAGGTGTTGTGGGGTCTCAGATTTAGCGTAAAAAGTCAAAACTTTTCCACAATACCTGACAACCATTTAATTTCTGAGCTTCCGTGGCTCAATGGTTAGCGCGTTCGGCTGTTAACCAATAGATTGGAGTATGTTATAGTCCAATTTGTCCCCCATCTAACCATACTAAAAACATTGAGCTACGACAAACAAGGGCCGAGATATTAAGCAAAATGTTCGTCAACTTTGGTATCGTCTCACTTATTTTTATTATGTCACTTATGATTTTTGCACTAAACTTTGGAGGCTCATAACTCTTGTTCTACAAGAGATACTGAGATCTCCTTTTGATATGTTATAGTACTCTTTGCTCCCCATACAAGGATGCTTTAAACTTGAGGCTACCTCAATATCGTCGTCAACTTATTTTTTGTCTCACTTATTGTTAGAAGGTTACTTTTGATTTTTGAAAATAAACTTTGCAGGCTCGTAACTCTGTTTCTACTGGAGATACCGGGATGTCCTTAGGATATGTTATAGTCCAATTTGTCTTTCATCTAACCATACTAAAAACTTTGGAATACGACAAACAGGGGCCGAGTACTTAAGCAAAACGTAAAGAAACAAACCCCCTCCATAGGAAATGAGTTAGACTATACTTTGCAGGCTCGTAACTCTGTTTCTACTGTAGATACGGGGATGTCCTTTGAGTATGTTATAGTCCAATTTGTCCCTCATCTAACCATACTAAAAACATTGAGCTACGACAAACAGTAGTCGAGTAATTAAGCTAATCGTAAACAAACAAACCCCTCCATAGGAAATCCATTAGACTAAATTCTGGAGGCTCGTAAATCTGGTTCTACCAGAGATACGGGGATGTAAATAATTTGACCTTGACACAAATGTTCGGATAATTATAAAAAAAAACTTCGCGGTTTCGAACCTGTGGCCTTCCGGGAGTGAGGCGGATGCGATAACCGCTACACTAAAGATATGTTATTATTTTTAATCGAAAGAACAGGGTCAAGTAATTAAGCAATACGTGAACAAACAAACCCCTCCATAGAAAATGCATTAGACTATACTTTGCAGGCTCGTAACTCTGTTTCTACTGGAGATACGGGGATGTCCTTTGAGTATGTTATAGTCCAATTTGTCCCCCATCTAACCATACTAAAAACATTGAGCTACGACAAACAGGGGCCGAGATATAAAGCAAAATGTTCGTCAATTTTGGTATCGTCTCACTTATTTTTATTATGTTACTTATGATTTTTGCACTAAACTTTGGAGGCTCATAACTTTTGTTCTACAAGAGGTACTGGGATCTCCTTTGGATATGTTATAGTACTCTTTGCTCCCCATACAAGGATACTTTAAACTTGAGGCTACCTCAATATCGTCGTCAACTTATTTTTTGTCTCACTTATTGTTAGAAGGTTACTTTTGATTTTTGAAAATAAACTTTGCAGGCTCGTAACTCTGGTTCTACATAATGTGACCTTGACACAAATGTTCGGATAATTATAAAGGTCTTTGCATGTTCCAAGCAAAAAAAAAAGCTTCGCGGTTTCGAACCTGTGGCCTTCCGGGAGTGAGGCGGATGCGATAACCGCTACACTAAAGATATGTTATTATTTTTAATCGAAAGAACAGGGTCAAGTAATTAAGCAATACGTGAACAAACAAACCCCTCCATAGAAAATGCATTAGACTATACTTTGCAAGGCCCATAACTCTGTGTCTACTAGACATACCGGGATGTCCTTAGGATATGTTATAGTCCAATTTGTCATTCATCTAACCATACTAAAAACTTTGGGCTACGACAAACAGGGGCCGAGTACTTAAGCGAAACGTAAAGAAACAAACCCCCTCCATAGGAAATGAGTTAGACTATACTTTGCAGGCTCGTAACTCTGTTTCCACTGGAGATACGGGGATGTCCTTTGAGTATGTTATAGTCCAATTTGCCCCCCATCTAACCATACTAAAAACATTGAGCTACGAAAAACAGGGGCCGAGTAATTAAGCTAAACGTAAACAAACAACCCGTCCAAAGGAAATGCATTAGACTATACTTTGCAGGCCCATAACTCTGTGTTTACTAGAGATACGGGGATGTCCTTAGGACATGTTATAGTCCAAATTGTCCCCCATCTAACCATACTAAAAACATTGAGCTACGACAAACAGGGGCCGAGATATTAAGCAAAATGTTCGTCAACTTTGGTATCGTCTCACTTATTTTTATTATGTTACTTATGATTTTTGCACTAAACTTTGGAGGCTCATAACTCTTGTTCTACAAGAGATACTGGGATCTCCTTTGGATATGTTATAGTACTCTTTGCTCCCCATACAAGGATACTTTAAACTTGAGGCTACCTCAATATCGTCGTCAACTTATTTTTTGTCTCACTTATTGTTAGAAGGTTACTTTTGATTTTTGAAAATAAAGTTTGCAGGCTCGTAACTCTGGTTCAACCAGAGATACGGGGATGTAAATAATGTGACCTTGACACAAATGTTCGGATAATTATAAAGGTCTTTGCATGTTCCAAGCAAAAAAAAAACTTCGCGGTTTCGAACCTGTGGCCTTCCGGGAGTGAGGCGGATGCGATAACCGCTACACTAAAGATATGTTATTATTTTTAATCGAAAGAACAGGTTCAAGTAATTAAGCAATACATGAACAAACAAACCCCTCCATAGAAAATGCATTAGACTATACTTTGCAGGCTCGTAACTCTGTTTCTACTGTAGATACGGCGAGGTCCTTTGAGTATGTTATATTCCAATTTGTCCCCCATCTAACCATACTAAAAACATTGAGCTACGAAAAACAGGGGCCGAGTAATTAAGCTAAACGTAAACAAACAACCCGTCCAAAGGAAATGCATTAGACTATGCTTTGCAGGCCCATAACTCTGTGTTTACTAGAGATACGGGGATGTCCTTAGGATATGTTATAGTCCAAATTGTCCCCCATCTAACCATACTAAAAACATTGAGCTACGACAAACAGGGGCCGAGATATTAAGCAAAATGTTCGTCAACTTTGGTATCGTCTCACTTATTTTTATTATGTTACTTATGATTTTTGCACTAAACTTTGGAGGCTCATAACTCTTGTTCTACAAGAGATACTGGGATCTCCTTTGGATATGTTATAGTACTCTTTGCTCCCCATACAAGGATACTTTAAACTTGAGGCTACCTCAATATCGTCGTCAACTTATTTTTTGTCTCACTTATTGTTAGAAGGTTACTTTTGATTTTTGAAAATAAAGTTTGCAGGCTCGTAACTCTGGTTCTACCAGAGATACGGGGATGTAAATAATGTGACCTTGACACAAATGTTCGGATAATTATAAAGGTCTTTGCATGTTCCAAGCAAAAAAAAAAAGCTTCGCGGTTTCGAACCTGTGGCCTTCCGGGAGTGAGGCGGATGCGATAACCGCTACACTAAAGATATGTTATTATTTTTAATCGAAAGAACAGGGTCAAGTAATTAAGCAATACGTGAACAAACAAACCCCTCCATAGAAAATGCATTAGACTATACTTTGCAAGGCCCATAACTCTGTGTCTACTAGACATACCGGGATGTCCTTAGGATATGTTATAGTCCAATTTGTCATTCATCTAACCATACTAAAAACTTTGGGCTACGACAAACAGGGGCCGAGTACTTAAGCGAAACGTAAAGAAACAAACCCCCTCCATAGGAAATGAGTTAGACTATACTTTGCAGGCCCATAACTCTGTGTCTATTAGAGATACGGGGATGTCCTTTGAGTATGTTATAGTCCACTTTGTCCCCCATCTAACCATACTAAAAACATTGAGCTACGAAAAACAGGGGCCGAGTAATTAAGCTAAACGTAAACAAACAACCCGTCCAAAGGAAATGCATTAGACTATGCTTTGCAGGCCCATAACTCTGTGTTTACTAGAGATACGGGGATGTCCTTAGAATATGTTATAGGTCAAATTGTCCCCCATCTAACCATACTAAAAACATTGAGCTACGACAAACAGGGGCCGAGATATTAAGCAAAATGTTCGTCAACTTTGGTATCGTCTCACTTATTTTTATTATGTTACTTATGATTTTTGCACTAAACTTTGGAGGCTCATAACTTTTGTTCTACAAGAGGTACTGGGATCTCCTTTGGATATGTTATAGTACTCTTTGCTCCCCATACAAGGATACTTTAAACTTGAGGCTACCTCAATATCGTCGTCAACTTATTTTTTGTCTCACTTATTGTTAGAAGGTTACTTTTGATTTTTGAAAATAAACTTTGCAGGCTCGTAACTCTGGTTCTACATAATGTGACCTTGACACAAATGTTCGGATAATTATAAAGGTCTTTGCATGTTCCAAGCAAAAAAAAAAGCTTCGCGGTTTCGAACCTGTGGCCTTCCGGGAGTGAGGCGGATGCGATAACCGCTACACTAAAGATATGTTATTATTTTTAATCGAAAGAACAGGGTCAAGTAATTAAGCAATACGTGAACAAACAAACCCCTCCATAGAAAATGCATTAGACTATACTTTGCAAGGCCCATAACTCTGTGTCTACTAGACATACCGGGATGTCCTTAGGATATGTTATAGTCCAATTTGTCATTCATCTAACCATACTAAAAACTTTGGGCTACGACAAACAGGGGCTGAGTACTTAAGCGAAACGTAAAGAAACAAACCCCCTCCATAGGAAATGAGTTAGACTATACTTTGCAGGCTCGTAACTCTGTTTCCACTGGAGATACGGGGATGTCCTTTGAGTATGTTATAGTCCAATTTGCCCCCCATCTAACCATACTAAAAACATTGAGCTACGAAAAACAGGGGCCGAGTAATTAAGCTAAACGTAAACAAACAACCCGTCCAAAGGAAATGCATTAGACTATACTTTGCAGGCCCATAACTCTGTGTTTACTAGAGATACGGGGATGTCCTTAGGATATGTTATAGTCCAAATTGTCCCCCATCTAACCATACTAAAAACATTGAGCTACGACAAACAGGGGCCGAGATATTAAGCAAAATGTTCGTCAACTTTGGTATCGTCTCACTTATTTTTATTATGTTACTTATGATTTTTGCACTAAACTTTGGAGGCTCATAACTCTTGTTCTACAAGAGATACTGGGATCTCCTTTGGATATGTTATAGTACTCTTTGCTCCCCATACAAGGATACTTTAAACTTGAGGCTACCTCAATATCGTCGTCAACTTATTTTTTGTCTCACTTATTGTTAGAAGGTTACTTTTGATTTTTGAAAATAAAGTTTGCAGGCTCGTAACTCTGGTTCAACCAGAGATACGGGGATGTAAATAATGTGACCTTGACACAAATGTTCGGATAATTATAAAGGTCTTTGCATGTTCCAAGCAAAAAAAAAACTTCGCGGTTTCGAACCTGTGGCCTTCCGGGAGTGAGGCGGATGCGATAACCGCTACACTAAAGATATGTTATTATTTTTAATCGAAAGAACAGGTTCAAGTAATTAAGCAATACATGAACAAACAAACCCCTCCATATAAAATGCATTAGACTATACTTTGCAGGCTCGTAACTCTGTTTCTACTGTAGATACGGCGAGGTCCTTTGAGTATGTTATATTCCAATTTGTCCCCCATCTAACCATACTAAAAACATTGAGCTACGAAAAACAGGGGCCGAGTAATTAAGCTAAACGTAAACAAACAACCCGTCCAAAGGAAATGCATTAGACTATGCTTTGCAGGCCCATAACTCTGTGTTTACTAGAGATACGGGGATGTCCTTAGGATATGTTATAGTCCAAATTGTCCCCCATCTAACCATACTGAAAACATTGAGCTACGAAAAACAGGGGCCGAGATATTAAGCAAAATGTTCGTCAACTTTGGTATCGTCTCACTTATTTTTATTATGTTACTTATGATTTTTGCACTAAACTTTGGAGGCTCATAACTCTTGTTCTACAAGAGATACTGGGATCTCCTTTGGATATGTTATAGTACTCTTTGCTCCCCATACAAGGATACTTTAAACTTGAGGCTACCTCAATATCGTCGTCAACTTATTTTTTGTCTCACTTATTGTTAGAAGGTTACTTTTGATTTTTGAAAATAAAGTTTGCAGGCTCGTAACTCTGGTTCTACCAGAGATACGGGGATGTAAATAATGTGACCTTGACACAAATGTTCGGATAATTATAAAGGTCTTTGCATGTTCCAAGCAAAAAAAAAAAGCTTCGCGGTTTCGAACCTGTGGCCTTCCGGGAGTGAGGCGGATGCGATAACCGCTACACTAAAGATATGTTATTATTTTTAATCGAAAGAACAGGGTCAAGTAATTAAGCAATACGTGAACAAACAAACCCCTCCATAGAAAATGCATTAGACTATACTTTGCAAGGCCCATAACTCTGTGTCTACTAGACATACCGGGATGTCCTTAGGATATGTTATAGTCCAATTTGTCATTCATCTAACCATACTAAAAACTTTGGGCTACGACAAACAGGGGCCGAGTACTTAAGCGAAACGTAAAGAAACAAACCCCCTCCATAGGAAATGAGTTAGACTATACTTTGCAGGCCCATAACTCTGTGTCTATTAGAGATACGGGGATGTCCTTTGAGTATGTTATAGTCCAATTTGTCCCCCATCTAACCATACTAAAAACATTGAGCTACGAAAAACAGGGGCCGAGTAATTAAGCTAAACGTAAACAAACAACCCGTCCAAAGGAAATGCATTAGACTATGCTTTGCAGGCCCATAACTCTGTGTATACTAGAGATACGGGGATGTCCTTAGGATATGTTATAGTCCAAATTGTCCCCCATCTAACCATACTAAAAACATTGAGCTACGACAAACAGGGGCCGAGATATTAAGCAAAATGTTCGTCAACTTTGGTATCGTCTCACTTATTTTTATTATGTTACTTATGATTTTTGCACTAAACTTTGGAGGCTCATAACTCTTGTTCTACAAGAGATACTGGGATCTCCTTTGGATATGTTATAGTACTCTTTGCTCCCCATACAAGGATACTTTAAACTTGAGGCTACCTCAATATCGTCGTCAACTTATTTTTTGTCTCACTTATTGTTAGAAGGTTACTTTTGATTTTTGAAAATAAAGTTTGCAGGCTCGTAACTCTGGTTCTACCAGAGATACGGGGATGTAAATAATGTGACCTTGACACAAATGTTCGGATAATTATAAAGGTCTTTGCATGTTCCAAGCAAAAAAAAAAAGCTTCGCGGTTTCGAACCTGTGGCCTTCCGGGAGTGAGGCGGATGCGATAACCGCTACACTAAAGATATGTTATTATTTTTAATCGAAAGAACAGGGTCAAGTAATTAAGCAATACGTGAACAAACAAACCCCTCCATAGAAAATGCATTAGACTATACTTTGCAAGGCCCATAACTCTGTGTCTACTAGACATACCGGGATGTCCTTAGGATATGTTATAGTCCAATTTGTCATTCATCTAACCATACTAAAAACTTTGGGCTACGACAAACAGGGGCCGAGTACTTAAGCGAAACGTAAAGAAACAAACCCCCTCCATAGGAAATGAGTTAGACTATACTTTGCAGGCCCATAACTCTGTGTCTATTAGAGATACGGGGATGTCCTTTGAGTATGTTATAGTCCAATTTGTCCCCCATCTAACCATACTAAAAACATTGAGCTACGAAAAACAGGGGCCGAGTAATTAAGCTAAACGTAAACAAACAACCCGTCCAAAGGAAATGCATTAGACTATGCTTTGCAGGCCCATAACTCTGTGTATACTAGAGATACGGGGATGTCCTTAGGATATGTTATAGTCCAAATTGTCCCCCATCTAACCATACTAAAAACATTGAGCTACGACAAACAGGGGCCGAGATATTAAGCAAAATGTTCGTCAACTTTGGTATCGTCTCACTTATTTTTATTATGTTACTTATGATTTTTGCACTAAACTTTGGAGGCTCATAACTCTTGTTCTACAAGAGATACTGGGATCTCCTTTGGATATGTTATAGTACTCTTTGCTCCCCATACAAGGATACTTTAAACTTGAGGCTACCTCAATATCGTCGTCAACTTATTTTTTGTCTCACTTATTGTTAGAAGGTTACTTTTGATTTTTGAAAATAAAGTTTGCAGGCTCGTAACTCTGGTTCTACCAGAGATACGGGGATGTAAATAATGTGACCTTGACACAAATGTTCGGATAATTATAAAGGTCTTTGCATGTTCCAAGCAAAAAAAAAAAGCTTCGCGGTTTCGAACCTGTGGCCTTCCGGGAGTGAGGCGGATGCGATAACCGCTACACTAAAGATATGTTATTATTTTTAATCGAAAGAACAGGGTCAAGTAATTAAGCAATACGTGAACAAACAAACCCCTCCATAGAAAATGCATTAGACTATACTTTGCAAGGCCCATAACTCTGTGTCTACTAGACATACCGGGATGTCCTTAGGATATGTTATAGTCCAATTTGTCATTCATCTAACCATACTAAAAACTTTGGGCTACGACAAACAGGGGCCGAGTACTTAAGCGAAACGTAAAGAAACAAACCCCCTCCATAGGAAATGAGTTAGACTATACTTTGCAGGCCCATAACTCTGTGTCTATTAGAGATACGGGGATGTCCTTTGAGTATGTTATAGTCCAATTTGTCCCCCATCTAACCATACTAAAAACATTGAGCTACGAAAAACAGGGGCCGAGTAATTAAGCTAAACGTAAACAAACCACCCGTCCAAAGGAAATGCATTAGACTATGCTTTGCAGGCCCATAACTCTGTGTTTACTAGAGATACGGGGATGTCCTTAGGATATGTTATAGTCCAAATTGTCCCCCATCTAACCTTACTAAAAACTTTGGGCTACGACAAACAGGGGCCGAGTACTTAAGCAAAACGTAACGAAACAAACCCCCTCCATAGGAAATGCATTAGACTATACTTTGCAGGCTCGTAAATCTGTTTCTACTGGAGATACGGGGATGTCCTTTGAGTATGTTATAGTCCAATATGTCTCCCATCTAACCATACTACAAATAATGAGCTACGACAAACAAGGGCCGAGTAATTAAGCTAAACGTAAACAAACAACCCGTCCATAGGAAATGCATTAGACTATATTTTGCAGGCCCATAACTCTGTGTCTACTAGAGATACGGGGATGTCCTTAGGATATGTTATAGTCCAAATTGTCCCCCATCTAACCATACTAAAAACATTGAGCTACGACAAACATTGGCCGAGATATTAAGCAAAATGTTCGTCAACTTTGGTATCGTCTCACTTATTTTTATTATGTTACTTATAATTTTTGCACTAAACTTTGGAGGCTCATAACTCTTGTTCTACAAGAGATACTGGGATCTCCTTTGGATATGTTATAGTACTCTTTGCTCCCCATACAAGGATACTTTAAACTTGAGGCTACCTCAATATCGTCGTCAACTTTTTTTTGTCTCACTTATTGTTAGAAGGTTACTTTTGATTTTTGAAAATAAACTTTGCAGGCTCGTAACTCTGGTTCTACCAGAGATACGGGGATGTAAATAATGTGACCTTGACACAAATGTTCGGATAATTATAAAGGTCTTTGCATGCTCCAAGCAAAAAAAAAAACTTCGCGGTTTCGAACCTGTGGCCTTCCGAGAGTGAGGCGGATGCGATAACCGCTACACTAAAGACATGTTATTATTTTTAATCGAAAGAACAGGGTCAAGTAATTAAGTAATACGTGAACAAACAAACCCCTCCATAGAAAATGCATTAGACTATACTTTGCAGGCTCGTAACTCTGTTTCTACTGGAGATACGGGGATGTCCTTTGAGTATGTTATAGTCCAATTTGTCCCCCATCTAACCATACTAAAAACATTGAGCTACGACAAACAGCAGTCGAGTAATTAAGCTAATCGTAAACAAACAAACCCCTCCATAGGAAATGCATTAGACTATACATACTAAAAACATTGAGCTACGACAAACAGGGGCCGAGATATTAAGCAAAATGTTCGTCAACTTTGGTATCGTCTCACTTATTTTTATTATGTTACTTATGATTTTTGCACTAAACTTTGGAGGCTCATAACTCTTGTTCTACAAGAGATACTGGGATCTCCTTTGGATATGTTATCGTACTCTTTGCTCCCCATACAAGGATACTTTAAACTTGAGGCTACCTCAATATCGTCGCCAACTTACTTTTTGTCTCACTTATTGTTAGAAGGTTACTTTTGATTTTTGAAAATATACTTTGCAGGCTCGTAACTCTGTTTCTACTGGAGATACGGGGATGTCCTTTGAGTATGTTATAGACCAATTTGTCCCCCATCTAGCCATACTAAGAATTAGGGCTACGACAAACAGTAGTCGAGTAATTAAGCTAATCGTAAACAAACAAACCCCTCCATAGGAAATACATTAGACTAAATTCTGGAGGCTCGTAACTCTGGTTCTACCAGAAATACGGGGATGTAAATAATGTGACCTTGACACAAATGTTCGGATAATTATAAAGGTCTATGCATGTTCCAAGCAAAAAAAAACTTCGCGGTTTCGAACCTGTGGCCTTCCGAGAGTGAGGCGGATGCGATAACCGCCACACTAAAGATATGTTATTATTTTTAATCGAAAGAACAGGGTCAAGTAATTAAGCAATACGTGAACAAACAAACCCCTCCATAGGAAATGCATTAGACTATACTTTGCAGGCTCGTAACTCTGTTTCTACTGGAGATACGGGGATTTCCTTTGAATATGTTATAGTCCAATTTGTCCCCCATCTAACCATACTAAAAATAATGAGCAACGACAAACAAGGGCCGAGTAATTAAGCTAAACGTAAACAAACAACCCGTCCATAGGAAATGCATTAGACTATATTTTGCAGGCCCATAACTCTGTGTCTACTAGAGATACGGGGATGTCCTTAGGATATGTTATAGTCCAAATTGTCCCCCATCTAACCATACTAAAAACATTGAGCTACGACAAACAAGGGCCGAGATATTAAGCAAAATGTTCGTCAACTTTGGTATCGTCTCACTTATTTTTATTATGTTACTTATGATTTTTGCACTAAACTTTGGAGGCTCATAACTCTTGTTCTACAAGAGATACTGGGATCTCCTTTGGATATGTTATAGTACTATTTGCTCCCCATACAAGGATACTTTAAACTTGAGGCTACCTCAATATCGTCGTCAACTTATTTTTTGTCTCACTTATTGTTAGAAGGTTACTTGCATTTCCTTTGGACGGGTTGTTTGTTTTAGTGTAGCGGTTATCGCATCCGCCTCACTCCCGGAAGGCCACAGGTTCGAAACCGCGAAGTTTTTTTTTATAATTATCCGAACATTTGTGTCAAGGTCACATTATTTACATCCCCGTATCTCTGGTAGAACCAGAGTTACGAGCCTCCAGAATTTAGTCTAATGGATTTCCTATGGAGGGGTTTGTTTGTTTACGATTAGCTTAATTACTCGACTACTGTTTGTCGTAGCTCAATGTTTTTAGTATGGTTAGATGGGGGACAAATTGGACTATAACATACTCAAAGGACATCCCCGTATCTACAGTAGAAACAGATTTACGAGCCTGCAAAATATAGTCTAATGCATTTTCTATGGAGGGGTTTGTTTGTTCGCGTATTGCTTAATTACTTGACCCTGTTCTTTCGATTAAAAATAATAACATATCTTTAGTGTAGCGGTTATCGCATCCGCCTCACTCCCGGAAGGCCACAGGTTCGAAACCGCGAGGTTTTTTTTTTTGCTTGGAACATGCAAAGACCTTTATAATTATCCGAACATTTGTGTCAAGGTCACATTATTTACATCCCCGTATCTCTGGTAGAACCAGAGTTACGAGCCTCCAGAATTTAGTCTAATGTATTTCCTATGGAGGGGTTTGTTTGTTTACGATTAGCTTAATTACTCGACTACTGTTTGTCGTAGCCCTAATTCTTAGTATGGCTAGATGGGGGACAAATTGGTCTATAACATACTCAAAGGACATCCCCGTATCTCCAGTAGAAACAGAGTTACGAGCCTGCAAAGTTTATTTTCAAAAATCAAAAGTAACCTTCTAACAATAAGTGAGACAAAAAGTAAGTTGACGACGATATTGAGGTAGCCTCAAGTTTAAAGTATCCTTGTATGGGGAGTAAAGAGTACTATAACATATCCAAAGGAGATCCCAGTATCTCTTGTAGAACAAGAGTTATGAGCCTCCAAAGTTTAGTGCAAAAATCATAAGTAACATAATAAAAATAAGTGAGACGATACCAAAGTTGACGAACATTTTGCTTAATATCTCGGCCCCTGTTTGTCGTAGCTCAATGTTTTTAGTATGGTTAGATGGGGGACAATTTGGACTATAACATATCCTAAGGACATCCCCGTATCTCTAGTAAACACAGAGTTATGGGCCTGCAAAGCATAGTCTAATGCATTTCCTTTGGACGGGTTGTTTGTTTACGTTTAGCTTAATTACTCGGCCCCTGTTTTTCGTAGCTCAATGTTTTTAGTATGGTTAGATGGGGGACAAATTGGAATATAACATACTCAAAGGACATCGCCGTATCTACAGTAGAAACAGAGTTACGAGCCTCCAGAATTTAGTCTAATGTATTTCCTATAATCCAATTTGTCCCCCATCTAACCGTACTAAAAACATTGAGCTACGACAAACAGTAGTCGAGTAATGAAGCTAATCGTAAACAAACAAACCCCTCATAGGAAATCCATTAGACTAAATTCTGGAGGCTCGTAACTCTGGTTCTACCAGAGATACGGGGATGTAAATAATGTGACCTTGACACAAATGTTCGGATAATTATAAAAAAAAACTTCGCGGTTTCGAACCTGTGGCCTTCCGGGAGTGAAGCGGATGCGATAACCGCTACACTAAAGATATGTTATTATTTTTAATCGAAAGAACAGGGTCAAGTAATTAAGCAATACGTGAACAAACAAACCCCTCCATAGAAAATGCATTAGACTATACTTTGCAGGCTCGTAACTCTGTTTCTACTGGAGATACGGGGATGTCCTTTGAGTATGATAAGTCCAATTTGTCCCCCATCTAACCATGCTAAAAACATTGAGCTACGACAAACAGTAGTCGAGTAATTAAGCTAATCGTAAACAAACAAACCCCTCCATAGGAAATACATTAGACTAAATTCTGGAGGCTCGTAACTCTGGTTCTACCAGAGATACGGGGATGTAAATAATGTGACCTTGACACAAATGTTCGGATAATTATAAAAAAAAACTTCGCGGTTTCGAACCTGTGGCCTTCCGGGAGTGAGGCGGATGCGATAACCGCTACACTAAAGATATGTTATTATTTTTAATCGAAAGAACAGGGTCAAGTAATTAAGCAATACATGAACAAACAAACCCCTCCATAGAAAATTCATTAGAGTATACTTTGCAGGCTCGTAACTCTGTTTCTACTGTAGATACGGCGATGTCCTTTGAGTATGTTATATTCCAATTTGTCCCCCATCTAACCATACTAAAAACATTGAGCTACGAAAAACAGGGGCCGAGTAATTAAGCTAAACGTAAACAAACAACCCGTCCATAGGAAATACATTAGACTAAATTCTGGAGGCTCGTAACTCTGGTTCTACCAGAGATACGGGGATGTAAATAATGTGACCTTGACACAAATGTTCGGATAATTATAAAAAAAAACTTCGCGGTTTCGAACCTGTGGCCTTCCGGGAGTGAGGCGGATGCGATAACCGCTACACTAAAGATATGTTATTATTTTTAATCGAAAGAACAGGGTCAAGTAATTAAGCAATACATGAACAAACAAACCCCTCCATAGAAAATGCATTAGAGTATACTTTGCAGGCTCGTAACTCTGTTTCTACTGTAGATACGGCGATGTCCTTTGAGTATGTTATATTCCAATTTGTCCCCCATCTAACCATACTAAAAACATTGAGCTACGAAAAACAGGGGCCGAGTAATTAAGCTAAACGTAAACAAACAACCCGTCCATAGGAAATACATTAGACTAAATTCTGGAGGCTCGTAACTCTGGTTCTACCAGAGATACGGGGATGTAAATAATGTGACCTTGACACAAATGTTCGGATAATTATAAAAAAAAACTTCGCGGTTTCGAACCTGTGGCCTTCCGGGAGTGAGGCGGATGCGATAACCGCTACACTAAAGATATGTTATTATTTTTAATCGAAAGAACAGGGTCAAGTAATTAAGCAATACATGAAGAAACAAACCCCTCCATAGAAAATGCATTAGACTATACTTTGCAGGCTCGTAACTCTGTTTCTACTGTAGATACGGCGATGTCCTTTGAGTATGTTATATTCCAATTTGTCCCCCATCTAACCATACTAAAAACATTGAGCTACGAACAGCAGGGGCTGAGTAATTAAGCTAAACGTAAACAAACAACCCGTCCATAGGAAATACATTAGACTAAATTCTGGAGGCTCGTAACTCTGGTTCTACCAGAGATACGGGGATGTAAATAATGTGACCTTGACACAAATGTTCGGATAATTATAAAAAAAAACTTCGCGGTTTCGAACCTGTGGCCTTCCGGGAGTGAGGCGGATGCGATAACCGCTACACTAAAGATATGTTATTATTTTTAATCGAAAGAACAGGGTCAAGTAATTAAGCAATACATGAACAAACAAACCCCTCCATAGAAAATGCATTAGAGTATACTTTGCAGGCTCGTAACTCTGTTTCTACTGTAGATACGGCGATGTCCTTTGAGTATGTTATATTCCAATTTGTCCCCCATCTAACCATACTAAAAACATTGAGCTACGAAAAACAGGGGCCGAGTAATTAAGCTAAACGTAAACAAACAACCCGTCCAAAGGAAATGCCTTAGACTATGCTTTGCAGGCCCATAACTCTGTGTTTACTAGAGATACGGGGATGTCCTTAGGATATGTTATAGTCCAAATTGTCCCCCATCTAACCATACTAAAAACATTGAGCTAGGACAAACAGGGGCCGAGATATTAAGCAAAATGTTCGTCAACTTGGTATCGTCTCACTTATTTTTATTATGTTACTTATGATTTTTGCACTAAACTTTGGAGGCTCATAACTCTTGTTCTACAAGAGATACTGGGATCTCCTTTGGATATGTTATAGTACTCTTTGCTCCCCATACAAGGATACTTTAAACTTGAGGCTACCTCAATATCGTCGTCAACTTACTTTTTGTCTCACTTATTGTTAGAAGGTTACTTTTGATTTTTGAAAATAAACTTTGCAGGCTCGTAACTCTGTTTCTACTGGAGATACGGGGATGTCCTTTGAGTATGTTATAGACCAATTTGTCCCGCATCTAGCCATACTTAGAATTAGGGCTACGACAAACAGTAGTCGAGTAATTAAGCTAATCGTAAACAAACAAACCCCTCCATAGGAAATACATTAGACTAAATTCTGGAGGCTCGTAACTCTGGTTCTACCAGAGATACGGGGATGTAAATAATGTGACCTTGACACAAATGTTCGGATAATTATAAAGGTCTTTGCATGTTCCAAGCAAAAAAAAACCTCGCGGTTTCGAACCTGTGGCCTTCCGGGAGTGAGGCGGATGCGATAACCGCTACACTAAAGATATGTTATTATTTTTAATCGAAAGAACAGGGTCAAGTAATTAAGCAATACGTGAACAAACAAACCCCTCCATAGAAAATGCATTATACTATATTTTGCAGGCTCGTAAATCTGTTTCTACTGTAGATACGGGGATGTCCTTTGAGTATGTTATAGTCCAATTTGTCCCCCATCTAACCATACTAAAAACATTGAGCTACGAAAAACAGGCGCCGAGTAATTAAGCTAAACGTAAACAAACAACCCGTCCAAAGGAAATGCATTAGACTATGCTTTGCAGGCCCATAACTCTGTGTTTACTAGAGATACGGGGATGTCCTTAGGATATGTTATAGTCCAAATTGTCCCCCATCTAACCATACTAAAAACATTGAGCTAGGACAAACAGGGGCCGAGATATTAAGCAAAATGTTCGTCAACTTGGTATCGTCTCACTTATTTTTATTATGTTACTTATGATTTTTGCACTAAACTTTGGAGGCTCATAACTCTTGTTCTACAAGAGATACTGGGATCTCCTTTGGATATGCTATAGTACTGTTTGCTCCCCATACAAGGATACTTTAAACTTGAGGCTACCTCAATATCGTCGTCAACTTACATTTTGTCTCACTTATTGTTAGAAGGTTACTTTTGATTTTTGAAAATAAACTTTGCAGGCTCGTAACTCTGTTTCTACTGGAGATACGGGGATGTCCTTTGAGTATGTTATAGACCAATTTGTCCCCCATCTAGACATACTAAGAATTAGGGCTACGACAAACAGTAGTCGAGTAATTAAGCTAATCGTAAACAAACAAACCCCTCATAGGAAATCCATTAGACTAAATTCTGGAGGCTCGTAACTCTGGTTCTACTAGAGATACGGGGATGTAAATAATGTGACCTTGACACAAATGTTCGGATAATAATAAAAAAAAACTTCGCGGTTTCGAACCTGTGGCCTTCCGGGAGTGAGGCGGATGCGATAACCGCTACACTAAAGATATGTTATTATTTTTAATCGAAAGAACAGGGTCAAGTAATTAAGCAATACGTGAACAAACAAACCCCTCCATAGAAAATGCATTAGACTATACTTTGCAGGCTCGTAACTCTGTTTCTACTGGAGATTCGGGGATGTCCTTTGAGTATGATATAGTCCAATTTGTCGCCCATCTAACCATGCTAAAAACATTGAGCTACGACAAACAGTAGTCGAGTAATTAAGCTAATCGTAAACAAACAAACCCCTCCATAGGAAATACATTAGACTAAATTCTGGAGGCTCGTAACTCTGGTTCTACCAGAGATACGGGGATGTAAATAATGTGACCTTGACACAAATGTTCGGATAATTATAAAAAAAACTTCGCGGTTTCGAACCTGTGGCCTTCCGGGAGTGAGGCGGATGCGATAACCGCTACACTAAAGATATGTTATTATTTTTAATCGAAAGAACAGGGTCAAGTAATTAAGCAATACATGAACAAACAAACCCCTCCATAGAAAATGCATTAGTCTATACTTTGCAGGCTCGTAACTCTGTTTCTACTGTAGATACGGGGATGTCCTTTGAGTATGTTATAGTCCAATTTGTCCCCCATCTAACCATACTAAAAACATTGAGCTACGAAAAACAGGGGCCGAGTAATTAAGCTAAACGTAAACAAACAACCCGTCCATAGGAAATACATTAGACTAAATTCTGGAGGCTCGTAACTCTGGTTCTACCAGAGATACGGGGATGTAAATAATGTGACCTTGACACAAATGTTCGGATAATTATAAAAAAAAAACTTCGCGGTTTCGAACCTGTGGCCTTCCGGGAGTGAGGCGGATGCGATAACCGCTACACTAAAGATATGTTATTATTTTTAATCGAAAGAACAGGGTCAAGTAATTAAGCAATAAATGAACAAACAAACCCCTCCATAGAAAATGCATTAGAGTATACTTTGCAGGCTCGTAACTCTGTTTCTACTGTAGATACGGCGATGTCCTTTGAGTATGTTATATTCCAATTTGTCCCCCATCTAACCATACTAAAAACATTGAGCTACGAAAAACAGGGGCCGAGTAATTAAGCTAAACGTAAACAAACAACCCGTCCATAGGAAATACATTAGACTAAATTCTGGAGGCTCGTAACTCTGGTTCTACCAGAGATACGGGGATGTAAATAATGTGACCTTGACACAAATGTTCGGATAATTATAAAAAAAAACTTCGCGGTTTCGAACCTGTGGCCTTCCGGGAGTGAGGCGGATGCGATAACCGCTACACTAAAGATATGTTATTATTTTTAATCGAAAGAACAGGGTCAAGTAATTAAGCAATACGTGAACAAACAAACCCCTCCATAGAAAATGCATTAGACTATATTTTGCAGGCTCGTAAATCTGTTTCTACTGTAGATACGGGGATGTCCTTTGAGTATGTTATAGTCCAATTTGTCCCCCATCTAACCATACTAAAAACATTGAGCTACGAAAAACAGGGGCCGAGTAATTAAGCTAAACGTAAACAAACAACCCGTCCATAGGAAATACATTAGACTAAATTCTGGAGGCTCGTAACTCTGGTTCTACCAGAGATACGGGGATGTAAATAATGTGACCTTGACACAAATGTTCGGATAATTATAAAAAAACATTGAATTTTTGGGCTTCCTTGGCGCAATGGTTAGCGCGTTCGGCTGTTAACCGAAAGGTTGGTGGTTCGAGCCCAACCGGAAGAGGTGTTGTAGGGTCACACATGTAACGTAAAAAGTCATAACTTATCCACAATACCTGACAACCTATTAATTTCTGAGCTTCCGTGGCTCAAAGGTTAGCGCGTTCGGCTGTTAACCAATAGGTGTGTGGTTCGAGCCCATCCGGGAGCGGTTTTGTGACGTCTCAGATGTGACGTAAAAAGTCAAGGTTTTTTCCACAACACCTGACGACCATTTAATTTTCGGTCTTCCGTGGCGCAATGGTTTGCGCGTTCGGCTGTTAACCAATAGGTTGGTGGTTCGAGCCCATCCGGGAGCGGTGTTGTGAGGTCTCAGATGTGACGTAAAAAGTCAAGGTTTTTACACAATACCTGACGAGCATTTAATTTTTGGGCTTCCGTGGCACAATGGTTAGCGCGTTCAGCTGTTAATCGAAAGGTTGGTGGTTCGAGCCCACCCGGGAGAGGTGTTGCTGGGTCTCAAATGTAACGTAGAAAGCCAAAGTTTTTCCACAATACCTGACAACAATTTAATTTCTGAGCTTCCGTGGCTCAATGGTTAGCGCGTTCGGCTGTTAACCAATAGGTTGGTGGTTCGACCCCATCCGGGAGCGGTGTTGTGAGGTCTCACATGTGACGTAAAAAGCCAAGGTTTTTACATAATACCTGACGAGCATTTAACTTTTGGGCTTCCGTGTCGCAATGGTTAGCGCGTTCGGCTGTTAACCAATAGGTTGGTGGTTCGAGCCCATCCGGGAGCGGTGTAGTGAGGTCTCAGATGTGACGTAAAAAGTCAAGGTTTTTACACAATACCTAACGAGCATTTAACTTTTGGGCTTCCGTGGCACAATGGTTAGCGCGTTCAGCTGTTAATCGTAAGGTTGGTGGTTCGAGCCCACCCGGGAGAGGTGTTGTGGGGTCTCAAATGTAACGTAGAAAGCCAAATTTTTTCCACAATACCTGACAACAGTTTAATTTCTGAGCTTCCGTGGCTCAATGGTTAGCGCGTTCGGCTGTTAACCAATAGGTTGGTGGTTCGAGCCCATCCGGGAGCGGTGTTGTGACGTCTCAGATGTGACGTAAAAAGTCAAGGTTTTTCCAAAATACCGGACGACCATTTAAATTCTGGGCTTCCGTGGCGCAATCGTTAGCGCGTTCGGCTTTTAACAGAAAGGTTGGTGATTCGAGCACACCCGGGAGCGGTGCTATGAGGTCTCAGATGTTACGTAAAAAGTCAAAGTTTTTCCACAATACCGGACGACCATTTAATTTTTGGGCTTCCGTGGCGCAATGGTTAGCGCGTTCAGCTGCTATTCAAAAGACTGGTGGTTTGAGCCCTCCCGGGAGCGGTGTTGTGACGTCTCAGATGTAACATAAAATGTCAGAGTTTTTCCACAATACCTGACGAACATTGAAATTTTGGGCTTCCGTGGCGCAATGGTTAGCGCGTTCAGCTGTTAATCGAAAGGTTGGTGGTTCGAGCCCACCCAGGAGAGGTGTTGTGGGGTCTCAGATGTAGCGTAAAAAGTCAAAACTTTTCCACAATACGTGACAACCATTTAATTTCTGAGCTTCCGTGGCGCAATGGTTAGCGCGTTCAGCAGTTAACAAATAATTTAGTGGTTCGAGCCCACCCGGGAGCGGCGTTGTGGGATCTCAAACGTAACGTAGAAAGCCAAAGTTTTTCCACAATACCTGACGACCATTTAATTTTTGGGCTTCCGTGGCGCAATGGTTAACGCGTTCGGCTGTTAACCAATAGGTTGGTGGTTCGAGCCCACCCGGGAGCGGTGTTGTGGGATCTCAAATGTAACGTAGAAAGCCAAAGTTTTTCCACAATACGTGACGACCATTTAATTTCTGAGCTTTCGTGGCTCAATGGTTAGCGCGTTCGGCTGTTAACCAATAGGTTGGTGGTTAGAGCCCATCCGGGAGCGGTGTTGTGAGGTCTCAGATGTGACGTAAAAAGTCAAGGTTTTTCCACAATACCTGACGAACATTGAATTTTTGGGCTTCCGTGGCGCAATGGTTAGCGCGTTCAGCTGTTAATCGAAAGGTTGGTGGTTCGAGCCCAACCGGGAGAGGTGTTGTGGGGTCTCAGATGTAGCGTAAAAAGTCAAAACTTTTCCACAATACGTGACAACCATTTAATTTCTGAGCTTCCGTGGCTGAATGGTTAGCGCGTTCGGCTGTTAACCAATAGGTTGGTGGTTAGAGCCCTTCCGGGAGCGGTGTCGTGAGGTCTCAGATGTAACGTAAAATGTCAGAGTTTTTCCACAGTACCTGACGAACATTTAATTTTTGGGCTTCCGTGGCGCAATTATTAGCGCGTTCAACTGTTAATCGAAAGGCTGGTGGTTCAGGCCCACCCGGAAGAGGTGTTGTGGGGTCTCAGATGTAGCGTAAAAAGTCAAAACTTATCCACAATACGTGACAACCATTTAATTTCTGAGCTTCCGTGGCTCAATGGTTAGCGCGTTCGGCTGTTAACCAATAGGTTGGTGGTTCGAGCCCACCCGGGAGCGGTGGTGTGGGATCTCAAATGTAACGTTGAAAGCCAAAGTTTTGCCACAATACCTGACGACCATTTAATTTTTGGGCTTCCGTGGCGCAATGGTTAGCGCGTTCGGCTGTTAACCGAAAGGTTGGTGGTTCGAGCCCATCCAGGAGCGGTGTTGTGACGTCTCAGATGTGACGTAAAAAGTCAAGGTTTTTACGCGATACCTGACGAGCATTTAACTTTTGGGCTTCCGTGGCGCAATGGTTAGCGCGTTCGGCTGTTAACGAATAGGTTGGTGGTTCGAGCCCATCCGGGAGCGGTGTTGTGAGGTCTCAGATGTGACGTAAAACGTCAAGGTTTTTACACAATATCTGACGAGTATCTAATTTTTGGGCTTCCGTGGCGCAATGGTTAGCGCGTTCGGCTGTTAACCAATAGGTTGGTGGTTCGAGCCCATCCGGGAGCGGTGTTGTGAGGTCTCAGACGTGACGTAAAAAGTCAAGGTTTTTACACAATACCTGACGAGCATTTAATTTTTGGGCTTCCGTGGCACAATGGTTTGCGCGTTCAGCTGTTAATCGAAAGGTTGGTGGTTCGAGCCCACCCGGGAGAGGTGTTGTGGGGTCTCAAATGTAACGTAGAAAGCCAAAGTTTTTCCACAATACCTGACAACAATTTAATTTCTGAGCTTCCGTGGCTCAATGGTTAGCGCGTTCGGCTGTTAACCAATAGGTTGGTGGTTCGAGCCCATCCGGGAGCGGTGTCGTGAGGTCTCAGATGTGACGTAAAAAGTCAAGGTTTTTACACAATACCTGACGAGCATTTAACTTTTGGGCTTCCGTGGCGCAATGGTTAGCGCGTTCGGCTGTTAACCAATAGGTTGGTGGTTCGAGCCCATCCGGGAGCGGTGTTGTGAGGTCTCAGATGTGACGTAAAAAGTCAAGGTTTTTACACAATACCTGACGAGCATTTAACTTTTGGGCTTCCGTGGCGCAATGGTTTGTGCGTTCGGCTGTTAACCGAAAGGTTGGTGGTTCGAGCCCAACCGGAAGAGGTGTTGTAGGGTCACACATGTAACGTAAAAAGTCATAACTTATCCACAATACCTGACAACCATTTAATTTCTGAGCTTCCGTGGCTCAAAGGTTGGCGCGTTCGGCTGTAAACCAATAGGTGTGTGGTTCGAGCCCATCCGGGAGCGGTTTTCTGACGTCTCAGATGTGACGTAAAAAGTCAAGGTTTTTTCCACAACACCTGACGACCATTTAATTTTTGGTCTTCCGTGGCGCAATGGTTAGCGCGTTCGGCTGTTAACCGAAAGGTTGGTGGTTCGAGCCCATCCGGGAGCGGTGTTGTGACGTCTCAGATGTAACGTAAAATGTCAAAACTTTTCCACAATATGTGACAATCACTTAAATTCTGAGCTTCCGTGGCTCAATGGTTAGCGAATTCGGCTGTTAACCAATAGGTTGGTGGTTCGAGCCCACCCGGGAGCGGTATTTTGGGATCTCAAATGTAACGTTGAAAGCCAAAATTTTTCCACAATACCTGACGACCATTTAATTTTTGGGCTTCCGTGGCGCAATGGTCAGCGCGTTCAGCTGTTAACCGAAAGGTTGGTGGTTCGAGCCCATCCGGGAGCGGTGTTGTGACGTCTCAGATGTAACGTAAAATGTCAGAGTTTTTCCACAATACCTGACGATCATTTAATTTTTGGGCTTCCGTGGCGCAGTTTTTAGCGCGTTCAACTGTTAATCGAAAGGCTGGCGGTTCAAGCCCACCCGGAAGAGGTGTTGTGGGGTCTCAGATGTAGTGTAAAAAGTCAAAACCTATCCACAATACGTGACAACCATTTAATTTCTGAGCTTCCGTGGCTCAATGGTTAGCGCGTTCGGCTGTTAACCAATAGGTTGGTGGTTCGAGCCCACCCGGGACCGGTGGTGTGGGATCTCAAATGTAACGTAGAAAGCCAAAGTTTTGCCACAATACCTGACGACCATTAAATTTTTGGGCTTCCTTGGCTCAAAGGTTAGCGCGTTCGGCTGTTAACGAATAGGTGTGTGGTTCGAGCCCATCCGGGAGCGGTGTTGTGACGTCTCAGATGTGACGTAAAAAGTCAAGGTTTTTTCCACAGCACCTGACGACCATTTAATTTTTGGGCTTCCGTGGCGCAATGATTAGCGCGTTCAGCTGTTAATCGAAAGGTTGAAGGTTCGAGCCCACCCGAGAGAGGTGTTGTGGGGTCTCAGATGTAGCGTAAAAAGTCAAAACTTTTCCCCAATACGTGACAACCATTTAATTTCTGAGCTTCCGTGGCTCAATGGTTAGCGCGTTCGGCTGTTAACCAATAGGTTGGTGGTTCGAGCCCACCCGGGAGCGGTGGTGTGGGATCTCAAATGTAACGTAGAAAGCCAAAGTTTTGCTACAATACCTGACGACCATTAAATTTTTGGGCTTCCTTGGCTCAAAGGTTAGCGCGTTCGGCTGTTAACGAATAGGTGTGTGGTTCGAGCCCATCCGGGAGCGGTGTTGTGGGATCTCAAATGTAACGTAGAAAGCCAAAGTTTTTCCACAATACGTGACGACCATTTAATTTCTGAGCTTTCGTGGCTCAATGGTTAGCGCGTTCGGCTGTTAACCAATAGGTTGGTGGTTAGAGCCCATCCGGGAGCGGTGTTGTGAGGTCTCAGATGTGACGTAAAAAGTCAAGGTTTTTCAACAATACCTAACAAGCATTTAACTTTTGGGCTTCCGTGGCGCAATGGTTAGCGCGTTCGGCTGTTAACCAATAGGTTGGTGGTTCGAGCCCATCCGGGAGCGGTGTTGTGAGGTCTCAGATGTGACGAAAAAAGTCAAGGTTTTTACACAATACCTGACGAGCATTTAACTTTTGGGCTTCCGTGGCGCAATGGTTTGTGCGTTCGGCTGTTAACCAATAGGTTGGTGGTTCGAGCCCATCCGGGAGCGGTGTTGTGAGGTCTCAGATGTGACGTAAAAAGTCAAGGTTTTTACACAGTACCTGACGAGCATTTAATTTTTGGGCTTCCGTGGCACAATGGTTAGCGCGTTCAGCTGTTAATCGAAAGGTTGGTGGTTCGAGCCCACCCGGGAGAGGTGTTGTGGGGTCTCAAATGTAACGTAGAAAGCCAAAGTTTTTCCACAATACCTGACAACAATTTAATTTCTGAGCTTCCGTGGCTCAATGGTTAGCGCGTTCGGCTGTTAACCAATAGGTTGGTGGTTCGACCCCATCCGGGAGCGGTGTTGTGAGGTCTCAGATGTGACGTAAAAAGCCAAGGTTTTTACATAATACCTGACGAGCATTTAACTTTTGGGCTTCCGTGTCGCAATGGTTAGCGCGTTCGGCTGTTAACCAATAGGTTGGTGGTTCGAGCCCATCCGGGAGCGGTGTAGTGAGGTCTCAGATGTGACGTAAAAAGTCAAGGTTTTTACACAATACCTAACGAGCATTTAACTTTTGGGCTTCCGTGGCACAATGGTTAGCGCGTTCAGCTGTTAATCGAAAGGTTGGTGGTTCGAGCCCACCCGGGAGAGGTGTTGTGGGGTCTCAAATGTAACGTAGAAAGCCAAAGTTTTTCCACAATACCTGACAACAATTTAATTTCTGAGCTTCCGTGGCTCAATGGTTAGCGCGTTCGGCTGTTAACCAATAGGTTGGTGTTTCGACCCCATCCGGGAGCGGTGTTGTGAGGTCTCACATGTGACGTAAAAAGCCAAGGTTTTTACATAATACCTGACGAGCATTTAACTTTTGGGCTTCCGTGTCGCAATGGTTAGCGCGTTCGGCTGTTAACCAATAGGTTGGTGGTTCGAGCCCATCCGGGAGCGGTGTAGTGAGGTCTCAGATGTGACGTAAAAAGTCAAGGTTTTTACACAATACCTAACGAGCATTTAACTTTTGGGCTTCCGTGGCACAATGGTTAGCGCGTTCAGCTGTTAATCGAAAGGTTGGTGGTTCGAGCCCACCCGGGAGAGGTGTTGTGGGGTCTCAAATGTAACGTAGAAAGTCAAGGTTTTTCCAAAATACCGGACGACCATTTAAATTCTGGGCTTCCGTGGCGCAATCGTTAGCGCGTTCGGCTGTTAACAGAAAGGTTGGTGGTTCGAGCACACCCGGGAGCGGTGCTATGAGGTCTCAGATGTTACGTAAAAAGTCAAAGTTTTTCCACAATACCGGACGACCATTTAATTTTTGGGCTTCCGTGGCGCAATGGTTAGCGCGTTCAGCTGCTATTCAAAAGACTGGTGGTTTGAGCCCTCCCGGGAGCGGTGTTGTGACGTCTCAGATGTAACATAAAATGTCAGAGTTTTTCCACAATACCTGACGAACATTGAAATTTTGGGCTTCCGTGGCGCAATGGTTAGCGCGTTCAGCTGTTAATCGAAAGGTTGGTGGTTCGAGCCCACCCAGGAGAGGTGTTGTGGGGTCTCAGATGTAGCGTAAAAAGTCAAAACTTTTCCACAATACGTGACAACCATTTAATTTCTGAGCTTCCGTGGCGCAATGGTTAGCGCGTTCAGCAGTTAACAAATAATTTAGTGGTTCGAGCCCACCCGGGAGCGGCGTTGTGGGATCTCAAACGTAACGTAGAAAGCCAAAGTTTTTCCACAATACCTGACGACCATTTAATTTTTGGGCTTCCGTGGCGCAATGGTTAACGCGTTCGGCTGTTAACCAATAGGTTGGTGGTTCGAGCCCATCCGGGAGCGGTGTTGTGAGGTCTCAGATGTGACGAAAAAAGTCAAGGTTTTTACACAATACCTGACGAGCATTTAACTTTTGGGCTTCCGTGGCGCAATGGTTTGTGCGTTCGGCTGTTAACCAATAGGTTGGTGGTTCGAGCCCATCCGGGAGCGGTGTTGTGAGGTCTCAGATGTGACGTAAAAAGTCAAGGTTTTTACACAGTACCTGACGAGCATTTAATTTTTGGGCTTCCGTGGCACAATGGTTAGCGCGTTCAGCTGTTAATCGAAAGGTTGGTGGTTCGAGCCCACCCGGGAGAGGTGTTGTGGGGTCTCAAATGTAACGTAGAAAGCCAAAGTTTTTCCACAATACCTGACAACAATTTAATTTCTGAGCTTCCGTGGCTCAATGGTTAGCGCGTTCGGCTGTTAACCAATAGGTTGGTGGTTCGACCCCATCCGGGAGCGGTGTTGTGAGGTCTCAGATGTGACGTAAAAAGCCAAGGTTTTTACATAATACCTGACGAGCATTTAACTTTTGGGCTTCCGTGTCGCAATGGTTAGCGCGTTCGGCTGTTAACCAATAGGTTGGTGGTTCGAGCCCATCCGGGAGCGGTGTAGTGAGGTCTCAGATGTGACGTAAAAAGTCAAGGTTTTTACACAATACCTAACGAGCATTTAACTTTTGGGCTTCCGTGGCACAATGGTTAGCGCGTTCAGCTGTTAATCGAAAGGTTGGTGGTTCGAGCCCACCCGGGAGAGGTGTTGTGGGGTCTCAAATGTAACGTAGAAAGCCAAAGTTTTTCCACAATACCTGACAACAATTTAATTTCTGAGCTTCCGTGGCTCAATGGTTAGCGCGTTCGGCTGTTAACCAATAGGTTGGTGTTTCGACCCCATCCGGGAGCGGTGTTGTGAGGTCTCACATGTGACGTAAAAAGCCAAGGTTTTTACATAATACCTGACGAGCATTTAACTTTTGGGCTTCCGTGTCGCAATGGTTAGCGCGTTCGGCTGTTAACCAATAGGTTGGTGGTTCGAGCCCATCCGGGAGCGGTGTAGTGAGGTCTCAGATGTGACGTAAAAAGTCAAGGTTTTTACACAATACCTAACGAGCATTTAACTTTTGGGCTTCCGTGGCACAATGGTTAGCGCGTTCAGCTGTTAATCGAAAGGTTGGTGGTTCGAGCCCACCCGGGAGAGGTGTTGTGGGGTCTCAAATGTAACGTAGAAAGTCAAGGTTTTTCCAAAATACCGGACGACCATTTAAATTCTGGGCTTCCGTGGCGCAATCGTTAGCGCGTTCGGCTGTTAACAGAAAGGTTGGTGGTTCGAGCACACCCGGGAGCGGTGCTATGAGGTCTCAGATGTTACGTAAAAAGTCAAAGTTTTTCCACAATACCGGACGACCATTTAATTTTTGGGCTTCCGTGGCGCAATGGTTAGCGCGTTCAGCTGCTATTCAAAAGACTGGTGGTTTGAGCCCTCCCGGGAGCGGTGTTGTGACGTCTCAGATGTAACATAAAATGTCAGAGTTTTTCCACAATACCTGACGAACATTGAAATTTTGGGCTTCCGTGGCGCAATGGTTAGCGCGTTCAGCTGTTAATCGAAAGGTTGGTGGTTCGAGCCCACCCAGGAGAGGTGTTGTGGGGTCTCAGATGTAGCGTAAAAAGTCAAAACTTTTCCACAATACGTGACAACCATTTAATTTCTGAGCTTCCGTGGCGCAATGGTTAGCGCGTTCAGCAGTTAACAAATAATTTAGTGGTTCGAGCCCACCCGGGAGCGGCGTTGTGGGATCTCAAACGTAACGTAGAAAGCCAAAGTTTTTCCACAATACCTGACGACCATTTAATTTTTGGGCTTCCGTGGCGCAATGGTTAACGCGTTCGGCTGTTAACCAATAGGTTGGTGGTTCGAGCCCACCCGGGAGCGGTGTTGTGGGATCTCAAATGTAACGTAGAAAGCCAAAGTTTTTCCACAATACGTGACGACCATTTAATTTCTGAGCTTTCGTGGCTCAATGGTTAGCGCGTTCGGCTGTTAACCAATAGGTTGGTGGTTAGAGCCCATCCGGGAGCGGTGTTGTGAGGTCTCAGATGTGACGTAAAAAGTCAAGGTTTTTCCACAATACCTGACGAACATTGAATTTTTGGGCTTCCGTGGCGCAATGGTTAGCGCGTTCAGCTGTTAATCGAAAGGTTGGTGGTTCGAGCCCAACCGGGAGAGGTGTTGTGGGGTCTCAGATGTAGCGTAAAAAGTCAAAACTTTTCCACAATACGTGACAACCATTTAATTTCTGAGCTTCCGTGGCTGAATGGTTAGCGCGTTCTACTGTTAACCAATAGGTTGGTGGTTAGAGCCCATCCGGGAGCGGTGTCGTGAGGTCTCAGATGTAACGTAAAATGTCAGAGTTTTTCCACAATACCTGACGAACATTTAATTTTTGGGCTTCCGTGGCGCAATTATTAGCGCGTTCAACTGTTAATCGAAAGGCTGGTGGTTCAGGCCCACCCGGAAGAGGTGTTGTGGGGTCTCAGATGTAGCGTAAAAAGTCAAAACTTATCCACAATACGTGACAACCATTTAATTTCTGAGCTTCCGTGGCTCAATGGTTAGCGCGTTCGGCTGTTAACCAATAGGTTGGTGGTTCGAGCCCACCCGGGAGCGGTGGTGTGGGATCTCAAATGTAACGTAGAAAGCCAAAGTTTTGCCACAATACCTGACGACCATTTAATTTTTGGGCTTCCGTGGCGCAATGGTTAGCGCGTTCGGCTGTTAACCGAAAGGTTGGTGGTTCGAGCCCATCCAGGAGCGGTGTTGTGACGTCTCAGATGTGACGTAAAAAGTCAAGGTTTTTACGCGATACCTGACGAGCATTTAACTTTTGGGCTTCCGTGGCGCAATGGTTAGCGCGTTCGGCTGTTAACCAATAGGTTGGTGGTTCGAGCCCATCCGGGAGCGGTGTTGTGAGGTCTCAGATGTGACGTAAAAAGTCAAGGTTTTTACACAATATCTGACGAGCATCTAATTTTTGGGCTTCCGTGGCGCAATGGTTAGCGCGTTCAGCTGTTAATCGAAAGGTTGGTGGTTCGAGCCCACCCTGGAGAGGTGTTGTGGGGTCTCAAATGTAACGTAGAAAGCCAAAGTTTTTCCACAATACCTGACAACCGTTTAATTTCTGAGCTTCCGTGGCTCAATGGTTAGCGCGTTCAGCTGTTAACCAATAGGTTGGTGGTTCGAGCCCACCCGGGAGCGGTGTTGTGTGATCTCAAATGTAACGTAGAAAGCCAAAGTTTTTCCACAATACCTGACGACCATTTAATTTTTGGGCTTCCGTGGCGCAATGGTTAGCGCGTTCGGCTGTTAACCAATAGGTTGGTGGTTCGACCCCATCCGGGAGCGGTGTTGTGAGGTCTCAGATGTGACGTAAAAAGTCAAGGTTTTTACATAATACCTGACGAGCATTTAACTTTTGGGCTTCCGTGGCGCAATGGTTAGCGCGTTCGGCTGTTAACCAATAGGTTGGTGGTTCGAGCCCATCCGCTAGCGGTGTTGTGAGGTCTCGGATGTGACGTAAAAAGTCAAGGTTTTTACACAATACCTAACAAGCATTTAACTTTTGGGCTTCCGTGGCGCAATGGTTAGCGCGTTCGGCTGTTAACCAATAGGTTGGTGGTTCGAGCCCATCCGGGAGCGGTGTTGTGAGGTCTCAGATGTGACGTAAAAAGTCAAGGTTTTTACACAATACCTGACGAGCATTTAACTTTCGGGCTTCCGTGGCGCAATGGTTTGCGCGTTCGGCTGTTAACCAATAGGTTGGTGGTTCGAGCCCATCCGGGAGCGGTGTTGTGAGGTCTCAGATGTGACGTAAAAAGTCAAGGTTTTTACACAATACCTGACGAGCATTTAATTTTTGAGCTTCCGTGGCACAATGGTTAGCGCGTTCAGCTGTTAATCGAAAGGTTGGTGGTTCGAGCCCACCCGGGAGAGGTGTTGTGGGGTCTCAAATGTAACGTAGAAAGCCAAAGTTTTTCCACAATACCTGACAACAATTTAATTTCTGAGCTTCCGTGGCTCAATGGTTAGCGCGTTCGGCTGTTAACCAATAGGTTGGTGGTTCGACCCCATCCGGGAGCGGTGTTGTGAGGTCTCAGATGTGACGTAAAAAGCCAAGGTTTTTACATAATACCTGACGAGCATTTAACTTTTGGGCTTCCGTGTCGCAATGGTTAGCGCGTTCGGCTGTTAACCAATAGGTTGGTGGTTCGAGCCCATCCGGGAGCGGTGTAGTGAGGTCTCAGATGTGACGTAAAAAGTCAAGGTTTTTACACAATACCTAACGAGCATTTAACTTTTGGGCTTCCGTGGCACAATGGTTAGCGCGTTCAGCTGTTAATCGAAAGGTTGGTGGTTCGAGCCCACCCGGGAGAGGTGTTGTGGGGTCTCAAATGTAACGTAGAAAGCCAAAGTTTTTCCACAATACCTGACAACAGTTTAATTTCTGAGCTTCCGTGGCTCAATGGTTAGCGCGTTCGGCTGTTAACCAATAGGTTGGTGGTTCGAGCCCATCCGGGAGCGGTGTTGTGACGTCTCAGATGTGACGTAAAAAGTCAAGGTTTTTCCACAATACCGGACGACCATTTAAATTCTGGGCTTCCGTGGCGCAATCGTTAGCGCGTTCGGCTGTTAACAGAAAGGTTGGTGGTTCGAGCACACCCGGGAGCGGTGCTATGAGGTCTCAGATGTTACGTAAAAAGTCAAAGTTTTTCCACAATACCGGACGACAATTTAATTTTTGGGCTTCCGTGGCGCAATGGTTAGCGCGTTCAGCTGCTATTCAAAAGACTGGTGGTTTGAGCCCTCCCGGGAGCGGTGTTGTGACGTCTCAGATGTAACATAAAATGTCAGAGTTTTTCCACAATACCTGACGAACATTGAAATTTTGGGCTTCCGTGGCGCAATGGTTAGCGCGTTCAGCTGTTAATCGAAAGGTTGGTGGTTCGAGCCCACCCGGGAGAGGTGTTGTGGGGTCTCAGATGTAGCGTAAAAAGTCAAAACTTTTCCACAATACGTGACAACCATTTAATTTCTGAGCTTCCGTGGCGCAATGGTTAGCGCGTTCAGCAGTTAACAAATAATTTAGTGGTTCGAGCCCACCCGGGAGCGGCGTTGTGGGATCTCAAACGTAACGTAGAAAGCCAAAGTTTTTCCACAAAACCTGACGACCATTTAATTTTTGGGCTTCCGTGGCGCAATGGTTAACGCGTTCGGCTGTTAACCAATAGGTTGGTGGTTCGAGCCCACCCGGGAGCGGTGTTGTGGGATCTCAAATGTAACGTAGAAAGCCAAAGTTTTTCCACAATACGTGACGACCATTTAATTTCTGAGCTTTCGTGGCTCAATGGTTAGCGCGTTCGGCTGTTAACCAATAGGTTGGTGGTTCGAGCCCACCCGGGAGCGGTGTTGTGGGATCTCAAATGTAACGTAGAAAGCCAAAGTTTTTCCACAATACGTGACGACCATTTAATTTCTGAGCTTTCGTGGCTCAATGGTTAGCGCGTTCGGCTGTTAACCAATAGGTTGGTGGTTAGAGCCCATCCGGGAGCGGTGTTGTGAGGTCTCAGATGTGACGTAAAAAGTCAAGAATTTTCCACAATACCTAACAAGCAGTTAACTTTTGGGCTTCCGTGGCGCAATGGTTAGCGCGTTCGGCTGTTAACCAATAGGTTGGTGGTTCGAGCCCATCCGGGAGCGGTGTTGTGAGGTCTCAGATGTGACGTAAAAAGTCAAGGTTTTTACACAATACCTGACGAGCATTTAATTTTTGGGCTTCCGTGGCGCAATGGTTTGCGCGTTCGGCTGTTAACCAATAGGTTGGTGGTTCGAGCCCATCCGGGAGCGGTGTTGTGAGGTCTCAGATGTGACGTAAAAAGTCAAGGTTTTTACACAATACCTGACGAGCATTTAATTTTTGGGCTTCCGTGGCACAATGGTTAGCGCGTTCAGTTGTTAATCGAAAGGTTGGTGGTTCGAGCCCACCCGGGAGAGGTGTTGTGGGGTCTCGGATGTGACGTAAAAAGTCAAGGTTTTTACACAATACCTAACAAGCATTTAACTTTTGGGCTTCCGTGGCGCAATGGTTAGCGCGTTCGGCTGTTAACCAATAGGTTGGTGGTTCGAGCCCATCCGGGAGCGGTGTTGTGAGGTCTCAGATGTGACGTAAAAAGTCAAGGTTTTTACACAATACCTGACGAGCATTTAACTTTCGGGCTTCCGTGGCGCAATGGTTTGCGCGTTCGGCTGTCAACCAATAGGTTGGTGGTTCGAGCCCATCCGGGAGCGGTGTTGTGAGGTCTCAGATGTGACGTAAAAAGTCAAGGGTTTTACACAATACCTGACGAGCATTTAATTTTTGGGCTTCCGTGGCACAATGGTTAGCGCGTTCAGCTGTTAATCGAAAGGTTGGTGGTTCGAGCCCACCCGGGAGAGGTGTTGTGGGGTCTCAAATGTAACGTAGAAAGCCAAAGTTTTTCCACAATACCTGACAACAATTTAATTTCTGAGCTTCCGTGGCTCAATGGTTAGCGCGTTCGGCTGTTAACCAATAGGTTGGTGGTTCGACCCCATCCGGGAGCGGTGTTGTGAGGTCTCAGATGTGACGTAAAAAGCCAAGGTTTTTACATAATACCTGACGAGCATTTAACTTTTGGGCTTCCGTGTCGCAATGGTTAGCGCGTTCGGCTGTTAACCAATAGGTTGGTGGTTCGAGCCCATCCGGGAGCGGTGTAGTGAGGTCTCAGATGTGACGTAAAAAGTCAAGGTTTTTACACAATACCTAACGAGCATTTAACTTTTGGGCTTCCGTGGCACAATGGTTAGCGCGTTCAGCTGTTAATCGAAAGGTTGGTGGTTCGAGCCCACCCGGGAGAGGTGTTGTGGGGTCTCAAATGTAACGTAGAAAGCCAAAGTTTTTCCACAATACCTGACAACAGTTTAATTTCTGAGCTTCCGTGGCTCAATGGTTAGCGCGTTCGGCTGTTAACCAATAGGTTGGTGGTTCGAGCCCATCCGGGAGCGGTGTTGTGACGTCTCAGATGTGACGTAAAAAGTCAAGGTTTTTCCACAATACCGGACGACCATTTAAATTCTGGGCTTCCGTGGCGCAATCGTTAGCGCGTTCGGCTGTTAACAGAAAGGTTGGTGGTTCGAGCACACCCGGGAGCGGTGCTATGAGGTCTCAGATGTTACGTAAAAAGTCAAAGTTTTTCCACAATACCGGACGACAATTTAATTTTTGGGCTTCCGTGGCGCAATGGTTAGTGCGTTCAGCTGCTATTCAAAAGACTGGTGGTTTGAGCCCTCCAAGGAGCGGTGTTGTGACGTCTCAGATGTAACATAAAATGTCAGAGTTTTTCCACAATACCTGACGAACATTGAAATTTTGGGCTTCCGTGGCGCAATGGTTAGCGCGTTCAGCTGTTAATCGAAAGGTTGGTGGTTCGAGCCCACCCGGGAGAGGTGTTGTGGGGTCTCAGATGTAGCGTAAAAAGTCAAAACTTTTCCACAATACGTGACAACCATTTAATTTCTGAGCTTCCGTGGCGCAATGGTTAGCGCGTTCAGCAGTTAACAAATAATTTAGTGGTTCGAGCCCACCCGGGAGCGGCGTTGTGGGATCTCAAACGTAACGTAGAAAGCCAAAGTTTTTCCACAAAACCTGACGACCATTTAATTTTTGGGCTTCCGTGGCGCAATGGTTAACGCGTTCGGCTGTTAACCAATAGGTTGGTGGTTCGAGCCCACCCGGGAGCGGTGTTGTGGGATCTCAAATGTAACGTAGAAAGCCAAAGTTTTTCCACAATACGTGACGACCATTTAATTTCTGAGCTTTCGTGGCTCAATGGTTAGCGCGTTCGGCTGTTAACCAATAGGTTGGTGGTTCGAGCCCACCCGGGAGCGGTGTTGTGGGATCTCAAATGTAACGTAGAAAGCCAAAGTTTTTCCACAATACGTGACGACCATTTAATTTCTGAGCTTTCGTGGCTCAATGGTTAGCGCGTTCGGCTGTTAACCAATAGGTTGGTGGTTAGAGCCCATCCGGGAGCGGTGTTGTGAGGTCTCAGATGTGACGTAAAAAGTCAAGAATTTTCCACAATACCTAACAAGCATTTAACTTTTGGGCTTCCGTGGCGCAATGGTTAGCGCGTTCGGCTGTTAACCAATAGGTTGGTGGTTCGAGCCCATCCGGGAGCGGTGTTGTGAGGTCTCAGATGTGACGTAAAAAGTCAAGGTTTTTACACAATACCTGACGAGCATTTAATTTTTGGGCTTCCGTGGCACAATGGTTAGCGCGTTCAGCTGTTAATCGAAAGGTTGGTGGTTCGAGCCCACCCGGGAGAGGTGTTGTGGGGTCTCAAATGTAACGTAGAAAGCCAAAGTTTTTCCACAATACCTGACAACAATTTAATTTCTGAGCTTCCGTGGCTCAATGGTTAGCGCGTTCGGCTGTTAACCAATAGGTTGGTGGTTCGACCCCATCCGGGAGCGGTGTTGTGAGGTCTCAGATGTGACGTAAAAAGCCAAGGTTTTTACATAATACCTGACGAGCATTTAACTTTTGGGCTTCCGTGTCGCAATGGTTAGCGCGTTCGGCTGTTAACCAATAGGTTGGTGGTTCGAGCCCATCCGGGAGCGGTGTAGTGAGGTCTCAGATGTGACGTAAAAAGTCAAGGTTTTTACACAATACCTAACGAGCATTTAACTTTTGGGCTTCCGTGGCACAATGGTTAGCGCGTTCAGCTGTTAATCGAAAGGTTGGTGGTTCGAGCCCACCCGGGAGAGGTGTTGTGGGGTCTCAAATGTAACGTAGAAAGCCAAAGTTTTTCCACAATACCTGACAACAATTTAATTTCTGAGCTTCCGTGGCTCAATGGTTAGCGCGTTCGGCTGTTAACCAATAGGTTGGTGGTTCGACCCCATCCGGGAGCGGTGTTGTGAGGTCTCAGATGTGACGTAAAAAGCCAAGGTTTTTACATAATACCTGACGAGCATTTAACTTTTGGGCTTCCGTGTCGCAATGGTTAGCGCGTTCGGCTGTTAACCAATAGGTTGGTGGTTCGAGCCCATCCGGGAGCGGTGTAGTGAGGTCTCAGATGTGACGTAAAAAGTCAAGGTTTTTACACAATACCTAACGAGCATTTAACTTTTGGGCTTCCGTGGCACAATGGTTAGCGCGTTCAGCTGTTAATCGAAAGGTTGGTGGTTCGAGCCCACCCGGGAGAGGTGTTGTGGGGTCTCAAATGTAACGTAGAAAGCCAAAGTTTTTCCACAATACCTGACAACAGTTTAATTTCTGAGCTTCCGTGGCTCAATGGTTAGCGCGTTCGGCTGTTAACCAATAGGTTGGTGGTTCGAGCCCATCCGGGAGCGGTGTTGTGACGTCTCAGATGTGACGTAAAAAGTCAAGGTTTTTCCACAATACCGGACGACCATTTAAATTCTGGGCTTCCGTGGCGCAATCGTTAGCGCGTTCGGCTGTTAACAGAAAGGTTGGTGGTTCGAGCACACCCGGGAGCGGTGCTATGAGGTCTCAGATGTTACGTAAAAAGTCAAAGTTTTTCCACAATACCGGACGACAATTTAATTTTTGGGCTTCCGTGGCGCAATGGTTAGTGCGTTCAGCTGCTATTCAAAAGACTGGTGGTTTGAGCCCTCCAAGGAGCGGTGTTGTGACGTCTCAGATGTAACATAAAATGTCAGAGTTTTTCCACAATACCTGACGAACATTGAAATTTTGGGCTTCCGTGGCGCAATGGTTAGCGCGTTCAGCTGTTAATCGAAAGGTTGGTGGTTCGAGCCCACCCGGGAGAGGTGTTGTGGGGTCTCAGATGTAGCGTAAAAAGTCAAAACTTTTCCACAATACGTGACAACCATTTAATTTCTGAGCTTCCGTGGCGCAATGGTTAGCGCGTTCAGCAGTTAACAAATAATTTAGTGGTTCGAGCCCACCCGGGAGCGGCGTTGTGGGATCTCAAACGTAACGTAGAAAGCCAAAGTTTTTCCACAAAACCTGACGACCATTTAATTTTTGGGCTTCCGTGGCGCAATGGTTAACGCGTTCGGCTGTTAACCAATAGGTTGGTGGTTCGAGCCCACCCGGGAGCGGTGTTGTGGGATCTCAAATGTAACGTAGAAAGCCAAAGTTTTTCCACAATACGTGACGACCATTTAATTTTTGAGCTTTCGTGGCTCAATGGTTAGCGCGTTCGGCTGTTAACCAATAGGTTGGTGGTTCGAGCCCACCCGGGAGCGGTGTTGTGGGATCTCAAATGTAACGTAGAAAGCCAAAGTTTTTCCACAATACGTGACGACCATTTAATTTCTGAGCTTTCGTGGCTCAATGGTTAGCGCGTTCGGCTGTTAACCAATAGGTTGGTGGTTAGAGCCCATCCGGGAGCGGTGTTGTGAGGTCTCAGATGTGACGTAAAAAGTCAAGAATTTTCCACAATACCTAACAAGCATTTAACTTTTGGGCTTCCGTGGCGCAATGGTTAGCGCGTTCGGCTGTTAACCAATAGGTTGGTGGTTCGAGCCCATCCGGGAGCGGTGTTGTGAGGTCTCAGATGTGACGTAAAAAGTCAAGGTTTTTACACAATACCTGACGAGCATTTAATTTTTGGGCTTCCGTGGCACAATGGTTAGCGCGTTCAGCTGTTAATCGAAAGGTTGGTGGTTCGAGCCCACCCGGGAGAGGTGTTGTGGGGTCTCAAATGTAACGTAGAAAGCCAAAGTTTTTCCACAATACCTGACAACAATTTAATTTCTGAGCTTCCGTGGCTCAATGGTTAGCGCGTTCGGCTGTTAACCAATAGGTTGGTGGTTCGAGCCCATCCGGGAGCGGTGTAGTGAGGTCTCAGATGTGACGTAAAAAGTCAAGGTTTTTACACAATACCTAACGAGCATTTAACTTTTGGGCTTCCGTGGCACAATGGTTAGCGCGTTCAGCTGTTAATCGAAAGGTTGGTGGTTCGAGCCCACCCGGGAGAGGTGTTGTGGGGTCTCAGATGTAGCGTAAAAAGTCAAAACTTTTCCACAATACGTGACGACCATTTAATTTCTGAGCTTTCGTGGCTCAATGGTTAGCGCGTTCGGCTGTTAACCAATAGGTTGGTGGTTAGAGCCCATCCGGGAGCGGTGTTGTGAGGTCTCAGATGTGACGTAAAAAGTCAAGGTTTTTCCACAATACCTGACGAACATTGAATTTTTGGGCTTCCGTGGCGCAATGGTTAGCGCGTTCAGCTGTTAATCGAAAGGTTGGTGGTTCGAGCCCAACCGGGAGAGGTGTTGTGGGGTCTCAGATGTAGCGTAAAAAGTCAAAACTTTTCCACAATACGTGACAACCATTTAATTTCTGAGCTTCCGTGGCTGAATGGTTAGCGCGTTCGGCTGTTAACCAATAGGTTGGTGGTTAGAGCCCATCCGGGAGCGGTGTCGTGAGGTCTCAGATGTAACGTAAAATGTCAGAGTTTTTCCACAATACCTGACGAACATTTAATTTTTGGGCTTCCGTGGCGCAATTATTAGCGCGTTCAACTGTTAATCGAAAGGCTATTGGTTCAGGCCCACCCGGAAGAGGTGTTGTGGGGTCTCAGATGTAGCGTAAAAAGTCAAAACTTATCCACAATACGTGACAACCATTTAATTTCTGAGCTTCCGTGGCTCAATGGTTAGCGCGTTCGTCTGTTAACCGAAAGGTTGGTGGTTCGAGCCCAACCGGAAGAGGTGTTGTAGGGTCACACATGTAACGTAAAAAGTCATAACTTATCCACAATACCTGACAACCATTTAATTTCTGAGCTTCCGTGGCTCAAAGGTTAGCGCGTTCGGCTGTTAACCAATAGGTGTGTGGTTCGAGCCCATCCGGGAGCGGTTTTGTGACGTCTCAGATGTGACGTAAAAAGTCAAGGTTTTTTCCACAACACCTGACGACCATTTAATTTTTGGTCTTCCGTGGCGCAATGGTTAGCGCGTTCGGCTGTTAACCAATAGGTTGGTGGTTCGAGCCCATCCGGGAGCGGTGTTGTGAGGTCTCAGATGTAACGTAAAATGTCAGAGTTTTTCCACAATACCTGACGAACATTTAATTTTTGGGCTTCCGTGGCGCAATGATTAGCGCGTTCAGCTGTTAACCGAAAGGTTGGTGGTTCGAGCCCATCCGGGAGCGGTGTTGTGACGTCTCAGATGTAACGTAAAATGTCAAAACTTTTCCACACTATGTGACAACCACTTAAATTCTGAGCTTCCGTGGCTCAATGGTTAGCGAATTCGGCTGTTAACCAATAGGTTGGTGGTTCGAGCCCACCAGGGAGCGGTATTTTGGGATCTCAAATGTAACGTTGAAAGCCAAAATTTTTCCACAATACCTGACGACCATTTAATTTTTGGGCTTCCGTGGCGCAATGGTCAGCGCGTTCAGCTGTTAACCGAAAGGTTGGTGGTTCGAGCCCATCCGGGAGCGGTGTTGTGACGTCTCAGATGTAACGTAAAATGTCAGAGTTTTTCCACAATACCTGACGAACATTTAATTTTTGGGCTTCCGTGGCGCAATTATTAGCGCGTTCAACTGTTAATCGAAAGGCTGGCGGTTCAAGCCCACCCGGAAGAGGTGTTGTGGGGTCTCAGATGTAGTGTAAAAAGTCAAAACCTATCCACAATACGTGACAACCATTTAATTTCTGAGCTTCCGTGGCTCAATGGTTAGCGCGTTCGGCTGTTAACCAATAGGTTGGTGGTTCGAGCCCACCCGGGACCGGTGGTGTGGGATCTCAAATGTAACGTAGAAAGCCAAAGTTTTGCCACAATACCTGACGACCATTAAATTTTTGGGCTTCCTTGGCTCAAATGTTAGCGCGTTCGGCTGTTAACGAATAGGTGTGTGGTTCGAGCCCATCCGGGAGCGGTGTTGTGACGTCTCAGATGTGACGTAAAAAGTCAAGGTTTTTTCCACAGCACCTGACGACCATTTAATTTTTGGGCTTCCTTGGCGCAATGATTAGCGCGTTCAGCTGTTAATCGAAAGGTTGAAGGTTCGAGCCCACTCGAGAGAGGTGTTGTGGGGTCTCAGATATAGCGTAAAAAGTCAAAACTTTTCCGCAATACGTGACAACCATTTAAATTCTGAGCTTCCGTGGCTCAATGGTTAGCGCGTTCGCCTGTTAACCAATAGGTTGGTGGTTCGAGCCCATCCGGGAGCGGTGTTGTGACGTCTCAGATGTAGCGTAAAAAGTCAAAACTTTTCCACAATACGTGACAACCATTTAATTTCTGAGCTTCCGTGGCTGAATGGTTAGCGCGTTCGGCTGTTAACCAATAGGTTGGTGGTTAGAGCCTATCCGGGAGCGGTGTTGTGAGGTCTCAGATGTAACGTAAAATGTCAGAGTTTTTCCACAATACCTGACGAACATTTAATTTTTGGGCTTTCGTGGTGCAATTATTAGCGCGTTCAACTGTTAATCGAAAGGCTGGTGGTTCAGGCCCACCCGGAAGAGGTGTTGTGGGGTCTCAGATGTAGCGTAAAAAGTCAAAACTTATCCACAATACGTGACAACCATTTAATTTCTGAGCTTCCGTGGCTCAATGGTTAGCGCGTTCGGCTGTTAACCAATAGGTTGGTGGTTCGAGCCCACCCGGGAGCGGTGGTGTGGGATCTCAAATGTAACGTAGAAAGCCAAAGTTTTGCCACAATACCTGACGACCATTAAATTTTTGGGCTTCCTTGGCGCAATGGTTAGCGCGTTCGGCTGTTAACCGAAAGGTTGGTGGTTCGAGCCCAACCGGAAGAGGTGTTGTAGGGTCACACATGTAACGTAAAAAGTCATAACTTATCCACAATACCTGACAACCAATTAATTTCTGAGCTTCCGTGGCTCAAAGGTTAGCGCGTTCGGCTGTTTACCAATAGGTGTGCGGTTCGAGCCCATCCGGGAGCGGTTTTGTGACGTCTCAGATGTGACGTAAAAAGTCAAGGTTTTTTCCACAACACCTGACGACCATTTAATTTTCGGTCTTCCGTGGCGCAATGGTTAGCGCGTTCGGCTGTTAACCAATAGGTTGGTGGTTCGAGCCCATCCGGAAGCGGTGTTGTGAGGTCTCAGATGTAACGTAAAATGTCAGAGTTTTTCCACAATACCTGACGAACATTTAAGTTTTGGGCTTCCGTGGCGCAATGATTAGCGCGTTCAGCTGTTAACCGAAAGGTTGGTGGTTCGAGCCCATCCGGGAGCGGTGTTGTGACGTCTCAGATGTAACGTAAAATGTCAAAACTTTTCCACAATATGTGACAACCACTTAAATTCTGAGCTTCCGTGGCTCAATGGTTAGCGAATTCGGCTGTTAACCAATTGGTTGGTGGTTCGAGCCCACCCGGGAGCGGTATTTTGGGATCTCAAAAGTAACGTTGAAAGCCAAAATTTTTCCACAATACCTGACGACCATTTAATTTTTGGGCTTCCGTGGCGCAATTATTAGCGCGTTCAACTGTTAATCGAAAGGCTGGCGGTTCAAGCCCACCCGGAAGAGGTGTTGTGGGGTCTCAGATGTAGTGTAAAAAGTCAAAACCTATCCACAATACGTGACAACCATTTAATTTCTGAGCTTCCGTGGCTCAATGGTTAGCGCGTTCGGCTGTTAACCAATAGGTTGGTGGTTCGAGCCCACCCGGGACCGGTGGTGTGGGATCTCAAATGTAACGTAGAAAGCCAAAGTTTTGCCACAATACCTGACGACCATTAAATTTTTGGGCTTCATTGGCTCAAAGGTTAGCGCGTTCGGCTGTTAACGAATAGGTGTGTGGTTCGAGCCCATCCGGAAGCGGTGTTGTGACGTCTCAGATGTGACGTAAAAAGTCAAGGTTTTTTCCACAGCACCTGACGACCATTTAATTTTTGGGCTTCCGTGGCGCAATGATTAGCGCGTTCAGCTGTTAATCGAAAGGTTGAAGGTTCGAGCCCACTCGAGAGAGGTGTTGTGGGGTCTCAGATATAGCGTAAAAAGTCAAAACTTTTCCGCAATACGTGACAACCATTTAAATTCTGAGCTTCCGTGGCTCAATGGTTAGCGCGTTCGCCTGTTAACCAATAGGTTGGTGGTTCGAGCCCATCCGGGAGCGGTGTTGTGACGTCTCAGATGTAGCGTAAAAAGTCAAAACTTTTCCACAATACGTGACAACCATTTAATTTCTGAGCTTCCGTGGCTGAATGGTTAGCGCGTTCGGCTGTTAACCAATAGGTTGGTGGTTAGAGCCTATCCGGGAGCGGTGTTGTGAGGTCTCAGATGTAACGTAAAATGTCAGAGTTTTTCCACAATACCTGACGAACATTTAATTTTTGGGCTTTCGTGGTGCAATTATTAGCGCGTTCAACTGTTAATCGAAAGGCTGGTGGTTCAGGCCCACCCGGAAGAGGTGTTGTGGGGTCTCAGATGTAGCGTAAAAAGTCAAAACTTATCCACAATACGTGACAACCATTTAATTTCTGAGCTTCCGTGGCTCAATGGTTAGCGCGTTCGGCTGTTAACCAATAGGTTGGTGGTTCGAGCCCACCCGGGAGCGGTGGTGTGGGATCTCAAATGTAACGTAGAAAGCCAAAGTTTTGCCACAATACCTGACGACCATTAAATTTTTGGGCTTCCTTGGCGCAATGGTTAGCGCGTTCGGCTGTTAACCGAAAGGTTGGTGGTTCGAGCCCAACCGGAAGAGGTGTTGTAGGGTCACACATGTAACGTAAAAAGTCATAACTTATCCACAATACCTGACAACCAATTAATTTCTGAGCTTCCGTGGCTCAAAGGTTAGCGCGTTCGGCTGTTAACCAATAGGTGTGCGGTTCGAGCCCATCCGGGAGCGGTTTTGTGACGTCTCAGATGTGACGTAAAAAGTCAAGGTTTTTTCCACAACACCTGACGACCATTTAATTTTCGGTCTTCCGTGGCGCAATGGTTAGCGCGTTCGGCTGTTAACCAATAGGTTGGTGGTTCGAGCCCATCCGGAAGCGGTGTTGTGAGGTCTCAGATGTAACGTAAAATGTCAGAGTTTTTCCACAATACCTGACGAACATTTAAGTTTTGGGCTTCCGTGGCGCAATGATTAGCGCGTTCAGCTGTTAACCGAAAGGTTGGTGGTTCGAGCCCATCCGGGAGCGGTGTTGTGACGTCTCAGATGTAACGTAAAATGTCAAAACTTTTCCACAATATGTGACAACCACTTAAATTCTGAGCTTCCGTGGCTCAATGGTTAGCGAATTCGGCTGTTAACCAATTGGTTGGTGGTTCGAGCCCACCCGGGAGCGGTATTTTGGGATCTCAAAAGTAACGTTGAAAGCCAAAATTTTTCCACAATACCTGACGACCATTTAATTTTTGGGCTTCCGTGGCGCAATTATTAGCGCGTTCAACTGTTAATCGAAAGGCTGGCGGTTCAAGCCCACCCGGAAGAGGTGTTGTGGGGTCTCAGATGTAGTGTAAAAAGTCAAAACCTATCCACAATACGTGACAACCATTTAATTTCTGAGCTTCCGTGGCTCAATGGTTAGCGCGTTCGGCTGTTAACCAATAGGTTGGTGGTTCGAGCCCACCCGGGACCGGTGGTGTGGGATCTCAAATGTAACGTAGAAAGCCAAAGTTTTGCCACAATACCTGACGACCATTAAATTTTTGGGCTTCATTGGCTCAAAGGTTAGCGCGTTCGGCTGTTAACGAATAGGTGTGTGGTTCGAGCCCATCCGGAAGCGGTGTTGTGACGTCTCAGATGTGACGTAAAAAGTCAAGGTTTTTTCCACAGCACCTGACGACCATTTAATTTTTGGGCTTCCGTGGCGCAATGATTAGCGCGTTCAGCTGTTAATCGAAAGGATGAAGGTTCGAGCCCACTCGAGAGAGGTGTTGTGGGGTCTCAGATATAGCGTAAAAAGTCAAAACTTTTCCGCAATACGTGACAACCATTTAAATTCTGAGCTTCCGTGGCTCAATGGTTAGCGCGTTCGCCTGTTAACCAATAGGTTGGTGGTTCGAGCCCACCCGGGAGCGGTGGTGTGGGATCTCAAATGTAACGTAGAAAGACAAAGTTTTGCAACAATACCTGACGACCATTAAATTTTTGGGCTTCCTTGGCGCAATGGTTAGCGCGTTCGGCTGTTAACCGAAAGGTTGGTGGTTCGAGCCCAACCGGAAGAGGTGTTGTAGGGTCTCAGATGTAACGTAAAAAGTCATAACTTATACACAATACCTGACAACCATTTAATTTCTGAGCTTCCGTGGCTCAAAGGTTAGCGCGTTCGGCTGTTAACCAATAGGTGTGTGGCTCGAGCCCATCCGGGAGCGGTGTTGTGACGTCTCAGATGTGACGTAAAAAGTCAAGGTTTTTTCCACAACACCTGACGACCATTTAATTTTTGGGCTTCCGTGGCGCAATGGTTAGCGCGTTCGGCTGTTAACCAATAGGTTGGTGGTTCGAGCCCATCCGGGAGTGGTGTTGTGAGGTCTCAGATGTGACGCAAAAAGTCAAGGTTTTTACACAATACCTGACGAGCATTTAATTTTTGGGGTTCCGTGGCGCAATGGTTAGCGCGTTCAGCTGTTAATCGAAAGGATGGTGGTTCGAGCCCACCCGGGAGAGGTGTTGTGGGGTCTCAGATGAAGCGTAAAAAGTCAAAACTTTTCCACAATACCTGACGACCATTTAATTTTTGGGCTTCTGTGGCGCAATGTTTAGCGCGTTCGGCTGTTAAACAATAGGTTAGTGGTTCGAGCCCATCCGGGAACGGTGTTGTGAGGTCTCAGATGTGACGTAAAAAGTCAAGGTTTTTACACAATACCTGACGAGCATTTAATTTTTGGGCTTCCGTGGCGCAATGGTTAGCGCGTTCAGCTGTTATTCGAAAGGTTGGTGGTTCGAGCCCACCCGGGAGAGGTGTTGTAGGGTCTCAGATTGTTGAATCCGGCGATCCACAACGAGCCTGGTCATTTAGACCTAAATAATGATTGAAATTAATGGTTTTCCCCACTGGGGTTTTCCCAGGACCTTTTTTCCCATAAGCAGAAGTTATGGGTTTTTATGGTCCGAATTTAGTTTAGATACAGTTTAGTTAAGATTATTTAAGGTTTACTTATAATGAATACTTATGTTTGATATGTTTTTTATGTAAAGACCTTTAAGATAACATTTAACTCTAAACCAAAATAAGAACTGTCGTATGGCACGGCCTGTAATTGCTAAGAAATACTGTACTATTGTAAAGGCTATAGTAATGCATTTGAAAGGTTCGACGGATGGTTTTTGTTACTAGGATGTTAAAAGGCCCTCTGGCCCTGTAAAGTCATAAAACTTCGGAGTGACGAATATTGGGGATCGCTTTGTAACAATAATAGGGGGTAAAACTTGAACTTTGTGTTAAAACTAGCAAAAGCAAAGCCTGAGTAGAACGTATTGGACTCTTGATGGAAAAAGAGCGCTTGTTACCATCGGACAATATAGAAAGCAAACCGACTCTGCCGAGAGAGGTTGTAAAAAAAGATTTAGAACTTTAGATAAACGGACGTGTTTTAAGGAAAATTAATGTAAAGATATGTTAATTTGAGTATGATTTGACAGACAATACAACAATTAAAGAAATTATTGACGATTGCATTTGGAGCTTCTTCGTTTTTGAATAAAGACACACAAATAAGTTAGGGATTTAGATCGGTGTTTCAGTCCGCCAATGTGATATCAGAAGGGTATCACAAACTCTTATGTTGGGATGGAAGTCGCAACATAAAATGGTGCCGAAACCCGGGACTAATTACGTGCTCGGGATTAATTACGCGCCCGGGACTAATTACGTGCTCGGGAAAAATTACGTTAATTGGACAATTTTGTGAAAATTGGACTTGGTTCGAGAACTTCGAAAAATTTTGGAAATCTTCAAGTCTCTAGTCAACTCCACGATGGATGCTTTTTGCCGATGCCTGAGAGAAAGGGAACATGAACGTGCCGCAAGAAGTCCAGCGGCGGAGAGCGACAAGGAGCGGGATAAAGGAGTCCCAGCCCAAAGACATCAGAGTCTACAGAAGCCGAAGGAGTGGTGTTTGTCAAGGTTGGATGCAACTATATGCAGTTTGGAAGCAACGAACAACCGTTACACTTCAGGTTGATAAAATTGATTCGCACTTCGCAATGAAGTTGGGTTCGTAGAAAAATTTGTATTAAGTGAAACGAAGGTTTGACACTAAGTTGACGTAAGATAGAAACTTGTGCTCTGGTTGAGCTTGGTTAAAGTTGTGCTCTGGTTGAGCTGAGTTAAAGTTGTGCTCTGGTTGAGCTGAGTTAAAGTTGTGCTCTGGTTGAGCTTGGTTAAAGTTGCGCTCTGGTTGAGCTGAGTTAAAGTTGTGCTCTGGTTGAGCTGAGTTAAAGTTGTGCTCTGGTTGAGCTTGGTTAAAGTTGTCCTCTGGTTGAACTTGGTTAAAGTTGTCCTCTGGTTGAGCTTGGTTAAAGTTGTGCTCTGGTTGAGATTGGTTAAAGTGTTCTGGTTGAGCTTGGTTTAAGTGCTCTGGTTGAGCTTGGTATAAGGGTTTATTACCAATAGGTCGGTCTTGGCTTGTTGTGAAAGAGAGGTTGTATGATGGCGTGGCCACGGTAAGAAATTAGATGCCCCATAAAGAGCGAAAATAAGTAAATAACCTAGCCGGGTATCCCCTCCCATGCCCCAGCACGGGCATTAGACAAAGTCCATGAAAGGACAAAAAGCTCTTAATTGAGCACGAACCTTTTCCTAAAAGGATAAAAGGGTTAGCCAAGATAAAAGAGTTGCACATGGGCATTATTAAGACCTGATCGGGGCGTACCTAAGAAAAAGGCGACGCTTATTAGTTGGCTATTTCGATACACTTAGTAGCGCATTCACGATACGAGCGGCGCTGTAAGATTTATTTCGAACGGCGTCGACGAGTGATTAACAGGTGTACAGACCGAAGTTTGGATACTCCCTTTTTGGTGGTCCCTTCGCGAGTCCCTGGCTGACTTTGTCCAATCATTATTGCCGTTAACTAGGTTGTTTGGTAAAAGGTAAAATTACTATTTGTAAAAGGTAATGTTGGTATTTGTTAAAAGTATAAAGGGTGTATTGGTTTAAAAGGAACACTTATAAGGTGATTGCATTACATGTATTTAGTGAAATATGGTAAAAAGAAAATTTGGTACAATGACATTGATACTGGTATAAGTAATTGCACTGTAAAAAATGGTTGTTTAAAAGGGAAAGATAAGTTAGTACCCCTGGTGTGAAGGGATGAACGACGTGGATGGTGGCATTCCTACTTTTCTTTGGTGCCTCTATTTTCATGGCACGTCCTTTTCCCACTTCCCTGCCCACCTGACATGATTCGTTCTAGTTGTATCGAGCCCACCCGGGAAAGGTGTTGTGGGGTCTCAGATTTAGCGTAAAAAGTCAAAACTTTTCCACAATACCTGACAACCATTTAATTTCTGAGCTTCCGTGGCTCAATGGTTAGCGCGTTCGGCTGTTAACCAATAGATTGGAGTATGTTATAGTCCAATTTGTCCCCCATCTAACCATACTAAAAACATTGAGCTACGACAAACAGGGGCCGAGATATTAAGCAAAATGTTCGTCAATTTTGGTATCGTCTCACTTATTTTTATTATGTTACTTATGATTTTTGCACTAAACTTCGGAGGCTCATAACTCTTGTTCTACAAGAGATACTGGGATCTCCTTTGGATATGTTATAGTACACTTTGCTCCCCATACAAGGATACTTTAAACTTGAGGCTACCTCAATATCGTCGTCAACTTACTCTTTGTCTCATTTATTGTTAGAAGGTTACTTTTGATTTTTGAAAATATACTTTGCAGGCTCGTAACTCTGTTTCTACTGGAGATACGGGGATGTCCTTTGAGTATGCTATAGACCAATTTGTCCCCCATCTAGCCATACTAAGAATTAGGGCTACGACAAACAGTAGTCGAGTAATTAAGCTAATCGTATACAAACAAACCCCTCCATAGGAAATACATTAGACTAAATTCTGGAGGCTCGTAACTCTGGTTCTACCAGAGATACGGGGATGTAAATAATGTGACCTTGACACAAATGTTCGGATAATTATAAAGGTCTTTGCATGTTCCAAGCAAAAAAAAAAAAAAACTTCGTGGTTTCGAACCTGTGGCCTTCCGAGAGTGAGGCGGATGCGATAACCGCTACACTAAAGATATGTTATTATTTGTAATAGAAAGAACAGGGTCAAGTAATTAAGCAATACGTGAACAAACAAACCCCTCCATAGAAAATGCATTAGACTATATTTTGCAGGCTCGTAACTCTGTTTCTACTGGAGATACGGGGATGTCCTTTGAGTATGTTATAGTCCAATTTGTCCCCCATCTAACCATACTAAAAACATTGAGCTACGACAAACAAGGGCCGAGATATTAAGCAAAATGTTCGTCAACTTTGGTATCGTCTCACTTATTTTTATTATGTTACTTATGATTTTTGCACTAAACTTTGGAGGCTCATAACTCTTGTTCTACAAGAGATACTGGGATCTCCTTTGGATATGTTATAGTACTCTTTGCTCCCCATACAAGGATACTTTAAACTTGAGGCTACCTCAATATCGTCGTCAACTTATTTTTTGTCTCACTTATTGTTAGAAGGTTACTTTTGATTTTTGAAAATAAACTTTGCAGGCTCGTAACTATGGTTCTACCAGAGATACGGGGATGTAAATAATGTGACCTTGACACAAATGTTCGGATAATTATAAAGGTCTTTGCATGTTCCAAGCAAAAAAATTTTTCGCGGTTTCGAACCTGTGGCCTTCCGGGGTGAGGCGGATGCGATAACGCTACACTAAAGATATGTTATTATTTTTAATCGAAAGAACAGGGTCAAGTAATTAAGCAATACGTGAACAAACAAACCCCTCCATAGAAAATGCATTAGACTATATTTTGCAGGCTCGTAAATCTGTTTCTACTGTAGATACGGGGATGACCTTTGAGTATGTTATATTCCAATTTGTCCCCCATCTAACCATACTAAAAACATTGAGCTACGACAAACAGTAGTCGAGTAATTAAGCTAATCGTAAACAAACAAACCCCTCCATAGGAAATCCATTAGACTAAATTCTGGAGGCTCGTAACTCTGGTTCTACCAGAGATACGGGGATGTAAATAATGTGACCTTGACACAAATGTTCGGATAATTATAAAAAAAAACTTCGCGGTTTCGAACCTGTGGCCTTCCGGGAGTGAGGCGGATGCGATAACCGCTACACTAAAGATATGTTATCATTTTTAATCGAAAGAACAGGGTCAAGTAATTAAGCAATACATGAACAAACAAACCCCTCCTTAGAAAATGCATTAGACTATACTTTGCAGGCTCGTAACTCTGTTTCTACTGTAGATACGGCGATGTCCTTTGAGTATGTTATATTCCAATTTGTCCCCCATCTAACCATACTAAAAACATTGAGCTACGAAAAACAGGGGCCGAGTAATTAAGCTAAACGTAAACAAACAACCCGTCCAAAGGAAATGCATTAGACTATGCTTTGCAGGCCCATAACTCTGTGTCTACTAGAGATATGGGGATGTCCTTAGGATATGTTATAGTCCAAATTGTCCTTCATCTAACCATACTAAAAACTTTGGGCTACGACAAACAGGGGCCGAGTACTTAAGCAAAACGTAAAGAAACAAACCCCCTCCATAGGAAATGCATTAGACTATACTTTGCAGTCCCATAACTCTGCGTCTACTAGAGATACCGGGATGTCCTTAGGATATGTTATAGTCCAATTTGTCCTTCATCAAACCATACTAAAAACATTGAGCTACGACAAACAGGGGCCGAGATATTAAGCAAAATGTTCGTCAACTTTGGTATCGTCTCACTTATTTTTATTATGTTACTTATGATTTTTGCACTAAACTTTGGAGGCTCATAACTCTTGTTCTACAAGAGATACTGGGATCTCCTTTGGATATGTTATAGTACTCTTTGCTCCCCATACAAGGATACTTTAAACTTGAGGCTACCTCAATATCGTCGCCAACTTACTTTTTGTCTCACTTATTGTTAGAAGGTTACTTTTGATTTTTGAAAATATACTTTGCAGGCTCGTAACTCTGTTTCTACTGGAGATACGGGGATGTCCTTTGAGTATGTTATAGACCAATTTGTCCCCCATCTAGCCATACTAAGAATTTGGGCTACGACAAACAGTAGTCGAGTAATTAAGCTAATCGTAAACAAACAAACCCCTCCATAGGAAATACATTAGACTAAATTCTGGAGGCTCGTAACTCTGGTTCTACCAGAGATACGGGGATGTAAATAATGTGACCTTGACACAAATGTTCGGATAATTATAAAGGTCTATGCATGTTCCAAGCAAAAAAAAACTTCGCGGTTTCGAACCTGTGGCCTTCCGAGAGTGAGGCGGATGCGATAACCGCCACACTAAAGATATGTTATTATTTTTAATCGAAAGAACAGGGTCAAGTAATTAAGCAATACGTGAACAAACAAACCCCTCCATAGGAAATGCATTAGACTATACTTTGCAGGCTCGTAACTCTGTTTCTACTGGAGATACGGGGATTTCCTTTGAGTATGTTATAGTCCAATTTGTCCCCCATCTAACCATACTAAAAATAATGAGCTACGACAAACAGGGGCCGAGTACTTAAGCAAAACGTAAAGAAACAAACCCCCTCCATAGGAAATGCATTAGACTATACTTTGCAGTCCCATAACTCTGCGTCTACTAGAGATACCGGGATGTCCTTAGGATATGTTATAGTCCAGTTTGTCCTTCATCAAACCATACTAAAAACATTGAGCTACGACAAACAGGGGCCGAGATATTAAGCAAAATGTTCGTCAACTTTGGTATCGTCTCACTTATTTTTATTATGTTACTTATGATTTTTGCACTAAACTTTGGAGGCTCATAACTCTTGTTCTACAAGAGATACTGGGATCTCCTTTGGATATGTTATAGTACTCTTTGCTCCCCATACAAGGATACTTTAAACTTGAGGCTACCTCAATATCGTCGCCAACTTACTTTTTGTCTCACTTATTGTTAGAAGGTTACTTTTGATTTTTGAAAATATACTTTGCAGGCTCGTAACTCTGTTTCTACTGGAGATACGCGGATGTCCTTTGAGTATGTTATAGACCAATTTGTCCCCCATCTAGCCATACTAAGAATTAGGGCTACGACAAACAGTAGTCGAGTAATTAAGCTAATCGTAAACAAACAAACCCCTCCATAGGAAATACATTAGACTAAATTCTGGAGGCTCGTAACTCTGGTTCTACCAGAGATACGGGGATGTAAATAATGTGACCTTGACACAAATGTTCGGATAATTATAAAGGTCTATGCATGTTCCAAGCAAAAAAAAACTTCGCGGTTTCGAACCTGTGGCCTTCCGAGAGTGAGGCGGATGCGATAACCGCCACACTAAAGATATGTTATTATTTTTAATCGAAAGAACAGGGTCAAGTAATTAAGCAATACGTGAACAAACAAACCCCTCCATAGGAAATGCATTAGACTATACTTTGCAGGCTCGTAACTCTGTTTCTACTGGAGATACGGGGATTTCCTTTGAGTATGTTATAGTCCAATTTGTCCCCCATCTAACCATACTAAAAATAATGAGCTACGACAAACAAGGGCCGAGTAATTAAGCTAAACGTAAACAAACAACCCGTCCATAGGAAATGCATTAGACTATATTTTGCAGGCTCATAACTCTGTGTCTACTAGAGATACGGGGATGTCCTTAGGATATGTTATAGTCCAAATTGTCCCCCATCTAATTATACTAAAAACATTGAGCTACGACAAACAAGGGCCGAGATATTAAGCAAAATGTTCGTCAACTTTGGTATCGTCTCACTTATTTTTATTATGTTACTTATGATTTTTGCACTAAACTTTGGAGGCTCATAACTCTTGTTCTACAAGAGATACTGGGATCTCCTTTGGATATGTTATAGTACTCTTTGCTCCCCATACAAGGATACTTTAAACTTGAGGCTACCTCAATATCGTCGCCAACTTACTTTTTGTCTCACTTATTGTTAGAAGGTTACTTTTGATTTTTGAAAATATACTTTGCAGGCTCGTAACTCTGTTTCTACTGGAGATACGGGGATGTCCTTTGAGTATGTTATAGACCAATTTGTCCCCCATCTAGCCATACTAAGAATTAGGGCTACGACAAACAGTAGTCGAGTAATTAAGCTAATCGTAAACAAACAAACCCCTCCATAGGAAATACATTAGACTAAATTCTGGAGGCTCGTAACTCTGGTTCTACCAGAGATACGGGGATGTAAATAATGTGACCTTGACACAAATGTTCGGATAATTATAAAGGTCTATGCATGTTCCAAGCAAAAAAAAACTTCGCGGTTTCGAACCTGTGGCCTTCCGAGAGTGAGGCGGATGCGATAACCGCCACACTAAAGATATGTTATTATTTTTAATCGAAAGAACAGGGTCAAGTAATTAAGCAATACGTGAACAAACAAACCCCTCCATAGAAAATGCATTAGAGTATACTTTGCAGGCTCGTAACTCTGATTCTACTGTAGATACGGCGATGTCCTTTGAGTATGTTATATTCCAATTTGTCCCCCATCTAACCATATTAAAAACATTGAGCTACGAAAAACAGGGGCCGAGTAATTAAGCTAAACGTAAACAAACAACCCGTCCAAAGGAAATGCCTTAGACTATGCTTTGCAGGCCCATAACTCTGTGTTTACTAGAGATACGGGGATGTCCTTAGGATATGTTATAGTCCAAATTGTCCCCCATCTAACCATACTAAAAACATTGAGCTAGGACAAACAGGGGCCGAGATATTAAGCAAAATGTTCGTCAACTTGGTATCGTCTCACTTATTTTTATTATGTTACTTATGATTTTTGCACTAAACTTTGGAGGCTCATAACTCTTGTTCTACAAGAGATACTGGGATCTCCTTTGGATATGTTATAGTACTCTTTGCTCCCCATACAAGGATACTTTAAACTTGAGGCTACCTCAATATCGTCGTCAACTTACTTTTTGTCTCACTTATTGTTAGAAGGTTACTTTTGATTTTTGAAAATAAACTTTGCAGGCTCGTAACTCTGTTTCTACTGGAGATACGGGATGTCCTTTGAGTATGTTATAGACCAATTTGTCCCCCATCTAGCCATACTAAGAATTAGGGCTACGACAAACAGTAGTCGAGTAATTAAGCTAATCGTAAACAAACAAACCCCTCCATAGGAAATACATTAGACTAAATTCTGTAGGCTCGTAACTCTGGTTCTACCAGAGATACGGGGATGTAAATAATGTGACCTTGACACAAATGTTCGGATAATTATAAAGGTCTTTGCATGTTCCAAGCAAAAAAAAAACCTCGCGGTTTCGAACCTGTGGCCTTCCGGGAGTGAGGCGGATGCGATAACCGCTACACTAAAGATATGTTATTATTTTTAATCGAAAGAACAGGGTCAAGTAATTAAGCAATACATGAACAAACAAACCCCTCCATAGAAAATGCATTAGACTATACTTTGCAGGCTCGTAACTCTGTTTCTACTGTAGATACGGCGATGTCCTTTGAGTATGTTATATTCCAATTTGTCCCCCATCTAACCATACTAAAAACATTGAGCTACGAAAAACAGGGGCCGAGTAATTAAGCTAAACGTAAACAAACAACCCGTCCAAAGGAAATGCATTAGACTATGCTTTGCAGGCCCATAACTCTGTGTTTACTAGAGATACGGGGATGTCCTTAGTATATGTTATAGTCCAAATTGTCCCCCATCTAACCATACTAAAAACATTGAGCTACGACAAACAGGGGCCGAGATATTAAGCAAAATGTTCGTCAACTTTGGTATCGTCTCACTTATTTTTATTATGTTACTTATGATTTTTGCACTAAACTTTGGAGGCTCATAACTTTTGTTCTACAAGAGATACTGGGATCTCCTTTGGATATGTTATAGTACTCTTTGCTCCCCATACAAGGATACTTTAAACTTGAGGCTACCTCAATATCGTCGTCAACTTATTTTTTGTCTCACTTATTGTTAGAAGGTTACTTTTGATTTTTGAAAATAAAGTTTGCAGGCTCGTAACTCTGGTTCAACCAGAGATACGGGGATGTAAATAATGTGACCTTGACACAAATGTTCGGATAATTATAAAGGTCTTTGCATGTTCCAAGCAAAAAAAAAAACTTCGCGGTTTCGAACCTGTGGCCTTCCGGGAGTGAGGCGGATGCGATAACCGCTACACTAAAGATATGTTATTATTTTTAATCGAAAGAACAGGTTCAAGTAATTAAGCAATACATGAACAAACAAACCCCTCCATAGAAAATGCATTAGACTATACTTTGCAGGCTCGTAACTCTGTTTCTACTGTAGATACGGCGAGGTCCTTTGAGTATGTTATATTCCAATTTGTCCCCCATCTAACCATACTAAAAACATTGAGCTACGAAAAACAGGGGCCGAGTAATTAAGCTAAACGTAAACAAACAACCCGTCCAAAGGAAATGCATTAGACTATGCTTTGCAGGCCCATAACTCTGTGTTTACTAGAGATACGGGGATGTCCTTAGGATATGTTATAGTCCAAATTGTCCCCCATCTAACCATACTAAAAACATTGAGCTACGACAAACAGGGGCCTAGATATTAAGCAAAATGTTCGTCAACTTTGGTATCGTCTCACTTATTTTTATTATGTTACTTATGATTTTTGCACTAAACTTTGGAGGCTCATAACTCTTGTTCTACAAGAGATACTGGGATCTCCTTTGGATATGTTATAGTACTCTTTGCTCCCCATACAAGGATACTTTAAACTTGAGGCTACGTCAATATCGTCGTCAACTTATTTTTTGTCTCACTTATTGTTAGAAGGTTACTTTTGATTTTTGAAAATAAAGTTTGCAGGCTCGTAACTCTGGTTCTACCAGAGATACGGGGATGTAAATAATGTGACCTTGACACAAATGTTCGGATAATTATAAAGGTCTTTGCATGTTCCAAGCAAAAAAAAAAAGCTTCGCGGTTTCGAGCCTGTGGCCTTCCGGGAGTGAGGCGGATGCGATAACCGCTACACTAAAGATATGTTATTATTTTTAATCGAAAGAACAGGGTCAAGTAATTAAGCAATACGTGAACAAACAAACCCCTCCATAGAAAATGCATTAGACTATACTTTGCAAGGCCCATAACTCTGTGTCTACTAGACATACCGGGATGTCCTTAGGATATGTTATAGTCCAATTTGTCATTCATCTAACCATACTAAAAACATTGAGCTACGACAAACAGGGGCCGAGTAATTAAGCTAAACGTAAACAAACAACCCGTCCATAGGAAATGCATTAGACTATACTTTGCAGGCCCATAACTCTGTGTCTACTAGAGATACGGGGATGTCCTTAGGATATGTTATAGTGCAAATTGTCCCCCATCTAACCATACTAAAAACATTGAGCTACGACAAACAGGGGCCGAGTAATTAAGCTAAACGTAAACAAACAACCCGTCCATAGGAAATGCATTAGACTATACTTTGCAGGCCCATAACTCTGTGTCTATTAGAGATACGGGGATGTCCTTAGGATATGATATAGTCCAAATTGTCCCCCATCTAACCATACTAAAAACTTTGGGCTACGACAAACAGGGGCCGAGTAATTAAGCTAAACGTAAACAAACAACCCCTGCATAGGAAATGCATTAGACTATACTTTGCAGGCCCATAACTCTGTGTCTTCTAGAGATACGGGGATGTCCTTAGGATATGTTATAGTCCAAATTGTCCCCCATCTAACCATACGAAAAACTTTGGGCTACGACAAACAGGGGCCGAGTAATTAAGCTAAACGTAAACAAACAACCCGTCCATAGGAAATGCATTAGACTATATTTTGCAGGCCCATAACTCTGTGTCTACTAGAGATACGGGGATGTCCTTAGGATATGTTATAGTCCAAATTGTCCCCCATCTAACCATACTAAAAACATTGAGCTACGACAAACAGGGGCCGAGATATTAAGCAAAATGTTCGTCAATTTTGGTATCGTCTCACTTATTTTTATTATGTTACTTATGATTTTTGCACTAAACTTTGGAGGCTCATAACTCTTGTTCTACAAGAGATACTGGGATCTCCTTTGGATATGTTATAGTACTCTTTACTCCCCATACAAGGATACTTTAAACTTGAGGCTACCTCAATATCGTCGTCAACTTATTTTTTGTCTCACTTATTGTTAGAAGGTTACTTTTGATTTTTGAAAATAAAGTTTGCAGGCTCGTAACTCTGGTTCTACCAGAGATACGGGGATGTAAATAATGTGACCTTGACAGAAATGTTCGGATAATTATAAAGGTCTTTGCATGTTCCAAGCAAAAAAAAAAACTTCGCGGTTTCGAACCTGTGGCCTTCCGGGAGTGTGGCGGATGCGATAACCGTTACACTAAAGATATGTTATTATTTTTAATCGAAAGAACAGGGTCAAGTAATTAAGCAATACGTGAACAAACAAACCCCTCCATAGAAAATGCATTAGACTATATTTTGCAGGCCCATAACTCTGTGTCTACTAGAGATACCGGGATGTCCTTAGGATATGTTATAGTCCAAATTGTCCCCCATCTAACCATACTAAAAACATTGAGCTACGACAAACAGGGGCCGAGTAATTAAGCTAAACGTAAACAAACAACCCGTCCATAGGAAATGCATTAGACTATACTTTGCAGGCCCATAACTCTGTGTCTACTAGAGATACGGAGATGTCCTTAGGATATGTTATAGTGCAAATTGTCCCCCATCTAACCATACTAAAAACATTGAGCTACGACAAACAGGGGCCGAGTAATTAAGCTAAACGTAAACAAACAACCCGTCCATAGGAAATGCATTAGACTATACTTTGCAGGCCCATAACTCTGTGTCTATTAGAGATACGGGGATGTCCTTAGGATATGATATAGTCCAAATTGTCCCCCATCTAACCATACTAAAAACTTTGGGCTACGACAAACAGGGGCCGAGTAATTAAGCTAAACGTAAACAAACAACCCCTGCATAGGAAATGCATTAGACTATACTTTGCAGGCCCATAACTCTGTGTCTTCTAGAGATACGGGGATGTCCTTAGGATATGTTATAGTCCAAATTGTCCCCCATCTAACCATACTAAAAACTTTGGGCTACGACAAACAGGGGCCGAGTAATTAAGCTAAACGTAAACAAACAACCCGTCCATAGGAAATGCATTAGACTATATTTTGCAGGCCCATAACTCTGTGTCTACTAGAGATACGGGGATGTCCTTAGGATATGTTATAGTCCAAATTGTCCCCCATCTAACCATACTAAAAACATTGAGCTACGACAAACAGGGGCCGAGATATTAAGCAAAATGTTCGTCAACTTTGGTATCGTCTCACTTATTTTTATAATGTTACTTATGATTTTTGCACTAAACTTTGGAGGCTCATAACTCTTGTTCTACAAGAGGTACTGGGATCTGCTTTGGATATGTTATAGTACTCTTTGCTCCCCATACAAGGATACTTTAAACTTGAGGCTACCTCAATATCGTCGTCAACTTACTTTTTGTCTCACTTATTGTTAGAAGGTTACTTTTGATTTTTGAAAATATACTTTGCAGGCTCGTAACTCTGGTTCTACCAGAGATACGGGGATGTCCTTAGAGTATGTTATAGACCAATTTGTCCCCCATCTAGCCACACTAAGAATTAGGGCTACGACAAACAGTAGTCGAGTAATTAAGCTAATCGTAAACAAACAAACCCCTCCATAGGAAATACATTAGACTAAATTCTGGAGGCTCGTAACTCTGGTTCTACCAGAGATACGGGGATGTAAATAATGTGACCTTGACACAAATGTTCGGATAATTATAAAGGTCTTTGCATGTTCCAAGCAAAAAAAAACTTCGCGGTTTCGAACCTGTGGCCTTCCGAGAGTGAGGCGGATGCGATAACCGCTACACTAAAGATATGTTATTATTTTTAATCGAAAGAACAGGGTCAAGTAATTAAGCAATACGTGAACAAACAAACCCCTCCATAGAAAATGCATTAGACTATACTTTGCAGGCTCGTAACTCTGTATCTACTGGAGATACGGGGATGTCCTTTGAGTATGTTATAGTCCAATTTGTCCCCCATCTAACCATACTAAAAACATTGAGCTACGACAAACAGTAGTCGAGTAATTAAGCTAATCGTAAACAAACAAACCCCTGCATAGGAAATGCATTAGACTATACTTTGCAGGCCCATAACTCTGTGTCTTCTAGAGATACGGGGATGTCCTTAGGATATGTTATAGTCCAAATTGTCCCCCATCTAACCATACTAAAAACTTTGGGCTACGACAAACAGGGGCCGAGTAATTAAGCTAAACGTAAACAAACAACCCGTCCATAGGAAATGCATTAGACTATATTTTGCAGGCCCATAACTCTGTGTCTACTAGAGATACGGGGATGTCCTTAGGATATGTTATAGTCCAAATTGTCCCCCATCTAACCATACTAAAAACATTGAGCTACGACAAACAGGGGCCGAGATATTAAGCAAAATGTTCGTCAACTTTGGTATCGTCTCACTTATTTTTATAATGTTACTTATGATTTTTGCACTAAACTTTGGAGGCTCATAACTCTTGTTCTACAAGAGGTACTAAGATCTCCTTTGGATATGTTATAGTACTCTTTGCTCCCCATACAAGGATACTTTAAACTTGAGGCTTCCTCAATATCGTCGTCAACTTACTTTTTGTCTCACTTATTGTTAGAAGGTTACTTTTGATTTTTGAAAATATACTTTGCAGGCTCGTAACTCTGGTTCTACCAGAGATACGGGGATGGCCTTAGAGTATGTTATAGACCAATTTGTCCCCCATCTAGCCACACTAAGAATTAGGGCTACGACAAACAGTAGTCGAGTAATTAAGCTAATCGTAAACAAACAAACCCCTCCATAGGAAATACATTAGACTAAATTCTGGAGGCTCGTAACTCTGGTTCTACCAGAGATACGGGGATGTAAATAATGTGACCTTGACACAAATGTTCGGATAATTATAAAGGTCTTTGCATGTTCCAAGCAAAAAAAAACTTCGCGGTTTCGAACCTGTGGCCTTCCGAGAGTGAGGCGGATGCGATAACCGCTACACTAAAGATATGTTATTATTTTTTATCGAAAGAACAGGGTCAAGTAATTAAGTAATACGTGAACAAACAAACCCCTCCATAGAAAATGCATTAGACTATACTTTGCAGGCTCGTAACTCTGTATCTACTGGAGATACGGGGATGTCCTTTGAGTATGTTATAGTCCAATTTGTCCCCCATCTAACCATACTAAAAACATTGAGCTACGACAAACAGTAGTCGAGTAATTAAGCTAATCGTAAACAAACAAACCCCTGCATAGGAAATGCATTAGACTATACTTTGCAGGCCCATAACTCTGTGTCTTCTAGAGATACGGGGATGTCCTTAGGATATGTTATAGTCCAAATTGTCCCCCATCTAATCATACTAAAAACTTTGGGCTACGACAAACAGGGGCCGAGTAATTAAGCTAAACGTAAACAAACAACCCGTCCATAGGAAATGCATTAGACTATATTTTGCAGGCCCATAACTCTGTGTCTACTAGAGATACGGGGATGTCCTTAGGATATGTTATAGTCCAAATTGTCCCCCATCTAACCATACTAAAAACATTGAGCTACGACAAACAGGGGCCGAGATATTAAGCAAAATGTTCGTCAACTTTGGTATCGTCTCACTTATTTTTATAATGTTACTTATGATTTTTGCACTAAACTTTGGAGGCTCATAACTCTTGTTCTACAAGAGGTACTAAGATCTCCTTTGGATATGTTATAGTACTCTTTGCTCCCCATACAAGGATACTTTAAACTTGAGGCTACCTCAATATCGTCGTCAACTTACTTTTTGTCTCACTTATTGTTAGAAGGTTACTTTTGATTTTTGAAAATATACTTTGCAGGCTCGTAACTCTGGTTCTACCAGAGATACGGGGATGGCCTTAGAGTATGTTATAGACCAATTTGTCCCCCATCTAGCCACACTAAGAATTAGGGCTACGACAAACAGTAGTCGAGTAATTAAGCTAATCGTAAACAAACAAACCCCTCCATAGGAAATACATTAGACTAAATTCTGGAGGCTCGTAACTCTGGTTCTACCAGAGATACGGGGATGTAAATAATGTGACCTTGACACAAATGTTCGGATAATTATAAAGGTCTTTGCATGTTCCAAGCAAAAAAAAACTTCGCGGTTTCGAACCTGTGGCCTTCCGAGAGTGAGGCGGATGCGATAACCGCTACACTAAAGATATGTTATTATTTTTAATCGAAAGAACAGGGTCAAGTAATTAAGTAATACGTGAACAAACAAACCCCTCCATAGAAAATGCATTAGACTATACTTTGCAGGCTCGTAACTCTGTATCTACTGGAGATACGGGGATGTCCTTTGAGTATGTTATAGTCCAATTTGTCCCCCATCTAACCATACTAAAAACATTGAGCTACGACAAACAGTAGTCGAGTAATTAAGCTAATCGTAAACAAACAAACCCCTGCATAGGAAATGCATTAGACTATACTTTGCAGGCCCATAACTCTGTGTCTACTAGAGATACGGGCATGTCCTTAGGATATGTTATAGTCCAAATTGTCCCCCATCTAACCATACTAAACACTTTGGGCTACGACAAACAGGGGCCGAGTAATTAAGCTAAACGTAAACAAACAACCCGTCCATAGGAAATGCATTAGACTATATTTTGCAGGCCCATAACTCTGTGTCTACTAGAGATACGGGGATGTCCTTAGGATATGTTATAGTCCAAATTGTCCCCCATCTAACCATACTAAAAACATTGAGCTACGACAAACAGGGGCCGAGATATTAAGCAAAATGTTCGTCAACTTTGGTATCGTCTCACTTATTTTTATAATGTTACTTATGATTTTTGCACTAAACTTTGGAGGCTCATAACTCTTGTTCTACAAGAGGTACTGGGATCTGCTTTGGATATGTTATAGTACTCTTTGCTCCCCATACAAGGATACTTTAAACTTGAGGCTACCTCAATATCGTCGTCAACTTACTTTTTGTCTCACTTATTGTTAGAAGGTTACTTTTGATTTTTGAAAATATACTTTGCAGGCTCGTAACTCTGGTTCTACCAGAGATACGGGGATGTCCTTAGAGTATGTTATAGACCAATTTGTCCCCCATCTAGCCACACTAAGAATTAGGGCTACGACAAACAGTAGTCGAGTAATTAAGCTAATCGTAAACAAACAAACCCCTCCATAGGAAATACATTAGACTAAATTCTGGAGGCTCGTAACTCTGGTTCTACCAGAGATACGGGGATGTAAATAATGTGACCTTGACACAAATGTTCGGATAATTATAAAGGTCTTTGCATGTTCCAACAAAAAAAAACTTCGCGGTTTCGAACCTGTGGCCTTCCGAGAGTGAGGCGGATGCGATAACCGCTACACTAAAGATATGTTATTATTTTTAATCGAAAGAACAGGGTCAAGTAATTAAGCAATACGTGAACAAACAAACCCCTCCATAGAAAATGCATTAGACTATACTTTGCAGGCTCGTAACTCTGTATCTACTGGAGATACGGGGATGTCCTTTGAGTATGTTATAGTCCAATTTGTCCCCCATCTAACCATACTAAAAACATTGAGCTACGACAAACAGTAGTCGAGTAATTAAGCTAATCGTAAACAAACAAACCCCTGCATAGGAAATGCATTAGACTATACTTTGCAGGCCCATAACTCTGTGTCTACTAAAGATACGGGCATGTCCTTAGGATTTGTTATAGTCCAAATTGTCCCCCATCTAACCATACTAAACACTTTGGGCTACGAGAAACAGGGGCCGAGTAATTAAGCTAAACGTAAACAAACAACCCGTCCATAGGAAATGCATTAGACTATATTTTGCAGGCCCATAACTCTGTGTCTACTAGAGATACGGGGATGTCCTTAGGATATGTTATAGTCCAAATTGTCCCCCATCTAACCATACTAAAAACATTGAGCTACGACAAACAGGGGCCGAGATATTAAGCAAAATGTTCGTCAACTTTGGTATCGTCTCACTTATTTTTATAATGTTACTTATGATTTTTGCACTAAACTTTGGAGGCTCATAACTCTTGTTCTACAAGAGGTACTGGGATCTGCTTTGGATATGTTATAGTACTCTTTGCTCCCCATACAAGGATACTTTAAACTTGAGGCTACCTCAATATCGTCGTCAACTTACTTTTTGTCTCACTTATTGTTAGAAGGTTACTTTTGATTTTTGAAAATATACTTTGCAGGCTCGTAACTCTGGTTCTACCAGAGATACGGGGATGTCCTTAGAGTATGTTATAGACCAATTTGTCCCCCATCTAGCCACACTAAGAATTAGGGCTACGACAAACAGTAGTCGAGTAATTAAGCTAATCGTAAACAAACAAACCCCTCCATAGGAAATACATTAGACTAAATTCTGGAGGCTCGTAACTCTGGTTCTACCAGAGATACGGGGATGTAAATAATGTGACCTTGACACAAATGTTCGGATAATTATAAAGGTCTTTGCATGTTCCAAGCAAAAAAAAACTTCGCGGTTTCGAACCTGTGGCCTTCCGAGAGTGAGGCGGATGCGATAACCGCTACACTAAAGATATGTTATTATTTTTAATCGAAAGAACAGGGTCAAGTAATTAAGCAATACGTGAACAAACAAACCCCTCCATAGAAAATGCATTAGACTATACTTTGCAGGCTCGTAACTCTGTATCTACTGGAGATACGGGGATGTCCTTTGAGTATGTTATAGTCCAATTTGTCCCCCATCTAACCATACTAAAAACATTGAGCTACGACAAACAGTAGTCGAGTAATTAAGCTAATCGTAAACAAACAAACCCCTGCATAGGAAATGCATTAGACTATACTTTGCAGGCCCATAACTCTGTGTCTTCTAGAGATACGGGGATGTCCTTAGGATATGTTATAGTCCAAATTGTCCCCCATCTAACCATACTAAAAACTTTGGGCTACGACAAACAGGGGCCGAGTAATTAAGCTAAACGTAAACAAACAACCCGTCCATAGGAAATGCATTAGACTATATTTTGCAGGCCCATAACTCTGTGTCTACTAGAGATACGGGGATGTCCTTAGGATATGTTATAGTCCAAATTGTCCCCCATCTAACCATACTAAAAACATTGAGCTACGACAAACAGGGGCCGAGATATTAAGCAAAATGTTCGTCAACTTTGGTATCGTCTCACTTATTTTTATAATGTTACTTATGATTTTTGCACTAAACTTTGGAGGCTCATAACTCTTGTTCTACAAGAGGTACTGGGATCTGCTTTGGATATGTTATAGTACTCTTTGCTCCCCATACAAGGATACTTTAAACTTGAGGCTACCTCAATATCGTCGTCAACTTACTTTTTGTCTCACTTATTGTTAGAAGGTTACTTTTGATTTTTGAAAATATACTTTGCAGGCTCGTAACTCTGGTTCTACCAGAGATACGGGGATGTCCTTAGAGTATGTTATAGACCAATTTGTCCCCCATCTAGCCACACTAAGAATTAGGGCTACGACAAACAGTAGTCGAGTAATTAAGCTAATCGTAAACAAACAAACCCCTCCATAGGAAATACATTAGACTAAATTCTGGAGGCTCGTAACTCTGGTTCTACCAGAGATACGGGGATGTAAATAATGTGACCTTGACACAAATGTTCGGATAATTATAAAGGTCTTTGCATGTTCCAAGCAAAAAAAAACTTCGCGGTTTCGAACCTGTGGCCTTCCGAGAGTGAGGCGGATGCGATAACCGCTACACTAAAGATATGTTATTATTTTTAATCGAAAGAACAGGGTCAAGTAATTAAGCAATACGTGAACAAACAAACCCCTCCATAGAAAATGCATTAGACTATACTTTGCAGGCTCGTAACTCTGTATCTACTGGAGATACGGGGATGTCCTTTGAGTATGTTATAGTCCAATTTGTCCCCCATCTAACCATACTAAAAACATTGAGCTACGACAAACAGTAGTCGAGTAATTAAGCTAATCGTAAACAAACAAACCCCTGCATAGGAAATGCATTAGACTATACTTTGCAGGCCCATAACTCTGTGTCTTCTAGAGATACGGGGATGTCCTTAGGATATGTTATAGTCCAAATTGTCCCCCATCTAACCATACTAAAAACTTTGGGCTACGACAAACAGGGGCCGAGTAATTAAGCTAAACGTAAACAAACAACCCGTCCATAGGAAATGCATTAGACTATATTTTGCAGGCCCATAACTCTGTGTCTACTAGAGATACGGGGATGTCCTTAGGATATGTTATAGTCCAAATTGTCCCCCATCTAACCATACTAAAAACATTGAGCTACGACAAACAGGGGCCGAGATATTAAGCAAAATGTTCGTCAACTTTGGTATCGTCTCACTTATTTTTATAATGTTACTTATGATTTTTGCACTAAACTTTGGAGGCTCATAACTCTTGTTCTACAAGAGGTACTAAGATCTCCTTTGGATATGTTATAGTACTCTTTGCTCCCCATACAAGGATACTTTAAACTTGAGGCTACCTCAATATCGTCGTCAACTTACTTTTTGTCTCACTTATTGTTAGAAGGTTACTTTTGATTTTTGAAAATATACTTTGCAGGCTCGTAACTCTGGTTCTACCAGAGATACGGGGATGGCCTTAGAGTATGTTATAGACCAATTTGTCCCCCATCTAGCCACACTAAGAATTAGGGCTACGACAAACAGTAGTCGAGTAATTAAGCTAATCGTAAACAAACAAACCCCTCCATAGGAAATACATTAGACTAAATTCTGGAGGCTCGTAACTCTGGTTCTACCAGAGATACGGGGATGTAAATAATGTGACCTTGACACAAATGTTCGGATAATTATAAAGGTCTTTGCATGTTCCAAGCAAAAAAAAACTTCGCGGTTTCGAACCTGTGGCCTTCCGAGAGTGAGGCGGATGCGATAACCGCTACACTAAAGATATGTTATTATTTTTAATCGAAAGAACAGGGTCAAGTAATTAAGTAATACGTGAACAAACAAACCCCTCCATAGAAAATGCATTAGACTATACTTTGCAGGCTCGTAACTCTGTATCTACTGGAGATACGGGGATGTCCTTTGAGTATGTTATAGTCCAATTTGTCCCCCATCTAACCATACTAAAAACATTGAGCTACGACAAACAGTAGTCGAGTAATTAAGCTAATCGTAAACAAACAAACCCCTGCATAGGAAATGCATTAGACTATACTTTGCAGGCCCATAACTCTGTGTCTACTAGAGATACGGGCATGTCCTTAGGATATGTTATAGTCCAAATTGTCCCCCATCTAACCATACTAAACACTTTGGGCTACGACAAACAGGGGCCGAGTAATTAAGCTAAACGTAAACAAACAACCCGTCCATAGGAAATGCATTAGACTATATTTTGCAGGCCCATAACTCTGTGTCTACTAGAGATACGGGGATGTCCTTAGGATATGTTATAGTCCAAATTGTCCCCCATCTAACCATACTAAAAACATTGAGCTACGACAAACAGGGGCCGAGATATTAAGCAAAATGTTCGTCAACTTTGGTATCGTCTCACTTATTTTTATAATGTTACTTATGATTTTTGCACTAAACTTTGGAGGCTCATAACTCTTGTTCTACAAGAGGTACTGGGATCTGCTTTGGATATGTTATAGTACTCTTTGCTCCCCATACAAGGATACTTTAAACTTGAGGCTACCTCAATATCGTCGTCAACTTACTTTTTGTCTCACTTATTGTTAGAAGGTTACTTTTGATTTTTGAAAATATACTTTGCAGGCTCGTAACTCTGGTTCTACCAGAGATACGGGGATGTCCTTAGAGTATGTTATAGACCAATTTGTCCCCCATCTAGCCACACTAAGAATTAGGGCTACGACAAACAGTAGTCGAGTAATTAAGCTAATCGTAAACAAACAAACCCCTCCATAGGAAATACATTAGACTAAATTCTGGAGGCTCGTAACTCTGGTTCTACCAGAGATACGGGGATGTAAATAATGTGACCTTGACACAAATGTTCGGATAATTATAAAGGTCTTTGCATGTTCCAAGCAAAAAAAAACTTCGCGGTTTCGAACCTGTGGCCTTCCGAGAGTGAGGCGGATGCGATAACCGCTACACTAAAGATATGTTATTATTTTTAATCGAAAGAACAGGGTCAAGTAATTAAGCAATACGTGAACAAACAAACCCCTCCATAGAAAATGCATTAGACTATACTTTGCAGGCTCGTAACTCTGTATCTACTGGAGATACGGGGATGTCCTTTGAGTATGTTATAGTCCAATTTGTCCCCCATCTAACCATACTAAAAACATTGAGCTACGACAAACAGTAGTCGAGTAATTAAGCTAATCGTAAACAAACAAACCCCTGCATAGGAAATGCATTAGACTATACTTTGCAGGCCCATAACTCTGTGTCTTCTAGAGATACGGGGATGTCCTTAGGATATGTTATAGTCCAAATTGTCCCCCATCTAACCATACTAAAAACTTTGGGCTACGACAAACAGGGGCCGAGTAATTAAGCTAAACGTAAACAAACAACCCGTCCATAGGAAATGCATTAGACTATATTTTGCAGGCCCATAACTCTGTGTCTACTAGAGATACGGGGATGTCCTTAGGATATGTTATAGTCCAAATTGTCCCCCATCTAACCATACTAAAAACATTGAGCTACGACAAACAGGGGCCGAGATATTAAGCAAAATGTTCGTCAACTTTGGTATCGTCTCACTTATTTTTATAATGTTACTTATGATTTTTGCACTAAACTTTGGAGGCTCATAACTCTTGTTCTACAAGAGGTACTAAGATCTCCTTTGGATATGTTATAGTACTCTTTGCTCCCCATACAAGGATACTTTAAACTTGAGGCTACCTCAATATCGTCGTCAACTTACTTTTTGTCTCACTTATTGTTAGAAGGTTACTTTTGATTTTTGAAAATATACTTTGCAGGCTCGTAACTCTGGTTCTACCAGAGATACGGGGATGGCCTTAGAGTATGTTATAGACCAATTTGTCCCCCATCTAGCCACACTAAGAATTAGGGCTACGACAAACAGTAGTCGAGTAATTAAGCTAATCGTAAACAAACAAACCCCTCCATAGGAAATATATTAGACTAAATTCTGGAGGCTCGTAACTCTGGTTCTACCAGAGATACGGGGATGTAAATAATGTGACCTTGACACAAATGTTCGGATAATTATAAAGGTCTTTGCATGTTCCAAGCAAAAAAAAACTTCGCGGTTTCGAACCTGTGGCCTTCCGAGAGTGAGGCGGATGCGATAACCGCTACACTAAAGATATGTTATTATTTTTAATCGAAAGAACAGGGTCAAGTAATTAAGTAATACGTGAACAAACAAACCCCTCCATAGAAAATGCATTAGACTATACTTTGCAGGCTCGTAACTCTGTATCTACTGGAGATACGGGGATGTCCTTTGAGTATGTTATAGTCCAATTTGTCCCCCATCTAACCATACTAAAAACATTGAGCTACGACAAACAGTAGTCGAGTAATTAAGCTAATCGTAAACAAACAAACCCCTGCATAGGAAATGCATTAGACTATACTTTGCAGGCCCATAACTCTGTGTCTACTAGAGATACGGGCATGTCCTTAGGATATGTTATAGTCCAAATTGTCCCCCATCTAACCATACTAAACACTTTGGGCTACGACAAACAGGGGCCGAGTAATTAAGCTAAACGTAAACAAACAACCCGTCCATAGGAAATGCATTAGACTATATTTTGCAGGCCCATAACTCTGTGTCTACTAGAGATACGGGGATGTCCTTAGGATATGTTATAGTCCAAATTGTCCCCCATCTAACCATACTAAAAACATTGAGCTACGACAAACAGGGGCCGAGATATTAAGCAAAATGTTCGTCAACTTTGGTATCGTCTCACTTATTTTTATAATGTTACTTATGATTTTTGCACTAAACTTTGGAGGCTCATAACTCTTGTTCTACAAGAGGTACTAAGATCTCCTTTGGATATGTTATAGTACTCTTTGCTCCCCATACAAGGATACTTTAAACTTGAGGCTACCTCAATATCGTCGTCAACTTACTTTTTGTCTCACTTATTGTTAGAAGGTTACTTTTGATTTTTGAAAATATACTTTGCAGGCTCGTAACTCTGGTTCTACCAGAGATACGGGGATGGCCTTAGAGTATGTTATAGACCAATTTGTCCCCCATCTAGCCACACTAAGAATTAGGGCTACGACAAACAGTAGTCGAGTAATTAAGCTAATCGTAAACAAACAAACCCCTCCATAGGAAATATATTAGACTAAATTCTGGAGGCTCGTAACTCTGGTTCTACCAGAGATACGGGGATGTAAATAATGTGACCTTGACACAAATGTTCGGATAATTATAAAGGTCTTTGCATGTTCCAAGCAAAAAAAAACTTCGCGGTTTCGAACCTGTGGCCTTCCGAGAGTGAGGCGGATGCGATAACCGCTACACTAAAGATATGTTATTATTTTTAATCGAAAGAACAGGGTCAAGTAATTAAGTAATACGTGAACAAACAAACCCCTCCATAGAAAATGCATTAGACTATACTTTGCAGGCTCGTAACTCTGTATCTACTGGAGATACGGGGATGTCCTTTGAGTATGTTATAGTCCAATTTGTCCCCCATCTAACCATACTAAAAACATTGAGCTACGACAAACAGTAGTCGAGTAATTAAGCTAATCGTAAACAAACAAACCCCTGCATAGGAAATGCATTAGACTATACTTTGCAGGCCCATAACTCTGTGTCTACTAGAGATACGGGCATGTCCTTAGGATATGTTATAGTCCAAATTGTCCCCCATCTAACCATACTAAACACTTTGGGCTACGACAAACAGGGGCCGAGTAATTAAGCTAAACGTAAACAAACAACCCGTCCATAGGAAATGCATTAGACTATATTTTGCAGGCCCATAACTCTGTGTCTACTAGAGATACGGGGATGTCCTTAGGATATGTTATAGTCCAAATTGTCCCCCATCTAACCATACTAAAAACATTGAGCTACGACAAACAGGGGCCGAGATATTAAGCAAAATGTTCGTCAACTTTGGTATCGTCTCACTTATTTTTATAATGTTACTTATGATTTTTGCACTAAACTTTGGAGGCTCATAACTCTTGTTCTACAAGAGGTACTAAGATCTCCTTTGGATATGTTATAGTAATCTTTGCTCCCCATACAAGGATACTTTAAACTTGAGGCTACCTCAATATCGTCGTCAACTTACTTTTTGTCTCACTTATTGTTAGAAGGTTACTTTTGATTTTTGAAAATATACTTTGCAGGCTCGTAACTCTGGTTCTACCAGAGATACGGGGATGGCCTTAGAGTATGTTATAGACCAATTTGTCCCCCATCTAGCCACACTAAGAATTAGGGCTACGACAAACAGTAGTCGAGTAATTAAGCTAATCGTAAACAAACAAACCCCTCCATAGGAAATACATTAGACTAAATTCTGGAGGCTCGTAACTCTGGTTCTACCAGAGATACGGGGATGTAAATAATGTGACCTTGACACAAATGTTCGGATAATTATAAAGGTCTTTGCATGTTCCAAGCAAAAAAAAACTTCGCGGTTTCGAACCTGTGGCCTTCCGAGAGTGAGGCGGATGCGATAACCGCTACACTAAAGATATGTTATTATTTTTAATCGAAAGAACAGGGTCAAGTAATTAAGTAATACGTGAACAAACAAACCCCTCCATAGAAAATGCTTTAGACTATACTTTGCAGGCTCGTAACTCTGTATCTACTGGAGATACGGGGATGTCCTTTGAGTATGTTATAGTCCAATTTGTCCCCCATCTAACCATACTAAAAACATTGAGCTACGACAAACAGTAGTCGAGTAATTAAGCTAATCGTAAACAAACAAACCCCTGCATAGGAAATGCATTAGACTATACTTTGCAGGCCCATAACTCTGTGTCTACTAGAGATACGGGCATGTCCTTAGGATATGTTATAGTCCAAATTGTCCCCCATCTAACCATACTAAACACTTTGGGCTACGACAAACAGGGGCCGAGTAATTAAGCTAAACGTAAACAAACAACCCGTCCATAGGAAATGCATTAGACTATATTTTGCAGGCCCATAACTCTGTGTCTACTAGAGATACGGGGATGTCCTTAGGATATGTTATAGTCCAAATTGTCCCCCATCTAACCATACTAAAAACATTGAGCTACGACAAACAGGGGCCGAGATATTAAGCAAAATGTTCGTCAACTTTGGTATCGTCTCACTTATTTTTATAATGTTACTTATGATTTTTGCACTAAACTTTGGAGGCTCATAACTCTTGTTCTACAAGAGGTACTAAGATCTCCTTTGGATATGTTATAGTACTCTTTGCTCCCCATACAAGGATACTTTAAACTTGAGGCTACCTCAATATCGTCGTCAACTTACTTTTTGTCTCACTTATTGTTAGAAGGTTACTTTTGATTTTTGAAAATATACTTTGCAGGCTCGTAACTCTGGTTCTACCAGAGATACGGGGATGGCCTTAGAGTATGTTATAGACCAATTTGTCCCCCATCTAGCCACACTAAGAATTAGGGCTACGACAAACAGTAGTCGAGTAATTAAGCTAATCGTAAACAAACAAACCCCTCCATAGGAAATACATTAGACTAAATTCTGGAGGCTCGTAACTCTGGTTCTACCAGAGATACGGGGATGTAAATAATGTGACCTTGACACAAATGTTCGGATAATTATAAAGGTCTTTGCATGTTCCAAGCAAAAAAAAACTTCGCGGTTTCGAACCTGTGGCCTTCCGAGAGTGAGGCGGATGCGATAACCGCTACACTAAAGATATGTTATTATTTTTAATCGAAAGAACAGGGTCAAGTAATTAAGTAATACGTGAACAAACAAACCCCTCCATAGAAAATGCATTAGACTATACTTTGCAGGCTCGTAACTCTGTATCTACTGGAGATACGGGGATGTCCTTTGAGTATGTTATAGTCCAATTTGTCCCCCATCTAACCATACTAAAAACATTGAGCTACGACAAACAGTAGTCGAGTAATTAAGCTAATCGTAAACAAACAAACCCCTGCATAGGAAATGCATTAGACTATACTTTGCAGGCCCATAACTCTGTGTCTACTAGAGATACGGGCATGTCCTTAGGATATGTTATAGTCCAAATTGTCCCCCATCTAACCATACTAAACACTTTGGGCTACGACAAACAGGGGCCGAGTAATTAAGCTAAACGTAAACAAACAACCCGTCCATAGGAAATGCATTAGACTATATTTTGCAGGCCCATAACTCTGTGTCTACTAGAGATACGGGGATGTCCTTAGGATATGTTATAGTCCAAATTGTCCCCCATCTAACCATACTAAAAACATTGAGCTACGACAAACAGGGGCCGAGATATTAAGCAAAATGTTCGTCAACTTTGGTATCGTCTCACTTATTTTTATAATGTTACTTATGATTTTTGCACTAAACTTTGGAGGCTCATAACTCTTGTTCTACAAGAGGTACTAAGATCTCCTTTGGATATGTTATAGTACTCTTTGCTCCCCATACAAGGATACTTTAAACTTGAGGCTACCTCAATATCGTCGTCAACTTACTTTTTGTCTCACTTATTGTTAGAAGGTTACTTTTGATTTTTGAAAATATACTTTGCAGGCTCGTAACTCTGGTTCTACCAGAGATACGGGGATGGCCTTAGAGTATGTTATAGACCAATTTGTCCCCCATCTAGCCACACTAATAATTAGGGCTACGACAAACAGTAGTCGAGTAATTAAGCTAATCGTAAACAAACAAACCCCTCCATAGGAAATACATTAGACTAAATTCTGGAGGCTCGTAACTCTGGTTCTACCAGAGATACGGGGATGTAAATAATGTGACCTTGACACAAATGTTCGGATAATTATAAAGGTCTTTGCATGTTCCAAGCAAAAAAAAACTTCGCGGTTTCGAACCTGTGGCCTTCCGAGAGTGAGGCGGATGCGATAACCGCTACACTAAAGATATGTTATTATTTTTAATCGAAAGAACAGGGTCAAGTAATTAAGTAATACGTGAACAAACAAACCCCTCCATAGAAAATGCATTAGACTATACTTTGCAGGCTCGTAACTCTGTATCTACTGGAGATACGGGGATGTCCTTTGAGTATGTTATAGTCCAATTTGTCCCCCATCTAACCATACTAAAAACATTGAGCTACGACAAACAGTAGTCGAGTAATTAAGCTAATCGTAAACAAACAAACCCCTGCATAGGAAATGCATTAGACTATACTTTGCAGGCCCATAACTCTGTGTCTACTAGAGATACGGGCATGTCCTTAGGATATGTTATAGTCCAAATTGTCCCCCATCTAACCATACTAAACACTTTGGGCTACGACAAACAGGGGCCGAGTAATTAAGCTAAACGTAAACAAACAACCCGTCCATAGGAAATGCATTAGACTATATTTTGCAGGCCCATAACTCTGTGTCTACTAGAGATACGGGGATGTCCTTAGGATATGTTATAGTCCAAATTGTCCCCCATCTAACCATACTAAAAACATTGAGCTACGACAAACAGGGGCCGAGATATTAAGCAAAATGTTCGTCAACTTTGGTATCGTCTCACTTATTTTTATAATGTTACTTATGATTTTTGCACTAAACTTTGGAGGCTCATAACTCTTGTTCTACAAGAGGTACTAAGATCTCCTTTGGATATGTTATAGTACTCTTTGCTCCCCATACAAGGATACTTTAAACTTGAGGCTACCTCAATATCGTCGTCAACTTACTTTTTGTCTCACTTATTGTTAGAAGGTTACTTTTGATTTTTGAAAATATACTTTGCAGGCTCGTAACTCTGGTTCTACCAGAGATACGGGGATGGCCTTAGAGTATGTTATAGACCAATTTGTCCCCCATCTAGCCACACTAAGAATTAGGGCTACGACAAACAGTAGTCGAGTAATTAAGCTAATCGTAAACAAACAAACCCCTCCATAGGAAATACATTAGACTAAATTCTGGAGGCTCGTAACTCTGGTTCTACCAGAGATACGGGGATGTAAATAATGTGACCTTGACACAAATGTTCGGATAATTATAAAGGTCTTTGCATGTTCCAAGCAAAAAAAAACTTCGCGGTTTCGAACCTGTGGCCTTCCGAGAGTGAGGCGGATGCGATAACCGCTACACTAAAGATATGTTATTATTTTTAATCGAAAGAACAGGGTCAAGTAATTAAGTAATACGTGAACAAACAAACCCCTCCATAGAAAATGCATTAGACTATACTTTGCAGGCTCGTAACTCTGTATCTACTGGAGATACGGGGATGTCCTTTGAGTATGTTATAGTCCAATTTGTCCCCCATCTAACCATACTAAAAACATTGAGCTACGACAAACAGTAGTCGAGTAATTAAGCTAATCGTAAACAAACAAACCCCTGCATAGGAAATGCATTAGACTATACTTTGCAGGCCCATAACTCTGTGTCTACTAGAGATACGGGCATGTCCTTAGGATATGTTATAGTCCAAATTGTCCCCCATCTAACCATACTAAACACTTTGGGCTACGACAAACAGGGGCCGAGTAATTAAGCTAAACGTAAACAAACAACCCGTCCATAGGAAATGCATTAGACTATATTTTGCAGGCCCATAACTCTGTGTCTACTAGAGATACGGGGATGTCCTTAGGATATGTTATAGTCCAAATTGTCCCCCATCTAACCATACTAAAAACATTGAGCTACGACAAACAAGGGCCGAGATATTAAGCAAAATGTTCGTCAACTTTGGTATCGTCTCACTTATTTTTATAATGTTACTTATGATTTTTGCACTAAACTTTGGAGGCTCATAACTCTTGTTCTACAAGAGGTACTGGGATCTCCTTTGGATATGTTATAGTACTCTTTGCTCCCCATACAAGGATACTTTAAACTTGAGGCTACCTCAATATCGTCGTCAACTTACTTTTTGTCTCACTTATTGTTAGAAGGTTACTTTTGATTTTTGAAAATATACTTTGCAGGCTCGTAACTCTGGTTCTACCAGAGATACGGGGATGTCCTTAGAGTATGTTATAGACCAATTTGTCCCCCATCTAGCCACACTAAGAATTTGGGCTACGACAAAGAGTAGTCGAGTAATTAAGCTAATCGTAAACAAACAAACCCCTCCATAGGAAATACATTAGACTAAATTCTGGAGGCTCGTAACTCTGGTTCTACCTGAGATACGGGGATGTAAATAATGTGACCTTGACACAAATGTTCGGATAATTATAAAGGTCTTTGCATGTTCCAAGCAAAAAAAAACTTCGCGGTTTCGAACCTGTGGCCTTCCGAGAGTGAGGCGGATGCGATAACCGCTACACTAAAGATATGTTATTATTTTTAATCGAAAGAACAGGGTCAAGTAATTAAGCAATACGTGAACAAACAAACCCCTCCATAGAAAATGCATTAGACTATACTTTGCAGGCTCGTAACTCTGTATCTACTGGAGATACGGGGATGTCCTTTGAGTATGTTATAGTCCAATTTGTCCCCCATCTAACCATACTAAAAACATTGAGCTACGACAAACAGTAGTCGAGTAATTAAGCTAATCGTAAACAAACAAACCCCTGCATAGGAAATGCATTAGACTATACTTTGCAGGCCCATAACTCTGTGTCTACTAGAGATACGGGCATGTCCTTAGGATATGTTATAGTCCAAATTGTCCCTCATCTAACCATACTAAAAACTTTGGGCTACGACAAACAGGGGCCGAGTAATTAAGCTAAACGTAAACAAACAACCCGTCCATAGGAAATGCATTAGACTATATTTTGCAGGCCCATAACTCTGTGTCTACTAGAGATACGGGGATGTCCTTAGGATATGTTATAGTCCAAATTGTCCCCCATCTAACCATACTAAAAACATTGAGCTACGACAAACAGGGGCCGAGATATTAAGCAAAATGTTCGTCAACTTTGGTATCGTCACACTTATTTTTATAATGTTACTTATGATTTTTGCACTAAACTTTGGAGGCTCATAACTCTTGTTCTACAAGAGGTACTAAGATCTCCTTTGGATATGTTATAGTACTCTTTGCTCCCCATACAAGGATACTTTAAACTTGAGGCTACCTCAATATCGTCGTCAACTTACTTTTTGTCTCACTTATTGTTAGAAGGTTACTTTTGATTTTTGAAAATATACTTTGCAGGCTCGTAACTCTGGTTCTACCAGAGATACGGGGATGTCCTTAGAGTATGTTATAGACCAATTTGTCCCCCATCTAGCCACACTAAGAATTAGGGCTACGACAAACAGTAGTCGAGTAATTAAGCTAATCGTAAACAAACAAACCCCTCCATAGGAAATACATTAGACTAAATTCTGGAGGCTCGTAACTCTGGTTCTACCAGAGATACGGAGATGTAAATAATGTGACCTTGACACAAATGTTCGGATAATTATAAAGGTCTTTGCATGTTCCAAGCAAAAAAAAACTTCGCGGTTTCGAACCTGTGGCCTTCCGAGAGTGAGGCGGATGCGATAACCGCAACACTAAAGATATGTTATTATTTTTAATCGAAAGAACAGGGTCAAGTAATTAAGCAATACGTGAACAAACAAACCCCTCCATAGAAAATGCATTAGACTATACTTTGCAGGCTCGTAACTCTGTATCTACTGGAGATACGGGGATGTCCTTTGAGTATGTTATAGTCCAATTTGTCCCCCATCTAACCATACTAAAAACATTGAGCTACGACAAACAGTAGTCGAGTAATTAAGCTAATCGTAAACAAACAAACCCCTGCATAGGAAATGCATTAGACTATACTTTGCAGGCCCATAACTCTGTGTCTACTAGAGATACGGGCATGTCCTTAGGATATGTTATAGTCCAAATTGTCCCCCATCTAACCATACTAAAAACTTTGGGCTACGACAAACAGGGGCCGAGTAATTAAGCTAAACGTAAACAAACAACCCGTCCATAGGAAATGCATTAGACTATATTTTGCAGGCCCATAACTCTGTGTCTACTAGAGATACGGGGATGTCCTTAGGATATGTTATAGTCCAAATTGTCCCCCATCTAACCATACTAAAAACATTGAGCTACGACAAACAGGGGCCGAGATATTAAGCAAAATGTTCGTCAACTTTGGTATCGTCTCACTTATTTTTATAATGCTACTTATGATTTTTGCACTAAACTTTGGAGGCTCATAACTCTTGTTCTACAAGAGGTACTGGGATCTCCTTTGGATATGTTATAGTACTCTTTGCTCCCCATACAAGGATACTTTAAACTTGAGGCTACCTCAATATCGTCGTCAACTTACTTTTTGTCTCACTTATTGTTAGAAGGTTACTTTTGATTTTTGAAAATATACTTTGCAGGCTCGTAACTCTGGTTCTACCAGAGATACGGGGATGTCCTTAGAGTATGTTATAGACCAATTTGTCCCCCATCTAGCCACACTAAGAATTAGGGCTACGACAAACAGTAGTCGAGTAATTAAGCTAATCGTAAACAAACAAACCCCTCCATAGGAAATACATTAGACTAAATTCTGGAGGCTCGTAACTCTGGTTCTACCTGAGATACGGGGATGTAAATAATGTGACCTTGACACAAATGTTCGGATAATTATAAAGGTCTTTGCATGTTCCAAGCAAAAAAAAACTTCGCGGTTTCGAACCTGTGGCCTTCCGAGAGTGAGGCGGATGCGATAACCGCTACACTAAAGATATGTTATTATTTTTAATCGAAAGAACAGGGTCAAGTAATTAAGCAATACGTGAACAAACAAACCCCTCCATAGAAAATGCATTAGACTATACTTTGCAGGCTCGTAACTCTGTATCTACTGGAGATACGGGGATGTCCTTTGAGTATGTTATAGTCCAATTTGTCCCCCATCTAACCATACTAAAAACATTGAGCTACGACAAACAGTAGTCGAGTAATTAAGCTAATCGTAAACAAACAAACCCCTGCATAGGAAATGCATTAGACTATACTTTGCAGGCCCATAACTCTGTGTCTACTAGAGATACGGGCATGTCCTTAGGATATGTTATAGTCCAAATTGTCCCTCATCTAACCATACTAAAAACTTTGGGCTACGACAAACAGGGGCCGAGTAATTAAGCTAAACGTAAACAAACAACCCGTCCATAGGAAATGCATTAGACTATATTTTGCAGGCCCATAACTCTGTGTCTACTAGAGATACGGGGATGTCCTTAGGATATGTTATAGTCCAAATTGTCCCCCATCTAACCATACTAAAAACATTGAGCTACGACAAACAGGGGCCGAGATATTAAGCAAAATGTTCGTCAACTTTGGTATCGTCTCACTTATTTTTATAATGTTACTTATGATTTTTGCACTAAACTTTGGAGGCTCATAACTCTTGTTCTACAAGAGGTACTAAGATCTCCTTTGGATATGTTATAGTACTCTTTGCTCCCCATACAAGGATACTTTAAACTTGAGGCTACCTCAATATCGTCGTCAACTTACTTTTTGTCTCACTTATTGTTAGAAGGTTACTTTTGATTTTTGAAAATATACTTTGCAGGCTCGTAACTCTGGTTCTACCAGAGATACGGGGATGTCCTTAGAGTATGTTATAGACCAATTTGTCCCCCATCTAGCCACACTAAGAATTAGGGCTACGACAAACAGTAGTCGAGTAATTAAGCTAATCGTAAACAAACAAACCCCTCCATAGGAAATACATTAGACTAAATTCTGGAGGCTCGTAACTCTGGTTCTACCAGAGATACGGAGATGTAAATAATGTGACCTTGACACAAATGTTCGGATAATTATAAAGGTCTTTGCATGTTCCAAGCAAAAAAAAACTTCGCGGTTTCGAACCTGTGGCCTTCCGAGAGTGAGGCGGATGCGATAACCGCAACACTAAAGATATGTTATTATTTTTAATCGAAAGAACAGGGTCAAGTAATTAAGCAATACGTGAACAAACAAACCCCTCCATAGAAAATGCATTAGACTATACTTTGCAGGCTCGTAACTCTGTATCTACTGGAGATACGGGGATGTCCTTTGAGTATGTTATAGTCCAATTTGTCCCCCATCTAACCATACTAAAAACATTGAGCTACGACAAACAGTAGTCGAGTAATTAAGCTAATCGTAAACAAACAAACCCCTGCATAGGAAATGCATTAGACTATACTTTGCAGGCCCATAACTCTGTGTCTACTAGAGATACGGGCATGTCCTTAGGATATGTTATAGTCCAAATTGTCCCCCATCTAACCATACTAAAAACTTTGGGCTACGACAAACAGGGGCCGAGTAATTAAGCTAAACGTAAACAAACAACCCGTCCATAGGAAATGCATTAGACTATATTTTGCAGGCCCATAACTCTGTGTCTACTAGAGATACGGGGATGTCCTTAGGATATGTTATAGTCCAAATTGTCCCCCATCTAACCATACTAAAAACATTGAGCTACGACAAACAGGGGCCGAGATATTAAGCAAAATGTTCGTCAACTTTGGTATCGTCTCACTTATTTTTATAATGCTACTTATGATTTTTGCACTAAACTTTGGAGGCTCATAACTCTTGTTCTACAAGAGGTACTGGGATCTCCTTTGGATATGTTATAGTACTCTTTGCTCCCCATACAAGGATACTTTAAACTTGAGGCTACCTCAATATCGTCGTCAACTTACTTTTTGTCTCACTTATTGTTAGAAGGTTACTTTTGATTTTTGAAAATATACTTTGCAGGCTCGTAACTCTGGTTCTACCAGAGATACGGGGATGTCCTTAGAGTATGTTATAGACCAATTTGTCCCCCATCTAGCCACACTAAGAATTAGGGCTACGACAAACAGTAGTCGAGTAATTAAGCTAATCGTAAACAAACAAACCCCTCCATAGGAAATACATTAGACTAAATTCTGGAGGCTCGTAACTCTGGTTCTACCAGAGATACGGGGATGTAAATAATGTGACCTTGACACAAATGTTCGGATAATTATAAAGGTCTTTGCATGTTCCAAGCAAAAAAAAAAAAGCTTCGCGGTTTCGAACCTGTGGCCTTCCGGGAGTGAGGCGGATGCGATAACCGCTACACTAAAGATATGTTATTATTTTTAATCGAAAGAACAGGGTCAAGTAATTAAGCAATACGTGAACAAACAAACCCCTCCATAGAAAATGCATTAGACTATAATTTGCAAGGCCCATAACTCTGTGTCTACTAGAGATACCGGGATGTCCTTAGGATATGTTATAGTCCAATTTGTCATTCATCTAACCATTTTAAAAACTTTGGGCTACGACAAACAGGGGCCGAGTACTTAAGCGAAACGTAAAGAAACAAACCCCCTCCATAGGAAATGAGTTAGACTATACTTTGCAGGCTCGTAACTCTGTTTCCACTGGAGATACGGGGATATCCTTAGGATATGTTATAGTCCAAATTGTCCCCCATCTAACCATACTAAAAACATTGAGCTACGACAAACAAGGGCCGAGATATTAAGCAAAATGTTCGTCAACTTTGGTATCGTCTCACTTATTTTTATTATGTTACTTATGATTTTTGCACTAAACTTTGGAGGCTCATAACTCTTGTTCTACAAGAGATACTGGGATCTCCTTTGGAAATGTTATAGTACTCTTTGCTCCCCATACAAGGATACTTTAAACTTGAGGCTACCTCAATATCGTCGTCAACTTATTTTTTGTCTCACTTATTGTTAGAAGGTTACTTTTGATTTTTGAAAATAAAGTTTGCAGGCTCGTAACTCTGGTTCTACCAGAGATACGGGGATGTAAATAATGTGACCTTGACACAAATATTCGGATAATTATAAAGGTCTTTGCATGTTCCAAGCAAAAAAAAAAACTTCGCGGTTTCGAACCTGTGGCCTTCCGGGAGTGAGGCGGATGCGATAACCGCTACACTAAAGATATGTTATTATTTTTAATTGAAAGACAAGGTTCAAGTAATTAAGCAATACATGAACAAACAAACCCCTCCTTGTTCACAGTGGCTGGTGCTCTGAAGTGTGAAAAATTGAGATTCCAAATTTTTCGTCGGTTGCTGATAAAATAAGAGATATTCGATTTTATTTTTTATATAGCGGGCGTTGAATGTTTCACGAAAGTACGTTGGTCTTGAATTTACACGCCAGTTTTTTTAGGTTGCGACGCAATAACAGAAGATTTTTTAACACGGTTTGCTAGTTACTCGTTTTTGATGGGGCCGGATTTGGCAACAAAACTAATCGATCACGAGCGAAAGCGAACTGACTTCTCACAAGTAGGGCACAACAGAAAGATAGCAATAATCACGGTAGTGGGAGCGTCGAGAATGCAGTTAGATCTTGTTACCAGTGACTGAAGCTCCAAAGCGTTGAGATCACAATTTAAATCCTCGGTTGTAGATGAGATAAGCGAGAGTAGTTCCTTTCTTTTTTTTAGAAGCGGGCGTTGATTTTTTTAAGAAGACCGATGCTCTTGGCTTTGCACGCCAGGTCTTTTTTAAGCGACGCAAGAACGGATGTTTTTTTGTTTCAGCACGGATTGTAAGTTATGCGTTAATGGTACTTATCACGAGGCAAATACGGGTCTTGGAGAAAGCTGTCCACCAGCAAAAGCGGGATGACTTACGACGATTTGCAAGTAGCTAAGCCGACGGTAGCGATCACAGTGGAAGGCGAGACGTTGAATACGTTAAAGGTGATCATTCATACCTGAAAGATAGAATACAGTTAGTCCTTGTTCACAGTGGCTGGTGCTCTGAAGAGTGAAAAATTGAGATTCCAAATTTTTCGTCGGTTGCTGATAAAATAAGAGATATTCGATTTTATTTTTTATATAGCGGGCGTTGAATGTTTCACGAAAGTACGTTGGTCTTGAATTTACACGCCATTTTTTTAGGTTGCGACGCAATAACAGAAGATTTTTTAACACGGTTTGCTAATTACTCGTTTTTGATGGGGCCGGATTTGGCAACAAAACTAATCGATCACGAGCGAAAGCGAACTGACTTCTCACAAGTAGGGCACAACAGAAAAATAGTAATAATCACGGTAGTGGGAGCGTCGAGAATGCAGTTAGATCTTGTTACCAGTGACTGTAGTATTTCTTCACTATTTTCAAATATGTTCACTGAAACCATTATTTTTATACTTTTTGCTTTAATTCAAGCAAATGTAACGATATTCAATCAAAAAACTGTTAAAATTAAATTTTTCAATCAGAAATCGTTGTCACGGATTTTGTATCTTGAAGAAGAAAAACATGCGATTTTTTCGGTACTTTTTTGAATGCATTTTTTTCTGGAGAAATTTTTGACCCAATTCAGCTTAATTCCCTATAAAACACTCATTTAAAGTGATTTCATCTCGATTGAACAATAAATAAAAATGTACCTCGATTTTTAATAACATTTTCAAAATCGACGTTTCACGGCCAAAGAAGCATATTTTGAGTATTTCTTCACTATTTTCAAATATAACCACTGAAACCATTATTTTTATACTTTTTGCTTTAATTCAAGCAAATATAACGATATTCATTCAAAAAACTGTTAAAATTCAATTTTTCAATAAGAAATCGTTGTCACGGATTTTGTATCTTGAAGAAGAAAAACATGCGATTTTTTCGGTACACTTTTGAATGCATTTTTTTCTGGAGAAATGTTTGACCGAATTCAGCTTAATTCCCTATAAAACACTCAATAAAAGTGATTTCATCTCGATTGAACAATAAATAAAAATGTACCTCGATTTTTAATAACATTTTCAAAATCGACGTTTCACGGCCAAAGAATCATACTTTGAGTATTTCTTCACTATTTTCAAATATATTCATTGAAACCATTATTTTTATACTTTTTGCTTCAATTCAAGCAATGTAACGATATTCATTCAAAAAACTTAAAATTCAATTTTCAATAAGAAATCGTATTCACGGATTTTGTGTCTTGAAGAAGGAAAACCTGCGATTTTTTCGGTACTTTTTTGAATGCATTTTTTTTTGGAGGAATTTTTGACCGAATTCAGCTTAATTCCCTATAAAACACTCATTGAAAGTGGTGGTTCGAGCCCACCCGGGACCGGTGTTGTGGGATCTCAAATGTAACGTAAAAACCAAAGTTTTTCCACAATACCTGACAACCATTTAATTTTTGGGTTTCCGTGCAGCATTGGTTAGCGCTTTCGGCTATGAACCGAAAGGTTGGTGGTTCGTGCCCATCCGGGAGCGGTGTTGTGAGGTCTCAGATGTGACGTAAAAAGTCAGAGATTTTCCACAATACCTGACAAACATTTAATATTTGGGCTTCCGTGGCGCAATGGTTAGCGCGCTCAACTGTTATTCAAAAGGTTGGTGGTTCGAGCGTACCCGGGAGTGGTGTTGTGATGTCTCAGATGTGACGTAAAAAGTCGAGGTTTTTTCACAATACCTGACGACCATTTAATATTTGGGCTTCCGTGGCGCAATGGTTAGCGCGTTCGGCTGTTCACCGAAAGGTTAGTGGTTCGAGCCCACCCGAAAGCGGTGTTGTGAGGTCTCAGATGTAACGTAAAATGTCATAGTTTTTCCACAATAACTGACGAACATTTAACATTTGGGCTTCCGTGGAGCAATGGTTAGCGCGTTCAGCAGTTAACCGAAAGGTTGGTGTTTCGAGCCCACCCAGGAGAGGCGTTGTGGGGTCTCAGTTGTAGCGTAAAAAGTCAAAACTTTTCCACAATACGGGACAAACATTTAATTTCTGAATTTCCGTGGCTCAATGGTTAGCTCGTACAGCTGTTAACCGAAAGTTTGGTGGTTCGAGCCCACCCGGGAGAGGTGTTGTGAGGTCTCAGATGTGACGTAAAAAGTCAAAGTTTTTCCACAATACCTGACGACCATATAAGTTTCTAGCTTCCATGGCGCAATGGTTGGCGCGTTCGGCTGTTAACCGAAAGGTTGGTGGTTCGAGCCCATCCGGGAGCGGTGTTGTGAGGTCTCAGATGTGACGTAAAAAGTCAAGAGTTTTCCACAATACCTGACGACCATTTAATATTTGGGCTTCCGTGGCGCAATGGTTAGCGCGTTCAGCTGTTATTCAAAAGCTGGTGGTTTAAGCCCTCCCGGGAGCGGTGTTGTAAGGTCTCAGATGTGACGTAAAAAGTCAGAGTTTTTCCACAATACGAGACAACCATATAATTTCTGAACTTCCGTGGCTCAATGGTTAGCGCGTTCGGCTGTTAACCAGTAAGTTGGTGGTTCTAGCCCACCCGAAACCGGTGTTGTGAGGTCTCAGATGTGGCGTAAAAAGTCAAGGTTTTTCCACAATACCTGACGACCATTCAATTTTTGGGCTTCCGTGGCGCAATGGTTAGCGCGTTCAGCTGTTATTCAAAAGAGTGGTGGTTTGAGCCCTCCCGGGAGCGGTGCTGTGAGGTCTCAGATGTAACGTAAAATGTCAGAGTTTTTCCACAATAACTGACGAACATTTAATTTTTGGGCTTCCGTGGAGCAATGGTTAGTGCGTTCAGCAGTTAACCGAAAGGTTGGTGGTTCGAGCCCACCCGGGAGAGGTGTTGTGGGGTCTCAGATGTAGCGTAAAAAGTCAAAACTTTTCCACAATACGGGACAACCATTTAATTCCTGAGCTTCCGTGGCTCAATGGTTAGCGCGTTCGGCTGTTAACCAATAGGTTGGTGGTTCGAGCCCACCCGGGAGCGGTGTTGTGGGGTCTCAGATGTAGCATAAAAATTCAAAACTTTTCCACAATACGTGATAACCATTTAATTTCTGAGCTTCCGTGGCTTAATTGTTAGCGCGTTCGGCTGTTAACCAATAGGTTGGTGGTTCGAGCCCACCCGGGACCGGTGTTGTGGGATCTCAAATGTAACGTAAAAACCAAAGTTTTTCCACAATACCTGACGACCATTGAATTTTTGGGTTTCCGTGGCGCATTGGTTAGCGCGTTCGGCTATGAACCGAAAGGTTGGTGGTTCGTGCCCATCCGGGAGCGGTGTTGTGAGGTCTCAGATGTGACGTAAAAATCAGAGTTTTTCCACAATACCTGACGAACATTTAATTTTTGGGCTTCCGTGGCGCAATGGTTAGCGCGCTCAACTGTTATTCAAAAGGTTGGTGGTTCGAGCGTACCCGGGAGCGGTGTTGTGATGTCTTAGATGTGACGTAAAAAGTCGCGGTTTTTCCACAATACCTGACGACCATTTAATATTTGGGCTTCCGTGGCGCAATGGTTAGCGCGTTCGGCTGTTAACCGAAAGGTTGGTGGTTCGAGCCCACCCGAAAGCGGTGTTGTGAGGTCTCAGATGTAACGTAAAATGTCATAGTTTTTCCACAATAACTGACGAACATTTAATTTCTGAACTTCCGTGGCTCAATGGTTAGCGCGTTCGGCTGTTAACCAATAGGTTGGTGGTTCGAGCCCATCTGGGAGCGGTGTTGTGAGGTCTCAGATGTAACGTAAAAAGTCAAACGTTTTCCACAATAACTGACGAACCGAAAGTTTGGTGGTTCGAGCCCATCCGGGAGCGTTTTGTGGTGTCTCAGATGTAACGTGAAAAGTCAGAGTTTTTCCACAATACCTGACGAACATTTAATTTTTGGGCTTCCGTGGCGCAATGGTTAGTGCGCTCAGCTGTTATTCTAAAGGTTGGTGGTTCGAGCCCCTCCGGGAGCGTTTTGTGGGGTCTCAGATGTAACGTAAAAAGTCAGATTTTTTCCACAATACGAGACAACCATATAATTTCTGAACTTCCGTGGCTCAATGGTTAGCGCGTTCGGCTGTTAACCAGTAAGTTGGTGGTTCGAGCCCACCCGAAACCGGTGTTGTGAGGTCTCAGATGTGGCGTAAAAAGTCAAGGTTTCTCCACAATACCTGACAACCATTTAATTACTGAGCTTCCGTGGCTCAATGGTTGGCGCGTTCGGCTGTTAACCGAAAGGTTGGTGGTTCGTGCCCATCCGGGAGCGGTGTTGTGAGGTCTCAGATGTGACGTAAAAAGTCAGAGTTTTTCCACAATACCTGACGAACATTTAATTTTTGGGCTTCCGTGGCGCAATGGTTAGCGCGCTCAACTGTTATTCAAAAGGTTGGTGGTTCGAGCGTACCCGGGAGCGGTGTTGTGATGTCTCAGATGTGACGTAAAAAGTCGAGGTTTTTCCACAATACCTGACGACCATTTAATATTTGGGCTTCCGTGGCGCAATGGTTAGCGCGTTCGGCTGATAACCGAAAGGTTGGTGGTTCGAGCCCACCCGAAAGCGGTGTTGTGAGGTCTCAGATGTAACGTAAAATGTCATAGTTTTTCCACAATACCTGACGACCATTTAATATTTGGGCTTACGTGGCGCAATGGTTAGTGCGCTCAGCTGTTATTCAAAAGGTTGGTGGTTCGAGCCCCTCCGGGAGCGTTTTGTGGGGTCTCAGATGTAACGTAAAAAGTCAGAGTTTCTCCACAATACCTGACAACCATTTAATTACTGAGCTTCCGTGGCTCAATGGTTAGCGCGTTCGGCTGTTAACCAATGGGTTGGTGATTCGAGCCCATCCAGGAGCGGTGTTGTGAGGTCTCAGATGTAACGTAAAATGTCATAGTTTTTCCACAGCACCTGACGACCATTTAAATTTTGGGCTTCCGTGGCGCAATGGTTAGCGCGTTCGGCTGTTAATCGAAAGGTTGGTGGTTCGAGCCCATCCGGGAGCGGTGTTGTGAGGTCTCAGATGTAGCGTGAAAAGTCAAACTTTTTCCATAATACGTGATAACCATTTATTTTCTGAACTTCCGTGGCTCAATTGTTAGCGCGTTCGGCTGCTAACCAATAGGTTGGTGGTTCGAGCCCACCCGGGAGCGGTGTTTTGGGATCTCAAATGTAACGTAAATAGCCAAAGTTTTTCCACAATACCTGTCGACCATTTAATTTTCGGGCGTCCGTGGCGCAATGGTTAGCGCGTTCGGCTGTTAACCGAAAGGTTGGAGGTTCGAGCCCATCCGGGAGCGGTGTTGTGAGGTCTCAGGTGTGAAAAGTCAAAGTTTCACCTCAATACCTGACGACCATTTAATATTTGGGCTTCCGTTGCGCTATGGTTAGCGCGTTCGGCTGTTAACCGAAAGGTTGGTGGTTCGAGCCCACCCGGGAGCGGTGTTTTGGGATCTCTAATGTAACGTAAAAACCCAAAGTTTTCCCACAATACCTGACGACCATTTAATTTTTGGGCGTCCGTGGCGCAATGGTTAGCGCGTTCGGCTGTTAACCGAAAGGTTGGTGGTTCGAGCCCATCCGGGAGCGGTGTTGTGAGGTCTCAGATGTAGCGTGAAAAGTCAAACTTTTTCCGTAATACATGATAACCATTTATTTTCTGAGCTTCCGTGGCTCAATGGTTAGCGCGTTCGGCTGTTAACTAATAGGTTGGTGGTTCGAGCCCATCCGGGAGAAGTGTTGTGACGTCTCAGATGTAACGTAAAATGTCAGAGTTTTTCCACAATACCTGACGAACATTTAATTTTTGGGCTTCCGTGGTTCAATGGTTAGCGCGTTCGGCTGTTAAGCAATAGGTTGGTGGTTCGAGCCCATCCGGGAGAAGTCTTGTGACGTCTCAGATGTAACGTAAAATGTCAGAGTTTTTCCACAATACCTGACGAACATTTAATTTTTGGGCTTCCGTGGCTCAATGGTTAGAGCGTTCGGCTGTTAACCAATAGGTTGGTGGTTCGAGCCCTCCCGGGAGCGGTGTTGTGACGTCTCAGATGTAACGTAAAATGTCAGAGTTTTTCCACAATACTTGACGAGCATTTAATTTTTGGGCTTCAGTGGCGCAATGGTTAGCGCGTTCAAATGTTAATCGAAAGGTTGGTGGTTCGAGCCCATCCGGGAGCGGTGTTGTGAGGTCTCAGATGTGAAGTAAAAAGTCAAAGTTTTACCTCAATACCTGACGAAAATTTAATTTTTGGGCTTCAGTGGCGCAATGGTTAGCGCGTTCGGCTGTTAACCAATAGGTTGGTGGTTCGAGCTCATCCGGGAGAGGTGTTGTGACCTATTGGTTAACAGCCGAACGCGCTAACCTTTGAGCCACGGAAGCTCAGAAATTAAATGGTTGTCAGGTATTGTAGATAAGTTATGACTTTTTACGTTACATCTGAGACCCTACAACACCTCTCCCGGGTGGGCTCGAACCTTCAACCTTTCGATTAACAGCTGAACGCGCTAATCATTGCGCCACGGAAGCCCAAAAATTAAATGTTCGTCAGGTATTGTGGAAAAACTATGACATTTTACGTTACATCTGAGACCTCACAACACCGCTACCGGATGGGCTCGAACCACCAACCTATTGGTTAACAGCCGAACGCGCTAACCATTGCGCCACGGAAGCCCAAAATTTAAATGGTCGTCAGGTGTTGTGGAAAACACCTTGACTTTTTACGTCACATCTGAGACGTCACAACACCGCTCCCGGATGGGCTCGAACCACACACCTATTGGTTAACAGCCGAACGCGCTAACCTTTGAGCCACGGAAGCTCAGAAATTAAATGGTTGTCAGGTATTGTAGATAAGTTATGACTTTTTACGTTACATCTGAGACCCTACAACACCTCTTCCGGTTGGGCTCGAACCACCAACCTTTCGGTTAACAGCCGAACGCACTAACAATTGCGCCAAGAAGGCCCAAAAATTTAATGGTCGTCAGGTATTGTGGCAAAACTTTGGCTTTCTACGTTACATATGAGATCCCACACCACCGCTCCCGGGTGGGCTCGAACCACCAACCTTTCGGTTAACAGCCGAACGCGCTAACCATAGCGCAACGGAAGCCCAAATATTAAATGGTCGTCAGGTATTGAGGTGAAACTTTGACTTTTCACATCTGAGACCTCACAACACCGCTCCCGGATGGGCTCGAACCTCCAACCTTTCGGTTAACAGCCGAACGCGCTAACCATTGCGCCACGGACGCCCGAAAATTAAATGGTCGACAAGTATTGTGGAAAAACTTTGGCTATTTACGTTACATTTGAGATCCCAAAACACCGCTCCCGGGTGGGCTCGAACCACCAACCTATTGGTTAGCAGCCGAACGCGCTAACAATTGAGCCACGGAAGTTCAGAAAATAAATGGTTATCACGTATTATGGAAAAAGTTTGACTTTTCACGCTACATCTGAGACCTCACAACACCGCTCCCGGATGGGCTCGAACCACCAACCTTTCGATTAACAGCCGAACGCGCTAACCATTGCGCCACGGAAGCCCAAAATTTAAATGGTCGTCAGGTGCTGTGGAAAAACTATGACATTTTACGTTACATCTGAGACCTCACAACACCGCTCCTGGATGGGCTCGAATCACCAACCCATTGGTTAACAGCCGAACGCGCTAACCATTGAGCCACGGAAGCTCAGTAATTAAATGGTTGTCAGGAATTGTGGGGAAACTCTGACTTTTTACGTTACATCTGAGACCCCACAAAACGCTCCCGGAGGGGCTCGAACCACCAACCTTTTGAATAACAGCTGAGCGCACTAACCATTGCGCCACGTAAGCCCAAATATTAAATGGTCGTCAGGTATTGTGGAAAAACTATGACATTTTACGTTACATCTGAGACCTCACAACACCGCTTTCGGGTGGGCTCGAACCACCAACCTTTCGGTTATCAGCCGAACGCGCTAACCATTGCGCCACGGAAGCCCAAATATTAAATGGTCGTCAGGTATTGTGGAAAAACCTCGACTTTTTACGTCACATCTGAGACATCACAACACCGCTCCCGGGTACGCTCGAACCACCAACCTTTTGAATAACAGTTGAGCGCGCTAACCATTGCGCCACGGAAGCCCAAAAATTAAATGTTCGTCAGGTATTGTGGAAAAACTCTGACTTTTTACGTCACATCTGAGACCTCACAACACCGCTCCCGGATGGGCACGAACCACCAACCTATTGGTTAACAGCCGAACGCGCTAACAATTAAGCCACGGAAGCTCAGAAATTAAATGGTTATCACGTATTGTGGAAAAGTTTTGAATTTTTATGCTACATCTGAGACCCCACAACACCGCTCCCGGGTGGGCTCGAACCACCAACCTATTGGTTAACAGCCGAACGCGCTAACCATTGAGCCACGGAAGCTCAGGAATTAAATGGTTGTCCCGTATTGTGGAAATGTTTTGACTTTTTACGCTACATCTGGGACCCCACAACACCTCTCCCGGGTGGGCTCGAACCACCCACCTTTCGGTTAACTGCTGAACGCACTAACCATTGCGCCACGGAAGCCCAAAAATTAAATGTTCGTCAGTTATTGTGGAAAAACTCTGACATTTTATGTTACATCTGAGACCTCACAGCACCGCTCCCGGGAGGGCTCAAACCACCACTCTTTTGAATAACAGCTGAACGCGCTAACCATTGCGCCACGGAAGCCCAAAAATTGAATGGTCGTCAGGTATTGTGGAAAAACCTTGACTTTTTACGCCACATCTGAGACCTCACAACACCGATTTCGGGTGGGCTCGAACCACCAACTTACTGGTTAACAGCCGAACGCGCTAACCATTGAGCCACGGAAGTTCAGAAATTATATGGTTGTCTCGTATTGTGGAAAAACTCTGACTTTTTACGTCACATCTGAGACCTCACAACACCGCTCCCGGGAGGGCTTAAACCACCAGCTTTTGAATAACAGCTGAACGCGCTAACCATTGCGCCACGGAAGCCCAAATATTAAACGGTCGTCAGGTATTGTGGAAAACTCTTGACTTTTACGTCACATCTGAGACCTCACAACACCGCTCCCGGATGGGCTCGAACCACCAACCTTTCGGTTAACAGCCGAACGCGCCAACCATTGAGCCACGGAAGCTCAGTAATTAAATGGTTGTCAGGTATTGTGGAGAAACCTTGACTTTTTACGCCACATCTGAGACCTCACAACACCGGTTTCGGGTGGGCTCTAACCACCAACTTACTGGTTAACAGCCGAACTCGCTAACCATTGAGCCACGGAAGTTCAGAAATTATATGGTTGTCTCGTATTGTGGAAAAACTCTGACTTTTTACGTTACATCTGAGACCCCACAAAACGCTCCCGGAGGGGCTCGAACCACCAACCTTTAGAATAACAGCTGAGCGCACTAACCATTGCGCCACGGAAGCCCAAAAATTAAATGTTCGTCAGGTATTGTGGAAAAACTCTGACTTTTCACGTTACATCTGAGACACCACAAAACGCTCCCGGATGGGCTCGAACCACCAAACTTTCGGTTCGTCAGTTATTGTGGAAAACGTTTGACTTTTTACGTTACATCTGAGACCTCACAACACCGCTCCCGGGTACGCTCGAACCACCAACCTTTTGAATAACAGTTGAGCGCGCTAACCATTGCGCCACGGAAGCCCAAAAATTAAATGTTCGTCAGGTATTGTGGAAAAACTCTGATTTTTACGTCACATCTGAGACCTCACAACACCGCTCCCGGATGGGCACGAACCACCAACCTTTCGGTTCATAGCCGAACGCGCTAACCAATGCGCCACGGAAACCCAAAAATTCAATGGTCGTCAGGTATTGTGGAAAAACTTTGGTTTTTACGTTACATTTGAGATCCCACAACACCGGTCCCGGGTGGGCTCGAACCACCAACCTATTGGTTAACAGCCGAACGCGCTAACAATTAAGCCACGGAAGCTCAGAAATTAAATGGTTATCACGTATTGTGGAAAAGTTTTGAATTTTTATGCTACATCAAGGACCCCACAACACCGCTCCCGGGTGGGCTCGAACCACCAACCTATTGGTTAACAGCCGAACGCGCTAACCATTGAGCCACGGAAGCTCAGGAATTAAATGGTTGTCCCGTATTGTGGAAAAGTTTTGACTTTTTACGCTACATCTGAGACCCCACAACACCTCTCCCGGGTGGGCTCGAACCACCAACCTTTCGGTTAACTGCTGAACGCACTAACCATTGCTCCACGGAAGCCCAAAAATTAAATGTTCGTCAGTTATTGTGGAAAAACTCTGACATTTTACGTTACATCTGAGACCTCACAGCACCGCTCCCGGGAGGGCTCAAACCACCACTCTTTTGAATAACAGCTGAACGCGCTAACCATTGCGCCACGGAAGCCCAAAAATTGAATGGTCGTCAGGTATTGTGGAAAAACTCTGACTTTTTACGTCACATCTGAGACCTTACAACACCGCTCCCGGGAGGGCTTAAACCACCAGCTTTTGAATAACAGCTGAACGCGCTAACCATTGCGCCACGGAAGCCCAAATATTAAATGGTCGTCAGGTATTGTGGAAAACTCTTGACTTTTTACGTCACATCTGAGACCTCACAACACCGCTCCCGGATGGGCTCGAACCACCAACCTTTCGGTTAACAGCCGAACTCGCCAACCATTGCGCCATGGAAGCTAGAAACTTATATGGTCGTCAGGTATTGTGGAAAAACTTTGACTTTTTACGTCACATCTGAGACCTCACAACACCTCTCCCGGGTGGGCTCGAACCACCAAACTTTCGGTTAACAGCTGTACGAGCTAACCATTGAGCCACGGAAATTCAGAAATTAAATGTTTGTCCCGTATTGTGGAAAAGTTTTGACTTTTTACGCTACAACTGAGACCCCACAACGCCTCTCCTGGGTGGGCTCGAAACACCAACCTTTCGGTTAACTGCTGAACGCGCTAACCATTGCTCCACGGAAGCCCAAATGTTAAATGTTCGTCAGTTATTGTGGAAAAACTATGACATTTTACGTTACATCTGAGACCTCACAACACCGCTTTCGGGTGGGCTCGAACCACTAACCTTTCGGTGAACAGCCGAACGCGCTAACCATTGCGCCACGGAAGCCCAAATATTAAATGGTCGTCAGGTATTGTGAAAAAACCTCGACTTTTTACGTCACATCTGAGACATCACAACACCACTCCCGGGTACGCTCGAACCACCAACCTTTTGAATAACAGTTGAGCGCGCTAACCATTGCGCCACGGAAGCCCAAATATTAAATGTTTGTCAGGTATTGTGGAAAAACTCTGACTTTTTACGTCACATCTGAGACCTCACAACACCGCTCCCGGATGGGCACGAACCACCAACCTTTCGGTTCATAGCCGAAAGCGCTAACCAATGCTGCACGGAAACCCAAAAATTAAATGGTTGTCAGGTATTGTGGAAAAACTTTGGTTTTTACGTTACATTTGAGATCCCACAACACCGGTCCCGGGTGGGCTCGAACCACCACTTTCAATGAGTGTTTTATAGGGAATTAAGCTGAATTCGGTCAAAAATTCCTCCAAAAAAAAAATGCATTCAAAAAAGTACCGAAAAAATCGCAGGTTTTCCTTCTTCAAGACACAAAATCCGTGAATACGATTTCTTATTGAAAATTGAATTTTAAGTTTTTTGAATGAATATCGTTACATTGCTTGAATTAAAGCAAAAAGTATAAAAATAATGGTTTCAATGAATATATTTGAAAATAGTGAAGAAATACTCAAAGTATGATTCTTTGGCCGTGAAACGTCGATTTTGAAAATGTTATTAAAAATCGAGGTACATTTTTATTTATTGTTCAATCGAGATGAAATCACTTTTATTGAGTGTTTTATAGGGAATTAAGCTGAATTCGGTCAAACATTTCTCCAGAAAAAAATGCATTCAAAAGTGTACCGAAAAAATCGCATGTTTTTCTTCTTCAAGATACAAAATCCGTGACAACGATTTCTTATTGAAAAATTGAATTTTAACAGTTTTTTGAATGAATATCGTTATATTTGCTTGAATTAAAGCAAAAAGTATAAAAATAATGGTTTCAGTGGTTATATTTGAAAATAGTGAAGAAATACTCAAAATATGCTTCTTTGGCCGTGAAACGTCGATTTTGAAAATGTTATTAAAAATCGAGGTACATTTTTATTTATTGTTCAATCGAGATGAAATCACTTTAAATGAGTGTTTTATAGGGAATTAAGCTGAATTGGGTCAAAAATTTCTCCAGAAAAAAATGCATTCAAAAAAGTACCGAAAAAATCGCATGTTTTTCTTCTTCAAGATACAAAATCCGTGACAACGATTTCTGATTGAAAAATTTAATTTTAACAGTTTTTTGATTGAATATCGTTACATTTGCTTGAATTAAAGCAAAAAGTATAAAAATAATGGTTTCAGTGAACATATTTGAAAATAGTGAAGAAATACTACAGTCACTGGTAACAAGATCTAACTGCATTCTCGACGCTCCCACTACCGTGATTATTACTATTTTTCTGTTGTGCCCTACTTGTGAGAAGTCAGTTCGCTTTCGCTCGTGATCGATTAGTTTTGTTGCCAAATCCGGCCCCATCAAAAACGAGTAACTAGCAAACCGTGTTAAAAAATCTTCTGTTATTGCGTCGCAACCTAAAAAAAATGGCGTGTAAATTCAAGACCAACGTACTTTCGTGAAACATTCAACGCCCGCTATATAAAAAATAAAATCGAATATCTCTTATTTTATCAGCAACCGACGAAAAATTTGGAATCTCAATTTTTCACTCTCCAGAGCACCAGCCACTGTGAACAAGGACTAACTGTATTCTATCTTTCAGGTATGAATGATCACCTTTAACGTATTCAACGTCTCGCCTTCCACTGTGATCGCTACCGTCGGCTTAGCTACTTGCAAATCGTCGTAAGTCATCCCGCTTTTGCTGGTGGACAGCTTTCTCCAAGACCCGTATTTGCCTCGTGATAAGTACCATTAACGCATAACTTACAATCCGTGCTGAAACAAAAAAACATCCGTTCTTGCGTCGCTTAAAAAAGACCTGGCGTGCAAAGCCAAGAGCATCGGTCTTCTTAAAAAAATCAACGCCCGCTTCTAAAAAAAAGAAAGGAACTACTCTCGCTTATCTCATCTACAACCGAGGATTTAAATTGTGATCTCAACGCTTTGGAGCTTCAGTCACTGGTAACAAGATCTAACTGCATTCTCGACGCGCCCACTACCGTGATTATTGCTATCTTTCTGTTGTGCCCTACTTGTGAGAAGTCAGTTCGCTTTCGCTCGTGATCGATTAGTTTTGTTGCCAAATCCGGCCCCATCAAAAACGAGTAACTAGCAAACCGTGTTAAAAAATCTTCTGTTATTGCGTCGCAACCTAAAAAAACTGGCGTGTAAATTCAAGACCAACGTACTTTCGTGAAACATTCAACGCCCGCTATATAAAAAATAAAATCGAATATCTCTTATTTTATCAGCAACCGACGAAAAATTTGGAATCTCAATTTTTCACACTTCAGAGCACCAGCCACTGTGAACAAGGAGGGGTTTGTTTGTTCATGTATTGCTTAATTACTTGAACCTTTTCTTTCAATTAAAAATAATAACATATCTTTAGTGTAGCGGTTATCGCATCCGCCTCACTCCCGGAAGGCCACAGGTTCGAAACCGCGAAGCTTTTTTTTTTTGCTTGGAACATGCAAAGACCTTTATAATTATCCGAACATTTGTGTCAAGGTCACATTATTTACATCCCCGTATCTCTGGTAGAACCAGAGTTACGAGCCTCCAGAATTTAGTCTAATGTATTTCCTATGGAGGGGTTTGTTTGTTTACGATTAGCTTAATTACTCGACTACTGTTTGTCGTAGCCCTAATTCTTAGTGTGGCTAGATGGGGGACAAATTGGTCTATAACATACTCTAAGGACATCCCCGTATCTCTGGTAGAACCAGAGTTACGAGCCTGCAAAGTATATTTTCAAAAATCAAAAGTAACCTTCTAACAATAAGTGAGACAAAAAGTAAGTTGACGACGATATTGAGGTAGCCTCAAGTTTAAAGTATCCTTGTATGGGGAGCAAAGAGTACTATAACATATCCAAAGGAGATCTTAGTACCTCTTGTAGAACAAGAGTTATGAGCCTCCAAAGTTTAGTGCAAAAATCATAAGTAACATTATAAAAATAAGTGAGACGATACCAAAGTTGACGAACATTTTGCTTAATATCTCGGCCCCTGTTTGTCGTAGCTCAATGTTTTTAGTATGGTTAGATGGGGGACAATTTGGACTATAACATATCCTAAGGACATCCCCGTATCTCTAGTAGACACAGAGTTATGGGCCTGCAAAGTATAGTCTAATGCATTTCCTATGCAGGGGTTTGTTTGTTTACGATTAGCTTAATTACTCGACTACTGTTTGTCGTAGCTCAATGTTTTTAGTATGGTTAGATGGGGGACAAATTGGACTATAACATACTCAAAGGACATCCCCGTATCTCCAGTAGATACAGAGTTACGAGCCTGCAAAGTATAGTCTAATGCATTTTCTATGGAGGGGTTTGTTTGTTCACGTATTGCTTAATTACTTGACCCTGTTCTTTCGATTAAAAATAATAACATATCTTTAGTGTAGCGGTTATCGCATCCGCCTCACTCTCGGAAGGCCACAGGTTCGAAACCGCGAAGTTTTTTTTTGCTTGGAACATGCAAAGACCTTTATAATTATCCGAACATTTGTGTCAAGGTCACATTATTTACATCCCCGTATCTCTGGTAGAACCAGAGTTACGAGCCTCCAGAATTTAGTCTAATGTATTTCCTATGGAGGGGTTTGTTTGTTTACGATTAGCTTAATTACTCGACTACTGTTTGTCGTAGCCCTAATTCTTAGTGTGGCTAGATGGGGGACAAATTGGTCTATAACATACTCTAAGGACATCCCCGTATCTCTGGTAGAACCAGAGTTACGAGCCTGCAAAGTATATTTTCAAAAATCAAAAGTAACCTTCTAACAATAAGTGAGACAAAAAGTAAGTTGACGACGATATTGAGGTAGCCTCAAGTTTAAAGTATCCTTGTATGGGGAGCAAAGAGTACTATAACATATCCAAAGGAGATCTTAGTACCTCTTGTAGAACAAGAGTTATGAGCCTCCAAAGTTTAGTGCAAAAATCATAAGTAACATTATAAAAATAAGTGAGACGATACCAAAGTTGACGAACATTTTGCTTAATATCTCGGCCCCTGTTTGTCGTAGCTCAATGTTTTTAGTATGGTTAGATGGGGGACAATTTGGACTATAACATATCCTAAGGACATCCCCGTATCTCTAGTAGACACAGAGTTATGGGCCTGCAAAATATAGTCTAATGCATTTCCTATGGACGGGTTGTTTGTTTACGTTTAGCTTAATTACTCGGCCCCTGTTTGTCGTAGCCCAAAGTTTTTAGTATGGTTAGATGGGGGACAATTTGGACTATAACATATCCTAAGGACATCCCCGTATCTCTAGAAGACACAGAGTTATGGGCCTGCAAAGTATAGTCTAATGCATTTCCTATGCAGGGGTTTGTTTGTTTACGACTAGCTTAATTACTCGACTACTGTTTGTCGTAGCTCAATGTTTTTAGTATGGTTAGATGAGGGACAAATTGGACTATAACATACTCAAAGGACATCCCCGTATCTCCAGTAGATACAGAGTTACGAGCCTGCAAAGTATAGTCTAATGCATTTTCTATGGAGGGGTTTGTTTGTTCACGTATTGCTTAATTACTTGACCCTGTTCTTTCGATTAAAAATAATAACATATCTTTAGTGTAGCGGTTATCGCATCCGCCTCACTCTCGGAAGGCCACAGGTTCGAAACCGCGAAGTAGTTTTTTGCTTGGAACATGCAAAGACCTTTATAATTATCCGAACATTTGTGTCAAGGTCACATTATTTACATCCCCGTATCTCTGGTAGAACCAGAGTTACGAGCCTCCAGAATTTAGTCTAATGTATTTCCTATGGAGGGGTTTGTTTGTTTACGATTAGCTTAATTACTCGACTACTGTTTGTCGTAGCCCTAATTCTTAGTGTGGCTAGATGGGGGACAAATTGGTCTATAACATACTCTAAGGACATCCCCGTATCTCTGGTAGAACCAGAGTTACGAGCCTGCAAAGTATATTTTCAAAAATCAAAAGTAACCTTCTAACAATAAGTGAGACAAAAAGTAAGTTGACGACGATATTGAGGTAGCCTCAAGTTTAAAGTATCCTTGTATGGGGAGCAAAGAGTACTATAACATATCCAAAGGAGATCCCAGTACCTCTTGTAGAACAAGAGTTATGAGCCTCCAAAGTTTAGTGCAAAAATCATAAGTAACATTATAAAAATAAGTGAGACGATACCAAAGTTGACGAACATTTTGCTTAATATCTCGGCCCCTGTTTGTCGTAGCTCAATGTTTTTAGTATGGTTAGATGGGGGACAATTTGCACTATAACATATCCTAAGGACATCCCCGTATCTCTAGTAGACACAGAGTTATGGGCCTGCAAAGTATAGTCTAATGCATTTCCTATGCAGGGGTTTGTTTGTTTACGATTAGCTTAATTACTCGACTACTGTTTGTCGTAGCTCAATGTTTTTAGTATGGTTAGATGGGGACAAATTGGACTATAACATACTCAAAGGACATCCCCGTATCTCCAGTAGATACAGAGTTACGAGCCTGCAAAGTATAGTCTAATGCATTTTCTATGGAGGGGTTTGTTTGTTCACGTATTGCTTAATTACTTGACCCTGTTCTTTCGATTAAAAATAATAACATATCTTTAGTGTAGCGGTTATCGCATCCGCCTCACTCTCGGAAGGCCACAGGTTCGAAACCGCGAAGTTTTTTTTTTGCTTGGAACATGCAAAGACCTTTATAATTATCCGAACATTTGTGTCAAGGTCACATTATTTACATCCCCGTATCTCTGGTAGAACCAGAGTTACGAGCCTCCAGAATTTAGTCTAATGTATTTCCTATGGAGGGGTTTGTTTGTTTACGATTAGCTTAATTACTCGACTACTGTTTGTCGTAGCCCTAATTCTTAGTGTGGCTAGATGGGGGACAAATTGGTCTATAACATACTCTAAGGACATCCCCGTATCTCTGGTAGAACCAGAGTTACGAGCCTGCAAAGTATATTTTCAAAAATCAAAAGTAACCTTCTAACAATAAGTGAGACAAAAAGTAAGTTGACGACGATATTGAGGTAGCCTCAAGTTTAAAGTATCCTTGTATGGGGAGCAAAGAGTACTATAACATATCCAAAGGAGATCTTAGTACCTCTTGTAGAACAAGAGTTATGAGCCTCCAAAGTTTAGTGCAAAAATCATAAGTAACATTATAAAAATAAGTGAGACGATACCAAAGTTGACGAACATTTTGCTTAATATCTCGGCCCCTGTTTGTCGTAGCTCAATGTTTTTAGTATGGTTAGATGGGGGACAATTTGGACTATAACATATCCTAAGGACATCCCCGTATCTCTAGTAGACACAGAGTTATGGGCCTGCAAAATATAGTCTAATGCATTTCCTATGGACGGGTTGTTTGTTTACGTTTAGCTTAATTACTCGGCCCCTGTTTGTCGTAGCCCAAAGTTTTTAGTATGGTTAGATGGGGGACAATTTGGACTATAACATATCCTAAGGACATCCCCGTATCTCTAGAAGACACAGAGTTATGGGCCTGCAAAGTATAGTCTAATGCATTTCCTATGCAGGGGTTTGTTTGTTTACGATTAGCTTAATTACTCGACTACTGTTTGTCGTAGCTCAATGTTTTTAGTATGGTTAGATGGGGGACAAATTGGACTATAACATACTCAAAGGACATCCCCGTATCTCCAGTAGATACAGAGTTACGAGCCTGCAAAGTATAGTCTAATGCATTTTCTATGGAGGGGTTTGTTTGTTCACGTATTGCTTAATTACTTGACCCTGTTCTTTCGATTAAAAATAATAACATATCTTTAGTGTAGCGGTTATCGCATCCGCCTCACTCTCGGAAGGCCACAGGTTCGAAACCGCGAAGTAGTTTTTTGCTTGGAACATGCAAAGACCTTTATAATTATCCGAACATTTGTGTCAAGGTCACATTATTTACATCCCCGTATCTCTGGTAGAACCAGAGTTACGAGCCTCCAGAATTTAGTCTAATGTATTTCCTATGGAGGGGTTTGTTTGTTTACGATTAGCTTAATTACTCGACTACTGTTTGTCGTAGCCCTAATTCTTAGTGTGGCTAGATGGGGGACAAATTGGTCTATAACATACTCTAAGGACATCCCCGTATCTCTGGTAGAACCAGAGTTACGAGCCTGCAAAGTATATTTTCAAAAATCAAAAGTAACCTTCTAACAATAAGTGAGACAAAAAGTAAGTTGACGACGATATTGAGGTAGCCTCAAGTTTAAAGTATCCTTGTATGGGGAGCAAAGAGTACTATAACATATCCAAAGGAGATCCCAGTACCTCTTGTAGAACAAGAGTTATGAGCCTCCAAAGTTTAGTGCAAAAATCATAAGTAACATTATAAAAATAAGTGAGACGATACCAAAGTTGACGAACATTTTGCTTAATATCTCGGCCCCTGTTTGTCGTAGCTCAATGTTTTTAGTATGGTTAGATGGGGGACAATTTGCACTATAACATATCCTAAGGACATCCCCGTATCTCTAGTAGACACAGAGTTATGGGCCTGCAAAATATAGTCTTATGCATTTCCTATGGACGGGTTGTTTGTTTACGTTTAGCTTAATTACTCGGCCCCTGTTTGTCGTAGCTCAATATTTTTAGTATGGTTAGATGGGGGACAAATTGGACTATAACATACTCAAAGGACATCCCCGTATCTCCAGTAGAAACAGAGTTACGAGCCTGCAAAGTATAGTCTAATGCATTTCCTATGGAGGGGGTTTGTTTCGTTACGTTTTGCCTAAGTACTCGGCCCCTGTTTGTCGTAGCCCAAAGTTTTTATTATGGTTAGATGGGGGACAATTTGGACTATAACATATCCTAAGGACATCCCCGTATCTCTAGTAGACACAGAGTTATGGGCCTGCAAAGTATAGTCTAATGCATTTCCTATGGAGGGGTGTGTTTGTTTACGATTAGCTTAATTACTCGACTACTGTTTGTCGTAGCTCAATGTTTTTAGTATGGTTAGATGGGGGACAAATTGGACTATAACATACTCAAAGGACATCCCCGTATCTCCAGTAGAAACAGAGTTACGAGCCTGCAAAGTATAGTCTAATGCATTTCCTATGGAGGGGTTGTTTGTTTACGTTTAGCTTAATTACTCGGCCCCTGTTTGTCGTAGCCCAAAGTTTTTAGTATGGTTAGATGGGGGACAATTTGGACTATATCATATCCTAAGGACATCCCCGTATCTCTAATAGACACAGAGTTATGGGCCTGCAAAGTATAGTCTAATGCATTTCCTATGGACGGGTTGTTTGTTTACGTTTAGCTTAATTACTCGGCCCCTGTTTGTCGTAGCTCAATGTTTTTAGTATGGTTAGATGGGGGACAATTTGCACTATAACATATCCTAAGGACATCCCCGTATCTCTAGTAGACACAGAGTTATGGGCCTGCAAAGTATAGTCTAATGCATTTCCTATGGACGGGTTGTTTGTTTACGTTTAGCTTAATTACTCGGCCCCTGTTTGTCGTAGCTCAATGTTTTTAGTATGGTTAGATGGGGGACAATTTGGACTATAACATATCCTAAGGACATCCCGGTATCTCTAGTAGACACAGAGTTATGGGCCTTGCAAAGTATAGTCTAATGCATTTTCTATGGAGGGGTTTGTTTGTTCACGTATTGCTTAATTACTTGACCCTGTTCTTTCGATTAAAAATAATAACATATCTTTAGTGTAGCGGTTATCGCATCCGCCTCACTCCCGGAAGGCCACAGGCTCGAAACCGCGAAGCTTTTTTTTTTTGCTTGGAACATGCAAAGACCTTTATAATTATCCGAACATTTGTGTCAAGGTCACATTATTTACATCCCCGTATCTCTGGTAGAACCAGAGTTACGAGCCTGCAAACTTTATTTTCAAAAATCAAAAGTAACCTTCTAACAATAAGTGAGACAAAAAATAAGTTGACGACGATATTGAGGTAGCCTCAAGTTTAAAGTATCCTTGTATGGGGAGCAAAGAGTACTATAACATATCCAAAGGAGATCCCAGTATCTCTTGTAGAACAAGAGTTATGAGCCTCCAAAGTTTAGTGCAAAAATCATAAGTAACATAATAAAAATAAGTGAGACGATACCAAAGTTGACGAACATTTTGCTTAATATCTAGGCCCCTGTTTGTCGTAGCTCAATGTTTTTAGTATGGTTAGATGGGGGACAATTTGGACTATAACATATCCTAAGGACATCCCCGTATCTCTAGTAAACACAGAGTTATGGGCCTGCAAAGCATAGTCTAATGCATTTCCTTTGGACGGGTTGTTTGTTTACGTTTAGCTTAATTACTCGGCCCCTGTTTTTCGTAGCTCAATGTTTTTAGTATGGTTAGATGGGGGACAAATTGGAATATAACATACTCAAAGGACCTCGCCGTATCTACAGTAGAAACAGAGTTACGAGCCTGCAAAGTATAGTCTAATGCATTTTCTATGGAGGGGTTTGTTTGTTCATGTATTGCTTAATTACTTGAACCTGTTCTTTCGATTAAAAATAATAACATATCTTTAGTGTAGCGGTTATCGCATCCGCCTCACTCCCGGAAGGCCACAGGTTCGAAACCGCGAAGTTTTTTTTTTTTGCTTGGAACATGCAAAGACCTTTATAATTATCCGAACATTTGTGTCAAGGTCACATTATTTACATCCCCGTATCTCTGGTTGAACCAGAGTTACGAGCCTGCAAACTTTATTTTCAAAAATCAAAAGTAACCTTCTAACAATAAGTGAGACAAAAAATAAGTTGACGACGATATTGAGGTAGCCTCAAGTTTAAAGTATCCTTGTATGGGGAGCAAAGAGTACTATAACATATCCAAAGGAGATCCCAGTATCTCTTGTAGAACAAAAGTTATGAGCCTCCAAAGTTTAGTGCAAAAATCATAAGTAACATAATAAAAATAAGTGAGACGATACCAAAGTTGACGAACATTTTGCTTAATATCTCGGCCCCTGTTTGTCGTAGCTCAATGTTTTTAGTATGGTTAGATGGGGGACAATTTGGACTATAACATATCCTAAGGACATCCCCGTATCTCTAGTAGACACAGAGTTATGGGCCTGCAAAATATAGTCTAATGCATTTCCTATGGACGGGTTGTTTGTTTACGTTTAGCTTAATTACTCGGCCCCTGTTTGTCGTAGCCCAAAGTTTTTAGTATGGTTAGATGGGGGACAATTTGGACTATAACATATCCTAAGGACATCCCCGTATCTCTAGAAGACACAGAGTTATGGGCCTGCAAAGTATAGTCTAATGCATTTCCTATGCAGGGGTTTGTTTGTTTACGATTAGCTTAATTACTCGACTACTGTTTGTCGTAGCTCAATGTTTTTAGTATGGTTAGATGGGGGACAAATTGGACTATAACATACTCAAAGGACATCCCCGTATCTCCAGTAGATACAGAGTTACGAGCCTGCAAAGTATAGTCTAATGCATTTTCTATGGAGGGGTTTGTTTGTTCACGTATTGCTTAATTACTTGACCCTGTTCTTTCGATTAAAAATAATAACATATCTTTAGTGTAGCGGTTATCGCATCCGCCTCACTCTCGGAAGGCCACAGGTTCGAAACCGCGAAGTAGTTTTTTGCTTGGAACATGCAAAGACCTTTATAATTATCCGAACATTTGTGTCAAGGTCACATTATTTACATCCCCGTATCTCTGGTAGAACCAGAGTTACGAGCCTCCAGAATTTAGTCTAATGTATTTCCTATGGAGGGGTTTGTTTGTTTACGATTAGCTTAATTACTCGACTACTGTTTGTCGTAGCCCTAATTCTTAGTGTGGCTAGATGGGGGACAAATTGGTCTATAACATACTCTAAGGACATCCCCGTATCTCTGGTAGAACCAGAGTTACGAGCCTGCAAAGTATATTTTCAAAAATCAAAAGTAACCTTCTAACAATAAGTGAGACAAAAAGTAAGTTGACGACGATATTGAGGTAGCCTCAAGTTTAAAGTATCCTTGTATGGGGAGCAAAGAGTACTATAACATATCCAAAGGAGATCCCAGTACCTCTTGTAGAACAAGAGTTATGAGCCTCCAAAGTTTAGTGCAAAAATCATAAGTAACATTATAAAAATAAGTGAGACGATACCAAAGTTGACGAACATTTTGCTTAATATCTCGGCCCCTGTTTGTCGTAGCTCAATGTTTTTAGTATGGTTAGATGGGGGACAATTTGCACTATAACATATCCTAAGGACATCCCCGTATCTCTAGTAGACACAGAGTTATGGGCCTGCAAAATATAGTCTTATGCATTTCCTATGGACGGGTTGTTTGTTTACGTTTAGCTTAATTACTCGGCCCCTGTTTGTCGTAGCTCAATATTTTTAGTATGGTTAGATGGGGGACAAATTGGACTATAACATACTCAAAGGACATCCCCGTATCTCCAGTAGAAACAGAGTTACGAGCCTGCAAAGTATAGTCTAATGCATTTCCTATGGAGGGGGTTTGTTTCGTTACGTTTTGCCTAAGTACTCGGCCCCTGTTTGTCGTAGCCCAAAGTTTTTATTATGGTTAGATGGGGGACAATTTGGACTATAACATATCCTAAGGACATCCCCGTATCTCTAGTAGACACAGAGTTATGGGCCTGCAAAGTATAGTCTAATGCATTTCCTATGGAGGGGTGTGTTTGTTTACGATTAGCTTAATTACTCGACTACTGTTTGTCGTAGCTCAATGTTTTTAGTATGGTTAGATGGGGGACAAATTGGACTATAACATACTCAAAGGACATCCCCGTATCTCCAGTAGAAACAGAGTTACGAGCCTGCAAAGTATAGTCTAATGCATTTCCTATGGAGGGGTTGTTTGTTTACGTTTAGCTTAATTACTCGGCCCCTGTTTGTCGTAGCCCAAAGTTTTTAGTATGGTTAGATGGGGGACAATTTGGACTATATCATATCCTAAGGACATCCCCGTATCTCTAATAGACACAGAGTTATGGGCCTGCAAAGTATAGTCTAATGCATTTCCTATGGACGGGTTGTTTGTTTACGTTTAGCTTAATTACTCGGCCCCTGTTTGTCGTAGCTCAATGTTTTTAGTATGGTTAGATGGGGGACAATTTGCACTATAACATATCCTAAGGACATCCCCGTATCTCTAGTAGACACAGAGTTATGGGCCTGCAAAGTATAGTCTAATGCATTTCCTATGGACGGGTTGTTTGTTTACGTTTAGCTTAATTACTCGGCCCCTGTTTGTCGTAGCTCAATGTTTTTAGTATGGTTAGATGGGGGACAATTTGGACTATAACATATCCTAAGGACATCCCGGTATCTCTAGTAGACACAGAGTTATGGGCCTTGCAAAGTATAGTCTAATGCATTTTCTATGGAGGGGTTTGTTTGTTCACGTATTGCTTAATTACTTGACCCTGTTCTTTCGATTAAAAATAATAACATATCTTTAGTGTAGCGGTTATCGCATCCGCCTCACTCCCGGAAGGCCACAGGCTCGAAACCGCGAAGCTTTTTTTTTTTGCTTGGAACATGCAAAGACCTTTATAATTATCCGAACATTTGTGTCAAGGTCACATTATTTACATCCCCGTATCTCTGGTAGAACCAGAGTTACGAGCCTGCAAACTTTATTTTCAAAAATCAAAAGTAACCTTCTAACAATAAGTGAGACAAAAAATAAGTTGACGACGATATTGAGGTAGCCTCAAGTTTAAAGTATCCTTGTATGGGGAGCAAAGAGTACTATAACATATCCAAAGGAGATCCCAGTATCTCTTGTAGAACAAAAGTTATGAGCCTCCAAAGTTTAGTGCAAAAATCATAAGTAACATAATAAAAATAAGTGAGACGATACCAAAGTTGACGAACATTTTGCTTAATATCTAGGCCCCTGTTTGTCGTAGCTCAATGTTTTTAGTATGGTTAGATGGGGGACAATTTGGACTATAACATATCCTAAGGACATCCCCGTATCTCTAGTAAACACAGAGTTATGGGCCTGCAAAGCATAGTCTAATGCATTTCCTTTGGACGGGTTGTTTGTTTACGTTTAGCTTAATTACTCGGCCCCTGTTTTTCGTAGCTCAATGTTTTTAGTATGGTTAGATGGGGGACAAATTGGAATATAACATACTCAAAGGACCTCGCCGTATCTACAGTAGAAACAGAGTTACGAGCCTGCAAAGTATAGTCTAATGCATTTTCTATGGAGGGGTTTGTTTGTTCATGTATTGCTTAATTACTTGAACCTGTTCTTTCGATTAAAAATAATAACATATCTTTAGTGTAGCGGTTATCGCATCCGCCTCACTCCCGGAAGGCCACAGGTTCGAAACCGCGAAGTTTTTTTTTTTTGCTTGGAACATGCAAAGACCTTTATAATTATCCGAACATTTGTGTCAAGGTCACATTATTTACATCCCCGTATCTCTGGTTGAACCAGAGTTACGAGCCTGCAAACTTTATTTTCAAAAATCAAAAGTAACCTTCTAACAATAAGTGAGACAAAAAATAAGTTGACGACGATATTGAGGTAGCCTCAAGTTTAAAGTATCCTTGTATGGGGAGCAAAGAGTACTATAACATATCCAAAGGAGATCCCAGTATCTCTTGTAGAACAAAAGTTATGAGCCTCCAAAGTTTAGTGCAAAAATCATAAGTAACATAATAAAAATAAGTGAGACGATACCAAAGTTGACGAACATTTTGCTTAATATCTCGGCCCCTGTTTGTCGTAGCTCAATGTTTTTACTATGGTTAGATGGGGGACAATTTGGACTATAACATATCCTAAGGACATCCCCGTATCTCTAGTAAACACAGAGTTATGGGCCTGCAAAGCATAGTCTAATGCATTTCCTTTGGACGGGTTGTTTGTTTACGTTTAGCTTAATTACTCGGCCCCTGTTTTTCGTAGCTCAATGTTTTTAGTATGGTTAGATGGGGGACAAATTGGACTATAACATACTCAAAGGACATCCCCGTATCTCCAGTGGAAACAGAGTTACGAGCCTGCAAAGTATAGTCTAACTCATTTCCTATGGAGGGGGTTTGTTTCTTTACGTTTCGCTTAAGTACTCGGCCCCTGTTTGTCGTAGCCCAAAGTTTTTAGTATGGTTAGATGAATGACAAATTGGACTATAACAGATCCTAAGGACATCCCGGTATGTCTAGTAGACACAGAGTTATGGGCCTTGCAAAGTATAGTCTAATGCATTTTCTATGGAGGGGTTTGTTTGTTCACGTATTGCTTAATTACTTGACCCTGTTCTTTCGATTAAAACTAATAACATATCTTTAGTGTAGCGGTTATCGCATCCGCCTCACTCCCGGAAGGCCACAAGTTCGAAACCGCGAAGCTTTTTTTTTTTTGCTTGGAACATGCAAAGACCTTTATAATTATCCGAACATTTGTGTCAAGGTCACATTATTTACATCCCCGTATCTCTGGTAGAACCAGAGTTACGAGCCTGCAAACTTTATTTTCAAAAATCAAAAGTAACCTTCTAACAATAAGTGAGACAAAAAATAAGTTGACGACGATATTGAGGTAGCCTCAAGTTTAAAGTATCCTTGTATGGGGAGCAAAGAGTACTATAACATATCCAAAGGAGATCCCAGTATCTCTTGTAGAACAAGAGTTATGAGCCTCCAAAGTTTAGTGCAAAAATCATAAGTAACATAATAAAAAATAAGTGAGACGATACCAAAGTTGACGAACATTTTGCTTAATATCTCGGCCCCTGTTTGTCGTAGCTCAATGTTTTTAGAATGGTTAGATGGGGGACAATTTGACCTATAACATATTCTAAGGACATCCCCGTATCTCTAGTAAACACAGAGTTATGGGCCTGCAAAGCATAGTCTAATGCATTTCCTTTGGACGGGTTGTTTGTTTACGTTTAGCTTAATTACTCGGCCCCTGTTTTTCGTAGCTCAATGTTTTTAGTATGGTTAGATGGGGGACAAATTGGACTATAACATACTCAAAGGACATCCCCGTATCTCTAATAGACACAGAGTTATGGGCCTGCAAAGTATAGTCTAACTCATTTCCTATGGAGGGGGTTTGTTTCTTTACGTTTCGCTTAAGTACTCGGCCCCTGTTTGTCGTAGCCCAAAGTTTTTAGTATGGTTAGATGAATGACAAATTGGACTATAACATATCCTAAGGACATCCCGGTATGTCTAGTAGACACAGAGTTATGGGCCTTGCAAAGTATAGTCTAATGCATTTTCTATGGAGGGGTTTGTTTGTTCACGTATTGCTTAATTACTTGACCCTGTTCTTTCGATTAAAAATAATAACATATCTTTAGTGTAGCGGTTATCGCATCCGCCTCACTCCCGGAAGGCCACAGGTTCGAAACCGCGAAGATTTTTTTTTTTTGCTTGGAACATGCAAAGACCTTTATAATTATCCGAACATTTGTGTCAAGGTCACATTATTTACATCCCCGTATCTCTGGTAGAACCAGAGTTACGAGCCTGCAAACTTTATTTTCAAAAATCAAAAGTAACCTTCTAACAATAAGTGAGACAAAAAATAAGTTGACGACGATATTGAGGTAGCCTCAAGTTTAAAGTATCCTTGTATGGGGAGCAAAGAGTACTATAACATATCCAAAGGAGATCCCAGTATCTCTTGTAGAACAAGAGTTATGAGCCTCCAAAGTTTAGTGCAAAAATCATAAGTAACATAATAAAAATAAGTGAGACGATACCAAAGTTGACGAACATTTTGCTTAATATCTCGGCCCCTGTTTGTCGTAGCTCAATGTTTTTAGTATGGTTAGATGGGGGACAATTTGGACTATAACATATCCTAAGGACATCCCCGTATCTCTAGTAAACACAGAGTTATGGGCCTGCAAAGCATAGTCTAATGCATTTCCTTTGGACGGGTTGTTTGTTTACGTTTAGCTTAATTACTCGGCCCCTGTTTTTCGTAGCTCAATGTTTTTAGTATGGTTAGATGGGGGACAAATTGGAATATAACATACTCAAAGGACCTCGCCGTATCTACAGTAGAAACAGAGTTACGAGCCTGCAAAGTATAGTCTAATGCATTTTCTATGGAGGGGTTTGTTTGTTCATGTATTGCTTAATTACTTGAACCTGTTCTTTCGATTAAAAATAATAACATATCTTTAGTGTAGCGGTTATCGCATCCGCCTCACTCCCGGAAGGCCACAGGTTCGAAACCGCGAAGTTTTTTTTTTGCTTGGAACATGCAAAGACCTTTATAATTATCCGAACATTTGTGTCAAGGTCACATTATTTACATCCCCGTATCTCTGGTAGAACCAGAGTTACGAGCCTGCAAACTTTATTTTCAAAAATCAAAAGTAACCTTCTAACAATAAGTGAGACAAAAAATAAGTTGACGACGATATTGAGGTAGCCTCAAGTTTAAAGTATCCTTGTATGGGGAGCAAAGAGTACTATAACATATCCAAAGGAGATCCCAGTATCTCTTGTAGAACAAGAGTTATGAGCCTCCAAAGTTTAGTGCAAAAATCATAAGTAACATAATAACAATAAGTGAGACGATACCAAAGTTGACGAACATTTTGCTTAATATCTCGGCCCCTGTTTGTCGTAGCTCAATGTTTTTAGTATGGTTAGATGGGGGACAATTTGGACTATAACATATTCTAAGGACATCCCCGTATCTCTAGTAAACACAGAGTTATGGGCCTGCAAAGTATAGTCTAATGCATTTCCTTTGGACGGGTTGTTTGTTTACGTTTAGCTTAATTACTCGGCCCCTGTTTTTCGTAGCTCAATGTTTTTAGTATGGTTAGATGGGGGACAAATTGGACTATAACATACTCAAAGGACATCTCCGTATCTCCAGTGGAAACAGAGTTACGAGCCTGCAAAGTATAGTCTAACTCATTTCCTATGGAGGGGGTTTGTTTCTTTACGTTTCGCTTAAGTACTCGGCCCCTGTTTGTCGTAGCCCAAAGTTTTTAGTATGGTTAGATGAATGACAAATTGGACTATAACATATCCTAAGGACATCCCGGTATGTCTAGTAGACACAGAGTTATGGGCCTTGCAAAGTATAATCTAATGCATTTTCTATGGAGGGGTTTGTTTGAAAGAACAGGGTCAAGTAATTAAGCAATACATGAAGAAACAAACCCCTCCATAGAAAATGCATTAGACTATACTTTGCAGGCTCGTAACTCTGTTTCTACTGTAGATACGGCGATGTCCTTTGAGTATGTTATATTCCAATTTGTCCCCCATCTAACCATACTAAAAACATTGAGCTACGAACAGCAGGGGCTGAGTAATTAAGCTAAACGTAAACAAACAACCCGTCCATAGGAAATACATTAGACTAAATTCTGGAGGCTCGTAACTCTGGTTCTACCAGAGATACGGGGATGTAAATAATGTGACCTTGACACAAATGTTCGGATAATTATAAAAAAAAACTTCGCGGTTTCGAACCTGTGGCCTTCCGGGAGTGAGGCGGATGCGATAACCGCTACACTAAAGATATGTTATTATTTTTAATCGAAAGAACAGGGTCAAGTAATTAAGCAATACGTGAACAAACAAACCCCTCCATAGAAAATGCATTAGACTATACTTTGCAGGCTCGTAACTCTGTTTCTACTGGAGATTCGGGGATGTCCTTTGAGTATGATATAGTCCAATTTGTCGCCCATCTAACCATGCTAAAAACATTGAGCTACGACAAACAGTAGTCGAGTAATTAAGCTAATCGTAAACAAACAAACCCCTCCATAGGAAATACATTAGACTAAATTCTGGAGGCTCGTAACTCTGGTTCTACCAGAGATACGGGGATGTAAATAATGTGACCTTGACACAAATGTTCGGATAATTATAAAAAAAAACTTCGCGGTTTCGAACCTGTGGCCTTCCGGGAGTGAGGCGGATGCGATAACCGCTACACTAAAGATATGTTATTATTTTTAATCGAAAGAACAGGGTCAAGTAATTAAGCAATACATGAACAAACAAACCCCTCCATAGAAAATGCATTAGAGTATACTTTGCAGGCTCGTAACTCTGTTTCTACTGTAGATACGGCGATGTCCTTTGAGTATGTTATATTCCAATTTGTCCCCCATCTAACCATACTAAAAACATTGAGCTACGAAAAACAGGGGCCGAGTAATTAAGCTAAACGTAAACAAACAACCCGTCCATAGGAAATACATTAGACTAAATTCTGGAGGCTCGTAACTCTGGTTCTACCAGAGATACGGGGATGTAAATAATGTGACCTTGACACAAATGTTCGGATAATTATAAAAAAAAACTTCGCGGTTTCGAACCTGTGGCCTTCCGGGAGTGAGGCGGATGCGATAACCGCTACACTAAAGATATGTTATTATTTTTAATCGAAAGAACAGGGTCAAGTAATTAAGCAATACATGAACAAACAAACCCCTCCATAGAAAATGCATTAGAGTATACTTTGCAGGCTCGTAACTCTGTTTCTACTGTAGATACGGCGATGTCCTTTGAGTATGTTATATTCCAATTTGTCCCCCATCTAACCATACTAAAAACATTGAGCTACGAAAAACAGGGGCCGAGTAATTAAGCTAAACGTAAACAAACAACCCGTCCATAGGAAATACATTAGACTAAATTCTGGAGGCTCGTAACTCTGGTTCTACCAGAGATACGGGGATGTAAATAATGTGACCTTGACACAAATGTTCGGATAATTATAAAAAAAAACTTCGCGGTTTCGAACCTGTGGCCTTCCGGGAGTGAGGCGGATGCGATAACCGCTACACTAAAGATATGTTATTATTTTTAATCGAAAGAACAGGGTCAAGTAATTAAGCAATACATGAACAAACAAACCCCTCCATAGAAAATGCATTAGAGTATACTTTGCAGGCTCGTAACTCTGTTTCTACTGTAGATACGGCGATGTCCTTTGAGTATGTTATATTCCAATTTGTCCCCCATCTAACCATACTAAAAACATTGAGCTACGAAAAACAGGGGCCGAGTAATTAAGCTAAACGTAAACAAACAACCCGTCCATAGGAAATACATTAGACTAAATTCTGGAGGCTCGTAACTCTGGTTCTACCAGAGATACGGGGATGTAAATAATGTGACCTTGACACAAATGTTCGGATAATTATAAAAAAAAACTTCGCGGTTTCGAACCTGTGGCCTTCCGGGAGTGAGGCGGATGCGATAACCGCTACACTAAAGATATGTTATTATTTTTAATCGAAAGAACAGGGTCAAGTAATTAAGCAATACATGAACAAACAAACCCCTCCATAGAAAAGGCATTAGAGTATACTTTGCAGGCTCGTAACTCTGTTTCTACTGTAGATACGGCGATGTCCTTTGAGTATGTTATATTCCAATTTGTCCCCCATCTAACCATACTAAAAACATTGAGCTACGAAAAACAGGGGCCGAGTAATTAAGCTAAACGTAAACAAACAACCCGTCCATAGGAAATACATTAGACTAAATTCTGGAGGCTCGTAACTCTGGTTCTACCAGAGATACGGGGATGTAAATAATGTGACCTTGACACAAATGTTCGGATAATTATAAAAAAAACTTCGCGGTTTCGAACCTGTGGCCTTCCGGGAGTGAGGCGGATGCGATAACCGCTACACTAAAGATATGTTATTATTTTTAATCGAAAGAACAGGGTCAAGTAATTAAGCAATACATGAACAAACAAACCCCTCCATAGAAAATGCATTAGACTATACTTTGCAGGCTCGTAACTCTGTTTCTACTGTAGATACGGCGATGTCCTTTGAGTATGTTATATTCCAATTTGTCCCCCATCTAACCATACTAAAAACATTGAGCTACGAAAAACAGGGGCCGAGTAATTAAGCTAAACGTAAACAAACAACCCGTCCATAGGAAATACATTAGACTAAATTCTGGAGGCTCGTAACTCTGGTTCTACCAGAGATACGGGGATGTAAATAATGTGACCTTGACACAAATGTTCGGATAATTATAAAAAAACATTGAATTTTTGGGCTTCCTTGGCGCAATGGTTAGCGCGTTCGGCTGTTAACCGAAAGGTTGGTGGTTCGAGCCCAACCGGAAGAGGTGTTGTAGGGTCACACATGTAACGTAAAAAGTCATAACTTATCCACAATACCTGACAACCTATTAATTTCTGAGCTTCCGTGGCTCAAAGGTTAGCGCGTTCGGCTGTTAACCAATAGGTGTGTGGTTCGAGCCCATCCGGGAGCGGTTTTTTGACGTCTCAGATGTGACGTAAAAAGTCAAGGTTTTTTCCACAACACCTGACGACCATTTAATTTTCGGTCTTCCGTGGCGCAATGGTTTGCGCGTTCGGCTGTTAACCAATAGGTTGGTGGTTCGAGCCCATCCGGGAGCGGTGTTGTGAGGTCTCAGATGTGACGTAAAAAGTCAAGGTTTTTACACAATACCTGACGAGCATTTAATTTTTGGGCTTCCGTGGCACAATGGTTAGCGCGTTCAGCTGTTAATCGAAAGGTTGGTGGTTCGAGCCCACCCGGGAGAGGTGTTGTGGGGTCTCAAATGTAACGTAGAAAGCCAAAGTTTTTCCACAATACCTGACAACAGTTTAATTTCTGAGCTTCCGTGGCTCAATGGTTAGCGCGTTCGGCTGTTAACCAATAGGTTGGTGGTTCGAGCCCATCCGGGAGCGGTGTAGTGAGGTCTCAGATGTGACGTAAAAAGTCAAGGTTTTTCCAAAATACCGGACGACCATTTAAATTCTGGGCTTCCGTGGCGCAATCGTTAGCGCGTTCGGCTTTTAACAGAAAGGTTGGTGGTTCGAGCACACCCGGGAGCGGTGCTATGAGGTCTCAGATGTTACGTAAAAAGTCAAAGTTTTTCCACAATACCGGACGACCATTTAATTTTTGGGCTTCCGTGGCGCAATGGTTAGCGCGTTCAGCTGCTATTCAAAAGACTGGTGGTTTGAGCCCTCCCGGGAGCGGTGTTGTGACGTCTCAGATGTAACATAAAATGTCAGAGTTTTTCCACAATACCTGACGAACATTGAAATTTTGGGCTTCCGTGGCGCAATGGTTAGCGCGTTCAGCTGTTAATCGAAAGGTTGGTGGTTCGACCCCATCCGGGAGCGGTGTTGTGAGGTCTCACATGTGACGTAAAAAGCCAAGGTTTTTACATAATACCTGACGAGCATTTAACTTTTGGGCTTCCGTGTCGCAATGGTTAGCGCGTTCGGCTGTTAACCAATAGGTTGGTGGTTCGAGCCCATCCGGGAGCGGTGTAGTGAGGTCTCAGATGTGACGTAAAAAGTCAAGGTTTTTACACAATACCTAACGAGCATTTAACTTTTGGGCTTCCGTGGCACAATGGTTAGCGCGTTCAGCTGTTAATCGAAAGGTTGGTGGTTCGAGCCCACCCGGGAGAGGTGTTGTGGGGTCTCAAATGTAACGTAGAAAGCCAAAGTTTTTCCACAATACCTGACAACAGTTTAATTTCTGAGCTTCCGTGGCTCAATGGTTAGCGCGTTCGGCTGTTAACCAATAGGTTGGTGGTTCGAGCCCATCCGGGAGCGGTGTTGTGACGTCTCAGATGTGACGTAAAAAGTCAAGGTTTTTCCAAAATACCGGACGACCATTTAAATTCTGGGCTTCCGTGGCGCAATCGTTAGCGCGTTCGGCTTTTAACAGAAAGGTTGGTGGTTCGAGCACACCCGGGAGCGGTGCTATGAGGTCTCAGATGTTACGTAAAAAGTCAAAGTTTTTCCACAATACCGGACGACCATTTAATTTTTGGGCTTCCGTGGCGCAATGGTTAGCGCGTTCAGCTGCTATTCAAAAGACTGGTGGTTTGAGCCCTCCCGGGAGCGGTGTTGTGACGTCTCAGATGTAACATAAAATGTCAGAGTTTTTCCACAATACCTGACGAACATTGAAATTTTGGGCTTCCGTGGCGCAATGGTTAGCGCGTTCAGCTGTTAATCGAAAGGTTGGTGGATCGAGCCCACCCAGGAGAGGTGTTGTGGGGTCTCAGATGTAGCGTAAAAAGTCAAAACTTTTCCACAATACGTGACAACCATTTAATTTCTGAGCTTCCGTGGCGCAATGGTTAGCGCGTTCAGCAGTTAACAAATAATTTAGTGGTTCGAGCCCACCCGGGAGCGGCGTTGTGGGATCTCAAACGTAACGTAGAAAGCCAAAGTTTTTCCACAATACCTGACGACCATTTAATTTTTGGGCTTCCGTGGCGCAATGGTTAACGCGTTCGGCTGTTAACCAATAGGTTGGTGGTTCGAGCCCACCCGGGAGCGGTGTTGTGGGATCTCAAATGTAACGTAGAAAGCCAAAGTTTTTCCACAATACGTGACGACCATTTAATTTCTGAGCTTTCGTGGCTCAATGGTTAGCGCGTTCGGCTGTTAACCAATAGGTTGGTGGTTAGAGCCCATCCGGGAGCGGTGTTGTGAGGTCTCAGATGTGACGTAAAAAGTCAAGGTTTTTCCACAATACCTGACGAACATTGAATTTTTGGGCTTCCGTGGCGCAATGGTTAGCGCGTTCAGCTGTTAATCGAAAGGTTGGTGGTTCGAGCCCAACCGGGAGAGGTGTTTTGGGGTCTCAGATGTAGCGTAAAAAGTCAAAACTTTTCCACAATACGTGACAACCATTTAATTTCTGAGCTTCCGTGGCGCAATGGTTAGCGCGTTCAGCAGTTAACAAATAATTTAGTGGTTCGAGCCCACCCGGGAGCGGCGTTGTGGGATCTCAAACGTAACGTAGAAAGCCAAAGTTTTTCCACAATACCTGACGACCATTTAATTTTTGGGCTTCCGTGGCGCAATGGTTAACGCGTTCGGCTGTTAACCAATAGGTTGGTGGTTCGAGCCCACCCGGGAGCGGTGTTGTGGGATCTCAAATGTAACGTAGAAAGCCAAAGTTTTTCCACAATACGTGACGACCATTTAATTTCTGAGCTTTCGTGGCTCAATGGTTAGCGCGTTCGGCTGTTAACCAATAGGTTGGTGGTTAGAGCCCATCCGGGAGCGGTGTTGTGAGGTCTCAGATGTGACGTAAAAAGTCAAGGTTTTTCCACAATACCTGACGAACATTGAATTTTTGGGCTTCCGTGGCGCAATGGTTAGCGCGTTCAGCTGTTAATCGAAAGGTTGGTGGTTCGAGCCCAACCGGGAGAGGTGTTTTGGGGTCTCAGATGTAGCGTAAAAAGTCAAAACTTTTCCACAATACGTGACAACCATTTAATTTCTGAGCTTCCGTGGCTGAATGGTTAGCGCGTTCGGCTGTTAACCAATAGGTTGGTGGTTCGAGCCCACCCGGGAGCGGTGGTGTGGGATCTCAAATGTAACGTAGAAAGCCAAAGTTTTGCCACAATACCTGACGACCATTTAATTTTTGGGCTTCCGTGGCGCAATGGTTAGCGCGTTCGGCTGTTAACCGAAAGGTTGGTGGTTCGAGCCCATCCAGGAGCGGTGTTGTGACGTCTCAGATGTGACGTAAAAAGTCAAGGTTTTTACGCGATACCTGACGAGCATTTAACTTTTGGGCTTCCGTGGCGCAATGGTTAGCGCGTTCGGCTGTTAACCAATAGGTTGGTGGTTCGAGCCCATCCGGGAGCGGTGTTGTGAGGTCTCAGACGTGACGTAAAAAGTCAAGGTTTTTACACAATACCTGACGAGCATTTAATTTTTGGGCTTCCGTGGCACAATGGTTTGCGCGTTCAGCTGTTAATCGAAAGGTTGGTGGTTCGAGCCCACCCGGGAGAGGTGTTGTGGGGTCTCAAATGTAACGTAGAAAGCCAAAGTTTTTCCACAATACCTGACAACAATTTAATTTCTGAGCTTCCGTGGCTCAATGGTTAGCGCGTTCGGCTGTTAACCAATAGGTTGGTGGTTCGAGCCCATCCGGGAGCGGTGTCGTGAGGTCTCAGATGTGACGTAAAAAGTCAAGGTTTTTACACAATACCTGACGAGCATTTAACTTTTGGGCTTCCGTGGCGCAATGGTTAGCGCGTTCGGCTGTTAACCAATAGGTTGGTGGTTCGAGCCCATCCGGGAGCGGTGTTGTGAGGTCTCAGATGTGACGTAAAAAGTCAAGGTTTTTACACAATACCTGACGAGCATTTAACTTTTGGGCTTCCGTGGCGCAATGGTTTGTGCGTTCGGCTGTTAACCGAAAGGTTGGTGGTTCGAGCCCAACCGGAAGAGGTGTTGTAGGGTCACACATGTAACGTAAAAAGTCATAACTTATCCACAATACCTGACAACCATTTAATTTCTGAGCTTCCGTGGCTCAAAGGTTAGCGCGTTCGGCTGTAAACCAATAGGTGTGTGGTTCGAGCCCATCCGGGAGCGGTTTTCTGACGTCTCAGATGTGACGTAAAAAGTCAAGGTTTTTTCCACAACACCTGACGACCATTTAATTTTTGGTCTTCCGTGGCGCAATGGTTAGCGCGTTCGGCTGTTAACCGAAAGGTTGGTGGTTCGAGCCCATCCGGGAGCGGTGTTGTGACGTCTCAGATGTAACGTAAAATGTCAAAACTTTTCCACAATATGTGACAACCACTTAAATTCTGAGCTTCCGTGGCTCAATGGTTAGCGAATTCGGCTGTTAACCAATAGGTTGGTGGTTCGAGCCCACCCGGGAGCGGTATTTTGGGATCTCAAATGTAACGTTGAAAGCCAAAATTTTTCCACAATACCTGACGACCATTTAATTTTTGGGCTTCCGTGGCGCAATGGTCAGCGCGTTCAGCTGTTAACCGAAAGGTTGGTGGTTCGAGCCCATCCGGGAGCGGTGTTGTGACGTCTCAGATGTAACGTAAAATGTCAGAGTTTTTCCACAATACCTGACGATCATTTAATTTTTGGGCTTCCGTGGCGCAGTTATTAGCGCGTTCAACTGTTAATCGAAAGGCTGGCGGTTCAAGCCCACCCGGAAGAGGTGTTGTGGGGTCTCAGATGTAGTGTAAAAAGTCAAAACCTATCCACAATACGTGACAACCATTTAATTTCTGAGCTTCCGTGGCTCAATGGTTAGCGCGTTCGGCTGTTAACCAATAGGTTGGTGGTTCGAGCCCACCCGGGAGCGGTGGTGTGGGATCTCAAATGTAACGTAGAAAGCCAAAGTTTTGCTACAATACCTGACGACCATCAAATTTTTGGGCTTCCTTGGCTCAAAGGTTAGCGCGTTCGGCTGTTAACGAATAGGTGTGTGGTTCGAGCCCATCCGGGAGCGGTGTTGTGGGATCTCAAATGTAACGTAGAAAGCCAAAGTTTTTCCACAATACGTGACGACCATTTAATTTCTGAGCTTTCGTGGCTCAATGGTTAGCGCGTTCGGCTGTTAACCAATAGGTTGGTGGTTAGAGCCCATCCGGGAGCGGTGTTGTGAGGCCTCAGATGTGACGTAAAAAGTCAAGGTTTTTCAACAATACCTAACAAGCATTTAATTTTGGGCTTCCGTGGCGCAATGGTTAGCGCGTTCGGCTGTTAACCAATAGGTTGGTGGTTCGAGCCCATCCGGGAGCGGTGTTGTGAGGTCTCAGATGTGACGTAAAAAGTCAAGGTTTTTACACAATACCTGACGAGCATTTAACTTTTGGGCTTCCGTGGCGCAATGGTTTGTGCGTTCGGCTGTTAACCAATAGGTTGGTGGTTCGAGCCCATCCGGGAGCGGTGTTGTGAGGTCTCAGATGTGACGTAAAAAGTCAAGGTTTTTACACAATACCTGACGAGCAGTTAATTTTTGGGCTTCCGTGGCACAATGGTTAGCGCGTTCAGCTGTTAATCGAAAGGTTGGTGGTTCGAGCCCACCCGGGAGAGGTGTTGTGGGGTCTCAAATGTAACGTAGAAAGCCAAAGTTTTTCCACAATACCTGACAACAATTTAATTTCTGAGCTTCCGTGGCTCAATGGTTAGCGCGTTCGGCTGTTAACCAATAGGTTGGTGGTTCGACCCCATCCGGGAGCGGTGTTGTGAGGTCTCAGATGTGACGTAAAAAGCCAAGGTTTTTACATAATACCTGACGAGCATTTAACTTTTGGGCTTCCGTGTCGCAATGGTTAGCGCGTTCGGCTGTTAACCAATAGGTTGGTGGTTCGAGCCCATCCGGGAGCGGTGTAGTGAGGTCTCAGATGTGACGTAAAAAGTCAAGGTTTTTACACAATACCTAACGAGCATTTAACTTTTGGGCTTCCGTGGCACAATGGTTAGCGCGTTCAGCTGTTAATCGAAAGGTTGGTGGTTCGAGCCCACCCGGGAGAGGTGTTGTGGGGTCTCAAATGTAACGTAGAAAGCCAAAGTTTTTCCACAATACCTGACAACAATTTAATTTCTGAGCTTCCGTGGCTCAATGGTTAGCGCGTTCGGCTGTTAACCAATAGGTCGGCGGTTCGACCCCATCCGGGAGCGGTGTTGTGAGGTCTCACATGTGACGTAAAAAGCCAAGGTTTTTACATAATACCTGACGAGCATTTAACTTTTGGGCTTCCGTGTCGCAATGGTTAGCGCGTTCGGCTGTTAACCAATAGGTTGGTGGTTCGAGCCCATCCGGGAGCGGTGTAGTGAGGTCTCAGATGTGACGTAAAAAGTCAAGGTTTTTACACAATACCTAACGAGCATTTAACTTTTGGGCTTCCGTGGCACAATGGTTAGCGCGTTCAGCTGTTAATCGAAAGGTTGGTGGTTCGAGCCCACCCGGGAGAGGTGTTGTGGGGTCTCAAATGTAACGTAGAAAGCCAAAGTTTTTCCACAATACCTGACAACAGTTTAATTTCTGAGCTTCCGTGGCTCAATGGTTAGCGCGTTCGGCTGTTAACCAATAGGTTGGTGGTTCGAGCCCATCCGGGAGCGGTGTTGTGACGTCTCAGATGTGACGTAAAAAGTCAAGGTTTTTCCAAAATACCGGACGACCATTTAAATTCTGGGCTTCCGTGGCGCAATCGTTAGCGCGTTCGGCTGTTAACAGAAAGGTTGGTGGTTCGAGCACACCCGGGAGCGGTGCTATGAGGTCTCAGATGTTACGTAAAAAGTCAAAGTTTTTCCACAATACCGGACGACCATTTAATTTTTGGGCTTCCGTGGCGCAATGGTTAGCGCGTTCAGCTGCTATTCAAAAGACTGGTGGTTTGAGCCCTCCCGGGAGCGGTGTTGTGACGTCTCAGATGTAACATAAAATGTCAGAGTTTTTCCACAATACCTGACGAACATTGAAATTTTGGGCTTCCGTGGCGCAATGGTTAGCGCGTTCAGCTGTTAATCGAAAGGTTGGTGGTTCGAGCCCACCCAGGAGAGGTGTTGTGGGGTCTCAGATGTAGCGTAAAAAGTCAAAACTTTTCCACAATACGTGACAACCATTTAATTTCTGAGCTTCCGTGGCGCAATGGTTAGCGCGTTCAGCAGTTAACAAATAATTTAGTGGTTCGAGCCCACCCGGGAGCGGCGTTGTGGGATCTCAAACGTAACGTAGAAAGCCAAAGTTTTTCCACAATACCTGACGACCATTTAATTTTTGGGCTTCCGTGGCGCAATGGTTAACGCGTTCGGCTGGTAACCAATAGGTTGGTGGTTCGAGCCCACCCGGGAGCGGTGTTGTGGGATCTCAAATGTAACGTAGAAAGCCAAAGTTTTTCCACAATACCTGACGAACATTGAATTTTTGGGCTTCCGTGGCGCAATGGTTAGCGCGTTCAGCTGTTAATCGAAAGGTTGGTGGTTCGAGCCCAACCGGGAGAGGTGTTGTGGGGTCTCAGATGTAGCGTAAAAAGTCAAAACTTTTCCACAATACGTGACAACCATTTAATTTCTGAGCTTCCGTGGCTGAATGGTTAGCGCGTTCGGCTGTTAACCAATAGGTTGGTGGTTAGAGCCCATCCGGGAGCGGTGTCGTGAGGTCTCAGATGTAACGTAAAATGTCAGAGTTTTTCCACAATACCTGACGAACATTTAATTTTTGGGCTTCCGTGGCGCAATGGTTAGCGCGTTCGGCTGTTAACCGAAAGGTTGGTGGTTCGAGCCCATCCAGGAGCGGTGTTGTGACGTCTCAGATGTGACGTAAAAAGTCAAGGTTTTTACGCGATACCTGACGAGCATTTAACTTTTGGGCTTCCGTGGCGCAATGGTTAGCGCGTTCGGCTGTTAACCAATAGGTTGGTGCTTCGAGCCCATCCGGGAGCGGTGTAGTGAGGTCTCAGATGTGACGTAAAAAGTCAAGGTTTTTACACAATACCTAACGAGCATTTAACTTTTGGGCTTCCGTGGCACAATGGTTAGCGCGTTCAGCTGTTAATCGAAAGGTTGGTGGTTCGAGCCCACCCGGGAGAGGTGTTGTGGGGTCTCAAATGTAACGTAGAAAGCCAAAGTTTTTCCACAATACCTGACAACAATTTAATTTCTGAGCTTCCGTGGCTCAATGGTTAGCGCGTTCGGCTGTTAACCAATAGGTCGGCGGTTCGACCCCATCCGGGAGCGGTGTTGTGAGGTCTCACATGTGACGTAAAAAGCCAAGGTTTTTACATAATACCTGACGAGCATTTAACTTTTGGGCTTCCGTGTCGCAATGGTTAGCGCGTTCGGCTGTTAACCAATAGGTTGGTGGTTCGAGCCCATCCGGGAGCGGTGTAGTGAGGTCTCAGATGTGACGTAAAAAGTCAAGGTTTTTACACAATACCTAACGAGCATTTAACTTTTGGGCTTCCGTGGCACAATGGTTAGCGCGTTCAGCTGTTAATCGAAAGGTTGGTGGTTCGAGCCCACCCGGGAGAGGTGTTGTGGGGTCTCAAATGTAACGTAGAAAGCCAAAGTTTTTCCACAATACCTGACAACAGTTTAATTTCTGAGCTTCCGTGGCTCAATGGTTAGCGCGTTCGGCTGTTAACCAATAGGTTGGTGGTTCGAGCCCATCCGGGAGCGGTGTTGTGACGTCTCAGATGTGACGTAAAAAGTCAAGGTTTTTCCAAAATACCGGACGACCATTTAAATTCTGGGCTTCCGTGGCGCAATCGTTAGCGCGTTCGGCTGTTAACAGAAAGGTTGGTGGTTCGAGCACACCCGGGAGCGGTGCTATGAGGTCTCAGATGTTACGTAAAAAGTCAAAGTTTTTCCACAATACCGGACGACCATTTAATTTTTGGGCTTCCGTGGCGCAATGGTTAGCGCGTTCAGCTGCTATTCAAAAGACTGGTGGTTTGAGCCCTCCCGGGAGCGGTGTTGTGACGTCTCAGATGTAGCGTAAAAAGTCAAAACTTTTCCACAATACGTGACAACCATTTAATTTCTGAGCTTCCGTGGCGCAATGGTTAGCGCGTTCAGCAGTTAACAAATTATTTAGTGGTTCGAGCCCACCCGGGAGCGGCGTTGTGGGATCTCAAACGTAACGTAGAAAGCCAAAGTTTTTCCACAATACCTGACGACCATTTAATTTTTGGGCTTCCGTGGCGCAATGGTTAACGCGTTCGGCTGGTAACCAATAGGTTGGTGGTTCGAGCCCACCCGGGAGCGGTGTTGTGGGATCTCAAATGTAACGTAGAAAGCCAAAGTTTTTCCACAATACCTGACGAACATTGAATTTTTGGGCTTCCGTGGCGCAATGGTTAGCGCGTTCAGCTGTTAATCGAAAGGTTGGTGGTTCGAGCCCAACCGGGAGAGGTGTTGTGGGGTCTCAGATGTAGCGTAAAAAGTCAAAACTTTTCCACAATACGTGACAACCATTTAATTTCTGAGCTTCCGTGGCTGAATGGTTAGCGCGTTCGGCTGTTAACCAATAGGTTGGTGGTTAGAGCCCATCCGGGAGCGGTGTCGTGAGGTCTCAGATGTAACGTAAAATGTCAGAGTTTTTCCACAATACCTGACGAACATTTAATTTTTGGGCTTCCGTGGCGCAATGGTTAGCGCGTTCGGCTGTTAACCGAAAGGTTGGTGGTTCGAGCCCATCCAGGAGCGGTGTTGTGACGTCTCAGATGTGACGTAAAAAGTCAAGGTTTTTACGCGATACCTGACGAGCATTTAACTTTTGGGCTTCCGTGGCGCAATGGTTAGCGCGTTCGGCTGTTAACCAATAGGTTGGTGGTTCGAGCCCATCCGGGAGCGGTGTTGTGAGGTCTCAGATGTGACGTAAAAAGTCAAGGTTTTTACACAATATCTGACGAGCATCTAATGTTTGGGCTTCCGTGGCGCAATGGTTAGCGCGTTCAGCTGTTAATCGAAAGGTTGGTGGTTCGAGCCCACCCTGGAGAGGTGTTGTGGGGTCTCAAATGTAACGTAGAAAGCCAAAGTTTTTCCACAATACCTGACAACAATTTAATTTCTGAGCTTCCGTGGCTCAATGGTTGGCGCGTTCGGCTGTTAACCAATAGGTTGGTGGTTCGAGCCCATCCGGGAGCGGTGTTGTGAGGTCTCAGATGTGACGTAAAAAGTCAAGGTTTTCCACAATACCTGACAACCATTTAATTTTTGAGCTTCCGTGGCTCAATGGTTAGCGCGTTCGGCTGTTAACCAATAGGTTGGTGGTTCGACCCCATCCGGGAGCGGTGTTGTGAGGTCTCAGATGTGACGTAAAAAGTCAAGGTTTTTACATAATACCTGACGAGCATTTAACTTTTGGGCTTCCGTGGCGCAATGGTTAGCGCGTTCGGCTGTTAACCAATAGGTTGGTGGTTCGAGCCCATCCGCTAGCGGTGTTGTGAGGTCTCGGATGTGACGTAAAAAGTCAAGGTTTTTACACAATACCTAACAAGCATTTAACTTTTGGGCTTCCGTGGCGCAATGGTTAGCGCGTTCGGCTGTTAACCAATAGGTTGGTGGTTCGAGCCCATCCGGGAGCGGTGTTGTGAGGTCTCAGATGTGACGTAAAAAGTCAAGGTTTTTACACAATACCTGACGAGCATTTAACTTTTGGGCTTCCGTGGCGCAATGGTTTGCGCGTTCGGCTGTTAACCAATAGGTTGGTGGTTCGAGCCCATCCGGGAGCGGTGTTGTGAGGTCTCAGATGTGACGTAAAAAGTCAAGGTTTTTACACAATACCTGACGAGCATTTAATTTTTGGGCTTCCGTGGCACAATGGTTAGCGCGTTCAGCTGTTAATCGAAAGGTTGGTGGTTCGAGCCCACCCGGGAGAGGTGTTGTGGGGTCTCAAATGTAACGTAGAAAGCCAAAGTTTTTCCACAATACCTGACAACAATTTAATTTCTGAGCTTCCGTGGCTCAATGGTTAGCGCGTTCGGCTGTTAACCAATAGGTTGGTGGTTCGACCCCATCCGGGAGCGGTGTTGTGAGGTCTCAGATGTGACGTAAAAAGCCAAGGTTTTTACATAATAGCTGACGAGCATTTAACTTTTGGGCTTCCGTGTCGCAATGGTTAGCGCGTTCGGCTGTTAACCAATAGGTTGGTGGTTCGAGCCCATCCGGGAGCGGTGTAGTGAGGTCTCAGATGTGACGTAAAAAGTCAAGGTTTTTACACAATACCTAACGAGCATTTAACTTTTGGGCTTCCGTGGCACAATGGTTAGCGCGTTCAGCTGTTAATCGAAAGGTTGGTGGTTCGAGCCCACCCGGGAGAGGTGTTGTGGGGTCTCAAATGTAACGTAGAAAGCCAAAGTTTTTCCACAATACCTGACAACAGTTTAATTTCTGAGCTTCCGTGGCTCAATGGTTAGCGCGTTCGGCTGTTAACCAATAGGTTGGTGGTTCGAGCCCATCCGGGAGCGGTGTTGTGACGTCTCAGATGTGACGTAAAAAGTCAAGGTTTTTCCACAATACCGGACGACCATTTAAATTCTGGGCTTCCGTGGCGCAATCGTTAGCGCGTTCGGCTGTTAACAGAAAGGTTGGTGGTTCGAGCACACCCGGGAGCGGTGCTATGAGGTCTCAGATGTTACGTAAAAAGTCAAAGTTTTTCCACAATACCGGACGACAATTTAATTTTTGGGCTTCCGTGGCGCAATGGTTAGCGCGTTCAGCTGCTATTCAAAAGACTGGTGGTTTGAGCCCTCCCGGGAGCGGTGTTGTGACGTCTCAGATGTAACATAAAATGTCAGAGTTTTTCCACAATACCTGACGAACATTGAAATTTTGGGCTTCCGTGGCGCAATGGTTAGCGCGTTCAGCTGTTAATCGAAAGGTTGGTGGTTCGAGCCCACCCGGGAGAGGTGTTGTGGGGTCTCAGATGTAGCGTAAAAAGTCAAAACTTTTCCACAATACGTGACAACCATTTAATTTCTGAGCTTCCGTGGCGCAATGGTTAGCGCGTTCAGCAGTTAACAAATAATTTAGTGGTTCGAGCCCACCCGGGAGCGGCGTTGTGGGATCTCAAACGTAACGTAGAAAGCCAAAGTTTTTCCACAAAACCTGACGACCATTTAATTTTTGGGCTTCCGTGGCGCAATGGTTAACGCGTTCGGCTGTTAACCAATAGGTTGGTGGTTCGAGCCCACCCGGGAGCGGTGTTGTGGGATCTCAAATGTAACGTAGAAAGCCAAAGTTTTTCCACAATACGTGACGACCATTTAATTTCTGAGCTTTCGTGGCTCAATGGTTAGCGCGTTCGGCTGTTAACCAATAGGTTGGTGGTTAGAGCCCATCCGGGAGCGGTGTTGTGAGGTCTCAGATGTGACGTAAAAAGTCAAGAATTTTCCACAATACCTAACAAGCATTTAACTTTTGGGCTTCCGTGTCGCAATGGTTAGCGCGTTCGGCTGTTAACCAATAGGTTGGTGGTTCGAGCCCATCCGGGAGCGGTGTAGTGAGGTCTCAGATGTGACGTAAAAAGTCAAGGTTTTTACACAATACCTAACGAGCATTTAACTTTTGGGCTTCCGTGGCACAATGGTTAGCGCGTTCAGCTGTTAATCGAAAGGTTGGTGGTTCGAGCCCACCCGGGAGAGGTGTTGTGGGGTCTCAAATGTAACGTAGAAAGCCAAAGTTTTTCCACAATACCTGACAACAGTTTAATTTCTGAGCTTCCGTGGCTCAATGGTTAGCGCGTTCGGCTGTTAACCAATAGGTTGGTGGTTCGAGCCCATCCGGGAGCGGTGTTGTGACGTCTCAGATGTGACGTAAAAAGTCAAGGTTTTTCCACAATACCGGACGACCATTTAAATTCTGGGCTTCCGTGGCGCAATCGTTAGCGCGTTCGGCTGTTAACAGAAAGGTTGGTGGTTCGAGCACACCCGGGAGCGGTGCTATGAGGTCTCAGATGTTACGTAAAAAGTCAAAGTTTTTCCACAATACCGGACGACAATTTAATTTTTGGGCTTCCGTGGCGCAATGGTTAGCGCGTTCAGCTGCTATTCAAAAGACTGGTGGTTTGAGCCCTCCCGGGAGCGGTGTTGTGACGTCTCAGATGTAACATAAAATGTCAGAGTTTTTCCACAATACCTGACGAACATTGAAATTTTGGGCTTCCGTGGCGCAATGGTTAGCGCGTTCAGCTGTTAATCGAAAGGTTGGTGGTTCGAGCCCACCCGGGAGAGGTGTTGTGGGGTCTCAGATGTAGCGTAAAAAGTCAAAACTTTTCCACAATACGTGACAACCATTTAATTTCTGAGCTTCCGTGGCGCAATGGTTAGCGCGTTCAGCAGTTAACAAATAATTTAGTGGTTCGAGCCCACCCGGGAGCGGCGTTGTGGGATCTCAAACGTAACGTAGAAAGCCAAAGTTTTTCCACAAAACCTGACGACCATTTAATTTTTGGGCTTCCGTGGCGCAATGGTTAACGCGTTCGGCTGTTAACCAATAGGTTGGTGGTTCGAGCCCACCCGGGAGCGGTGTTGTGGGATCTCAAATGTAACGTAGAAAGCCAAAGTTTTTCCACAATACGTGACGACCATTTAATTTCTGAGCTTTCGTGGCTCAATGGTTAGCGCGTTCGGCTGTTAACCAATAGGTTGGTGGTTAGAGCCCATCCGGGAGCGGTGTTGTGAGGTCTCAGATGTGACGTAAAAAGTCAAGAATTTTCCACAATACCTAACAAGCATTTAACTTTTGGGCTTCCGTGGCGCAATGGTTAGCGCGTTCGGCTGTTAACCAATAGGTTGGTGGTTCGAGCCCATCCGGGAGCGGTGTTGTGAGGTCTCAGATGTGACGTAAAAAGTCAAGGTTTTTACACAATACCTGACGAGCATTTAACTTTTGGGCTTCCGTGGCGCAATGGTTTGCGCGTTCGGCTGTTAACCAATAGGTTGGTGGTTCGAGCCCATCCGGGAGCGGTGTTGTGAGGTCTCAGATGTGACGTAGAAAGTCAAGGTTTTTACACAATACCTGACGAGCATTTAATTTTTGGGCTTCCGTGGCGCAATGGTTAGCGCGTTCAGCTGTTAATCGAAAGGTTGGTGGTTCGAGCCCACCCGGGAGAGGTGTTGTGGGGTCTCAAATGTAACGTAGAAAGCCAAAGTTTTTCCACAATACCTGACAACAATTTAATTTCTGAGCTTCCGTGGCTCAATGGTTAGCGCGTTCGGCTGTTAACCAATAGGTTGGTGGTTCGAGCCCATCCGGGAGCGGTGTAGTGAGGTCTCAGATGTGACGTAAAAAGTCAAGGTTTTTACACAATACCTAACGAGCATTTAACTTTTGGGCTTCCGTGGCACAATGGTTAGCGCGTTCAGCTGTTAATCGAAAGGTTGGTGGTTCGAGCCCACCCGGGAGAGGTGTTGTGGGGTCTCAGATGTAGCGTAAAAAGTCAAAACTTTTCCACAATACGTGACGACCATTTAATTTCTGAGCTTTCGTGGCTCAATGGTTAGCGCGTTCGGCTGTTAACCAATAGGTTGGTGGTTAGAGCCCATCCGGGAGCGGTGTTGTGAGGTCTCAGATGTGACGTAAAAAGTCAAGGTTTTTCCACAATACCTGACGAACATTTAATTTTTGGGCTTCCGTGGCGCAATTATTAGCGCGTTCAACTGTTAATCGAAAGGCTATTGGTTCAGGCCCACCCGGAAGAGGTGTTGTGGGGTCTCAAATGTAGCGTAAAAAGTCAAAACTTATCCACAATACGTGACAACCATTTAATTTCTGAGCTTCCGTGGCTCAATGGTTAGCGCGTTCGGCTGTTAACTAATAGGTTGGTGGTTCGAGCCCACCTGGGAGCGGTGGTGTGGGATCTCAAATGTAACGTAGAAAGCCAAACTTTTGCCACAATACCTGACGACCATTAAATTTTTGGGCTTCCTTGGCGCAATGTTTAGCGCGTTCGGCTGTTAACCGAAAGGTTGGTGGTTCGAGCCCAACCGGAAGAGGTGTTGTAGGGTCACACATGTAACGTAAAAAGTCATAACTTATCCACAATACCTGACAACCATTTAATTTCTGAGCTTCCGTGGCTCAAAGGTTAGCGCGTTCGGCTGTTAACCAATAGGTGTGTGGTTCGAGCCCATCCGGGAGCGGTTTTGTGACGTCTCAGATGTGACGTAAAAAGTCAAGGTTTTTTCCACAACACCTGACGACCATTTAATTTTTGGTCTTCCGTGGCGCAATGGTTAGCGCGTTCGGCTGTTAACCAATAGGTTGGTGGTTCGAGCCCATCCGGGAGCGGTGTTGTGAGGTCTCAGATGTAACGTAAAATGTCAGAGTTTTTCCACAATACCTGACGAACATTTAATTTTTGGGCTTCCGTGGCGCAATGATTAGCGCGTTCAGCTGTTAACCGAAAGGTTGGTGGTTCGAGCCCATCCGGGAGCGGTGTTGTGACGTCTCAGATGTAACGTAAAATGTCAAAACTTTTCCACACTATGTGACAACCACTTAAATTCTGAGCTTCCGTGGCTCAATGGTTAGCGAATTCGGCTGTTAACCAATAGGTTGGTGGTTCGAGCCCACCCGGGAGCGGTATTTTGGGATCTCAAATGTAACGTTGAAAGCCAAAATTTTTCCACAATACCTGACGACCATTTAATTTTTGGGCTTCCGTGGCGCAATGGTCAGCGCGTTCAGCTGTTAACCGAAAGGTTGTTGGTTCGAGCCCATCCGGGAGCGGTGTTGTGACGTCTCAGATGTAACGTAAAATGTCAGAGTTTTTCCACAATACCTGACGAACATTTAATTTTTGGGCTTCCGTGGCGCAATTATTAGCGCGTTCAACTGTTAATCGAAAGGCTGGCGGTTCAAGCCCACCCGGAAGAGGTGTTGTGGGGTCTCAGATGTAGTGTAAAAAGTCAAAATCTATCCACAATACGTGACAACCATTTAATTTCTGAGCTTCCGTGGCTCAATGGTTAGCGCGTTCGGCTGTTAACCAATAGGTTGGTGGTTCGAGCCCACCCGGGACCGGTGGTGTGGGATCTCAAATGTAACGTAGAAAGCCAAAGTTTTGCCACAATACCTGACGACCATTAAATTTTTGGGCTTCCTTGGCTCAAATGTTAGCGCGTTCGGCTGTTAACGAATAGGTGTGTGGTTCGAGCCCATCCGGGAGCGGTGTTGTGACGTCTCAGATGTGACGTAAAAAGTCAAGGTTTTTTCCACAGCACCTGACGACCATTTAATTTTTGGGCTTCCGTGGCGCAATGATTAGCGCGTTCAGCTGTTAATCGAAAGGTTGAAGGTTCGAGCCCACTCGAGAGAGGTGTTGTGGGGTCTCAGATATAGCGTAAAAAGTCAAAACTTTTCCGCAATACGTGACAACCATTTAAATTCTGAGCTTCCGTGGCTCAATGGTTAGCGCGTTCGCCTGTTAACCAATAGGTTGGTGGTTCGAGCCCATCCGGGAGCGGTGTTGTGACGTCTCAGATGTAGCGTAAAAAGTCAAAACTTTTCCACAATACGTGACAACCATTTAATTTCAGAGCTTCCGTGGCTGAATGGTTAGCGCGTTCGGCTGTTAACCAATAGGTTGGTGGTTAGAGCCTATCCGGGAGCGGTGTTGTGAGGTCTCAGATGTAACGTAAAATGTCAGAGTTTTTCCACAATACCTGACGAACATTTAATTTTTGGGCTTTCGTGGCGCAATTATTAGCGCGTTCAACTGTTAATCGAAAGGCTGGTGGTTCAGGCCCACCCGGAAGAGGTGTTGTGGGGTCTCAGATGTAGCGTAAAAAGTCAAAACTTATCCACAATACGTGACAACCATTTAATTTCTGAGCTTCCGTGGCTCAATGGTTAGCGCGTTCGGCTGTTAACCAATAGGTTGGTGGTTCGAGCCCACCCGGGAGCGGTGGTGTGGGATCTCAAATGTAACGTAGAAAGCCAAAGTTTTGCCACAATACCTGACGACCATTAAATTTTTGGGCTTCCTTGGCGCAATGGTTAGCGCGTTCGGCTGTTAACCGAAAGGTTGGTGGTTCGAGCCCAACCGGAAGAGGTGTTGTAGGGTCACACATGTAACGTAAAAAGTCATAACTTATCCACAATACCTGACAACCTATTAATTTCTGAGCTTCCGTGGCTCAAAGGTTAGCGCGTTCGGCTGTTAACCAATAGGTGTGTGGTTCGAGCCCATCCGGGAGCGGTTTTGTGACGTCTCAGATGTGACGTAAAAAGTCAAGGTTTTTTCCACAACACCTGACGACCATTTAATTTTCGGTCTTCCGTGGCGCAATGGTTTGCGCGTTCGGCTGTTAACCAATAGGTTGGTGGTTCGAGCCCATCCGGGAGCGGTGTTGTGAGGTCTCAGATGTGACGTAAAAAGTCAAGGTTTTTACACAATACCTGACGAGCATTTAATTTTTGGGCTTCCGTGGCACAATGGTTAGCGCGTTCAGCTGTTAATCGAAAGGTTGGTGGTTCGAGCCCACCCGGGAGAGGTGTTGTGGGGTCTCAAATGTAACGTAGAAAGCCAAAGTTTTTCCACAATACCTGACAACAATTTAATTTCTGAGCTTCCGTGGCTCAATGGTTAGCGCGTTCGGCTGTTAACCAATAGGTTGGTGGTTCGACCCCATCCGGGAGCGGTGTTGTGAGGTCTCAGATGTGACGTAAAAAGCCAAGGTTTTTACATAATACCTGACGAGCATTTAACTTTTGGGCTTCCGTGTCGCAATGGTTAGCGCGTTCGGCTGTTAACCAATAGGTTGGTGGTTCGAGCCCATCCGGGAGCGGTGTAGTGAGGTCTCAGATGTGACGTAAAAAGTCAAGGTTTTTACACAATACCTAACGAGCATTTAACTTTTGGGCTTCCGTGGCACAATGGTTAGCGCGTTCAGCTGTTAATCGAAAGGTTGGTGGTTCGAGCCCACCCGGGAGAGGTGTTGTGGGGTCTCAGATGTAGCGTAAAAAGTCAAAACTTTTCCAGAATACGTGACAACCATTTAATTTCTGAGCTTCCGTGGCGCAATGGTTAGCGCGTTCAGCAGTTAACAAATAATTTAGTGGTTCGAGCCCACCCGGGAGCGGCGTTGTGGGATCTCAAACGTAACGTAGAAAGCCAAAGTTTTTCCACAATACCTGACGACCATTTAATTTTTGGGCTTCCGTGGCGCAATGGTTAACGCGTTCGGCTGTTAACCAATAGGTGGTGGTTCGAGCCCACCCGGGAGCGGTGTTGTGGCGTCTCAGATGTAGCGTAAAAAGTCAAAACTTATCCACAATACGTGACAACCATTTAATTTCTGAGCTTCCGTGGCTCAATGGTTAGCGCGTTCGGCTGTTAACTAATAGGTTGGTGGTTCGAGCCCACCTGGGAGCGGTGGTGTGGGATCTCAAATGTAACGTAGAAAGCCAAACTTTTGCCACAATACCTGACGACCATTAAATTTTTGGGCTTCCTTGGCGCAATGTTTAGCGCGTTCGGCTGTTAACCGAAAGGTTGGTGGTTCGAGCCCAACCGGAAGAGGTGTTGTAGGGTCACACATGTAACGTAAAAAGTCATAACTTATCCACAATACCTGACAACCATTTAATTTCTGAGCTTCCGTGGCTCAAAGGTTAGCGCGTTCGGCTGTTAACCAATAGGTGTGTGGTTCGAGCCCATCCGGGAGCGGTTTTGTGACGTCTCAGATGTGACGTAAAAAGTCAAGGTTTTTTCCACAACACCTGACGACCATTTAATTTTTGGTCTTCCGTGGCGCAATGGTTAGCGCGTTCGGCTGTTAATCGAAAGGTTGAAGGTTCGAGCCCACTCGAGAGAGGTGTTGTGGGGTCTCAGATATAGCGTAAAAAGTCAAAACTTTTCCGCAATACGTGACAACCATTTAAATTCTGAGCTTCCGTGGCTCAATGGTTAGCGCGTTCGCCTGTTAACCAATAGGTTGGTGGTTCGAGCCCATCCGGGAGCGGTGTTGTGACGTCTCAGATGTAGCGTAAAAAGTCAAAACTTTTCCACAATACGTGACAACCATTTAATTTCAGAGCTTCCGTGGCTGAATGGTTAGCGCGTTCGGCTGTTAACCAATAGGTTGGTGGTTAGAGCCTATCCGGGAGCGGTGTTGTGAGGTCTCAGATGTAACGTAAAATGTCAGAGTTTTTCCACAATACCTGACGAACATTTAATTTTTGGGCTTTCGTGGCGCAATTATTAGCGCGTTCAACTGTTAATCGAAAGGCTGGTGGTTCAGGCCCACCCGGAAGAGGTGTTGTGGGGTCTCAGATGTAGCGTAAAAAGTCAAAACTTATCCACAATACGTGACAACCATTTAATTTCTGAGCTTCCGTGGCTCAATGGTTAGCGCGTTCGGCTGTTAACCAATAGGTTGGTGGTTCGAGCCCACCCGGGAGCGGTGGTGTGGGATCTCAAATGTAACGTAGAAAGCCAAAGTTTTGCCACAATACCTGACGACCATTAAATTTTTGGGCTTCCTTGGCGCAATGGTTAGCGCGTTCGGCTGTTAACCGAAAGGTTGGTGGTTCGAGCCCAACCGGAAGAGGTGTTGTAGGGTCACACATGTAACGTAAAAAGTCATAACTTATCCACAATACCTGACAACCTATTAATTTCTGAGCTTCCGTGGCTCAAAGGTTAGCGCGTTCGGCTGTTAACCAATAGGTGTGTGGTTCGAGCCCATCCGGGAGCGGTTTTGTGACGTCTCAGATGTGACGTAAAAAGTCAAGGTTTTTTCCACAACACCTGACGACCATTTAATTTTCGGTCTTCCGTGGCGCAATGGTTTGCGCGTTCGGCTGTTAACCAATAGGTTGGTGGTTCGAGCCCATCCGGGAGCGGTGTTGTGAGGTCTCAGATGTGACGTAAAAAGTCAAGGTTTTTACACAATACCTGACGAGCATTTAATTTTTGGGCTTCCGTGGCACAATGGTTAGCGCGTTCAGCTGTTAATCGAAAGGTTGGTGGTTCGAGCCCACCCGGGAGAGGTGTTGTGGGGTCTCAAATGTAACGTAGAAAGCCAAAGTTTTTCCACAATACCTGACAACAATTTAATTTCTGAGCTTCCGTGGCTCAATGGTTAGCGCGTTCGGCTGTTAACCAATAGGTTGGTGGTTCGACCCCATCCGGGAGCGGTGTTGTGACGTCTCAGATGTAGCGTAAAAAGTCAAAACTTTTCCACAATACGTGACAACCATTTAATTTCAGAGCTTCCGTGGCTGAATGGTTAGCGCGTTCGGCTGTTAACCAATAGGTTGGTGGTTAGAGCCTATCCGGGAGCGGTGTTGTGAGGTCTCAGATGTAACGTAAAATGTCAGAGTTTTTCCACAATACCTGACGAACATTTAATTTTTGGGCTTTCGTGGCGCAATTATTAGCGCGTTCAACTGTTAATCGAAAGGCTGGTGGTTCAGGCCCACCCGGAAGAGGTGTTGTGGGGTCTCAGATGTAGCGTAAAAAGTCAAAACTTATCCACAATACGTGACAACCATTTAATTTCTGAGCTTCCGTGGCTCAATGGTTAGCGCGTTCGGCTGTTAACCAATAGGTTGGTGGTTCGAGCCCACCCGGGAGCGGTGGTGTGGGATCTCAAATGTAACGTAGAAAGCCAAAGTTTTGCCACAATACCTGACGACCATTAAATTTTTGGGCTTCCTTGGCGCAATGGTTAGCGCGTTCGGCTGTTAACCGAAAGGTTGGTGGTTCGAGCCCAACCGGAAGAGGTGTTGTAGGGTCACACATGTAACGTAAAAAGTCATAACTTATCCACAATACCTGACAACCTATTAATTTCTGAGCTTCCGTGGCTCAAAGGTTAGCGCGTTCGGCTGTTAACCAATAGGTGTGTGGTTCGAGCCCATCCGGGAGCGGTTTTGTGACGTCTCAGATGTGACGTAAAAAGTCAAGGTTTTTTCCACAACACCTGACGACCATTTAATTTTCGGTCTTCCGTGGCGCAATGGTTTGCGCGTTCGGCTGTTAACCAATAGGTTGGTGGTTCGAGCCCATCCGGGAGCGGTGTTGTGAGGTCTCAGATGTGACGTAAAAAGTCAAGGTTTTTACACAATACCTGACGAGCATTTAATTTTTGGGCTTCCGTGGCACAATGGTTAGCGCGTTCAGCTGTTAATCGAAAGGTTGGTGGTTCGAGCCCACCCGGGAGAGGTGTTGTGGGGTCTCAAATGTAACGTAGAAAGCCAAAGTTTTTCCACAATACCTGACAACAATTTAATTTCTGAGCTTCCGTGGCTCAATGGTTAGCGCGTTCGGCTGTTAACCAATAGGTTGGTGGTTCGACCCCATCCGGGAGCGGTGTTGTGAGGTCTCAGATGTGACGTAAAAAGCCAAGGTTTTTACATAATACCTGACGAGCATTTAACTTTTGGGCTTCCGTGTCGCAATGGTTAGCGCGTTCGGCTGTTAACCAATAGGTTGGTGGTTCGAGCCCATCCGGGAGCGGTGTAGTGAGGTCTCAGATGTGACGTAAAAAGTCAAGGTTTTTACACAATACCTAACGAGCATTTAACTTTTGGGCTTCCGTGGCACAATGGTTAGCGCGTTCAGCTGTTAATCGAAAGGTTGGTGGTTCGAGCCCACCCGGGAGAGGTGTTGTGGGGTCTCAGATGTAGCGTAAAAAGTCAAAACTTTTCCAGAATACGTGACAACCATTTAATTTCTGAGCTTCCGTGGCGCAATGGTTAGCGCGTTCAGCAGTTAACAAATAATTTAGTGGTTCGAGCCCACCCGGGAGCGGCGTTGTGGGATCTCAAACGTAACGTAGAAAGCCAAAGTTTTTCCACAATACCTGACGACCATTTAATTTTTGGGCTTCCGTGGCGCAATGGTTAACGCGTTCGGCTGTTAACCAATAGGTGGTGGTTCGAGCCCACCCGGGAGCGGTGTTGTGGGGTCTCAGATGTAGCGTAAAAAGTCAAAACTTATCCACAATACGTGACAACCATTTAATTTCTGAGCTTCCGTGGCTCAATGGTTAGCGCGTTCGGCTGTTAACTAATAGGTTGGTGGTTCGAGCCCACCTGGGAGCGGTGGTGTGGGATCTCAAATGTAACGTAGAAAGCCAAACTTTTGCCACAATACCTGACGACCATTAAATTTTTGGGCTTCCTTGGCGCAATGTTTAGCGCGTTCGGCTGTTAACCGAAAGGTTGGTGGTTCGAGCCCAACCGGAAGAGGTGTTGTAGGGTCACACATGTAACGTAAAAAGTCATAACTTATCCACAATACCTGACAACCATTTAATTTCTGAGCTTCCGTGGCTCAAAGGTTAGCGCGTTCGGCTGTTAACCAATAGGTGTGTGGTTCGAGCCCATCCGGGAGCGGTTTTGTGACGTCTCAGATGTGACGTAAAAAGTCAAGGTTTTTTCCACAACACCTGACGACCATTTAATTTTTGGTCTTCCGTGGCGCAATGGTTAGCGCGTTCGGCTGTTAACCAATAGGTTGGTGGTTCGAGCCCATCCGGGAGCGGTGTTGTGAGGTCTCAGATGTAACGTAAAATGTCAGAGTTTTTCCACAATACCTGACGAACATTTAATTTTTGGGCTTCCGTGGCGCAATGATTAGCGCGTTCAGCTGTTAACCGAAAGGTTGGTGGTTCGAGCCCATCCGGGAGCGGTGTTGTGACGTCTCAGATGTAACGTAAAATGTCAAAACTTTTCCACACTATGTGACAACCACTTAAATTCTGAGCTTCCGTGGCTCAATGGTTAGCGAATTCGGCTGTTAACCAATAGGTTGGTGGTTCGAGCCCACCCGGGAGCGGTATTTTGGGATCTCAAATGTAACGTTGAAAGCCAAAATTTTTCCACAATACCTGACGACCATTTAATTTTTGGGCTTCCGTGGCGCAATGGTCAGCGCGTTCAGCTGTTAACCGAAAGGTTGGTGGTTCGAGCCCATCCGGGAGCGGTGTTGTGACGTCTCAGATGTAACGTAAAATGTCAGAGTTTTTCCACAATACCTGACGAACATTTAATTTTTGGGCTTCCGTGGCGCAATTATTAGCGCGTTCAACTGTTAATCGAAAGGCTGGCGGTTCAAGCCCACCCGGAAGAGGTGTTGTGGGGTCTCAGATGTAGTGTAAAAAGTCAAAACCTATCCACAATACGTGACAACCATTTAATTTCTGAGCTTCCGTGGCTCAATGGTTAGCGCGTTCGGCTGTTAACCAATAGGTTGGTGGTTCGAGCCCACCCGGGACCGGTGGTGTGGGATCTCAAATGTAACGTAGAAAGCCAAAGTTTTGCCACAATACCTGACGACCATTAAATTTTTGGGCTTCCTTGGCTCAAATGTTAGCGCGTTCGGCTGTTAACGAATAGGTGTGTGGTTCGAGCCCATCCGGGAGCGGTGTTGTGACGTCTCAGATGTGACGTAAAAAGTCAAGGTTTTTTCCACAGCACCTGACGACCATTTAATTTTTGGGCTTCCGTGGCGCAATGATTAGCGCGTTCAGCTGTTAATCGAAAGGTTGAAGGTTCGAGCCCACTCGAGAGAGGTGTTGTGGGGTCTCAGATATAGCGTAAAAAGTCAAAACTTTTCCGCAATACGTGACAACCATTTAAATTCTGAGCTTCCGTGGCTCAATGGTTAGCGCGTTCGCCTGTTAACCAATAGGTTGGTGGTTCGAGCCCATCCGGGAGCGGTGTTGTGACGTCTCAGATGTAGCGTAAAAAGTCAAAACTTTTCCACAATACGTGACAACCATTTAATTTCAGAGCTTCCGTGGCTGAATGGTTAGCGCGTTCGGCTGTTAACCAATAGGTTGGTGGTTAGAGCCTATCCGGGAGCGGTGTTGTGAGGTCTCAGATGTAACGTAAAATGTCAGAGTTTTTCCACAATACCTGACGAACATTTAATTTTTGGGCTTTCGTGGCGCAATTATTAGCGCGTTCAACTGTTAATCGAAAGGCTGGTGGTTCAGGCCCACCCGGAAGAGGTGTTGTGGGGTCTCAGATGTAGCGTAAAAAGTCAAAACTTATCCACAATACGTGACAACCATTTAATTTCTGAGCTTCCGTGGCTCAATGGTTAGCGCGTTCGGCTGTTAACCAATAGGTTGGTGGTTCGAGCCCACCCGGGAGCGGTGGTGTGGGATCTCAAATGTAACGTAGAAAGCCAAAGTTTTGCCACAATACCTGACGACCATTAAATTTTTGGGCTTCCTTGGCGCAATGGTTAGCGCGTTCGGCTGTTAACCGAAAGGTTGGTGGTTCGAGCCCAACCGGAAGAGGTGTTGTAGGGTCACACATGTAACGTAAAAAGTCATAACTTATCCACAATACCTGACAACCTATTAATTTCTGAGCTTCCGTGGCTCAAAGGTTAGCGCGTTCGGCTGTTAACCAATAGGTGTGTGGTTCGAGCCCATCCGGGAGCGGTTTTGTGACGTCTCAGATGTGACGTAAAAAGTCAAGGTTTTTTCCACAACACCTGACGACCATTTAATTTTCGGTCTTCCGTGGCGCAATGGTTTGCGCGTTCGGCTGTTAACCAATAGGTTGGTGGTTCGAGCCCATCCGGGAGCGGTGTTGTGAGGTCTCAGATGTGACGTAAAAAGTCAAGGTTTTTACACAATACCTGACGAGCATTTAATTTTTGGGCTTCCGTGGCACAATGGTTAGCGCGTTCAGCTGTTAATCGAAAGGTTGGTGGTTCGAGCCCACCCGGGAGAGGTGTTGTGGGGTCTCAAATGTAACGTAGAAAGCCAAAGTTTTTCCACAATACCTGACAACAATTTAATTTCTGAGCTTCCGTGGCTCAATGGTTAGCGCGTTCGGCTGTTAACCAATAGGTTGGTGGTTCGACCCCATCCGGGAGCGGTGTTGTGAGGTCTCAGATGTGACGTAAAAAGCCAAGGTTTTTACATAATACCTGACGAGCATTTAACTTTTGGGCTTCCGTGTCGCAATGGTTAGCGCGTTCGGCTGTTAACCAATAGGTTGGTGGTTCGAGCCCATCCGGGAGCGGTGTAGTGAGGTCTCAGATGTGACGTAAAAAGTCAAGGTTTTTACACAATACCTAACGAGCATTTAACTTTTGGGCTTCCGTGGCACAATGGTTAGCGCGTTCAGCAGTTAATCGAAAGGTTGGTGGTTCGAGCCCACCCGGGAGAGGTGTTGTGGGGTCTCAGATGTAGCGTAAAAAGTCAAAACTTTTCCAGAATACGTGACAACCATTTAATTTCTGAGCTTCCGTGGCGCAATGGTTAGCGCGTTCAGCAGTTAACAAATAATTTAGTGGTTCGAGCCCACCCGGGAGCGGCGTTGTGGGATCTCAAACGTAACGTAGAAAGCCAAAGTTTTTCCACAATACCTGACGACCATTTAATTTTTGGGCTTCCGTGGCGCAATGGTTAACGCGTTCGGCTGTTAACCAATAGGTGGTGGTTCGAGCCCACCCGGGAGCGGTGTTGTGGGATCTCAAATGTAACGTAGAAAGCCAAAGTTTTTCCACAATACGTGACGACCATTTAATTTCTGAGCTTTCGTGGCTCAATGATTAGCGCGTTCGGCTGTTAACCAATAGGTTGGTGGTTCGAGCCCACCCGGGAGCGGTGGTGTGGGATCTCAAATGTAACGTAGAAAGCCAAAGTTTTGCCACAATACCTGACGACCATTAAATTTTTGGGCTTCCTTGGCGCAATGGTTAGCGCGTTCGGCTGTTAACCGAAAGGTTGGTGGTTCGAGCCCAACCGGAAGAGGTGTTGTAGGGTCACACATGTAACGTAAAAAGTCATAACTTATCCACAATACCTGACAACCTATTAATTTCTGAGCTTCCGTGGCTCAAAGGTTAGCGCGTTCGGCTGTTAACCAATAGGTGTGTGGTTCGAGCCCATCCGGGAGCGGTTTTGTGACGTCTCAGATGTGACGTAAAAAGTCAAGGTTTTTTCCACAACACCTGACGACCATTTAATTTTCGGTCTTCCGTGGCGCAATGGTTTGCGCGTTCGGCTGTTAACCAATAGGTTGGTGGTTCGAGCCCATCCGGGAGCGGTGTTGTGAGGTCTCAGATGTGACGTAAAAAGTCAAGGTTTTTACACAATACCTGACGAGCATTTAATTTTTGGGCTTCCGTGGCACAATGGTTAGCGCGTTCAGCTGTTAATCGAAAGGTTGGTGGTTCGAGCCCACCCGGGAGAGGTGTTGTGGGGTCTCAAATGTAACGTAGAAAGCCAAAGTTTTTCCACAATACCTGACAACAATTTAATTTCTGAGCTTCCGTGGCTCAATGGTTAGCGCGTTCGGCTGTTAACCAATAGGTTGGTGGTTCGACCCCATCCGGGAGCGGTGTTGTGAGGTCTCAGATGTGACGTAAAAAGCCAAGGTTTTTACATAATACCTGACGAGCATTTAACTTTTGGGCTTCCGTGTCGCAATGGTTAGCGCGTTCGGCTGTTAACCAATAGGTTGGTGGTTCGAGCCCATCCGGGAGCGGTGTAGTGAGGTCTCAGATGTGACGTAAAAAGTCAAGGTTTTTACACAATACCTAACGAGCATTTAACTTTTGGGCTTCCGTGGCACAATGGTTAGCGCGTTCAGCTGTTAATCGAAAGGTTGGTGGTTCGAGCCCACCCGGGAGAGGTGTTGTGGGGTCTCAGATGTAGCGTAAAAAGTCAAAACTTTTCCAGAATACGTGACAACCATTTAATTTCTGAGCTTCCGTGGCGCAATGGTTAGCGCGTTCAGCAGTTAACAAATAATTTAGTGGTTCGAGCCCACCCGGGAGCGGCGTTGTGGGATCTCAAACGTAACGTAGAAAGCCAAAGTTTTTCCACAATACCTGACGACCATTTAATTTTTGGGCTTCCGTGGCGCAATGGTTAACGCGTTCGGCTGTTAACCAATAGGTGGTGGTTCGAGCCCACCCGGGAGCGGTGTTGTGGGATCTCAAATGTAACGTAGAAAGCCAAAGTTTTTCCACAATACGTGACGACCATTTAATTTCTGAGCTTTCGTGGCTCAATGATTAGCGCGTTCGGCTGTTAACCAATAGGTTGGTGGTTAGAGCCCATCCGGGAGCGGTGTTGTGAGGTCTCAGATGTGACGTAAAAAGTCAAGGTTTTTCCACAATACCTGACGAACATTGAATTTTTGGGCTTCCGTGGCGCAATGGTTAGCGCGTTCAGCTGTTAATCGAAAGGTTGGTGGTTCGAGCCCAACCGGGAGAGGTGTTGTGGGGTCTCAGATGTAGCGTAAAAAGTCAAAACTTTTCCACAATACGTGACAACCATTTAATTTCTGAGCTTCCGTGGCTGAATGGTTAGCGCGTTCGGCTGTTAACCAATAGGTTGGTGGTTAGAGCCCATCCGGGAGCGGTGTCGTGAGGTCTCAGATGTAACGTAAAATGTCAGAGTTTTTCCACAATACCTGACGAACATTTAATTTTTGGGCTTCCGTGGCGCAATTATTAGCGCGTTCAACTGTTAATCGAAAGGCTATTGGTTCAGGCCCACCCGGAAGAGGTGTTGTGGGGTCTCAGATGTAGCGTAAAAAGTCAAAACTTATCCACAATACGTGACAACCATTTAATTTCTGAGCTTCCGTGGCTCAATGGTTAGCGCGTTCGGCTGTTAACCAATAGGTTGGTGGTTCGAGCCCACCCGGGAGCGGTGGTGTGGGATCTCAAATGTAACGTAGAAAGCCAAACTTTTGCCACAATACCTGACGACCATTAAATTTTTGGGCTTCCTTGGCGCAATGTTTAGCGCGTTCGGCTGTTAACCGAAAGGTTGGTGGTTCGAGCCCAACCGGAAGAGGTGTTGTAGGGTCACACATGTAACGTAAAAAGTCATAACTTATCCACAATACCTGACAACCATTTAATTTCTGAGCTTCCGTGGCTCAAAGGTTAGCGCGTTCGGCTGTTAACCAATAGGTGTGTGGTTCGAGCCCATCCGGGAGCGGTTTTGTGACGTCTCAGATGTGACGTAAAAAGTCAAGGTTTTTTCCACAACACCTGACGACCATTTAATTTTTGGTCTTCCGTGGCGCAATGGTTAGCGCGTTCGGCTGTTAACCAATAGGTTGGTGGTTCGAGCCCATCCGGGAGCGGTGTTGTGAGGTCTCAGATGTAACGTAAAATGTCAGAGTTTTTCCACAATACCTGACGAACATTTAATTTTTGGGCTTCCGTGGCGCAATGATTAGCGCGTTCAGCTGTTAACTGAAAGGTTGGTGGTTCGAGCCCATCCGGGAGCGGTGTTGTGACGTCTCAGATGTAACGTAAAATGTCAAAACTTTTCCACACTATGTGACAACCACTTAAATTCTGAGCTTCCGTGGCTCAATGGTTAGCGAATTCGGCTGTTAACCAATAGGTTGGTGGTTCGAGCCCACCCGGGAGCGGTATTTTGGGATCTCAAATGTAACGTTGAAAGCCAAAATTTTTCCACAATACCTGACGATCATTTAATTTTTGGGCTTCCGTGGCGCAATGGTCAGCGCGTTCAGCTGTTAACCGAAAGGTTGGTGGTTCGAGCCCATCCGGGAGCGGTGTTGTGACGTCTCAGATGTAACGTAAAATGTCAGAGTTTTTCCACAATACCTGACGAACATTTAATTTTTGGGCTTCCGTGGCGCAATTATTAGCGCGTTCAACTGTTAATCGAAAGGCTGGCGGTTCAAGCCCACCCGGAAGAGGTGTTGTGGGGTCTCAGATGTAGTGTAAAAAGTCAAAACCTATCCACAATACGTGACAACCATTTAATTTCTGAGCTTCCGTGGCTCAATGGTTAGCGCGTTCGGCTGTTAACCAATAGGTTGGTGGTTCGAGCCCACGCGGGACCGGTGGTGTGGGATCTCAAATGTAACGTAGAAAGCCAAAGTTTTGCCACAATACCTGACGACCATTAAATTTTTGGGCTTCCTTGGCTCAAATGTTAGCGCGTTCGGCTGTTAACGAATAGGTTTGTGGTTCGAGCCCATCCGGGAGCGGTGTTGTGACGTCTCAGATGTGACGTAAAAAGTCAAGGTTTTTTCCACAGCACCTGACGACCATTTAATTTTTGGGCTTCCGTGGCGCAATGATTAGCGCGTTCAGCTGTTAATCGAAAGGTTGAAGGTTCGAGCCCACTCGAGAGAGGTGTTGTGGGGTCTCAGCTATAGCGTAAAAAGTCAAAACTTTTCCGCAATACGTGACAACCATTTAAATTCTGAGCTTCCGTGGCTCAATGGTTAGCGCGTTCGCCTGTTAACCAATAGGTTGGTGGTTCGAGCCCATCCGGGAGCGGTGTTGTGACGTCTCAGATGTAGCGTAAAAAGTCAAAACTTTTCCACAATACGTGACAACCATTTAATTTCTGAGCTTCCGTGGCTGAATGGTTAGCGCGTTCGGCTGTTAACCAATAGGTTGGTGGTTAGAGCCTATCCGGGAGCGGTGTTGTGAGGTCTCAGATGTAACGTAAAATGTCAGAGTTTTTCCACAATACCTGACGAACATTTAATTTTTGGGCTTTCGTGGCGCAATTATTAGCGCGTTCAACTGTTAATCGAAAGGCTGGTGGTTCAGGCCCACCCGGAAGAGGTGTTGTGGGGTCTCAGATGTAGCGTAAAAAGTCAAAACTTATCCACAATACGTGACAACCATTTAATTTCTGAGCTTCCGTGGCTCAATGGTTAGCGCGTTCGGCTGTTAACCAATAGGTTGGTGGTTCGAGCCCACCCGGGAGCGGTGGTGTGGGATCTCAAATGTAACGTAGAAAGCCAAAGTTTTGCCACAATACCTGACGACCATTAAATTTTTGGGCTTCCTTGGCGCAATGGTTAGCGCGTTCGGCTGTTAACCGAAAGGTTGGTGGTTCGAGCCCAACCGGAAGAGGTGTTGTAGGGTCACACATGTAACGTAAAAAGTCATAACTTATCCACAATACCTGACAACCTATTAATTTCTGAGCTTCCGTGGCTCAAAGGTTAGCGCGTTCGGCTGTTAACCAATAGGTGTGTGGTTCGAGCCCATCCGGGAGCGGTTTTGTGACGTCTCAGATGTGACGTAAAAAGTCAAGGTTTTTTCCACAACACCTGACGACCATTTAATTTTCGGTCTTCCGTGGCGCAATGGTTAGCGCGTTCGGCTGTTAACCAATAGGTTGGTGGTTCGAGCCCATCCGGAAGCGGTGTTGTGAGGTCTCAGATGTAACGTAAAATGTCAGAGTTTTTCCACAATACCTGACGAACATTTAAGTTTTGGGCTTCCGTGGCGCAATGATTAGCGCGATCAGCTGTTAACCGAAAGGTTGGTGGTTCGAGCCCATCCGGGAGCGGTGTTGTGACGTCTCAGATGTAACGTAAAATGTCAAAACTTTTCCACAATATGTGACAACCACTTAAATTCTGAGCTTCCGTGGCTCAATGGTTAGCGAATTCGGCTGTTAACCAATTGGTTGGTGGTTCGAGCCCACCCGGGAGCGGTATTTTGGGATCTCAAAAGTAACGTTGAAAGCCAAAATTTTTCCACAATACCTGACGACCATTTAATTTTTGGGCTTCCGTGGCGCAATTATTAGCGCGTTCAGCTGTTAACCGAAAGGTTGGTGGTTCGAGCCCATCCGGAAGAGGTGTTGTGGGGTCTCAGATGTAGTGTAAAAAGTCAAAACCTATCCACAATACGTGACAACCATTTAATTTCTGAGCTTCCGTGGCTCAATGGTTAGCGCGTTCGGCTGTTAACCAATAGGTTGGTGGTTCGAGCCCACCCGGGACCGGTGGTGTGGGATCTCAAATGTAACGTAGAAAGCCGAAGTTTTGCCACAATACCTGACGACCATTAAATTTTTGGGCTTCCTTGGCTCAAAGGTTAGCGCGTTCGGCTGTTAACGAATAGGTGTGTGGTTCGAGCCCATCCGGGAGCGGTGTTGTGACGTCTCAGATGTGACGTAAAAAGTCAAGGTTTTTTCCACAGCACCTGACGACCATTTAATTTTTGGGCTTCCGTGGCGCAATGATTAGCGCGTTCAGCTGTTAATCGAAAGGTTGAAGGTTCGAGCCCACTCGAGAGAGGTGTTGTGGGGTCTCAGATATAGCGTAAAAAGTCAAAACTTTTCCGCAATACGTGACAACCATTTAAATTCTGAGCTTCCGTGGCTCAATGGTTAGCGCGTTCGCCTGTTAACCAATAGGTTGGTGGTTCGAGCCCACCCGGGAGCGGTGGTGTGGGATCTCAAATGTAACGTAGAAAGACAAAGTTTTGCAACAATACCTGACGACCATTAAATTTTTGGGCTTCCTTGGCGCAATGGTTAGCGCGTTCGGCTGTTAACCGAAAGGTTGGTGGTTCGAGCCCAACCGGAAGAGGTGTTGTAGGGTCTCAGATGTAACGTAAAAAGTCATAACTTATACACAATACCTGACAACCATTTAATTTCTGAGCTTCCGTGGCTCAAAGGTTAGCGCGTTCGGCTGTTAACCAATAGGTGTGTGGCTCGAGCCCATCCGGGAGCGGTGTTGTGACGTCTCAGATGTGACGTAAAAAGTCAAGGTTTTTTCCACAACACCTGACGACCATTTAATTTTTGGGCGTCCGTGGCGCAATGGTTAGCGCGTTCGGCTGTTAACCAATAGGTTGGTGGTTCGAGCCCATCCGGGAGTGGTGTTGTGAGGTCTCAGATGTGACGCAAAAAGTCAAGGTTTTTACACAATACCTGACGAGCATTTAATTTTTGGGGTTCCGTGGCGCAATGGTTAGCGCGTTCAGCTGTTAATCGAGAGGATGGTGGTTCGAGCCCACCCGGGAGAGGTGTTGTGGGGTCTCAGATGTAGCGTAAAAAGTCAAAACTTTTCCACAATACCTGACGACCATTTAATTTTTGGGCTTCTGTGGCGCAATGTTTAGCGCGTTCGGCTGTTAAACAATAGGTTAGTGGTTCGAGCCCATCCGGGAACGGTGTTGTGAGGTCTCAGATGTGACGTAAAAAGTCAAGGTTTTTACACAATACCTGACGAGCATTTAATTTTTGGGCTTCCGTGGCGCAATGGTTAGCGCGTTCAGCTGTTATTCGAAAGGTTGGTGGTTCGAGCCCACCCGGGAGCGGTGTAGTGAGGTCTCAGATGTGACGTAAAAAGTCAAGGTTTTTACACAATACCTAACGAGCATTTAACTTTTGGGCTTCCGTGGCACAATGGTTAGCGCGTTCAGCTGTTAATCGAAAGGTTGGTGGTTCGAGCCCACCCGGGAGAGGTGTTGTGGGGTCTCAAATGTAACGTAGAAAGCCAAAGTTTTTCCACAATACCTGACAACAGTTTAATTTCTGAGCTTCCGTGGCTCAATGGTTAGCGCGTTCGGCTGTTAACCATTAGGTTGGTGGTTCGAGCCCATCCGGGAGCGGTGTTGTGACGTCTCAGATGTAACGTAAAATGTCAGAGTTTTTCCACAATACCTGACGAACATTTAATTTTTGGGCTTCCGTGGCGCAATGGCTAGCGCGTTCAGCTGTTAATCGAAAGGTTGGTGGTTCGAGCCCACCCGGGAGAGGTGTTGTGGGGTCTCAAATGTAACGTAAAATGTCAGAGTTTTTCCACAATACCTGACGAACATTTAATTTTTGGGCTTCCGTGGCGCAATGGTTAGCGCGTTCAGCTGTTAATCGAAAGGTTGGTGGTTCGAGCCCACCCGGGAGAGGTGTTGTGAGGTCTCAGATGTAGCGTGAATAGTCAAACTTTTTCCATAATACGTGAAAACCATTTATTTTCTGATCTTTCGTGGCTCAATGGTTAGCGCGTTCGGCTGTTAACCAATAGCTTGGTGGTTCGAGCCCACCCGGGAGCGGTGTTTTTGGATCTCAAATGTAACGTAAATAGCCAAAGTTTTTCCGCAATACCTGACGACCATTTTTTTTTGGGCGTCCGTGGCGCAATGGTTAGCGCGTTCGGCTGTTAACCGAAAGGTTGGTGGTTCGAGCCCATCCGGGAGCGGTGTTGTGAGGCCTCAGATGTGAAGTAAAAAGTCAAAGTTTTTCCTCAATACCTGACGAAAATTTAATTTTTCTGCTTCAGTGGCGCAATGGTTAGCGCGTTCGGCTATTAACCAATAGGTTGGTGGTTCGAGCCCATTCGGGAGAAGTGTTGTGACGTCTCAGATGTAACGTAAAATGTCAGAGTTTTTCCACAATACCTGACAACCATTTAATTTCGGAGCTTCCGTGGCGCAGTAATTAGCGCGTCTAGCTCTTAATCGAAAGGTTGGTGGTTCGAGCCCACCCGGGAGAGGTGTTGTGGGGTCTCAAATGTAACGTAGAAAGCCAAAGTTTTTCCACAATACCTGACAACCGTTTAATTTCTGAGCTTCCGTGGCTCAATGGTTAGCGCGTTCAGCTGTTAACCAATAGGTTGGTGGTTCGAGCCCAAACGAGAGAGGATTTGTGGGGTCTCAGAAGTAGCGTGAAAAGTTGTAACTTTTCAACAATACCTGACAACCATTTAATTATTGGGCGTCCGTGGCGCAATGGTTAGCGCGTTCGGCTGTTAACCGAAAGGTTGGTGGTTCGAGCCCATCCGGGAGCGGTGTTGTGAGGTCTCTGATGTGAAGTAAAAAGTCAAGGTTTTACCTCAATACCTGACGAAAATTTAATTTTTGGGCTACAGTGGCGCAATGGTCAGCGCGTTCAGCTGTTAACCGAAAGGTTGGTGGTTCGAGCCCTCCCGGGAGCGGTGTGGTGACGTCTCAGATGTAACGTAAAATGTCAGAGTTTTTCCAAAACACCTGACGAACATTTAACTTTTGGGCTTCCGTGGCGCAATGGTTAGCGCGTTCAGCTGTTAATCGAAAGGTTGGTGGTTCGAGCCCGCCCGGAAGAGGTATTGTGTGGTCTCAGATGTAGCGTAAAAATCAAAAGTTTTCCACAATACGTGACAACCATTTTTTTTCTCAGCTTCCGTGGCTCAATGGTTAGCGCGTTCGGCTGTTAATCGAAAGGTTGGTGGTACGAGCCCATCCGGGAGCGGTGTTGTGAGGTCTCAGATGTAGCGTGAAAAGTCAAACTTTTTCCATAATACGTGATAACCATTTATTTTCTGAGCTTCCGTGGCTCAATGGTTAGCGCGTTCGGCTGTTAACCAATAGGTTGGTGGTTCGAGCCCACCCGGGAGCGGTGTTTTGGGATCTCAAATGTAACGTAAATAGCCAAAGTTTTTCCACAATACCTGACGACCATTTAATTTTTGGGCCTCAGTGGCGCAATGGTTAGCGCGTTCAGCTGTTAACCGAAAGGTTGGTGGTTCGAGCCCACCCGGGAGAGGTGTTGTGGGGTCTCAAATATAACGTAGAAAGCCAAAGTTTTTCCACAATACCTGACAACCGTTTAATTTCTGAGCTTCCGTGGCTCAATGGTTAGCGCGTTCAGCTGTTAACCAATAGGTTGGAGGTTCGAGCCCAAACGAGAGAGGATTTGTGGGGTCTCAGAAGTAGCGTGAAAAGTCGTAACTTTTCAACAATACCTGACAACCATTTAATTATTGGGCGTCCGTGGCGCAATGGTTAGCGCGTTCGGCTGTTAACCAATAGGTTGGTGGTTCGAGCCTATCCGGGCGCGGTGTTGTGAGGTCTTAGATGTGACGTAAAAAGTCAAGGTTTTTACACAATATCTGACGAGCATCTAATTTTTGGGCTTACGTGGCGCAATGGTTAGCGCGTTCAGCTGTTAATCGAAAGGTTGGTGGTTCGAGCCCACCAGGGAGAGGTGTTGTGGGGTCTCAAATGTAACGTAGAAAGCCAAAGTTTTTCCACAATACCTGACAACCGTTTAATTTCTGAGCTTCCGTGGCTCAATGGTTAGCGCGTTCAGCTGTTAACCAATAGGTTGGTGGTTCGATCCCACCCGGGAGCGGTGTTGTGTGATCTCAAGTGTAACGTAGAAAGCCAAAGCTTTTCCACAATACCTGACGACCATTTAATTTTTGGGCTTCCGTGGCGCAATGGTTAGCGCGTTCGGCTGTTAACCAATAGGTTGGTGGTTCGAGCCCATCCGGGAGCGGTGTTGTGAGGTCTCAGATGTGACGTAAAAAGTCAAGGTTTTTACACAATACCTGACGAGCATTTAATTTTTGGGCTTCCGTGGCACAATGGTTACCGCGTTCAGCTGTTAATCGAAAGGTTGGTGGTTCGAGCCCACCCGGGAGAGGTGTTGAGGGGTCTCAAATGTAACGTAGAAAGCCAAAGTTTTTCCACAATACCTGACAACAATTTAATTTCTGAGCTTCCGTGGCTCAATGGTTAGCGCGTTCGGCTGTTAACCAATAGGTTGGTGGTTCGAGCCCATCCGGGAGCGGTGTTGTGAGGTCTCAGATGTGACGTAAAAAGTCAAGGTTTTTACACAATACCTGACGAGCATTTAACTTTTGGGCTTCCGTGGCGCAATGGTTAGCGCGTTCGGCTGTTAACCAATAGGTTGGTGGTTCGAGCCCATCCGGGAGCGGTGTTGTGAGGTCTCAGATGTGACGTAAAAAGTCAAGTTTTTTGCACAATACCTGACGAGCATTTAGCTTTTGGGCTTCCGTGGCGCAATGGTTAGCGCGTTCGGCTGTTAACCAATAGGTTGGTGGTTCGAGCCCACCCGGGAGCGGTGTTGTGTGATCTCAAATGTAACGTAGAAAGCCAAAGTTTTTCCACAATACCTGACAACCATTTAATTTCTGAGCTTCCGTGGCTCAATGGTTAGCGCGTTCGGCTGTTAACCAATAGGTTGGTGGTTCGAGCCCACCCGGGAGCGGTGTTGTGGGATCTCAAATGTAACGTAGAAAGCCAAAGTTTTTGCACAATAAATGACGACCATTTAATTTTTGGGCTTCCGTGGCGCAATGGTTAGCGCGTTCGGCTGTTAACCAATAGGTTGGTGGTTCGACCCCATCCGGGAGCGGTGTTTTTAGGTCTCAGATTTGACGTAAAAAGTCAAAGTTTTTACACAATACCTGACGAGCATTTAACTTTTGGGCTTCCGTGGCGCAATGGTTAGCGCGTTCGGCTGTTAACCAATAGGTTGGTGGTTCGAGCCCATCCGGGAGCGGTGTTGTGAGGTCTCAGATGTGACGTAAAAAGTCAAGGTTTTTACACAATACCTGACGAGCATTTAACTTTTGGGCTTCCGTGGCGCTATGTTTAGCGCGTTCGGCTGTTAACCAATAGGTTGGTGGTTCGAGCCCATCCGGGAGCGGTGTTGTGAGGTCTCAGATGTGACGTAAAAAGTAAGGTTTTTACACAATACCTGACGAGCATTTAATTTTTGGGCTCCCGTGGCGCAATGGTTAGCACGTTCAGCTGTTAATCGAAAGGTTGGTGGTTCGAGCCCGCCCGGAAGCGGTATTGTGTGGTCTCAGATGTAGCGTAAAAAGTCAAAACTTTTCCACAATACGTGACAACCATTTAATTTCTCAGCTTCCGTGGCTCAATGGTTAGCGCGTTCGGCTGTTAATCGAAAGGTTGGTGTTTCGAGCCCATCCGGGAGCGGTGTTGTGAGGTCTCAGATGTAGCGTGAAAAGTCAAACTTTTTCCATAATACGTGATAACCATTTATTTTCTGAGCTTCCGTGGCTCAATGGTTAGCGCGTTCGGCTGTTAACCAATAGGTTGGTGGTTCGAGCCCACCCGGGAGCGGTGTTTTGGGATCTCAAATGTAACGTAAATAGCCAAAGTTTTTCCACAATACCTGACGACCATTTAACTTTTGGGCCTCAGTGGCGCAATGGTTAGCGCGTTCAGCTGTTAACCGAAAGGTTGGTGGTTCGAGCCCACCCGGGAGAGGTGTTGTGGGGTCTCAAATGTAACGTAGAAAGCCAAAGTTTTTCCACAATACCTGACAACCGTTTAATTTCTGAGCTTCCGTCTCTCAATGGTTAGAGCGTTCAACTGTTAACCAATAGGTTGGTGGTTCGAGCCCAAACGAGACAGGATTTGTGGGGTCTCAGAAGTAGCGTGAAAAGTCGTAACTTTTCAACAATACCTGACAACCATTTAATTATTGGGCGTCCGTGGCGCAATGGTTAGCGCGTTCGGCTGTTAACCAATAGGTTGGTGGTTCGAGCCTATCCGGGAGCGGTGTTGTGAGGACTTAGATGTGACGTAAAAAGTCAAGGTTTTTACACAATATCTGACGAGCATCTAATTTTTGGGCTTCCGTGGCGCAATGGTTAGCGCGTTCAGCTGTTAATCGAAAGGTTGGTGGTTCGAGCCCACCAGGGAGAGGTGTTGTGGGGTCTCAAATGTAACGTAGAAAGCCAAAGTTTTTCCACAATACCTGACAACCGTTTAATTTCTGAGCTTCCGTGGCTCAATGGTTAGCGCGTTCAGCTGTTAACCAATAGGTTGGTGGTTCGAGCCCACCCGGGAGCGGTGTTGTGTGATCTCAAGTGTAACGTAGAAAGCCAAAGTTTTTCCACAATACCTGACGACCATTTAATTTTTGGGCTTCGGTGGCGCAATGGTTAGCGCGTTCGGCTGTTAACCAATAGGTTGGTGGTTCGAGCCCATCCGGGAGCGGTGTTGTGAGGTCTCAGATGTGACGTAAAAAGTCAAGGTTTTTACACAATACCTGACGAGCATTTAATTTTTGGGCTTCCGTGGCACAATGGTTACCGCGTTCAGCTGTTAATCGAAAGGTTGGTGGTTCGAGCCCACCCGGGAGAGGTGTTGTGGGGTCTCAAATGTAACGTAGAAAGCCAAAGTTTTTCCACAATACCTGACAACAATTTAATTTCTGAGCTTCCGTGGCTCAATGGTTAGCGCGTTCGGCTGTTAACCAATAGGTTGGTGGTTCGAGCCCATCCGGGAGCGGTGTTGTGAGGTCTCAGATGTGACGTAAAAAGTCAAGTTTTTTGCACAATACCTGACGAGCATTTAGCTTTTGGGCTTCCGTGGCGCAATGGTTAGCGCGTTCGGCTGTTAACCAATAGGTTGGTGGTTCAAGCCCACCCGGGAGCGGTGTTGTGAGGTCTCAGATGTGACGTAAAAAGTCAAGTTTTTTGCACAATACCTGACGAGCATTTAGCTTTTGGGCTTCCGTGGCGCAATGGTTAGCGCGTTCGGCTGTTAACCAATAGGTTGGTGGTTCAAGCCCACCCGGGAGCGGTGTTGTGTGATCTCAAATGTAACGTAGAAAGCCAAAGTTTTTCCACAATACCTGACAACCATTTAATTTCTGAGCTTCCGTGGCTCAATGGTTAGCGCGTTCGGCTGTTAACCAATAGGTTGGTGGTTCGAGCCCACCCGGGAGCGGTGTTTTGGGATCTCAAATGTAACGTAGAAAGCCAAAGTTTTTGCACAATAAATGACGACCATTTAATTTTTGGGCTTCCGTGGCGCAATGGTTAGCGCGTTCGGCTGTTAACCAATAGGTTGGTGGTTCGACCCCATCCGGGAGCGGTGTTTTGAGGTCTCAGATTTGACGTAAAAAGTCAAGGTTTTTACACAATACCTGACGAGCATTTAACTTTTGGGCTTCCGTGGCGCAATGGTTAGCGCGTTCGGCTGTTAACCAATAGGTTGGTGGTTCGAGCCCATCCGGGAGCGGTGTTGTGAGGTCTCAGATGTGACGTAAAAAGTCAAGGTTTTTACACAATACCTGACGAGCATTTAACTTTTGGGCTTCCGTGGCGCTATGTTTAGCGCGTTCGGCTGTTAACCAATAGGTTGGTGGTTCGAGCCCATCCGGGAGCGGTGTTGTGAGGTCTCAGATGTGACGTAAAAAGTCAAGGTTTTTACACAATACCTGACGAGCATTTAATTTTTTGGCTCCCGTGGCGCAATGGTTAGCACGTTCAGCTGTTAATCGAAAGGTTGGTGGTTCGAGCCCACCCGGGAAAGGTGTTGTGGGGTCTCAAATGTAACGTAGAAAGCTACAGTTTTTCCACAATAGCTGACAACCATTTAATTTCTGAGCTTCCGTGGCTCAATGGTTAGCGCGTTCGGCTGTTAACCAATAGGTTGGTGGTTCGAGCCCATCCGGGAGCGGTGTTGTGTGATCTCAAATGTAACGTAGAAAGCCAAAGTTTTTCCACAATACCTGACGACCATTTAATTTTTGGGCTTCCGTGGCGCAATGGTTAGCACGTTCGGCTGTTAACCAATAGGTTGGTGGTTCGAGCCCATCCGGGAGCCGTGTTGTGAGGTCTCAGATGTGACGTAAAAAGTCAAGGTTTTCCACAATACCTGACAACTATTTAATTTCGGAGCTTCCGTGGCTCAATGGTTAGCGCGTTCGGCTGTTAACCAATAGGTTGGTGGTTCGAGCCCACCCGGGAGCGGTGTTGTGGGATCTGAAATGTAACGTAGAAAGCCAAAGTTTTTGCACAATAAATGACGACCATTTAATTTTTGGGCTTCCGTGGCGCAATGGTTAGCGCGTTCGGCTGTTAACCAATAGGTTGGTGGTTCGAGCCCATCCGGGAGCGGTGTTGTGAGGTCTCAGATGTGACGTTAAAATCAAGGTTTTTACACAATACCTGACGAGCATTTAATTTTTGGGCTCCCGTGGCGCTATGGTTAGCGCGTTCAGCTGTTAATCGAAAGGTTGGTGGTTCGAGCCCACCCGGGAAAGGTGTTGTGGGGTCTCAAATGTAACGTAGAAAGCTAAAGGTTTTCCACAATAGCTGACAACCATTTAATTTCTGAGCTTCCGTGGCTCAATGGTTAGCGCGTTCGGCTGTTAACCAATAGGTTGGTGGTTCGAGCCCATCCGGGAGCGGTGTTGTGTGATCTCAAATGTAACGTAGAAAGCCAAAGTTTTTCCACAATACCTGACGACCATTTAATTTTTGGGCTTCCGTGGCGCAATGGTTAGCACGTTCGGCTGTTAACCAATAGGTTGGTGGTTCGAGCCCATCCGGGAGCCGTGTTGTGAGGTCTCAGATGTGACGTAAAAAGTCAAGGTTTTCCACAATACCTGACAACCATTTAATTTCGGAGCTTCCGTGGCTCAATGGTTAGCGCGTTCGGCTGTTATCCAATAGGTTGGTGGTTCGAGCCCACCCGGGAGCGGTGTTGTGGGATCTGAAATGTAACGTAGAAAGCCAAAGTTTTTGCACAATAAATGACGAGCATTTAACTTTTGGGCTTCCGTGGCGCAATGGTTAGCGCGTTCGGCTGTTAACCAATAGGTTGGTGGTTCGAGCCCATCCGGGAGCGGTGTTGTGAGGTCTCAGATGTGACGTTAAAAGTCAAGGTTTTTACACAATACCTGACGAGCATTTAATTTTTGGGCTCCCGTGGCGCTATGGTTAGCGCGTTCAGCTGTTAATCGAAAGGTTGGTGGTTCGAGCCCACCCGGGAAAGGTGTTGTGGGGTCTCAAATATAACGTAGAAAGCTAAAGTTTTTCCACAATAGCTGACAACCATTTAATTTCTGAGCTTCCGTGGCTCAATGGTTAGCGCGTTCGGCTGTTAACCAATAGGTTGGTGGTTCGAGCCCATCCGGGAGTGGTGTTGTGTGATCTCAAATGTAACGTAGAAAGCCAAAGTTTTTCCACAATACTTGACGACCATTTAATTTTTGGGCTTCCGTGGCGCAATGGTTAGCACGTTCGGCTGTTAACCAATAGGTTGGTGGTTCGAGCCCATCCGGGAGCCGTGTTGTGAGGTCTCAGATGTGACGTAAAAAGTCAAGGTTTTCCACAATACCTGACAACCATTTAATTTCGGAGCTTCCGTGGCTCAATGGTTAGCGCGTTCGGCTGTTAACCAATAGGTACGTGGTTCGAGCCCACCCGGGAGCGGTGTTGTGGGATCTGAAATGTAACGTAGAAAGCCAAAGTTTTTGCACAATAAATGACGACCATTTAAATTTTGGGCTTCCGTGGCGCAATGGTTAGCGCGTTCGGCTGTTAACCAATAGGTTGGTGGTTCGACCCCATCCGGGAGCGGTGTTGTGAGGTCTCAGATGTGACGTAAAAAGTCAAGGTTTTTACAAAATACCTAACGATCATTTAACTTTTGGGCTTCCGTGGCGCAATGGTTAGCGCGTTCGGCTGTTAACCAATAGGTTGGTGGTTCGACCCCTTCCGGGAGCGGTGTTGTGAGGTCTCAGATGTGACGTAAAAAGTAAAGGTTTTTACATAATACCTGACGAGCATTTAACTTTTGGGCTTCCGCGGCGCAATGGTTAGCGCGTTCGGCTGTTAACCAATAGGTTGGTGGTTCGAGCCCATCCGGGAGCGGTGTTGTGAGGTCTCAGATGTGACGTTAAAAGTCAAGGTTTTTACACAATACCTGACGAGCATTTAATTTTTGGGCTCCCGTGGCGCTATGGTTAGCGCGTTCAGCTGTTAATCGAAAGGTTGGTGGTTCGAGCCCACCCGGGAAAGGTGTTGTGGGGTCTCAAATGTAACGTAGAAAGCTAAAGTTTTTCCACAATAGCTGACAACCATTTAATTTCTGAGCTTCCGTGGCTCAATGGTTAGCGCGTTCGGCTATTAACCAATAGGTTGGTGGTTCGAGCCCATCCGGGAGCGGTGTTGTGTGATCTCAAATGTAACGTAGAAAGCCAAAGTTTTTCCACAATACTTGACGACCATTTAATTTTTGGGCTTCCGTGGCGCAATGGTTAGCACGTTCGGCTGTTAACCAATAGGTTGGTGGTTCGAGCCCATCCGGGAGCCGTGTTGTGAGGTCTCAGATGTGACGTAAAAAGTCAAGGTTTTCCACAATACCTGACAACCATTTAATTTCGGAGCTTCCGTGGCTCAATGGTTAGCGCGTTCGGCTGTTAACCAATAGGTACGTGGTTCGAGCCCACCCGGGAGCGGTGTTGTGGGATCTGAAATGTAACGTAGAAAGCCAAAGTTTTTGCACAATAAATGACGACCATTTAATTTTTGGGCTTCCGTGGCGCAATGGTTAGCGCGTTCGGCTGTTAACCAATAGGTTGGTGGTTCGACCCCATCCGGGAGCGGTGTTGTGAGGTCTCAGATGTGACGTAAAAAGTCAAGGTTTTTACATAATACCTGACGAGCATTTAACTTTTGGGCTTCCGTGGCGCATTGGTTAGCGCGTTCGGCTGTTAACCAATAGGTTGGTGGTTCGAGCCCATCCGGGAGCGGTGTTGTGAGGTCTCAGATGTGACGTAAAAAGTCAAGGTTTTTACACAATACCTAACAATCATTTAACTTTTGGGCTTCCGTGGGGCAATGGTTAGCGCGTTCGGCTGTTAACCAATAGGTTGGTGGTTCGAGCCCATCCGGGAGCGGTGTTGTGAGGTCTCAGATGTGACGTAAAAAGTCAAGGTTTTTACACAATACCTGACGAGCATTTAACTTTTGGGCTTCCGTGGCGCAATGGTTAGCGCGTTCGGCTGTTAACCAATAGGTTGGTGGTTCGAGCCCACCCGAGAGCGGTGTTGAGGGATCTGAAATGTAACGTAGAAAGCCAAAGTTTTTGCACAATACCTGACGAGCATTTAACTTTTGGGCTTCCGTGGCGCAATGGTTAGCGCGTTCGGCTGTTAACCAATAGGTTGGTGGTTCGAGCCCATCCGCGAGCGGTGTTGTGAGGTCTCAGATGTGACTTAAAAAGTCAAGTTTTTTGCACAATACCTGACGAGCATTTAGCTTTTGGGCTTCCGTGGCGCAATGGTTAGCGCGTTCGGCTGTTAACCAATAGGTTGGTGGTTCGAGCCCACCCGGGAGCGGTGTTGTGTGATCTCAAATGTAACGTAGAAAGCCAAAGTTTTTCCACAATACCTGACAACGTAGAAAGCCAAAGTTTTTCCACAACACCTGACAACCATTTAATTTCTGAGCTTCCGTGGCTCAATGGTTAGCGCGTTCGGCTGTTAACCATTAGGTTGGTAGTTCGAGCCCATCCGGGAGCGGTGTTGTGAGGTCTCAGATGTGACGTAAATAGTCAAGGTTTTTACACAATACCTGACGAGCATTTAACTTTTGGGCTTCCGTGGCGCAATGGTTAGCGCGTTCGGCTGTTAACCAATAGGTTGGTGGTTCGAGCGCATCCGGGAGCGGTGTTGTGAGGTCTCAGATGTGACGTAAGAAGTCAAGGTTTTTACACAATACCTGACGAGTATTTAACTTTTGGGCTTCCGTGGCGCAATGGTTAGCGCGTTCGGCTGTTAAGCAATAGGTTGGTGGTTCGAGCCCATCCGGGAGCGGTGTTGTGAGGTCTCAGATGTGACGTAAAAAGTCAAGGTTTTTACACAATACCTGACGAGCATTTAAATTTTGGGCTTCCTTGGCGCAATGGTTAGCGCGTTCGGCTGTTAACCAATAGGTTGGTGGTTCGAGCCCACCCGGGAGCGGTGTTGTGTGATCTCAAATGTAACGTAGAAAGCCAAAATTGTTCCACAATACCTGACGACCATTTAATTTTTGGGCTTCCGTGGCGCAATGGTTAGCACGTTCGGCTGTTAACCAATAGGTTGGTGGTTCGAGCCCATCCGGGAGCGGTGTTGTGAGGTCTCAGATGTGACGTTAAAGTCAAGGTTTTCCACAATACCTGACAACCATTTAATTTCTGAGCTTCCGTGGCTCAATGGTTAGCGCGTTCGGCTGTTAACCAATAGGTTGGTGGTTCGAGCCCACCCGGGAGCGGTGTTGTGGGATCTGAAATGTAACGTAGAAAGCCAAAGTTTTTGCACATTAAATGACGACCATTTAATTTTTGGGCTTCCGTGGCGCAATGGTTAGCGCGTTCGGCTGTTAGCCAATAGGTTGGTGGTTCGACCCCATCCGGGAGCGGTGTTGTGAGGTCTCAGATGTGACGTAAAAAGTCAAGGTTTTTACATAATACCTGACGAGCATTTAACTTTTGGGCTTCCGTGGCGCAATGGTTAGCGCGTTCGGCTGTTAACCAATAGGTTGGTGGTTCGAGCCCACCCGGGAGCGGTGTTGTCTGAGCTCAAATGTAACGTAGAAAGCCAAAGTTTTTCCACAATACCTGACGACCATTTAATTTTTGGGCTTCCGTGGCGCAATGGTTAGCAAGTTCGGCTGTTAACCTATAGGTTGGTGGTTCGAGCCCATCCGGGAGCGGTGTTGTGAGGTCTCAGATGTAGCGTAAAAAGTCAAAACTTTTCCACAATACGTGACAACCATTTAATTTCTGAGCTTCCGTGGCTCAATGGTTAGCGCGTTCAGCTGTTAACCAATAGGTTGGTGGTTCGAGCCCATCCGGGAGCGGTATATTGACGTCTCAGATGTGACGTTAAAAGTCAAGGTTTTTCCAAAATACATGACGACCATTTAATTTTTGGGCTTCCGTGGCGCAATGGTTAGCGCGTTCAGCTGCTATTCAAAAGACTGGTGGTTTGAGCCCTCCCGGGAGCGGTGTTGTGACGTCTCAAATGTAACATAAAATGTCAGAGTTTTTCCACAATACCTGACGAACATTTAATTTTTGGGTTTCCGTGACGCAATGATTAGCGCGATCAGCTGTTAATCGAAAGGTTGGTGGTACGAGCCCACCCGGGAGAGGTGTTGTGGGGTCTCAGATGTAGCGTAAAAGGTCATAACTTTTCCACAATACGTGACAACCATTTAATTTCTGAGCTTCCGTGGCGCAATGGTTAGCGCGTTCGGCTGTTAACCAATAGGTTGGTGGTTCGAGCCCATCCGCGAGCGGTGTTGTGAGGTCTCAGATGTGACTTAAAAAGTCAAGTTTTTTGCACAATACCTGACGAGCATTTAGCTTTTGGGCTTCCGTGGCGCAATGGTTAGCGCGTTCGGCTGTTAACCAATAGGTTGGTGGTTCGAGCCCACCCGGGAGCGGTGTTGTGTGATCTCAAATGTAACGTAGAAAGCCAAAGTTTTTCCACAATACCTGACAACGTAGAAAGCCAAAGTTTTTCCACAACACCTGACAACCATTTAATTTCTGAGCTTCCGTGGCTCAATGGTTAGCGCGTTCGGCTGTTAACCATTAGGTTGGTAGTTCGAGCCCATCCGGGAGCGGTGTTGTGAGGTCTCAGATGTGACGTAAATAGTCAAGGTTTTTACACAATACCTGACGAGCATTTAACTTTTGGGCTTCCGTGGCGCAATGGTTAGCGCGTTCGGCTGTTAACCAATAGGTTGGTGGTTCGAGCGCATCCGGGAGCGGTGTTGTGAGGTCTCAGATGTGACGTAAGAAGTCAAGGTTTTTACACAATACCTGACGAGTATTTAACTTTTGGGCTTCCGTGGCGCAATGGTTAGCGCGTTCGGCTGTTAAGCAATAGGTTGGTGGTTCGAGCCCATCCGGGAGCGGTGTTGTGAGGTCTCAGATGTGACGTAAAAAGTCAAGGTTTTTACACAATACCTGACGAGCATTTAAATTTTGGGCTTCCTTGGCGCAATGGTTAGCGCGTTCGGCTGTTAACCAATAGGTTGGTGGTTCGAGCCCACCCGGGAGCGGTGTTGTGTGATCTCAAATGTAACGTAGAAAGCCAAAATTGTTCCACAATACCTGACGACCATTTAATTTTTGGGCTTCCGTGGCGCAATGGTTAGCACGTTCGGCTGTTAACCAATAGGTTGGTGGTTCGAGCCCATCCGGGAGCGGTGTTGTGAGGTCTCAGATGTGACGTTAAAGTCAAGGTTTTCCACAATACCTGACAACCATTTAATTTCTGAGCTTCCGTGGCTCAATGGTTAGCGCGTTCGGCTGTTAACCAATAGGTTGGTGGTTCGAGCCCACCCGGGAGCGGTGTTGTGGGATCTGAAATGTAACGTAGAAAGCCAAAGTTTTTGCACATTAAATGACGACCATTTAATTTATGGGCTTCCGTGGCGCAATGGTTAGCGCGTTCGGCTGTTAGCCAATAGGTTGGTGGTTCGACCCCATCCGGGAGCGGTGTTGTGAGGTCTCAGATGTGACGTAAAAAGTCAAGGTTTTTACATAATACCTGACGAGCATTTAACTTTTGGGCTTCCGTGGCGCAATGGTTAGCGCGTTCGGCTGTTAACCAATAGGTTGGTGGTTCGAGCCCACCCGGGAGCGGTGTTGTCTGAGCTCAAATGTAACGTAGAAAGCCAAAGTTTTTCCACAATACCTGACGACCATTTAATTTTTGGGCTTCCGTGGCGCAATGGTTAGCAAGTTCGGCTGTTAACCTATAGGTTGGTGGTTCGAGCCCATCCGGGAGCGGTGTTGTGAGGTCTCAGATGTAGCGTAAAAAGTCAAAACTTTTCCACAATACGTGACAACCATTTAATTTCTGAGCTTCCGTGGCTCAATGGTTAGCGCGTTCAGCTGTTAACCAATAGGTTGGTGGTTCGAGCCCATCCGGGAGCGGTATATTGACGTCTCAGATGTGACGTTAAAAGTCAAGGTTTTTCCAAAATACATGACGACCATTTAATTTTTGGGCTTCCGTGGCGCAATGGTTAGCGCGTTCAGCTGCTATTCAAAAGACTGGTGGTTTGAGCCCTCCCGGGAGCGGTGTTGTGACGTCTCAAATGTAACATAAAATGTCAGAGTTTTTCCACAATACCTGACGAACATTTAATTTTTGGGTTTCCGTGACGCAATGATTAGCGCGATCAGCTGTTAATCGAAAGGTTGGTGGTACGAGCCCACCCGGGAGAGGTGTTGTGGGGTCTCAGATGTAGCGTAAAAGGTCATAACTTTTCCACAATACGTGACAACCATTTAATTTCTGAGCTTCCGTGGCTCAATGGTTAGCGCGTTCGGCTGTTAACCAATAGGTTAGTGGTTCGAGCCCATCCGGGAACGGTGTTGTGAGGTCTCAGATGTGACGTAAAAAGTCAAGGTTTTTACACAATACCTGACGAGCATTTAATTTTTGGGCTTCCGTGGCGCAATGGTTAGCGCGTTCGGCTGTTAACCAATAGGTTGGTGGTTCGGCCCCTGTTTGTCGTAGAGCCGAGATATTAAGCAAAATGTTCGTCAACTTTGGTATCGTCTCACTTATTTTTATTATGTTACTTATGACTTTTGCACTAAACTTTGGAGGCTCATAACTCTTGTTCTACAAGAGATACTGGGATCTCCTTTGGATATGTTATAGTACTCTTTGCTCCCCATACAAGGATACTTTAAACTTGAGGCTACCTCAATATCGTCGTCAACTTATTTTTTGTCTCACTTATTGTTAGAAGGTTACTTTTGATTTTTGAAAATAAACTTTGCAGGCTCGTAACTCTGGTTCTACCAGAGATACGGGGATGTAAATAATGTGACCTTGACACAAATGTTCGGATAATTATAAAGGTCTTTGCATGTTCCAAGCAAAAAAAAAACTTCGCGGTTTCGAACCTGTGGCCTTCCGAGAGTGAGGCGGATGCGATAACCGCTACACTAAAGATATGTTATTATTTTTAATCGAAAGAACAGGGTCAAGTAATTAAGTAATACGTGAACAAACAAACCCCTCCATAGAAAATGCATTAGACTATACTTTGCAAGCTCGTAACTCTGTTTCTACTGGAGATACGGGGATGTCCTTTGAGTATGTTATAGTCCAATTTGTCCCCCATCTAGCCATACTAAAAACATTGAGCTACGACAAACAGCAGTCGAGTAATTAAGCTAATCGTAAACAAACAAACCCCTCCATAGGAAATGCATTAGACTATACTTTGCAGGCCCATAACTCTGTGTCTACTAGAGATACGGGGATGTCCTTAGGATATGTTATAGTCCAAATTGTCCCCCATCTAACCTTACTAAAAACTTTGGGCTACGACAAACAGGGGCCGAGTACTTAAGCAAAACGTAACGAAACAAACCCCCTCCATAGGAAATGCATTAGACTATACTTTGCAGGCTCGTAAATCTGTTTCTACTGGAGATACGGGGATGTCCTTTGAGTATGTTATAGTCCAATATGTCTCCCATCTAACCATACTACAAATAATGAGCTACGACAAACAAGGGCCGAGTAATTAAGCTAAACGTAAACAAACAACCCGTCCATAGGAAATGCATTAGACTATATTTTGCAGGCCCATAACTCTGTGTCTACTAGAGATACGGGGATGTCCTTAGGATATGTTATAGTCCAAATTGTCCCCCATCTAACCATACTAAAAACATTGAGCTACGACAAACATTGGCCGAGATATTAAGCAAAATGTTCGTCAACTTTGGTATCGTCTCACTTATTTTTATTATGTTACTTATACTTTTTGCACTAAACTTTGGAGGCTCATAACTCTTGTTCTACAAGAGATACTGGGATCTCCTTTGGATATGTTATAGTACTCTTTGCTCCCCATACAAGGATACTTTAAACTTGAGGCTACCTCAATATCGTCGTCAACTTTTTTTTGTCTCACTTATTGTTAGAAGGTTACTTTTGATTTTTGAAAATAAACTTTGCAGGCTCGTAACTCTGGTTCTACCAGAGATACGGGGATGTAAATAATGTGACCTTGACACAAATGTTCGGATAATTATAAAGGTCTTTGCATGCTCCAAGCAAAAAAAAAACTTCGCGGTTTCGAACCTGTGGCCTTCCGAGAGTGAGGCGGATGCGATAACCGCTACACTAAAGACATGTTATTATTTTTAATCGAAAGAACAGGGTCAAGTAATTAAGTAATACGTGAACAAACAAACCCCTCCATAGAAAATGCATTAGACTATACTTTGCAGGCTCGTAACTCTGTTTCTACTGGAGATACGGGGATGTCCTTTGAGTATGTTATAGTCCAATTTGTCCCCCATCTAACCATACTAAAAACATTGAGCTACGACAAACAGCAGTCGAGTAATTAAGCTAATCGTAAACAAACAAACCCCTCCATAGGAAATGCATTAGACTATACATACTAAAAACATTGAGCTACGACAAACAGGGGCCGAGATATTAAGCAAAATGTTCGTCAACTTTGGTATCGTCTCACTTATTTTTATTATGTTACTTATGATTTTTGCACTAAACTTTGGAGGCTCATAACTCTTGTTCTACAAGAGATACTGGGATCTCCTTTGGATATGTTATCGTACTCTTTGCTCCCCATACAAGGATACTTTAAACTTGAGGCTACCTCAATATCGTCGCCAACTTACTTTTTGTCTCACTTATTGTTAGAAGGTTACTTTTGATTTTTGAAAATATACTTTGCAGGCTCGTAACTCTGTTTCTACTGGAGATACGGGGATGTCCTTTGAGTATGTTATAGACCAATTTGTCCCCCATCTAGCCATACTAAGAATTAGGGCTACGACAAACAGTAGTCGAGTAATTAAGCTAATCGTAAACAAACAAACCCCTCCATAGGAAATACATTAGACTAAATTCTGGAGGCTCGTAACTCTGGTTCTACCAGAAATACGGGGATGTAAATAATGTGACCTTGACACAAATGTTCGGATAATTATAAAGGTCTATGCATGTTCCAAGCAAAAAAAAACTTCGCGGTTTCGAACCTGTGGCCTTCCGAGAGTGAGGCGGAAGCGATAACCGCCACACTAAAGATATGTTATTATTTTTAATCGAAAGAACAGGGTCAAGTAATTAAGCAATACGTGAACAAACAAACCCCTCCATAGGAAATGCATTAGACTATACTTTGCAGGCTCGTAACTCTGTTTCTACTGGAGATACGGGGATTTCCTTTGAATATGTTATAGTCCAATTTGTCCCCCATCTAACCATACTAAAAATAATGAGCAACGACAAACAAGGGCCGAGTAATTAAGCTAAACGTAAACAAACAACCCGTCCATAGGAAATGCATTAGACTATATTTTGCAGGCCCATAACTCTGTGTCTACTAGAGATACGGGGATGTCCTTAGGATATGTTATAGTCCAAATTGTCCCCCATCTAACCATACTAAAAACATTGAGCTACGACAAACAAGGGCCGAGATATTAAGCAAAATGTTCGTCAACTTTGGTATCGTCTCACTTATTTTTATTATGTTACTTATGATTTTTGCACTAAACTTTGGAGGCTCATAACTCTTGTTCTACAAGAGATACTGGGATCTCCTTTGGATATGTTATAGTACTATTTGCTCCCCATACAAGGATACTTTAAACTTGAGGCTACCTCAATATCGTCGTCAACTTATTTTTTGTCTCACTTATTGTTAGAAGGTTACTTGCATTTCCTTTGGACGGGTTGTTTGTTTTAGTGTAGCGGTTATCGCATCCGCCTCACTCCCGGAAGGCCACAGGTTCGAAACCGCGAAGTTTTTTTTTATAATTATCCGAACATTTGTGTCAAGGTCACATTATTTACATCCCCGTATCTCTGGTAGAACCAGAGTTACGAGCCTCCAGAATTTAGTCTAATGGATTTCCTATGGAGGGGTTTGTTTGTTTACGATTAGCTTAATTACTCGACTACTGTTTGTCGTAGCTCAATGTTTTTAGTATGGTTAGATGGGGGACAAATTGGACTATAACATACTCAAAGGACATCCCCGTAACTACAGTAGAAACAGATTTACGAGCCTGCAAAATATAGTCTAATGCATTTTCTATGGAGGGGTTTGTTTGTTCGCGTATTGCTTAATTACTTGACCCTGTTCTTTCGATTAAAAATAATAACATATCTTTAGTGTAGCGGTTATCGCATCCGCCTCACTCCCGGAAGGCCACAGGTTCGAAACCGCGAGGTTTTTTTTTTTGCTTGGAACATGCAAAGACCTTTATAATTATCCGAACATTTGTGTCAAGGTCACATTATTTACATCCCCGTATCTCTGGTAGAACCAGAGTTACGAGCCTCCAGAATTTAGTCTAATGTATTTCCTATGGAGGGGTTTGTTTGTTTACGATTAGCTTAATTACTCGACTACTGTTTGTCGTAGCCCTAATTCTTAGTATGGCTAGATGGGGGACAAATTGGTCTATAACATACTCAAAGGACATCCCCGTATCTCCAGTAGAAACAGAGTTACGAGCCTGCAAAGTTTATTTTCAAAAATCAAAAGTAACCTTCTAACAATAAGTGAGACAAAAAGTAAGTTGACGACGATATTGAGGTAGCCTCAAGTTTAAAGTATCCTTGTATGGGGAGTAAAGAGTACTATAACATATCCAAAGGAGATCCCAGTATCTCTTGTAGAACAAGAGTTATGAGCCTCCAAAGTTTAGTGCAAAAATCATAAGTAACATAATAAAAATAAGTGAGACGATACCAAAGTTGACGAACATTTTGCTTAATATCTCGGCCCCTGTTTGTCGTAGCTCAATGTTTTTAAAATGGTTAGATGGGGGACAATTTGGACTATAACATATCCTAAGGACATCCCCGTATCTCTAGTAAACACAGAGTTATGGGCCTGCAAAGCATAGTCTAATGCATTTCCTTTGGACGGGTTGTTTGTTTACGTTTAGCTTAATTACTCGGCCCCTGTTTTTCGTAGCTCAATGTTTTTAGTATGGTTAGATGGGGGACAAATTGGAATATAACATACTCAAAGGACATCGCCGTATCTACAGTAGAAACAGAGTTACGAGCCTCCAGAATTTAGTCTAATGTATTTCCTATAATCCAATTTGTCCCCCATCTAACCGTACTAAAAACATTGAGCTACGACAAACAGTAGTCGAGTAATGAAGCTAATCGTAAACAAACAAACCCCTCATAGGAAATCCATTAGACTAAATTCTGGAGGCTCGTAACTCTGGTTCTACCAGAGATACGGGGATGTAAATAATGTGACCTTGACACAAATGTTCGGATAATTATAAAAAAAAACTTCGCGGTTTCGAACCTGTGGCCTTCCGGGAGTGAAGCGGATGCGATAACCGCTACACTAAAGATATGTTATTATTTTTAATCGAAAGAACAGGGTCAAGTAATTAAGCAATACGTGAACAAACAAACCCCTCCATAGAAAATGCATTAGACTATACTTTGCAGGCTCGTAACTCTGTTTCTACTGGAGATACGGCGATGTCCTTTGAGTATGTTATATTCCAATTTGTCCCCCATCTAACCATACTAAAAACATTGAGCTACGAAAAACAGGGGCCGAGTAATTAAGCTAAACGTAAACAAACATCCCGTCCAAAGGAAATGCATTAGACTATGCTTTGCAGGCCCATAACTCTGTGTTTACTAGAGATACGGGGATGTCCTTAGGATATGTTATAGTCCAAATTGTCCCCCATCTAACCATACTAAAAACATTGAGCTACGACAAACAAGGGCCGAGATATTAAGCAAAATGTTCGTCAACTTTGGTATCGTCTCACTTATTTTTATTATGTTACTTATGATTTTTGCACTAAACTTTGGAGGCTCATAACTCTTGTTCTACAAGAGATACTGGGATCTCCTTTGGATATGTTATAGTACTATTTGCTCCCCATACAAGGATACTTTAAACTTGAGGCTACCTCAATATCGTCGTCAACCTATTTTTTGTCTCACTTATTGTTAGAAGGTTACTTGCATTTCCTTTGGACGGGTTGTTTGTTTTAGTGTAGCGGTTATCGCATCCGCCTCACTCCCGGAAGGCCACAGGTTCGAAACCGCGAAGTTTTTTTTTATAATTATCCGAACATTTGTGTCAAGGTCACATTATTTACATCCCCGTATCTCTGGTAGAACCAGAGTTACGAGCCTCCAGAATTTAGTCTAATGGATTTCCTATGGAGGGGTTTGTTTGTTTACGATTAGCTTAATTACTCGACTACTGTTTGTCGTAGCTCAATGTTTTTAGTATGGTTAGATGGGGGACAAATTGGACTATAACATACTCAAAGGACATCCCCGTATCTACAGTAGAAACAGATTTACGAGCCTGCAAAATATAGTCTAATGCATTTTCTATGGAGGGGTTTGTTTGTTCGCGTATTGCTTAATTACTTGACCCTGTTCTTTCGATTAAAAATAATAACATATCTTTAGTGTAGCGGTTATCGCATCCGCCTCACTCCCGGAAGGCCACAGGTTCGAAACCGCGAGGTTTTTTTTTTGCTTGGAACATGCAAAGACCTTTATAATTATCCGAACATTTGTGTCAAGGTCACATTATTTACATCCCCGTATCTCTGGTAGAACCAGAGTTACGAGCCTCCAGAATTTAGTCTAATGTATTTCCTATGGAGGGGTTTGTTTGTTTACGATTAGCTTAATTACTCGACTACTGTTTGTCGTAGCCCTAATTCTTAGTATGGCTAGATGGGGGACAAATTGGTCTATAACATACTCAAAGGACATCCCCGTATCTCCAGTAGAAACAGAGTTACGAGCCTGCAAAGTTTATTTTCAAAAATCAAAAGTAACCTTCTAACAATAAGTGAGACAAAAAGTAAGTTGACGACGATATTGAGGTAGCCTCAAGTTTAAAGTATCCTTGTATGGGGAGTAAAGAGTACTATAACATATCCAAAGGAGATCCCAGTATCTCTTGTAGAACAAGAGTTATGAGCCTCCAAAGTTTAGTGCAAAAATCATAAGTAACATAATAAAAATAAGTGAGACGATACCAAAGTTGACGAACATTTTGCTTAATATCTCGGCCCCTGTTTGTCGTAGCTCAATGTTTTTAAAATGGTTAGATGGGGGACAATTTGGACTATAACATATCCTAAGGACATCCCCGTATCTCTAGTAAACACAGAGTTATGGGCCTGCAAAGCATAGTCTAATGCATTTCCTTTGGACGGGTTGTTTGTTTACGTTTAGCTTAATTACTCGGCCCCTGTTTTTCGTAGCTCAATGTTTTTAGTATGGTTAGATGGGGGACAAATTGGAATATAACATACTCAAAGGACATCGCCGTATCTACAGTAGAAACAGAGTTACGAGCCTCCAGAATTTAGTCTAATGTATTTCCTATAATCCAATTTGTCCCCCATCTAACCGTACTAAAAACATTGAGCTACGACAAACAGTAGTCGAGTAATGAAGCTAATCGTAAACAAACAAACCCCTCATAGGAAATCCATTAGACTAAATTCTGGAGGCTCGTAACTCTGGTTCTACCAGAGATACGGGGATGTAAATAATGTGACCTTGACACAAATGTTCGGATAATTATAAAAAAAAACTTCGCGGTTTCGAACCTGTGGCCTTCCGGGAGTGAAGCGGATGCGATAACCGCTACACTAAAGATATGTTATTATTTTTAATCGAAAGAACAGGGTCAAGTAATTAAGCAATACGTGAACAAACAAACCCCTCCATAGAAAATGCATTAGACTATACTTTGCAGGCTCGTAACTCTGTTTCTACTGGAGATACGGGGATGTCCTTTGAGTATGATATAGTCCAATTTGTCCCCCATCTAACCATGCTAAAAACATTGAGCTACGACAAACAGTAGTCGAGTAATTAAGCTAATCGTAAACAAACAAACCCCTCCATAGGAAATACATTAGACTAAATTCTGGAGGCTCGTAACTCTGGTTCTACCAGAGATACGGGGATGTAAATAATGTGACCTTGACACAAATGTTCGGATAATTATAAAAAAAAACTTCGCGGTTTCGAACCTGTGGCCTTCCGGGAGTGAGGCGGATGCGATAACCGCTACACTAAAGATATGTTATTATTTTTAATCGAAAGAACAGGGTCAAGTAATTAAGCAATACATGAACAAACAAACCCCTCCATAGAAAATGCATTAGACTATACTTTGCAGGCTCGTAACTCTGTTTCTACTGTAGATACGGCGATGTCCTTTGAGTATGTTATATTCCAATTTGTCCCCCATCTAACCATACTAAAAACATTGAGCTACGAAAAACAGGGGCCGAGTAATTAAGCTAAACGTAAACAAACAACCCGTCCATAGGAAATACATTAGACTAAATTCTGGAGGCTCGTAACTCTGGTTCTACCAGAGATACGGGGATGTAAATAATGTGACCTTGACACAAATGTTCGGATAATTATAAAAAAAAACTTCGCGGTTTCGAACCTGTGGCCTTCCGGGAGTGAGGCGGATGCGATAACCGCTACACTAAAGATATGTTATTATTTTTAATCGAAAGAACAGGGTCAAGTAATTAAGCAATACGTGAACAAACAAACCCCTCCATAGAAAATGCATTAGACTATACTTTGCAGGCTCGTAACTCTGTTTCTACTGGAGATTCGGGGATGTCCTTTGAGTATGATATAGTCCAATTTGTCGCCCATCTAACCATGCTAAAAACATTGAGCTACGACAAACAGTAGTCGAGTAATTAAGCTAATCGTAAACAAACAAACCCCTCCATAGGAAATACATTAGACTAAATTCTGGAGGCTCGTAACTCTGGTTCTACCAGAGATACGGGGATGTAAATAATGTGACCTTGACACAAATGTTCGGATAATTATAAAAAAAACTTCGCGGTTTCGAACCTGTGGCCTTCCGGGAGTGAGGCGGATGCGATAACCGCTACACTAAAGATATGTTATTATTTTTAATCGAAAGAACAGGGTCAAGTAATTAAGCAATACATGAACAAACAAACCCCTCCATAGAAAATGCATTAGTCTATACTTTGCAGGCTCGTAACTCTGTTTCTACTGTAGATACGGCGATGTCCTTTGAGTATGTTATATTCCAATTTGTTCCATCTAACCATACTAAAAACATTGAGCTACGAAAAACAGGGGCCGAGTAATTAAGCTAAACGTAAACAAACAACCCGTCCATAGGAAATACATTAGACTAAATTCTGGAGGCTCGTAACTCTGGTTCTACCAGAGATACGGGGATGTAAATAATGTGACCTTGGCACAAATGTTCGGATAATTATAAAAAAAAACTTCGCGGTTTCGAACCTGTGGCCTTCCGGGAGTGAGGCGGATGCGATAACCGCTACACTAAAGATATGTTATTATTTTTAATCGAAAGAACAGGGTCAAGTAATTAAGCAATAAATGAACAAACAAACCCCTTCATAGAAAATGCATTAGAGTATACTTTGCAGGCTCGTAACTCTGTTTCTACTGTAGATACGGCGATGTCCTTTGAGTATGTTATATTCCAATTTGTCCCCCATCTAACCATACTAAAAACATTGAGCTACGAAAAACAGGGGCCGAGTAATTAAGCTAAACGTAAACAAACAACCCGTCCATAGGAAATACATTAGACTAAATTCTGGAGGCTCGTAACTCTGGTTCTACCAGAGATACGGGGATGTAAATAATGTGACCTTGACACAAATGTTCGGATAATTATAAAAAAAAACTTCGCGGTTTCGAACCTGTGGCCTTCCGGGAGTGAGGCCGATGCGATAACCGCTACACTAAAGATATGTTATTATTTTTAATCGAAAGAACAGGGTCAAGTAATTAAGCAATACGTGAACAAACAAACCCCTCCATAGAAAATGCATTAGACTATATTTTGCAGGCTCGTAAATCTGTTTCTACTGTGGATACGGGGATGTCCTTTGAGTATGTTATAGTCCAATTTGTCCCCCATCTAACCGTACTAAAAACATTGAGCTACGAAAAACAGGGGCCGAGTAATTAAGCTAAACGTAAACAAACAACCCGTCCAAAGGAAATGCATTAGACTATGCTTTGCAGGCCCATAACTCTGTGTTTACTAGAGATACGGGGATGTCCTTAGGATATGTTATAGTCCAAATTGTCCCCCATCTAACCATACTAAAAACATTGAGCTACGACAAACAGGGGCCGAGATATTAAGCAAAATGTTCGTCAACTTGGTATCGTCTCACTTATTTTTATTATGTTACTTATGATTTTTGCACTAAACTTTGGAGGCTCATAACTCTTGTTCTACAAGAGATACTGGGATCTCCTTTGGATATGCTATAGTACTGTTTGCTCCCCATACAAGGATACTTTAAACTTGAGGCTACCTCAATATCGTCGTCAACTTACTTTTTGTCTCACTTATTGTTAGAAGGTTACTTTTGATTTTTGAAAATAAACTTTGCAGGCTCGTAACTCTGTTTCTACTGGAGATACGGGGATGTCCTTTGAGTATGTTATAGACCAATTTGTCCCCCATCTAGACATACTAAGAATTAGGGCTACGACAAACAGTAGTCGAGTAATTAAGCTAATCGTAAACAAACAAACTCTCATAGGAAATCCATTAGACTAAATTCTGGAGGCTCGTAACTCTGGTTCTACTAGAGATACGGGGATGTAAATAATGTGACCTTGACACAAATGTTCGGATAATTATAAAAAAACTTCGCGGTTTCGAACCTGTGGCCTTCCGGGAGTGAGGCGGATGCGATAACCGCTACACTAAAGATATGTTATTATTTTTAATCGAAAGAACAGGGTCAAGTAATTAAGCAATACATGAACAAACAAACCCCTCCATAGAAAATGCATTAGAGTATACTTTGCAGGCTCGTAACTCTGTTTCTACTGTAGATACGGCGATGTCCTTTGAGTATGTTATATTCCAATTTGTCCCCCATCTAACCATACTAAAAACATTGAGCTACGAAAAACAGGGGCCGAGTAATTAAGCTAAACGTAAACAAACAACCCGTCCATAGGAAATACATTAGACTAAATTCTGGAGGCTCGTAACTCTGGTTCTACCAGAGATACGGGGATGTAAATAATGTGACCTTGACACAAATGTTCGGATAATTATAAAAAAAAACTTCGCGGTTTCGAACCTGTGGCCTTCCGGGAGTGAGGCGGATGCGATAACCGCTACACTAAAGATATGTTATTATTTTTAATCGAAAGAACAGGGTCAAGTAATTAAGCAATACATGAACAAACAAACCCCTCCATAGAAAATGCATTAGAGTATACTTTGCAGGCTCGTAACTCTGTTTCTACTGTAGATACGGCGATGTCCTTTGAGTATGTTATATTCCAATTTGTCCCCCATCTAACCATACTAAAAACATTGAGCTACGAAAAACAGGGGCCGAGTAATTAAGCTAAACGTAAACAAACAACCCGTCCATAGGAAATACATTAGACTAAATTCTGGAGGCTCGTAACTCTGGTTCTACCAGAGATACGGGGATGTAAATAATGTGACCTTGACACAAATGTTCGGATAATTATAAAAAAAAACTTCGCGGTTTCGAACCTGTGGCCTTCCGGGAGTGAGGCGGATGCGATAACCGCTACACTAAAGATATGTTATTATTTTTAATCGAAAGAACAGGGTCAAGTAATTAAGCAATACATGAACAAACAAACCCCTCCATAGAAAATGCATTAGACTATACTTTGCAGGCTCGTAACTCTGTTTCTACTGTAGATACGGCGATGTCCTTTGAGTATGTTATATTCCAATTTGTCCCCCATCTAACCATACTAAAAACATTGAGCTACGAAAAACAGGGGCCGAGTAATTAAGCTAAACGTAAACAAACAACCCGTCCATAGGAAATACATTAGACTAAATTCTGGAGGCTCGTAACTCTGGTTCTACCAGAGATACGGGGATGTAAATAATGTGACCTTGACACAAATGTTCGGATAATTATAAAAAAAAACTTCGCGGTTTCGAACCTGTGGCCTTCCGGGAGTGAGGCGGATGCGATAACCGCTACACTAAAGATATGTTATTATTTTTAATCGAAAGAACAGGGTCAAGTAATTAAGCAATACATGAACAAACAAACCCCTCCATAGAAAATGCATTAGAGTATACTTTGCAGGCTCGTAACTCTGTTTCTACTGTAGATACGGCGATGTCCTTTGAGTATGTTATATTCCAATTTGTCCCCCATCTAACCATACTAAAAACATTGAGCTACGAAAAACAGGGGCCGAGTAATTAAGCTAAACGTAAACAAACAACCCGTCCATAGGAAATACATTAGACTAAATTCTGGAGGCTCGTAACTCTGGTTCTACCAGAGATACGGGGATGTAAATAATGTGACCTTGACACAAATGTTCGGATAATTATAAAAAAAAACTTCGCGGTTTCGAACCTGTGGCCTTCCGGGAGTGAGGCGGATGCGATAACCGCTACACTAAAGATATGTTATTATTTTTAATCGAAAGAACAGGGTCAAGTAATTAAGCAATACATGAACAAACAAACCCCTCCATAGAAAATGCATTAGACTATACTTTGCAGGCTCGTAACTCTGTTTCTACTGTAGATACGGCGATGTCCTTTGAGTATGTTATATTCCAATTTGTCCCCCATCTAACCATACTAAAAACATTGAGCTACGAAAAACAGGGGCCGAGTAATTAAGCTAAACGTAAACAAACAACCCGTCCATAGGAAATACATTAGACTAAATTCTGGAGGCTCGTAACTCTGGTTCTACCAGAGATACGGGGATGTAAATAATGTGACCTTGACACAAATGTTCGGATAATTATAAAAAAACATTGAATTTTTGGGCTTCCTTGGCGCAATGGTTAGCGCGTTCGGCTGTTAACCGAAAGGTTGGTGGTTCGAGCCCAACCGGAAGAGGTGTTGTAGGGTCACACATGTAACGTAAAAAGTCATAACTTATCCACAATACCTGACAACCTATTAATTTCTGAGCTTCCGTGGCTCAAAGGTTAGCGCGTTCGGCTGTTAACCAATAGGTGTGTGGTTCGAGCCCATCCGGGAGCGGTTTTGTGACGTCTCAGATGTGACGTAAAAAGTCAAGGTTTTTTCCACAACACCTGACGACCATTTAATTTTCGGTCTTCCGTGGCGCAATGGTTTGCGCGTTCGGCTGTTAACCAATAGGTTGGTGGTTCGAGCCCATCCGGGAGCGGTGTTGTGAGGTCTCAGATGTGACGTAAAAAGTCAAGGTTTTTACACAATACCTGACGAGCATTTAATTTTTGGGCTTCCGTGGCACAATGGTTAGCGCGTTCAGCTGTTAATCGAAAGGTTGGTGGTTCGAGCCCACCCGGGAGAGGTGTTGTGGGGTCTCAAATGTAACGTAGAAAGCCAAATTTTTTCCACAATACCTGACAACAGTTTAATTTCTGAGCTTCCGTGGCTCAATGGTTAGCGCGTTCGGCTGTTAACCAATAGGTTGGTGGTTCGAGCCCATCCGGGAGCGGTGTTGTGACGTCTCAGATGTGACGTAAAAAGTCAAGGTTTTTCCAAAATACCGGACGACCATTTAAATTCTGGGCTTCCGTGGCGCAATCGTTAGCGCGTTCGGCTTTTAACAGAAAGGTTGGTGGTTCGAGCACACCCGGGAGCGGTGCTATGAGGTCTCAGATGTTACGTAAAAAGTCAAAGTTTTTCCACAATACCGGACGACCATTTAATTTTTGGGCTTCCGTGGCGCAATGGTTAGCGCGTTCAGCTGCTATTCAAAAGACTGGTGGTTTGAGCCCTCCCGGGAGCGGTGTTGTGACGTCTCAGATGTAACATAAAATGTCAGAGTTTTTCCACAATACCTGACGAACATTGAAATTTTGGGCTTCCGTGGCGCAATGGTTAGCGCGTTCAGCTGTTAATCGAAAGGTTGGTGGTTCGAGCCCACCCAGGAGAGGTGTTGTGGGGTCTCAGATGTAGCGTAAAAAGTCAAAACTTTTCCACAATACGTGACAACCATTTAATTTCTGAGCTTCCGTGGCGCAATGGTTAGCGCGTTCAGCAGTTAACAAATAATTTAGTGGTTCGAGCCCACCCGGGAGCGGCGTTGTGGGATCTCAAACGTAACGTAGAAAGCCAAAGTTTTTCCACAATACGTGACGACCATTTAATTTCTGAGCTTTCGTGGCTCAATGGTTAGCGCGTTCGGCTGTTAACCAATAGGTTGGTGGTTAGAGCCCATCCGGGAGCGGTGTTGTGAGGTCTCAGATGTGACGTAAAAAGTCAAGGTTTTTCCACAATACCTGACGAACATTGAATTTTTGGGCTTCCGTGGCGCAATGGTTAGCGCGTTCAGCTGTTAATCGAAAGGTTGGTGGTTCGAGCCCAACCGGGAGAGGTGTTGTGGGGTCTCAGATGTAACGTAAAATGTCAGAGTTTTTCCACAGTACCTGACGAACATTTAATTTTTGGGCTTCCGTGGCGCAATTATTAGCGCGTTCAACTGTTAATCGAAAGGCTGGTGGTTCAGGCCCACACGGAAGAGGTGTTGTGGGGTCTCAGATGTAGCGTAAAAAGTCAAAACTTATCCACAATACGTGACAACCATTTAATTTCTGAGCTTCCGTGGCTCAATGGTTAGCGCGTTCGGCTGTTAACCAATAGGTTGGTGGTTCGAGCCCACCCGGGAGCGGTGGTGTGGGATCTCAAATGTAACGTGGAAAGCCAAAGTTTTGCCACAATACCTGACGACCATTTAATTTTTGGGCTTCCGTGGCGCAATGGTTAGCGCGTTCGGCTGTTAACCGAAAGGTTGGTGGTTCGAGCCCATCCAGGAGCGGTGTTGTGACGTCTCAGATGTGACGTAAAAAGTCAAGGTTTTTACGCGATACCTGACGAGCATTTAACTTTTGGGCTTCCGTGGCGCAATGGTTAGCGCGTTCGGCTGTTAACGAATAGGTTGGTGGTTCGAGCCCATCCGGGAGCGGTGTTGTGAGGTCTCAGATGTGACGTAAAAAGTCAAGGTTTTTACACAATATCTGACGAGTATCTAATTTTTGGGCTTCCGTGGCGCAATGGTTAGCGCGTTCGGCTGTTAACCAATAGGTTGGTGGTTCGAGCCCATCCGGGAGCGGTGTTGTGAGGTCTCAGACGTGACGTAAAAAGTCAAGGTTTTTACACAATACCTGACGAGCATTTAATTTTTGGGCTTCCGTGGCACAATGGTTTGCGCGTTCAGCTGTTAATCGAAAGGTTGGTGGTTCGAGCCCACCCGGGAGAGGTGTTGTGGGGTCTCAAATGTAACGTAGAAAGCCAAAGTTTTTCCACAATACCTGACAACAATTTAATTTCTGAGCTTCCGTGGCTCAATGGTTAGCGCGTTCGGCTGTTAACCAATAGGTTGGTGGTTCGAGCCCATCCGGGAGCGGTGTCGTGAGGTCTCAGATGTGACGTAAAAAGTCAAGGTTTTTACACAATACCTGACGAGCATTTAACTTTTGGGCTTCCGTGGCGCAATGGTTAGCGCGTTCGGCTGTTAACCAATAGGTTGGTGGTTCGAGCCCATCCGGGAGCGGTGTTGTGAGGTCTCAGATGTGACGTAAAAAGTCAAGGTTTTTACACAATACCTGACGAGCATTTAACTTTTGGGCTTCCGTGGCGCAATGGTTTGTGCGTTCGGCTGTTAACCGAAAGGTTGGTGGTTCGAGCCCAACCGGAAGAGGTGTTGTAGGGTCACACATGTAACGTAAAAAGTCATAACTTATCCACAATACCTGACAACCATTTAATTTCTGAGCTTCCGTGGCTCAAAGGTTAGCGCGTTCGGCTGTAAACCAATAGGTGTGTGGTTCGAGCCCATCCGGGAGCGGTTTTCTGACGTCTCAGATGTGACGTAAAAAGTCAAGGTTTTTTCCACAACACCTGACGACCATTTAATTTTTGGTCTTCCGTGGCGCAATGGTTAGCGCGTTCGGCTGTTAACCGAAAGGTTGGTGGTTCGAGCCCATCCGGGAGCGGTGTTGTGACGTCTCAGATGTAACGTAAAATGTCAAAACTTTTCCACAATATGTGACAATCACTTAAATTCTGAGCTTCCGTGGCTCAATGGTTAGCGAATTCGGCTGTTAACCAATAGGTTGGTGGTTCGAGCCCACCCGGGAGCGGTATTTTGGGATCTCAAATGTAACGTTGAAAGCCAAAATTTTTCCACAATACCTGACGACCATTTAATTTTTGGGCTTCCGTGGCGCAATGGTCAGCGCGTTCAGCTGTTAACCGAAAGGTTGGTGGTTCGAGCCCATCCGGGAGCGGTGTTGTGACGTCTCAGATGTAACGTAAAATGTCAGAGTTTTTCCACAATACCTGACGATCATTTAATTTTTGGGCTTCCGTGGCGCAGTTTTTAGCGCGTTCAACTGTTAATCGAAAGGCTGGCGGTTCAAGCCCACCCGGAAGAGGTGTTGTGGGGTCTCAGATGTAGTGTAAAAAGTCAAAACCTATCCACAATACGTGACAACCATTTAATTTCTGAGCTTCCGTGGCTCAATGGTTAGCGCGTTCGGCTGTTAACCAATAGGTTGGTGGTTCGAGCCCACCCGGGACCGGTGGTGTGGGATCTCAAATGTAACGTAGAAAGCCAAAGTTTTGCCACAATACCTGACGACCATTAAATTTTTGGGCTTCCTTGGCTCAAAGGTTAGCGCGTTCGGCTGTTAACGAATAGGTGTGTGGTTCGAGCCCATCCGGGAGCGGTGTTGTGACGTCTCAGATGTGACGTAAAAAGTCAAGGTTTTTTCCACAGCACCTGACGACCATTTAATTTTTGGGCTTCCGTGGCGCAATGATTAGCGCGTTCAGCTGTTAATCGAAAGGTTGAAGGTTCGAGCCCACCCGAGAGAGGTGTTGTGGGGTCTCAGATGTAGCGTAAAAAGTCAAAACTTTTCCGCAATACGTGACAACCATTTAATTTCTGAGCTTCCGTGGCTCAATGGTTAGCGCGTTCGGCTGTTAACCAATAGGTTGGTGGTTCGAGCCCACCCGGGAGCGGTGGTGTGGGATCTCAAATGTAACGTAGAAAGCCAAAGTTTTGCTACAATACCTGACGACCATTAAATTTTTGGGCTTCCTTGGCTCAAAGGTTAGCGCGTTCGGCTGTTAACGAATAGGTGTGTGGTTCGAGCCCATCCGGGAGCGGTGTTGTGGGATCTCAAATGTAACGTAGAAAGCCAAAGTTTTTCCACAATACGTGACGACCATTTAATTTCTGAGCTTTCGTGGCTCAATGGTTAGCGCGTTCGGCTGTTAACCAATAGGTTGGTGGTTAGAGCCCATCCGGGAGCGGTGTTGTGAGGTCTCAGATGTGACGTAAAAAGTCAAGGTTTTTCAACAATACCTAACAAGCATTTAACTTTTGGGCTTCCGTGGCGCAATGGTTAGCGCGTTCGGCTGTTAACCAATAGGTTGGTGGTTCGAGCCCATCCGGGAGCGGTGTTGTGAGGTCTCAGATGTGACGTAAAAAGTCAAGGTTTTTACACAATACCTGACGAGCATTTAACTTTTGGGCTTCCGTGGCGCAATGGTTTGTGCGTTCGGCTGTTAACCAATAGGTTGGTGGTTCGAGCCCATCCGGGAGCGGTGTTGTGAGGTCTCAGATGTGACGTAAAAAGTCAAGGTTTTTACACAATACCTGACGAGCATTTAATTTTTGGGCTTCCGTGGCACAATGGTTAGCGCGTTCAGCTGTTAATCGAAAGGTTGGTGGTTCGAGCCCACCCGGGAGAGGTGTTGTGGGGTCTCAAATGTAACGTAGAAAGCCAAAGTTTTTCCACAATACCTGACAACAATTTAATTTCTGAGCTTCCGTGGCTCAATGGTTAGCGCGTTCGGCTGTTAACCAATAGGTTGGTGGTTCGACCCCATCCGGGAGCGGTGTTGTGAGGGCTCAGATGTGACGTAAAAAGCCAAGGTTTTTACATAATACCTGACGAGCATTTAACTTTTGGGCTTCCGTGTCGCAATGGTTAGCGCGTTCGGCTGTTAACCAATAGGTTGGTGGTTCGAGCCCATCCGGGAGCGGTGTAGTGAGGTCTCAGATGTGACGTAAAAAGTCAAGGTTTTTACACAATACCTAACGAGCATTTAACTTTTGGGCTTCCGTGGCACAATGGTTAGCGCGTTCAGCTGTTAATCGAAAGGTTGGTGGTTCGAGCCCACCCGGGAGAGGTGTTGTGGGGTCTCAAATGTAACGTAGAAAGCCAAAGTTTTTCCACAATACCTGACAACAATTTAATTTCTGAGCTTCCGTGGCTCAATGGTTAGCGCGTTCGGCTGTTAACCAATAGGTTGGTGTTTCGACCCCATCCGGGAGCGGTGTTGTGAGGTCTCACATGTGACGTAAAAAGCCAAGGTTTTTACATAATACCTGACGAGCATTTAACTTTTGGGCTTCCGTGTCGCAATGGTTAGCGCGTTCGGCTGTTAACCAATAGTTTGGTGGTTCGAGCCCATCCGGGAGCGGTGTAGTGAGGTCTCAGATGTGACGTAAAAAGTCAAGGTTTTTACACAATACCTAACGAGCATTTAACTTTTGGGCTTCCGTGGCACAATGGTTAGCGCGTTCAGCTGTTAATCGAAAGGTTGGTGGTTCGAGCCCACCCGGGAGAGGTGTTGTGGGGTCTCAAATGTAACGTAGAAAGCCAAAGTTTTTCCACAATACCTGACAACAGTTTAATTTCTGAGCTTCCGTGGCTCAATGGTTAGCGCGTTCGGCTGTTAACCAATAGGTTGGTGGTTCGAGCCCATCCGGGAGCGGTGTTGTGACGTCTCAGATGTGACGTAAAAAGTCAAGGTTTTTCCAAAATACCGGACGACCATTTAAATACTGGGCTTCCGTGGCGCAATCGTTAGCGCGTTCGGCTGTTAACAGAAAGGTTGGTGGTTCGAGCACACCCGGGAGCGGTGCTATGAGGTCTCAGATGTTACGTAAAAAGTCAAAGTTTTTCCACAATACCGGACGACCATTTAATTTTTGGGCTTCCGTGGCGCAATGGTTAGCGCGTTCAGCTGCTATTCAAAAGACTGGTGGTTTGAGCCCTCCCGGGAGCGGTGTTGTGACGTCTCAGATGTAACATAAAATGTCAGAGTTTTTCCACAATACCTGACGAACATTGAAATTTTGGGCTTCCGTGGCGCAATGGTTAGCGCGTTCAGCTGTTAATCGAAAGGTTGGTGGTTCGAGCCCACCCAGGAGAGGTGTTGTGGGGTCTCAGATGTAGCGTAAAAAGTCAAAACTTTTCCACAATACGTGACAACCATTTAATTTCTGAGCTTCCGTGGCGCAATGGTTAGCGCGTTCAGCAGTTAACAAATAATTTAGTGGTTCGAGCCCACCCGGGAGCGGCGTTGTGGGATCTCAAACGTAACGTAGAAAGCCAAAGTTTTTCCACAATACCTGACGACCATTTAATTTTTGGGCTTCCGTGGCGCAATGGTTAACGCGTTCGGCTGTTAACCAATAGGTTGGTGGTTCGAGCCCACCCGGGAGCGGTGTTGTGGGATCTCAAATGTAACGTAGAAAGCCAAAGTTTTTCCACAATACGTGACGACCATTTAATTTCTGAGCTTTCGTGGCTCAATGGTTAGCGCGTTCGGCTGTTAACCAATAGGTTGGTGGTTAGAGCCCATCCGGGAGCGGTGTTGTGAGGTCTCAGATGTGACGTAAAAAGTCAAGGTTTTTCCACAATACCTGACGAACATTGAATTTTTGGGCTTCCGTGGCGCAATGGTTAGCGCGTTCAGCTGTTAATCGAAAGGTTGGTGGTTCGAGCCCAAACGGGAGAGGTGTTGTGGGGTCTCAGATGTAGCGTAAAAAGTCAAAACTTTTCCACAATACGTGACAACCATTTAATTTCTGAGCTTCCGTGGCTGAATGGTTAGCGCGTTCTACTGTTAACCAATAGGTTGGTGGTTAGAGCCCATCCGGGAGCGGTGTCGTGAGGTCTCAGATGTAACGTAAAATGTCAGAGTTTTTCCACAATACCTGACGAACATTTAATTTTTGGGCTTCCGTGGCGCAATTATTAGCGCGTTCAACTGTTAATCGAAAGGCTGGTGGTTCAGGCCCACCCGGAAGAGGTGTTGTGGGGTCTCAGATGTAGCGTAAAAAGTCAAAACTTATCCACAATACGTGACAACCATTTAATTTCTGAGCTTCCGTGGCTCAATGGTTAGCGCGTTCGGCTGTTAACCAATAGGTTGGTGGTTCGAGCCCACCCGGGAGCGGTGGTGTGGGATCTCAAATGTAACGTAGAAAGTAAAAGTTTTGCCACAATACCTGACGACCATTTAATTTTTGGGCTTCCGTGGCGCAATGGTTAGCGCGTTCGGCTGTTAACCGAAAGGTTGGTGGTTCGAGCCCATCCAGGAGCGGTGTTGTGACGTCTCAGATGTGACGTAAAAAGTCAAGGTTTTTACGCGATACCTGACGAGCATTTAACTTTTGGGCTTCCGTGGCGCAATGGTTAGCGCGTTCGGCTGTTAACCAATAGGTTGGTGGTTCGAGCCCATCCGGGAGCGGTGTTGTGAGGTCTCAGATGTGACGTAAAAAGTCAAGGTTTTTACACAATATCTGACGAGCATCTAATTTTTGGGCTTCCGTGGCGCAATGGTTAGCGCGTTCAGCTGTTAATCGAAAGGTTGGTGGTTCGAGCCCACCCTGGAGAGGTGTTGTGGGGTCTCAAATGTAACGTAGAAAGCCAAAGTTTTTCCACAATACCTGACAACCGTTTAATTTCTGAGCTTCCGTGGCTCAATGGTTAGCGCGTTCAGCTGTTAACCAATAGGTTGGTGGTTCGAGCCCACCCGGGAGCGGTGTTGTGTGATCTCAAATGTAACGTAGAAAGCCAAAGTTTTTCCACAATACCTGACGACCATTTAATTTTTGGGCTTCCGTGGCGCAATGGTTAGCGCGTTCGGCTGTTAACCAATAGGTTGGTGGTTCGACCCCATCCGGGAGCGGTGTTGTGAGGTCTCAGATGTGACGTAAAAAGTCAAGGTTTTTACATAATACCTGACGAGCATTTAACTTTTGGGCTTCCGTGGCGCAATGGTTAGCGCGTTCGGCTGTTAACCAATAGGTTGGTGGTTCGAGCCCATCCGCTAGCGGTGTTGTGAGGTCTCGGATGTGACGTAAAAAGTCAAGGTTTTTACACAATACCTAACAAGCATTTAACTTTTGGGCTTCCGTGGCGCAATGGTTAGCGCGTTCGGCTGTTAACCAATAGGTTGGTGGTTCGAGCCCATCCGGGAGCGGTGTTGTGAGGTCTCAGATGTGACGTAAAAAGTCAAGGTTTTTACACAATACCTGACGAGCATTTAACTTTCGGGCTTCCGTGGCGCAATGGTTTGCGCGTTCGGCTGTTAACCAATAGGTTGGTGGTTCGAGCCCATCCGGGAGCGGTGTTGTGAGGTCTCAGATGTGACGTAAAAAGTCAAGGTTTTTACACAATACCTGACGAGCATTTAATTTTTGAGCTTCCGTGGCACAATGGTTAGCGCGTTCAGCTGTTAATCGAAAGGTTGGTGGTTCGAGCCCACCCGGGAGAGGTGTTGTGGGGTCTCAAATGTAACGTAGAAAGCCAAAGTTTTTCCACAATACCTGACAACAATTTAATTTCTGAGCTTCCGTGGCTCAATGGTTAGCGCGTTCGGCTGTTAACCAATAGGTTGGTGGTTCGACCCCATCCGGGAGCGGTGTTGTGAGGTCTCAGATGTGACGTAAAAAGCCAAGGTTTTTACATAATACCTGACGAGCATTTAACTTTTGGGCTTCCGTGTCGCAATGGTTAGCGCGTTCGGCTGTTAACCAATAGGTTGGTGGTTCGAGCCCATCCGGGAGCGGTGTAGTGAGGTCTCAGATGTGACGTAAAAAGTCAAGGTTTTTACACAATACCTAACGGGCATTTAACTTTTGGGCTTCCGTGGCACAATGGTTAGCGCGTTCAGCTGTTAATCGAAAGGTTGGTGGTTCGAGCCCACCCGGGAGAGGTGTTGTGGGGTCTCAAATGTAACGTAGAAAGCCAAAGTTTTTCCACAATACCTGACAACAGTTTAATTTCTGAGCTTCCGTGGCTCAATGGTTAGCGCGTTCGGCTGTTAACCAATAGGTTGGTGGTTCGAGCCCATCCGGGAGCGGTGTTGTGACGTCTCAGATGTGACGTAAAAAGTCAAGGTTTTTCCACAATACCGGACGACCATTTAAATTCTGGGCTTCCGTGGCGCAATCGTTAGCGCGTTCGGCTGTTAACAGAAAGGTTGGTGGTTCGAGCCCACCCGGGAGAGGTGTTGTGGGGTCTCGGATGTGACGTAAAAAGTCAAGGTTTTTACACAATACCTAACAAGCATTTAACTTTTGGGCTTCCGTGGCGCAATGGTTAGCGCGTTCGGCTGTTAACCAATAGGTTGGTGGTTCGAGCCCATCCGGGAGCGGTGTTGTGAGGTCTCAGATGTGACGTAAAAACCAAGGTTTTTACACAATACCTGACGAGCATTTAACTTTCGGGCTTCCGTGGCGCAATGGTTTGCGCGTTCGGCTGTTAACCAATAGGTTGGTGGTTCGAGCCCATCCGGGAGCGGTGTTGTGAGGTCTCAGATGTGACGTAAAAAGTCAAGGTTTTTACACAATACCTGACGAGCATTTAATTTTTGGGCTTCCGTGGCACAATGGTTAGCGCGTTCAGCTGTTAATCGAAAGGTTGGTGGTTCGAGCCCACCCGGGAGAGGTGTTGTGGGGTCTCAAATGTAACGTAGAAAGCCAAAGTTTTTCCACAATACCTGACAACAATTTAATTTCTGAGCTTCCGTGGCTCAATGGTTAGCGCGTTCGGCTGTTAACCAATAGGTTGGTGGTTCGACCCCATCCGGGAGCGGTGTTGTGAGGTCTCAGATGTGACGTAAAAAGCCAAGGTTTTTACATAATACCTGACGAGCATTTAACTTTTGGGCTTCCGTGTCGCAATGGTTAGCGCGTTCGGCTGTTAACCAATAGGTTGGTGGTTCGAGCCCATCCGGGAGCGGTGTAGTGAGGTCTCAGATGTGACGTAAAAAGTCAAGGTTTTTACACAATACCTAACGAGCATTTAACTTTTGGGCTTCCGTGGCACAATGGTTAGCGCGTTCAGCTGTTAATCGAAAGGTTGGTAGTTCGAGCCCACCCGGGAGAGGTGTTGTGGGGTCTCAAATGTAACGTAGAAAGCCAAAGTTTTTCCACAATACCTGACAACAGTTTAATTTCTGAGCTTCCGTGGCTCAATGGTTAGCGCGTTCGGCTGTTAACCAATAGGTTGGTGGTTCGAGCCCATCCGGGAGCGGTGTTGTGACGTCTCAGATGTGACGTAAAAAGTCAAGGTTTTTCCACAATACCGGACGACCATTTAAATTCTGGGCTTCCGTGGCGCAATCGTTAGCGCGTTCGGCTGTTAACAGAAAGGTTGGTGGTTCGAGCACACCCGGGAGCGGTGCTATGAGGTCTCAGATGTTACGTAAAAAGTCAAAGTTTTTCCACAATACCGGACGACAATTTAATTTTTGGGCTTCCGTGGCGCAATGGTTAGCGCGTTCAGCTGCTATTCAAAAGACTGGTGGTTTGAGCCCTCCAAGGAGCGGTGTTGTGACGTCTCAGATGTAACATAAAATGTCAGAGTTTTTCCACAATACCTGACGAACATTGAAATTTTGGGCTTCCGTGGCGCAATGGTTAGCGCGTTCAGCTGTTAATCGAAAGGTTGGTGGTTCGAGCCCACCCGGGAGAGGTGTTGTGGGGTCTCAGATGTAGCGTAAAAAGTCAAAACTTTTCCACAATACGTGACAACCATTTAATTTCTGAGCTTCCGTGGCGCAATGGTTAGCGCGTTCAGCAGTTAACAAATAATTTAGTGGTTCGAGCCCACCCGGGAGCGGCGTTGTGGGATCTCAAACGTAACGTAGAAAGCCAAAGTTTTTCCACAAAACCTGACGACCATTTAATTTTTGGGCTTCCGTGGCGCAATGGTTAACGCGTTCGGCTGTTAACCAATAGGTTGGTGGTTCGAGCCCACCCGGGAGCGGTGTTGTGGGATCTCAAATGTAACGTAGAAAGCCAAAGTTTTTCCACAATACGTGACGACCATTTAATTTCTGAGCTTTCGTGGCTCAATGGTTAGCGCGTTCGGCTGTTAACCAATAGGTTGGTGGTTCGAGCCCACCCGGGAGCGGTGTTGTGGGATCTCAAATGTAACGTAGAAAGCCAAAGTTTTTCCACAATACGTGACGACCATTTAATTTCTGAGCTTTCGTGGCTCAATGGTTAGCGCGTTCGGCTGTTAACCAATAGGTTGGTGGTTAGAGCCCATCCGGGAGCGGTGTTGTGAGGTCTCAGATGTGACGTAAAAAGTCAAGAATTTTCCACAATACCTAACAAGCATTTAACTTTTGGGCTTCCGTGGCGCAATGGTTAGCGCGTTCGGCTGTTAACCAATAGGTTGGTGGTTCGAGCCCATCCGGGAGCGGTGTTGTGAGGTCTCAGATGTGACGTAAAAAGTCAAGGTTTTTACACAATACCTGACGAGCATTTAATTTTTGGGCTTCCGTGGCACAATGGTTAGCGCGTTCAGCTGTTAATCGAAAGGTTGGTGGTTCGAGCCCACCCGGGAGAGGTGTTGTGGGGTCTCAAATGTAACGAAGAAAGCCAAAGTTTTTCCACAATACCTGACAACAGTTTAATTTCTGAGCTTCCGTGGCTCAATGGTTAGCGCGTTCGGCTGTTAACCAATAGGTTGGTGGTTCGAGCCCATCCGGGAGCGGTGTTGTGACGTCTCAGATGTGACGTAAAAAGTCAAGGTTTTTCCACAATACCGGACGACCATTTAAATTCTGGGCTTCCGTGGCGCAATCGTTAGCGCGTTCGGCTGTTAACAGAAAGGTTGGTGGTTCGAGCACACCCGGGAGCGGTGCTATGAGGTCTCAGATGTTACGTAAAAAGTCAAAGTTTTTCCACAATACCGGACGACAATTTAATTTTTGGGCTTCCGTGGCGCAATGGTTAGCGCGTTCAGCTGCTATTCAAAAGACTGGTGGTTTGAGCCCTCCAAGGAGCGGTGTTGTGACGTCTCAGATGTAACATAAAATGTCAGAGTTTTTCCACAATACCTGACGAACATTGAAATTTTGGGCTTCCGTGGCGCAATGGTTAGCGCGTTCAGCTGTTAATCGAAAGGTTGGTGGTTCGAGCCCACCCGGGAGAGGTGTTGTGGGGTCTCAGATGTAGCGTAAAAAGTCAAAACTTTTCCACAATACGTGACAACCATTTAATTTCTGAGCTTCCGTGGCGCAATGGTTAGCGCGTTCAGCAGTTAACAAATAATTTAGTGGTTCGAGCCCACCCGGGAGCGGCGTTGTGGGATCTCAAACGTAACGTAGAAAGCCAAAGTTTTTAAACAAAACCTGACGACCATTTAATTTTTGGGCTTCCGTGGCGCAATGGTTAACGCGTTCGGCTGTTAACCAATAGGTTGGTGGTTCGAGCCCACCCGGGAGCGGTGTTGTGGGATCTCAAATGTAACGTAGAAAGCCAAAGTTTTTCCACAATACGTGACGACCATTTAATTTCTGAGCTTTCGTGGCTCAATGGTTAGCGCGTTCGGCTGTTAACCAATAGGTTGGTGGTTCGAGCCCACCCGGGAGCGGTGTTGTGGGATCTCAAATGTAACGTAGAAAGCCAAAGTTTTTCCACAATACGTGACGACCATTTAATTTCTGAGCTTTCGTGGCTCAATGGTTAGCGCGTTCGGCTGTTAACCAATAGGTTGGTGGTTAGAGCCCATCCGGGAGCGGTGTTGTGAGGTCTCAGATGTGACGTAAAAAGTCAAGAATTTTCCACAATACCTAACAAGCATTTAACTTTTGGGCTTCCGTGGCGCAATGGTTAGCGCGTTCGGCTGTTAACCAATAGGTTGGTGGTTCGAGCCCATCCGGGAGCGGTGTTGTGAGGTCTCAGATGTGACGTAAAAAGTCAAGGTTTTTACACAATACCTGACGAGCATTTAATTTTTGGGCTTCCGTGGCACAATGGTTAGCGCGTTCAGCTGTTAATCGAAAGGTTGGTGGTTCGAGCCCACCCGGGAGAGGTGTTGTGGGGTCTCAAATGTAACGTAGAAAGCCAAAGTTTTTCCACAATACCTGACAACAATTTAATTTCTGAGCTTCCGTGGCTCAATGGTTAGCGCGTTCGGCTGTTAACCAATAGGTTGGTGGTTCGAGCCCATCCGGGAGCGGTGTAGTGAGGTCTCAGATGTGACGTAAAAAGTCAAGGTTTTTACACAATACCTAACGAGCATTTAACTTTTGGGCTTCCGTGGCACAATGGTTAGCGCGTTCAGCTGTTAATCGAAAGGTTGGTGGTTCGAGCCCACCCGGGAGAGGTGTTGTGGGGTCTCAGATGTAGCGTAAAAAGTCAAAACCTTTCCACAATACGTGACGACCATTTAATTTCTGAGCTTTCTTGGCTCAATGGTTAGCGCGTTCGGCTGTTAACCAATAGGTTGGTGGTTAGAGCCCATCCGGGAGCGGTGTTGTGAGGTCTCAGATGTGACGTAAAAAGTCAAGGTTTTTCCACAATACCTGACGAACATTGAATTTTTGGGCTTCCGTGGCGCAATGGTTAGCGCGTTCAGCTGTTAATCGAAAGGTTGGTGGTTCGAGCCCAACCGGGAGAGGTGTTGTGGGGTCTCAGATGTAGCGTAAAAAGTCAAAACTTTTCCACAATACGTGACAACCATTTAATTTCTGAGCTTCCGTGGCTGAATGGTTAGCGCGTTCGGCTGTTAACCAATAGGTTGGTGGTTAGAGCCCATCCGGGAGCGGTGTCGTGAGGTCTCAGATGTAACGTAAAATGTCAGAGTTTTTCCACAATACCTGACGAGCATTTAATTTTTGGGCTTCCGTGGCGCAATTATTAGCGCGTTCAACTGTTAATCGAAAGGCTATTGGTTCAGGCCCACCCGGAAGAGGTGTTGTGGGGTCTCAGATGTAGCGTAAAAAGTCAAAACTTATCCACAATACGTGACAACCATTTAATTTCTGAGCTTCCGTGGCTCAATGGTTAGCGCGTTCGTCTGTTAACCGAAAGGTTGGTGGTTCGAGCCCAACCGGAAGAGGTGTTGTAGGGTCACACATGTAACGTAAAAAGTCATAACTTATCCACAATACCTGACAACCATTTAATTTCTGAGCTTCCGTGGCTCAAAGGTTAGCGCGTTCGGCTGTTAACCAATAGGTGTGTGGTTCGAGCCCATCCGGGAGCGGTTTTGTGACGTCTCAGATGTGACGTAAAAAGTCAAGGTTTTTTCCACAACACCTGACGACCATTTAATTTTTGGTCTTCCGTGGCGCAATGGTTAGCGCGTTCGGCTGTTAACCAATAGGTTGGTGGTTCGAGCCCATCCGGGAGCGGTGTTGTGAGGTCTCAGATGTAACGTAAAATGTCAGAGTTTTTCCACAATACCTGACGAACATTTAATTTTTGGGCTTCCGTGGCGCAATGATTAGCGCGTTCAGCTGTTAACCGAAAGGTAGGTGGTTCGAGCCCATCCGGGAGCGGTGTTGTGACGTCTCAGATGTAACGTAAAATGTCAAAACTTTTCCACACTATGTGACAACCACTTAAATTCTGAGCTTCCGTGGCTCAATGGTTAGCGAATTCGGCTGTTTACCAATAGGTTGGTGGTTCGAGCCCACCAGGGAGCGGTATTTTGGGATCTCAAATGTAACGTTGAAAGCCAAAATTTTTCCACAATACCTGACGACCATTTAATTTTTGGGCTACCGTGGCGCAATGGTCAGCGCGTTCAGCTGTTAACCGAAAGGTTGGTGGTTCGAGCCCATCCGGGAGCGGTGTTGTGACGTCTCAGATGTAACGTAAAATGTCAGAGTTTTTCCACAATACCTGACGAACATTTAATTTTTGGGCTTCCGTGGCGCAATTATTAGCGCGTTCAACTGTTAATCGAAAGGCTGGCGGTTCAAGCCCACCCGGAAGAGGTGTTGTGGGGTCTCAGATGTAGTGTAAAAAGTCAAAACCTATCCACAATACGTGACAACCATTTAATTTCTGAGCTTCCGTGGCTCAATGGTTAGCGCGTTCGGCTGTTAACCAATAGGTTGGTGGTTCGAGCCCACCCGGGACCGGTGGTGTGGGATCTCAAATGTAACGTAGAAAGCCAAAGTTTTGCCACAATACCTGACGACCATTAAATTTTTGGGCTTCCTTGGCTCAAATGTTAGCGCGTTCGGCTGTTAACGAATAGGTGTGTGGTTCGAGCCCATCCGGGAGCGGTGTTGTGACGTCTCAGATGTGACGTAAAAAGTCAAGGTTTTTTCCACAGCACCTGACGACCATTTAATTTTTGGGCTTCCGTGGCGCAATGATTAGCGCGTTCAGCTGTTAATCGAAAGGTTGAAGGTTCGAGCCCACTCGAGAGAGGTGTTGTGGGGTCTCAGATATAGCGTAAAAAGTCAAAACTTTTCCGCAATACGTGACAACCATTTAAATTCTGAGCTTCCGTGGCTCAATGGTTAGCGCGTTCGCCTGTTAAGCAATAGGTTGGTGGTTCGAGCCCATCCGGGAGCGGTGTTGTGACGTCTCAGATGTAGCGTAAAAAGTCAAAACTTTTCCACAATACGTGACAACCATTTAATTTCTGAGCTTCCGTGGCTGAATGGTTAGCGCGTTCGGCTGTTAACCAATAGGTTGGTGGTTAGAGCCTATCCGGGAGCGGTGTTGTGAGGTCTCAGATGTAACGTAAAATGTCAGAGTTTTTCCACAATACCTGACGAACATTTAATTTTTGGGCTTTCGTGGCGCAATTATTAGCGCGTTCAACTGTTAATCGAAAGGCTGGTGGTTCAGGCCCACCCGGAAGAGGTGTTGTGGGGTCTCAGATGTAGCGTAAAAAGTCAAAACTTATCCACAATACGTGACAACCATTTAATTTCTGAGCTTCCGTGGCTCAATGGTTAGCGCGTTCGGCTGTTAACCAATAGGTTGGTGGTTCGAGCCCACCCGGGAGCGGTGGTGTGGGATCTCAAATGTAACGTAGAAAGCCAAAGTTTTGCCACAATACCTGACGACCATTAAATTTTTGGGCTTCCTTGGCGCAATGGTTAGCGCGTTCGGCTGTTAACCGAAAGGTTGGTGGTTCGAGCCCAACCGGAAGAGGTGTTGTAGGGTCACACATGTAACGTAAAAAGTCATAACTTATCCACAATACCTGACAACCTATTAATTTCTGAGCTTCCGTGGCTCAAAGGTTAGCGCGTTCGGCTGTTAACCAATAGGTGTGTGGTTCGAGCCCATCCGGGAGCGGTTTTGTGACGTCTCAGATGTGACGTAAAAAGTCAAGGTTTTTTCCACAACACCTGACGACCATTTAATTTTCGGTCTTCCGTGGCGCAATGGTTTGCGCGTTCGGCTGTTAACCAATAGGTTGGTGGTTCGAGCCCATCCGGGAGCGGTGTTGTGAGGTCTAAGATGTGACGTAAAAAGTCAAGGTTTTTACACAATACCTGACGAGCATTTAATTTTTGGGCTTCCGTGGCACAATGGTTAGCGCGTTCAACTGTTAATCGAAAGGTTGGTGGTTCGAGCCCACCCGGGAGAGGTGTTGTGGGGTCTCAAATGTAACGTAGAAAGCCAAAGTTTTTCCACAATACCTGACAACAATTTAATTTCTGAGCTTCCGTGGCTCAATGGTTAGCGCGTTCGGCTGTTAACCAATAGGTTGGTGGTTCGACCCCATCCGGGACCGGTGTTGTGAGGTCTCAGATGTGACGTAAAAAGCCAAGGTTTTTACATAATACCTGACGAGCATTTAACTTTTGGGCTTCCGTGTCGCAATGGTTAGCGCGTTCGGCTGTTAACCAATAGGTTGGTGGTTCGAGCCCATCCGGGAGCGGTGTAGTGAGGTCTCAGATGTGACGTAAAAAGTCAAGGTTTTTACACAATACCTAACGAGCATTTAACTTTTGGGCTTCCGTGGCACAATGGTTAGCGCGTTCAGCTGTTAATCGAAAGGTTGGTGGTTCGAGCCCACCCGGGAGAGGTGTTGTGGGGTCTCAGATGTAGCGTAAAAAGTCAAAACTTTTCCAGAATACGTGACAACCATTTAATTTCTGAGCTTCCGTGGCGCAATGGTTAGCGCGTTCAGCAGTTAACAAATAATTTAGTGGTTCGAGCCCACCCGGGAGCGGCGTTGTGGGATCTCAAACGTAACGTAGAAAGCCAAAGTTTTTCCACAATACCTGACGACCATTTAATTTTTGGGCTTCCGTGGCGCAATGGTTAACGCGTTCGGCTGTTAACCAATAGGTTGGTGGTTCGAGCCCACCCGGGAGCGGTGTTGTGGGATCTCAAATGTAACGTAGAAAGCCAAAGTTTTTCCACAATACGTGACGACCATTTAATTTCTGAGCTTTCGTGGCTCAATGGTTAGCGCGTTCGGCTGTTAACCAATAGGTTGGTGGTTAGAGCCCATCCGGGAGCGGTGTTGTGAGGTCTCAGATGTGACGTAAAAAGTCAAGGTTTTTCCACAATACCTGACGAACATTGAATTTTTGGGCTTCCGTGGCGCAATGGTTAGCGCGTTCAGCTGTTAATCGAAAGGTTGGTGGTTCGAGCCCAACCGGGAGAGGTGTTGTGGGGTCTCAGATGTAGCGTAAAAAGTCAAAACTTTTCCACAATACGTGACAACCATTTAATTTCTGAGCTTCCGTGGCTGAATGGTTAGCGCGTTCGGCTGTTAACCAATAGGTTGGTGGTTAGAGCCCATCCGGGAGCGGTGTCGTGAGGTCTCAGATGTAACGTAAAATGTCAGAGTTTTTCCACAATACCTGACGAACATTTAATTTTTGGGCTTCCGTGGCGCAATTATTAGCGCGTTCAACTGTTAATCGAAAGGCTATTGGTTCAGGCCCACCCGGAAGAGGTGTTGTGGGGTCTCAGATGTAGCGTAAAAAGTCAAAACTTATCCACAATACGTGACAACCATTTAATTTCTGAGCTTCCGTGGCTCAATGGTTAGCGCGTTCGGCTGTTAACCAATAGGTTGGTGGTTCGAGCCCACCCGGGAGCGGTGGTGTGGGATCTCAAATGTAACGTAGAAAGCCAAACTTTTGCCACAATACCTGACGACCATTAAATTTTTGGGCTTCCTTGGCGCAATGTTTAGCGCGTTCGGCTGTTAACCGAAAGGTTGGTGGTTCGAGCCCAACCGGAAGAGGTGTTGTAGGGTCACACATGTAACGTAAAAAGTCATAACTTATCCACAATACCTGACAACCATTTAATTTCTGAGCTTCCGTGGCTCAAAGGTTAGCGCGTTCGGCTGTTAACCAATAGGTGTGTGGTTCGAGCCCATCCGGGAGCGGTTTTTTGACGTCTCAGATGTGACGTAAAAAGTCAAGGTTTTTTCCACAACACCTGACGACCATTTAATTTTTGGTCTTCCGTGGCGCAATGGTTAGCGCGTTCGGCTGTTAACCAATAGGTTGGTGGTTCGAGCCCATCCGGGAGCGGTGTTGTGAGGTCTCAGATGTAACGTAAAATGTCAGAGTTTTTACACAATACCTGACGAACATTTAATTTTTGGGCTTCCGTGGCGCAATGATTAGCGCGTTCAGCTGTTAACCGAAAGGTTGGTGGTTCGAGCCCATCCGGGAGCGGTGTTGTGACGTCTCAGATGTAACGTAAAATGTCAAAACTTTTCCACACTATGTGACAACCACTTAAATTCTGAGCTTCCGTGGCTCAATGGTTAGCGAATTCGGCTGTTAACCAATAGGTTGGTGGTTCGAGCCCACCCGGGAGCGGTATTTTGGGATCTCAAATGTAACGTTGAAAGCCAAAATTTTTCCACAATACCTGACGACCATTTAATTTTTGGGCTTCCGTGGCGCAATGGTCAGCGCGTTCAGCTGTTAACCGAAAGGTTGGTGGTTCGAGCCCATCCGGGAGCGGTGTTGTGACGTCTCAGATGTAACGTAAAATGTCAGAGTTTTTCCACAATACCTGACGAACATTTAATTTTTGGGCTTCCGTGGCGCAATTATTAGCGCGTTCAACTGTTAATCGAAAGGCTGGCGGTTCAAGCCCACCCGGAAGAGGTGTTGTGGGGTCTCAGATGTAGTGTAAAAAGTCAAAACCTATCCACAATACGTGACAACCATTTAATTTCAGAGCTTCCGTGGCTCAATGGTTAGCGCGTTCGGCTGTTAACCAATAGGTTGGTGGTTCGAGCCCACCCGGGACCGGTGGTGTGGGATCTCAAATGTAACGTAGAAAGCCAAAGTTTTGCCACAATACCTGACGACCATTAAATTTTTGGGCTTCCTTGGCTCAAATGTTAGCGCGTTCGGCTGTTAACGAATAGGTGTGTGGTTCGAGCCCATCCGGGGGCGGTGTTGTGACGTCTCAGATGTGACGTAAAAAGTCAAGGTTTTTTCCACAGCACCTGACGACCATTTAATTTTTGGGCTTCCGTGGCGCAATGATTAGCGCGTTCAGCTGTTAATCGAAAGGTTGAAGGTTCGAGCCCACTCGAGAGAGGTGTTGTGGGGTCTCAGATATAGCGTAAAAAGTCAAAACTTTTCCGCAATACGTGACAACCATTTAAATTCTGAGCTTCCGTGGCTCAATGGTTAGCGCGTTCGCCTGTTAACCAATAGGTTGGTGGTTCGAGCCCATCCGGGAGCGGTGTTGTGACGTCTCAGATGTAGCGTAAAAAGTCAAAACTTTTCCACAATACGTGACAACCATTTAATTTCTGAGCTTCCGTGGCTGAATGGTTAGCGCGTTCGGCTGTTAACCAATAGGTTGGTGGTTAGAGCCTATCCGGGAGCGGTGTTGTGAGGTCTCAGATGTAACGTAAAATGTCAGAGTTTTTCCACAATACCTGACGAACATTTAATTTTTGGGCTTTCGTGGCGCAATTATTAGCGCGTTCAACTGTTAATCGAAAGGCTGGTGGTTCAGGCCCACCCGGAAGAGGTGTTGTGGGGTCTCAGATGTAGCGTAAAAAGTCAAAACTTATCCACAATACGTGACAACCATTTAATTTCTGAGCTTCCGTGGCTCAATGGTTAGAGCGTTCGGCTGTTAACCAATAGGTTGGTGGTTCGAGCCCACCCGGGAGCGGTGGTGTGGGATCTCAAATGTAACGTAGAAAGCCAAAGTTTTGCCACAATACCTGACGACCATTAAATTTTTGGGCTTCCTTGGCGCAATGGTTAGCGCGTTCGGCTGTTAACCGAAAGGTTGGTGGTTCGAGCCCAACCGGAAGAGGTGTTGTAGGGTCACACATGTAACGTAAAAAGTCATAACTTATCCACAAAACCTGACAACCTATTAATTTCTGAGCTTCCGTGGCTCAAAGGTTAGCGCGTTCGGCTGTTAACCAATAGGTGTGCGGTTCGAGCCCATCCGGGAGCGGTTTTGTGACGTCTCAGATGTGACGTAAAAAGTCAAGGTTTTTTCCACAACACCTGACGACCATTTAATTTTCGGTCTTCCGTGGCGCAATGGTTAGCGCGTTCGGCTGTTAACCAATAGGTTGGTGGTTCGAGCCCATCCGGAAGCGGTGTTGTGAGGTCTCAGATGTAACGTAAAATGTCAGAGTTTTTCCACAATACCTGACGAACATTTAAGTTTTGGGCTTCCGTGGCGCAATGATTAGCGCGTTCAGCTGTTAACCGAAAGGTTGGTGGTTCGAGCCCATCCGGGAGCGGTGTTGTGACGTCTCAGATGTAACGTAAAATGTCAAAACTTTTCCACAATATGTGACAACCACTTAAATTCTGAGCTTCCGTGGCTCAATGGTTAGCGAATTCGGCGGTTAACCAATTGGTTGGTGGTTCGAGCCCACCCGGGAGCGGTATTTTGGGATCTCAAAAGTAACGTTGAAAGCCAAAATTTTTCCACAATACCTGACGACCATTTAATTTTTGGGCTTCCGTGGCGCAATTATTAGCGCGTTCAACTGTTAATCGAAAGGCTGGCGGTTCAAGCCCACCCGGAAGAGGTGTTGTGGGGTCTCAGATGTAGTGTAAAAAGTCAAAACCTATCCACAATACGTGACAACCATTTAATTTCTGAGCTTCCGTGGCTCAATGGTTAGCGCGTTCGGCTGTTAACCAATAGGTTGGTGGTTCGAGCCCACCCGGGACCGGTGGTGTGGGATCTCAAATGTAACGTAGAAAGCCAAAGTTTTGCCACAATACCTGACGACCATTAAATTTTTGGGCTTCCTTGGCTCAAAGGTTAGCGCGTTCGGCTGTTAACGAATAGGTGTGTGGTTCGAGCCCATCCGGGAGCGGTGTTGTGACGTCTCAGATGTGACGTAAAAAGTCAAGGTTTTTTCCACAGCACCTGACGACCATTTAATTTTTGGGCTTCCGTGGCGCAATGATTAGCGCGTTCAGCTGTTAATCGAAAGGTTGAAGGTTCGAGCCCACTCGAGAGAGGTGTTGTGGGGTCTCAGATATAGCGTAAAAAGTCAAAACTTTTCCGCAATACGTGACAACCATTTAAATTCTGAGCTTCCGTGGCTCAATGGTTAGCGCGTTCGCCTGTTAACCAATAGGTTGGTGGTTCGAGCCCACCCGGGAGCGGTGGTGTGGGATCTCAAATGTAACGTAGAAAGACAAAGTTTTGCAACAATACCTGACGACCATTAAATTTTTGGGCTTCCTTGGCGCAATGGTTAGCGCGTTCGGCTGTTAACCGAAAGGTTGGTGGTTCGAGCCCAACCGGAAGAGGTGTTGTAGGGTCTCAGATGTAACGTAAAAAGTCATAACTTATACACAATACCTGACAACCATTTAATTTCTGAGCTTCCGTGGCTCAAAGGTTAGCGCGTTCGGCTGTTAACCAATAGGTGTGTGGCTCGAGCCCATCCGGGAGCGGTGTTGTGACGTCTCAGATGTGACGTAAAAAGTCAAGGTTTTTTCCACAACACCTGACGACCATTTAATTTTTGGGCTTCCGTGGCGCAATGGTTAGCGCGTTCGGCTGTTAACCAATAGGTTGGTGGTTCGAGCCCATCCGGGAGTGGTGTTGTGAGGTCTCAGATGTGACGCAAAAAGTCAAGGTTTTTACACAATACCTGACGAGCATTTAATTTTTGGGGTTCCGTGGCGCAATGGTTAGCGCGTTCAGCTGTTAATCGAAAGGATGGTGGTTCGAGCCCACCCGGGAGAGGCGTTATGGGGTCTCAGATGTAGCGTAAAAAGTCAAAACTTTTCCACAATACCTGACGACCATTTAATTTTTGGGCTTCTGTGGCGCAATGTTTAGCGCGTTCGGCTGTTAAACAATAGGTTAGTGGTTCGAGCCCATCCGGGAACGGTGTTGTGAGGTCTCAGATGTGACGTAAAAAGTCAAGGTTTTTACACAATACCTGACGAGCATTTAATTTTTGGGCTTCCGTGGCGCAATGGTTAGCGCGTTCAGCTGTTATTCGAAAGGTTGGTGGTTCGAGCCCACCCGGGAGAGGTGTTGTAGGGTCTCAGATTGTTGAATCCGGCGATCCACAACGAGCCTGGTCATTTAGACCTAAATAATGATTGAAATTAATGGTTTTCCCCACTGGGGTTTTCCCAGGACCTTTTTTTCCCATAAGCAGAAGTTATGGGTTTTTATGGTCCGAATTTAGTTTAGATACAGTTTAGTTAAGATTATTTAAGGTTTACTTATAATGAATACTTATGTTTGATATGTTTTTTATGTAAAGACCTTTAAGATAACATTTAACTCTAAACCAAAATAAGAACTGTCGTATGGCACGGCCTGTAATTGCTAAGAAATACTGTACTATTGTAAAGGCTATAGTAATGCATTTGAAAGGTTCGACGGATGGTTTTTGTTACTAGGATGTTAAAAGGCCCTCTGGCACTGTAAAGTCATAAAACTTCGGAGTGACGAATATTGGGGATCGCTTTGTAACAATAATAGGGGGTAAAACTTGAACTTTGTGTTAAAACTAGCAAAAGCAAAGCCTGAGTAGAACGTATTGGACTCTTGATGGAAAAAGAGCGCTTGTTACCATCGGACAATATAGAAAGCAAACCGACTCTGCCGAGAGAGGTTGTAAAAAAAGATTTAGAACTTTAGATAAACGGACGTGTTTTAAGGAAAATTAATGTAAAGATATGTTAATTTGAGTATGATTTGACAGACAATACAACAATTAAAGAAATTATTGACGATTGCATTTGGAGCTTCTTCGTTTTTGAATAAAGACACACAAATAAGTTAGGGATTTAGATCGGTGTTTCAGTCCGCCAATGTGATATCAGAAGGGTATCACAAACTCTTATGTTGGGATGGAAGTCGCAACATAAAATGGTGCCGAAACCCGGGACTAATTACGTGCTCGGGATTAATTACGCGCCCGGGACTAATTACGTGCTCGGGAAAAATTACGTTAATTGGACAATTTTGTGAAAATTGGACTTGGTTCGAGAACTTCGAAAAATTTTGGAAATCTTCAAGTCTCTAGTCAACTCCACGATGGATGCTTTTTGCCGATGCCTGAGAGAAAGGGAACATGAACGTGCCGCAAGAAGTCCAGCGGCGGAGAGCGACAAGGAGCGGGATAAAGGAGTCCCAGCCCAAAGACATCAGAGTCTACAGAAGCCGAAGGAGTGGTGTATGTCAAGGTTGGATGCAACTATATGCAGTTTGGAAGCAACGAACAACCGTTACACTTCAGGTTGATAAAATTGATTCGCACTTCGCAATGAAGTTGGGTTCGTAGAAAAATTTGTATTAAGTGAAACGAAGGTTTGACACTAAGTTGACGTAAGATAGAAACTTGTGCTCTGGTTGAGCTTGGTTAAAGTTGTGCTCTGGTTGAGCTGAGTTAAAGTTGTGCTCTGGTTGAGCTGAGTTAAAGTTGTGCTCTGGTTGAGCTTGGTTAAAGTTGCGCTCTGGTTGAGCTGAGTTAAAGTTGTGCTCTGGTTGAGCTGAGTTAAAGTTGTGCTCTGGTTGAGCTTGGTTAAAGTTGTCCTCTGGTTGAACTTGGTTAAAGTTGTCCTCTGGTTGAGCTTGGTTAAAGTTGTGCTCTGGTTGAGATTGGTTAAAGGTGTTCTGGTTGAGCTTGGTTTAAGTGCTCTGGTTGAGCTTGGTATAAGGGTTTATTACCAATAGGTCGGTCTTGGCTTGTTGTGAAAGAGAGGTTGTATGATGGCGTGGCCACGGTAAGAAATTAGATGCCCCATAAAGAGCGAAAATAAGTAAATAACCTAGCCGGGTATCCCCTCCCATGCCCCAGCACGGGCATTAGACAAAGTCCATGAAAGGACAAAAAGCTCTTAATTGAGCACGAACCTTTTCCTAAAAGGATAAAAGGGTTAGCCAAGATAAAAGAGTTGCACATGGGCATTATTAAGACCTGATCGGGGCGTACCTAAGAAAAAGGCGACGCTTATTAGTTGGCTATTTCGATACACTTAGTAGCGCATTCACGATACGAGCGGCGCTGTAAGATTTATTTCGAACGGCGTCGACGAGTGATTAACAGGTGTACAGACCGAAGTTTGGATACTCCCTTTTTGGTGGTCCCTTCGCGAGTCCCTGGCTGACTTTGTCCAATCATTATTGCCGTTAACTAGGTTGTTTGGTAAAAGGTAAAATTACTATTTGTAAAAGGTAATGTTGGTATTTGTTAAAAGTATAAAGGGTGTATTGGTTTAAAAGGAACACTTATAAGGTGATTGCATTACATGTATTTAGTGAAATATGGTAAAAAGAAAATTTGGTACAATGACATTGATACTGGTATAAGTAATTGCACTGTAAAAAATGGTTGTTTAAAAGGGAAAGATAAGTTAGTACCCCTGGTGTGAAGGGATGAACGACGTGGATGGTGGCATTCCTACTTTTCTTTGGTGCCTCTATTTTCATGGCACGTCCTTTTCCCACTTCCCTGCCCACCTGACATGATTCGTTCTAGTTGTATCGAGCCCACCCGGGAAAGGTGTTGTGGGGTCTCAGATTTAGCGTAAAAAGTCAAAACTTTTCCACAATACCTGACAACCATTTAATTTCTGAGCTTCCGTGGCTCAATGGTTAGCGCGTTCGGCTGTTAACCAATAGATTGGAGTATGTTATAGTCCAATTTGTCCCCCATCTAACCATACTAAAAACATTGAGCTACGACAAACAGGGGCCGAGATATTAAGCAAAATGTTCGTCAATTTTGGTATCGTCTCACTTATTTTTATTATGTTACTTATGATTTTTGCACTAAACTTCGGAGGCTCATAACTCTTGTTCTACAAGAGATACTGGGATCTCCTTTGGATATGTTATAGTACACTTTGCTCCCCATACAAGGATACTTTAAACTTGAGGCTACCTCAATATCGTCGTCAACTTACTCTTTGTCTCATTTATTGTTAGAAGGTTACTTTTGATTTTTGAAAATATACTTTGCAGGCTCGTAACTCTGTTTCTACTGGAGATACGGGGATGTCCTTTGAGTATGCTATGGACCAATTTGTCCCCCATCTAGCCATACTAAGAATTAGGGCTACGACAAACAGTAGTCGAGTAATTAAGCTAATCGTATACAAACAAACCCCTCCATAGGAAATACATTAGACTAAATTCTGGAGGCTCGTAACTCTGGTTCTACCAGAGATACGGGGATGTAAATAATGTGACCTTGACACAAATGTTCGGATAATTATATAGGTCTTTGCATGTTCCAAGCAAAAAAAAAAAAAAACTTCGTGGTTTCGAACCTGTGGCCTTCCGAGAGTGAGGCGGATGCGATAACCGCTACACTAAAGATATGTTATTATTTGTAATAGAAAGAACAGGGTCAAGTAATTAAGCAATACGTGAACAAACAAACCCCTCCATAGAAAATGCATTAGACTATACTTTGCAGGCTCGTAACTCTGTTTCTACTGGAGATACGGGGATGTCCTTTGAGTATGTTATAGTCCAATTTGTCCCCCATCTAACCATACTAAAAACATTGAGCTACGACAAACAAGGGCCGAGATATTAAGCAAAATGTTCGTCAACTTTGGTATCGTCTCACTTATTTTTATTATGTTACTTATGATTTTTGCACTAAACTTTGGAGGCTCATAACTCTTGTTCTACAAGAGATACTGGGATCTCCTTTGGATATGTTATAGTACTCTTTGCTCCCCATACAAGGATACTTTAAACTTGAGGCTACCTCAATATCGTCGTCAACTTATTTTTTGTCTCACTTATTGTTAGAAGGTTACTTTTGATTTTTGAAAATAAACTTTGCAGGCTCGTAACTATGGTTCTACCAGAGATACGGGGATGTAAATAATGTGACCTTTACACAAATGTTCGGATAATTATAAAGGTCTTTGCATGTTCCAAGCAAAAAAAATTTTCGCGGTTTCGAACCTGTGGCCTTCCGGGGTGAGGCGGATGCGATAACGCTACACTAAAGATATGTTATTATTTTTAATCGAAAGAACAGGGTCAAGTAATTAAGCAATACGTGAACAAACAAACCCCTCCATAGAAAATGCATTAGACTATATTTTGCAGGCTCGTAAATCTGTTTCTACTGTAGATACGGGGATGACCTTTGAGTATGTTATATTCCAATTTGTCCCCCATCTAACCATACTAAAAACATTGAGCTACGACAAACAGTAGTCGAGTAATTAAGCTAATCGTAAACAAACAAACCCCTCCATAGGATATCCATTAGACTAAATTCTGGAGGCTCGTAACTCTGGTTCTACCAGAGATACGGGGATGTAAATAATGTGACCTTGACACAAATGTTCGGATAATTATAAAAAAAAACTTCGCGGTTTCGAACCTGTGGCCTTCCGAGAGTGAGGCGGATGCGATAACCGCCACACTAAAGATATGTTATTATTTTTAATCGAAAGAACAGGGTCAAGTAATTAAGCAATACGTGAACAAACAAACCCCTCCATAGAAAATGCATTAGAGTATACTTTGCAGGCTCGTAACTCTGATTCTACTGTAGATACGGCGATGTCCTTTGAGTATGTTATATTCCAATTTGTCCCCCATCTAACCATACTAAAAACATTGAGCTACGAAAAACAGGGGCCGAGTAATTAAGCTAAACGTAAACAAACAACCCGTCCAAAGGAAATGCATTAGACTATGCTTTGCAGGCCCATAACTCTGTGTCTACTAGAGATATGGGGATGTCCTTAGGATATGTTATAGTCCAAATTGTCCTTCATCTAACCATACTAAAAACTTTGGGCTACGACAAACAGGGGCCGAGTACTTAAGCAAAACGTAAAGAAACAAACCCCCTCCATAGGAAATGCATTAGACTATACTTTGCAGTCCCATAACTCTGCGTCTACTAGAGATACCGGGATGTCCTTAGGATATGCTATAGTCCAATTTGTCCTTCATCAAACCATACTAAAAACATTGAGCTACGACAAACAGGGGCCGAGATATTAAGCAAAATGTTCGTCAACTTTGGTATCGTCTCACTTATTTTTATTATGTTACTTATGATTTTTGCACTAAACTTTGGAGGCTCATAACTCTTGTTCTACAAGAGATACTGGGATCTCCTTTGGATATGTTATAGTACTCTTTGCTCCCCATACAAGGATACTTTAAACTTGAGGCTACCTCAATATCGTCGCCAACTTACTTTTTGTCTCACTTATTGTTAGAAGGTTACTTTTGATTTTTGAAAATATACTTTGCAGGCTCGTAACTCTGTTTCTACTGGAGATACGGGGATGTCCTTTGAGTATGTTATAGACCAATTTGTCCCCCATCTAGCCATACTAAGAATTAGGGCTACGACAAACAGTAGTCGAGTAATTAAGCTAATCGTAAACAAACAAACCCCTCCATAGGAAATACATTAGACTAAATTCTGGAGGCTCGTAACTCTGGTTCTACCAGAGATACGGGGATGTAAATAATGTGACCTTGACACAAATGTTCGGATAATTATAAAGGTCTATGCATGTTCCAAGCAAAAAAAAACTTCGCGGTTTCGAACCTGTGGCCTTCCGAGAGTGAGGCGGATGCGATAACCGCCACACTAAAGATATGTTATTATTTTTAATCGAAAGAACAGGGTCAAGTAATTAAGCAATACGTGAACAAACAAACCCCTCCATAGAAAATGCATTAGAGTATACTTTGCAGGCTCGTAACTCTGATTCTACTGTAGATACGGCGATGTCCTTTGAGTATGTTATATTCCAATTTGTCCCCCATCTAACCATACTAAAAACATTGAGCTACGAAAAACAGGGGCCGAGTAATTAAGCTAAACGTAAACAAACAACCCGTCCAAAGGAAATGCATTAGACTATGCTTTGCAGGCCCATAACTCTGTGTCTACTAGAGATATGGGGATGTCCTTAGGATATGTTATAGTCCAAATTGTCCTTCATCTAACCATACTAAAAACTTTGGGCTACGACAAACAGGGGCCGAGTACTTAAGCAAAACGTAAAGAAACAAACCCCCTCCATAGGAAATGCATTAGACTATACTTTGCAGTCCCATAACTCTGCGTCTACTAGAGATACCGGGATGTCCTTAGGATATGCTATAGTCCAATTTGTCCTTCATCAAACCATACTAAAAACATTGAGCTACGACAAACAGGGGCCGAGATATTAAGCAAAATGTTCGTCAACTTTGGTATCGTCTCACTTATTTTTATTATGTTACTTATGATTTTTGCACTAAACTTTGGAGGCTCATAACTCTTGTTCTACAAGAGATACTGGGATCTCCTTTGGATATGTTATAGTACTCTTTGCTCCCCATACAAGGATACTTTAAACTTGAGGCTACCTCAATATCGTCGCCAACTTACTTTTTGTCTCACTTATTGTTAGAAGGTTACTTTTGATTTTTGAAAATATACTTTGCAGGCTCGTAACTCTGTTTCTACTGGAGATACGGGGATGTCCTTTGAGTATGTTATAGACCAATTTGTCCCCCATCTAGCCATACTAAGAATTAGGGCTACGACAAACAGTAGTCGAGTAATTAAGCTAATCGTAAACAAACAAACCCCTCCATAGGAAATACATTAGACTAAATTCTGGAGGCTCGTAACTCTGGTTCTACCAGAGATACGGGGATGTAAATAATGTGACCTTGACACAAATGTTCGGATAATTATAAAGGTCTATGCATGTTCCAAGCAAAAAAAAACTTCGCGGTTTCGAACCTGTGGCCTTCCGAGAGTGAGGCGGATGCGATAACCGCCACACTAAAGATATGTTATTATTTTTAATCGAAAGAACAGGGTCAAGTAATTAAGCAATACGTGAACAAACAAACCCCTCCATAGAAAATGCATTAGAGTATACTTTGCAGGCTCGTAACTCTGATTCTACTGTAGATACGGCGATGTCCTTTGAGTATGTTATATTCCAATTTGTCCCCCATCTAACCATACTAAAAACATTGAGCTACGAAAAACAGGGGCCGAGTAATTAAGCTAAACGTAAACAAACAACCCGTCCAAAGGAAATGCCTTAGACTATGCTTTGCAGGCCCATAACTCTGTGTTTACTAGAGATACGGGGATGTCCTTAGGATATGTTATAGTCCAAATTGTCCCCCATCTAACCATACTAAAAACATTGAGCTAGGACAAACAGGGGCCGAGATATTAAGCAAAATGTTCGTCAACTTGGTATCGTCTCACTTATTTTTATTATGTTACTTATGATTTTTGCACTAAACTTTGGAGGCTCATAACTCTTGTTCTACAAGAGATACTGGGATCTCCTTTGGATATGTTATAGTACTCTTTGCTCCCCATACAAGGATACTTTAAACTTGAGGCTACCTCAATATCGTCGTCAACTTACTTTTTGTCTCACTTATTGTTAGAAGGTTACTTTTGATTTTTGAAAATAAACTTTGCAGGCTCGTAACTCTGTTTCTACTGGAGATACGGGATGTCCTTTGAGTATGTTATAGACCAATTTGTCCCCCATCTAGCCATACTAAGAATTAGGGCTACGACAAACAGTAGTCGAGTAATTAAGCTAATCGTAAACAAACAAACCCCTCCATAGGAAATACATTAGACTAAATTCTGTAGGCTCGTAACTCTGGTTCTACCAGAGATACGGGGATGTAAATAATGTGACCTTGACACAAATGTTCGGATAATTATAAAGGTCTTTGCATGTTCCAAGCAAAAAAAAACCTCGCGGTTTCGAACCTGTGGCCTTCCGGGAGTGAGGCGGATGCGATAACCGCTACACTAAAGATATGTTATTATTTTTAATCGAAAGAACAGGGTCAAGTAATTAAGCAATACATGAACAAACAAACCCCTCCATAGAAAATGCATTAGACTATACTTTGCAGGCTCGTAACTCTGTTTCTACTGTAGATACGGCGATGTCCTTTGAGTATGTTATATTCCAATTTGTCCCCCATCTAACCATACTAAAAACATTGAGCTACGAAAAACAGGGGCCGAGTAATTAAGCTAAACGTAAACAAACAACCCGTCCAAAGGAAATGCATTAGACTATGCTTTGCAGGCCCATAACTCTGTGTTTACTAGAGATACGGGGATGTCCTTAGGATATGTTATAGTCCAAATTGTCCCCCATCTAACCATACTAAAAACATTGAGCTACGACAAACAGGGGCCGAGATATTAAGCAAAATGTTCGTCAACTTTGGTATCGTCTCACTTATTTTTATTATGTTACTTATGATTTTTGCACTAAACTTTGGAGGCTCATAACTCTTGTTCTACAAGAGGTACTGGGATCTCCTTTGGATATGTTATAGTACTCTTTGCTCCCCATACAAGGATACTTTAAACTTGAGGCTACCTCAATATCGTCGTCAACTTATTTTTTGTCTCACTTATTGTTAGAAGGTTACTTTTGATTTTTGAAAATAAACTTTGCAGGCTCGTAACTCTGTTTCTACTGGAGATACGGGATGTTCTTTGAGTATGTTATAGACCAATTTGTCCCCCATCTAGCCATACTAAGAATTAGGGCTACGACAAACAGTAGTCGAGTAATTAAGCTAATCGTAAACAAACAAACCCCTCCATAGGAAATACATTAGACTAAATTCTGGAGGCTCGTAACTCTGGTTCTACCAGAGATACGGGGATGTAAATAATGTGACCTTGACACAAATGTTCGGATAATTATAAAGGTCTTTGCATGTTCCAAGCAAAAAAAAACCTCGCGGTTTCGAACCTGTGGCCTTCCGGGAGTGAGGCGGATGCGATAACCGCTACACTAAAGATATGTTATTATTTTTAATCGAAAGAACAGGGTCAAGTAATTAAGCAATACATGAACAAACAAAATCCTCCATAGAAAATGCATTAGACTATACTTTGCAGGCTCGTAACTCTGTTTCTACTGTAGATACGGCGATGTCCTTTGAGTATGTTATATTCCAATTTGTCCCCCATCTAACCATACTAAAAACATTGAGCTACGAAAAACAGGGGCCGAGTAATTAAGCTAAACGTAAACAAACAACCCGTCCAAAGGAAATGCATTAGACTATGCTTTGCAGGCCCATAACTCTGTGTTTACTAGAGATACGGGGATGTCCTTAGTATATGTTATAGTCCAAATTGTCCCCCATCTAACCATACTAAAAACATTGAGCTACGACAAACAGGGGCCGAGATATTAAGCAAAATGTTCGTCAACTTTGGTATCGTCTCACTTATTTTTATTATGTTACTTATGATTTTTGCACTAAACTTTGGAGGCTCATAACTCTTGTTCTACAAGAGGTACTGGGATCTCCTTTGGATATGTTATAGTACTCTTTGCTCCCCATACAAGGATACTTTAAACTTGAGGCTACCTCAATATCGTCGTCAACTTATTTTTTGTCTCACTTATTGTTAGAAGGTTACTTTTGATTTTTGAAAATAAACTTTGCAGGCTCGTAACTCTGGTTCTACCAGAGATACGGGGATGTAAATAATGTGACCTTGACACAAATGTTCGGATAATTATAAAGGTCTTTGCATGTTCCAAGCAAAAAAAAAAAGCTTCGCGGTTTCGAACCTGTGGCCTTCCGGGAGTGAGGCGGATGCGATAACCGCTACACTAAAGATATGTTATTATTTTTAATCGAAAGAACAGGGTCAAGTAATTAAGCAATACGTGAACAAACAAACCCCTCCATAGAAAATGCATTAGACTATACTTTGCAAGGCCCATAACTCTGTGTCTACTAGACATACTGGGATCTCCTTTGGATATGTTATAGTACTCTTTGCTCCCCATACAAGGATACTTTAAACTTGAGGCTACCTCAATATCGTCGTCAACTTATTTTTTGTCTCACTTATTGTTAGATGGTTACTTTTGATTTTTGAAAATAAACTTTGCAGGCTCGTAACTCTGTTTCTACTGGAGATACGGGGATGTCCTTTGAGTTTGTTATAGACCAATTTGTCCCCCATCTAGCCATACTAAGAATTAGGGCTTCGACAAACAGTAGTCGAGTAATTAAGCTAATCGTAAACAAACAAACCCCTCCATAGGAAATACATTAGACTAAATTCTGTAGGCTCGTAACTCTGGTTCTACCAGAGATACGGGGATGTAAATAATGTGACCTTGACACAAATGTTCGGATAATTATAAAGGTCTTTGCATGTTCCAAGCAAAAAAAAAACCTCGCGGTTTCGAACCTGTGGCCTTCCGGGAGTGAGGCGGATGCGATAACCGCTACACTAAAGATATGTTATTATTTTTAATCGAAAGAACAGGGTCAAGTAATTAAGCAATACATGAACAAACAAACCCCTCCATAGAAAATGCATTAGACTATACTTTGCAGGCTCGTAACTCTGTTTCTACTGTAGATACGGCGATGTCCTTTGAGTATGTTATATTCCAATTTGTCCCCCATCTAACCATACTAAAAACATTGAGCTACGAAAAACAGGGGCCGAGTAATTAAGCTAAACGTAAACAAACTACCCGTCCAAAGGAAATGCATTAGACTATGCTTTGCAGGCCCATAACTCTGTGTTTACTAGAGATACGGGGATGTCCTTAGTATATGTTATAGTCCAAATTGTCCCCCATCTAACCATACTAAAAACATTGAGCTACGACAAACAGGGGCCGAGATATTAAGCAAAATGTTCGTCAACTTTGGTATCGTCTCACTTATTTTTATTATGTTACTTATGATTTTTGCACTAAACTTTGGAGGCTCATAACTCTTGTTCTACAAGAGGTACTGGGATCTCCTTTGGATATGTTATAGTACTCTTTGCTCCCCATACAAGGATACTTTAAACTTGAGGCTACCTCAATATCGTCGTCAACTTATTTTTTGTCTCACTTATTGTTAGAAGGTTACTTTTGATTTTTGAAAATAAACTTTGCAGGCTCGTAACTCTGTTTCTACTGGAGATACGGGATGTCCTTTGAGTATGTTATAGACCAATTTGTCCCCCATCTAGCCATACTAAGAATTAGGGCTACGACAAACAGTAGTCGAGTAATTAAGCTAATCGTAAACAAACAAACCCCTCCATAGGAAATTCATTAGACTAAATTCTGGAGGCTCGTAACTCTGGTTCTACCAGAGATACGGGGATGTAAATAATGTGACCTTGACACAAATGTTCGGATAATTATAAAGGTCTTTGCATGTTCCAAGCAAAAAAAAACCTCGCGGTTTCGAACCTGTGGCCTTCCGGGAGTGAGGCGGATGCGATAACCGCTACACTAAAGATATGTTATTATTTTTAATCGAAAGAACAGGGTCAAGTAATTAAGCAATACATGAACAAACAAACCCCTCCATAGAAAATGCATTAGACTATACTTTGCAGGCTCGTAACTCTGTTTCTACTGTAGATACGGCGATGTCCTTTGAGTATGTTATATTCCAATTTGTCCCCCATCTAACCATACTAAAAACATTGAGCTACGAAAAACAGGGGCCGAGTAATTAAGCTAAACGTAAACAAACAACCCGTCCAAAGGAAATGCATTAGACTATGCTTTGCAGGCCCATAACTCTGTGTTTACTAGAGATACGGGGATGTCCTTAGTATATGTTATAGTCCAAATTGTCCCCCATCTAACCATACTAAAAACATTGAGCTACGACAAACAGCGGCCGAGATATTAAGCAAAATGTTCGTCAACTTTGGTATCGTCTCACTTATTTTTATTATGTTACTTATGATTTTTGCACTAAACTTTGGAGGCTCATAACTCTTGTTCTACAAGAGGTACTGGGATCTCCTTTGGATATGTTATAGTACTCTTTGCTCCCCATACAAGGATACTTTAAACTTGAGGCTACCTCAATATCGTCGTCAACTTATTTTTTGTCTCACTTATTGTTAGAAGGTTACTTTTGATTTTTGAAAATAAACTTTGCAGGCTCGTAACTCTGGTTCTACCAGAGATACGGGGATGTAAATAATGTGACCTTGACACAAATGTTCGGATAATTATAAAGGTCTTTGCATGTTCCAAGCAAAAAAAAAATAGCTTCGCGGTTTCGAACCTGTGGCCTTCCGGGAGTGAGGCGGATGCGATAACCGCTACACTAAAGATATGTTATTATTTTTAATCGAAAGAACAGGGTCAAGTAATTAAGCAATACGTGAACAAACAAACCCCTCCATAGAAAATGCATTAGACTATACTTTGCAAGGCCCATAACTCTGTGTCTACTAGACATACTGGGATCTCCTTTGGATATGTTATAGTACTCTTTGCTCCCCATACAAGGATACTTTAAACTTGAGGCTACCTCAATATCGTCGTCAACTTATTTTTTGTCTCACTTATTGTTAGATGGTTACTTTTGATTTTTGAAAATTAACTTTGCAGGCTCGTAACTCTGTTTCTACTGGAGATACGGGGATGTCCTTTGAGTTTGTTATAGACCAATTTGTCCCCCATCTAGCCATACTAAGAATTAGGGCTTCGACAAACAGTAGTCGAGTAATTAAGCTAATCGTAAACAAACAAACCCCTCCATAGGAAATACATTAGACTAAATTCTGGAGGCTGGTAACTCTGGTTCTACAAGAGATACGGGGATGTAAATAATGTGAACTTGACACAAATGTTCGGATAATTATAAAAAAAAACTTCGCGGTTTCGAACCTGTGGCCTTCCGGGAGTGAGGCGGATGCGATAACCGCTACACTAAAGATATGTTATTATTTTTAATCGAAAGAACAGGGTCAAGTAATTAAGCAATACGTGAACAAACAAACCCCTCCATAGAAAATGCATTAGACTATACTTTGCAGGCCCATAACTCTGTGTCTACTAGAGATACGGGGATGTCGTTAGGATATGTTATAGTCCAAATTGTCCCCCATCTAACCATACTAAAAACTTTGGGCTACGACAAACAGGGGCCGAGTACTTAAGCAAAACGTAACGAAACAAACCCCCTCCATAGGAAATGCATTAGACTATACTTTGCAGGCTCGTAACTCTGTTTCTACTGGAGATACGGGGATGTCCTTTGAGTATGTTATAGTCCAATTTGTCCCTCATCTAACCATACTAAAAATATTGAGCTACGACAAACAGGGGCCAAGTAATTAAGCTAAACGTAAACAAACAACCCGTCCATAGGAAATGCATTAGACTATATTTTGCAGGCCCATAACTCTGTGTCTACTAGAGATACGGAGATGTCCTTAGGATATAATATAGTCCAAATTGTCCCTCATCTAACCATACTAAAAACATTGAGCTACGACAAACAGGGGCCGAGATATAAAGCAAAATGTTCGTCAATTTTGGTATCGTCTCACTTATTTTTATTATGTTACTTATGATTTTTGCACTAAACTTTGGAGGCTCATAACTTTTGTTCTACAAGAGGTACTGGGATCTCCTTTGGATATGTTATAGTACTCTTTGCTCCCCATACAAGGATACTTTAAACTTGAGGCTACCTCAATATCGTCGTCAACTTATTTTTTGTCTCACTTATTGTTAGAAGGTTACTTTTGATTTTTGAAAATAAACTTTGCAGGCTCGTAACTCTGGTTCTACCAGAGATACGGGGATGTAAATAATGTGACCTTGACACAAATGTTCGGATAATTATAAAGGTCTTTGCATGTTCCAAGCAAAAAAAAAAGCTTCGCGGTTTCGAACCTGTGGCCTTCCGGGAGTGAGGCGGATGCGATAACCGCTACACTAAAGATATGTTATTATTTTTAATCGAAAGAACAGGGTCAAGTAATTAAGCAATACGTGAACAAACAAACCCCTCCATAGAAAATGCATTAGACTATACTTTGCAAGGCCCATAACTCTGTGTCTACTAGACATACCGGGATGTCCTTAGGATATGTTATAGTCCAATTTGTCATTCATCTAACCATACTAAAAACTTTGGGCTACGACAAACAGGGGCCGAGTACTTAAGCGAAACGTAAAGAAACAAACCCCCTCCATAGGAAATGAGTTAGACTATACTTTGCAGGCTCGTAACTCTGTTTCCACTGGAGATACGGAGATGTCCTTTGAGTATGTTATAGTCCAATTTGTCCCCCATCTAACCATACTAAAAACATTGAGCTACGAAAAACAGGGGCCGAGTAATTAAGCTAAACGTAAACAAACAACCCGTCCAAAGGAAATGCATTAGACTATACTTTGCAGGCCCATAACTCTGTGTTTACTAGAGATACGGGGATGTCCTTAGAATATGTTATAGTCCAAATTGTCCCCCATCTAACCATACTAAAAACATTGAGCTACGACAAACAGGGGCCGAGATATTAAGCAAAATGTTCGTCAACTTTGGTATCGTCTCACTTATTTTTATTATGTTACTTATGATTTTTGCACTAAACTTTGGAGGCTCATAACTTTTGTTCTACAAGAGATACTGGGATCTCCTTTGGATATGTTATAGTACTCTTTGCTCCCCATACAAGGATACTTTAAACTTGAGGCTACCTCAATATCGTCGTCAACTTATTTTTTGTCTCACTTATTGTTAGAAGGTTACTTTTGATTTTTGAAAATAAAGTTTGCAGGCTCGTAACTCTGGTTCAACCAGAGATACGGGGATGTAAATAATGTGACCTTGACACAAATGTTCGGATAATTATAAAGGTCTTTGCATGTTCCAAGCAAAAAAAAAAACTTCGCGGTTTCGAACCTGTGGCCTTCCGGGAGTGAGGCGGATGCGATAACCGCTACACTAAAGATATGTTATTATTTTTAATCGAAAGAACAGGTTCAAGTAATTAAGCAATACATGAACAAACAAACCCCTCCATAGAAAATGCATTAGACTATACTTTGCAGGCTCGTAACTCTGTTTCTACTGTAGATACGGCGAGGTCCTTTGAGTATGTTATATTCCAATTTGTCCCCCATCTAACCATACTAAAAACATTGAGCTACGAAAAACAGGGGCCGAGTAATTAAGCTAAACGTAAACAAACAACCCGTCCAAAGGAAATGCATTAGACTATGCTTTGCAGGCCCATAACTCTGTGTTTACTAGAGATACGGGGATGTCCTTAGGATCTGTTATAGTCCAATTTGTCATTCATCTAACCATACTAAAAACTTTGGGCTACGACAAACAGGGGCCGAGTACTTAAGCGAAACGTAAAGAAACAAACCCCCTCCATAGGAAATGAGTTAGACTATACTTTGCAGGCTCGTAACTCTGTTTCCACTGGAGATACGGGGATGTCCTTTGAGTATGTTATAGTCCAATTTGTCCCCCATCTAACCATACTAAAAACATTGAGCTACGAAAAACAGGGGCCGAGTAATTAAGCTAAACGTAAACAAACAACCCGTCCAAAGGAAATGCATTAGACTATGCTTTGCAGGCCCATAACTCTGTGTTTACTAGAGATACGGGGATGTCCTTAGGATATGTTATAGTCCAAATTGTCCCCCATCTAACCATAGTAAAAACATTGAGCTACGACAAACAGGGGCCGAGATATTAAGCAAAATGTTCGTCAACTTTGGTATCGTCTCACTTATTTTTATTATGTTACTTATGATTTTTGCACTAAACTTTGGAGGCTCATAACTTTTGTTCTACAAGAGATACTGGGATCTCCTTTGGATATGTTATAGTACTCTTTGCTCCCCATACAAGGATACTTTAAACTTGAGGCTACCTCAATATCGTCGTCAACTTATTTTTTGTCTCACTTATTGTTAGAAGGTTACTTTTGATTTTTGAAAATAAAGTTTGCAGGCTCGTAACTCTGGTTCAACCAGAGATACGGGGATGTAAATAATGTGACCTTGACACAAATGTTCGGATAATTATAAAGGTCTTTGCATGTTCCAAGCAAAAAAAAAAACTTCGCGGTTTCGAACCTGTGGCCTTCCGGGAGTGAGGCGGATGCGATAACCGCTACACTAAAGATATGTTATTATTTTTAATCGAAAGAACAGGTTCAAGTAATTAAGCAATACATGAACAAACAAACCCCTCCATAGAAAATGCATTAGACTATACTTTGCAGGCTCGTAACTCTGTTTCTACTGTAGATACGGCGAGGTCCTTTGAGTATGTTATATTCCAATTTGTCCCCCATCTAACCATACTAAAAACATTGAGCTACGAAAAACAGGGGCCGAGTAATTAAGCTAAACGTAAACAAACAACCCGTCCAAAGGAAATGCATTAGACTATGCTTTGCAGGCCCATAACTCTGTGTTTACTAGAGATACGGGGATGTCCTTAGGATATGTTATAGTCCAAATTGTCCCCCATCTAACCATACTAAAAACATTGAGCTACGACAAACAGGGGCCTAGATATTAAGCAAAATGTTCGTCAACTTTGGTATCGTCTCACTTATTTTTATTATGTTACTTATGATTTTTGCACTAAACTTTGGAGGCTCATAACTCTTGTTCTACAAGAGATACTGGGATATCCTTTGGATATGTTATAGTACTCTTTGCTCCCCATACAAGGATACTTTAAACTTGAGGCTACCTCAATATCGTCGTCATCTTATTTTTTGTCTCACTTATTGTTAGAAGGTTACTTTTGATTTTTGAAAATAAAGTTTGCAGGCTCGTAACTCTGGTTCTACCAGAGATACGGGGATGTAAATAATGTGACCTTGACAGAAATGTTCGGATAATTATAAAGGTCTTTGCATGTTCCAAGCAAAAAAAAAAAGCTTCGCGGTTTCGAGCCTATGGCCTTCCGGGAGTGAGGCGGATGCGATAACCGCTACACTAAAGATATGTTATTATTTTTAATCGAAAGAACAGGGTCAAGTAATTAAGCAATACGTGAACAAACAAACCCCTCCATAGAAAATGCATTAGACTATACTTTGCAAGGCCCATAACTCTGTGTCTACTAGACATACCGGGATGTCCTTAGGATATGTTATAGTCCAATTTGTCATTCATCTAACCATACTAAAAACTTTGGGCTACGACAAACAGGGGCCGAGTACTTAAGCGAAACGTAAAGAAACAAACCCCCTCCATAGGAAATGAGTTAGACTATACTTTGCAGGCTCGTAACTCTGTTTCCACTGGAGATACGGGGATGTCCTTTGAGTATGTTATAGTCCAATTTGTCCCCCATCTAACCATACTAAAAACATTGAGCTACGAAAAACAAGGGCCGAGTAATTAAGCTAAACGTAAACAAACAACCCGTCCAAAGGAAATGCATTAGACTATGCTTTGCAGGCCCATAACTCTGTGTTTACTAGAGATACGGGGATGTCCTTAGGATAGATATAGTCCAAATTGTCCCCCATCTAACCATACTAAAAACTTTGGGCTACGACAAACAGGGGCCGAGTAATTAAGCTAAACGTAAACAAACAACCCCTGCATAGGAAATGCATTAGACTATACTTTGCAGGCCCATAACTCTGTGTCTTCTAGAGATACGGGGATGTCCTTAGTATATGTTATAGTCCAAATTGTCCCCCATCTAACCATACTAAAAACATTGAGCTACGACAAACAGGGGCCGAGATATTAAGCAAAATGTTCGTCAACTTTGGTATCGTCTCACTTATTTTTATTATGTTACTTATGATTTTTGCACTAAACTTTGGAGGCTCATAACTCTTGTTCTACAAGAGGTACTGGGATCTCCTTTGGATATGTTATAGTACTCTTTGCTCCCCATACAAGGATACTTTAAACTTGAGGCTACCTCAATATCGTCGTCAACTTATTTTTTGTCTCACTTATTGTTAGAAGGTTACTTTTGATTTTTGAAAATAAACTTTGCAGGCTCGTAACTCTGTTTCTACTGGAGATACGGGATGTCCTTTGAGTATGTTATAGACCAATTTGTCCCCCATCTAGCCATACTAAGAATTAGGGCTACGACAAACAGTAGTCGAGTAATTAAGCTAATCGTAAACAAACAAACCCCTCCATAGGAAATTCATTAGACTAAATTCTGGAGGCTCGTAACTCTGGTTCTACCAGAGATACGGGGATGTAAATAATGTGACCTTGACACAAATGTTCGGATAATTATAAAGGTCTTTGCATGTTCCAAGCAAAAAAAAACCTCGCGGTTTCGAACCTGTGGCCTTCCGGGAGTGAGGCGGATGCGATAACCGCTACACTAAAGATATGTTATTATTTTTAATCGAAAGAACAGGGTCAAGTAATTAAGCAATACATGAACAAACAAACCCCTCCATAGAAAATGCATTAGACTATACTTTGCAGGCTCGTAACTCTGTTTCTACTGTAGATACGGCGATGTCCTTTGAGTATGTTATATTCCAATTTGTCCCCCATCTAACCATACTAAAAACATTGAGCTACGAAAAACAGGGGCCGAGTAATTAAGCTAAACGTAAACAAACAACCCGTCCAAAGGAAATGCATTAGACTATGCTTTGCAGGCCCATAACTCTGTGTTTACTAGAGATACGGGGATGTCCTTAGTATATGTTATAGTCCAAATTGTCCCCCATCTAACCATACTAAAAACATTGAGCTACGACAAACAGCGGCCGAGATATTAAGCAAAATGTTCGTCAACTTTGGTATCGTCTCACTTATTTTTATTATGTTACTTATGATTTTTGCACTAAACTTTGGAGGCTCATAACTCTTGTTCTACAAGAGGTACTGGGATCTCCTTTGGATATGTTATAGTACTCTTTGCTCCCCATACAAGGATACTTTAAACTTGAGGCTACCTCAATATCGTCGTCAACTTATTTTTTGTCTCACTTATTGTTAGAAGGTTACTTTTGATTTTTGAAAATAAACTTTGCAGGCTCGTAACTCTGGTTCTACCAGAGATACGGGGATGTAAATAATGTGACCTTGACACAAATGTTCGGATAATTATAAAGGTCTTTGCATGTTCCAAGCAAAAAAAAAAAGCTTCGCGGTTTCGAACCTGTGGCCTTCCGGGAGTGAGGCGGATGCGATAACCGCTACACTAAAGATATGTTATTATTTTTAATCGAAAGAACAGGGTCAAGTAATTAAGCAATACGTGAACAAACAAACCCCTCCATAGAAAATGCATTAGACTATACTTTGCAAGGCCCATAACTCTGTGTCTACTAGACATACTGGGATCTCCTTTGGATATGTTATAGTACTCTTTGCTCCCCATACAAGGATACTTTAAACTTGAGGCTACCTCAATATCGTCGTCAACTTATTTTTTGTCTCACTTATTGTTAGATGGTTACTTTTGATTTTTGAAAATAAACTTTGCAGGCTCGTAACTCTGTTTCTACTGGAGATACGGGGATGTCCTTTGAGTTTGTTATAGACCAATTTGTCCCCCATCTAGCCATACTAAGAATTAGGGCTTCGACAAACAGTAGTCGAGTAATTAAGCTAATCGTAAACAAACAAACCCCTCCATAGGAAATACATTAGACTAAATTCTGGAGGCTGGTAACTCTGGTTCTACAAGAGATACGGGGATGTAAATAATGTGAACTTGACACAAATGTTCGGATAATTATAAAAAAAAACTTCGCGGTTTCGAACCTGTGGCCTTCCGGGAGTGAGGCGGATGCGATAACCGCTACACTAAAGATATGTTATTATTTTTAATCGAAAGAACAGGGTCAAGTAATTAAGCAATACGTGAACAAACAAACCCCTCCATAGAAAATGCATTAGACTATACTTTGCAGGCCCATAACTCTGTGTCTACTAGAGATACGGGGATGTCGTTAGGATATGTTATAGTCCAAATTGTCCCCCATCTAACCATACTAAAAACTTTGGGCTACGACAAACAGGGGCCGAGTACTTAAGCAAAACGTAACGAAACAAACCCCCTCCATAGGAAATGCATTAGACTATACTTTGCAGGCTCGTAACTCTGTTTCTACTGGAGATACGGGGATGTCCTTTGAGTATGTTATAGTCCAATTTGTCCCTCATCTAACCATACTAAAAATATTGAGCTACGACAAACAGGGGCCAAGTAATTAAGCTAAACGTAAACAAACAACCCGTCCATAGGAAATGCATTAGACTATATTTTGCAGGCCCATAACTCTGTGTCTACTAGAGATACGGAGATGTCCTTAGGATATAATATAGTCCAAATTGTCCCTCATCTAACCATACTAAAAACATTGAGCTACGACAAACAGGGGCCGAGATATAAAGCAAAATGTTCGTCAATTTTGGTATCGTCTCACTTATTTTTATTATGTTACTTATGATTTTTGCACTAAACTTTGGAGGCTCATAACTTTTGTTCTACAAGAGGTACTGGGATCTCCTTTGGATATGTTATAGTACTCTTTGCTCCCCATACAAGGATACTTTAAACTTGAGGCTACCTCAATATCGTCGTCAACTTATTTTTTGTCTCACTTATTGTTAGAAGGTTACTTTTGATTTTTGAAAATAAACTTTGCAGGCTCGTAACTCTGGTTCTACCAGAGATACGGGGATGTAAATAATGTGACCTTGACACAAATGTTCGGATAATTATAAAGGTCTTTGCATGTTCCAAGCAAAAAAAAAAGCTTCGCGGTTTCGAACCTGTGGCCTTCCGGGAGTGAGGCGGATGCGATAACCGCTACACTAAAGATATGTTATTATTTTTAATCGAAAGAACAGGGTCAAGTAATTAAGCAATACGTGAACAAACAAACCCCTCCATAGAAAATGCATTAGACTATACTTTGCAAGGCCCATAACTCTGTGTCTACTAGAGATACCGGGATGTCCTTAGGATATGTTATAGTCCAATTTGTCATTCATCTAACCATACTAAAAACTTTGGGCTACGACAAACAGGGGCCGAGTACTTAAGCGAAACGTAAAGAAACAAACCCCCTCCATAGGAAATGAGTTAGACTATACTTTGCAGGCTCGTAACTCTGTTTCCACTGGAGATACGGAGATGTCCTTTGAGTATGTTATAGTCCAATTTGTCCCCCATCTAACCATACTAAAAACATTGAGCTACGAAAAACAGGGGCCGAGTAATTAAGCTAAACGTAAACAAACAACCCGTCCAAAGGAAATGCATTAGACTATACTTTGCAGGCCCATAACTCTGTGTTTACTAGAGATACGGGGATGTCCTTAGAATATGTTATAGTCCAAATTGTCCCCCATCTAACCATACTAAAAACATTGAGCTACGACAAACAGGGGCCGAGATATTAAGCAAAATGTTCGTCAACTTTGGTATCGTCTCACTTATTTTTATTATGTTACTTATGATTTTTGCACTAAACTTTGGAGGCTCATAACTTTTGTTCTACAAGAGATACTGGGATCTCCTTTGGATATGTTATAGTACTCTTTGCTCCCCATACAAGGATACTTTAAACTTGAGGCTACCTCAATATCGTCGTCAACTTATTTTTTGTCTCACTTATTGTTAGAAGGTTACTTTTGATTTTTGAAAATAAAGTTTGCAGGCTCGTAACTCTGGTTCAACCAGAGATACGGGGATGTAAATAATGTGACCTTGACACAAATGTTCGGATAATTATAAAGGTCTTTGCATGTTCCAAGCAAAAAAAAAAACTTCGCGGTTTCGAACCTGTGGCCTTCCGGGAGTGAGGCGGATGCGATAACCGCTACACTAAAGATATGTTATTATTTTTAATCGAAAGAACAGGTTCAAGTAATTAAGCAATACATGAACAAACAAACCCCTCCATAGAAAATGCATTAGACTATACTTTGCAGGCTCGTAACTCTGTTTCTACTGTAGATACGGCGAGGTCCTTTGAGTATGTTATATTCCAATTTGTCCCCCATCTAACCATACTAAAAACATTGAGCTACGAAAAACAGGGGCCGAGTAATTAAGCTAAACGTAAACAAACAACCCGTCCAAAGGAAATGCATTAGACTATGCTTTGCAGGCCCATAACTCTGTGTTTACTAGAGATACGGGGATGTCCTTAGGATCTGTTATAGTCCAATTTGTCATTCATCTAACCATACTAAAAACTTTGGGCTACGACAAACAGGGGCCGAGTACTTAAGCGAAACGTAAAGAAACAAACCCCCTCCATAGGAAATGAGTTAGACTATACTTTGCAGGCTCGTAACTCTGTTTCCACTGGAGATACGGGGATGTCCTTTGAGTATGTTATAGTCCAATTTGTCCCCCATCTAACCATACTAAAAACATTGAGCTACGAAAAACAGGGGCCGAGTAATTAAGCTAAACGTAAACAAACAACCCGTCCAAAGGAAATGCATTAGACTATGCTTTGCAGGCCCATAACTCTGTGTTTACTAGAGATACGGGGATGTCCTTAGGATATGTTATAGTCCAAATTGTCCCCCATCTAACCATAGTAAAAACATTGAGCTACGACAAACAGGGGCCGAGATATTAAGCAAAATGTTCGTCAACTTTGGTATCGTCTCACTTATTTTTATTATGTTACTTATGATTTTTGCACTAAACTTTGGAGGCTCATAACTTTTGTTCTACAAGAGATACTGGGATCTCCTTTGGATATGTTATAGTACTCTTTGCTCCCCATACAAGGATACTTTAAACTTGAGGCTACCTCAATATCGTCGTCAACTTATTTTTTGTCTCACTTATTGTTAGAAGGTTACTTTTGATTTTTGAAAATAAAGTTTGCAGGCTCGTAACTCTGGTTCAACCAGAGATACGGGGATGTAAATAATGTGACCTTGACACAAATGTTCGGATAATTATAAAGGTCTTTGCATGTTCCAAGCAAAAAAAAAAACTTCGCGGTTTCGAACCTGTGGCCTTCCGGGAGTGAGGCGGATGCGATAACCGCTACACTAAAGATATGTTATTATTTTTAATCGAAAGAACAGGTTCAAGTAATTAAGCAATACATGAACAAACAAACCCCTCCATAGAAAATGCATTAGACTATACTTTGCAGGCTCGTAACTCTGTTTCTACTGTAGATACGGCGAGGTCCTTTGAGTATGTTATATTCCAATTTGTCCCCCATCTAACCATACTAAAAACATTGAGCTACGAAAAACAGGGGCCGAGTAATTAAGCTAAACGTAAACAAACAACCCGTCCAAAGGAAATGCATTAGACTATGCTTTGCAGGCCCATAACTCTGTGTTTACTAGAGATACGGGGATGTCCTTAGGATATGTTATAGTCCAAATTGTCCCCCATCTAACCATACTAAAAACATTGAGCTACGACAAACAGGGGCCTAGATATTAAGCAAAATGTTCGTCAACTTTGGTATCGTCTCACTTATTTTTATTATGTTACTTATGATTTTTGCACTAAACTTTGGAGGCTCATAACTCTTGTTCTACAAGAGATACTGGGATATCCTTTGGATATGTTATAGTACTCTTTGCTCCCCATACAAGGATACTTTAAACTTGAGGCTACCTCAATATCGTCGTCATCTTATTTTTTGTCTCACTTATTGTTAGAAGGTTACTTTTGATTTTTGAAAATAAACTTTGCAGGCTCGTAACTCTGGTTCTACCAGAGATACGGGGATGTAAATAATGTGACCTTGACACAAATGTTCGGATAATTATAAAGGTCTTTGCATGTTCCAAGCAAAAAAAAAAAAGCTTCGCGGTTTCGAACCTGTGGCCTTCCGGGAGTGAGGCGGATGCGATAACCGCTACACTAAAGATATGTTATTATTTTTAATCGAAAGAACAGGGTCAAGTAATTAAGCAATACGTGAACAAACAAACCCCTCCATAGAAAATGCATTAGACTATACTTTGCAAGGCCCATAACTCTGTGTCTACTAGACATACTGGGATCTCCTTTGGATATGTTATAGTACTCTTTGCTCCCCATACAAGGATACTTTAAACTTGAGGCTACCTCAATATCGTCGTCAACTTATTTTTTGTCTCACTTATTGTTAGATGGTTACTTTTGATTTTTGAAAATAAACTTTGCAGGCTCGTAACTCTGTTTCTACTGGAGATACGGGGATGTCCTTTGAGTTTGTTATAGACCAATTTGTCCCCCATCTAGCCATACTAAGAATTAGGGCTTCGACAAACAGTAGTCGAGTAATTAAGCTAATCGTAAACAAACAAACCCCTCCATAGGAAATACATTAGACTAAATTCTGGAGGCTGGTAACTCTGGTTCTACAAGAGATACGGGGATGTAAATAATGTGAACTTGACACAAATGTTCGGATAATTATAAAAAAAAACTTCGCGGTTTCGAACCTGTGGCCTTCCGGGAGTGAGGCGGATGCGATAACCGCTACACTAAAGATATGTTATTATTTTTAATCGAAAGAACAGGGTCAAGTAATTAAGCAATACGTGAACAAACAAACCCCTCCATAGAAAATGCATTAGACTATACTTTGCAGGCCCATAACTCTGTGTCTACTAGAGATACGGGGATGTCGTTAGGATATGTTATAGTCCAAATTGTCCCCCATCTAACCATACTAAAAACTTTGGGCTACGACAAACAGGGGCCGAGTACTTAAGCAAAACGTAACGAAACAAACCCCCTCCATAGGAAATGCATTAGACTATACTTTGCAGGCTCGTAACTCTGTTTCTACTGGAGATACGGGGATGTCCTTTGAGTATGTTATAGTCCAATTTGTCCCTCATCTAACCATACTAAAAATATTGAGCTACGACAAACAGGGGCCAAGTAATTAAGCTAAACGTAAACAAACAACCCGTCCATAGGAAATGCATTAGACTATATTTTGCAGGCCCATAACTCTGTGTCTACTAGAGATACGGAGATGTCCTTAGGATATAATATAGTCCAAATTGTCCCTCATCTAACCATACTAAAAACATTGAGCTACGACAAACAGGGGCCGAGATATAAAGCAAAATGTTCGTCAATTTTGGTATCGTCTCACTTATTTTTATTATGTTACTTATGATTTTTGCACTAAACTTTGGAGGCTCATAACTTTTGTTCTACAAGAGGTACTGGGATCTCCTTTGGATATGTTATAGTACTCTTTGCTCCCCATACAAGGATACTTTAAACTTGAGGCTACCTCAATATCGTCGTCAACTTATTTTTTGTCTCACTTATTGTTAGAAGGTTACTTTTGATTTTTGAAAATAAACTTTGCAGGCTCGTAACTCTGGTTCTACCAGAGATACGGGGATGTAAATAATGTGACCTTGACACAAATGTTCGGATAATTATAAAGGTCTTTGCATGTTCCAAGCAAAAAAAAAAGCTTCGCGGTTTCGAACCTGTGGCCTTCCGGGAGTGAGGCGGATGCGATAACCGCTACACTAAAGATATGTTATTATTTTTAATCGAAAGAACAGGGTCAAGTAATTAAGCAATACGTGAACAAACAAACCCCTCCATAGAAAATGCATTAGACTATACTTTGCAAGGCCCATAACTCTGTGTCTACTAGAGATACCGGGATGTCCTTAGGATATGTTATAGTCCAATTTGTCATTCATCTAAACATACTAAAAACTTTGGGCTACGACAAACAGGGGCCGAGTACTTAAGCGAAACGTAAAGAAACAAACCCCCTCCATAGGAAATGAGTTAGACTATACTTTGCAGGCTCGTAACTCTGTTTCCACTGGAGATACGGAGATGTCCTTTGAGTATGTTATAGTCCAATTTGTCCCCCATCTAACCATACTAAAAACATTGAGCTACGAAAAACAGGGGCCGAGTAATTAAGCTAAACGTAAACAAACAACCCGTCCAAAGGAAATGCATTAGACTATACTTTGCAGGCCCATAACTCTGTGTTTACTAGAGATACGGGGATGTCCTTAGAATATGTTATAGTCCAAATTGTCCCCCATCTAACCATACTAAAAACATTGAGCTACGACAAACAGGGGCCGAGATATTAAGCAAAATGTTCGTCAACTTTGGTATCGTCTCACTTATTTTTATTATGTTACTTATGATTTTTGCACTAAACTTTGGAGGCTCATAACTTTTGTTCTACAAGAGATACTGGGATCTCCTTTGGATATGTTATAGTACTCTTTGCTCCCCATACAAGGATACTTTAAACTTGAGGCTACCTCAATATCGTCGTCAACTTATTTTTTGTCTCACTTATTGTTAGAAGGTTACTTTTGATTTTTGAAAATAAAGTTTGCAGGCTCGTAACTCTGGTTCAACCAGAGATACGGGGATGTAAATAATGTGACCTTGACACAAATGTTCGGATAATTATAAAGGTCTTTGCATGTTCCAAGCAAAAAAAAAAACTTCGCGGTTTCGAACCTGTGGCCTTCCGGGAGTGAGGCGGATGCGATAACCGCTACACTAAAGATATGTTATTATTTTTAATCGAAAGAACAGGTTCAAGTAATTAAGCAATACATGAACAAACAAACCCCTCCATAGAAAATGCATTAGACTATACTTTGCAGGCTCGTAACTCTGTTTCTACTGTAGATACGGCGAGGTCCTTTGAGTATGTTATATTCCAATTTGTCCCCCATCTAACCATACTAAAAACATTGAGCTACGAAAAACAGGGGCCGAGTAATTAAGCTAAACGTAAACAAACAACCCGTCCAAAGGAAATGCATTAGACTATGCTTTGCAGGCCCATAACTCTGTGTTTACTAGAGATACGGGGATGTCCTTAGGATCTGTTATAGTCCAATTTGTCATTCATCTAACCATACTAAAAACTTTGGGCTACGACAAACAGGGGCCGAGTACTTAAGCGAAACGTAAAGAAACAAACCCCCTCCATAGGAAATGAGTTAGACTATACTTTGCAGGCTCGTAACTCTGTTTCCACTGGAGATACGGGGATGTCCTTTGAGTATGTTATAGTCCAATTTGTCCCCCATCTAACCATACTAAAAACATTGAGCTACGAAAAACAGGGGCCGAGTAATTAAGCTAAACGTAAACAAACAACCCGTCCAAAGGAAATGCATTAGACTATGCTTTGCAGGCCCATAACTCTGTGTTTACTAGAGATACGGGGATGTCCTTAGGATATGTTATAGTCCAAATTGTCCCCCATCTAACCATAGTAAAAACATTGAGCTACGACAAACAGGGGCCGAGATATTAAGCAAAATGTTCGTCAACTTTGGTATCGTCTCACTTATTTTTATTATGTTACTTATGATTTTTGCACTAAACTTTGGAGGCTCATAACTTTTGTTCTACAAGAGATACTGGGATCTCCTTTGGATATGTTATAGTACTCTTTGCTCCCCATACAAGGATACTTTAAACTTGAGGCTACCTCAATATCGTCGTCAACTTATTTTTTGTCTCACTTATTGTTAGAAGGTTACTTTTGATTTTTGAAAATAAAGTTTGCAGGCTCGTAACTCTGGTTCAACCAGAGATACGGGGATGTAAATAATGTGACCTTGACACAAATGTTCGGATAATTATAAAGGTCTTTGCATGTTCCAAGCAAAAAAAAAACTTCGCGGTTTCGAACCTGTGGCCTTCCGGGAGTGAGGCGGATGCGATAACCGCTACACTAAAGATATGTTATTATTTTTAATCGAAAGAACAGGTTCAAGTAATTAAGCAATACATGAACAAACAAACCCCTCCATAGAAAATGCATTAGACTATACTTTGCAGGCTCGTAACTCTGTTTCTACTGTAGATACGGCGAGGTCCTTTGAGTATGTTATATTCCAATTTGTCCCCCATCTAACCATACTAAAAACATTGAGCTACGAAAAACAGGGGCCGAGTAATTAAGCTAAACGTAAACAAACAACCCGTCCAAAGGAAATGCATTAGACTATGCTTTGCAGGCCCATAACTCTGTGTTTACTAGAGATACGGGGATGTCCTTAGGATATGTTATAGTCCAAATTGTCCCCCATCTAACCATACTAAAAACATTGAGCTACGACAAACAGGGGCCTAGATATTAAGCAAAATGTTCGTCAACTTTGGTATCGTCTCACTTATTTTTATTATGTTACTTATGATTTTTGCACTAAACTTTGGAGGCTCATAACTCTTGTTCTACAAGAGATACTGGGATATCCTTTGGATATGTTATAGTACTCTTTGCTCCCCATACAAGGATACTTTAAACTTGAGGCTACCTCAATATCGTCGTCATCTTATTTTTTGTCTCACTTATTGTTAGAAGGTTACTTTTGATTTTTGAAAATAAAGTTTGCAGGCTCGTAACTCTGGTTCTACCAGAGATACGGGGATGTAAATAATGTGACCTTGACACAAATGTTCGGATAATTATAAAGGTCTTTGCATGTTCCAAGCAACGTAGAAAGCCAAAGTTTTTCCACAATACGTGACGACCATTTAATTTCTGAGCTTCCGTGGCTCAATGGTTAGCGCGTTCAGCTGTTAATCGAAAGGTTGGTGGTTCGAGCCCACCCAGGAGAGGTGTTGTGGGGTCTCAGATGTAGCGTAAAAAGTCAAAACTTTTCCACAATACGTGACAACCATTTAATTTCTGAGCTTCCGTGGCGCAATGGTTAGCGCGTTCAGCAGTTAACAAATAATTTAGTGGTTCGAGCCCACCCGGGAGCGGCGTTGTGGGATCTCAAACGTAACGTAGAAAGCCAAAGTTTTTCCACAAAACCTGACGACCATTTAATTTTTGGGCTTCCGTGGCGCAATGGTTAACGCGTTCGGCTGTTAACCAATAGGTTGGTGGTTCGAGCCCACCCGGGAGCGGTGTTGTGGGATCTCAAATGTAACGTAGAAAGCCAAAGTTTTTCCACAATACGTGACGACCATTTAATTTCTGAGCTTTCGTGGCTCAATGGTTAGCGCGTTCGGCTGTTAACCAATAGGTTGGTGGTTAGAGCCCATCCGGGAGCGGTGTTGTGAGGTCTCAGATGTGACGTAAAAAGTCAAGAATTTTCCACAATACCTAACAAGCATTTAACTTTTGGGCTTCCGTGGCGCAATGGTTAGCGCGTTCGGCTGTTAACCAATAGGTTGGTGGTTCGAGCCCATCCGGGAGCGGTGTTGTGAGGTCTCAGATGTGACGTAAAAAGTCAAGGTTTTTACACAATACCTGACGAGCATTTAAATTTTGGGCTTCCGTGGCGCAATGGTTTGCGCGTTCGGCTGTTAACCAATAGGTTGGTGGTTCGAGCCCATCCGGGAGCGGTGTTGTGAGGTCTCAGATGTGACGTAAAAAGTCAAGGTTTTTACACAATACCTGACGAGCATTTAATTTTTGGGCTTCCGTGGCGCAATGGTTAGCGCGTTCAGCTGTTAATCGAAAGGTTGGTGGTTCGAGCCCACCCGGGAGAGGTGTTGTGGGGTCTCAAATGTAACGTAGAAAGCCAAAGTTTTTCCACAATACCTGACAACAATTTAATTTCTGAGCTTCCGTGGCTCAATGGTTAGCGCGTTCGGCTGTTAACCAATAGGTTGGTGGTTCGAGCCCATCCGGGAGCGGTGTAGTGAGGTCTCAGATGTGACGTAAAAAGTCAAGGTTTTTACACAATACCTAACGAGCATTTAACTTTTGGGCTTCCGTGGCACAATGGTTAGCGCGTTCAGCTGTTAATCGAAAGGTTGGTGGTTCGAGCCCACCCGGGAGAGGTGTTGTGGGGTCTCAGATGTAGCGTAAAAAGTCAAAACTTTTCCACAATACGTGACGACCATTTAATTTCTGAGCTTTCGTGGCTCAATGGTTAGCGCGTTCGGCTGTTAACCAATAGGTTGGTGGTTAGAGCCCATCCGGGAGCGGTGTTGTGAGGTCTCAGATGTGACGTAAAAAGTCAAGGTTTTTCCACAATACCTGACGAACATTGAAGTTTTGGGCTTCCGTGGCGCAATGGTTAGCGCGTTCAGCTGTTAATCGAAAGGTTGGTGGTTCGAGCCCAACCGGGAGAGGTGTTGTGGGGTCTCAGATGTAGCGTAAAAAGTCAAAACTTTTCCACAATACGTGACAACCATTTAATTTCTGAGCTTCCGTGGCTGAATGGTTAGCGCGTTCGGCTGTTAACCAATAGGTTGGTGGTTAGAGCCCATCCGGGAGCGGTGTCGTGAGGTCTCAGATGTAACGTAAAATGTCAGAGTTTTTCCACAACACCTGACGAACATTTAATTTTTGGGCTTCCGTGGCGCAATTATTAGCGCGTTCAACTGTTAATCGAAAGGCTATTGGTTCAGGCCCACCCGGAAGAGGTGTTGTGGGGTCTCAGATGTAGCGTAAAAAGTCAAAACTTATCCACAATACGTGACAACCATTTAATTTCTGAGCTTCCGTGGCTCAATGGTTAGCGCGTTCGGCTGTTAACTAATAGGTTGGTGGTTCGAGCCCACCTGGGAGCGGTGGTGTGGGATCTCAAATGTAACGTAGAAAGCCAAACTTTTGCCACAATACCTGACGACCATTAAATTTTTGGGCTTCCTTGGCGCAATGTTTAGCGCGTTCGGCTGTTAACCGAAAGGTTGGTGGTTCGAGCCCAACCGGAAGAGGTGTTGTAGGGTCACACATGTAACGTAAAAAGTCATAACTTATCCACAATACCTGACAACCATTTAATTTCTGAGCTTCCGTGGCTCAAAGGTTAGCGCGTTCGGCTGTTAACCAATAGGTGTGTGGTTCGAGCCCATCCGGGAGCGGTTTTGTGACGTCTCAGATGTGACGTAAAAAGTCAAGGTTTTTTCCACAACACCTGACGACCATTTAATTTTTGGTCTTCCGTGGCGCAATGGTTAGCGCGTTCGGCTGTTAACCAATAGGTTGGTGGTTCGAGCCCATCCGGGAGCGGTGTTGTGAGGTCTCAGATGTAACGTAAAATGTCAGAGTTTTTCCACAATACCTGACGAACATTTAATTTTTGGGCTTCCGTGGCGCAATGATTAGCGCGTTCAGCTGTTAACCGAAAGGTTGGTGGTTCGAGCCCATCCGGGAGCGGTGTTGTGACGTCTCAGATGTAACGTAAAATGTCAAAACTTTTCCACACTATGTGACAACCACTTAAATTCTGAGCTTCCGTGGCTCAATGGTTAGCGAATTCGGCTGTTAACCAATAGGTTGGTGGTTCGAGCCCACCCGGGAGCGGTATTTTGGGATCTCAAATGTAACGTTGAAAGCCAAAATTTTTCCACAATACCTGACGACCATTTAATTTTTGGGCTTCCGTGGCGCAATGGTCAGCGCGTTCAGCTGTTAACCGAAAGGTTGGTGGTTCGAGCCCATCCGGGAGCGGTGTTGTGACGTCTCAGATGTAACGTAAAATGTCAGAGTTTTTCCACAATACCTGACGAACATTTAATTTTTGGGCTTCCGTGGCGCAATTATTAGCGCGTTCAACTGTTAATCGAAAGGCTGGCGGTTCAAGCCCACCCGGAAGAGGTGTTGTGGGGTCTCAGATGTAGTGTAAAAAGTCAAAACCTATCCACAATACGTGACAACCATTTAATTTCTGAGCTTCCGTGGCTCAATGGTTAGCGCGTTCGGCTGTTAACCAATAGGTTGGTGGTTCGAGCCCACCCGGGACCGGTGGTGTGGGATCTCAAATGTAACGTAGAAAGCCAAAGTTTTGCCACAATACCTGACGACCATTAAATTTTTGGGCTTCCTTGGCTCAAATGTTAGCGCGTTCGGCTGTTAACGAATAGGTGTGTGGTTCGAGCCCATCCGGGAGCGGTGTTGTGACGTCTCAGATGTGACGTAAAAAGTCAAGGTTTTTTCCACAGCACCTGACGACCATTTAATTTTTGGGCTTCCGTGGCGCAATGATTAGCGCGTTCAGCTGTTAATCGAAAGGTTGAAGGTTCGAGCCCACTCGAGAGAGGTGTTGTGGGGTCTCAGATATAGCGTAAAAAGTCAAAACTTTTCCGCAATACGTGACAACCATTTAAATTCTGAGCTTCCGTGGCTCAATGGTTAGCGCGTTCGCCTGTTAACCAATAGGTTGGTGGTTCGAGCCCATCCGGGAGCGGTGTTGTGACGTCTCAGATGTAGCGTAAAAAGTCAAAACTTTTCCACAATACGTGACAACCATTTAATTTCTGAGCTTCCGTGGCTGAATGGTTGGCGCGTTCGGCTGTTAACCAATAGGTTGGTGGTTAGAGCCTATCCGGGAGCGGTGTTGTGAGGTCTCAGATGTAACGTAAAATGTCAGAGTTTTTCCACAATACCTGACGAACATTTAATTTTTGGGCTTTCGTGGCGCAATTATTAGCGCGTTCAACTGTTAATCGAAAGGCTGGTGGTTCAGGCCCACCCGGAAGAGGTGTTGTGGGGTCTCAGATGTAGCGTAAAAAGTCAAAACTTATCCACAATACGTGACAACCATTTAATTTCTGAGCTTCCGTGGCTCAATGGTTAGCGCGTTCGGCTGTTAACCAATAGGTTGGTGGTTCGAGCCCACCCGGGAGCGGTGGTGTGGGATCTCAAATGTAACGTAGAAAGCCAAAGTTTTGCCACAATACCTGACGACCATTAAATTTTTGGGCTTCCTTGGCGCAATGGTTAGCGCGTTCGGCTGTTAACCGAAAGGTTGGTGGTTCGAGCCCAACCGGAAGAGGTGTTGTAGGGTCACACATGTAACGTAAAAAGTCATAACTTATCCACAATACCTGACAACCTATTAATTTCTGAGCTTCCGTGGCTCAAAGGTTAGCGCGTTCGGCTGTTAACCAATAGGTGTGTGGTTCGAGCCCATCCGGGAGCGGTTTTGTGACGTCTCAGATGTGACGTAAAAAGTCAAGGTTTTTTCCACAACACCTGACGACCATTTAATTTTCGGTCTTCCGTGGCGCAATGGTTTGCGCGTTCGGCTGTTAACCAATAGGTTGGTGGTTCGAGCCCATCCGGGAGCGGTGTTGTGAGGTCTCAGATGTGACGTAAAAAGTCAAGGTTTTTACACAATACCTGACGAGCATTTAATTTTTGGGCTTCCGTGGCACAATGGTTAGCGCGTTCAGCTGTTAATCGAAAGGTTGGTGGTTCGAGCCCACCCGGGAGAGGTGTTGTGGGGTCTCAAATGTAACGTAGAAAGCCAAAGTTTTTCCACAATACCTGACAACAATTTAATTTCTGAGCTTCAGTGGCTCAATGGTTAGCGCGTTCGGCTGTTAACCAATAGGTTGGTGGTTCGACCCCATCCGGGAGCGGTGTTGTGAGGTCTCAGATGTGACGTAAAAAGCCAAGGTTTTTACATAATACCTGACGAGCATTTAACTTTGGGGCTTCCGTGTCGCAATGGTTAGCGCGTTCGGCTGTTAACCAATAGGTTGGTGGTTCGAGCCCATCCGGGAGCGGTGTAGTGAGGTCTCAGATGTGACGTAAAAAGTCAAGGTTTTTACACAATACCTAACGAGCATTTAACTTTTGGGCTTCCGTGGCACAATGGTTAGCGCGTTCAGCTGTTAATCGAAAGGTTGGTGGTTCGAGCCCACCCGGGAGAGGTGTTGTGGGGTCTCAGATGTAGCGTAAAAAGTCAAAACTTTTCCAGAATACGTGACAACCATTTAATTTCTGAGCTTCCGTGGCGCAATGGTTAGCGCGTTCAGCAGTTAACAAATAATTTAGTGGTTCGAGCCCACCCGGGAGCGGCGTTGTGGGATCTCAAACGTAACGTAGAAAGCCAAAGTTTTTCCACAATACCTGACGACCATTTAATTTTTGGGCTTCCGTGGCGCAATGGTTAACGCGTTCGGCTGTTAACCAATAGGTTGGTGGTTCGAGCCCACCCGGGAGCGGTGTTGTGGGATCTCAAATGTAACGTAGAAAGCCAAAGTTTTTCCACAATACGTGACGACCATTTAATTTCTGAGCTTTCGTGGCTCAATGATTAGCGCGTTCGGCTGTTAACCAATAGGTTGGTGGTTAGAGCCCATCCGGGAGCGGTGTTGTGAGGTCTCAGATGTGACGTAAAAAGTCAAGGTTTTTCCACAATACCTGACGAACATTGAATTTTTGGGCTTCCGTGGCGCAATGGTTAGCGCGTTCAGCTGTTAATCGAAAGGTTGGTGGTTCGAGCCCAACCGGGAGAGGTGTTGTGGGGTCTCAGATGTAGCGTAAAAAGTCAAAACTTTTCCACAATACGTGACAACCATTTAATTTCTGAGCTTCCGTGGCTGAATGGTTAGCGCGTTCGGCTGTTAACCAATAGGTTGGTGGTTAGAGCCCATCCGGGAGCGGTGTCGTGAGGTCTCAGATGTAACGTAAAATGTCAGAGTTTTTCCACAATACCTGACGAACATTTAATTTTTGGGCTTCCGTGGCGCAATTATTAGCGCGTTCAACTGTTAATCGAAAGGCTATTGGTTCAGGCCCACCCGGAAGAGGTGTTGTGGGGTCTCAGATGTAGCGTAAAAAGTCAAAACTTATCCACAATACGTGACAACCATTTAATTTCTGAGCTTCCGTGGCTCAATGGTTAGCGCGTTCGGCTGTTAACCAATAGGTTGGTGGTTCGAGCCCACCCGGGAGCGGTGGTGTGGGATCTCAAATGTAACGTAGAAAGCCAAACTTTTGCCACAATACCTGACGACCATTAAATTTTTGGGCTTCCTTGGCGCAATGTTTAGCGCGTTCGGCTGTTAACCGAAAGGTTGGTGGTTCGAGCCCAACCGGAAGAGGTGTTGTAGGGTCACACATGTAACGTAAAAAGTCATAACTTATCCACAATACCTGACAACCATTTAATTTCTGAGCTTCCGTGGCTCAAAGGTTAGCGCGTTCGGCTGTTAACCAATAGGTGTGTGGTTCGAGCCCATCCGGGAGCGGTTTTGTGACGTCTCATATGTGACGTAAAAAGTCAAGGTTTTTTCCACAACACCTGACGACCATTTAATTTTTGGTCTTCCGTGGCGCAATGGTTAGCGCGTTCGGCTGTTAACCAATAGGTTGGTGGTTCGAGCCCATCCGGGAGCGGTGTTGTGAGGTCTCAGATGTAACGTAAAATGTCAGAGTTTTTCCACAATACCTGACGAACATTTAATTTTTGGGCTTCCGTGGCGCAATGATTAGCGCGTTCAGCTGTTAACCGAAAGGTTGGTGGTTCGAGCCCATCCGGGAGCGGTGTTGTGACGTCTCAGATGTAACGTAAAATGTCAAAACTTTTCCACACTATGTGACAACCACTTAAATTCTGAGCTTCCGTGGCTCAATGGTTAGCGAATTCGGCTGTTAACCAATAGGTTGGTGGTTCGAGCCCACCCGGGAGCGGTATTTTGGGATCTCAAATGTAACGTTGAAAGCCAAAATTTTTCCACAATACCTGACGACCATTTAATTTTTGGGCTTCCGTGGCGCAATGGTCAGCGCGTTCAGCTGTTAACCGAAAGGTTGGTGGTTCGAGCCCATCCGGGAGCGGTGTTGTGACGTCTCAGATGTAACGTAAAATGTCAGAGTTTTTCCACAATACCTGACGAACATTTAATTTTTGGGCTTCCGTGGCGCAATTATTAGCGCGTTCAACTGTTAATCGAAAGGCTGGCGGTTCAAGCCCACCCGGAAGAGGTGTTGTGGGGTCTCAGATGTAGTGTAAAAAGTCAAAACCTATCCACAATACGTGACAACCATTTAATTTCTGAGCTTCCGTGGCTCAATGGTTAGCGCGTTCGGCTGTTAACCAATAGGTTGGTGGTTCGAGCCCACGCGGGACCGGTGGTGTGGGATCTCAAATGTAACGTAGAAAGCCAAAGTTTTGCCACAATACCTGACGACCATTAAATTTTTGGGCTTCCTTGGCTCAAATGTTAGCGCGTTCGGCTGTTAACGAATAGGTTTGTGGTTCGAGCCCATCCGGGAGCGGTGTTGTGACGTCTCAGATGTGACGTAAAAAGTCAAGGTTTTTTCCACAGCACCTGACGACCATTTAATTTTTGGGCTTCCGTGGCGCAATGATTAGCGCGTTCAGCTGTTAATCGAAAGGTTGAAGGTTCGAGCCCACTCGAGAGAGGTGTTGTGGGGTCTCAGCTATAGCGTAAAAAGTCAAAACTTTTCCGCAATACGTGACAACCATTTAAATTCTGAGCTTCCGTGGCTCAATGGTTAGCGCGTTCGCCTGTTAACCAATAGGTTGGTGGTTCGAGCCCATCCGGGAGCGGTGTTGTGACGTCTCAGATGTAGCGTAAAAAGTCAAAACTTTTCCACAATACGTGACAACCATTTAATTTCTGAGCTTCCGTGGCTGAATGGTTAGCGCGTTCGGCTGTTAACCAATAGGTTGGTGGTTAGAGCCTATCCGGGAGCGGTGTTGTGAGGTCTCAGATGTAACGTAAAATGTCAGAGTTTTTCCACAATACCTGACGAACATTTAATTTTTGGGCTTTCGTGGCGCAATTATTAGCGCGTTCAACTGTTAATCGAAAGGCTGGTGGTTCAGGCCCACCCAGAAGAGGTGTTGTGGGGTCTCAGATGTAGCGTAAAAAGTCAAAACTTATCCACAATACGTGACAACCATTTAATTTCTGAGCTTCCGTGGCTCAATGGTTAGCGCGTTCGGCTGTTAACCAATAGGTTGGTGGTTCGAGCCCACCCGGGAGCGGTGGTGTGGGATCTCAAATGTAACGTAGAAAGCCAAAGTTTTGCCACAATACCTGACGACCATTAAATTTTTGGGCTTCCTTGGCGCAATGGTTAGCGCGTTCGGCTGTTAACCGAAAGGTTGGTGGTTCGAGCCCAACCGGAAGAGGTGTTGTAGGGTCACACATGTAACGTAAAAAGTCATAACTTATCCACAATACCTGACAACCTATTAATTTCTGAGCTTCCGTGGCTCAAAGGTTAGCGCGTTCGGCTGTTAACCAATAGGTGTGTGGTTCGAGCCCATCCGGGAGCGGTTTTGTGACGTCTCAGATGTGACGTAAAAAGTCAAGGTTTTTTCCACAACACCTGACGACCATTTAATTTTCGGTCTTCCGTGGCGCAATGGTTAGCGCGTTCGGCTGTTAACCAATAGGTTGGTGGTTCGAGCCCATCCGGAAGCGGTGTTGTGAGGTCTCAGATGTAACGTAAAATGTCAGAGTTTTTCCACAATACCTGACGAACATTTAAGTTTTGGGCTTCCGTGGCGCAATGATTAGCGCGTTCAGCTGTTAACCGAAAGGTTGGTGGTTCGAGCCCATCCGGGAGCGGTGTTGTGACGTCTCAGATGTAACGTAAAATGTCAAAACTTTTCCACAATATGTGACAACCACTTAAATTCTGAGCTTCCGTGGCTCAATGGTTAGCGAATTCGGCTGTTAACCAATTGGTTGGTGGTTCGAGCCCACCCGGGAGCGGTATTTTGGGATCTCAAAAGTAACGTTGAAAGCCAAAATTTTTCCACAATACCTGACGACCATTTAATTTTTGGGCTTCCGTGGCGCAATTATTAGCGCGTTCAGCTGTTAACCGAAAGGTTGGTGGTTCGAGCCCATCCGGAAGAGGTGTTGTGGGGTCTCAGATGTAGTGTAAAAAGTCAAAACCTATCCACAATACGTGACAACCATTTAATTTCTGAGCTTCCGTGGCTCAATGGTTAGCGCGTTCGGCTGTTAACCAATAGGTTGGTGGTTCGAGCCCACCCGGGACCGGTGGTGTGGGATCTCAAATGTAACGTAGAAAGCCGAAGTTTTGCCACAATACCTGACGACCATTAAATTTTTGGGCTTCCTTGGCTCAAAGGTTAGCGCGTTCGGCTGTTAACGAATAGGTGTGTGGTTCGAGCCCATCCGGGAGCGGTGTTGTGACGTCTCAGATGTGACGTAAAAAGTCAAGGTTTTTTCCACAGCACCTGACGACCATTTAATTTTTGGGCTTCCGTGGCGCAATGATTAGCGCGTTCAGCTGTTAATCGAAAGGTTGAAGGTTCGAGCCCACTCGAGAGAGGTGTTGTGGGGTCTCAGATATAGCGTAAAAAGTCAAAACTTTTCCGCAATACGTGACAACCATTTAAATTCTGAGCTTCCGTGGCTCAATGGTTAGCGCGTTCGCCTGTTAACCAATAGGTTGGTGGTTCGAGCCCACCCGGGAGCGGTGGTGTGGGATCTCAAATGTAACGTAGAAAGACAAAGTTTTGCAACAATACCTGACGACCATTAAATTTTTGGGCTTCCTTGGCGCAATGGTTAGCGCGTTCGGCTGTTAACCGAAAGGTTGGTGGTTCGAGCCCAACCGGAAGAGGTGTTGTAGGGTCTCAGATGTAACGTAAAAAGTCATAACTTATACACAATACCTGACAACCATTTAATTTCTGAGCTTCCGTGGCTCAAAGGTTAGCGCGTTCGGCTGTTAACCAATAGGTGTGTGGCTCGAGCCCATCCGGGAGCGGTGTTGTGACGTCTCAGATGTGACGTAAAAAGTCAAGGTTTTTTCCACAACACCTGACGACCATTTAATTTTTGGGCGTCCGTGGCGCAATGGTTAGCGCGTTCGGCTGTTAACCAATAGGTTGGTGGTTCGAGCCCATCCGGGAGTGGTGTTGTGAGGTCTCAGATGTGACGCAAAAAGTCAAGGTTTTTACACAATACCTGACGAGCATTTAATTTTTGGGGTTCCGTGGCGCAATGGTTAGCGCGTTCAGCTGTTAATCGAGAGGATGGTGGTTCGAGCCCACCCGGGAGAGGTGTTGTGGGGTCTCAGATGTAGCGTAAAAAGTCAAAACTTTTCCACAATACCTGACGACCATTTAATTTTTGGGCTTCTGTGGCGCAATGTTTAGCGCGTTCGGCTGTTAAACAATAGGTTAGTGGTTCGAGCCCATCCGGGAACGGTGTTGTGAGGTCTCAGATGTGACGTAAAAAGTCAAGGTTTTTACACAATACCTGACGAGCATTTAATTTTTGGGCTTCCGTGGCGCAATGGTTAGCGCGTTCAGCTGTTATTCGAAAGGTTGGTGGTTCGAGCCCACCCGGGAGAGGTGTTGTAGGTTCTCAGATTGTTGAATCCGGCGATCCACAACGAGCCTGGTCATTTAGACCTAAATAATGATTGAAATTAATGGTTTTCCCCACTGGGGTTTTCCCAGGACCTTTTTTCCCATAAGCAGAAGTTATGGGTTTTTATGGTCCGAATTTAGTTTAGATACAGTTTAGTTAAGATTATTTAAGGTTTACTTATAATGAATACTTATGATTGATATGTTTTTTATGTAAAGACCTTTAAGATAACATTTAACTCTAAACCAAAATAAGAACTGTCGTATGGCACGGCCTGTAATTGCTAAGAAATACTGTACTATTGTAAAGGCTATAGTAATGCATTTGAAAGGTTCGACGGATGGTTTTTGTTACTAGGATGTTAAAAGGCCCTCTGGCCCTGTAAAGTCATAAAACTTCGGAGTGACGAATATTGGGGATCGCTTTGTAACAATAATAGGGGGTAAAACTTGAACTTTGTGTTAAAACTAGCAAAAGCAAAGCCTGAGTAGAACGTATTGGACTCTTGATGGAAAAAGAGCGCTTGTTACCATCGGACAATATAGAAAGCAAACCGACTCTGCCGAGAGAGGTTGTAAAAAAAGATTTAGAACTTTAGATAAACGGACGTGTTTTAAGGAAAATTAATGTAAAGATATGTTAATTTGAGTATGATTTGACAGACAATACAACAATTAAAGAAATTATTGACGATTGCATTTGGAGCTTCTTCGTTTTTGAATAAAGACACACAAATAAGTTAGGGATTTAGATCGGTGTTTCAGTCCGCCAATGTGATATCAGAAGGGTATCACAAACTCTTATGTTGGGATGGAAGTCGCAACATAAAATGGTGCCGAAACCCGGGACTAATTACGTGCTCGGGATTAATTACGCGCCCGGGACTAATTACGTGCTCGGGAAAAATTACGTTAATTGGACAATTTTGTGAAAATTGGACTTGGTTCGAGAACTTCGAAAAATTTTGGAAATCTTCAAGTCTCTAGTCAACTCCACGATGGATGCTTTTTGCCGATGCCTGAGAGAAAGGGAACATGAACGTGCCGCAAGAAGTCCAGCGGCGGAGAGCGACAAGGAGCGGGATAAAGGAGTCCCAGCCCAAAGACATCAGAGTCTACAGAAGCCGAAGGAGTGGTGTTTGTCAAGGTTGGATGCAACTATATGCAGTTTGGAAGCAACGAACAACCGTTCCAAATTGTCCCCCATCTAACCATACTAAAAACATTGAGCTACGACAAACAGGGGCCGAGATATTAAGCAAAATGTTCGTCAACTTTGGTATCGTCTCACTTATTTTTATAATGTTACTTATGATTTTTGCACTAAACTTTGGAGGCTCATAACTCTTGTTCTACAAGAGGTACTAAGATCTCCTTTGGATATGTTATAGTACTCTTTGCTCCCCATACAAGGATACTTTAAACTTGAGGCTACCTCAATATCGTCGTCAACTTACTTTTTGTCTCACTTATTGTTAGAAGGTTACTTTTGATTTTTGAAAATATACTTTGCAGGCTCGTAACTCTGGTTCTACCAGAGATACGGGGATGGCCTTAGAGTATGTTATAGACCAATTTGTCCCCCATCTAGCCACACTAAGAATTAGGGCTACGACAAACAGTAGTCGAGTAATTAAGCTAATCGTAAACAAACAAACCCCTCCATAGGAAATACATTAGACTAAATTCTGGAGGCTCGTAACTCTGGTTCTACCAGAGATACGGGGATGTAAATAATGTGACCTTGACACAAATGTTCGGATAATTATAAAGGTCTTTGCATGTTCCAAGCAAAAAAAAACTTCGCGGTTTCGAACCTGTGGCCTTCCGAGAGTGAGGCGGATGCGATAACCGCTACACTAAAGATATGTTATTATTTTTAATCGAAAGAACAGGGTCAAGTAATTAAGTAATACGTGAACAAACAAACCCCTCCATAGAAAATGCATTAGACTATACTTTGCAGGCTCGTAACTCTGTATCTACTGGAGATACGGGGATGTCCTTTGAGTATGTTATAGTCCAATTTGTCCCCCATCTAACCATACTAAAAACATTGAGCTACGACAAACAGTAGTCGAGTAATTAAGCTAATCGTAAACAAACAAACCCCTGCATAGGAAATGCATTAGATTATACTTTGCAGGCCCATAACTCTGTGTCTACTAGAGATACGGGCATGTCCTTAGGATATGTTATAGTCCAAATTGTCCCCCATCTAACCATACTAAACACTTTGGGCTACGACAAACAGGGGCCGAGTAATTAAGCTAAACGTAAACAAACAACCCGTCCATAGGAAATGCATTAGACTATATTTTGCGGGCCCATAACTCTGTGTCTACTAGAGATACGGGGATGTCCTTAGGATATGTTATAGTCCAAATTGTCCCCCATCTAACCATACTAAAAACATTGAGCTACGACAAACAAGGGCCGAGATATTAAGCAAAATGTTCGTCAACTTTGGTATCGTCTCACTTATTTTTATAATGTTACTTATGATTTTTGCACTAAACTTTGGAGGCTCATAACTCTTGTTCTACAAGAGGTACTGGGATCTCCTTTGGATATGTTATAGTACTCTTTGCTCCCCATACAAGGATACTTTAAACTTGAGGCTACCTCAATATCGTCGTCAACTTACTTTTTGTCTCACTTATTGTTAGAAGGTTACTTTTGATTTTTGAAAATATACTTTGCAGGCTCGTAACTCTGGTTCTACCAGAGATACGGGGATGTCCTTAGAGTATGTTATAGACCAATTTGTCCCCCATCTAGCCACACTAAGAATTAGGGCTACGACAAACAGTAGTCGAGTAATTAAGCTAATCGTAAACAAACAAACCCCTCCATAGGAAATACATTAGACTAAATTCTGGAGGCTCGTAACTCTGGTTCTACCTGAGATACGGGGATGTAAATAATGTGACCTTGACACAAATGTTCGGATAATTATAAAGGTCTTTGCATGTTCCAAGCAAAAAAAAACTTCGCGGTTTCGAACCTGTGGCCTTCCGAGAGTGAGGCGGATGCGATAACCGCTACACTAAAGATATGTTATTATTTTTAATCGAAAGAACAGGGTCAAGTAATTAAGCAATACGTGAACAAACAAACCCCTCCATAGAAAATGCATTAGACTATACTTTGCAGGCTCGTAACTCTGTATCTACTGGAGATACGGGGATGTCCTTTGAGTATGTTATAGTCCAATTTGTCCCCCATCTAACCATACTAAAAACATTGAGCTACGACAAACAGTAGTCGAGTAATTAAGCTAATCGTAAACAAACAAACCCCTGCATAGGAAATGCATTAGACTATACTTTGCAGGCTCATAACTCTGTGTCTACTAGAGATACGGGCATGTCCTTAGGATATGTTATAGTCCAAATCGTCCCTCATCTAACCATACTAAAAACTTTGGGCTACGACAAACAGGGGCCGAGTAATTAAGCTAAACGTAAACAAACAACCCGTCCATAGGAAATGCATTAGACTATATTTTGCAGGCTTAATTACTCGGCCCCTGTTTGTCGTAGCTCAATGTTTTTAGTATGGTTAGATGGGGGACAAATTGGACTATAACATACTCAAAGGACATCCCCGTATCTCCAGTAGAAACAGAGTTACGAGCCTGCAAAGTATAGTCTAATGCATTTCCTATGGAGGGGGTTTGTTTCGTTACGTTTTGCCTAAGTACTCGGCCCCTGTTTGTCGTAGCCCAAAGTTTTTATTATGGTTAGATGGGGGACAATTTGGACTATAACATATCCTAAGGACATCCCCGTATCTCTAGTAGACACAGAGTTATGGGCCTGCAAAGTATAGTCTAATGCATTTCCTATGGAGGGGTTTGTTTGTTTACGATTAGCTTAATTACTCGACTACTGTTTGTCGTAGCTCAATGTTTTTAGTATGGTTAGATGGGGGACAAATTGGACTATAACATACTCAAAGGACATCCCCGTATCTCCAGTAGAAACAGAGTTACGAGCCTGCAAAGTATAGTCTAATGCATTTCCTATGGAGGGGTTGTTTGTTTACGTTTAGCTTAATTACTCGGCCCCTGTTTGTCGTAGCCCAAAGTTTTTAGTATGGTTAGATGGGGGACAATTTGGACTATATCATATCCTAAGGACATCCCCGTATCTCTAATAGACACAGAGTTATGGGCCTGCAAAGTATAGTCTAATGCATTTCCTATGGACGGGTTGTTTGTTTACGTTTAGCTTAATTACTCGGCCCCTGTTTGTCGTAGCTCAATGTTTTTAGTATGGTTAGATGGGGGACAATTTGCACTATAACATATCCTAAGGACATCCCCGTATCTCTAGTAGACACAGAGTTATGGGCCTGCAAATTATAGTCTAATGCATTTCCTATGGACGGGTTGTTTGTTTACGTTTAGCTTAATTACTCGGCCCCTGTTTGTCGTAGCTCAATGTTTTTAGTATGGTTAGATGGGGGACAATTTGGACTATAACATATCCTAAGGACATCCCGGTATCTCTAGTAGACACAGAGTTATGGGCCTTGCAAAGTATAGTCTAATGCATTTTCTATGGAGGGGTTTGTTTGTTCACGTATTGCTTAATTACTTGACCCTGTTCTTTCGATTAAAAATAATAACATATCTTTAGTGTAGCGGTTATCGCATCCGCCTCACTCCCGGAAGGCCACAGGCTCGAAACCGCGAAGCTTTTTTTTTTTGCTTGGAACATGCAAAGACCTTTATAATTATCCGAACATTTGTGTCAAGGTCACATTATTTACATCCCCGTATCTCTGGTAGAACCAGAGTTACGAGCCTGCAAACTTTATTTTCAAAAATCAAAAGTAACCTTCTAACAATAAGTGAGACAAAAAATAAGTTGACGACGATATTGAGGTAGCCTCAAGTTTAAAGTATCCTTGTATGGGGAGCAAAGAGTACTATAACATATCCAAAGGAGATCCCAGTATCTCTTGTAGAACAAGAGTTATGAGCCTCCAAAGTTTAGTGCAAAAATCATAAGTAACATAATAAAAATAAGTGAGACGATACCAAAGTTGACGAACATTTTGCTTAATATCTAGGCCCCTGTTTGTCGTAGCTCAATGTTTTTAGTATGGTTAGATGGGGGACAATTTGGACTATAACATATCCTAAGGACATCCCCGTATCTCTAGTAAACACAGAGTTATGGGCCTGCAAAGCATAGTCTAATGCATTTCCTTTGGACGGGTTGTTTGTTTACGTTTAGCTTAATTACTCGGCCCCTGTTTTTCGTAGCTCAATGTTTTTAGTATGGTTAGATGGGGGACAAATTGGAATATAACATACTCAAAGGACCTCGCCGTATCTACAGTAGAAACAGAGTTACGAGCCTGCAAAGTATAGTCTAATGCATTTTCTATGGAGGGGTTTGTTTGTTCATGTATTGCTTAATTACTTGAACCTGTTCTTTCGATTAAAAATAATAACATATCTTTAGTGTAGCGGTTATCGCATCCGCCTCACTCCCGGAAGGCCACAGGTTCGAAACCGCGAAGTTTTTTTTTTTTGCTTGGAACATGCAAAGACCTTTATAATTATCCGAACATTTGTGTCAAGGTCACATTATTTACATCCCCGTATCTCTGGTTGATCCAGAGTTACGAGCCTGCAAACTTTATTTTCAAAAATCAAAAGTAACCTTCTAACAATAAGTGAGACAAAAAATAAGTTGACGACGATATTGAGGTAGCCTCAAGTTTAAAGTATCCTTGTATGGGGAGCAAAGAGTACTATAACATATCCAAAGGAGATCCCAGTATCTCTTGTAGAACAAAAGTTATGAGCCTCCAAAGTTTAGTGCAAAAATCATAAGTAACATAATAAAAATAAGTGAGACGATACCAAAGTTGACGAACATTTTGCTTAATATCTCGGCCCCTGTTTGTCGTAGCTCAATGTTTTTACTATGGTTAGATGGGGGACAATTTGGACTATAACATATCCTAAGGACATCCCCGTATCTCTAGTAAACACAGAGTTATGGGCCTGCAAAGCATAGTCTAATGCATTTCCTTTGGACGGGTTGTTTGTTTACGTTTAGCTTAATTACTCGGCCCCTGTTTTTCGTAGCTCAATGTTTTTAGTATGGTTAGATGGGGGACAAATTGGACTATAACATACTCAAAGGACATCCCCGTATCTCCAGTGGAAACAGAGTTACGAGCCTGCAAAGTATAGTCTAACTCATTTCCTATGGAGGGGGTTTGTTTCTTTACGTTTCGCTTAAGTACTAGGCCCCTGTTTGTCGTAGCCCAAAGTTTTTAGTATGGTTAGATGAATGACAAATTGGACTATAACAGATCCTAAGGACATCCCGGTATGTCTAGTAGACACAGAGTTATGGGCCTTGCAAAGTATAGTCTAATGCATTTTCTATGGAGGGGTTTGTTTGTTCACGTATTGCTTAATTACTTGACCCTGTTCTTTCGATTAAAACTAATAACATAACTTTAGTGTAGCGGTTATCGCATCCGCCTCACTCCCGGAAGGCCACAAGTTCGAAACCGCGAAGCTTTTTTTTTTTGCTTGGAACATGCAAAGACCTTTATAATTATCCGAACATTTGTGTCAAGGTCACATTATTTACATCCCCGTATCTCTGGTAGAACCAGAGTTACGAGCCTGCAAACTTTATTTTCAAAAATCAAAAGTAACCTTCTAACAATAAGTGAGACAAAAAATAAGTTGACGACGATATTGAGGTAGCCTCAAGTTTAAAGTATCCTTGTATGGGGAGCAAAGAGTACTATAACATATCCAAAGGAGATCCCAGTATCTCTTGTAGAACAAGAGTTATGAGCCTCCAAAGTTTAGTGCAAAAATCATAAGTAACATAATAAAAATAAGTGAGACGATACCAAAGTTGACGAACATTTTGCTTAATATCTCGGCCCCTGTTTGTCGTAGCTCAATGTTTTTAGAATGGTTAGATGGGGGACAATTTGACCTATAACATATTCTAAGGACATCCCCGTATCTCTAGTAAACACAGAGTTATGGGCCTGCAAAGCATAGTCTAATGCATTTCCTTTGGACGGGTTGTTTGTTTACGTTTAGCTTAATTACTCGGCCCCTGTTTTTCGTAGCTCAATGTTTTTAGTATGGTTAGATGGGGGACAAATTGGACTATAACATACTCAAAGGACATCCCCGTATCTCTAATAGACACAGAGTTATGGGCCTGCAAAGTATAGTCTAACTCATTTCCTATGGAGGGGGTTTGTTTCTTTACGTTTCGCTTAAGTACTCGGCCCCTGTTTGTCGTAGCCCAAAGTTTTTAGTATGGTTAGATGAATGACAAATTGGACTATAACATATCCTAAGGACATCCCGGTATGTCTAGTAGACACAGAGTTATGGGCCTTGCAAAGTATAGTCTAATGCATTTTCTATGGAGGGGTTTGTTTGTTCACGTATTGCTTAATTACTTGACCCTGTTCTTTCGATTAAAAATAATAACATATCTTTAGTGTAGCGGTTATCGCATCCGCCTCACTCCCGGAAGGCCACAGGTTCGAAACCGCGAAGATTTTTTTTTTTTTGCTTGGAACATGCAAAGACCTTTATAATTATCCGAACATTTGTGTCAAGGTCACATTATTTACATCCCCGTATCTCTGGTAGAACCAGAGTTACGAGCCTGCAAACTTTATTTTCAAAAATCAAAAGTAACCTTCTAACAATAAGTGAGACAAAAAATAAGTTGACGACGATATTGAGGTAGCCTCAAGTTTAAAGTATCCTTGTATGGGGAGCAAAGAGTACTATAACATATCCAAAGGAGATCCCAGTATCTCTTGTAGAACAAGAGTTATGAGCCTCCAAAGTTTAGTGCAAAAATCATAAGTAACATAATAAAAATAAGTGAGACGATACCAAAGTTGACGAACATTTTGCTTAATATCTCGGCCCCTGTTTGTCGTAGCTCAATGTTTTTAGTATGGTTAGATGGGGGACAATTTGGACTATAACATATCCTAAGGACATCCCCGTATCTCTAGTAAACACAGAGTTATGGGCCTGCAAAGCATAGTCTAATGCATTTCCTTTGGACGGGTTGTTTGTTTACGTTTAGCTTAATTACTCGGCCCCTGTTTTTCGTAGCTCAATGTTTTTAGTATGGTTAGATGGGGGACAAATTGGAATATAACATACTCAAAGGACCTCGCCGTATCTACAGTAGAAACAGAGTTACGAGCCTGCAAAGTATAGTCTAATGCATTTTCTATGGAGGGGTTTGTTTGTTCATGTATTGCTTAATTACTTGAACCTGTTCTTTCGATTAAAAATAATAACATATCTTTAGTGTAGCGGTTATCGCATCCGCCTCACTCCCGGAATATAGAACCAGAGTTACGAGCCTGCAAACTTTATTTTCAAAAATCAAAAGTAACCTTCTAACAATAAGTGAGACAAAAAATAAGTTGACGACGATATTGAGGTAGCCTCAAGTTTAAAGTATCCTTGTATGGGGAGCAAAGAGTACTATAACATATCCAAAGGAGATCCCAGTATCTCTTGTAGAACAAGAGCTATGAGCCTCCAAAGTTTAGTGCAAAAATCATAAGTAACATAATAAAAATAAGTGAGACGATACCAAAGTTGACGAACATTTTGCTTAATATCTCGGCCCCTGTTTGTCGTAGCTCAATGTTTTTAGTATGGTTAGATGGGGGACAATTTGGACTATAACATATTCTAAGGACATCCCCGTATCTCTAGTAAACACAGAGTTATGGGCCTGCAAAGTATAGTCTAATGCATTTCCTTTGGACGGGTTGTTTGTTTACGTTTAGCTTAATTACTCGGCCCCTGTTTTTCGTAGCTCAATGTTTTTAGTATGGTTAGATGGGGGACAAATTGGACTATAACATACTCAAAGGACATCTCCGTATCTCCAGTGGAAACAGAGTTACGAGCCTGCAAAGTATAGTCTAACTCATTTCCTATGGAGAGGGTTTGTTTCTTTACGTTTCGCTTAAGTACTCGGCCCCTGTTTGTCGTAGCCCAAAGTTTTTAGTATGGTTAGATGAATGACAAATTGGACTATAACATATCCTAAGGACATCCCGGTATGTCTAGTAGACACAGAGTTATGGGCCTTGCAAAGTATAATCTAATGCATTTTCTATGGAGGGGTTTGTTTGAAAGAACAGGGTCAAGTAATTAAGCAATACATGAAGAAACAAACCCCTCCATAGAAAATGCATTAGACTATACTTTGCAGGCTCGTAACTCTGTTTCTACTGTAGATACGGCGATGTCCTTTGAGTATGTTATATTCCAATTTGTCCCCCATCTAACCATACTAAAAACATTGAGCTACGAACAGCAGGGGCTGAGTAATTAAGCTAAACGTAAACAAACAACCCGTCCATAGGAAATACATTAGACTAAATTCTGGAGGCTCGTAACTCTGGTTCTACCAGAGATACGGGGATGTAAATAATGTGACCTTGACACAAATGTTCGGATAATTATAAAAAAAAACTTCGCGGTTTCGAACCTGTGGCCTTCCGGGAGTGAGGCGGATGCGATAACCGCTACACTAAAGATATGTTATTATTTTTAATCGAAAGAACAGGGTCAAGTAATTAAGCAATACATGAACAAACAAACCCCTCCATAGAAAATGCATTAGAGTATACTTTGCAGGCTCGTAACTCTGTTTCTACTGTAGATACGGCGATGTCCTTTGAGTATGTTATATTCCAATTTGTCCCCCATCTAACCATACTAAAAACATTGAGCAACGAAAAACAGGGGCCGAGTAATTAAGCTAAACGTAAACAAACAACCCGTCCATAGGAAATACATTAGACTAAATTCTGGAGGCTCGTAACTCTGGTTCTACCAGAGATACGGGGATGTAAATAATGTGACCTTGACACAAATGTTCGGATAATTATAAAAAAAAACTTCGCGGTTTCGAACCTGTGGCCTTCCGGGAGTGAGGCGGATGCGATAACCGCTACACTAAAGATATGTTATTATTTTTAATCGAAAGAACAGGGTCAAGTAATTAAGCAATACATGAACAAACAAACCCCTCCATAGAAAATGCATTAGAGTATACTTTGCAGGCTCGTAACTCTGTTTCTACTGTAGATACGGCGATGTCCTTTGAGTATGTTATATTCCAATTTGTCCCCCATCTAACCATACTAAAAACATTGAGCTACGAAAAACAGGGGCCGAGTAATTAAGCTAAACGTAAACAAACAACCCGTCCATAGGAAATACATTAGACTAAATTCTGGAGGCTCGTAACTCTGGTTCTACCAGAGATACGGGGATGTAAATAATGTGACCTTGACACAAATGTTCGGATAATTATAAAAAAAAACTTCGCGGTTTCGAACCTGTGGCCTTCCGGGAGTGAGGCGGATGCGATAACCGCTACACTAAAGATATGTTATTATTTTTAATCGAAATAACAGGGTCAAGTAATTAAGCAATACATGAACAAACAAACCCCTCCATAGAAAATGCATTAGAGTATACTTTGCAGGCTCGTAACTCTGTTTCTACTGTAGATACGGCGATGTCCTTTGAGTATGTTATATTCCAATTTGTCCCCCATCTAACCATACTAAAAACATTGAGCTACGAAAAACAGGGGCCGAGTAATTAAGCTAAACGTAAACAAACAACCCGTCCATAGGAAATACATTAGACTAAATTCTGGAGGCTCGTAACTCTGGTTCTACCAGAGATACGGGGATGTAAATAATGTGACCTTGACACAAATGTTCGGATAATTATAAAAAAAAACTTCGCGGTTTCGAACCTGTGGCCTTCCGGGAGTGAGGCGGATGCGATAACCGCTACACTAAAGATATGTTATTATTTTTAATCGAAAGAACAGGGTCAAGTAATTAAGCAATACATGAACAAACAAACCCCTCCATAGAAAATGCATTAGACTATACTTTGCAGGCTCGTAACTCTGTTTCTACTGTAGATACGGCGATGTCCTTTGAGTATGTTATATTCCAATTTGTCCCCCATCTAACCATACTAAAAACATTGAGCTACGAAAAACAGGGGCCGAGTAATTAAGCTAAACGTAAACAAACAACCCGTCCATAGGAAATACATTAGACTAAATTCTGGAGGCTCGTAACTCTGGTTCTACCAGAGATACGGGGATGTAAATAATGTGACCTTGACACAAATGTTCGGATAATTATAAAAAAACATTGAATTTTTGGGCTTCCTTGGCGCAATGGTTAGCGCGTTCGGCTGTTAACCGAAAGGTTGGTGGTTCGAGCCCAACCGGAAGAGGTGTTGTAGGGTCACACATGTAACGTAAAAAGTCATAACTTATCCACAATACCTGACAACCTATTAATTTCTGAGCTTCCGTGGCTCAAAGGTTAGCGCGTTCGGCTGTTAACCAATAGGTGTGTGGTTCGAGCCCATCCGGGAGCGGTTTTTTGACGTCTCAGATGTGACGTAAAAAGTCAAGGTTTTTTCCACAACACCTGACGACCATTTAATTTTCGGTCTTCCGTGGCGCAATGGTTTGCGCGTTCGGCTGTTAACCAATAGGTTGGTGGTTCGAGCCATCCGGGAGCGGTGTTGTGAGGTCTCAGATGTGACGTAAAAAGTCAAGGTTTTTACACAATACCTGACGAGCATTTAATTTTTGGGCTTCCGTGGCACAATGGTTAGCGCGTTCAGCTGTTAATCGAAAGGTTGGTGGTTCGAGCCCACCCGGGAGAGGTGTTGTGGGGTCTCAAATGTAACGTAGAAAGCCAAAGTTTTTCCACAATACCTTACAACAATTTAATTTCTGAGCTTCCGTGGCTCAATGGTTAGCGCGTTCGGCTGTTAACCAATAGGTTGGTGGTTCGACCCCATCCGGGAGCGGTGTTGTGAGGTCTCACATGTGACGTAAAAAGCCAAGGTTTTTACATAATACCTGACGAGCATTTAACTTTTGGGCTTCCGTGTCGCAATGGTTAGCGCGTTCGGCTGTTAACCAATAGGTTGGTGGTTCGAGCCCATCCGGGAGCGGTGTAGTGAGGTCTCAGATGTGACGTAAAAAGTCAAGGTTTTTACACAATACCTAACGAGCATTTAACTTTTGGGCTTCCGTGGCACAATGGTTAGCGCGTTCAGCTGTTAATCGAAAGGTTGGTGGTTCGAGCCCACCCGGGAGAGGTGTTGTGGGGTCTCAAATGTAACGTAGAAAGCCAAAGTTTTTCCACAATACCTGACAACAGTTTAATTTCTGAGCTTCCGTGGCTCAATGGTTAGCGCGTTCGGCTGTTAACCAATAGGTTGGTGGTTCGAGCCCATCCGGGAGCGGTGTTGTGACGTCTCAGATGTAACGTAAAAAGTCAAGGTTTTTCCAAAATACCGGACGACCATTTAAATTCTGGGCTTCCGTGGCGCAATCGTTAGCGCGTTCGGCTTTTAACAGAAAGGTTGGTGGTTCGAGCACACCCGGGAGCGGTGCTATGAGGTCTCAGATGTTACGTAAAAAGTCAAAGTTTTTCCACAATACCGGACGACCATTTAATTTTTGGGCTTCCGTGGCGCAATGGTTAGCGCGTTCAGCTGCTATTCAAAAGACTGGTGGTTTGAGCCCTCCCGGGAGCGGTGTTGTGACGTCTCAGATGTAACATAAAATGTCAGAGTTTTTCCACAATACCTGACGAACATTGAAATTTTGGGCTTCCGTGGCGCAATGGTTAGCGCGTTCAGCTGTTAATCGAAAGGTTGGTGGTTCGACCCCATCCGGGAGCGGTGTTGTGAGGTCTCACATGTGACGTAAAAAGCCAAGGTTTTTACATAATACCTGACGAGCATTTAACTTTTGGGCTTCCGTGTCGCAATGGTTAGCGCGTTCGGCTGTTAACCAATAGGTTGGTGGTTCGAGCCCATCCGGGAGCGGTGTAGTGAGGTCTCAGATGTGACGTAAAAAGTCAAGGTTTTTACACAATACCTAACGAGCATTTAACTTTTGGGCTTCCGTGGCACAATGGTTAGCGCGTTCAGCTGTTAATCGAAAGGTTGGTGGTTCGAGCCCACCCGGGAGAGGTGTTGTGGGGTCTCAAATGTAACGTAGAAAGCCAAAGTTTTTCCACAATACCTGACAACAGTTTAATTTCTGAGCTTCCGTGGCTCAATGGTTAGCGCGTTCGGCTGTTAACCAATAGGTTGGTGGTTCGAGCCCATCCGGGAGCGGTGTTGTGACGTCTCAGATGTGACGTAAAAAGTCAAGGTTTTTCCAAAATACCGGACGACCATTTAAATTCTGGGCTTCCGTGGCGCAATCGTTAGCGCGTTCGGCTGTTAACAGAAAGGTTGGTGGTTCGAGCACACCCGGGAGCGGTGCTATGAGGTCTCAGATGTTACGTAAAAAGTCAAAGTTTTTCCACAATACCGGACGACCATTTAATTTTTGGGCTTCCGTGGCGCAATGGTTAGCGCGTTCAGCTGCTATTCAAAAGACTGGTGGTTTGAGCCCTCCCGGGAGCGGTGTTGTGACGTCTCAGATGTAACATAAAATGTCAGAGTTTTTCCACAATACCTGACGAACATTGAAATTTTGGGCTTCCGTCGCGCAATGGTTAGCGCGTTCAGCTGTTAATCGAAAGGTTGGTGGTTCGAGCCCACCCAGGAGAGGTGTTGTGGGGTCTCAGATGTAGCGTAAAAAGTCAAAACTTTTCCACAATACGTGACAACCATTTAATTTCTGAGCTTCCGTGGCGCAATGGTTAGCGCGTTCAGCAGTTAACAAATAATTTAGTGGTTCGAGCCCACCCGGGAGCGGCGTTGTGGGATCTCAAACGTAACGTAGAAAGCCAAAGTTTTTCCACAATACCTGACGACCATTTAATTTTTGGGCTTCCGTGGCGCAATGGTTAACGCGTTCGGCTGTTAACCAATAGGTTGGTGGTTCGAGCCCACCCGGGAGCGGTGTTGTGGGATCTCAAATGTAACGTAGAAAGCCAAAGTTTTTCCACAATACGTGACGACCATTTAATTTCTGAGCTTTCGTGGCTCAATGGTTAGCGCGTTCGGCTGTTAACCAATAGGTTGGTGGTTAGAGCCCATCCGGGAGCGGTGTTGTGAGGTCTCAGATGTGACGTAAAAAGTCAAGGTTTTTCCACAATACCTGACGAACATTGAATTTTTGGGCTTCCGTGGCGCAATGGTTAGCGCGTTCAGCTGTTAATCGAAAGGTTGGTGGTTCGAGCCCAACCGGGAGAGGTGTTGTGGGGTCTCAGATGTAGCGTAAAAAGTCAAAACTTTTCCACAATACGTGACAACCATTTAATTTCTGAGCTTCCGTGGCTGAATGGTTAGCGCGTTCGGCTGTTAACCAATAGGTTGGTGGTTAGAGCCCATCCGGGAGCGGTGTCGTGAGGTCTCAGATGTAACGTAAAATGTCAGAGTTTTTCCACAATACCTGACGAACATTTAATTTTTGGGCTTCCGTGGCGCAATTATTAGCGCGTTCAACTGTTAATCGAAAGGCTGGTGGTTCAGGCCCACCCGGAAGAGGTGTTGTGGGGTCTCAGATACCTGACGACCATTTAATTTTTGGGCTTCCGTGGCGCAATGGTTAACGCGTTCGGCTGTTAACCAATAGGTTGGTGGTTCGAGCCCACCCGGGAGCGGTGTTGTGGGATCTCAAATGTAACGTAGAAAGCCAAAGTTTTTCCACAATACGTGACGACCATTTAATTTCTGAGCTTTCGTGGCTCAATGGTTAGCGCGTTCGGCTGTTAACCAATAGGTTGGTGGTTAGAGCCCATCCGGGAGCGGTGTTGTGAGGTCTCAGATGTGACGTAAAAAGTCAAGGTTTTTCCACAATACCTGACGAACATTGAATTTTTGGGCTTCCGTGGCGCAATGGTTAGCGCGTTCAGCTGTTAATCGAAAGGTTGGTGGTTCGAGCCCAACCGGGAGAGGTGTTGTGGGGTCTCAGATGTAGCGTAAAAAGTCAAAACTTTTCCACAATACGTGACAACCATTTAATTTCTGAGCTTCCGTGGCTGAATGGTTAGCGCGTTCGGCTGTTAACCAATAGGTTGGTGGTTAGAGCCCATCCGGGAGCGGTGTCGTGAGGTCTCAGATGTAACGTAAAATGTCAGAGTTTTTCCACAATACCTGACGAACATTTAATTTTTGGGCTTCCGTGGCGCAATTATTAGCGCGTTCAACTGTTAATCGAAAGGCTGGTGGTTCAGGCCCACCCGGAAGAGGTGTTGTGGGGTCTCAGATGTAGCGTAAAAAGTCAAAACTTATCCACAATACGTGACAACCATTTAATGTCTGAGCTTCCGTGGCTCAATGGTTAGCGCGTTCGGCTGTTAACCAATAGGTTGGTGGTTCGAGCCCACCCGGGAGCGGTGGTGTGGGATCTCAAATGTAACGTAGAAAGCCAAAGTTTTGCCACAATACCTGACGACCATTTAATTTTTGGGCTTCCGTGGCGCAATGGTTAGCGCGTTCGGCTGTTAACCGAAAGGTTGGTGGTTCGAGCCCATCCAGGAGCGGTGTTGTGACGTCTCAGATGTGACGTAAAAAGTCAAGGTTTTTACGCGATACCTGACGAGCATTTAACTTTTGGGCTTCCGTGGCGCAATGGTTAGCGCGTTCGGCTGTTAACCAATAGGTTGGTGGTTCGAGCCCATCCGGGAGCGGTGTTGTGAGGTCTCAGATGTGACGTAAAAAGTCAAGGTTTTTACACAATATCTGACGAGCATCTAATTTTTGGGCTTCCGTGGCGCAATGGTTAGCGCGTTCAGCTGTTAATCGAAAGGTTGGTGGTTCGAGCCCACCCTGGAGAGGTGTTGTGGGGTCTCAAATGTAACGTAGAAAGCCAAAGTTTTTCCACAATACCTGACAACCGTTTAATTTCTGAGCTTCCGTGGCTCAATGGTTAGCGCGTTCAGCTGTTAACCAATAGGTTGGTGGTTCGAGCCCACCCGGGAGCGGTGTTGTGTGATCTCAAATGTAACGTAGAAAGCCAAAGTTTTTCCACAATACCTGACGACCATTTAATTTTTGGGCTTCCGTGGCGCAATGGTTAGCGCGTTCGGCTGTTAACCAATAGGTTGGTGGTTCGAGCCCATCCGGGAGCGGTGTTGTGAGGTCTCAGACGTGACGTAAAAAGTCAAGGTTTTTACACAATACCTGACGAGCATTTAATTTTTGGGCTTCCGTGGCACAATGGTTTGCGCGTTCAGCTGTTAATCGAAAGGTTGGTGGTTCGAGCCCACCCGGGAGAGGTGTTGTGGGGTCTCAAATGTAACGTAGAAAGCCAAAGTTTTTCCACAATACCTGACAATAATTTAATTTCTGAGCTTCCGTGGCTCAATGGTTGGCGCGTTCGGCTGTTAACCAATAGGTTGGTGGTTCGAGCCCATCCGGGAGCGGTGTTGTGAGGTCTCAGATGTGACGTAAAAAGTCAAGGTTTTCCACAATACCTGACAACCATTTAATTTTTGAGCTTCCGTGGCTCAATGGTTAGCGCGTTCGGCTGTTAACCAATAGGTTGGTGGTTCGACCCCATCCGGGAGCGGTGTTGTGAGGTCTCAGATGTGACGTAAAAAGTCAAGGTTTTTACATAATACCTGACGAGCATTTAACTTTTGGGCTTCCGTGGCGCAATGGTTAGCGCGTTCGGCTGTTAACCAATAGGTTGGTGGTTCGAGCCCATCCGCTAGCGGTGTTGTGAGGTCTCGGATGTGACGTAAAAAGTCAAGGTTTTTACACAATACCTAACAAGCATTTAACTTTTGGGCTTCCGTGGCGCAATGGTTAGCGCGTTCGGCTGTTAACCAATAGGTTGGTGGTTCGAGCCCATCCGGGAGCGGTGTTGTGAGGTCTCAGATGTGACGTAAAAAGTCAAGGTTTTTACACAATACCTGACGAGCATTTAACTTTTGGGCTTCCGTGGCGCAATGGTTTGCGCGTTCGGCTGTTAACCAATAGGTTGGTGGTTCGAGCCCATCCGGGAGCGGTGTTGTGAGGTCTCAGATGTGACGTAAAAAGTCAAGGTTTTTACACAATACCTGACGAGCATTTAATTTTTTGGCTTCCGTGGCACAATGGTTAGCGCGTTCAGCTGTTAATCGAAAGGTTGGTGGTTCGAGCCCACCCGGGAGAGGTGTTGTGGGGTCTCAAATGTAACGTAGAAAGCCAAAGTTTTTCCACAATACCTGACAACAATTTAATTTCTGAGCTTCCGTGGCTCAATGGTTAGCGCGTTCGGCTGTTAACCAATAGGTTGGTGGTTCGACCCCATCCGGGAGCGGTGTTGTGAGGTCTCAGATGTGACGTAAAAAGCCAAGGTTTTTACATAATAGCTGACGAGCATTTAACTTTTGGGCTTCCGTGTCGCAATGGTTAGCGCGTTCGGCTGTTAACCAATAGGTTGGTGGTTCGAGCCCATCCGGGAGCGGTGTAGTGAGGTCTCAGATGTGACGTAAAAAGTCAAGGTTTTTACACAATACCTAACGAGCATTTAACTTTTGGGCTTCCGTGGCACAATGGTTAGCGCGTTCAGCTGTTAATCGAAAGGTTGGTGGTTCGAGCCCACCCGGGAGAGGTGTTGTGGGGTCTCAAATGTAACGTAGAAAGCCAAAGTTTTTCCACAATACCTGACAACAGTTTAATTTCTGAGCTTCCGTGGCTCAATGGTTAGCGCGTTCGGCTGTTAACCAATAGGTTGGTGGTTCGAGCCCATCCGGGAGCGGTGTTGTGACGTCTCAGATGTGACGTAAAAAGTCAAGGTTTTTCCACAATACCGGACGACCATTTAAATTCTGGGCTTCCGTGGCGCAATCGTTAGCGCGTTCGGCTGTTAACAGAAAGGTTGGTGGTTCGAGCACACCCGGGAGCGGTGCTATGAGGTCTCAGATGTTACGTAAAAAGTCAAAGTTTTTCCACAATACCGGACGACAATTTAATTTTTGGGCTTCCGTGGCGCAATGGTTAGCGCGTTCAGCTGCTATTCAAAAGACTGGTGGTTTGAGCCCTCCCGGGAGCGGTGTTGTGACGTCTCAGATGTAACATAAAATGTCAGAGTTTTTCCACAATACCTGACGAACATTGAAATTTTGGGCTTCCGTGGCGCAATGGTTAGCGCGTTCAGCTGCTAATCGAAAGGTTGGTGGTTCGAGCCCACCCGGGAGAGGTGTTGTGGGGTCTCAGATGTAGCGTAAAAAGTCAAAACTTTTCCACAATACGTGACAACCATTTAATTTCTGAGCTTCCGTGGCGCAATGGTTAGCGCGTTCAGCAGTTAACAAATAATTTAGTGGTTCGAGCCCACCCGGGAGCGGCGTTGTGGAATCTCAAACGTAACGTAGAAAGCCAAAGTTTTTCCACAAAACCTGACGACCATTTAATTTTTGGGCTTCCGTGGCGCAATGGTTAACGCGTTCGGCTGTTAACCAATAGGTTGGTGGTTCGAGCCCACCCGGGAGCGGTGTTGTGGGATCTCAAATGTAACGTAGAAAGCCAAAGTTTTTCCACAATACGTGACGACCATTTAATTTCTGAGCTTTCGTGGCTCAATGGTTAGCGCGTTCGGCTGTTAACCAATAGGTTGGTGGTTAGAGCCCATCCGGGAGCGGTGTTGTGAGGTCTCAGATGTGACGTAAAAAGTCAAGAATTTTCCACAATACCTAACAAGCATTTAACTTTTGGGCTTCCGTGGCGCAATGGTTAGCGCGTTCGGCTGTTAACCAATAGGTTGGTGGTTCGAGCCCATCCGGGAGCGGTGTTGTGAGGTCTCAGATGTGACGTAAAAAGTCAAGGTTTTTACACAATACCTGACGAGCATTTAACTTTTGGGCTTCCGTGGCGCAATGGTTTGCGCGTTCGGCTGTTAACCAATAGGTTGGTGGTTCGAGCCCATCCGGGAGCGGTGTTGTGAGGTCTCAGATGTGACGTAAAAAGTCAAGGTTTTTACACAATACCTGACGAGCATTTAATTTTTGGGCTTCCGTGGCGCAATGGTTAGCGCGTTCAGCTGTTAATCGAAAGGTTGGTGGTTCGAGCCCACCCGGGAGAGGTGTTGTGGGGTCTCAAATGTAACGTAGAAAGCCAAAGTTTTTCCACAATACCTGACAACAATTTAATTTCTGAGCTTCCGTGGCTCAATGGTTAGCGGGTTCGGCTGTTAACCAATAGGTTGGTGGTTCGAGCCCATCCGGGAGCGGTGTAGTGAGGTCTCAGATGTGACGTAAAAAGTCAAGGTTTTTACACAATACCTAACGAGCATTTAACTTTTGGGCTTCCGTGGCACAATGGTTAGCGCGTTCAGCTGTTAATCGAAAGGTTGGTGGTTCGAGCCCACCCGGGAGAGGTGTTGTGGGGTCTCAGATGTAGCGTAAAAAGTCAAAACTTTTCCACAATACGTGACGACCATTTAATTTCTGAGCTTTCGTGGCTCAATGGTTAGCGCGTTCGGCTGTTAACCAATAGGTTGGTGGTTAGAGCCCATCCGGGAGCGGTGTTGTGAGGTCTCAGATGTGACGTAAAAAGTCAAGGTTTTTCCACAATACCTGACGAACATTGAAGTTTTGGGCTTCCGTGGCGCAATGGTTAGCGCGTTCAGCTGTTAATCGAAAGGTTGGTGGTTCGAGCCCAACCGGGAGAGGTGTTGTGGGGTCTCAGATGTAGCGTAAAAAGTCAAAACTTTTCCACAATACGTGACAACCATTTAATTTCTGAGCTTCCGTGGCTGAATGGTTAGCGCGTTCGGCTGTTAACCAATAGGTTGGTGGTTAGAGCCCATCCGGGAGCGGTGTCGTGAGGTCTCAGATGTAACGTAAAATGTCAGAGTTTTTCCACAACACCTGACGAACATTTAATTTTTGGGCTTCCGTGGCGCAATTATTAGCGCGTTCAACTGTTAATCGAAAGGCTATTGGTTCAGGCCCACCCGGAAGAGGTGTTGTGGGGTCTCAGATGTAGCGTAAAAAGTCAAAACTTATCCACAATACGTGACAACCATTTAATTTCTGAGCTTCCGTGGCTCAATGGTTAGCGCGTTCGGCTGTTAACTAATAGGTTGGTGGTTCGAGCCCACCTGGGAGCGGTGGTGTGGGATCTCAAATGTAACGTAGAAAGCCAAACTTTTGCCACAATACCTGACGACCATTAAATTTTTGGGCTTCCTTGGCGCAATGTTTAGCGCGTTCGGCTGTTAACCGAAAGGTTGGTGGTTCGAGCCCAACCGGAAGAGGTGTTGTAGGGTCACACATGTAACGTAAAAAGTCATAACTTATCCACAATACCTGACAACCATTTAATTTCTGAGCTTCCGTGGCTCAAAGGTTAGCGCGTTCGGCTGTTAACCAATAGGTGTGTGGTTCGAGCCCATCCGGGAGCGGTTTTGTGACGTCTCAGATGTGACGTAAAAAGTCAAGGTTTTTTCCACAACACCTGACGACCATTTAATTTTTGGTCTTCCGTGGCGCAATGGTTAGCGCGTTCGGCTGTTAACCAATAGGTTGGTGGTTCGAGCCCATCCGGGAGCGGTGTTGTGAGGTCTCAGATGTAACGTAAAATGTCAGAGTTTTTCCACAATACCTGACGAACATTTAATTTTTGGGCTTCCGTGGCGCAATGATTAGCGCGTTCAGCTGTTAACCGAAAGGTTGGTGGTTCGAGCCCATCCGGGAGCGGTGTTGTGACGTCTCAGATGTAACGTAAAATGTCAAAACTTTTCCACACTATGTGACAACCACTTAAATTCTGAGCTTCCGTGGCTCAATGGTTAGCGAATTCGGCTGTTAACCAATAGGTTGGTGGTTCGAGCCCACCCGGGAGCGGTAACAATACCTGACGACCATTTAATTTTTGGGCTTCTGTGGCGCAATGTTTAGCGCGTTCGGCTGTTAAACAATAGGTTAGTGGTTCGAGCCCATCCGGGAACGGTGTTGTGAGGTCTCAGATGTGACGTAAAAAGTCAAGGTTTTTACACAATACCTGACGAGCATTTAATTTTTGGGCTTCCGTGGCGCAATGGTTAGCGCGTTCAGCTGTTATTCGAAAGGTTGGTGGTTCGAGCCCACCCGGGAGAGGTGTTGTAGGGTCTCAGATTGTTGAATCCGGCGATCCACAACGAGCCTGGTCATTTAGACCTAAATAATGATTGAAATTAATGGTTTTCCCCACTGGGGTTTTCCCAGGACCTTTTTTCCCATAAGCAGAAGTTATGGGTTTTTATGGTCCGAATTTAGTTTAGATACAGTTTAGTTAAGATTATTTAAGGTTTACTTATAATGAATACTTATGATTGATATGTTTTTTATGTAAAGACCTTTAAGATAACATTTAACTCTAAACCAAAATAAGAACTGTCGTATGGCACGGCCTGTAATTGCTAAGAAATACTGTACTATTGTAAAGGCTATAGTAATGCATTTGAAAGGTTCGACGGATGGTTTTTGTTACTAGGATGTTAAAAGGCCCTCTGGCCCTGTAAAGTCATAAAACTTCGGAGTGACGAATATTGGGGATCGCTTTGTAACAATAATAGGGGGTAAAACTTGAACTTTGTGTTAAAACTAGCAAAAGCAAAGCCTGAGTAGAACGTATTGGACTCTTGATGGAAAAAGAGCGCTTGTTACCATCGGACAATATAGAAAGCAAACCGACTCTGCCGAGAGAGGTTGTAAAAAAAGATTTAGAACTTTAGATAAACGGACGTGTTTTAAGGAAAATTAATGTAAAGATATGTTAATTTGAGTATGATTTGACAGACAATACAACAATTAAAGAAATTATTGACGATTGCATTTGGAGCTTCTTCGTTTTTGAATAAAGACACACAAATAAGTTAGGGATTTAGATCGGTGTTTCAGTCCGCCAATGTGATATCAGAAGGGTATCACAAACTCTTATGTTGGGATGGAAGTCGCAACATAAAATGGTGCCGAAACCCGGGACTAATTACGTGCTCGGGATTAATTACGCGCCCGGGACTAATTACGTGCTCGGGAAAAATTACGTTAATTGGACAATTTTGTGAAAATTGGACTTGGTTCGAGAACTTCGAAAAATTTTGGAAATCTTCAAGTCTCTAGTCAACTCCACGATGGATGCTTTTTGCCGATGCCTGAGAGAAAGGGAACATGAACGTGCCGCAAGAAGTCCAGCGGCGGAGAGCGACAAGGAGCGGGATAAAGGAGTCCCAGCCCAAAGACATCAGAGTCTACAGAAGCCGAAGGAGTGGTGTTTGTCAAGGTTGGATGCAACTATATGCAGTTTGGAAGCAACGAACAACCGTTCCAAATTGTCCCCCATCTAACCATACTAAAAACATTGAGCTACGACAAACAGGGGCCGAGATATTAAGCAAAATGTTCGTCAACTTTGGTATCGTCTCACTTATTTTTATAATGTTACTTATGATTTTTGCACTAAACTTTGGAGGCTCATAACTCTTGTTCTACAAGAGGTACTAAGATCTCCTTTGGATATGTTATAGTACTCTTTGCTCCCCATACAAGGATACTTTAAACTTGAGGCTACCTCAATATCGTCGTCAACTTACTTTTTGTCTCACTTATTGTTAGAAGGTTACTTTTGATTTTTGAAAATATACTTTGCAGGCTCGTAACTCTGGTTCTACCAGAGATACGGGGATGGCCTTAGAGTATGTTATAGACCAATTTGTCCCCCATCTAGCCACACTAAGAATTAGGGCTACGACAAACAGTAGTCGAGTAATTAAGCTAATCGTAAACAAACAAACCCCTCCATAGGAAATACATTAGACTAAATTCTGGAGGCTCGTAACTCTGGTTCTACCAGAGATACGGGGATGTAAATAATGTGACCTTGACACAAATGTTCGGATAATTATAAAGGTCTTTGCATGTTCCAAGCAAAAAAAAACTTCGCGGTTTCGAACCTGTGGCCTTCCGAGAGTGAGGCGGATGCGATAACCGCTACACTAAAGATATGTTATTATTTTTAATCGAAAGAACAGGGTCAAGTAATTAAGTAATACGTGAACAAACAAACCCCTCCATAGAAAATGCATTAGACTATACTTTGCAGGCTCGTAACTCTGTATCTACTGGAGATACGGGGATGTCCTTTGAGTATGTTATAGTCCAATTTGTCCCCCATCTAACCATACTAAAAACATTGAGCTACGACAAACAGTAGTCGAGTAATTAAGCTAATCGTAAACAAACAAACCCCTGCATAGGAAATGCATTAGATTATACTTTGCAGGCCCATAACTCTGTGTCTACTAGAGATACGGGCATGTCCTTAGGATATGTTATAGTCCAAATTGTCCCCCATCTAACCATACTAAACACTTTGGGCTACGACAAACAGGGGCCGAGTAATTAAGCTAAACGTAAACAAACAACCCGTCCATAGGAAATGCATTAGACTATATTTTGCGGGCCCATAACTCTGTGTCTACTAGAGATACGGGGATGTCCTTAGGATATGTTATAGTCCAAATTGTCCCCCATCTAACCATACTAAAAACATTGAGCTACGACAAACAAGGGCCGAGATATTAAGCAAAATGTTCGTCAACTTTGGTATCGTCTCACTTATTTTTATAATGTTACTTATGATTTTTGCACTAAACTTTGGAGGCTCATAACTCTTGTTCTACAAGAGGTACTGGGATCTCCTTTGGATATGTTATAGTACTCTTTGCTCCCCATACAAGGATACTTTAAACTTGAGGCTACCTCAATATCGTCGTCAACTTACTTTTTGTCTCACTTATTGTTAGAAGGTTACTTTTGATTTTTGAAAATATACTTTGCAGGCTCGTAACTCTGGTTCTACCAGAGATACGGGGATGTCCTTAGAGTATGTTATAGACCAATTTGTCCCCCATCTAGCCACACTAAGAATTAGGGCTACGACAAACAGTAGTCGAGTAATTAAGCTAATCGTAAACAAACAAACCCCTCCATAGGAAATACATTAGACTAAATTCTGGAGGCTCGTAACTCTGGTTCTACCTGAGATACGGGGATGTAAATAATGTGACCTTGACACAAATGTTCGGATAATTATAAAGGTCTTTGCATGTTCCAAGCAAAAAAAAACTTCGCGGTTTCGAACCTGTGGCCTTCCGAGAGTGAGGCGGATGCGATAACCGCTACACTAAAGATATGTTATTATTTTTAATCGAAAGAACAGGGTCAAGTAATTAAGCAATACGTGAACAAACAAACCCCTCCATAGAAAATGCATTAGACTATACTTTGCAGGCTCGTAACTCTGTATCTACTGGAGATACGGGGATGTCCTTTGAGTATGTTATAGTCCAATTTGTCCCCCATCTAACCATACTAAAAACATTGAGCTACGACAAACAGTAGTCGAGTAATTAAGCTAATCGTAAACAAACAAACCCCTGCATAGGAAATGCATTAGACTATACTTTGCAGGCTCATAACTCTGTGTCTACTAGAGATACGGGCATGTCCTTAGGATATGTTATAGTCCAAATCGTCCCTCATCTAACCATACTAAAAACTTTGGGCTACGACAAACAGGGGCCGAGTAATTAAGCTAAACGTAAACAAACAACCCGTCCATAGGAAATGCATTAGACTATATTTTGCAGGCTTAATTACTCGGCCCCTGTTTGTCGTAGCTCAATGTTTTTAGTATGGTTAGATGGGGGACAAATTGGACTATAACATACTCAAAGGACATCCCCGTATCTCCAGTAGAAACAGAGTTACGAGCCTGCAAAGTATAGTCTAATGCATTTCCTATGGAGGGGGTTTGTTTCGTTACGTTTTGCCTAAGTACTCGGCCCCTGTTTGTCGTAGCCCAAAGTTTTTATTATGGTTAGATGGGGGACAATTTGGACTATAACATATCCTAAGGACATCCCCGTATCTCTAGTAGACACAGAGTTATGGGCCTGCAAAGTATAGTCTAATGCATTTCCTATGGAGGGGTTTGTTTGTTTACGATTAGCTTAATTACTCGACTACTGTTTGTCGTAGCTCAATGTTTTTAGTATGGTTAGATGGGGGACAAATTGGACTATAACATACTCAAAGGACATCCCCGTATCTCCAGTAGAAACAGAGTTACGAGCCTGCAAAGTATAGTCTAATGCATTTCCTATGGAGGGGTTGTTTGTTTACGTTTAGCTTAATTACTCGGCCCCTGTTTGTCGTAGCCCAAAGTTTTTAGTATGGTTAGATGGGGGACAATTTGGACTATATCATATCCTAAGGACATCCCCGTATCTCTAATAGACACAGAGTTTTGGGCCTGCAAAGTATAGTCTAATGCATTTCCTATGGACGGGTTGTTTGTTTACGTTTAGCTTAATTACTCGGCCCCTGTTTGTCGTAGCTCAATGTTTTTAGTATGGTTAGATGGGGGACAATTTGCACTATAACATATCCTAAGGACATCCCCGTATCTCTAGTAGACACAGAGTTATGGGCCTGCAAATTATAGTCTAATGCATTTCCTATGGACGGGTTGTTTGTTTACGTTTAGCTTAATTACTCGGCCCCTGTTTGTCGTAGCTCAATGTTTTTAGTATGGTTAGATGGGGGACAATTTGGACTATAACATATCCTAAGGACATCCCGGTATCTCTAGTAGACACAGAGTTATGGGCCTTGCAAAGTATAGTCTAATGCATTTTCTATGGAGGGGTTTGTTTGTTCACGTATTGCTTAATTACTTGACCCTGTTCTTTCGATTAAAAATAATAACATATCTTTAGTGTAGCGGTTATCGCATCCGCCTCACTCCCGGAAGGCCACAGGCTCGAAACCGCGAAGCTTTTTTTTTTTGCTTGGAACATGCAAAGACCTTTATAATTATCCGAACATTTGTGTCAAGGTCACATTATTTACATCCCCGTATCTCTGGTAGAACCAGAGTTACGAGCCTGCAAACTTTATTTTCAAAAATCAAAAGTAACCTTCTAACAATAAGTGAGACAAAAAATAAGTTGACGACGATATTGAGGTAGCCTCAAGTTTAAAGTATCCTTGTATGGGGAGCAAAGAGTACTATAACATATCCAAAGGAGATCCCAGTATCTCTTGTAGAACAAGAGTTATGAGCCTCCAAAGTTTAGTGCAAAAATCATAAGTAACATAATAAAAATAAGTGAGACGATACCAAAGTTGACGAACATTTTGCTTAATATCTAGGCCCCTGTTTGTCGTAGCTCAATGTTTTTAGTATGGTTAGATGGGGGACAATTTGGACTATAACATATCCTAAGGACATCCCCGTATCTCTAGTAAACACAGAGTTATGGGCCTGCAAAGCATAGTCTAATGCATTTCCTTTGGACGGGTTGTTTGTTTACGTTTAGCTTAATTACTCGGCCCCTGTTTTTCGTAGCTCAATGTTTTTAGTATGGTTAGATGGGGGACAAATTGGAATATAACATACTCAAAGGACCTCGCCGTATCTACAGTAGAAACAGAGTTACGAGCCTGCAAAGTATAGTCTAATGCATTTTCTATGGAGGGGTTTGTTTGTTCATGTATTGCTTAATTACTTGAACCTGTTCTTTCGATTAAAAATAATAACATATCTTTAGTGTAGCGGTTATCGCATCCGCCTCACTCCCGGAAGGCCACAGGTTCGAAACCGCGAAGTTTTTTTTTTTTGCTTGGAACATGCAAAGACCTTTATAATTATCCGAACATTTGTGTCAAGGTCACATTATTTACATCCCCGTATCTCTGGTTGATCCAGAGTTACGAGCCTGCAAACTTTATTTTCAAAAATCAAAAGTAACCTTCTAACAATAAGTGAGACAAAAAATAAGTTGACGACGATATTGAGGTAGCCTCAAGTTTAAAGTATCCTTGTATGGGGAGCAAAGAGTACTATAACATATCCAAAGGAGATCCCAGTATCTCTTGTAGAACAAAAGTTATGAGCCTCCAAAGTTTAGTGCAAAAATCATAAGTAACATAATAAAAATAAGTGAGACGATACCAAAGTTGACGAACATTTTGCTTAATATCTCGGCCCCTGTTTGTCGTAGCTCAATGTTTTTACTATGGTTAGATGGGGGACAATTTGGACTATAACATATCCTAAGGACATCCCCGTATCTCTAGTAAACACAGAGTTATGGGCCTGCAAAGCATAGTCTAATGCATTTCCTTTGGACGGGTTGTTTGTTTACGTTTAGCTTAATTACTCGGCCCCTGTTTTTCGTAGCTCAATGTTTTTAGTATGGTTAGATGGGGGACAAATTGGACTATAACATACTCAAAGGACATCCCCGTATCTCCAGTGGAAACAGAGTTACGAGCCTGCAAAGTATAGTCTAACTCATTTCCTATGGAGGGGGTTTGTTTCTTTACGTTTCGCTTAAGTACTAGGCCCCTGTTTGTCGTAGCCCAAAGTTTTTAGTATGGTTAGATGAATGACAAATTGGACTATAACAGATCCTAAGGACATCCCGGTATGTCTAGTAGACACAGAGTTATGGGCCTTGCAAAGTATAGTCTAATGCATTTTCTATGGAGGGGTTTGTTTGTTCACGTATTGCTTAATTACTTGACCCTGTTCTTTCGATTAAAACTAATAACATAACTTTAGTGTAGCGGTTATCGCATCCGCCTCACTCCCGGAAGGCCACAAGTTCGAAACCGCGAAGCTTTTTTTTTTTGCTTGGAACATGCAAAGACCTTTATAATTATCCGAACATTTGTGTCAAGGTCACATTATTTACATCCCCGTATCTCTGGTAGAACCAGAGTTACGAGCCTGCAAACTTTATTTTCAAAAATCAAAAGTAACCTTCTAACAATAAGTGAGACAAAAAATAAGTTGACGACGATATTGAGGTAGCCTCAAGTTTAAAGTATCCTTGTATGGGGAGCAAAGAGTACTATAACATATCCAAAGGAGATCCCAGTATCTCTTGTAGAACAAGAGTTATGAGCCTCCAAAGTTTAGTGCAAAAATCATAAGTAACATAATAAAAATAAGTGAGACGATACCAAAGTTGACGAACATTTTGCTTAATATCTCGGCCCCTGTTTGTCGTAGCTCAATGTTTTTAGAATGGTTAGATGGGGGACAATTTGACCTATAACATATTCTAAGGACATCCCCGTATCTCTAGTAAACACAGAGTTATGGGCCTGCAAAGCATAGTCTAATGCATTTCCTTTGGACGGGTTGTTTGTTTACGTTTAGCTTAATTACTCGGCCCCTGTTTTTCGTAGCTCAATGTTTTTAGTATGGTTAGATGGGGGACAAATTGGACTATAACATACTCAAAGGACATCCCCGTATCTCTAATAGACACAGAGTTATGGGCCTGCAAAGTATAGTCTAACTCATTTCCTATGGAGGGGGTTTGTTTCTTTACGTTTCGCTTAAGTACTCGGCCCCTGTTTGTCGTAGCCCAAAGTTTTTAGTATGGTTAGATGAATGACAAATTGGACTATAACATATCCTAAGGACATCCCGGTATGTCTAGTAGACACAGAGTTATGGGCCTTGCAAAGTATAGTCTAATGCATTTTCTATGGAGGGGTTTGTTTGTTCACGTATTGCTTAATTACTTGACCCTGTTCTTTCGATTAAAAATAATAACATATCTATAGTGTAGCGGTTATCGCATCCGCCTCACTCCCGGAAGGCCACAGGTTCGAAACCGCGAAGATTTTTTTTTTTTTTGCTTGGAACATGCAAAGACCTTTATAATTATCCGAACATTTGTGTCAAGGTCACATTATTTACATCCCCGTATCTCTGGTAGAACCAGAGTTACGAGCCTGCAAACTTTATTTTCAAAAATCAAAAGTAACCTTCTAACAATAAGTGAGACAAAAAATAAGTTGACGACGATATTGAGGTAGCCTCAAGTTTAAAGTATCCTTGTATGGGGAGCAAAGAGTACTATAACATATCCAAAGGAGATCCCAGTATCTCTTGTAGAACAAGAGTTATGAGCCTCCAAAGTTTAGTGCAAAAATCATAAGTAACATAATAAAAATAAGTGAGACGATACCAAAGTTGACGAACATTTTGCTTAATATCTCGGCCCCTGTTTGTCGTAGCTCAATGTTTTTAGTATGGTTAGATGGGGGACAATTTGGACTATAACATATCCTAAGGACATCCCCGTATCTCTAGTAAACACAGAGTTATGGGCCTGCAAAGCATAGTCTAATGCATTTCCTTTGGACGGGTTGTTTGTTTACGTTTAGCTTAATTACTCGGCCCCTGTTTTTCGTAGCTCAATGTTTTTAGTATGGTTAGATGGGGGACAAATTGGAATATAACATACTCAAAGGACCTCGCCGTATCTACAGTAGAAACAGAGTTACGAGCCTGCAAAGTATAGTCTAATGCATTTTCTATGGAGGGGTTTGTTTGTTCATGTATTGCTTAATTACTTGAACCTGTTCTTTCGATTAAAAATAATAACATATCTTTAGTGTAGCGGTTATCGCATCCGCCTCACTCCCGGAATATAGAACCAGAGTTACGAGCCTGCAAACTTTATTTTCAAAAATCAAAAGTAACCTTCTAACAATAAGTGAGACAAAAAATAAGTTGACGACGATATTGAGGTAGCCTCAAGTTTAAAGTATCCTTGTATGGGGAGCAAAGAGTACTATAACATATCCAAAGGAGATCCCAGTATCTCTTGTAGAACAAGAGCTATGAGCCTCCAAAGTTTAGTGCAAAAATCATAAGTAACATAATAAAAATAAGTGAGACGATACCAAAGTTGACGAACATTTTGCTTAATATCTCGGCCCCTGTTTGTCGTAGCTCAATGTTTTTAGTATGGTTAGATGGGGGACAATTTGGACTATAACATATTCTAAGGACATCCCCGTATCTCTAGTAAACACAGAGTTATGGGCCTGCAAAGTATAGTCTAATGCATTTCCTTTGGACGGGTTGTTTGTTTACGTTTAGCTTAATTACTCGGCCCCTGTTTTTCGTAGCTCAATGTTTTTAGTATGGTTAGATGGGGGACAAATTGGACTATAACATACTCAAAGGACATCTCCGTATCTCCAGTGGAAACAGAGTTACGAGCCTGCAAAGTATAGTCTAACTCATTTCCTATGGAGGGGGTTTGTTTCTTTACGTTTCGCTTAAGTACTCGGCCCCTGTTTGTCGTAGCCCAAAGTTTTTAGTATGGTTAGATGAATGACAAATTGGACTATAACATATCCTAAGGACATCCCGGTATGTCTAGTAGACACAGAGTTATGGGCCTTGCAAAGTATAATCTAATGCATTTTCTATGGAGGGGTTTGTTTGAAAGAACAGGGTCAAGTAATTAAGCAATACATGAAGAAACAAACCCCTCCATAGAAAATGCATTAGACTATACTTTGCAGGCTCGTAACTCTGTTTCTACTGTAGATACGGCGATGTCCTTTGAGTATGTTATATTCCAATTTGTCCCCCATCTAACCATACTAAAAACATTGAGCTACGAACAGCAGGGGCTGAGTAATTAAGCTAAACGTAAACAAACAACCCGTCCATAGGAAATACATTAGACTAAATTCTGGAGGCTCGTAACTCTGGTTCTACCAGAGATACGGGGATGTAAATAATGTGACCTTGACACAAATGTTCGGATAATTATAAAAAAAAACTTCGCGGTTTCGAACCTGTGGCCTTCCGGGAGTGAGGCGGATGCGATAACCGCTACACTAAAGATATGTTATTATTTTTAATCGAAAGAACAGGGTCAAGTAATTAAGCAATACGTGAACAAACAAACCCCTCCATAGAAAATGCATTAGACTATACTTTGCAGGCTCGTAACTCTGTTTCTACTGGAGATTCGGGGATGTCCTTTGAGTATGATATAGTCCAATTTGTCGCCCATCTAACCATGCTAAAAACATTGAGCTACGACAAACAGTAGTCGAGTAATTAAGCTAATCATAAACAAACAAACCCCTCCATAGGAAATACATTAGACTAAATTCTGGAGGCTCGTAACTCTGGTTCTACCAGAGATACGGGGATGTAAATAATGTGACCTTGACACAAATGTTCGGATAATTATAAAAAAAACTTCGCGGTTTCGAACCTGTGGCCTTCCGGGAGTGAGGCGGATGCGATAACCGCTACACTAAAGATATGTTATTATTTTTAATCGAAAGAACAGGGTCAAGTAATTAAGCAATACATGAACAAACAAACCCCTCCATAGAAAATGCATTAGAGTATACTTTGCAGGCTCGTAACTCTGTTTCTACTGTAGATACGGCGATGTCCTTTGAGTATGTTATATTCCAATTTGTCCCCCATCTAACCATACTAAAAACATTGAGCTACGAAAAACAGGGGCCGAGTAATTAAGCTAAACGTAAACAAACAACCCGTCCATAGGAAATACATTAGACTAAATTCTGGAGGCTCGTAACTCTGGTTCTACCAGAGATACGGGGATGTAAATAATGTGACCTTGACACAAATGTTCGGATAATTATAAAAAAAAAACTTCGCGGTTTCGAACCTGTGGCCTTCCGGGAGTGAGGCGGATGCGATAACCGCTACACTAAAGATATGTTATTATTTTTAATCGAAAGAACAGGGTCAAGTAATTAAGCAATACATGAACAAACAAACCCCTCCATAGAAAATGCATTAGAGTATACTTTGCAGGCTCGTAACTCTGTTTCTACTGTAGATACGGCGATGTCCTTTGAGTATGTTATATTCCAATTTGTCCCCCATCTAACCATACTAAAAACATTGAGCTACGAAAAACAGGGGCCGAGTAATTAAGCTAAACGTAAACAAACAACCCGTCCATAGGAAATACATTAGACTAAATTCTGGAGGCTCGTAACTCTGGTTCTACCAGAGATACGGGGATGTAAATAATGTGACCTTGACACAAATGTTCGGATAATTATAAAAAAAAACTTCGCGGTTTCGAACCTGTGGCCTTCCGGGAGTGAGGCGGATGCGATAACCGCTACACTAAAGATATGTTATTATTTTTAATCGAAAGAACAGGGTCAAGTAATTAAGCAATACATGAACAAACAAACCCCTCCATAGAAAATGCATTAGAGTATACTTTGCAGGCTCGTAACTCTGTTTCTACTGTAGATACGGCGATGTCCTTTGAGTATGTTATATTCCAATTTGTCCCCCATCTAACCATACTAAAAACATTGAGCTACGAAAAACAGGGGCCGAGTAATTAAGCTAAACGTAAACAAACAACCCGTCCATAGGAAATACATTAGACTAAATTCTGGAGGCTCGTAACTCTGGTTCTACCAGAGATACGGGGATGTAAATAATGTGACCTTGACACAAATGTTCGGATAATTATAAAAAAAAACTTCGCGGTTTCGAACCTGTGGCCTTCCGGGAGTGAGGCGGATGCGATAACCGCTACACTAAAGATATGTTATTATTTTTAATCGAAAGAACAGGGTCAAGTAATTAAGCAATACATGAACAAACAAACCCCTCCATAGAAAATGCATTAGAGTATACTTTGCAGGCTCGTAACTCTGTTTCTACTGTAGATACGGCGATGTCCTTTGAGTATGTTATATTCCAATTTGTCCCCCATCTAACCATACTAAAAACATTGAGCTACGAAAAACAGGGGCCGAGTAATTAAGCTAAACGTAAACAAACAACCCGTCCATAGGAAATACATTAGACTAAATTCTGGAGGCTCGTAACTCTGGTTCTACCAGAGATACGGGGATGTAAATAATGTGACCTTGACACAAATGTTCGGATAATTATAAAAAAAAACTTCGCGGTTTCGAACCTGTGGCCTTCCGGGAGTGAGGCGGATGCGATAACCGCTACACTAAAGATATGTTATTATTTTTAATCGAAAGAACAGGGTCAAGTAATTAAGCAATACATGAACAAACAAACCCCTCCATAGAAAATGCATTAGAGTATACTTTGCAGGCTCGTAACTCTGTTTCTACTGTAGATACGGCGATGTCCTTTGAGTATGTTATATTCCAATTTGTCCCCCATCTAACCATACTAAAAACATTGAGCTACGAAAAACAGGGGCCGAGTAATTAAGCTAAACGTAAACAAACAACCCGTCCATAGGAAATACATTAGACTAAATTCTGGAGGCTCGTAACTCTGGTTCTACCAGAGATACGGGGATGTAAATAATGTGACCTTGACACAAATGTTCGGATAATTATAAAAAAAAACTTCGCGGTTTCGAACCTGTGGCCTTCCGGGAGTGAGGCGGATGCGATAACCGCTACACTAAAGATATGTTATTATTTTTAATCGAAAGAACAGGGTCAAGTAATTAAGCAATACATGAACAAACAAACCCCTCCATAGAAAATGCATTAGACTATACTTTGCAGGCTCGTAACTCTGTTTCTACTGTAGATACGGCGATGTCCTTTGAGTATGTTATATTCCAATTTGTCCCCCATCTAACCATACTAAAAACATTGAGCTACGAAAAACAGGGGCCGAGTAATTAAGCTAAACGTAAACAAACAACCCGTCCATAGGAAATACATTAGACTAAATTCTGGAGGCTCGTAACTCTGGTTCTACCAGAGATACGGGGATGTAAATAATGTGACCTTGACACAAATGTTCGGATAATTATAAAAAACATTGAATTTTTGGGCTTCCTTGGCGCAATGGTTAGCGCGTTCGGCTGTTAACCGAAAGGTTGGTGGTTCGAGCCCAACCGGAAGAGGTGTTGTAGGGTCACACATGTAACGTAAAAAGTCATAACTTATCCACAATACCTGACAACCTATTAATTTCTGAGCTTCCGTGGCTCAAAGGTTAGCGCGTTCGGCTGTTAACCAATAGGTGTGTGGTTCGAGCCCATCCGGGAGCGGTTTTTTGACGTCTCAGATGTGACGTAAAAAGTCAAGGTTTTTTCCACAACACCTGACGACCATTTAATTTTCGGTCTTCCGTGGCGCAATGGTTTGCGCGTTCGGCTGTTAACCAATAGGTTGGTGGTTCGAGCCCATCCGGGAGCGGTGTTGTGAGGTCTCAGATGTGACGTAAAAAGTCAAGGTTTTTACACAATACCTGACGAGCATTTAATTTTTGGGCTTCCGTGGCACAATGGTTAGCGCGTTCAGCTGTTAATCGAAAGGTTGGTGGTTCGAGCCCACCCGGGAGAGGTGTTGTGGGGTCTCAAATGTAACGTAGAAAGCCAAAGTTTTTCCACAATACCTTACAACAATTTAATTTCTGAGCTTCCGTGGCTCAATGGTTAGCGCGTTCGGCTGTTAACCAATAGGTTGGTGGTTCGACCCCATCCGGGAGCGGTGTTGTGAGGTCTCACATGTGACGTAAAAAGCCAAGGTTTTTACATAATACCTGACGAGCATTTAACTTTTGGGCTTCCGTGTCGCAATGGTTAGCGCGTTCGGCTGTTAACCAATAGGTTGGTGGTTCGAGCCCATCCGGGAGCGGTGTAGTGAGGTCTCAGATGTGACGTAAAAAGTCAAGGTTTTTACACAATACCTAACGAGCATTTAACTTTTGGGCTTCCGTGGCACAATGGTTAGCGCGTTCAGCTGTTAATCGAAAGGTTGGTGGTTCGAGCCCACCCGGGAGAGGTGTTGTGGGGTCTCAAATGTAACGTAGAAAGCCAAAGTTTTTCCACAATACCTGACAACAGTTTAATTTCTGAGCTTCCGTGGCTCAATGGTTAGCGCGTTCGGCTGTTAACCAATAGGTTGGTGGTTCGAGCCCATCCGGGAGCGGTGTTGTGACGTCTCAGATGTAACGTAAAAAGTCAAGGTTTTTCCAAAATACCGGACGACCATTTAAATTCTGGGCTTCCGTGGCGCAATCGTTAGCGCGTTCGGCTTTTAACAGAAAGGTTGGTGGTTCGAGCACACCCGGGAGCGGTGCTATGAGGTCTCAGATGTTACGTAAAAAGTCAAAGTTTTTCCACAATACCGGACGACCATTTAATTTTTGGGCTTCCGTGGCGCAATGGTTAGCGCGTTCAGCTGCTATTCAAAAGACTGGTGGTTTGAGCCCTCCCGGGAGCGGTGTTGTGACGTCTCAGATGTAACATAAAATGTCAGAGTTTTTCCACAATACCTGACGAACATTGAAATTTTGGGCTTCCGTGGCGCAATGGTTAGCGCGTTCAGCTGTTAATCGAAAGGTTGGTGGTTCGACCCCATCCGGGAGCGGTGTTGTGAGGTCTCACATGTGACGTAAAAAGCCAAGGTTTTTACATAATACCTGACGAGCATTTAACTTTTGGGCTTCCGTGTCGCAATGGTTAGCGCGTTCGGCTGTTAACCAATAGGTTGGTGGTTCGAGCCCATCCGGGAGCGGTGTAGTGAGGTCTCAGATGTGACGTAAAAAGTCAAGGTTTTTACACAATACCTAACGAGCATTTAACTTTTGGGCTTCCGTGGCACAATGGTTAGCGCGTTCAGCTGTTAATCGAAAGGTTGGTGGTTCGAGCCCACCCGGGAGAGGTGTTGTGGGGTCTCAAATGTAACGTAGAAAGCCAAAGTTTTTCCACAATACCTGACAACAGTTTAATTTCTGAGCTTCCGTGGCTCAATGGTTAGCGCGTTCGGCTGTTAACCAATAGGTTGGTGGTTCGAGCCCATCCGGGAGCGGTGTTGTGACGTCTCAGATGTGACGTAAAAAGTCAAGGTTTTTCCAAAATACCGGACGACCATTTAAATTCTGGGCTTCCGTGGCGCAATCGTTAGCGCGTTCGGCTGTTAACAGAAAGGTTGGTGGTTCGAGCACACCCGGGAGCGGTGCTATGAGGTCTCAGATGTTACGTAAAAAGTCAAAGTTTTTCCACAATACCGGACGACCATTTAATTTTTGGGCTTCCGTGGCGCAATGGTTAGCGCGTTCAGCTGCTATTCAAAAGACTGGTGGTTTGAGCCCTCCCGGGAGCGGTGTTGTGACGTCTCAGATGTAACATAAAATGTCAGAGTTTTTCCACAATACCTGACGAACATTGAAATTTTGGGCTTCCGTCGCGCAATGGTTAGCGCGTTCAGCTGTTAATCGAAAGGTTGGTGGTTCGAGCCCACCCAGGAGAGGTGTTGTGGGGTCTCAGATGTAGCGTAAAAAGTCAAAACTTTTCCACAATACGTGACAACCATTTAATTTCTGAGCTTCCGTGGCGCAATGGTTAGCGCGTTCAGCAGTTAACAAATAATTTAGTGGTTCGAGCCCACCCGGGAGCGGCGTTGTGGGATCTCAAACGTAACGTAGAAAGCCAAAGTTTTTCCACAATACCTGACGACCATTTAATTTTTGGGCTTCCGTGGCGCAATGGTTAACGCGTTCGGCTGTTAACCAATAGGTTGGTGGTTCGAGCCCACCCGGGAGCGGTGTTGTGGGATCTCAAATGTAACGTAGAAAGCCAAAGTTTTTCCACAATACGTGACGACCATTTAATTTCTGAGCTTTCGTGGCTCAATGGTTAGCGCGTTCGGCTGTTAACCAATAGGTTGGTGGTTAGAGCCCATCCGGGAGCGGTGTTGTGAGGTCTCAGATGTGACGTAAAAAGTCAAGGTTTTTCCACAATACCTGACGAACATTGAATTTTTGGGCTTCCGTGGCGCAATGGTTAGCGCGTTCAGCTGTTAATCGAAAGGTTGGTGGTTCGAGCCCAACCGGGAGAGGTGTTGTGGGGTCTCAGATGTAGCGTAAAAAGTCAAAACTTTTCCACAATACGTGACAACCATTTAATTTCTGAGCTTCCGTGGCTGAATGGTTAGCGCGTTCGGCTGTTAACCAATAGGTTGGTGGTTAGAGCCCATCCGGGAGCGGTGTCGTGAGGTCTCAGATGTAACGTAAAATGTCAGAGTTTTTCCACAATACCTGACGAACATTTAATTTTTGGGCTTCCGTGGCGCAATTATTAGCGCGTTCAACTGTTAATCGAAAGGCTGGTGGTTCAGGCCCACCCGGAAGAGGTGTTGTGGGGTCTCAGATGTAGCGTAAAAAGTCAAAACTTATCCACAATACGTGACAACCATTTAATGTCTGAGCTTCCGTGGCTCAATGGTTAGCGCGTTCGGCTGTTAACCAATAGGTTGGTGGTTCGAGCCCACCCGGGAGCGGTGGTGTGGGATCTCAAATGTAACGTAGAAAGCCAAAGTTTTGCCACAATACCTGACGACCATTTAATTTTTGGGCTTCCGTGGCGCAATGGTTAGCGCGTTCGGCTGTTAACCGAAAGGTTGGTGGTTCGAGCCCATCCAGGAGCGGTGTTGTGACGTCTCAGATGTGACGTAAAAAGTCAAGGTTTTTACGCGATACCTGACGAGCATTTAACTTTTGGGCTTCCGTGGCGCAATGGTTAGCGCGTTCGGCTGTTAACCAATAGGTTGGTGGTTCGAGCCCATCCGGGAGCGGTGTTGTGAGGTCTCAGATGTGACGTAAAAAGTCAAGGTTTTTACACAATATCTGACGAGCATCTAATTTTTGGGCTTCCGTGGCGCAATGGTTAGCGCGTTCAGCTGTTAATCGAAAGGTTGGTGGTTCGAGCCCACCCTGGAGAGGTGTTGTGGGGTCTCAAATGTAACGTAGAAAGCCAAAGTTTTTCCACAATACCTGACAACCGTTTAATTTCTGAGCTTCCGTGGCTCAATGGTTAGCGCGTTCAGCTGTTAACCAATAGGTTGGTGGTTCGAGCCCACCCGGGAGCGGTGTTGTGTGATCTCAAATGTAACGTAGAAAGCCAAAGTTTTTCCACAATACCTGACGACCATTTAATTTTTGGGCTTCCGTGGCGCAATGGTTAGCGCGTTCGGCTGTTAACCAATAGGTTGGTGGTTCGAGCCCATCCGGGAGCGGTGTTGTGAGGTCTCAGACGTGACGTAAAAAGTCAAGGTTTTTACACAATACCTGACGAGCATTTAATTTTTGGGCTTCCGTGGCACAATGGTTTGCGCGTTCAGCTGTTAATCGAAAGGTTGGTGGTTCGAGCCCACCCGGGAGAGGTGTTGTGGGGTCTCAAATGTAACGTAGAAAGCCAAAGTTTTTCCACAATACCTGACAACAATTTAATTTCTGAGCTTCCGTGGCTCAATGGTTGGCGCGTTCGGCTGTTAACCAATAGGTTGGTGGTTCGAGCCCATCCGGGAGCGGTGTTGTGAGGTCTCAGATGTGACGTAAAAAGTCAAGGTTTTCCACAATACCTGACAACCATTTAATTTTTGAGCTTCCGTGGCTCAATGGTTAGCGCGTTCGGCTGTTAACCAATAGGTTGGTGGTTCGACCCCATCCGGGAGCGGTGTTGTGAGGTCTCAGATGTGACGTAAAAAGTCAAGGTTTTTACATAATACCTGACGAGCATTTAACTTTTGGGCTTCCGTGGCGCAATGGTTAGCGCGTTCGGCTGTTAACCAATAGGTTGGTGGTTCGAGCCCATCCGCTAGCGGTGTTGTGAGGTCTCGGATGTGACGTAAAAAGTCAAGGTTTTTACACAATACCTAACAAGCATTTAACTTTTGGGCTTCCGTGGCGCAATGGTTAGCGCGTTCGGCTGTTAACCAATAGGTTGGTGGTTCGAGCCCATCCGGGAGCGGTGTTGTGAGGTCTCAGATGTGACGTAAAAAGTCAAGGTTTTTACACAATACCTGACGAGCATTTAACTTTTGGGCTTCCGTGGCGCAATGGTTTGCGCGTTCGGCTGTTAACCAATAGGTTGGTGGTTCGAGCCCATCCGGGAGCGGTGTTGTGAGGTCTCAGATGTGACGTAAAAAGTCAAGGTTTTTACACAATACCTGACGAGCATTTAATTTTTGGGCTTCCGTGGCACAATGGTTAGCGCGTTCAGCTGTTAATCGAAAGGTTGGTGGTTCGAGCCCACCCGGGAGAGGTGTTGTGGGGTCTCAAATGTAACGTAGAAAGCCAAAGTTTTTCCACAATACCTGACAACAATTTAATTTCTGAGCTTCCGTGGCTCAATGGTTAGCGCGTTCGGCTGTTAACCAATAGGTTGGTGGTTCGACCCCATCCGGGAGCGGTGTTGTGAGGTCTCAGATGTGACGTAAAAAGCCAAGGTTTTTACATAATAGCTGACGAGCATTTAACTTTTGGGCTTCCGTGTCGCAATGGTTAGCGCGTTCGGCTGTTAACCAATAGGTTGGTGGTTCGAGCCCATCCGGGAGCGGTGTAGTGAGGTCTCAGATGTGACGTAAAAAGTCAAGGTTTTTACACAATACCTAACGAGCATTTAACTTTTGGGCTTCCGTGGCACAATGGTTAGCGCGTTCAGCTGTTAATCGAAAGGTTGGTGGTTCGAGCCCACCCGGGAGAGGTGTTGTGGGGTCTCAAATGTAACGTAGAAAGCCAAAGTTTTTCCACAATACCTGACAACAGTTTAATTTCTGAGCTTCCGTGGCTCAATGGTTAGCGCGTTCGGCTGTTAACCAATAGGTTGGTGGTTCGAGCCCATCCGGGAGCGGTGTTGTGACGTCTCAGATGTGACGTAAAAAGTCAAGGTTTTTCCACAATACCGGACGACCATTTAAATTCTGGGCTTCCGTGGCGCAATCGTTAGCGCGTTCGGCTGTTAACAGAAAGGTTGGTGGTTCGAGCACACCCGGGAGCGGTGCTATGAGGTCTCAGATGTTACGTAAAAAGTCAAAGTTTTTCCACAATACCGGACGACAATTTAATTTTTGGGCTTCCGTGGCGCAATGGTTAGCGCGTTCAGCTGCTATTCAAAAGACTGGTGGTTTGAGCCCTCCCGGGAGCGGTGTTGTGACGTCTCAGATGTAACATAAAATGTCAGAGTTTTTCCACAATACCTGACGAACATTGAAATTTTGGGCTTCCGTGGCGCAATGGTTAGCGCGTTCAGCTGCTAATCGAAAGGTTGGTGGTTCGAGCCCACCCGGGAGAGGTGTTGTGGGGTCTCAGATGTAGCGTAAAAAGTCAAAACTTTTCCACAATACGTGACAACCATTTAATTTCTGAGCTTCCGTGGCGCAATGGTTAGCGCGTTCAGCAGTTAACAAATAATTTAGTGGTTCGAGCCCACCCGGGAGCGGCGTTGTGGAATCTCAAACGTAACGTAGAAAGCCAAAGTTTTTCCACAAAACCTGACGACCATTTAATTTTTGGGCTTCCGTGGCGCAATGGTTAACGCGTTCGGCTGTTAACCAATAGGTTGGTGGTTCGAGCCCACCCGGGAGCGGTGTTGTGGGATCTCAAATGTAACGTAGAAAGCCAAAGTTTTTCCACAATACGTGACGACCATTTAATTTCTGAGCTTTCGTGGCTCAATGGTTAGCGCGTTCGGCTGTTAACCAATAGGTTGGTGGTTAGAGCCCATCCGGGAGCGGTGTTGTGAGGTCTCAGATGTGACGTAAAAAGTCAAGAATTTTCCACAATACCTAACAAGCATTTAACTTTTGGGCTTCCGTGGCGCAATGGTTAGCGCGTTCGGCTGTTAACCAATAGGTTGGTGGTTCGAGCCCATCCGGGAGCGGTGTTGTGAGGTCTCAGATGTGACGTAAAAAGTCAAGGTTTTTACACAATACCTGACGAGCATTTAACTTTTGGGCTTCCGTGGCGCAATGGTTTGCGCGTTCGGCTGTTAACCAATAGGTTGGTGGTTCGAGCCCATCCGGGAGCGGTGTTGTGAGGTCTCAGATGTGACGTAAAAAGTCAAGGTTTTTACACAATACCTGACGAGCATTTAATTTTTGGGCTTCCGTGGCGCAATGGTTAGCGCGTTCAGCTGTTAATCGAAAGGTTGGTGGTTCGAGCCCACCCGGGAGAGGTGTTGTGGGGTCTCAAATGTAACGTAGAAAGCCAAAGTTTTTCCACAATACCTGACAACAATTTAATTTCTGAGCTTCCGTGGCTCAATGGTTAGCGCGTTCGGCTGTTAACCAATAGGTTGGTGGTTCGAGCCCATCCGGGAGCGGTGTAGTGAGGTCTCAGATGTGACGTAAAAAGTCAAGGTTTTTACACAATACCTAACGAGCATTTAACTTTTGGGCTTCCGTGGCACAATGGTTAGCGCGTTCAGCTGTTAATCGAAAGGTTGGTGGTTCGAGCCCACCCGGGAGAGGTGTTGTGGGGTCTCAGATGTAGCGTAAAAAGTCAAAACTTTTCCACAATACGTGACGACCATTTAATTTCTGAGCTTTCTTGGCTCAATGGTTAGCGCGTTCGGCTGTTAACCAATAGGTTGGTGGTTAGAGCCCATCCGGGAGCGGTGTTGTGAGGTCTCAGATGTGACGTAAAAAGTCAAGGTTTTTCCACAATACCTGACGAACATTGAAGTTTTGGGCTTCCGTGGCGCAATGGTTAGCGCGTTCAGCTGTTAATCGAAAGGTTGGTGGTTCGAGCCCAACCGGGAGAGGTGTTGTGGGGTCTCAGATGTAGCGTAAAAAGTCAAAACTTTTCCACAATACGTGACAACCATTTAATTTCTGAGCTTCCGTGGCTGAATGGTTAGCGCGTTCGGCTGTTAACCAATAGGTTGGTGGTTAGAGCCCATCCGGGAGCGGTGTCGTGAGGTCTCAGATGTAACGTAAAATGTCAGAGTTTTTCCACAACACCTGACGAACATTTAATTTTTGGGCTTCCGTGGCGCAATTATTAGCGCGTTCAACTGTTAATCGAAAGGCTATTGGTTCAGGCCCACCCGGAAGAGGTGTTGTGGGGTCTCAGATGTAGCGTAAAAAGTCAAAACTTATCCACAATACGTGACAACCATTTAATTTCTGAGCTTCCGTGGCTCAATGGTTAGCGCGTTCGGCTGTTAACTAATAGGTTGGTGGTTCGAGCCCACCTGGGAGCGGTGGTGTGGGATCTCAAATGTAACGTAGAAAGCCAAACTTTTGCCACAATACCTGACGACCATTAAATTTTTGGGCTTCCTTGGCGCAATGTTTAGCGCGTTCGGCTGTTAACCGAAAGGTTGGTGGTTCGAGCCCAACCGGAAGAGGTGTTGTAGGGTCACACATGTAACGTAAAAAGTCATAACTTATCCACAATACCTGACAACCATTTAATTTCTGAGCTTCCGTGGCTCAAAGGTTAGCGCGTTCGGCTGTTAACCAATAGGTGTGTGGTTCGAGCCCATCCGGGAGCGGTTTTGTGACGTCTCAGATGTGACGTAAAAAGTCAAGGTTTTTTCCACAACACCTGACGACCATTTAATTTTTGGTCTTCCGTGGCGCAATGGTTAGCGCGTTCGGCTGTTAACCAATAGGTTGGTGGTTCGAGCCCATCCGGGAGCGGTGTTGTGAGGTCTCAGATGTAACGTAAAATGTCAGAGTTTTTCCACAATACCTGACGAACATTTAATTTTTGGGCTTCCGTGGCGCAATGATTAGCGCGTTCAGCTGTTAACCGAAAGGTTGGTGGTTCGAGCCCATCCGGGAGCGGTGTTGTGACGTCTCAGATGTAACGTAAAATGTCAAAACTTTTCCACACTATGTGACAACCACTTAAATTCTGAGCTTCCGTGGCTCAATGGTTAGCGAATTCGGCTGTTAACCAATAGGTTGGTGGTTCGAGCCCACCCGGGAGCGGTATTTTGGGATCTCAAATGTAACGTTGAAAGCCAAAATTTTTCCACAATACCTGACGACCATTTAATTTTTGGGCTTCCGTGGCGCAATGGTCAGCGCGTTCAGCTGTTAACCGAAAGGTTGGTGGTTCGAGCCCATCCGGGAGCGGTGTTGTGACGTCTCAGATGTAACGTAAAATGTCAGAGTTTTTCCACAATACCTGACGAACATTTAATTTTTGGGCTTCCGTGGCGCAATTATTAGCGCGTTCAACTGTTAATCGAAAGGCTGGCGGTTCAAGCCCACCCGGAAGAGGTGTTGTGGGGTCTCAGATGTAGTGTAAAAAGTCAAAACCTATCCACAATACGTGACAACCATTTAATTTCTGAGCTTCCGTGGCTCAATGGTTAGCGCGTTCGGCTGTTAACCAATAGGTTGGTGGTTCGAGCCCACCCGGGACCGGTGGTGTGGGATCTCAAATGTAACGTAGAAAGCCAAAGTTTTGCCACAATACCTGACGACCATTAAATTTTTGGGCTTCCTTGGCTCAAATGTTAGCGCGTTCGGCTGTTAACGAATAGGTGTGTGGTTCGAGCCCATCCGGGAGCGGTGTTGTGACGTCTCAGATGTGACGTAAAAAGTCAAGGTTTTTTCCACAGCACCTGACGACCATTTAATTTTTGGGCTTCCGTGGCGCAATGATTAGCGCGTTCAGCTGTTAATCGAAAGGTTGAAGGTTCGAGCCCACTCGAGAGAGGTGTTGTGGGGTCTCAGATATAGCGTAAAAAGTCAAAACTTTTCCGCAATACGTGACAACCATTTAAATTCTGAGCTTCCGTGGCTCAATGGTTAGCGCGTTCGCCTGTTAACCAATAGGTTGGTGGTTCGAGCCCATCCGGGAGCGGTGTTGTGACGTCTCAGATGTAGCGTAAAAAGTCAAAACTTTTCCACAATACGTGACAACCATTTAATTTCTGAGCTTCCGTGGCTGAATGGTTAGCGCGTTCGGCTGTTAACCAATAGGTTGGTGGTTAGAGCCTATCCGGGAGCGGTGTTGTGAGGTCTCAGATGTAACGTAAAATGTCAGAGTTTTTCCACAATACCTGACGAACATTTAATTTTTGGGCTTTCGTGGCGCAATTATTAGCGCGTTCAACTGTTAATCGAAAGGCTGGTGGTTCAGGCCCACCCGGAAGAGGTGTTGTGGGGTCTCAGATGTAGCGTAAAAAGTCAAAACTTATCCACAATACGTGACAACCATTTAATTTCTGAGCTTCCGTGGCTCAATGGTCAGCGCGTTCGGCTGTTAACCAATAGGTTGGTGGTTCGAGCCCACCCGGGAGCGGTGGTGTGGGATCTCAAATGTAACGTAGAAAGCCAAAGTTTTGCCACAATACCTGACGACCATTAAATTTTTGGGCTTCCTTGGCGCAATGGTTAGCGCGTTCGGCTGTTAACCGAAAGGTTGGTGGTTCGAGCCCAACCGGAAGAGGTGTTGTAGGGTCACACATGTAACGTAAAAAGTCATAACTTATCCACAATACCTGACAACCTATTAATTTCTGAGCTTCCGTGGCTCAAAGGTTAGCGCGTTCGGCTGTTAACCAATAGGTGTGTGGTTCGAGCCCATCCGGGAGCGGTTTTGTGACGTCTCAGATGTGACGTAAAAAGTCAAGGTTTTTTCCACAACACCTGACGACCATTTAATTTTCGGTCTTCCGTGGCGCAATGGTTTGCGCGTTCGGCTGTTAACCAATAGGTTGGTGGTTCGAGCCCATCCGGGAGCGGTGTTGTGAGGTCTCAGATGTGACGTAAAAAGTCAAGGTTTTTACACAATACCTGACGAGCATTTAATTTTTGGGCTTCCGTGGCACAATGGTTAGCGCGTTCAGCTGTTAATCGAAAGGTTGGTGGTTCGAGCCCACCCGGGAGAGGTGTTGTGGGGTCTCAAATGTAACGTAGAAAGCCAAAGTTTTTCCACAATACCTGACAACAATTTAATTTCTGAGCTTCCGTGGCTCAATGGTTAGCGCGTTCGGCTGTTAACCAATAGGTTGGTGGTTCGACCCCATCCGGGAGCGGTGTTGTGAGGTCTCAGATGTGACGTAAAAAGCCAAGGTTTTTACATAATACCTGACGAGCATTTAACTTTGGGGCTTCCGTGTCGCAATGGTTAGCGCGTTCGGCTGTTAACCAATAGGTTGGTGGTTCGAGCCCATCCGGGAGCGGTGTAGTGAGGTCTCAGATGTGACGTAAAAAGTCAAGGTTTTTACACAATACCTAACGAGCATTTAACTTTTGGGCTTCCGTGGCACAATGGTTAGCGCGTTCAGCTGTTAATCGAAAGGTTGGTGGTTCGAGCCCACCCGGGAGAGGTGTTGTGGGGTCTCAGATGTAGCGTAAAAAGTCAAAACTTTTCCAGAATACGTGACAACCATTTAATTTCTGAGCTTCCGTGGCGCAATGGTTAGCGCGTTCAGCAGTTAACAAATAATTTAGTGGTTCGAGCCCACCCGGGAGCGGCGTTGTGGGATCTCAAACGTAACGTAGAAAGCCAAAGTTTTTCCACAATACCTGACGACCATTTAATTTTTGGGCTTCCGTGGCGCAATGGTTAACGCGTTCGGCTGTTAACCAATAGGTTGGTGGTTCGAGCCCACCCGGGAGCGGTGTTGTGGGATCTCAAATGTAACGTAGAAAGCCAAAGTTTTTCCACAATACGTGACGACCATTTAATTTCTGAGCTTTCGTGGCTCAATGATTAGCGCGTTCGGCTGTTAACCAATAGGTTGGTGGTTAGAGCCCATCCGGGAGCGGTGTTGTGAGGTCTCAGATGTGACGTAAAAAGTCAAGGTTTTTCCACAATACCTGACGAACATTGAATTTTTGGGCTTCCGTGGCGCAATGGTTAGCGCGTTCAGCTGTTAATCGAAAGGTTGGTGGTTCGAGCCCAACCGGGAGAGGTGTTGTGGGGTCTCAGATGTAGCGTAAAAAGTCAAAACTTTTCCACAATACGTGACAACCATTTAATTTCTGAGCTTCCGTGGCTGAATGGTTAGCGCGTTCGGCTGTTAACCAATAGGTTGGTGGTTAGAGCCCATCCGGGAGCGGTGTCGTGAGGTCTCAGATGTAACGTAAAATGTCAGAGTTTTTCCACAATACCTGACGAACATTTAATTTTTGGGCTTCCGTGGCGCAATTATTAGCGCGTTCAACTGTTAATCGAAAGGCTATTGGTTCAGGCCCACCCGGAAGAGGTGTTGTGGGGTCTCAGATGTAGCGTAAAAAGTCAAAACTTATCCACAATACGTGACAACCATTTAATTTCTGAGCTTCCGTGGCTCAATGGTTAGCGCGTTCGGCTGTTAACCAATAGGTTGGTGGTTCGAGCCCACCCGGGAGCGGTGGTGTGGGATCTCAAATGTAACGTAGAAAGCCAAACTTTTGCCACAATACCTGACGACCATTAAATTTTTGGGCTTCCTTGGCGCAATGTTTAGCGCGTTCGGCTGTTAACCGAAAGGTTGGTGGTTCGAGCCCAACCGGAAGAGGTGTTGTAGGGTCACACATGTAACGTAAAAAGTCATAACTTATCCACAATACCTGACAACCATTTAATTTCTGAGCTTCCGTGGCTCAAAGGTTAGCGCGTTCGGCTGTTAACCAATAGGTGTGTGGTTCGAGCCCATCCGGGAGCGGTTTTGTGACGTCTCAGATGTGACGTAAAAAGTCAAGGTTTTTTCCACAACACCTGACGACCATTTAATTTTTGGTCTTCCGTGGCGCAATGGTTAGCGCGTTCGGCTGTTAACCAATAGGTTGGTGGTTCGAGCCCATCCGGGAGCGGTGTTGTGAGGTCTCAGATGTAACGTAAAATGTCAGAGTTTTTCCACAATACCTGACGAACATTTAATTTTTGGGCTTCCGTGGCGCAATGATTAGCGCGTTCAGCTGTTAACCGAAAGGTTGGTGGTTCGAGCCCATCCGGGAGCGGTGTTGTGACGTCTCAGATGTAACGTAAAATGTCAAAACTTTTCCACACTATGTGACAACCACTTAAATTCTGAGCTTCCGTGGCTCAATGGTTAGCGAATTCGGCTGTTAACCAATAGGTTGGTGGTTCGAGCCCACCCGGGAGCGGTATTTTGGGATCTCAAATGTAACGTTGAAAGCCAAAATTTTTCCACAATACCTGACGACCATTTAATTTTTGGGCTTCCGTGGCGCAATGGTCAGCGCGTTCAGCTGTTAACCGAAAGGTTGGTGGTTCGAGCCCATCCGGGAGCGGTGTTGTGACGTCTCAGATGTAACGTAAAATGTCAGAGTTTTTCCACAATACCTGACGAACATTTAATTTTTGGGCTTCCGTGGCGCAATTATTAGCGCGTTCAACTGTTAATCGAAAGGCTGGCGGTTCAAGCCCACCCGGAAGAGGTGTTGTGGGGTCTCAGATGTAGTGTAAAAAGTCAAATCCTATCCACAATACGTGACAACCATTTAATTTCTGAGCTTCCGTGGCTCAATGGTTAGCGCGTTCGGCTGTTAACCAATAGGTTGGTGGTTCGAGCCCACGCGGGACCGGTGGTGTGGGATCTCAAATGTAACGTAGAAAGCCAAAGTTTTGCCACAATACCTGACGACCATTAAATTTTTGGGCTTCCTTGGCTCAAATGTTAGCGCGTTCGGCTGTTAACGAATAGGTTTGTGGTTCGAGCCCATCCGGGAGCGGTGTTGTGACGTCTCAGATGTGACGTAAAAAGTCAAGGTTTTCTCCACAGCACCTGACGACCATTTAATTTTTGGGCTTCCGTGGCGCAATGATTAGCGCGTTCAGCTGTTAATCGAAAGGTTGAAGGTTCGAGCCCACTCGAGAGAGGTGTTGTGGGGTCTCAGCTATAGCGTAAAAAGTCAAAACTTTTCCGCAATACGTGACAACCATTTAAATTCTGAGCTTCCGTGGCTCAATGGTTAGCGCGTTCGCCTGTTAACCAATAGGTTGGTGGTTCGAGCCCATCCGGGAGCGGTGTTGTGACGTCTCAGATGTAGCGTAAAAAGTCAAAACTTTTCCACAATACGTGACAACCATTTAATTTCTGAGCTTCCGTGGCTGAATGGTTAGCGCGTTCGGCTGTTAACCAATAGGTTGGTGGTTAGAGCCTATCCGGGAGCAGTGTTGTGAGGTCTCAGATGTAACGTAAAATGTCAGAGTTTTTCCACAATACCTGACGAACATTTAATTTTTGGGCTTTCGTGGCGCAATTATTAGCGCGTTCAACTGTTAATCGAAAGGCTGGTGGTTCAGGCCCACCCGGAAGAGGTGTTGTGGGGTCTCAGATGTAGCGTAAAAAGTCAAAACTTATCCACAATACGTGACAACCATTTAATTTCTGAGCTTCCGTGGCTCAATGGTTAGCGCGTTCGGCTGTTAACCAATAGGTTGGTGGTTCGAGCCCACCCGGGAGCGGTGGTGTGGGATCTCAAATGTAACGTAGAAAGCCAAAGTTTTGCCACAATACCTGACGACCATTAAATTTTTGGGCTTCCTTGGCGCAATGGTTAGCGCGTTCGGCTGTTAACCGAAAGGTTGGTGGTTCGAGCCCAACCGGAAGAGGTGTTGTAGGGTCACACATGTAACGTAAAAAGTCATAACTTATCCACAATACCTGACAACCTATTAATTTCTGAGCTTCCGTGGCTCAAAGGTTAGCGCGTTCGGCTGTTAACCAATAGGTGTGTGGTTCGAGCCCATCCGGGAGCGGTTTTGTGACGTCTCAGATGTGACGTAAAAAGTCAAGGTTTTTTCCACAACACCTGACGACCATTTAATTTTCGGTCTTCCGTGGCGCAATGGTTAGCGCGTTCGGCTGTTAACCAATAGGTTGGTGGTTCGAGCCCATCCGGAAGCGGTGTTGTGAGGTCTCAGATGTAACGTAAAATGTCAGAGTTTTTCCACAATACCTGACGAACATTTAAGTTTTGGGCTTCCGTGGCGCAATGATTAGCGCGTTCAGCTGTTAACCGAAAGGTTGGTGGTTCGAGCCCATCCGGGAGCGGTGTTGTGACGTCTCAGATGTAACGTAAAATGTCAAAACTTTTCCACAATATGTGACAACCACTTAAATTCTGAGCTTCCGTGGCTCAATGGTTAGCGAATTCGGCTGTTAACCAATTGGTTGGTGGTTCGAGCCCACCCGGGAGCGGTATTTTGGGATCTCAAAAGTAACGTTGAAAGCCAAAATTTTTCCACAATACCTGACGACCATTTAATTTTTGGGCTTCCGTGGCGCAATTATTAGCGCGTTCAGCTGTTAACCGAAAGGTTGGTGGTTCGAGCCCATCCGGAAGAGGTGTTGTGGGGTCTCAGATGTAGTGTAAAAAGTCAAAACCTATCCACAATACGTGACAACCATTTAATTTCTGAGCTTCCGTGGCTCAATGGTTAGCGCGTTCGGCTGTTAACCAATAGGTTGGTGGTTCGAGCCCACCCGGGACCGGTGGTGTGGGATCTCAAATGTAACGTAGAAAGCCGAAGTTTTGCCACAATACCTGACGACCATTAAATTTTTGGGCTTCCTTGGCTCAAAGGTTAGCGCGTTCGGCTGTTAACGAATAGGTGTGTGGTTCGAGCCCATCCGGGAGCGGTGTTGTGACGTCTCAGATGTGACGTAAAAAGTCAAGGTTTTTTCCACAGCACCTGACGACCATTTAATTTTTGGGCTTCCGTGGCGCAATGATTAGCGCGTTCAGCTGTTAATCGAAAGGTTGAAGGTTCGAGCCCACTCGAGAGAGGTGTTGTGGGGTCTCAGATATAGCGTAAAAAGTCAAAACTTTTCCGCAATACGTGACAACCATTTAAATTCTGAGCTTCCGTGGCTCAATGGTTAGCGCGTTCGCCTGTTAACCAATAGGTTGGTGGTTCGAGCCCACCCGGGAGCGGTGGTGTGGGATCTCAAATGTAACGTAGAAAGACAAAGTTTTGCAACAATACCTGACGACCATTAAATTTTTGGGCTTCCTTGGCGCAATGGTTAGCGCGTTCGGCTGTTAACCGAAAGGTTGGTGGTTCGAGCCCAACCGGAAGAGGTGTTGTAGGGTCTCAGATGTAACGTAAAAAGTCATAACTTATACACAATACCTGACAACCATTTAATTTCTGAGCTTCCGTGGCTCAAAGGTTAGCGCGTTCGGCTGTTAACCAATAGGTGTGTGGCTCGAGCCCATCCGGGAGCGGTGTTGTGACGTCTCAGATGTGACGTAAAAAGTCAAGGTTTTTTCCACAACACCTGACGACCATTTAATTTTTGGGCGTCCGTGGCGCAATGGTTAGCGCGTTCGGCTGTTAACCAATAGGTTGGTGGTTCGAGCCCATCCGGGAGTGGTGTTGTGAGGTCTCAGATGTGACGCAAAAAGTCAAGGTTTTTACACAATACCTGACGAGCATTTAATTTTTGGGGTTCCGTGGCGCAATGGTTAGCGCGTTCAGCTGTTAATCGAGAGGATGGTGGTTCGAGCCCACCCGGGAGAGGTGTTGTGGGGTCTCAGATGTAGCGTAAAAAGTCAAAACTTTTCCACAATACCTGACGACCATTTAATTTTTGGGCTTCTGTGGCGCAATGTTTAGCGCGTTCGGCTGTTAAACAATAGGTTAGTGGTTCGAGCCCATCCGGGAACGGTGTTGTGAGGTCTCAGATGTGACGTAAAAAGTCAAGGTTTTTACACAATACCTGACGAGCATTTAATTTTTGGGCTTCCGTGGCGCAATGGTTAGCGCGTTCAGCTGTTATTCGAAAGGTTGGTGGTTCGAGCCCACCCGGGAGAGGTGTTGTAGGGTCTCAGATTGTTGAATCCGGCGATCCACAACGAGCCTGGTCATTTAGACCTAAATAATGATTGAAATTAATGGTTTTCCCCACTGGGGTTTTCCCAGGACCTTTTTTCCCATAAGCAGAAGTTATGGGTTTTTATGGTCCGAATTTAGTTTAGATACAGTTTAGTTAAGATTATTTAAGGTTTACTTATAATGAATACTTATGATTGATATGTTTTTTATGTAAAGACCTTTAAGATAACATTTAACTCTAAACCAAAATAAGAACTGTCGTATGGCACGGCCTGTAATTGCTAAGAAATACTGTACTATTGTAAAGGCTATAGTAATGCATTTGAAAGGTTCGACGGATGGTTTTTGTTACTAGGATGTTAAAAGGCCCTCTGGCCCTGTAAAGTCATAAAACTTCGGAGTGACGAATATTGGGGATCGCTTTGTAACAATAATAGGGGGTAAAACTTGAACTTTGTGTTAAAACTAGCAAAAGCAAAGCCTGAGTAGAACGTATTGGACTCTTGATGGAAAAAGAGCGCTTGTTACCATCGGACAATATAGAAAGCAAACCGACTCTGCCGAGAGAGGTTGTAAAAAAAGATTTAGAACTTTAGATAAACGGACGTGTTTTAAGGAAAATTAATGTAAAGATATGTTAATTTGAGTATGATTTGACAGACAATACAACAATTAAAGAAATTATTGACGATTGCATTTGGAGCTTCTTCGTTTTTGAATAAAGACACACAAATAAGTTAGGGATTTAGATCGGTGTTTCAGTCCGCCAATGTGATATCAGAAGGGTATCACAAACTCTTATGTTGGGATGGAAGTCGCAACATAAAATGGTGCCGAAACCCGGGACTAATTACGTGCTCGGGATTAATTACGCGCCCGGGACTAATTACGTGCTCGGGAAAAATTACGTTAATTGGACAATTTTGTGAAAATTGGACTTGGTTCGAGAACTTCGAAAAATTTTGGAAATCTTCAAGTCTCTAGTCAACTCCACGATGGATGCTTTTTGCCGATGCCTGAGAGAAAGGGAACATGAACGTGCCGCAAGAAGTCCAGCGGCGGAGAGCGACAAGGAGCGGGATAAAGGAGTCCCAGCCCAAAGACATCAGAGTCTACAGAAGCCGAAGGAGTGGTGTTTGTCAAGGTTGGATGCAACTATATGCAGTTTGGAAGCAACGAACAACCGTTCCAAATTGTCCCCCATCTAACCATACTAAAAACATTGAGCTACGACAAACAGGGGCCGAGATATTAAGCAAAATGTTCGTCAACTTTGGTATCGTCTCACTTATTTTTATAATGTTACTTATGATTTTTGCACTAAACTTTGGAGGCTCATAACTCTTGTTCTACAAGAGGTACTAAGATCTCCTTTGGATATGTTATAGTACTCTTTGCTCCCCATACAAGGATACTTTAAACTTGAGGCTACCTCAATATCGTCGTCAACTTACTTTTTGTCTCACTTATTGTTAGAAGGTTACTTTTGATTTTTGAAAATATACTTTGCAGGCTCGTAACTCTGGTTCTACCAGAGATACGGGGATGGCCTTAGAGTATGTTATAGACCAATTTGTCCCCCATCTAGCCACACTAAGAATTAGGGCTACGACAAACAGTAGTCGAGTAATTAAGCTAATCGTAAACAAACAAACCCCTCCATAGGAAATACATTAGACTAAATTCTGGAGGCTCGTAACTCTGGTTCTACCAGAGATACGGGGATGTAAATAATGTGACCTTGACACAAATGTTCGGATAATTATAAAGGTCTTTGCATGTTCCAAGCAAAAAAAAACTTCGCGGTTTCGAACCTGTGGCCTTCCGAGAGTGAGGCGGATGCGATAACCGCTACACTAAAGATATGTTATTATTTTTAATCGAAAGAACAGGGTCAAGTAATTAAGTAATACGTGAACAAACAAACCCCTCCATAGAAAATGCATTAGACTATACTTTGCAGGCTCGTAACTCTGTATCTACTGGAGATACGGGGATGTCCTTTGAGTATGTTATAGTCCAATTTGTCCCCCATCTAACCATACTAAAAACATTGAGCTACGACAAACAGTAGTCGAGTAATTAAGCTAATCGTAAACAAACAAACCCCTGCATAGGAAATGCATTAGACTATACTTTGCAGGCCCATAACTCTGTGTCTACTAGAGATACGGGCATGTCCTTAGGATATGTTATAGTCCAAATTGTCCCCCATCTAACCATACTAAACACTTTGGGCTACGACAAACAGGGGCCGAGTAATTAAGCTAAACGTAAACAAACAACCCGTCCATAGGAAATGCATTAGACTATATTTTGCGGGCCCATAACTCTGTGTCTACTAGAGATACGGGGATGTCCTTAGGATATGTTATAGTCCAAATTGTCCCCCATCTAACCATACTAAAAACATTGAGCTACGACAAACAAGGGCCGAGATATTAAGCAAAATGTTCGTCAACTTTGGTATCGTCTCACTTATTTTTATAATGTTACTTATGATTTTTGCACTAAACTTTGGAGGCTCATAACTCTTGTTCTACAAGAGGTACTGGGATCTCCTTTGGATATGTTATAGTACTCTTTGCTCCCCATACAAGGATACTTTAAACTTGAGGCTACCTCAATATCGTCGTCAACTTACTTTTTGTCTCACTTATTGTTAGAAGGTTACTTTTGATTTTTGAAAATATACTTTGCAGGCTCGTAACTCTGGTTCTACCAGAGATACGGGGATGTCCTTAGAGTATGTTATAGACCAATTTGTCCCCCATCTAGCCACACTAAGAATTAGGGCTACGACAAACAGTAGTCGAGTAATTAAGCTAATCGTAAACAAACAAACCCCTCCATAGGAAATACATTAGACTAAATTCTGGAGGCTCGTAACTCTGGTTCTACCTGAGATACGGGGATGTAAATAATGTGACCTTGACACAAATGTTCGGATAATTATAAAGGTCTTTGCATGTTCCAAGCAAAAAAAAACTTCGCGGTTTCGAACCTGTGGCCTTCCGAGAGTGAGGCGGATGCGATAACCGCTACACTAAAGATATGTTATTATTTTTAATCGAAAGAACAGGGTCAAGTAATTAAGCAATACGTGAACAAACAAACCCCTCCATAGAAAATGCATTAGACTATACTTTGCAGGCTCGTAACTCTGTATCTACTGGAGATACGGGGATGTCCTTTGAGTATGTTATAGTCCAATTTGTCCCCCATCTAACCATACTAAAAACATTGAGCTACGACAAACAGTAGTCGAGTAATTAAGCTAATCGTAAACAAACAAACCCCTGCATAGGAAATGCATTAGACTATACTTTGCAGGCCCATAACTCTGTGTCTACTAGAGATACGGGCATGTCCTTAGGATATGTTATAGTCCAAATCGTCCCTCATCTAACCATACTAAAAACTTTGGGCTACGACAAACAGGGGCCGAGTAATTAAGCTAAACGTAAACAAACAACCCGTCCATAGGAAATGCATTAGACTATATTTTGCAGGCCCATAACTCTGTGTCTACTAGAGATACGGGGATGTCCTTAGGATATGTTATAGTCCAAATTGTCCCCCATCTAACCATACTAAAAACATTGAGCTACGACAAACAGGGGCCGAGATATTAAGCAAAATGTTCGTCAACTTTGGTATCGTCTCACTTATTTTTATAATGTTACTTATGATTTTTGCACTAAACTTTGGAGGCTCATAACTCTTGTTCTACAAGAGGTACTAAGATCTCCTTTGGATATGTTATAGTACTCTTTGCTCCCCATACAAGGATACTTTAAACTTGAGGCTACCTCAATATCGTCGTCAACTTACTTTTTGTCTCACTTATTGTTAGAAGGTTACTTTTGATTTTTGAAAATATACTTTGCAGGCTCGTAACTCTGGTTCTACCAGAGATACGGGGATGTCCTTAGAGTATGTTATAGACCAATTTGTCCCCCATCTAGCCACACTAAGAATTAGGGCTACGACAAACAGTAGTCGAGTAATTAAGCTAATCGTAAACAAACAAACCCCTCCATAGGAAATACATTAGACTAAATTCTGGAGGCTCGTAACTCTGGTTCTACCAGAGATACGGAGATGTAAATAATGTGACCTTGACACAAATGTTCGGATAATTATAAAGGTCTTTGCATGTTCCAAGCAAAAAAAAACTTCGCGGTTTCGAACCTGTGGCCTTCCGAGAGTGAGGCGGATGCGATAACCGCAACACTAAAGATATGTTATTATTTTTAATCGAAAGAACAGGGTCAAGTAATTAAGCAATACATGAACAAACAAACCCCTCCATAGAAAATGCATTAGACTATACTTTGCAGGCTCGTAACTCTGTTTCTACTGTAGATACGGCGATGTCCTTTGAGTATGTTATATTCCAATTTGTCCCCCATCTAACCATACTAAAAACATTGAGCTACGAAAAACAGGGGCCGAGTAATTAAGCTAAACGTAAACAAACAACCCGTCCATAGGAAATACATTAGACTAAATTCTGGAGGCTCGTAACTCTGGTTCTACCAGAGATACGGGGATGTAAATAATGTGACCTTGACACAAATGTTCGGATAATTATAAAAAAACATTGAATTTTTGGGCTTCCTTGGCGCAATGGTTAGCGCGTTCGGCTGTTAACCGAAAGGTTGGTGGTTCGAGCCCAACCGGAAGAGGTGTTGTAGGGTCACACATGTAACGTAAAAAGTCATAACTTATCCACAATACCTGACAACCTATTAATTTCTGAGCTTCCGTGGCTCAAAGGTTAGCGCGTTCGGCTGTTAACCAATAGGTGTGTGGTTCGAGCCCATCCGGGAGCGGTTTTTTGACGTCTCAGATGTGACGTAAAAAGTCAAGGTTTTTTCCACAACACCTGACGACCATTTAATTTTCGGTCTTCCGTGGCGCAATGGTTTGCGCGTTCGGCTGTTAACCAATAGGTTGGTGGTTCGAGCCCATCCGGGAGCGGTGTTGTGAGGTCTCAGATGTGACGTAAAAAGTCAAGGTTTTTACACAATACCTGACGAGCATTTAATTTTTGGGCTTCCGTGGCACAATGGTTAGCGCGTTCAGCTGTTAATCGAAAGGTTGGTGGTTCGAGCCCACCCGGGAGAGGTGTTGTGGGGTCTCAAATGTAACGTAGAAAGCCAAAGTTTTTCCACAATACCTTACAACAATTTAATTTCTGAGCTTCCGTGGCTCAATGGTTAGCGCGTTCGGCTGTTAACCAATAGGTTGGTGGTTCGACCCCATCCGGGAGCGGTGTTGTGAGGTCTCACATGTGACGTAAAAAGCCAAGGTTTTTACATAATACCTGACGAGCATTTAACTTTTGGGCTTCCGTGTCGCAATGGTTAGCGCGTTCGGCTGTTAACCAATAGGTTGGTGGTTCGAGCACACCCGGGAGCGGTGCTATGAGGTCTCAGATGTTACGTAAAAAGTCAAAGTTTTTCCACAATACCGGACGACCATTTAATTTTTGGGCTTCCGTGGCGCAATGGTTAGCGCGTTCAGCTGCTATTCAAAAGACTGGTGGTTTGAGCCCTCCCGGGAGCGGTGTTGTGACGTCTCAGATGTAACATAAAATGTCAGAGTTTTTCCACAATACCTGACGAACATTGAAATTTTGGGCTTCCGTGGCGCAATGGTTAGCGCGTTCAGCTGTTAATCGAAAGGTTGGTGGTTCGACCCCATCCGGGAGCGGTGTTGTGAGGTCTCACATGTGACGTAAAAAGCCAAGGTTTTTACATAATACCTGACGAGCATTTAACTTTTGGGCTTCCGTGTCGCAATGGTTAGCGCGTTCGGCTGTTAACCAATAGGTTGGTGGTTCGAGCCCATCCGGGAGCGGTGTAGTGAGGTCTCAGATGTGACGTAAAAAGTCAAGGTTTTTACACAATACCTAACGAGCATTTAACTTTTGGGCTTCCGTGGCACAATGGTTAGCGCGTTCAGCTGTTAATCGAAAGGTTGGTGGTTCGAGCCCACCCGGGAGAGGTGTTGTGGGGTCTCAAATGTAACGTAGAAAGCCAAAGTTTTTCCACAATACCTGACAACAGTTTAATTTCTGAGCTTCCGTGGCTCAATGGTTAGCGCGTTCGGCTGTTAACCAATAGGTTGGTGGTTCGAGCCCATCCGGGAGCGGTGTTGTGACGTCTCAGATGTGACGTAAAAAGTCAAGGTTTTTCCAAAATACCGGACGACCATTTAAATTCTGGGCTTCCGTGGCGCAATCGTTAGCGCGTTCGGCTGTTAACAGAAAGGTTGGTGGTTCGAGCACACCCGGGAGCGGTGCTATGAGGTCTCAGATGTTACGTAAAAAGTCAAAGTTTTTCCACAATACCGGACGACCATTTAATTTTTGGGCTTCCGTGGCGCAATGGTTAGCGCGTTCAGCTGCTATTCAAAAGACTGGTGGTTTGAGCCCTCCCGGGAGCGGTGTTGTGACGTCTCAGATGTAACATAAAATGTCAGAGTTTTTCCACAATACCTGACGAACATTGAAATTTTGGGCTTCCGTCGCGCAATGGTTAGCGCGTTCAGCTGTTAATCGAAAGGTTGGTGGTTCGAGCCCACCCAGGAGAGGTGTTGTGGGGTCTCAGATGTAGCGTAAAAAGTCAAAACTTTTCCACAATACGTGACAACCATTTAATTTCTGAGCTTCCGTGGCGCAATGGTTAGCGCGTTCAGCAGTTAACAAATAATTTAGTGGTTCGAGCCCACCCGGGAGCGGCGTTGTGGGATCTCAAACGTAACGTAGAAAGCCAAAGTTTTTCCACAATACCTGACGACCATTTAATTTTTGGGCTTCCGTGGCGCAATGGTTAACGCGTTCGGCTGTTAACCAATAGGTTGGTGGTTCGAGCCCACCCGGGAGCGGTGTTGTGGGATCTCAAATGTAACGTAGAAAGCCAAAGTTTTTCCACAATACGTGACGACCATTTAATTTCTGAGCTTTCGTGGCTCAATGGTTAGCGCGTTCGGCTGTTAACCAATAGGTTGGTGGTTAGAGCCCATCCGGGAGCGGTGTTGTGAGGTCTCAGATGTGACGTAAAAAGTCAAGGTTTTTCCACAATACCTGACGAACATTGAATTTTTGGGCTTCCGTGGCGCAATGGTTAGCGCGTTCAGCTGTTAATCGAAAGGTTGGTGGTTCGAGCCCAACCGGGAGAGGTGTTGTGGGGTCTCAGATGTAGCGTAAAAAGTCAAAACTTTTCCACAATACGTGACAACCATTTAATTTCTGAGCTTCCGTGGCTGAATGGTTAGCGCGTTCGGCTGTTAACCAATAGGTTGGTGGTTAGAGCCCATCCGGGAGCGGTGTCGTGAGGTCTCAGATGTAACGTAAAATGTCAGAGTTTTTCCACAATACCTGACGAACATTTAATTTTTGGGCTTCCGTGGCGCAATTATTAGCGCGTTCAACTGTTAATCGAAAGGCTGGTGGTTCAGGCCCACCCGGAAGAGGTGTTGTGGGGTCTCAGATGTAGCGTAAAAAGTCAAAACTTATCCACAATACGTGACAACCATTTAATGTCTGAGCTTCCGTGGCTCAATGGTTAGCGCGTTCGGCTGTTAACCAATAGGTTGGTGGTTCGAGCCCACCCGGGAGCGGTGGTGTGGGATCTCAAATGTAACGTAGAAAGCCAAAGTTTTGCCACAATACCTGACGACCATTTAATTTTTGGGCTTCCGTGGCGCAATGGTTAGCGCGTTCGGCTGTTAACCAATAGGTTGGTGGTTCGAGCCCATCCGGGAGCGGTGTTGTGAGGTCTCAGATGTGACGTAAAAAGTCAAGGTTTTCCACAATACCTGACAACCATTTAATTTTTGAGCTTCCGTGGCTCAATGGTTAGCGCGTTCGGCTGTTAACCAATAGGTTGGTGGTTCGACCCCATCCGGGAGCGGTGTTGTGAGGTCTCAGATGTGACGTAAAAAGTCAAGGTTTTTACATAATACCTGACGAGCATTTAACTTTTGGGCTTCCGTGGCGCAATGGTTAGCGCGTTCGGCTGTTAACCAATAGGTTGGTGGTTCGAGCCCATCCGCTAGCGGTGTTGTGAGGTCTCGGATGTGACGTAAAAAGTCAAGGTTTTTACACAATACCTAACAAGCATTTAACTTTTGGGCTTCCGTGGCGCAATGGTTAGCGCGTTCGGCTGTTAACCAATAGGTTGGTGGTTCGAGCCCATCCGGGAGCGGTGTTGTGAGGTCTCAGATGTGACGTAAAAAGTCAAGGTTTTTACACAATACCTGACGAGCATTTAACTTTTGGGCTTCCGTGGCGCAATGGTTTGCGCGTTCGGCTGTTAACCAATAGGTTGGTGGTTCGAGCCCATCCGGGAGCGGTGTTGTGAGGTCTCAGATGTGACGTAAAAAGTCAAGGTTTTTACACAATACCTGACGAGCATTTAATTTTTGGGCTTCCGTGGCACAATGGTTAGCGCGTTCAGCTGTTAATCGAAAGGTTGGTGGTTCGAGCCCACCCGGGAGAGGTGTTGTGGGGTCTCAAATGTAACGTAGAAAGCCAAAGTTTTTCCACAATACCTGACAACAATTTAATTTCTGAGCTTCCGTGGCTCAATGGTTAGCGCGTTCGGCTGTTAACCAATAGGTTGGTGGTTCGACCCCATCCGGGAGCGGTGTTGTGAGGTCTCAGATGTGACGTAAAAAGCCAAGGTTTTTACATAATAGCTGACGAGCATTTAACTTTTGGGCTTCCGTGTCGCAATGGTTAGCGCGTTCGGCTGTTAACCAATAGGTTGGTGGTTCGAGCCCATCCGGGAGCGGTGTAGTGAGGTCTCAGATGTGACGTAAAAAGTCAAGGTTTTTACACAATACCTAACGAGCATTTAACTTTTGGGCTTCCGTGGCACAATGGTTAGCGCGTTCAGCTGTTAATCGAAAGGTTGGTGGTTCGAGCCCACCCGGGAGAGGTGTTGTGGGGTCTCAAATGTAACGTAGAAAGCCAAAGTTTTTCCACAATACCTGACAACGGTTTAATTTCTGAGCTTCCGTGGCTCAATGGTTAGCGCGTTCGGCTGTTAACCAATAGGTTGGTGGTTCGAGCCCATCCGGGAGCGGTGTTGTGACGTCTCAGATGTGACGTAAAAAGTCAAGGTTTTTCCACAATACCGGACGACCATTTAAATTCTGGGCTTCCGTGGCGCAATCGTTAGCGCGTTCGGCTGTTAACAGAAAGGTTGGTGGTTCGAGCACACCCGGGAGCGGTGCTATGAGGTCTCAGATGTTACGTAAAAAGTCAAAGTTTTTCCACAATACCGGACGACAATTTAATTTTTGGGCTTCCGTGGCGCAATGGTTAGCGCGTTCAGCTGCTATTCAAAAGACTGGTGGTTTGAGCCCTCCCGGGAGCGGTGTTGTGACGTCTCAGATGTAACATAAAATGTCAGAGTTTTTCCACAATACCTGACGAACATTGAAATTTTGGGCTTCCGTGGCGCAATGGTTAGCGCGTTCAGCTGTTAATCGAAAGGTTGGTGGTTCGAGCCCACCCGGGAGAGGTGTTGTGGGGTCTCAGATGTAGCGTAAAAAGTCAAAACTTTTCCACAATACGTGACAACCATTTAATTTCTGAGCTTCCGTGGCGCAATGGTTAGCGCGTTCAGCAGTTAACAAATAATTTAGTGGTTCGAGCCCACCCGGGAGCGGCGTTGTGGGATCTCAAACGTAACGTAGAAAGCCAAAGTTTTTCCACAAAACCTGACGACCATTTAATTTTTGGGCTTCCGTGGCGCAATGGTTAACGCGTTCGGCTGTTAACCAATAGGTTGGTGGTTCGAGCCCACCCGGGAGCGGTGTTGTGGGATCTCAAATGTAACGTAGAAAGCCAAAGTTTTTCCACAATACGTGACGACCATTTAATTTCTGAGCTTTCGTGGCTCAATGGTTAGCGCGTTCGGCTGTTAACCAATAGGTTGGTGGTTAGAGCCCATCCGGGAGCGGTGTTGTGAGGTCTCAGATGTGACGTAAAAAGTCAAGAATTTTCCACAATACCTAACAAGCATTTAACTTTTGGGCTTCCGTGGCGCAATGGTTAGCGCGTTCGGCTGTTAACCAATAGGTTGGTGGTTCGAGCCCATCCGGGAGCGGTGTTGTGAGGTCTCAGATGTGACGTAAAAAGTCAAGGTTTTTACACAATACCTGACGAGCATTTAACTTTTGGGCTTCCGTGGCGCAATGGTTTGCGCGTTCGGCTGTTAACCAATAGGTTGGTGGTTCGAGCCCATCCGGGAGCGGTGTTGTGAGGTCTCAGATGTGACGTAAAAAGTCAAGGTTTTTACACAATACCTGACGAGCATTTAATTTTTGGGCTTCCGTGGCGCAATGGTTAGCGCGTTCAGCTGTTAATCGAAAGGTTGGTGGTTCGAGCCCACCCGGGAGAGGTGTTGTGGGGTCTCAAATGTAACGTAGAAAGCCAAAGTTTTTCCACAATACCTGACAACAATTTAATTTCTGAGCTTCCGTGGCTCAATGGTTAGCGCGTTCGGCTGTTAACCAATAGGTTGGTGGTTCGAGCCCATCCGGGAGCGGTGTAGTGAGGTCTCAGATGTGACGTAAAAAGTCAAGGTTTTTACACAATACCTAACGAGCATTTAACTTTTGGGCTTCCGTGGCACAATGGTTAGCGCGTTCAGCTGTTAATCGAAAGGTTGGTGGTTCGAGCCCACCCGGGAGAGGTGTTGTGGGGTCTCAGATGTAGCGTAAAAAGTCAAAACTTTTCCACAATACGTGACGACCATTTAATTTCTGAGCTTTCGTGGCTCAATGGTTAGCGCGTTCGGCTGTTAACCAATAGGTTGGTGGTTAGAGCCCATCCGGGAGCGGTGTTGTGAGGTCTCAGATGTGACGTAAAAAGTCAAGGTTTTTCCACAATACCTGACGAACATTGAAGTTTTGGGCTTCCGTGGCGCAATGGTTAGCGCGTTCAGCTGTTAATCGAAAGGTTGGTGGTTCGAGCCCAACCGGGAGAGGTGTTGTGGGGTCTCAGATGTAGCGTAAAAAGTCAAAACTTTTCCACAATACGTGACAACCATTTAATTTCTGAGCTTCCGTGGCTGAATGGTTAGCGCGTTCGGCTGTTAACCAATAGGTTGGTGGTTAGAGCCCATCCGGGAGCGGTGTCGTGAGGTCTCAGATGTAACGTAAAATGTCAGAGTTTTTCCACAACACCTGACGAACATTTAATTTTTGGGCTTCCGTGGCGCAATTATTAGCGCGTTCAACTGTTAATCGAAAGGCTATTGGTTCAGGCCCACCCGGAAGAGGTGTTGTGGGGTCTCAGATGTAGCGTAAAAAGTCAAAACTTATCCACAATACGTGACAACCATTTAATTTCTGAGCTTCCGTGGCTCAATGGTTAGCGCGTTCGGCTGTTAACTAATAGGTTGGTGGTTCGAGCCCACCTGGGAGCGGTGGTGTGGGATCTCAAATGTAACGTAGAAAGCCAAACTTTTGCCACAATACCTGACGACCATTAAATTTTTGGGCTTCCTTGGCGCAATGTTTAGCGCGTTCGGCTGTTAACCGAAAGGTTGGTGGTTCGAGCCCAACCGGAAGAGGTGTTGTAGGGTCACACATGTAACGTAAAAAGTCATAACTTATCCACAATACCTGACAACCATTTAATTTCTGAGCTTCCGTGGCTCAAAGGTTAGCGCGTTCGGCTGTTAACCAATAGGTGTGTGGTTCGAGCCCATCCGGGAGCGGTTTTGTGACGTCTCAGATGTGACGTAAAAAGTCAAGGTTTTTTCCACAACACCTGACGACCATTTAATTTTTGGTCTTCCGTGGCGCAATGGTTAGCGCGTTCGGCTGTTAACCAATAGGTTGGTGGTTCGAGCCCATCCGGGAGCGGTGTTGTGAGGTCTCAGATGTAACGTAAAATGTCAGAGTTTTTCCACAATACCTGACGAACATTTAATTTTTGGGCTTCCGTGGCGCAATGATTAGCGCGTTCAGCTGTTAACCGAAAGGTTGGTGGTTCGAGCCCATCCGGGAGCGGTGTTGTGACGTCTCAGATGTAACGTAAAATGTCAAAACTTTTCCACACTATGTGACAACCACTTAAATTCTGAGCTTCCGTGGCTCAATGGTTAGCGAATTCGGCTGTTAACCAATAGGTTGGTGGTTCGAGCCCACCCGGGAGCGGTATTTTGGGATCTCAAATGTAACGTTGAAAGCCAAAATTTTTCCACAATACCTGACGACCATTTAATTTTTGGGCTTCCGTGGCGCAATGGTCAGCGCGTTCAGCTGTTAACCGAAAGGTTGGTGGTTCGAGCCCATCCGGGAGCGGTGTTGTGACGTCTCAGATGTAACGTAAAATGTCAGAGTTTTTCCACAATACCTGACGAACATTTAATTTTTGGGCTTCCGTGGCGCAATTATTAGCGCGTTCAACTGTTAATCGAAAGGCTGGCGGTTCAAGCCCACCCGGAAGAGGTGTTGTGGGGTCTCAGATGTAGTGTAAAAAGTCAAAACCTATCCACAATACGTGACAACCATTTAATTTCTGAGCTTCCGTGGCTCAATGGTTAGCGCGTTCGGCTGTTAACCAATAGGTTGGTGGTTCGAGCCCACCCGGGACCGGTGGTGTGGGATCTCAAATGTAACGTAGAAAGCCAAAGTTTTGCCACAATACCTGACGACCATTAAATTTTTGGGCTTCCTTGGCTCAAATGTTAGCGCGTTCGGCTGTTAACGAATAGGTGTGTGGTTCGAGCCCATCCGGGAGCGGTGTTGTGACGTCTCAGATGTGACGTAAAAAGTCAAGGTTTTTTCCACAGCACCTGACGACCATTTAATTTTTGGGCTTCCGTGGCGCAATGATTAGCGCGTTCAGCTGTTAATCGAAAGGTTGAAGGTTCGAGCCCACTCGAGAGAGGTGTTGTGGGGTCTCAGATATAGCGTAAAAAGTCAAAACTTTTCCGCAATACGTGACAACCATTTAAATTCTGAGCTTCCGTGGCTCAATGGTTAGCGCGTTCGCCTGTTAACCAATAGGTTGGTGGTTCGAGCCCATCCGGGAGCGGTGTTGTGACGTCTCAGATGTAGCGTAAAAAGTCAAAACTTTTCCACAATACGTGACAACCATTTAATTTCTGAGCTTCCGTGGCTGAATGGTTAGCGCGTTCGGCTGTTAACCAATAGGTTGGTGGTTAGAGCCTATCCGGGAGCGGTGTTGTGAGGTCTCAGATGTAACGTAAAATGTCAGAGTTTTTCCACAATACCTGACGAACATTTAATTTTTGGGCTTTCGTGGCGCAATTATTAGCGCGTTCAACTGTTAATCGAAAGGCTGGTGGTTCAGGCCCACCCGGAAGAGGTGTTGTGGGGTCTCAGATGTAGCGTAAAAAGTCAAAACTTATCCACAATACGTGACAACCATTTAATTTCTGAGCTTCCGTGGCTCAATGGTTAGCGCGTTCGGCTGTTAACCAATAGGTTGGTGGTTCGAGCCCACCCGGGAGCGGTGGTGTGGGATCTCAAATGTAACGTAGAAAGCCAAAGTTTTGCCACAATACCTGACGACCATTAAATTTTTGGGCTTCCTTGGCGCAATGGTTAGCGCGTTCGGCTGTTAACCGAAAGGTTGGTGGTTCGAGCCCAACCGGAAGAGGTGTTGTAGGGTCACACATGTAACGTAAAAAGTCATAACTTATCCACAATACCTGACAACCTATTAATTTCTGAGCTTCCGTGGCTCAAAGGTTAGCGCGTTCGGCTGTTAACCAATAGGTGTGTGGTTCGAGCCCATCCGGGAGCGGTTTTGTGACGTCTCAGATGTGACGTAAAAAGTCAAGGTTTTTTCCACAACACCTGACGACCATTTAATTTTCGGTCTTCCGTGGCGCAATGGTTTGCGCGTTCGGCTGTTAACCAATAGGTTGGTGGTTCGAGCCCATCCGGGAGCGGTGTTGTGAGGTCTCAGATGTGACGTAAAAAGTCAAGGTTTTTACACAATACCTGACGAGCATTTAATTTTTGGGCTTCCGTGGCACAATGGTTAGCGCGTTCAGCTGTTAATCGAAAGGTTGGTGGTTCGAGCCCACCCGGGAGAGGTGTTGTGGGGTCTCAAATGTAACGTAGAAAGCCAAAGTTTTTCCACAATACCTGACAACAATTTAATTTCTGAGCTTCCGTGGCTCAATGGTTAGCGCGTTCGGCTGTTAACCAATAGGTTGGTGGTTCGACCCCATCCGGGAGCGGTGTTGTGAGGTCTCAGATGTGACGTAAAAAGCCAAGGTTTTTACATAATACCTGACGAGCATTTAACTTTGGGGCTTCCGTGTCGCAATGGTTAGCGCGTTCGGCTGTTAACCAATAGGTTGGTGGTTCGAGCCCATCCGGGAGCGGTGTAGTGAGGTCTCAGATGTGACGTAAAAAGTCAAGGTTTTTACACAATACCTAACGAGCATTTAACTTTTGGGCTTCCGTGGCACAATGGTTAGCGCGTTCAGCTGTTAATCGAAAGGTTGGTGGTTCGAGCCCACCCGGGAGAGGTGTTGTGGGGTCTCAGATGTAGCGTAAAAAGTCAAAACTTTTCCAGAATACGTGACAACCATTTAATTTCTGAGCTTCCGTGGCGCAATGGTTAGCGCGTTCAGCAGTTAACAAATAATTTAGTGGTTCGAGCCCACCCGGGAGCGGCGTTGTGGGATCTCAAACGTAACGTAGAAAGCCAAAGTTTTTCCACAATACCTGACGACCATTTAATTTTTGGGCTTCCGTGGCGCAATGGTTAACGCGTTCGGCTGTTAACCAATAGGTTGGTGGTTCGAGCCCACCCGGGAGCGGTGTTGTGGGATCTCAAATGTAACGTAGAAAGCCAAAGTTTTTCCACAATACGTGACGACCATTTAATTTCTGAGCTTTCGTGGCTCAATGATTAGCGCGTTCGGCTGTTAACCAATAGGTTGGTGGTTAGAGCCCATCCGGGAGCGGTGTTGTGAGGTCTCAGATGTGACGTAAAAAGTCAAGGTTTTTCCACAATACCTGACGAACATTGAATTTTTGGGCTTCCGTGGCGCAATGGTTAGCGCGTTCAGCTGTTAATCGAAAGGTTGGTGGTTCGAGCCCAACCGGGAGAGGTGTTGTGGGGTCTCAGATGTAGCGTAAAAAGTCAAAACTTTTCCACAATACGTGACAACCATTTAATTTCTGAGCTTCCGTGGCTGAATGGTTAGCGCGTTCGGCTGTTAACCAATAGGTTGGTGGTTAGAGCCCATCCGGGAGCGGAGTCGTGAGGTCTCAGATGTAACGTAAAATGTCAGAGTTTTTCCACAATACCTGACGAACATTTAATTTTTGGGCTTCCGTGGCGCAATTATTAGCGCGTTCAACTGTTAATCGAAAGGCTATTGGTTCAGGCCCACCCGGAAGAGGTGTTGTGGGGTCTCAGATGTAGCGTAAAAAGTCAAAACTTATCCACAATACGTGACAACCATTTAATTTCTGAGCTTCCGTGGCTCAATGGTTAGCGCGTTCGGCTGTTAACCAATAGGTTGGTGGTTCGAGCCCACCCGGGAGCGGTGGTGTGGGATCTCAAATGTAACGTAGAAAGCCAAACTTTTGCCACAATACCTGACGACCATTAAATTTTTGGGCTTCCTTGGCGCAATGTTTAGCGCGTTCGGCTGTTAACCGAAAGGTTGGTGGTTCGAGCCCAACCGGAAGAGGTGTTGTAGGGTCACACATGTAACGTAAAAAGTCATAACTTATCCACAATACCTGACAACCATTTAATTTCTGAGCTTCCGTGGCTCAAAGGTTAGCGCGTTCGGCTGTTAACCAATAGGTGTGTGGTTCGAGCCCATCCGGGAGCGGTTTTGTGACGTCTCAGATGTGACGTAAAAAGTCAAGGTTTTTTCCACAACACCTGACGACCATTTAATTTTTGGTCTTCCGTGGCGCAATGGTTAGCGCGTTCGGCTGTTAACCAATAGGTTGGTGGTTCGAGCCCATCCGGGAGCGGTGTTGTGAGGTCTCAGATGTAACGTAAAATGTCAGAGTTTTTCCACAATACCTGACGAACATTTAATTTTTGGGCTTCCGTGGCGCAATGATTAGCGCGTTCAGCTGTTAACCGAAAGGTTGGTGGTTCGAGCCCATCCGGGAGCGGTGTTGTGACGTCTCAGATGTAACGTAAAATGTCAAAACTTTTCCACACTATGTGACAACCACTTAAATTCTGAGCTTCCGTGGCTCAATGGTTAGCGAATTCGGCTGTTAACCAATAGGTTGGTGGTTCGAGCCCACCCGGGAGCGGTATTTTGGGATCTCAAATGTAACGTTGAAAGCCAAAATTTTTCCACAATACCTGACGACCATTTAATTTTTGGGCTTCCGTGGCGCAATGGTCAGCGCGTTCAGCTGTTAACCGAAAGGTTGGTGGTTCGAGCCCATCCGGGAGCGGTGTTGTGACGTCTCAGATGTAACGTAAAATGTCAGAGTTTTTCCACAATACCTGACGAACATTTAATTTTTGGGCTTCCGTGGCGCAATTATTAGCGCGTTCAACTGTTAATCGAAAGGCTGGCGGTTCAAGCCCACCCGGAAGAGGTGTTGTGGGGTCTCAGATGTAGTGTAAAAAGTCAAAACCTATCCACAATACGTGACAACCATTTAATTTCTGAGCTTCCGTGGCTCAATGGTTAGCGCGTTCGGCTGTTAACCAATAGGTTGGTGGTTCGAGCCCACGCGGGACCGGTGGTGTGGGATCTCAAATGTAACGTAGAAAGCCAAAGTTTTGCCACAATACCTGACGACCATTAAATTTTTGGGCTTCCTTGGCTCAAATGTTAGCGCGTTCGGCTGTTAACGAATAGGTTTGTGGTTCGAGCCCATCCGGGAGCGGTGTTGTGACGTCTCAGATGTGACGTAAAAAGTCAAGGTTTTTTCCACAGCACCTGACGACCATTTAATTTTTGGGCTTCCGTGGCGCAATGATTAGCGCGTTCAGCTGTTAATCGAAAGGTTGAAGGTTCGAGCCCACTCGAGAGAGGTGTTGTGGGGTCTCAGCTATAGCGTAAAAAGTCAAAACTTTTCCGCAATACGTGACAACCATTTAAATTCTGAGCTTCCGTGGCTCAATGGTTAGCGCGTTCGCCTGTTAACCAATAGGTTGGTGGTTCGAGCCCATCCGGGAGCGGTGTTGTGACGTCTCAGATGTAGCGTAAAAAGTCAAAACTTTTCCACAATACGTGACAACCATTTAATTTCTGAGCTTCCGTGGCTGAATGGTTAGCGCGTTCGGCTGTTAACCAATAGGTTGGTGGTTAGAGCCTATCCGGGAGCGGTGTTGTGAGGTCTCAGATGTAACGTAAAATGTCAGAGTTTTTCCACAATACCTGACGAACATTTAATTTTTGGGCTTTCGTGGCGCAATTATTAGCGCGTTCAACTGTTAATCGAAAGGCTGGTGGTTCAGGCCCACCCGGAAGAGGTGTTGTGGGGTCTCAGATGTAGCGTAAAAAGTCAAAACTTATCCACAATACGTGACAACCATTTAATTTCTGAGCTTCCGTGGCTCAATGGTTAGCGCGTTCGGCTGTTAACCAATAGGTTGGTGGTTCGAGCCCACCCGGGAGCGGTGGTGTGGGATCTCAAATGTAACGTAGAAAGCCAAAGTTTTGCCACAATACCTGACGACCATTAAATTTTTGGGCTTCCTTGGCGCAATGGTTAGCGCGTTCGGCTGTTAACCGAAAGGTTGGTGGTTCGAGCCCAACCGGAAGAGGTGTTGTAGGGTCACACATGTAACGTAAAAAGTCATAACTTATCCACAATACCTGACAACCTATTAATTTCTGAGCTTCCGTGGCTCAAAGGTTAGCGCGTTCGGCTGTTAACCAATAGGTGTGTGGTTCGAGCCCATCCGGGAGCGGTTTTGTGACGTCTCAGATGTGACGTAAAAAGTCAAGGTTTTTTCCACAACACCTGACGACCATTTAATTTTCGGTCTTCCGTGGCGCAATGGTTAGCGCGTTCGGCTGTTAACCAATAGGTTGGTGGTTCGAGCCCATCCGGAAGCGGTGTTGTGAGGTCTCAGATGTAACGTAAAATGTCAGAGTTTTTCCACAATACCTGACGAACATTTAAGTTTTGGGCTTCCGTGGCGCAATGATTAGCGCGTTCAGCTGTTAACCGAAAGGTTGGTGGTTCGAGCCCATCCGGGAGCGGTGTTGTGACGTCTCAGATGTAACGTAAAATGTCAAAACTTTTCCACAATATGTGACAACCACTTAAATTCTGAGCTTCCGTGGCTCAATGGTTAGCGAATTCGGCTGTTAACCAATTGGTTGGTGGTTCGAGCCCACCCGGGAGCGGTATTTTGGGATCTCAAAAGTAACGTTGAAAGCCAAAATTTTTCCACAATACCTGACGACCATTTAATTTTTGGGCTTCCGTGGCGCAATTATTAGCGCGTTCAGCTGTTAACCGAAAGGTTGGTGGTTCGAGCCCATCCGGAAGAGGTGTTGTGGGGTCTCAGATGTAGTGTAAAAAGTCAAAACCTATCCACAATACGTGACAACCATTTAATTTCTGAGCTTCCGTGGCTCAATGGTTAGCGCGTTCGGCTGTTAACCAATAGGTTGGTGGTTCGAGCCCACCCGGGACCGGTGGTGTGGGATCTCAAATGTAACGTAGAAAGCCGAAGTTTTGCCACAATACCTGACGACCATTAAATTTTTGGGCTTCCTTGGCTCAAAGGTTAGCGCGTTCGGCTGTTAACGAATAGGTGTGTGGTTCGAGCCCATCCGGGAGCGGTGTTGTGACGTCTCAGATGTGACGTAAAAAGTCAAGGTTTTTTCCACAGCACCTGACGACCATTTAATTTTTGGGCTTCCGTGGCGCAATGATTAGCGCGTTCAGCTGTTAATCGAAAGGTTGAAGGTTCGAGCCCACTCGAGAGAGGTGTTGTGGGGTCTCAGATATAGCGTAAAAAGTCAAAACTTTTCCGCAATACGTGACAACCATTTAAATTCTGAGCTTCCGTGGCTCAATGGTTAGCGCGTTCGCCTGTTAACCAATAGGTTGGTGGTTCGAGCCCACCCGGGAGCGGTGGTGTGGGATCTCAAATGTAACGTAGAAAGACAAAGTTTTGCAACAATACCTGACGACCATTAAATTTTTGGGCTTCCTTGGCGCAATGGTTAGCGCGTTCGGCTGTTAACCGAAAGGTTGGTGGTTCGAGCCCAACCGGAAGAGGTGTTGTAGGGTCTCAGATGTAACGTAAAAAGTCATAACTTATACACAATACCTGACAACCATTTAATTTCTGAGCTTCCGTGGCTCAAAGGTTAGCGCGTTCGGCTGTTAACCAATAGGTGTGTGGCTCGAGCCCATCCGGGAGCGGTGTTGTGACGTCTCAGATGTGACGTAAAAAGTCAAGGTTTTTTCCACAACACCTGACGACCATTTAATTTTTGGGCGTCCGTGGCGCAATGGTTAGCGCGTTCGGCTGTTAACCAATAGGTTGGTGGTTCGAGCCCATCCGGGAGTGGTGTTGTGAGGTCTCAGATGTGACGCAAAAAGTCAAGGTTTTTACACAATACCTGACGAGCATTTAATTTTTGGGGTTCCGTGGCGCAATGGTTAGCGCGTTCAGCTGTTAATCGAGAGGATGGTGGTTCGAGCCCACCCGGGAGAGGTGTTGTGGGGTCTCAGATGTAGCGTAAAAAGTCAAAACTTTTCCACAATACCTGACGACCATTTAATTTTTGGGCTTCTGTGGCGCAATGTTTAGCGCGTTCGGCTGTTAAACAATAGGTTAGTGGTTCGAGCCCATCCGGGAACGGTGTTGTGAGGTCTCAGATGTGACGTAAAAAGTCAAGGTTTTTACACAATACCTGACGAGCATTTAATTTTTGGGCTTCCGTGGCGCAATGGTTAGCGCGTTCAGCTGTTATTCGAAAGGTTGGTGGTTCGAGCCCACCCGGGAGAGGTGTTGTAGGGTCTCAGATTGTTGAATCCGGCGATCCACAACGAGCCTGGTCATTTAGACCTAAATAATGATTGAAATTAATGGTTTTCCCCACTGGGGTTTTCCCAGGACCTTTTTTCCCATAAGCAGAAGTTATGGGTTTTTACGGTCCGAATTTAGTTTAGATACAGTTTAGTTAAGATTATTTAAGGTTTACTTATAATGAATACTTATGATTGATATGTTTTTTATGTAAAGACCTTTAAGATAACATTTAACTCTAAACCAAAATAAGAACTGTCGTATGGCACGGCCTGTAATTGCTAAGAAATACTGTACTATTGTAAAGGCTATAGTAATGCATTTGAAAGGTTCGACGGATGGTTTTTGTTACTAGGATGTTAAAAGGCCCTCTGGCCCTGTAAAGTCATAAAACTTCGGAGTGACGAATATTGGGGATCGCTTTGTAACAATAATAGGGGGTAAAACTTGAACTTTGTGTTAAAACTAGCAAAAGCAAAGCCTGAGTAGAACGTATTGGACTCTTGATGGAAAAAGAGCGCTTGTTACCATCGGACAATATAGAAAGCAAACCGACTCTGCCGAGAGAGGTTGTAAAAAAAGATTTAGAACTTTAGATAAACGGACGTGTTTTAAGGAAAATTAATGTAAAGATATGTTAATTTGAGTATGATTTGACAGACAATACAACAATTAAAGAAATTATTGACGATTGCATTTGGAGCTTCTTCGTTTTTGAATAAAGACACACAAATAAGTTAGGGATTTAGATCGGTGTTTCAGTCCGCCAATGTGATATCAGAAGGGTATCACAAACTCTTATGTTGGGATGGAAGTCGCAACATAAAATGGTGCCGAAACCCGGGACTAATTACGTGCTCGGGATTAATTACGCGCCCGGGACTAATTACGTGCTCGGGAAAAATTACGTTAATTGGACAATTTTGTGAAAATTGGACTTGGTTCGAGAACTTCGAAAAATTTTGGAAATCTTCAAGTCTCTAGTCAACTCCACGATGGATGCTTTTTGCCGATGCCTGAGAGAAAGGGAACATGAACGTGCCGCAAGAAGTCCAGCGGCGGAGAGCGACAAGGAGCGGGATAAAGGAGTCCCAGCCCAAAGACATCAGAGTCTACAGAAGCCGAAGGAGTGGTGTTTGTCAAGGTTGGATGCAACTATATGCAGTTTGGAAGCAACGAACAACCGTTACACTTCAGGTTGATAAAATTGATTCGCACTTCGCAATGAAGTTGGGTTCGTAGAAAAATTTGTATTAAGTGAAACGAAGGTTTGACACTAAGTTGACGTAAGATAGAAACTTGTGCTCTGGTTGAGCTTGGTTAAAGTTGTGCTCTGGTTGAGCTGAGTTAAAGTTGTGCTCTGGTTGAGCTGAGTTAAAGTTGTGCTCTGGTTGAGCTTGGTTAAAGTTGCGCTCTGGTTGAGCTGAGTTAAAGTTGTGCTCTGGTTGAGCTGAGTTAAAGTTGTGCTCTGGTTGAGCTTGGTTAAAGTTGTCCTCTGGTTGAACTTGGTTAAAGTTGTCCTCTGGTTGAGCTTGGTTAAAGTTGTGCTCTGGTTGAGATTGGTTAAAGGTGTTCTGGTTGAGCTTGGTTTAAGTGCTCTGGTTGAGCTTGGTATAAGGGTTTATTACCAATAGGTCGGTCTTGGCTTGTTGTGAAAGAGAGGTTGTATGATGGCGTGGCCACGGTAAGAAATTAGATGCCCCATAAAGAGCGAAAATAAGTAAATAACCTAGCCGGGTATCCCCTCCCATGCCCCAGCACGGGCATTAGACAAAGTCCATGAAAGGACAAAAAGCTCTTAATTGAGCACGAACCTTTTCCTAAAAGGATAAAAGGGTTAGCCAAGATAAAAGAGTTGCACATGGGCATTATTAAGACCTGATCGGGGCGTACCTAAGAAAAAGGCGACGCTTATTAGTTGGCTATTTCGATACACTTAGTAGCGCATTCACGATACGAGCGGCGCTGTAAGATTTATTTCGAACGGCGTCGACGAGTGATTAACAGGTGTACAGACCGAAGTTTGGATACTCCCTTTTTGGTGGTCCCTTCGCGAGTCCCTGGCTGACTTTGTCCAATCATTATTGCCGTTAACTAGGTTGTTTGGTAAAAGGTAAAATTACTATTTGTAAAAGGTAATGTTGGTATTTGTTAAAAGTATAAAGGGTGTATTGGTTTAAAAGGAACACTTATAAGGTGATTGCATTACATGTATTTAGTGAAATATGGTAAAAAGAAAATTTGGTACAATGACATTGATACTGGTATAAGTAATTGCACTGTAAAAAATGGTTGTTTAAAAGGGAAAGATAAGTTAGTACCCCTGGTGTGAAGGGATGAACGACGTGGATGGTGGCATTCCTACTTTTCTTTGGTGCCTCTATTTTCATGGCACGTCCTTTTCCCACTTCCCTGCCCACCTGACATGATTCGTTCTAGTTGTATCGAGCCCACCCGGGAAAGGTGTTGTGGGGTCTCAGATTTAGCGTAAAAAGTCAAAACTTTTCCACAATACCTGACAACCATTTAATTTCTGAGCTTCCGTGGCTCAATGGTTAGCGCGTTCGGCTGTTAACCAATAGATTGGAGTATGTTATAGTCCAATTTGTCCCCCATCTAACCATACTAAAAACATTGAGCTACGACAAACAAGGGCCGAGATATAAAGCAAAATGTTCGTCAACTTTGGTATCGTCTCACTTATTTTTATTATGTCACTTATGATTTTTGCACTAAACTTTGGAGGCTCATAACTCTTGTTCTACAAGAGATACTGAGATCTCCTTTTGATATGTTATAGTACTCTTTGCTCCCCATACAAGGATGCTTTAAACTTGAGGCTACCTCAATATCGTCGTCAACTTATTTTTTGTCTCACTTATTGTTAGAAGGTTACTTTTGATTTTTGAAAATAAACTTTGCAGGCTCGTAACTCTGTTTCTACTGGAGATACCGGGATGTCCTTAGGATATGTTATAGTCCAATTTGTCTTTCATCTAACCATACTAAAAACTTTGGAATACGACAAACAGGGGCCGAGTACTTAAGCAAAACGTAAAGAAACAAACCCCCTCCATAGGAAATGAGTTAGACTATACTTTGCAGGCTCGTAACTCTGTTTCTACTGTAGATACGGGGATGTCCTTTGAGTATGTTATAGTCCAATTTGTCCCCCATCTAACCATACTAAAAACATTGAGCTACGACAAACAGTAGTCGAGTAATTAAGCTAATCGTAAACAAACAAACCCCTCCATAGGAAATCCATTAGACTAAATTCTGGAGGCTCGTAAATCTGGTTCTACCAGAGATACGGGGATGTAAATAATTTGACCTTGACACAAATGTTCGCATAATTATAAAAAAAAACTTCGCGGTTTCGAACCTGTGGCCTTCCGGGAGTGAGGCGGATGCGATAACCGCTACACTAAAGATATGTTATTATTTTTAATCGAAAGAACAGGGTCAAGTAAATAAGCAATACGTGAACAAACAAACCCCTCCATAGAAAATGCATTAGACTATACTTTGCAGGCTCGTAACTCTGTTTCTACACGAGATACGGGGATGTCCTTAGGATATGTTATAGTCCAATTTGTCCTTCATCTAACCATACTAAAAACTTTGGGCTACGACAAACAGGGGCCGAGTACTTAAGCAAAACGTAAAGAAACAAACCCCCTCCATAGGAAATGAGTTAGACTATACTTTGCAGGCTCGTAACTCTGTTTCTACTGGAGATACGGGGATGTCCTTTGAATAATTTATAGTCCAATTTGTCCCCCATCTAACCATACTAAAAACATTGCGCTACGACAAACAGGGGCCGAGTAATTAAGCTAAACGTAAACAAACAGCCCGTCCATAGGAAATGCATTAGACTATACTTTGCAGGCCTATAACTCTGTGTCTACAAGAGATACGGGGATGTCCTTAGGATATGATATAGTCCAAATTGTCCCCCATCTAACCATACTAAAAACATTGAGCTACGACAAACAGGGGCCGAGATATTAAGCAAAATGTTCGTCAATTTTGGTATCGTCTCACTTATTTTTATTATGTTACTTATGATTTTTGCACTAAACTTCGGAGGCTCATAACTCTTGTTCTACAAGAGATACTGGGATCTCCTTTGGATATGTTATAGTACACTTTGCTCCCCATACAAGGATACTTTAAACTTGAGGCTACCTCAATATCGTCGTCAACTTACTCTTTGTCTCATTTATTGTTAGAAGGTTACTTTTGATTTTTGAAAATATACTTTGCAGGCTCGTAACTCTGTTTCTACTGGAGATACGGGGATGTCCTTTGAGTATGTTATAGACCAATTTGTCCCCCATCTAGCCATACTAAGAATTAGGGCTACGACAAACAGTAGTCGAGTAATTAAGCTAATCGTATACAAACAAACCCCTCCATAGGAAATACATTAGACTAAATTCTGGAGGCTCGTAACTCTGGTTCTACCAGAGATACGGGGATGTAAATAATGTGACCTTGACACAAATGTTCGGATAATTATAAAGGTCTTTGCATGTTCCAAGCAAAAAAAAAAAAAAACTTCGTGGTTTCGAACCTGTGGCCTTCCGAGAGTGAGGCGGATGCGATAACCGCTACACTAAAGATATGTTATTATTTGTAATAGAAAGAACAGGGTCAAGTAATTAAGCAATACGTGAACAAACAAACCCCTCCATAGAAAATGCATTAGACTATACTTTGCAGGCTCGTAACTCTGTTTCTACTGGAGATACGGGGATGTCCTTTGAGTATGTTATAGTCCAATTTGTCCCCCATCTAACCATACTAAAAACATTGAGCTACGACAAACAAGGGCCGAGATATTAAGCAAAATGTTCGTCAACTTTGGTATCGTCTCACTTATTTTTATTATGTTACTTATGATTTTTGCACTAAACTTTGGAGGCTCATAACTCTTGTTCTACAAGAGATACTGGGATCTCCTTTGGATATGTTATAGTACTCTTTGCTCCCCATACAAGGATACTTTAAACTTGAGGCTACCTCAATATCGTCGTCAACTTATTTTTTGTCTCACTTATTGTTAGAAGGTTACTTTTGATTTTTGAAAATAAACTTTGCAGGCTCGTAACTATGGTTCTACCAGAGATACGGGGATGTAAATAATGTGACCTTGACACAAATGTTCGGATAATTATAAAGGTCTTTGCATGTTCCAAGCAAAAAAAATTTTCGCGGTTTCGAACCTGTGGCCTTCCGGGGTGAGGCGGATGCGATAACGCTACACTAAAGATATGTTATTATTTTTAATCGAAAGAACAGGGTCAAGTAATTAAGCAATACGTGAACAAACAAAACCCTTCATAGAAAATGCATTAGACTATATTTTGCAGGCTCGTAAATCTGTTTCTACTGTAGATACGGGGATGACCTTTGAGTATGTTATATTCCAATTTGTCCCCCATCTAACCATACTAAAAACATTGAGCTACGACAAACAGTAGTCGAGTAATTAAGCTAATCGTAAACAAACAAACCCCTCCATAGGAAATCCATTAGACTAAATTCTGGAGGCTCGTAACTCTGGTTCTACCAGAGATACGGGGATGTAAATAATGTGACCTTGACACAAATGTTCGGATAATTATAAAAAAAAACTTCGCGGTTTCGAACCTGTGGCCTTCCGGGAGTGAGGCGGATGCGATAACCGCTACACTAAAGATATGTTATCATTTTTAATCGAAAGAACAGGGTCAAGTAATTAAGCAATACATGAACAAACAAACCCCTCCTTAGAAAATGCATTAGACTATACTTTGCAGGCTCGTAACTCTGTTTCTACTGTAGATACGGCGATGTCCTTTGAGTATGTTATATTCCAATTTGTCCCCCATCTAACCATACTAAAAACATTGAGCTACGAAAAACAGGGGCCGAGTAATTAAGCTAAACGTAAACAAACAACCCGTCCAAAGGAAATGCATTAGACTATGCTTTGCAGGCCCATAACTCTGTGTCTACTAGAGATATGGGGATGTCCTTAGGATATGTTATAGTCCAATTTGTCCTTCATCAAACCATACTAAAAACATTGAGCTACGACAAACAGGGGCCGAGATATTAAGCAAAATGTTCGTCAACTTTGGTATCGTCTCACTTATTTTTATTATGTTACTTATGATTTTTGCACTAAACTTTGGAGGCTCATAACTCTTGTTCTACAAGAGATACTGGGATCTCCTTTGGATATGTTATAGTACTCTTTGCTCCCCATACAAGGATACTTTAAACTTGAGGCTACCTCAATATCGTCGCCAACTTACTTTTTGTCTCACTTATTGTTAGAAGGTTACTTTTGATTTTTGAAAATATACTTTGCAGGCTCGTAACTCTGTTTCTACTGGAGATACGGGGATGTCCTTTGAGTATGTTATAGACCAATTTGTCCCCCATCTAGCCATACTAAGAATTAGGGCAACGACAAACAGTAGTCGAGTAATTAAGCTAATCGTAAACAAACAAACCCCTCCATAGGAAATACATTAGACTAAATTCTGGAGTCTCGTAACTCTGGTTCTACCAGAGATACGGGGATGTAAATAATGTGACCTTGACACAAATGTTCGGATAATTATAAAGGTCTATGCATGTTCCAAGCAAAAAAAAACTTCGCGGTTTCGAACCTGTGGCCTTCCGAGAGTGAGGCGGATGCGATAACCGCCACACTAAAGATATGTTATTATTTTTAATCGAAAGAACAGGGTCAAGTAATTAAGCAATACGTGAACAAACAAACCCCTCCATAGGAAATGCATTAGACTATACTTTGCAGGCTCGTAACTCTGTTTCTACTGGAGATACGGGGATTTCCTTTGAGTATGTTATAGTCCAATTTGTCCCCCATCTAACCATACTAAAAATAATGAGCTACGACAAACAAGGGCCGAGTAATTAAGCTAAACGTAAACAAACAACCCGTCCATAGGAAATGCATTAGACTATATTTTGCAGGCCCATAACTCTGTGTCTACTAGAGATACGGGGATGTCCTTAGGATATGTTATAGTCCAAATTGTCCCCCATCTAATTATACTAAAAACATTGAGCTACGACAAACAAGGGCCGAGATATTAAGCAAAATGTTCGTCAACTTTGGTATCGTCTCACTTATTTTTATTATGTTACTTATGATTTTTGCACTAAACTTTGGAGGCTCATAACTCTTGTTCTACAAGAGATACTGGGATCTCCTTTGGATATGTTATAGTACTCTTTGCACCCCATACAAGGATACTTTAAACTTGAGGCTACCTCAATATCGTCGCCAACTTACTTTTTGTCTCACTTATTGTTAGAAGGTTACTTTTGATTTTTGAAAATATACTTTGCAGGCTCGTAACTCTGTTTCTACTGGAGATACGGGGATGTCCTTTGAGTATGTTATAGACCAATTTGTCCCCCATCTAGCCATACTAAGAATTAGGGCTACGACAAACAGTAGTCGAGTAATTAAGCTAATCGTAAACAAACAAACCCCTCCATAGGAAATACATTAGACTAAATTCTGGAGGCTCGTAACTCTGGTTCTACCAGAGATACGGGGATGTAAATAATGTGACCTTGACACAAATGTTCGGATAATTATAAAGGTCTATGCATGTTCCAAGCAAAAAAAAACTTCGCGGTTTCGAACCTGTGGCCTTCCGAGAGTGAAGCGGATGCGATAACCGCCACACTAAAGATATGTTATTATTTTTAATCGAAAGAACAGGGTCAAGTAATTAAGCAATACGTGAACAAACAAACCCCTCCATAGAAAATGCATTAGAGTATACTTTGCAGGCTCGTAACTCTGATTCTACTGTAGATACGGCGATGTCCTTTGAGTATGTTATATTCCAATTTGTCCCCCATCTAACCATACTAAAAACATTGAGCTACGAAAAACAGGGGCCGAGTAATTAAGCTAAACGTAAACAAACAACCCGTCCAAAGGAAATGCCTTAGACTATGCTTTGCAGGCCCATAACTCTGTGTTTACTAGAGATACGGGGATGTCCTTAGGATATGTTATAGTCCAAATTGTCCCCCATCTAACCATACTAAAAACATTGAGCTAGGACAAACAGGGGCCGAGATATTAAGCAAAATGTTCGTCAACTTGGTATCGTCTCACTTATTTTTATTATGTTACTTATGATTTTTGCACTAAACTTTGGAGGCTCATAACTCTTGTTCTACAAGAGATACTGGGATCTCCTTTGGATATGTTATAGTACTCTTTGCTCCCCATACAAGGATACTTTAAACTTGAGGCTACCTCAATATCGTCGTCAACTTACTTTTTGTCTCACTTATTGTTAGAAGGTTACTTTTGATTTTTGAAAATAAACTTTGCAGGCTCGTAACTCTGTTTCTACTGGAGATACGGGATGTCCTTTGAGTATGTTATAGACCAATTTGTCCCCCATCTAGCCATACTAAGAATTAGGGCTACGACAAACAGTAGTCGAGTAATTAAGCTAATCGTAAACAAACAAACCCCTCCATAGGAAATCCATTAGACTAAATTCTGGAGGCTCGTAACTCTGGTTCTACCAGAGATACGGGGATGTAAATAATGTGACCTTGACACAAATGTTCGGATAATTATAAAAAAAAACTTCGCGGTTTCGAACCTGTGGCCTTCCGGGAGTGAGGCGGATGCGATAACCGCTACACTAAAGATATGTTATCATTTTTAATCGAAAGAACAGGGTCAAGTAATTAAGCAATACATGAACAAACAAACCCCTCCTTAGAAAATGCATTAGACTATACTTTGCAGGCTCGTAACTCTGTTTCTACTGTAGATACGGCGATGTCCTTTGAGTATGTTATATTCCAATTTGTCCCCCATCTAACCATACTAAAAACATTGAGCTACGAAAAACAGGGGCCGAGTAATTAAGCTAAACGTAAACAAACAACCCGTCCAAAGGAAATGCATTAGACTATGCTTTGCAGGCCCATAACTCTGTGTCTACTAGAGATATGGGGATGTCCTTAGGATATGTTATAGTCCAATTTGTCCTTCATCAAACCATACTAAAAACATTGAGCTACGACAAACAGGGGCCGAGATATTAAGCAAAATGTTCGTCAACTTTGGTATCGTCTCACTTATTTTTATTATGTTACTTATGATTTTTGCACTAAACTTTGGAGGCTCATAACTCTTGTTCTACAAGAGATACTGGGATCTCCTTTGGATATGTTATAGTACTCTTTGCTCCCCATACAAGGATACTTTAAACTTGAGGCTACCTCAATATCGTCGCCAACTTACTTTTTGTCTCACTTATTGTTAGAAGGTTACTTTTGATTTTTGAAAATATACTTTGCAGGCTCGTAACTCTGTTTCTACTGGAGATACGGGGATGTCCTTTGAGTATGTTATAGACCAATTTGTCCCCCATCTAGCCATACTAAGAATTAGGGCAACGACAAACAGTAGTCGAGTAATTAAGCTAATCGTAAACAAACAAACCCCTCCATAGGAAATACATTAGACTAAATTCTGGAGTCTCGTAACTCTGGTTCTACCAGAGATACGGGGATGTAAATAATGTGACCTTGACACAAATGTTCGGATAATTATAAAGGTCTATGCATGTTCCAAGCAAAAAAAAACTTCGCGGTTTCGAACCTGTGGCCTTCCGAGAGTGAGGCGGATGCGATAACCGCCACACTAAAGATATGTTATTATTTTTAATCGAAAGAACAGGGTCAAGTAATTAAGCAATACGTGAACAAACAAACCCCTCCATAGGAAATGCATTAGACTATACTTTGCAGGCTCGTAACTCTGTTTCTACTGGAGATACGGGGATTTCCTTTGAGTATGTTATAGTCCAATTTGTCCCCCATCTAACCATACTAAAAATAATGAGCTACGACAAACAAGGGCCGAGTAATTAAGCTAAACGTAAACAAACAACCCGTCCATAGGAAATGCATTAGACTATATTTTGCAGGCCCATAACTCTGTGTCTACTAGAGATACGGGGATGTCCTTAGGATATGTTATAGTCCAAATTGTCCCCCATCTAATTATACTAAAAACATTGAGCTACGACAAACAAGGGCCGAGATATTAAGCAAAATGTTCGTCAACTTTGGTATCGTCTCACTTATTTTTATTATGTTACTTATGATTTTTGCACTAAACTTTGGAGGCTCATAACTCTTGTTCTACAAGAGATACTGGGATCTCCTTTGGATATGTTATAGTACTCTTTGCACCCCATACAAGGATACTTTAAACTTGAGGCTACCTCAATATCGTCGCCAACTTACTTTTTGTCTCACTTATTGTTAGAAGGTTACTTTTGATTTTTGAAAATATACTTTGCAGGCTCGTAACTCTGTTTCTACTGGAGATACGGGGATGTCCTTTGAGTATGTTATAGACCAATTTGTCCCCCATCTAGCCATACTAAGAATTAGGGCTACGACAAACAGTAGTCGAGTAATTAAGCTAATCGTAAACAAACAAACCCCTCCATAGGAAATACATTAGACTAAATTCTGGAGGCTCGTAACTCTGGTTCTACCAGAGATACGGGGATGTAAATAATGTGACCTTGACACAAATGTTCGGATAATTATAAAGGTCTATGCATGTTCCAAGCAAAAAAAAACTTCGCGGTTTCGAACCTGTGGCCTTCCGAGAGTGAGGCGGATGCGATAACCGCCACACTAAAGATATGTTATTATTTTTAATCGAAAGAACAGGGTCAAGTAATTAAGCAATACGTGAACAAACAAACCCCTCCATAGAAAATGCATTAGAGTATACTTTGCAGGCTCGTAACTCTGATTCTACTGTAGATACGGCGATGTCCTTTGAGTATGTTATATTCCAATTTGTCCCCCATCTAACCATACTAAAAACATTGAGCTACGAAAAACAGGGGCCGAGTAATTAAGCTAAACGTAAACAAACAACCCGTCCAAAGGAAATGCCTTAGACTATGCTTTGCAGGCCCATAACTCTGTGTTTACTAGAGATACGGGGATGTCCTTAGGATATGTTATAGTCCAAATTGTCCCCCATCTAACCATACTAAAAACATTGAGCTAGGACAAACAGGGGCCGAGATATTAAGCAAAATGTTCGTCAACTTGGTATCGTCTCACTTATTTTTATTATGTTACTTATGATTTTTGCACTAAACTTTGGAGGCTCATAACTCTTGTTCTACAAGAGATACTGGGATCTCCTTTGGATATGTTATAGTACTCTTTGCTCCCCATACAAGGATACTTTAAACTTGAGGCTACCTCAATATCGTCGTCAACTTACTTTTTGTCTCACTTATTGTTAGAAGGTTACTTTTGATTTTTGAAAATAAACTTTGCAGGCTCGTAACTCTGTTTCTACTGGAGATACGGGATGTCCTTTGAGTATGTTATAGACCAATTTGTCCCCCATCTAGCCATACTAAGAATTAGGGCTACGACAAACAGTAGTCGAGTAATTAAGCTAATCGTAAACAAACAAACCCCTCCATAGGAAATACATTAGACTAAATTCTGTAGGCTCGTAACTCTGGTTCTACCAGAGATACGGGGATGTAAATAATGTGACCTTGACACAAATGTTCGGATAATTATAAAGGTCTTTGCATGTTCCAAGCAAAAAAAAAACCTCGCGGTTTCGAACCTGTGGCCTTCCGGGAGTGAGGCGGATGCGATAACCGCTACACTAAAGATATGTTATTATTTTTAATCGAAAGAACAGGGTCAAGTAATTAAGCAATACATGAACAAACAAACCCCTCCATAGAAAATGCATTAGACTATACTTTGCAGGCTCGTAACTCTGTTTCTACTGTAGATACGGCGATGTCCTTTGAGTATGTTATATTCCAATTTGTCCCCCATCTAACCATACTAAAAACATTGAGCTACGAAAAACAGGGGCCGAGTAATTAAGCTAAACGTAAACAAACAACCCGTCCATAGGAAATGCATTAGACTATATTTTGCAGGCCCATAACTCTGTGTCTACTAGAGATACGGGGATGTCCTTAGGATATGTTATAGTCCAAATTGTCCCCCATCTAATTATACTAAAAACATTGAGCTACGACAAACAAGGGCCGAGATATTAAGCAAAATGTTCGTCAACTTTGGTATCGTCTCACTTATTTTTATTATGTTACTTATGATTTTTGCACTAAACTTTGGAGGCTCATAACTCTTGTTCTACAAGAGATACTGGGATCTCCTTTGGATATGTTATAGTACTCTTTGCACCCCATACAAGGATACTTTAAACTTGAGGCTACCTCAATATCGTCGCCAACTTACTTTTTGTCTCACTTATTGTTAGAAGGTTACTTTTGATTTTTGAAAATATACTTTGCAGGCTCGTAACTCTGTTTCTACTGGAGATACGGGGATGTCCTTTGAGTATGTTATAGACCAATTTGTCCCCCATCTAGCCATACTAAGAATTAGGGCTACGACAAACAGTAGTCGAGTAATTAAGCTAATCGTAAACAAACAAACCCCTCCATAGGAAATACATTAGACTAAATTCTGGAGGCTCGTAACTCTGGTTCTACCAGAGATACGGGGATGTAAATAATGTGACCTTGACACAAATGTTCGGATAATTATAAAGGTCTATGCATGTTCCAAGCAAAAAAAAACTTCGCGGTTTCGAACCTGTGGCCTTCCGAGAGTGAGGCGGATGCGATAACCGCCACACTAAAGATATGTTATTATTTTTAATCGAAAGAACAGGGTCAAGTAATTAAGCAATACGTGAACAAACAAACCCCTCCATAGAAAATGCATTAGAGTATACTTTGCAGGCTCGTAACTCTGATTCTACTGTAGATACGGCGATGTCCTTTGAGTATGTTATATTCCAATTTGTCCCCCATCTAACCATACTAAAAACATTGAGCTACGAAAAACAGGGGCCGAGTAATTAAGCTAAACGTAAACAAACAACCCGTCCAAAGGAAATGCCTTAGACTATGCTTTGCAGGCCCATAACTCTGTGTTTACTAGAGATACGGGGATGTCCTTAGGATATGTTATAGTCCAAATTGTCCCCCATCTAACCATACTAAAAACATTGAGCTAGGACAAACAGGGGCCGAGATATTAAGCAAAATGTTCGTCAACTTGGTATCGTCTCACTTATTTTTATTATGTTACTTATGATTTTTGCACTAAACTTTGGAGGCTCATAACTCTTGTTCTACAAGAGATACTGGGATCTCCTTTGGATATGTTATAGTACTCTTTGCTCCCCATACAAGGATACTTTAAACTTGAGGCTACCTCAATATCGTCGTCAACTTACTTTTTGTCTCACTTATTGTTAGAAGGTTACTTTTGATTTTTGAAAATAAACTTTGCAGGCTCGTAACTCTGTTTCTACTGGAGATACGGGATGTCCTTTGAGTATGTTATAGACCAATTTGTCCCCCATCTAGCCATACTAAGAATTAGGGCTACGACAAACAGTAGTCGAGTAATTAAGCTAATCGTAAACAAACAAACCCCTCCATAGGAAATACATTAGACTAAATTCTGTAGGCTCGTAACTCTGGTTCTACCAGAGATACGGGGATGTAAATAATGTGACCTTGACACAAATGTTCGGATAATTATAAAGGTCTTTGCATGTTCCAAGCAAAAAAAAAACCTCGCGGTTTCGAACCTGTGGCCTTCCGGGAGTGAGGCGGATGCGATAACCGCTACACTAAAGATATGTTATTATTTTTAATCGAAAGAACAGGGTCAAGTAATTAAGCAATACATGAACAAACAAACCCCTCCATAGAAAATGCATTAGACTATACTTTGCAGGCTCGTAACTCTGTTTCTACTGTAGATACGGCGATGTCCTTTGAGTATGTTATATTCCAATTTGTCCCCCATCTAACCATACTAAAAACATTGAGCTACGAAAAACAGGGGCCGAGTAATTAAGCTAAACGTAAACAAACAACCCGTCCAAAGGAAATGCATTAGACTATGCTTTGCAGGCCCATAACTCTGTGTTTACTAGAGATACGGGGATGTCCTTAGTATATGTTATAGTCCAAATTGTCCCCCATCTAACCATACTAAAAACATTGAGCTACGACAAACAGGGGCCGAGATATTAAGCAAAATGTTCGTCAACTTTGGTATCGTCTCACTTATTTTTATTATGTTACTTATGATTTTTGCACTAAACTTTGGAGGCTCATAACTCTTGTTCTACAAGAGGTACTGGGATCTCCTTTGGATATGTTATAGTACTCTTTGCTCCCCATACAAGGATACTTTAAACTTGAGGCTACCTCAATATCGTCGTCAACTTATTTTTTGTCTCACTTATTGTTAGAAGGTTACTTTTGATTTTTGAAAATAAACTTTGCAGGCTCGTAACTCTGGTTCTACCAGAGATACGGGGATGTAAATAATGTGACCTTGACACAAATGTTCGGATAATTATAAAGGTCTTTGCATGTTCCAAGCAAAAAAAAAAAAAATTCGCGGTTTCGAACCTGTGGCCTTCCGGGAGTGAGGCGGATGCGATAACCGCTACACTAAAGATATGTTATTATTTTTAATCGAAAGAACAGGGTCAAGTAATTAAGCAATACATGAACAAACAAACCCCTCCATAGAAAATGCATTAGAGTATACTTTGCAGGCTCGTAACTCTGATTCTACTGTAGATACGGCGATGTAATTTAAGAGTATGTTATATTCCAATTTGTCCCCCATCTAACCATACTAAAAACATTGAGCTACGAAAAACAGGGGCCGAGTAATTAAGCTAAACGTAAACAAACAACCCGTCCAAAGGAAATGCCTTAGACTATGCTTTGCAGGCCCATAACTCTGTGTTTACTAGAGATACGGGGATGTCCTTAGGATATGTTATAGTCCAAATTGTCCCCCATCTAACCATACTAAAAACATTGAGCTAGGACAAACAGGGGCCGAGATATTAAGCAAAATGTTCGTCAACTTGGTATCGTCTCACTTATTTTTATTATGTTACTTATGATTTTTGCACTAAACTTTGGAGGCTCATAACTCTTGTTCTACAAGAGATACTGGGATCTCCTTTGGATATGTTATAGTACTCTTTGCTCCCCATACAAGGATACTTTAAACTTGAGGCTACCTCAATATCGTCGTCAACTTACTTTTTGTCTCACTTATTGTTAGAAGGTTACTTTTGATTTTTGAAAATAAACTTTGCAGGCTCGTAACTCTGTTTCTACTGGAGATACGGGATGTCCTTTGAGTATGTTATAGACCAATTTGTCCCCCATCTAGCCATACTAAGAATTAGGGCTACGACAAACAGTAGTAGAGTAATTAAGCTAATCGTAAACAAACAAACCCCTCCATAGGAAATACATTAGACTAAATTCTGGAGGCTCGTAACTCTGGTTCTACCAGAGATACGGGGATGTAAATAATGTGACCTTGACACAAATGTTCGGATAATTATAAAGGTCTTTGCATGTTCCAAGCAAAAAAAAACCTCGCGGTTTCGAACCTGTGGCCTTCCGGGAGTGAGGCGGATGCGATAACCGCTACACTAAAGATATGTTATTATTTTTAATCGAAAGAACAGGGTCAAGTAATTAAGCATTACATGAACAAACAAACCCCTCCATAGAAAATGCATTAGACTATACTTTGCAGGCTCGTAACTCTGTTTCTACTGTAGATACGGCGATGTCCTTTGAGTATGTTATATTCCAATTTGTCCCCCATCTAACCATACTAAAAACATTGAGCTACGAAAAACAGGGGCCGAGTAATTAAGCTAAACGTAAACAAACAACCCGTCCAAAGGAAATGCATTAGACTATGCTTTGCAGGCCCATAACTCTGTGTTTACTAGAGATACGGGGATGTCCTTAGTGTATGTTATAGTCCAAATTGTCCCCCATCTAACCATACTAAAAACATTGAGCTACGACAAACAGGGGCCGAGATATTAAGCAAAATGTTCGTCAACTTTGGTATCGTCTCACTTATTTTTATTATGTTACTTATGATTTTTGCACTAAACTTTGGAGGCTCATAACTCTTGTTCTACAAGAGGTACTGGGATCTCCTTTGGATATGTTATAGTACTCTTTGCTCCCCATACAAGGATACTTTAAACTTGAGGCTACCTCAATATCGTCGTCAACTTATTTTTTGTCTCACTTATTGTTAGAAGGTTACTTTTGATTTTTGAAAATAAACTTTGCAGGCTCGTAACTCTGGTTCTACCAGAGATACGGGGATGTAAATAATGTGACCTTGACACAAATGTTCGGATAATTATAAAGGTCTTTGCATGTTCCAAGCAAAAAAAAAAAGCTTCGCGGTTTCGAACCTGTGGCCTTCCGGGAGTGAGGCGGATGCGATAACCGCTACACTAAAGATATGTTATTATTTTTAATCGAAAGAACAGGGTCAAGTAATTAAGCAATACGTGAACAAACAAACCCCTCCATAGAAAATGCATTAGACTATACTTTGCAAGGCCCATAACTCTGTGTCTACTAGACATACTGGGATCTCCTTTGGATATGTTATAGTACTCTTTGCTCCCCATACAAGGATACTTTAAACTTTAGGCTACCTCAATTTCGTCGTCAACTTATTTTTTGTCTCACTTATTGTTAGATGGTTACTTTTGATTTTTGAAAATAAACTTTGCAGGCTCGTAACTCTGTTTCTACTGGAGATACGGGGATGTCCTTTGAGTTTGTTATAGACCAATTTGTCCCCCATCTAGCCATACTAAGAATTAGGGCTTCGACAAACAGTAGTCGAGTAATTAAGCTAATCGTAAACAAACAAACCCCTTCATAGGAAATACATTAGACTAAATTCTGGAGGCTGGTAACTCTGGTTCTACAAGAGATACGGGGATGTAAATAATGTGAACTTGACACAAATGTTCGGATAATTAAAAAAAAAAACTTCGCGGTTTCTAACCTGTGGCCTTCCGGGAGTGAGGCGGATGCGATAACCGCTACACTAAAGATATGTTATTATTTTTAATCGAAAGAACAGGGTCAAGTAATTAAGCAATACGTGAACAAACAAACCCCTCCATAGAAAATGCATTAGACTATACTTTGCAGGCCCATAACTCTGTGTCTATTAGAGATACGGGGATGTCCTTAGGATATGATATAGTCCAAATTGTCCCCCATCTAACCATACTAAAAACTTTGGGCTACGACAAACAGGGGCCGAGTAATTAAGCTAAACGTAAACAAACAACCCCTCCATATGAAATGCATTAGACTATACTTTGCAGGCTCGTAACTCTGTTTCTACTGGAGATACGGGGATGTCCTTTGAGTATGTTATAGTCCAATTTGTCCCCCATCTAACCATACTAAAAACATTGAGCTACGACAAACAGTAGTCGAGTAATTAAGCTAATCGTAAACAAACAAACCCCTCCATAGGAAATGCATTAGACTATACTTTGCAGGCCCATAACTCTGTGTCTACTAGAGATACGGGGATGTCGTTAGGATATGTTATAGTCCAAATTGTCCCCCATCTAACCATACTAAAAACTTTGGGCTACGACAAACAGGGGCCGAGTACTTAAGCAAAACGTAACGAAACAAACCCCCTCCATAGGAAATGCATTAGACTATACTTTGCAGGCTCGTAACTCTGTTTCTACTGGAGATACGGGGATGTCCTTTGAGTATGTTATAGTCCAATTTGTCCCTCATCTAACCATACTAAAAATATTGAGCTACGACAAACAGGGGCCAAGTAATTAAGCTAAACGTAAACAAACAACCCGTCCATAGGAAATGCATTAGACTATATTTTGCAGGCCCATAACTCTGTGTCTACTAGAGATACGGAGATGTCCTTAGGATATAATATAGTCCAAATTGTCCCCCATCTAACCATACTAAAACATTGAGCTACGACAAACAGGGGCCGAGATATAAAGCAAAATGTTCGTCAATTTTGGTATCGTCTCACTTATTTTTATTATGTTACTTATGATTTTTGCACTAAACTTTGGAGGCTCATAACTTTTGTTCTACAAGAAGTACTGGGATCTCCTTTGGATATGTTATAGTACTCTTTGCTCCCCATACAAGGATACTTTAAACTTGAGGCTACCTCAATATCGTCGTCAACTTATTTTTTGTCTCACTTATTGTTAGAAGGTTACTTTTGATTTTTGAAAATAAACTTTGCAGGCTCGTAACTCTGGTTCTAGCAGAGATACGGGGATGTAAATAATGTGACCTTGACACAAATGTTCGGATAATTATAAAGGTCTTTGCATGTTCCAAGCAAAAAAAAAAGCTTCGCGGTTTCGAACCTGTGGCCTTCCGGGAGTGAGGCGGATGCGATAACCGCTACACTAAAGATATGTTATTATTTTTAATCGAAAGAACAGGGTCAAGTAATTAAGCAATACGTGAACAAACAAACCCCTCCATAGAAAATGCATTAGACTATACTTTGCAAGGCCCATAACTCTGTGTCTACTAGACATACCGGGATGTCCTTAGGATATGTTATAGTCCAATTTGTCATTCATCTAACCATACTAAAAACTTTGGGCTACGACAAACAGGGGCCGAGTACTTAAGCGAAACGTAAAGAAACAAACCCCCTCCATAGGAAATGAGTTAGACTATACTTTGCAGGCCCATAACTCTGTGCCTATTAGAGATACGGGGATGTCCTTTGAGTATGTTATAGTCCAATTTGTCCCCCATCTAACCATACTAAAAACATTGAGCTACGAAAAACAGGGGCCGAGTAATTAAGCTAAACGTAAACAAACAACCCGTCCAAAGGAAATGCATTAGACTATGCTTTGCAGGCCCATAACTCTGTGTTTACTAGAGATACGGGGATGTCCTTAGAATATGTTATAGGTCAAATTGTCCCCCATCTAACCATTCTAAAAACATTGAGCTACGACAAACAGGGGCCGAGATATTAAGCAAAATGTTCGTCAACTTTGGTATCGTCTCACTTATTTTTATTATGTTACTTATGATTTTTGCACTAAACTTTGGAGGCTCATAACTCTTGTTCTACAAGAGATACTGGGATCTCCTTTGGATATGTTATAGTACTCTTTGCTCCCCATACAAGGATACTTTAAACTTGAGGCTACCTCAATATCGTCGTCAACTTATTTTTTGTCTCACTTATTGTTAGAAGGTTACTTTTGATTTTTGAAAATAAAGTTTGCAGGCTCGTAACTCTGGTTCTACCAGAGATACGGGGATGTAAATAATGTGACCTTGACACAAATGTTCGGATAATTATAAAGGTCTTTGCATGTTCCAAGCAAAAAAAAAAACTTCGCGGTTTCGAACCTGTGGCCTTCCGGGAGTGAGGCGGATGCGATAACCGCTACACTAAAGATATGTTATTATTTTTAATCGAAAGAACAGGTTCAAGTAATTAAGCAATACATGAACAAACAAACCCCTCCATAGAAAATGCATTAGACTATACTTTGCAGGCTCGTAACTCTGTTTCTACTGTAGATACGGCGAGGTCCTTTGAGTATGTTATATTCCAATTTGTCCCCCATCTAACCCTACTAAAAACATTGAGCTACGAAAAACAGGGGCCGAGTAATTAAGCTAAACGTAAACAAACAACCCGTCCAAAGGAAATGCATTAGACTATGCTTTGCAGGCCCATAACTCTGTGTTTACTAGAGATACGGGGATGTCCTTAGGATATGTTATAGTCCAAATTGTCCCCCATCTAACCATACTAAAAACATTGAGCTACGACAAACAGGGGCCTATATATTAAGCAAAATGTTCGTCAACTTTGGTATCGTCTCACTTATTTTTATTATGTTACTTATGATTTTTGCACTAAACTTTGGAGGCTCATAACTCTTGTTCTACAAGAGATACTGGGATCTCCTTTGGATATGTTATAGTACTCTTTGCTCCCCATACAAGGATACTTTAAACTTGAGGCTACCTCAATATCGTCGTCAACTTATTTTTTGTCTCACTTATTGTTAGAAGGTTACTTTTGATTTTTGAAAATAAAGTTTGCAGGCTCGTAACTCTGGTTCTACCAGAGATACGGGGATGTAAATAATGTGACCTTGACACAAATGTTCGGATAATTATAAAGGTCTTTGCATGTTCCAAGCAAAAAAAAAAAGCTTCGCGGTTTCGAGCCTGTGGCCTTCCGGGAGTGAGGCGGATGCGATAACCGCTACACTAAAGATATGTTATTATTTTTAATCGAAAGAACAGGGTCAAGTAATTAAGCAATACGTGAACAAACAAACCCCTCCATAGAAAATGCATTAGACTATACTTTGCAAGGCCCATAACTCTGTGTCTACTAGACATACCGGGATGTCCTTAGGATATGTTATAGTCCAATTTGTCATTCATCTAACCATACTAAAAACTTTGGGCTACGACAAACAGGGGCCGAGTACTTAAGCGAAACGTAAAGAAACAAACCCCCTCCATAGGAAATGAGTTAGACTATACTTTGCAGGCTCGTAACTCTGTTTCCACTGGAGATACGGGGATGTCCTTTGAGTATGTTATAGTCCAATTTGTCCCCCATCTAACCATACTAAAAACATTGAGCTACGAAAAACAAGGGCCGAGTATTTAAGCTAAACGTAAACAAACAACCCGTCCAAAGGAAATGCATTAGACTATGCTTTGCAGGCCCATAACTCTGTGTTTACTAGAGATACGGGGATGTCCTTAGGATATGTTATAGTCCAAATTGTCCCCCATCTAACCATACTAAAAACATTGAGCTACGACAAACAGGGGCCGAGATATTAAGCAAAATGTTCGTCAACTTTGGTATCGTCTCACTTATTTTTATTATGTTACTTATGATTTTTGCACTAAACTTTGGAGGCTCATAACTCTTGTTCTACAAGAGATACTGGGATCTCCTTTGGATATGTTATAGTACTCTTTGCTCCCCATACAAGGATACTTTAAACTTGAGGCTACCTCAATATCATCGTCAACTTATTTTTTGTCTCACTTATTGTTAGAAGGTTACTTTTGATTTTTGAAAATAAAGTTTGCAGGCTCGTAACTCTGGTTCTACCAGAGATACGGGGATGTAAATAATGTGACCTTGACACAAATGTTCGGATAATTATAAAGGTCTTTGCATGTTCCAAGCCAAAAAAAACTTCGCGGTTTCGAACCTGTGGCCTTCCGAGAGTGAGGCGGATGCGATAACCGCTACACTAAAGATATGTTATTATTTTTAATCGAAAGAACAGGGTCAAGTAATTAAGCAATACGTGAACAAACAAACCCCTCCATAGAAAATGCATTAGACTACACTTTGCAGGCTCGTAACTCTGTATCTACTGGAGATACGGGGATGTCCTTTGAGTATGTTATAGTCCAATTTGTCCCCCATCTAACCATACTAAAAACATTGAGCTACGACAAACAGTAGTCGAGTAATTAAGCTAATCGTAAACAAACAAACCCCTGCATAGGAAATGCATTAGACTATACTTTGCAGGCCCATAACTCTGTGTCTACTAGAGATACGGGCATGTCCTTAGGATATGTTATAGTCCAAATTGTCCCCCATCTAACCATACTAAAAACTTTGGGCTACGACAAACAGGGGCCGAGTAATTAAGCTAAACGTAAACAAACAACCCGTCCATAGGAAATGCATTAGACTATATTTTGCAGGCCCATAACTCTGTGTCTACTAGAGATACGGGGATGTCCTTAGGATATAATATAGTCCAAATTGTCCCCCATCTAACCATACTAAAAACATTGAGCTACGACAAACAGGGGCCGAGATATAAAGCAAAATGTTCGTCAATTTTGGTATCGTCTCACTTATTTTTATTATGTTACTTATGATTTTTGCACTAAACTTTGGAGGCTCATAACTTTTGTTCTACAAGAAGTACTGGGATCTCCTTTGGATATGTTATAGTACTCTTTGCTCCCCATACAAGGATACTTTAAACTTGAGGCTACCTCAATATCGTCGTCAACTTATTTTTTGTCTCACTTATTGTTAGAAGGTTACTTTTGATTTTTGAAAATAAACTTTGCAGGCTCGTAACTCTGGTTCTAGCAGAGATACGGGGATGTAAATAATGTGACCTTGACACAAATGTTCGGATAATTATAAAGGTCTTTGCATGTTCCAAGCAAAAAAAAAAAGCTTCGCGGTTTCGAACCTGTGGCCTTCCGGGAGTGAGGCGGATGCGATAACCGCTACACTAAAGATATGTTATTATTTTTAATCGAAAGAACAGGTTCAAGTAATTAAGCAATACATGAACAAACAAACCCCTCCATAGAAAATGCATTAGACTATACTTTGCAGGCTCGTAACTCTGTTTCTACTGTAGATACGGCGAGGTCCTTTGAGTATGTTATATTCCAATTTGTCCCCCATCTAACCCTACTAAAAACATTGAGCTACGAAAAACAGGGGCCGAGTAATTAAGCTAAACGTAAACAAACAACCCGTCCAAAGGAAATGCATTAGACTATGCTTTGCAGGCCCATAACTCTGTGTTTACTAGAGATACGGGGATGTCCTTAGGATATGTTATAGTCCAAATTGTCCCCCATCTAACCATACTAAAAACATTGAGCTACGACAAACAGGGGCCTAGATATTAAGCAAAATGTTCGTCAACTTTGGTATCGTCTCACTTATTTTTATTATGTTACTTATGATTTTTGCACTAAACTTTGGAGGCTCATAACTCTTGTTCTACAAGAGATACTGGGATCTCCTTTGGATATGTTATAGTACTCTTTGCTCCCCATACAAGGATACTTTAAACTTGAGGCTACCTCAATATCGTCGTCAACTTATTTTTTGTCTCACTTATTGTTAGAAGGTTACTTTTGATTTTTGAAAATAAAGTTTGCAGGCTCGTAACTCTGGTTCTACCAGAGATACGGAGATGTAAATAATGTGACCTTGACACAAATGTTCGGATAATTATAAAGGTCTTTGCATGTTCCAAGCAAAAAAAAAAAGCTTCGCGGTTTCGAGCCTGTGGCCTTCCGGGAGTGAGGCGGATGCGATAACCGCTACACTAAAGATATGTTATTATTTTTAATCGAAAGAACAGGGTCAAGTAATTAAGCAATACGTGAACAAACAAACCCCTCCATAGAAAATGCATTAGACTATACTTTGCAAGGCCCATAACTCTGTGTCTACTAGACATACCGGGATGTCCTTAGGATATGTTATAGTCCAATTTGTCATTCATCTAACCATACTAAAAACTTTGGGCTACGACAAACAGGGGCCGAGTACTTAAGCGAAACGTAAAGAAACAAACCCCCTCCATAGGAAATGAGTTAGACTATACTTTGCAGGCTCGTAACTCTGTTTCCACTGGAGATACGGGGATGTCCTTTGAGTATGTTATAGTCCAATTTGTCCCCCATCTAACCATATTAAAAACATTGAGCTACGAAAAACAAGGGCCGAGTAATTAAGCTAAACGTAAACAAACAACCCGTCCAAAGGAAATGCATTAGACTATGCTTTGCAGGCCCATAACTCTGTGTTTACTAGAGATACGGGGATGTCCTTAGGATATGTTATAGTCCAAATTGTCCCCCATCTAACCATACTAAAAACATTGAGCTACGACAAACAGGGGCCGAGATATTAAGCAAAATGTTCGTCAACTTTGGTATCGTCTCACTTATTTTTATTATGTTACTTATGATTTTTGCACTAAACTTTGGAGGCTCATAACTCTTGTTCTACAAGAGATACTGGGATCTCCTTTGGATATGTTATAGTACTCTTTGCTCCCCATACAAGGATACTTTAAACTTGAGGCTACCTCAATATCGTCGTCAACTTATTTTTTGTCTCACTTATTGTTAGAAGGTTACTTTTGATTTTTGAAAATAAAGTTTGCAGGCTCGTAACTCTGGTTCTACCAGAGATACGGGGATGTAAATAATGTGACCTTGACACAAATGTTCGGATAATTATAAAGGTCTTTGCATGTTCCAAGCCAAAAAAAACTTCGCGGTTTCGAACCTGTGGCCTTCCGAGAGTGAGGCGGATGCGATAACCGCTACACTAAAGATATGTTATTATTTTTAATCGAAAGAACAGGGTCAAGTAATTAAGCAATACGTGAACAAACAAACCCCTCCATAGAAAATGCATTAGACTACACTTTGCAGGCTCGTAACTCTGTATCTACTGGAGATACGGGGATGTCCTTTGAGTATGTTATAGTCCAATTTGTCCCCCATCTAACCATACTAAAAACATTGAGCTACGACAAACAGTAGTCGAGTAATTAAGCTAATCGTAAACAAACAAACCCCTGCATAGGAAATGCATTAGACTATACTTTGCAGGCCCATAACTCTGTGTCTACTAGAGATACGGGCATGTCCTTAGGATATGTTATAGTCCAAATTGTCCCCCATCTAACCATACTAAAAACTTTGGGCTACGACAAACAGGGGCCGAGTAATTAAGCTAAACGTAAACAAACAACCCGTCCATAGGAAATGCATTAGACTATATTTTGCAGGCCCATAACTCTGTGTCTACTAGAGATACGGGGATGTCCTTAGGATATGTTATAGTCCAAATTGTACCCCATCTAACCATACTAAAAACATTGAGCTACGACAAACAGGGGCCGAGATATTAAGCAAAATGGTCGTCAACTTTGGTATCGTCTCACTTATTTTTATAATGTTACTTATGATTTTTGCACTAAACTTTGGAGGCTCATAACTCTTGTTCTACAAGAGGTACTGGGATCTCCTTTGGATATGTTATAGTACTCTTTGCTCCCCATACAAGGATACTTTAAACTTGAGGCTACCTCAATATCGTCGTCAACTTACTTTTTGTCTCACTTATTGTTAGAAGGTTACTTTTGATTTTTGAAAATATACTTTGCAGGCTCGTAACTCTGGTTCTACCAGAGATACGGGGATGTCCTTAGAGTATGTTATAGACCAATTTGTCCCCCATCTAGCCACACTAAGAATTAGGGCTACGACAAACAGTAGTCGAGTAATTAAGCTAATCGTAAACAAACAAACCCCTCCATAGGAAATACATTAGACTAAATTCTGGAGGCTCGTAACTCTGGTTCTACCAGAGATACGGGGATGTAAATAATGTGACCTTGACACAAATGTTCGGATAATTATAAAGGTCTTTGCATGTTCCAAGCAAAAAAAACTTCGCGGTTTCGAACCTGTGGCCTTCCGAGAGTGAGGCGGATGCGATAACCGCTACACTAAAGATATGTTATTATTTTTAATCGAAAGAACAGGGTCAAGTAATTAAGCAATACGTGAACAAACAAACCCCTCCATAGAAAATGCATTAGACTATACTTTGCAGGCTCGTAACTCTGTATCTACTGGAGATACGGGGATGTCCTTTGAGTATGTTATAGTCCAATTTGTCCCCCATCTAACCATACTAAAAACATTGAGCTACGACAAACAGTAGTCGAGTAATTAAGCTAATCGTAAACAAACAAACCCCTGCATAGGAAATGCATTAGACTATACTTTGCAGGCCCATAACTCTGTGTCTACTAGAGATACGGGCATGTCCTTAGGATATGTTATAGTCCAAATTGTCCCCCATCTAACCATACTAAAAACTTTGGGCTACGACAAACAGGGGCCGAGTAATTAAGCTAAACGTAAACAAACAACCCGTCCATAGGAAATGCATTAGACTATATTTTGCAGGCCCATAACTCTGTGTCTACTAGAGATACGGGGATGTCCTTAGGATATGTTATAGTCCAAATTGTCCCCCATCTAACCATACTAAAAACAGTGAGCTACGACAAACAGGGGCCGAGATATTAAGCAAAATGTTCGTCAACTTTGGTATCGTCTCACTTATTTTTATAATGTTACTTATGATTTTTGCACTAAACTTTGGAGGCTCATAACTCTTGTTCTACAAGAGGTACTGGGATCTCCTTTGGATATGTTATAGTACTCTTTGCTCCCCATACAAGGATACTTTAAACTTGAGGCTACCTCAATATCGTCGTCAACTTACTTTTTGTCTCACTTATTGTTAGAAGGTTACTTTTGATTTTTGAAAATATACTTTGCAGGCTCGTAACTCTGGTTCTACCAGAGATACGGGGATGTCCTTAGAGTATGTTATAGACCAATTTGTCCCCCATCTAGCCACACTAAGAATTAGGGCTACGACAAACAGTAGTCGAGTAATTAAGCTAATCGTAAACAAACAAACCCCTCCATAGGAAATACATTAGACTAAATTCTGGAGGCTCGTAACTCTGGTTCTACCAGAGATACGGGGATGTAAATAATGTGACCTTGACACAAATGTTCGGATAATTATAAAGGTCTTTGCATGTTCCAAGCAAAAAAAACTTCGCGGTTTCGAACCTGTGGCCTTCCGAGAGTGAGGCGGATGCGATAACCGCTACACTAAAGATATGTTATTATTTTTAATCGAAAGAACAGGGTCAAGTAATTAAGCAATACGTGAACAAACAAACCCCTCCATAGAAAATGCATTAGACTATACTTTGCAGGCTCGTAACTCTGTATCTACTGGAGATACGGGGATGTCCTTTGAGTATGTTATAGTCCAATTTGTCCCCCATCTAACCATACTAAAAACATTGAGCTACGACAAACAGTAGTCGAGTAATTAAGCTAATCGTAAACAAACAAACCCCTGCATAGGAAATGCATTAGACTATACTTTGCAGGCCCATAACTCTGTGTCTACTAGAGATACGGGCATGTCCTTAGGATATGTTATAGTCCAAATTGTCCCCCATCTAACCATACTAAAAACTTTGGGCTACGACAAACAGGGGCCGAGTAATTAAGCTAAACGTAAACAAACAACCCGTCCATAGGAAATGCATTAGACTATATTTTGCAGGCCCATAACTCTGTGTCTACTAGAGATACGGGGATGTCCTTAGGATATGTTATAGTCCAAATTGTCCCCCATCTAACCATACTAAAAACAGTGAGCTACGACAAACAGGGGCCGAGATATTAAGCAAAATGTTCGTCAACTTTGGTATCGTCTCACTTATTTTTATAATGTTACTTATGATTTTTGCACTAAACTTTGGAGGCTCATAACTCTTGTTCTACAAGAGGTACTGGGATCTCCTTTGGATATGTTATAGTACTCTTTGCTCCCCATACAAGGATACTTTAAACTTGAGGCTACCTCAATATCGTCGTCAACTTACTTTTTGTCTCACTTATTGTTAGAAGGTTACTTTTGATTTTTGAAAATATACTTTGCAGGCTCGTAACTCTGGTTCTACCAGAGATACGGGGATGTAAATAATGTGACCTTGACACAAATGTTCGGATAATTATAAAGGTCTTTGCATGTTCCAAGCAAAAAAAAAAAGCTTCGCGGTTTCGAACCTGTGGCCTTCCGGGAGTGAGGCGGATGCGATAACCGCTACACTAAAGATATGTTATTATTTTTAATCGAAAGAACAGGGTCAAGTAATTAAGCAATACGTGAACAAACAAACCCCTCCATAGAAAATGCATTAGACTATACTTTGCAAGGCCCATAACTCTGTGTCTACTAGAGATACCGGGATGTCCTTAGGATATGTTATAGTCCCGTTTGTCATTCATCTAACCATTTTAAAAACTTTGGGCTACGACAAACAGGGGCCGAGTACTTAAGCGAAACGTAAAGAAACAAACCCCCTCCATAGGAAATGAGTTAGACTATACTTTGCAGGCTCGTAACTCTGTTTCCACTGGAGATACGGGGATATCCTTTGAGTATGTTATAGTCCAATTTGTCCCCCATCTAACCATACTAAAAACATTGAGCTACGACAAACAGGGGCCGAGTAATTAAGCTAAACGTAAACAAACAACCCGTCCTTAGGAAATGCATTAGACTATACTTTGCAGGCCCATAACTCTGTGTCTACTAGAGATACGGGGATGTCCTTAGGATATGTTATAGTCCAAATTGTCCCCCCTCTAACCATACTAAAAACATTGAGCTACGACAAACAAGGGCCGAGATATTAAGCAAAATGTTCGTCAACTTTGGTATCGTCTCACTTATTTTTATTATGTTACTTATGATTTTTGCACTAAACTTTGGAGGCTCATAACTCTTGTTCTACAAGAGATACTGGGATCTCCTTTGGAAATGTTATAGTACTCTTTGCTCCCCATACAAGGATACTTTAAACTTGATGCTACCTCAATATCGTCGTCAACTTATTTTTTGTCTCACTTATTGTTAGAAGGTTACTTTTGATTTTTGAAAATAAAGTTTGCAGGCTCGTAACTCTGGTTCTACCAGAGATACGGGGATGTAAATAATGTGACCTTGACACAAATGTTCGGATAATTATAAAGGTCTTTGCATGTTCCAAGCAAAAAAAAAAAACTTCGCGGTTTCGAACCTGTGGCCTTCCGGGAGTGAGGCGGATGCGATAACCGCTACACTAAAGATATGTTATTATTTTTAATTGAAAGAAAAGGTTCAAGTAATTAAGCAATACATGAACAAACAAACCCCTCCTTGTTCACAGTGGCTGGTGCTCTGAAGTGTGAAAAATTGAGATTCCAAATTTTTCGTCGGTTGCTGATAAAATAAGAGATATTCGATTTTATTTTTTATATAGCGGGCGTTGAATGTTTCACGAAAGTACGTTGGTCTTGAATTTACACGCCAGTTTTTTTAGGTTGCGACGCAATAACAGAAGATTTATTAACACGGTTTGCTAGTTACTCGTTTTTGATGGGGCCGGATTTGGCAACAAAACTAATCGATCACGAGCGAAAGCGAACTGACTTCTCACAAGTAGGGCACAACAGAAAGATAGCAATAATCACGGTAGTGGGAGCGTCGAGAATGCAGTTAGATCTTGTTACCAGTGACTGAAGCTCCAAAGCGTTGAGATCACAATTTAAATCCTCGGTTGTAGATGAGATAAGCGAGAGTAGTTCCTTTCTTTTTTTTAGAAGCGGGCGTTGATTTTTTTAAGAAGACCGATGCTCTTGGCTTTGCACGCCAGGTCTTTTTTAAGCGACGCAAGAACGGATGTTTTTTTGTTTCAGCACGGATTGTAAGTTATGCGTTAATGGTACTTATCACGAGGCAAATACGGGTCTTGGAGAAAGCTGTCCACCAGCAAAAGCGGGATGACTTACGACGATTTGCAAGTAGCTAAGCCGACGGTAGCGATCACAGTGGAAGGCGAGACGTTGAATACGTTAAAGGTGATCATTCATACCTGAAAGATAGAATACAGTTAGTCCTTGTTCACAGTGGCTGGTGCTCTGAAGAGTGAAAAATTGAGATTCCAAATTTTTCGTCGGTTGCTGATAAAATAAGAGATATTCGATTTTATTTTTTATATAGCGGGCGTTGAATGTTTCACGAAAGTACGTTGGTCTTGAATTTACACGCCATTTTTTTTAGGTTGCGACGCAATAACAGAAGATTTTTTAACACGGTTTGCTAGTTACTCGTTTTTGATGGGGCCGGATTTGGCAACAAAACTAATCGATCACGAGCGAAAGCGAACTGACTTCTCACAAGTAGGGCACAACAGAAAAATAGTAATAATCACGGTAGTGGGAGCGTCGAGAATGCAGTTAGATCTTGTTACCAGTGACTGTAGTATTTCTTCACTATTTTCAAATATGTTCACTGAAACCATTATTTTTATACTTTTTGCATTAATTCAAGCAAATGTAACGATATTCAATCAAAAAACTGTTAAAATTAAATTTTTCAATCAGAAATCGTTGTCACGGATTTTGTATCTTGAAGAAGAAAAACATGCGATTTTTTCGGTACTTTTTTGAATGCATTTTTTTCTGGAGAAATTTTTGACCCAATTCAGCTTAATTCCCTATAAAACACTCATTTAAAGTGATTTCATCTCGATTGAACAATAAATAAAAATGTACCTCGATTTTTAATAACATTTTCAAAATCGACGTTTCACGGCCAAAGAAGCATATTTTGAGTATTTCTTCACTATTTTCAAATATAACCACTGAAACCATTATTTTTATACTTTTTGCTTTAATTCAAGCAAATATAACGATATTCATTCAAAAAACTGTTAAAATTCAATTTTTCAATAAGAAATCGTTGTCACGGATTTTGTATCTTGAAGAAGAAAAACATGCGATTTTTTCGGTACACTTTTGAATGCATTTTTTTCTGGAGAAATGTTTGACCGAATTCAGCTTAATTCCCTATAAAACACTCAATAAAAGTGATTTCATCTCGATTGAACAATAAATAAAAATGTACCTCGATTTTTAATAACATTTTCAAAATCGACGTTTCACGGCCAAAGAATCATACTTTGAGTATTTCTTCACTATTTTCAAATATATTCATTGAAACCATTATTTTTATACTTTTTGCTTTAATTCAAGCAATGTAACGATATTCATTCAAAAAACTTAAAATTCAATTTTCAATAAGAAATCGTATTCACGGATTTTGTGTCTTGAAGAAGGAAAACCTGCGATTTTTTCCGTACTTTTTTGAATGCATTTTTTTTGGAGGAATTTTTGACCGAATTCAGCTTAATTCCCTATAAAACACTCATTGAAAGTGGTGGTTCGAGCCCACCCGGGACCGGTGTTGTGGGATCTCAAATGTAACGTAAAAACCAAAGTTTTTCCACAATACCTGACAACCATTTAATTTTTGGGTTTCCGTGCAGCATTGGTTAGCGCTTTCGGCTATGAACCGAAAGGTTGGTGGTTCGTGCCCATCCGGGAGCGGTGTTGTGAGGTCTCAGATGTGACGTAAAAAGTCAGAGTTTTTCCACAATACCTGACAAACATTTAATATTTGGGCTTCCGTGGCGCAATGGTTAGCGCGCTCAACTGTTATTCAAAAGGTTGGTGGTTCGAGCGTACCCGGGAGTGGTGTTGTGATGTCTCAGATGTGACGTAAAAAGTCGAGGTTTTTTCACAATACCTGACGACCATTTAATATTTGGGCTTCCGTGGCGCAATGGTTAGCGCGTTCGGCTGTTCACCGAAAGGTTAGTGGTTCGAGCCCACCCGAAAGCGGTGTTGTGAGGTCTCAGATGTAACGTAAAATGTCATAGTTTTTCCACAATAACTGACGAACATTTAACATTTGGGCTTCCGTGGAGCAATGGTTAGCGCGTTCAGCAGTTAACCGAAAGGTTGGTGTTTCGAGCCCACCCAGGAGAGGCGTTGTGGGGTCTCAGTTGTAGCGTAAAAAGTCAAAACTTTTCCACAATACGGGACAAACATTTAATTTCTGAATTTCCGTGGCTCAATGGTTAGCTCGTACAGCTGTTAACCGAAAGTTTGGTGGTTCGAGCCCACCCGGGAGAGGTGTTGTGAGGTCTCAGATGTGACGTAAAAAGTCAAAGTTTTTCCACAATACCTGACGACCATATAAGTTTCTAGCTTCCATGGCCAATGGTTGGCGCGTTCGGCTGTTAACCGAAAGGTTGGTGGTTCGAGCCCATCCGGGAGCGGTGTTGTGAGGTCTCAGATGTGACGTAAAAAGTCAAGAGTTTTCCACAATACCTGACGACCATTTAATATTTGGGCTTCCGTGGCGCAATGGTTAGCGCGTTCAGCTGTTATTCAAAAGCTGGTGGTTTAAGCCCTCCCGGGAGCGGTGTTGTAAGGTCTCAGATGTGACGTAAAAAGTCAGAGTTTTTCCACAATACGAGACAACCATATAATTTCTGAACTTCCGTGGCTCAATGGTTAGCGCGTTCGGCTGTTAACCAGTAAGTTGGTGGTTCTAGCCCACCCGAAACCGGTGTTGTGAGGTCTCAGATGTGGCGTAAAAAGTCAAGGTTTTTCCACAATACCTGACGACCATTCAATTTTTGGGCTTCCGTGGCGCAATGATTAGCGCGTTCAGCTGTTATTCAAAAGAGTGGTGGTTTGAGCCCTCCCGGGAGCGGTGCTGTGAGGTCTCAGATGTAACGTAAAATGTCAGAGTTTTTCCACAATAACTGACGAACATTTAATTTTTGGGCTTCCGTGGAGCAATGGTTAGTGCGTTCAGCAGTTAACCGAAAGGTTGGTGGTTCGAGCCCACCCGGGAGAGGTGTTGTGGGGTCTCAGATGTAGCGTAAAAAGTCAAAACTTTTCCACAATACGGGACAACCATTTAATTCCTGAGCTTCCGTGGCTCAATGGTTAGCGCGTTCGGCTGTTAACCAATAGGTTGGTGGTTCGAGCCCACCCGGGAGCGGTGTTGTGGGGTCTCAGATGTAGCATAAAAATTCAAAACTTTTCCACAATACGTGATAACCATTTAATTTCTGAGCTTCCGTGGCTTAATTGTTAGCGCGTTCGGCTGTTAACCAATAGGTTGGTGGTTCGAGCCCACCCGGGACCGGTGTTGTGGGATCTCAAATGTAACGTAAAAACCAAAGTTTTTCCACAATACCTGACGACCATTGAATTTTTGGGTTTCCGTGGCGCATTGGTTAGCGCGTTCGGCTATGAACCGAAAGGTTGGTGGTTCGTGCCCATCCGGGAGCGGTGTTGTGAGGTCTCAGATGTGACGTAAAAATCAGAGTTTTTCCACAATACCTGACGAACATTTAATTTTTGGGCTTCCGTGGCGCAATGGTTAGCGCGCTCAACTGTTATTCAAAAGGTTGGTGGTTCGAGCGTACCCGGGAGCGGTGTTGTGATGTCTTAGATGTGACGTAAAAAGTCGCGGTTTTTCCACAATACCTGACGACCATTTAATATTTGGGCTTCCGTGGCGCAATGGTTAGCGCGTTCGGCTGTTAACCGAAAGGTTGGTGGTTCGAGCCCACCCGAAAGCGGTGTTGTGAGGTCTCAGATGTAACGTAAAATGTCATAGTTTTTCCACAATAACTGACGAACATTTAATTTCTGAACTTCCGTGGCTCAATGGTTAGCGCGTTCGGCTGTTAACCAATAGGTTGGTGGTTCGAGCCCATCTGGGAGCGGTGTTGTGAGGTCTCAGATGTAACGTAAAAAGTCAAACGTTTTCCACAATAACTGACGAACCGAAAGTTTGGTGGTTCGAGCCCATCCGGGAGCGTTTTGTGGTGTCTCAGATGTAACGTGAAAAGTCAGAGTTTTTCCACAATACCTGACGAACATTTAATTTTTGGGCTTCCGTGGCGCAATGGTTAGTGCGCTCAGCTGTTATTCTAAAGGTTGGTGGTTCGAGCCCCTCCGGGAGCGTTTTGTGGGGTCTCAGATGTAACGTAAAAAGTCAGAGTTTTTCCACAATACGAGACAACCATATAATTTCTGAACTTCCGTGGCTCAATGGTTAGCGCGTTCGGCTGTTAACCAGTAAGTTGGTGGTTCGAGCCCACCCGAAACCGGTGTTGTGAGGTCTCAGATGTGGCGTAAAAAGTCAAGGTTTCTCCACAATACCTGACAACCATTTAATTACTGAGCTTCCGTGGCTCAATGGTTGGCGCGTTCGGCTGTTAACCGAAAGGTTGGTGGTTCGAGCCCATCCGGGAGCGGTGTTGTGAGGTCTCAGATGTGACGTAAAAGTCAAGAGTTTTCCACAATACCTGACGACCGTTTAATATTTGGGCTTCCGTGGCGCAATGATTAGCGCGTTCAGCTGTTATTCAAAAGCTGGTGGTTTAAGCCCTCCCGGGAGCGGTGTTGTGAGGTCTCAGATGTGACGTAAAAAGTCAGAGTTTTTCCACAATACGAGACAACCATATAATTTCTGAACTTCCGTGGCTCAATGGTTAGCGCGTTCGGCTGTTAACCACTAAGTTGGTGGTTCGAGCCCACCCGAAATCGGTGTTGTGAGGTCTCAGATGTGGCGTAAAAAGTCAAGGTTTTTCCACAATACCTGACGACCATTCAATTTTTGGGCTTCCGTGGCGCAATGGTTAGCGCGTTCAGCTGTTATTCAAAAGAGTGGTGGTTTGAGCCCTCCCGGGAGCGGTGCTGTGAGGTCTCAGATGTAACATAAAATGTCAGAGTTTTTCCACAATAACTGACGAACATTTAATTTTTGGGCTTCCGTGGCGCAATGGTTAGTGCGTTCAGCAGTTAACCGAAAGGTGGGTGGTTCGAGCCCACCCGGGAGAGGTGTTGTGGGGTCCCAGATGTAGCGAAAAAAAGTCAAAACATTTCCACAATACGGGACAACCATTTAATTCCTGAGCTTCCGTGGCTCAATGGTTAGCGCGTTCGGCTGTTAACCAATAGGTTGGTGGTTCGAGCCCACCCGGGAGCGGTGTTGTGGGGTCTCAGATGTAGCATAAAAATTCAAAACTTTTCCACAATACGTGATAACCATTTAATTTCTGAGCTTCCGTGGCTTAATTGTTAGCGCGTTCGGCTGTTAACCAATAGGTTGGTGGTTCGAGCCCACCCGGGACCGGTGTTGTGGGATCTCAAATGTAACGTAAAAACCAAAGTTTTTCCACAATACCTGACGACCATTGAATTTTTGGGTTTCCGTGGCGCATTGGTTAGCGCGTTCGGCTATGAACCGAAAGGTTGGTGGTTCGTGCCCATCCGGGAGCGGTGTTGTGAGGTCTCAGATGTGACGTAAAAAGTCGGAGTTTTTCCACAATACCTGACGAACATTTAATTTTTGGGCTTCCGTGGCGCAATGGTTAGCGCGCTCAACTGTTATTCAAAAGGTTGGTGGTTCGAGCGTACCCGGGAGCGGTGTTGTGATGTCTCAGATGTGACGTAAAAAGTCGAGGTTTTTCCACAATACCTGACGACCATTTAATATTTGGGCTTCCGTGGCGCAATGGTTAGCGCGTTCGGCTGATAACCGAAAGGTTGGTGGTTCGAGCCCACCCGAAAGCGGTGTTGTGAGGTCTCAGATGTAACGTAAAATGTCATAGTTTTTCCACAATACCTGACGACCATTTAATATTTGGGCTTACGTGGCGCAATGGTTAGTGCGCTCAGCTGTTATTCAAAAGGTTGGTGGTTCGAGCCCCTCCGGGAGCGTTTTGTGGGGTCTCAGATGTAACGTAAAAAGTCAGAGTTTCTCCACAATACCTGACAACCATTTAATTACTGAGCTTCCGTGGCTCAATGGTTAGCGCGTTCGGCTGTTAACCAATGGGTTGGTGATTCGAGCCCATCCAGGAGCGGTGTTGTGAGGTCTCAGATGTAACGTAAAATGTCATAGTTTTTCCACAGCACCTGACGACCATTTAAATTTTGGGCTTCCGTGGCGCAATGGTTAGCGCGTTCGGCTGTTAATCGAAAGGTTGGTGGTTCGAGCCCATCCGGGAGCGGTGTTGTGAGGTCTCAGATGTAGCGTGAAAAGTCAAACTTTTTCCATAATACGTGATAACCATTTATTTTCTGAACTTCCGTGGCTCAATTGTTAGCGCGTTCGGCTGCTAACCAATAGGTTGGTGGTTCGAGCCCACCCGGGAGCGGTGTTTTGGGATCTCAAATGTAACGTAAATAGCCAAAGTTTTTCCACAATACCTGTCGACCATTTAATTTTCGGGCGTCCGTGGCGCAATGGTTAGCGCGTTCGGCTGTTAACCGAAAGGTTGGAGGTTCGAGCCCATCCGGGAGCGGTGTTGTGAGGTCTCAGATGTGAAAAGTCAAAGTTTCACCTCAATACCTGACGACCATTTAATATTTGGGCTTCCGTTGCGCTATGGTTAGCGCGTTCGGCTGTTAACCGAAAGGTTGGTGGTTCGAGCCCACCCGGGAGCGGTGTTTTGGGATCTCTAATGTAACGTAAAAACCCAAAGTTTTCCCACAATACCTGACGACCATTTAATTTTTGGGCGTCCGTGGCGCAATGGTTAGCGCGTTCGGCTGTTAACCGAAAGGTTGGTGGTTCGAGCCCACCCGGGAGCGGTGTTGTGAGGTCTCAGATGTAGCGTGAAAAGTCAAACTTTTTCCGTAATACATGATAACCATTTATTTTCTGAGCTTCCGTGGCTCAATGGTTAGCGCGTTCGGCTGTTAATTAATAGGTTGGTGGTTCGAGCCCATCCGGGAGAAGTGTTGTGACGTCTCAGATGTAACGTAAAATGTCAGAGTTTTTCCACAATACCTGACGAACATTTAATTTTTGGGCTTCCGTGGCTCAATGGTTAGCGCGTTCGGCTGTTAAGCAATAGGTTGGTGGTTCGAGCCCATCCGGGAGAAGTCTTGTGACGTCTCAGATGTAACGTAAAATGTCAGAGTTTTTCCACAATACCTGACGAACATTTAATTTTTGGGCTTCCGTGGCTCAATGGTTAGAGCGTTCGGCTGTTAACCAATAGGTTGGTGGTTCGAGCCCTCCCGGGAGCGGTGTTGTGACGTCTCAGATGTAACGTAAAATGTCAGAGTTTTTCCACAATACTTGACGAGCATTTAATTTTTGGGCTTCAGTGGCGCAATGGTTAGCGCGTTCAGCTGTTAATCGAAAGGTTGGTGGTTCGAGCCCATCCGGGAGCGGTGTTGTGAGGTCTCAGATGTGAAGTAAAAAGTCAAAGTTTTACCTCAATACCTGACGAAAATTTAATTTTTGGGCTTCAGTGGCGCAATGGTTAGCGCGTTCGGCTGTTAACCAATAGGTTGGTGGTTCGAGCTCATCCGGGAGAGGTGTTGTGACCTATTGGTTAACAGCCGAACGCGCTAACCTTTGAGCCACGGAAGCTCAGAAATTAAATGGTTGTCAGGTATTGTAGATAAGTTATGACTTTTTACGTTACATCTGAGACCCTACAACACCTCTCCCGGGTGGGCTCGAACCTTCAACCTTTCGATTAACAGCTGAACGCGCTAATCATTGCGCCACGGAAGCCCAAAAATTAAATGTTCGTCAGGTATTGTGGAAAAACTATGACATTTTACGTTACATCTGAGACCTCACAACACCGCTACCGGATGGGCTCGAACCACCAACCTATTGGTTAACAGCCGAACGCGCAAACCATTGCGCCACGGAAGCCCAAAATTTAAATGGTCGTCAGGTGTTGTGGAAAACACCTTGACTTTTTACGTCACATCTGAGACGTCACAACACCGCTCCCGGATGGGCTCGAACCACACACCTATTGGTTAACAGCCGAACGCGCTAACCTTTGAGCCACGGAAGCTCAGAAATTAAATGGTTGTCAGGTATTGTAGATAAGTTATGACTTTTTACGTTACATCTGAGACCCTACAACACCTCTTCCGGTTGGGCTCGAACCACCAACCTTTCGGTTAACAGCCGAACGCACTAACAATTGCGCCAAGAAGGCCCAAAAATTTAATGGTCGTCAGGTATTGTGGCAAAACTTTGGCTTTCTACGTTACATATGAGATCCCACACCACCGCTCCCGGGTGGGCTCGAACCACCAACCTATTGGTTAACAGCCGAACGCGCTAACCATTGAGCCACGGAAGCTCAGAAATTAAATGTTTGTCACGTATTGTGGATAAGTTTTGACTTTTTACGCTACATCTGAGACCCCACAACACCTCTTCCGGGTGGGCTTGATCCACCAGCCTTTCGATTAACAGTTGAACGCGCTAATAATTGCGCCAAGGAAGCCCAAAAATTAAATGTTCGTCATTTATTGTGGAAAAACTCTGACATTTTACGTTACATCTGAGACGTCACAACACCGCTCCCGGATGGGCTCGAACAACCCACCTATTGGTTAACAGCCGAGCGCGCTAACCATTGCGCCACGGAAGCCCAAAAATTAAATGTTCGTCAGGTATTGTGGAAAAACTCTGACATTTTACGTTAAATCTGAGACCTCACAACACCGCTCCCGGATGGGCTCGAACCACCAACCTATTGGTTAACAGCCGAACGCGCTAACCATTGAGCCACGGAAGCTCAGAAATTAAATGGTTGTCAGGTATTGTGGATAAGTTATGACTTATTACGTTACATCTGAGAGCCTACAACACCTCTCCCGGTTGGGCTCGAACCACCAACCTTTCGGTTAACAGCCGAACGCGCTAACCGTTGCGCCAAGGAAGCCCAAAATTAAATGTTCGTCAGGTATTGTGGAAAAACCTTGACTTTTTACGTCACTTCTGAGACCTCACAACACCGCTCCCGGATGGGCTCGAACCACCAACCTATTGGTTAACAGACGAACGCGCTAACCATTGAGCCACGGAAGCTCAGAAATTAAATGGTCGTCACGTATTGTGGAAAAACTTTGGCTTTCTACGTTAAATTTGAGATCCCACAACACCGCTCCCGGGTGGGCTCGAACCACCAACCTATTGGCTAACAGCCGAACGCGTTAACCATTGCGCCACGGAAGCCCAAAAATTAAATGGTCGTCAGGTATTGTGGAAAAACTTTGGCTTTCTACGTTACGTTTGAGATCCCACAACGCCGCTCCCGGGTGGGCTCGAACCACTAACCTATTTGTTAACTGCTGAACGCGCTAACCATTGCGCCAAGGAAGCCCAAAAATTAAATGTTCGTCAGGTATTGTGGAAAAACCTTGACTTTTTACGTCACTTCTGAGACCTCACAACACCGCTCCCGGATGGGCTCGAACCACCAACCTATTGGTTAACAGCCGAACGCGCTAACCATTGAGCCACGGAAGCTCAGAAATTAAATGGTCGTCACGTATTGTGGAAAAACTTTGGCTTTCTACGTTACATTTGAGATCCCACAACACCGCTCCCGGGTGGGCTCGAACCACCAACCTATTGGTTAACAGCCGAACGCGTTAACCATTGCGCCACGGAAGCCCAAAAATTAAATGGTTGTCAGGTATTGTGGAAAAACTTTGGCTTTCTACGTTACGTTTGAGATCCCACAACGCCGCTCCCGGGTGGGCTCGAACCACTAACCTATTTGTTAACTGCTGAACGCGCTAACCATTGCGCCACGGAAGCCCAAAAATTAAATGCTCGTCAGGTATTGTGTAAAAACCTTGACTTTTTACGTCACATCTGAGACCTCACAACACCGCTGCCGGATGGGCTCGAACCACCAACCTATTGGTTAACAGCCGAAAGCGCTAACCATTGAGCCACGGAAGCTCAGAAATTAAATGGTTGTCACGTATTGTGGAAAAGTTTTGAATTTTTACGCTACATCTGAGACCCCACAACACCTCTCCCGGGTGGGCTCGAACCTTCAACCTTTCGATTAACAGCTGAACGCGCTAATCATTGCGCCACGGAAGCCCAAAAATTAAATGGTCGTCAGGTATTGTGGAAAAACTTTGGCTTTCTACGTTACGTTTGAGATCCCACAACACCGCGCCCGGGAGGGCTCGAACCACCAACCTATTGGTTAACAGCCGAACGCCCTAACCATTGCGCCACGGAAGCCCAAAAATTAAATGATCGTCAGGTATTGTGGAAGAACTTTAGCTTTCTACGTTACATTTGAGATCCCACAACGCCGCTCCCGGGTGGGCTCGAACCACTAACCTATTGGTTAACAGCCGAACGCGCTAACCATTGAGCCACGGAGGCTCAGAAATTAAATGGTTGTCACGTATTGTGGAAACGTTTTGACTTTTTACGCTACATCTGAGACCCCACAACACCTCTCCCGGGTGGGCTCGAACCACCAACCTTTCGATTAACAGCTGAAAGCGCTAACCATTGCGCCACGGAAGCCCAAAAATTAAATGGTCGTCAGGTATTGTGGAAAAACTTTGGCTTTCTACGTTACGTTTGAGATCCCACAACGCCGCTCCCGGGTGGGCTCGAACCACTAACCTATTTGTTAACTGCTGAACGCGCTAACCATTGCGCCACGGAAGCCCAAAAATTAAATGCTCGTCAGGTATTGTGTAAAAACCTTGACTTTTTACGTCACATCTGAGACCTCACAACACCGCTGCCGGATGGGCTCGAACCACCAACCTATTGGTTAACAGCCGAAAGCGCTAACCATTGAGCCACGGAAGCTCAGAAATTAAATGGTTGTCACGTATTGTGGAAAAGTTTTGAATTTTTACGCTACATCTGAGACCCCACAACACCTCTCCCGGGTGGGCTCGAACCTTCAACCTTTCGATTAACAGCTGAACGCGCTAATCATTGCGCCACGGAAGCCCAAAAATTAAATGGTCGTCAGGTATTGTGGAAAAACTTTGGCTTTCTACGTTACGTTTGAGATCCCACAACACCGCGCCCGGGAGGGCTCGAACCACCAACCTATTGGTTAACAGCCGAACGCCCTAACCATTGCGCCACGGAAGCCCAAAAATTAAATGATCGTCAGGTATTGTGGAAGAACTTTAGCTTTCTACGTTACATTTGAGATCCCACAACGCCGCTCCCGGGTGGGCTCGAACCACTAACCTATTGGTTAACAGCCGAACGCGCTAACCATTGAGCCACGGAGGCTCAGAAATTAAATGGTTGTCACGTATTGTGGAAACGTTTTGACTTTTTACGCTACATCTGAGACCCCACAACACCTCTCCCGGGTGGGCTCGAACCACCAACCTTTCGATTAACAGCTGAACGCGCTAACCATTGCGCCACGGAAGCCCAAAAATTAAATGGTCGTCAGGTATTGTGGAAAAACTTTGGCTTTCTACGTTACGTTTGAGATCCCACAACGCCGCTCCCGGGTGGGCTCGAACCACTAACCTATTTGTTAACTGCTGAACGCGCTAACCATTGCGCCACGGAAGCCCAAAAATTAAATGCTCGTCAGGTATTGTGTAAAAACCTTGACTTTTTACGTCACATCTGAGACCTCACAACACCGTCCCGGATGGGCTCGAACCACCAACCTATTGGTTAACAGCCGAAAGCGCTAACCATTGAGCCACGGAAGCTCAAACTTAAATGGTTGTCACGTATTGTGGAAAAGTTTTGAATTTTTACGCTACATCTGAGACCCCACAACACCTCTCCCGGGTGGGCTCGAACCTTCAACCTTTCGATTAACAGCTGAACGCGCTAATCATTGCGCCACGGAAGCCCAAAAATTAAATGGTCGTCAGGTATTGTGGAAAAACTTTGGCTTTCTACGTTACGTTTGAGATCCCACAACACTGCGCCCGGGAGGGCTCGAACCACCAACCTATTGGTTAACAGCCGAACGCCCTAACCATTGCGCCACGGAAGCCCAAAAATTAAATGATCGTCAGGTATTTTGGAAAAACTTTGGCTTTCTACGTTACATTTGAGATCCCACAACGCCGCTCCCGGGTGGGCTCGAACCACTAACCTATTGGTTAACAGCCGAACGCGCTAACCATTGGGCCACGGAGGCTCAGAAATTAAATGGTTGTCACGTATTGTGGAAACGTTTTGACTTTTTACGCTACATCTGAAACCCCACAACACCTCTCCCGGGTGGGCTCGAACCACCAACCTTTCGATTAACAGCTGAACGCGCTAACCATTGCGCCACGGAAGCCCAAAAATTCAATGTTCGTCAGGTATTGTGGAAAAACTCTGACATTTTATGTTACATCTGAGACGTCACAACACCGCTCCCGGGAGGGCTCAAACCACCAGTCTTTTGAACAGCAGCTGAACGCGCTAACCATTGCGCAACGGAAGCCCAAAAATTAAATGGTCGTCCGGTGTTGTGGAAAAACTTTGACTTTTTACGTCACATCTGAGACGTCACAACACCGCTCCCGGATGGGCTTGAACCACCAACCTATTGGTTAACAGGCGAACGCGCTAACCATTGAGCCACGGAAGCTCAGAATTTAAATGGTTGTCACGTATTGTGGAAAAGTTTTGACTTTTTACGCTACATCTGAGACCCCACAACACCTCTCTCGGGTGGGCTCGAACCTTCAACCTTTCGATTAACAGCTGAACGCGCTAATCATTGCGCCACGGAAGCCCAAAAATTAAATGGTCGTCAGGTGCTGTGGAAAAAACCTTGACTTTTTACGTCACATCTGAGACGTCACAACACCGCTCCCGGATGGGCTCGAACCACACACCTATTCGTTAACAGCCGAACGCACTAACCTTTGAGCCAAGGAAGCCCAAAAATTTAATGGTCGTCAGGTATTGTGGCAAAACTTTGGCTTTCTACGTTACATTTGAGATCCCACACCACCGGTCCCGGGTGGGCTCGAACCACCAACCTATTGGTTAACAACCGAACGCGCTAACCATTGAGCCACGGAAGCTCAGAAATTAAATGGTTGTCACGTATTGTGGATAGGTTTTGACTTTTTACACTACATCTGAGACCCCACAACACCTCTTCCGGGTTGGCTTGAACCGCCAGCCTTTCGATTAACAGTTGAACGCGTTAATAATTGCGCCACGGAAGCCCAAAAATTAAATGGTCGTCAGGTATTGTGGAAAAATTTTGGCTTTCAACGTTACATTTGAGATTCCAAAATACCGCTCCCGGGTGGGCTCGAACCACCAACCTATTGGTTAACAGCCGAATTCGCTAACCATTGAGCCACGGAAGCTCAGAATTTAAGTGGTTGTCACATATTGTGGAAAAGTTTTGACATTTTACGTTACATATGAGACGTCACAACACCGCTCCCGGATGGGCTCGAACCACCAACCTTTCGGTTAACAGCTGAACGCGCTAATCATTGCGCCACGGAAGCCCAAAAATTAAATGTTCGTCAGGTATTGTGGAAAAACTCTGACATTTTACGTTACATCTGAGACCTCACAACACCGCTCCCGGATGGGCTCGAACCACCAACCTATTGGTTAACAGCCGAACGCGCTAACCATTGCGCCACGGAAGACCAAAAATTAAATGGTCGTCAGGTGTTGTGGAAAAAACCTTGACTTTTTACGTCACATCTGAGACGTCACAAAACCGCTCCTGGATGGGCTCGAACCACACACCTATTGGTTAACAGCCGAACGCGCTAACCTTTGAGCCACGGAAGCTCAGAAATTAAATGGTTGTCAGGTATTGTGGATAAGTTATGACTTTTTACGTTACATGTGTGACCCTACAACACCTCTTCCGGTTGGGCTCGAACCACCAACCTTTCGGTTAACAGCCGAACGCGCTAACCATTGCGCCAAGGAAGCCCAAAAATTTAATGGTCGTCAGGTATTGTGGCAAAACTTTGGCTTTCTACGTTACATTTGAGATCCTACACCACCGCTCCCGGGTGGGCTCGAACCACCAACCTATTGGTTAACAGCCGAACGCGCTAACCATTGAGCCACGGAAGCTCAGAAATTAAATGGTTGTCACGTATTGTGGATAAGTTTTGACTTTTTACGCTACATCTGAGACCCCACAACACCTCTTCCGGGTGGGCCTGAACCACCAGCCTTTCGATTAACAGTTGAACGCGCTAATAATTGCGCCACGGAAGCCCAAAAATTAAATGTTCGTCAGGTATTGTGGAAAAACTCTGACATTTTACGTTACATCTGAGATCTCACAACACCGCTCCCGGATGGGCTCTAACCACCAACCTATTGGTTAACAGCCGAACGCGCTAACCATTCAGCCACGGAAGCTCAGAAATTAAATGGTTGTCACGTATTGTGGAAAAGTTTTGACTTTTTACGCTACAACTGAGACGTCACAACACCGCTCCCGGATGGGCTCGAACCACCAACCTATTGGTTAACAGGCGAACGCGCTAACCATTGAGCCACGGAAGCTCAGAATTTAAATGGTTGATTCTTTTTTTTCCTCTTTTAAATTCCAATAGATATGAAAAAAGCAAACATATTTTCTTTTTGTTATTGTTTTAAAAAGATGAAGGTTAATTTGTCTCACTTAATTTAAATTCGAATTATTATCTAGCACTCTCGGCAACGGCCATATCACGCTGAGAACAACGGTTCTCGTCCGATCGCCGACGTTAGCAGCGTCGAGCGCAGTCAGTACTTGGGAATACTGCGTGCCGTTGGCTTTTTCACTTTTGTTTCCTCTTTTAAATTCCACCCGATATGACAAAAGCAAACATATCTTCTTTTTGTTATTGTTTTATAAAGATGAAAGTTAATTAAATTAAAATTATTAACCAGCACTCTCGGCAACGGCCATATCACGCTGAATACAGCGGTTCTCGTCCGATAACCGATGTTAAGCAGCGTCGAGCGCAGTCACTACTTGGGAGGGAGACCACTTAGGAACACTGCGTGCCGTTGGCTTTTTCACTTTTTTTTTCCTCTTTTAAATTTTAATAGATATGAAAAAAGCAAACATGTTTTCATTTTGTTATTGTTTTAAAATGATAAAGGTTAATTTGTCTCACTTAATTTAAATTCGAATTATTAACTAGCACTCTCGGCAACGACCATATCACGCTGAATACAGCGGTTCTCGTCCGATCACCGAAGTTAAGCAGCGTCGAGCGCAGTCAGTACTTGGGAGGGAGACCACTTAGGAACACTGCGTGCCGTTGGCTTATTCACTTTTTTTCCTCTTTTAAATTTTAATAGATATGAAAAAAGTAAACATGTTTTTTTGTTATTGTTTTAAAATGATGAAGGTTAATTTGTCTCACTTAATTTAAATTCGAATTATTAACTAGCACTCTCGGCAACGGCCATATCACGCTGAGAACACCGGTTCTCGTCCGATCGCCGACGTTAGCAGCGTCGAGCGCAGTCAGTACTTGGGAATACTGCGTGCCGTTGGCTTTTTCACTTTTGTTTCCTCTTTTAAATTCCACCCGATATGAAAAAAGCAAACATATTTTCTTTTTGTTAATGTTTTATAAAGATGAAGGTTAATTTGTCTCACTTAATTTAAATTCGAATTTTTAACTAGCACTCTCGGCAACGGCCATATCACGTTGAGAACACCGGTTCTCGTCCGATCGCCCTGGTAGCAGCGTCGAGCGCAGTCAGTACTTGGGAATACTGCGTGCCGTTGGTTTTTCACTTTTGTTTCCTCTTTTAAATTCCACCCGAATTGAAAAAAGCACACATATCTTCTTTTTGTTATTGTTTTATAAAGATGAAAGTTAATTTAATTCAAATTATTAACTAGCACTATCGGCAACGGCCATAACACGCTGAATACACCGGTTCTCGTACGATAACCGAAGTTAAGCAGCGTCGAGCGCAGTCAGTATTAGGGAGGGCGACCACTTAGGAACACTGCGTGCCGTTAGCTTTTTCACTTTTTTTTCCTCTTTTAAATTCCAATAGATATGAAAAAAGCAAACATATCTTCTTTTTGTTATTGTTTTAGAAAGATGAGGGTTAATTTGTCTCACTTAATTTAAATTCGAATTTTTAACTAGCACTCTCGGAAACGGCCATATCACGCTGAGAACACCGGTTTTCGTCCGATCGCCGACGTTAGCAGCGTCGAGCGCAGTCAGTACTTGGGAATATTGCGTGCCGTTGGTTTTTCACTATTGTTTCCTCTTTTAAATTCCACCCGATTTGAAAAAAGCACACATATCTTCATTTTGTTATTGTTTTATAAAGATGAAAGTTAATTAAATTCAAATTATTAACTAGCACTCTCGGCAACGGCCATATCACGCTGAATACACCGGTTCTCGTCCGATAACCGAAGTTAAGCAGCGTCGAGCGCAGTCACTACTTGGGAGGGAGACCACTTAGGAACACTGCGTGCCGTTGGCTTTTTCACTTTTTTTTCCTCTTTTAAATTCCAGAAGATTTGAAAAAAGCAAACTTATTTTCTTTTTGTTATTGTTTTAAAAAGATGATGGTTAATTTGTCTCACTTAATTTAAATTCGAATTATTACCTAGCACTCTCGGCAACGGCCATATCACGCTGAATACACCGGTTCTCGTCCGATAACCGAAGTTAAGCAGCGTCGAGCGCATACAGTACTTGGGAATACTGCGTGCCGTCGGCTTTTTCACTTTTGTTTCCTCTTTCAAATTCCACCAAATATGAAAAAAGCATACATATCTTCTTTTTGTTATTGTTTTATAAAGATGAAAGTTAATTTAATTCAAATTATTAACTAGCACTCTCGAGAAACGGCCATAACACGCTGAATACACCGGTTCTCGTCCGATAACCGAAGTTAAGAAGCGTCGAGCGCAGTCAGTACTTGGGAGGGAGACCACTTTAAGTATTTCTTCACTATTTTCAAATATAACCACTGAAACCATTATTTTTATACCTTTTGCTTTAATTCAAGCAAATGTAACGATATTCATTAAAAAAACTGTTAAAATTAAATTTTTCAATAAGAAATCGTTGTCACGGATTTTGTATCTTGAAGAAGAAAAACATGCGATTTTTTCGGTACACTTTTGAATGCATTATTTTCTGGAGAAATGTTTGACCGAATTCAGCTTAATTCCCTATAAAACACCCATAAAAAGTGATTTCATCTCGATTGAACATAATTAAAAATTTACCTCGATTTTTAATAACATTTTCAAAATCGGCGTTTCACGGCCAAAGAAGCATATTTTGAGTAGTTCTTCTCTATTTTCAAATATATTCATTGAATCCATTACTTTTATACTTTTTGCTTTAATTCAAGCAATGTAACGATATTCATTCAAAAAACTGTTAAAATTCAATTTTCAATAAGAAATCGTATTCACGGATTTTGTGTCTTGAAGAAGAAAAACATGCGATTTTTTCGGTACTTTTTTGAATGCATTTTTTTCCGGAGAAATTTTTGACCGAATTCAGCTTAATTCCCTATAAAACACTCATTAAAAGTGATTTCATCTCGATTGAACAATAATTAAAAATGTACCTCGATTTTTAATAACATTTTCAAAATCGTTGAGCCCTCCCGGGAGCGGTGTTGTGACGTCTCAGATGTAACGTAAAATGTCAGAGTTTTTCCACAATCCCTGACGAACATTTAATTTTTTGGCTTCCGTGGCGCAATGGTTAGCGCGTTCGGCTGTTAACCCATAGGGTGGTGGTTCGACCCCATCCGGGAGCGGTGTTGTGAGGTCTCAGATGTGACGTAAAAAATCAAGGTTTTTACATAATACCTGACGAGCGTTTAACTTTTGGGCTTCCGTGGCGCAATGGTTAGCGCGTTCGGCTGTTAACCAATAGGTTGGTGGTTCGAGCCCATCCGGGAGCGGTGTTGTGAGGTCTCAGATGTGACGTAAAAAGTCAAGGTTTTTACACAATACCTGACGAGCATTTAACTTTTGGGCTTCCGTGGCGCAATGGTTAGCGCGTTCGGCTGTTAACCAATAGGTTGGTGGTTCGAGCCCATCCGGGAGAGGTGTTGTGAGGTCTCAGATGTGACGTAAAAAGTCAAGGTTTTTACACAATACCTGACGAGCATTTAACTTTTGTGCTTCCGTGGCGCAATGGTTAGCGCGTTCGGCTGTTAACCAATAGGTTGGTGGTTCGAGCCCATCCGGGAGCGGTGTTGTGGGATCTCAAATGTAACGTAGAAAGCCAAAGTTTTTCCACAATACGTGACGACCATTTAATTTCTGAGCTTCCGTGGCTCAATGGTTAGCGCGTTCGGCTGTTAACCAATAGGTTGGTGGTTCGAGCCCATCCGGGAGCGGTGTTGTCAGGTCTCAGAAGTGACGTAAAAAGTCAAGGTTTTTCCACAATACCTGACGAACATTTAATTTTTGAGCTTCCTTGGCGCAATGGTTAGCGCGTTCGGCTGTTAACCGAAAGGTTGGTGGTTCGAGCCCATCCGGGAGCGGTGTTGTGACGTCTCAGATGTAACGTAAAATGTCAGAGCTTTTCCACAATACCTGACGAACATTTAATTTTTGGGCTTCCTTGGCGCAATTATTAGCGCGTTCAACTGTTAATCGAAAGGCTGGTGGTTCAAGCCCACCCGGAAGAGGTGTTGTGGGGTCTCAGATGTAGCGTAAAAAGTCAAAACTTATCCACAATACGTGACAACCATTTAATTTCTGAGCTTTCGTGGCTCAATGGTTAGCGCGTTCGGCTGTTAACCAATAGGTTGGTGGTTCGAGCCCACCCGGAAGCGGTGGTGTGGGATCTCAAATGTAACGTAGAAAGCCAAAGTTTTGCCACAATACCTGACGACCATTAAATTTTTGGGCTTCCTTGGCGCAATTGTTAGTGCGTTCGGCTGTTAACCGAAAGGTTGGTGGTTCGAGCCCAACCGGAAGAGGTGTTGTAGGGTCTCAGATGTAACGTAAAAAGTCATAACTAATCTACAATACCTGACAACCATTTAATTTCTGAGCTTCCGTGGCTCAAAGGTTAGCGCGTTCGGCTGTTAACCAATAGGTGTGTGGTTCGAGCCCATCCGGGAGCGGTGTTGTGACGTCTCAGATGTGACGTAAAAAGTCAAGGTTTTTTCCACAACATCTGACGACCATTTAAATTTTGGGCTTCCGTGGCGCAATGGTTAGCGCGTTCGGCTGTTAACCAATAGGTTGGTGGTTCGAGCCCATCCGGGAGCGGTGTTGTGAGGTCTCAGATGTGACGTAAAAAGTCAAGGTTTTTACACAATACCTGACGAGCATTTAACTTTTGGGCTTCCGTGGCGCAATGGTTAGCGCGTTCGGCTGTTAACCAATAGGTTGGTGGTTCGAGCCCATCCGGGAGAGGTGTTGTGAGGTCTCAGATGTGACGTAAAAAGTCAAGGTTTTTACACAATACCTGACGAGCATTTAACTTTTGTGCTTCCGTGGCGCAATGGTTAGCGCGTTCGGCTGTTAACCAATAGGTTGGTGGTTCGAGCCCATCCGGGAGCGGTGTTGTGGGATCTCAAATGTAACGTAGAAAGCCAAAGTTTTTCCACAATACGTGACGACCACTTAATTTCTGAGCTTCCGTGGCTCAATGGTTAGCGCGTTCGGCTGTTAACCAATAGGTTGGTGGTTCGAGCCCATCCGGGAGCGGTGTTGTGGGATCTCAAATGTAACGTAGAAAGCCAAAGTTTTTCCACAATACGTGACGACCATTTAATTTCTGAGCTTCCGTGGCTCAATGGTTAGCGCGTTCGGCTGTTAACCAATAGGTTGGTGGTTCGAGCCCATCCGGGAGCGGTGTTGTCAGGTCTCAGAAGTGACGTAAAAAGTCAAGGTTTTTCCACAATACCTGACGAACATTTAATTTTTGAGCTTCCTTGGCGCAATGGTTAGCGCGTTCGGCTGTTAACCGAAAGGTTGGTGGTTCGAGCCCATCCGGGAGCGGTGTTGTGACGTCTCAGATGTAACGTAAAATGTCAGAGCTTTTCCACAATACCTGACGAACATTTAATTTTTGGGCTTCCTTGGCGCAATTATTAGCGCGTTCAACTGTTAATCGAAAGGCTGGTGGTTCAAGCCCACCCGGAAGAGGTGTTGTGGGGTCTCAGATGTAGCGTAAAAAGTCAAAACTTATCCACAATACGTGACAACCATTTAATTTCTGAGCTTTCGTGGCTCAATGGTTAGCGCGTTCGGCTGTTAACCAATAGGTTGGTGGTTCGAGCCCACCCGGAAGCGGTGGTGTGGGATCTCAAATGTAACGTAGAAAGCCAAAGTTTTGCCACAATACCTGACGACCATTAAATTTTTGGGCTTCCTTGGCGCAATTGTTAGTGCGTTCGGCTGTTAACCGAAAGGTTGGTGGTTCGAGCCCAACCGGAAGAGGTGTTGTAGGGTCTCAGATGTAACGTAAAAAGTCATAACTAATCTACAATACCTGACAACCATTTAATTTCTGAGCTTCCGTGGCTCAAAGGTTAGCGCGTTCGGCTGTTAACCAATAGGTGTGTGGTTCGAGCCCATCCGGGAGCGGTGTTGTGACGTCTCAGATGTGACGTAAAAAGTCAAGGTTTTTTCCACAACATCTGACGACCATTTAAATTTTGGGCTTCCGTGGCGCAATGGTTAGCGCGTTCGGCTGTTAACCAATAGGTTGGTGGTTCGAGCCCATCCGGGAGCGGTGTTGTGAGGTCTCAGATGTGACGTAAAAAGTCAAGGTTTTTACACAATACCTGACGAGCATTTAACTTTTGGGCTTCCGTGGCGCAATGGTTAGCGCGTTCGGCTGTTAACCAATAGGTTGGTGGTTCGAGCCCATCCGGGAGAGGTGTTGTGAGGTCTCAGATGTGACGTAAAAAGTCAAGGTTTTTACACAATACCTGACGAGCATTTAACTTTTGTGCTTCCGTGGCGCAATGGTTAGCGCGTTCGGCTGTTAACCAATAGGTTGGTGGTTCGAGCCCATCCGGGAGCGGTGTTGTGGGATCTCAAATGTAACGTAGAAAGCCAAAGTTTTTCCACAATACGTGACGACCATTTAATTTCTGAGCTTCCGTGGCTCAATGGTTAGCGCGTTCGGCTGTTAACCAATAGGTTGGTGGTTCGAGCCCATCCGGGAGCGGTGTTGTCAGGTCTCAGAAGTGACGTAAAAAGTCAAGGTTTTTCCACAATACCTGACGAACATTTAATTTTTGAGCTTCCTTGGCGCAATGGTTAGCGCGTTCGGCTGTTAACCGAAAGGTTGGTGGTTCGAGCCCATCCGGGAGCGGTGTTGTGACGTCTCAGATGTAACGTAAAATGTCAGAGCTTTTCCACAATACCTGACGAACATTTAATTTTTGGGCTTCCTTGGCGCAATTATTAGCGCGTTCAACTGTTAATCGAAAGGCTGGTGGTTCAAGCCCACCCGGAAGAGGTGTTGTGGGGTCTCAGATGTAGCGTAAAAAGTCAAAACTTATCCACAATACGTGACAACCATTTAATTTCTGAGCTTTCGTGGCTCAATGGTTAGCGCGTTCGGCTGTTAACCAATAGGTGTGTGGTTCGAGCCCATCCGGGAGCGGTGTTGTGACGTCTCAGATGTGACGTAAAAAGTCAAGGTTTTTTCCACAACATCTGACGACCATTTAAATTTTGGGCTTCCGTGGCGCAATGGTTAGCGCGTTCGGCTGTTAACCAATAGGTTGGTGGTTCGAGCCCATCCGGGAGCGGTGTTGTGAGGTCTCAGTTGTAACGTAAAATGTCAGAGTTTTTCCACAATACCTGACGAACATTTAATTTTTGGGCTTCCGTGGCGCAATGATTAGCGCGTTCAGCTGTTAATCGAAAGGTTGAAGGTTCGAGCCCACCCGGGAGAGGTGTTGTAGGGTCTCAGATGTAACGTAAAAAGTCATAACTTATCAACAATACCTGACAACCATTTAATTTCTGAGCTTCCGTGGCTCAAAGGTTAGCGCGTTCGGCTGTTAACCAATAGGTGTGTGGTTCGAGCCCATCCGGGAGCGGTGTTGAGACGTCTCAGATGTGACGTAAAAAGTCAAGGTTTTTTCCACAACACCTGACGACCATTTAAAATCTGAGCTTCCGTGGCTCAATGGTTAGCGAATTCGGCTGCTAACAAATAGGTTGGTGGTTCGAGCCCACCCGGGAGCGGTGTTTTGGGATCTCAAATGTAACGTTGAAAGCCAAAATTTTTCCACAATAACTGACGACCATTTAATTTTTGGGCTTCCGTGGCGCAATGGTCAGCGCGTTCAGCTGTTAACCGAAAGGTTGGTGGTTCGAGCCCATCCGGGAGCGGTGTTGTGACGTCTCAGATGTAACGTAAAATGTCAGAGTTTTTCCACAATACCTGACGAACATTTAATTTTTGGGCTTCCGTGGCGCAATTATTAGCGCGTTCAACTGTTAATCGAAAGGCTGGTGGTTCAAGCGCACCCGGAAGAGGTGTTGTGGGGTCTCAGATGTAGCGTAAAAAGTCAAAACTTATCCACAATACGTGACAACCATTTAATTTCTGAGCTTCCGTGGCTCAATGGTTAGCGCGTTCGGCTGTTAACCAATAGTTTGGTGGTTCGAGCCCACCCGGGAGCGGTTGGTGTAGGATCTCAAATGTAACGTAGAAAGCCAAAGTTTTGCCACAATACCTGACGACCATTAAATTTTTGGGCTTCCGTGGCGCAATTATTAGCGCGTTCAACTGTTAATCGAAAGGCTGGTGGTTCGAGCCCAACCGGAAGAGGTGTTGTAGGGTCTCAGATGTAACGTAAAAAGTCATAACTTATCCACAATACCTGACAACCATTTAATTTCTGAGCTTCCGTGGCTCAAAGGTTAGCGCGTTCGGCTGTTAACCAATAGGTGTGTGGCTCGAGCCCATCCGGGAGCGGTGTTGTGACGTCTCAGATGTGACGTAAAAAGTCAAGGTTTTTTCCACAACACCTGACGACCATTTAATTTTTGGGCTTCCGTGGCGCAATGGTTAGCGCGTTCGGCTGTTAACCAATAGGTTGGTGGTTCGAGCCCATCCGGGAGCGGTGTTGTGAGGTCTCAGATGTAACGTAAAATGTCAGAGTTTTTCCACAATACCTGACGAACATTTAATTTTTGGGCTTCCGTGGCGCAATGATTAGCGCGTTCAGCTGTTAATCGAAAGGTTGAAGGTTCGAGCCCACCCGGGAGAGGTGTTGTGGGGTCTCAGATGTAGCGTAAAAAGTCAAAACTTTTCCACAATACGTGACAACCATTTAATTTCTGAGCTTCCGTGGCTCAATGGTTAGCGCGTTCGGCTGTTAACCAATAGGTTGGTGGTTCGAGCCCATCCGGGAGCGGTGTTGTGAGGTCTCAGATGTGACGTAAAAAGTCAAGGTTTTTACACAATACCTGACGAGCATTTAACTTTGGGCTTCCGTGGCTCAATGGTTAGCGCGTTCGGCTGTTAACCAATAGGTTGGTGGTTCGAGACCATCCGGGAGCGGTGTTGTGACGTCTCAGATGTAGCGTAAAAAGTCAAAACTTTTCCACAATACGTGACAACCATTTAATTTCTGATCTTCCGTGGCGCAATGGTTATCGCGTTCAGCTGCTATTCAAAAAACTGGTGGTTTGAGCCCTCCCGGGAGCGGTGTTGTGACGTCTCAAATGTAACATAAAATGTCAGAGTTTTTCCACAATACCTGTCGAACATTGAATTTTTGGGCTTCCGTGGCGCAATGGTTAGCGCGTTCAGCTGTTAATCGAAAGGTTGGTGGTACGAGCCCACCCGGGAGAGGTGTTGTGGGGTCTCAGATGTAGCGTAAAAAGTCAAAACTTTTCCACAACACGTGACAACCATTTAATTTCTGAGCTTCCGTGGCTCAATGATTGGCGCGTTCGGCTGTTAACCAATAGGTTGGTGGTTCGAGCCCACCCGGGAGCGGTGTTGTGGGATCTCAAATGTAACGTAAAAATTCAAGGTTTTTCCACAATACCTGACGAACATTTAATTTTTGGGGTTCCTTGGGGCAATGGTTAGCTCGTTCGGCTGTTAACCGAAAGGTTGGTGGTTCGATGCCAACCGGGAGAGGTGTTGTAGGGTATCAGATATAACGTAATAAGTCATAACTTATCCACAATACCTGACAACCATTTAATTTCTGAGCTTCCGTGGCTCAATGGTTATCGCGTTCGGCTGTTAACCAATAGATTTGTGGTTCGAGCCCATCCGGGATGCGGTGTTGTGAGGTCTCAGATGTAACGTAAAATGTCAGAGTTTTTCACAATACCTGACGAACATTTAATTTTTGGGCTTCCGTGGCGCAATGATTAGCGCGTTCAGCTGTTAATCGAAAGGTTGAAGGTTCGAGCCCACCCGGGAGAGGTGTTGTGGGGTCTCAGATGTAGCGTAAAAAGTCAAAACTTTTCCACAATACGTGACAACCATTTAATTTCTGAGCTTCCGTGGCTCAATGGTTAGCGCGTTCGGCTGTTAACCAATAGGTTGGTGGTTCGAGCCCATCCGGGAGCGGTGTTGTGAGGTCTCAGATGTGACGTAAAAAGTCAAGGTTTTACACAATACCTGACGAGCATTTAACTTTGGGCTTCCGTGGCTCAATGGTTAGCGCGTTCGGCTGTTAACCAATAGGTTGGTGGTTCGACCCCATCCGGGAGCGGTGTTGTGAGGTCTCAGATGTAACGTAAAATGTCAGAGTTTTTCCACAATACCTGACAAACATTTAATTTTTGGGTTTCCGTGACGCAATGATTAGCGCGTTCAGCTGTTAATCGAAAGGTTGAAGGTTCGAGCCCACCCGGGAGAGGTGTTGTGGGGTCTCAGATGTAGCGTAAAAAGTCAAAACTTTTCCACAATACGTGACAACCATTTAATTTCTGAGCTTCCGTGGCTCAATGGTTAGCGCGTTCAGCTGTTAACCAATAGGTTGGTGGTTCGAGCCCATCCGGGAGCGGTATATTGACGTCTCAGATGTGACGTTAAAAGTCAAGGTTTTTCCAAAATACATGACGACCATTTAATTTTTGGGCTTCCGTGGCGCAATGGTTAGCGCGTTCAGCTGCTATTCAAAAGACTGGTGGTTTGAGCCCTCCCGGGAGCGGTGTTGTGACGTCTCAAATGTAACATAAAATGTCAGAGTTTTTCCACAATACCTGTCGAACATTGAATTTTTGGGCTTCCGTGCGCAATGATTAGCGCGATCAGCTGTTAATCGAAAGGTTGGTGGTACGAGCCCACCCGGGAGAGGTGTTGTGGGGTCTCAGATGTAGCGTAAAAGGTCATAACTTTTCCACAATACGTGACAACCATTTAATTTCTGAGCTTCCGTGGCTCAATGGTTAGCGCGTTCGGCTGTTAACCAATAGGTTAGTGGTTCGAGCCCATCCGGGAACGGTGTTGTGAGGTCTCAGATGTGACGTAAAAAGTCAAGGTTTTTACACAATACCTGACGAGCATTTAATTTTTGGGCTTCCGTGGCGCAATGGTTAGCGCGTTCGGCTGTTAACCAATAGGTTGGTGGTTCGGCCCCTGTTTGTCGTAGAGCCGAGATATTAAGCAAAATGTTCGTCAACTTTGGTATCGTCTCACTTATTTTTATTATGTTACTTATGATTTTTGCACTAAACTTTGGAGGCTCATAACTCTTGTTCTACAAGAGATACTGGGATCTCCTTTGGATATGTTATAGTACTCTTTGCTCCCCATACAAGGATACTTTAAACTTGAGGCTACCTCAATATCGTCGTCAACTTATTTTTTGTCTCACTTATTGTTAGAAGGTTACTTTTGATTTTTGAAAATAAACTTTGCAGGCTCGTAACTCTGGTTCTACCAGAGATACGGGGATGTAAATAATGTGACCTTGACACAAATGTTCGGATAATTATAAAGGTCTTTGCATGTTCCAAGCAAAAAAAAAACTTCGCGGTTTCGAACCTGTGGCCTACCGAGAGTGAGGCGGATGCGATAACCGCTACACTAAAGATATGTTATTATTTTTAATCGAAAGAACAGGGTCAAGTAATTAAGTAATACGTGAACAAACAAACCCCTCCATAGAAAATGCATTAGACTATACTTTGCAGGCTCGTAACTCTGTTTCTACTGGAGATACGGGGATGTCCTTTGAGTATGTTATAGTCCAATTTGTCCCCCATCTAACCATACTAAAAACATTGAGCTACGACAAACAGCAGTCGAGTAATTAAGCTAATCGTAAACAAACAAACCCCTCCATAGGAAATGCATTAGACTATACTTTGCAGGCCCATAACTCTGTGTCTACTAGAGATACGGGGATGTCCTTAGGATATGTTATAGTCCAAATTGTCCCCCATCTAACCTTACTAAAAACTTTGGGCTACGACAAACAGGGGCCGAGTACTTAAGCAAAACGTAACGAAACAAACCCCCTCCATAGGAAATGCATTAGACTATACTTTGCAGGCTCGTAAATCTGTTTCTACTGGAGATACGGGGATGTCCTTTGAGTATGTTATAGTCCAATATGTCTCCCATCTAACCATACTACAAATAATGAGCTACGACAAACAAGGGCCGAGTAATTAAGCTAAACGTAAACAAACAACCCGTCCATAGGAAATGCATTAGACTATATTTTGCAGGCCCATAACTCTGTGTCTACTAGAGATACGGGGATGTCCTTAGGATATGTTATAGTCCAAATTGTCCCCCATCTAACCATACTAAAAACATTGAGCTACGACAAACATTGGCCGAGATATTAAGCAAAATGTTCGTCAACTTTGGTATCGTCTCACTTATTTTTATTATGTTACTTATGATTTTTGCACTAAACTTTGGAGGCTCATAACTCTTGTTCTACAAGAGATACTGGGATCTCCTTTGGATATGTTATAGTACTCTTTGCTCCCCATACAAGGATACTTTAAACTTGAGGCTACCTCAATATCGTCGTCAACTTATTTTTTGTCTCACTTATTGTTAGAAGGTTACTTTTGATTTTTGAAAATAAACTTTGCAGGCTCGTAACTCTGGTTCTACCAGAGATACGGGGATGTAAATAATGTGACCTTGACACAAATGTTCGGATAATTATAAAGGTCTTTGCATGCTCCAAGCAAAAAAAAAACTTCGCGGTTTCGAACCTGTGGCCTACCGAGAGTGAGGCGGATGCGATAACCGCTACACTAAAGATATGTTATTATTTTTAATCGAAAGAACAGGGTCAAGTAATTAAGTAATACGTGAACAAACAAACCCCTCCATAGAAAATGCATTAGACTATACTTTGCAGGCTCGTAACTCTGTTTCTACTGGAGATACGGGGATGTCCTTTGAGTATGTTATAGTCCAATTTGTCCCCCATCTAACCATACTAAAAACATTGAGCTACGACAAACAGCAGTCGAGTAATTAAGCTAATCGTAAACAAACAAACCCCTCCATAGGAAATGCATTAGACTATACATACTAAAAACATTGAGCTACGACAAACAGGGGCCGAGATATTAAGCAAAATGTTCGTCAACTTTGGTATCGTCTCACTTATTTTTATTATGTTACTTATGATTTTTGCACTAAACTTTGGAGGCTCATAACTCTTGTTCTACAAGAGATACTGGGATCTCCTTTGGATATGTTATAGTACTCTTTGCTCCCCATACAAGGATACTTTAAACTTGAGGCTACCTCAATATCGTCGTCAACTTATTTTTTGTCTCACTTATTGTTAGAAGGTTACTTGCATTTCCTTTGGACGGGTTGTTTGTTTTAGTGTAGCGGTTATCGCATCCGCCTCACTCCCGGAAGGCCACAGGTTCGAAACCGCGAAGTTTTTTTTTATAATTATCCGAACATTTGTGTCAAGGTCACATTATTTACATCCCCGTATCTCTGGTAGAACCAGAGTTACGAGCCTCCAGAATTTAGTCTAATGGATTTCCTATGGAGGGGTTTGTTTGTTTACGATTAGCTTAATTACTCGACTACTGTTTGTCGTAGCTCAATGTTTTTAGTATGGTTAGATGGGGGACAAATTGGACTATAACATACTCAAAGGACATCCCCGTATCTACAGTAGAAACAGATTTACGAGCCTGCAAAATATAGTCTAATGCATTTTCTATGGAGGGGTTTGTTTGTTCGCGTATTGCTTAATTACTTGACCCTGTTCTTTCGATTAAAAATAATAACATATCTTTAGTGTAGCGGTTATCGCATCCGCCTCACTCACGGAAGGCCACAGGTTCGAAACCGCGAGGTTTTTTTTTTTGCTTGGAACATGCAAAGACCTTTATAATTATCCGAACATTTGTGTCAAGGTCACATTATTTACATCCCCGTATCTCTGGTAGAACCAGAGTTACGAGCCTCCAGAATTTAGTCTAATGTATTTCCTATGGAGGGGTTTGTTTGTTTACGATTAGCTTAATTACTCGACTACTGTTTGTCGTAGCCCTAATTCTTAGTATGGCTAGATGGGGGACAAATTGGTCTATAACATACTCAAAGGACATCCCCGTATCTCCAGTAGAAACAGAGTTACGAGCCTGCAAAGTTTATTTTCAAAAATCAAAAGTAACCTTCTAACAATAAGTGAGACAAAAAGTAAGTTGACGACGATATTGAGGTAGCCTCAAGTTTAAAGTATCCTTGTATGGGGAGCATAGAGTACTATAACATATCCAAAGGAGATCCCAGTATCTCTTGTAGAACAAGAGTTATGAGCCTCCAAAGTTTAGTGCAAAAATCATAAGTAACATAATAAAAATAAGTGAGACGATACCAAAGTTGACGAACATTTTGCTTAATATCTCGGCCCCTGTTTGTCGTAGCTCAATGTTTTTAGTATGGTTAGATGGGGGACAATTTGGACTATAACATATCCTAAGGACATCCCCGTATCTCTAGTAAACACAGAGTTATGGGCCTGCAAAGCATAGTCTAATGCATTTCCTTTGGACGGGTTGTTTGTTTACGTTTAGCTTAATTACTCGGCCCCTGTTTTTCGTAGCTCAATGTTTTTAGTATGGTTAGATGGGGGACAAATTGGAATATAACATACTCAAAGGACATCGCCGTATCTACAGTAGAAACAGAGTTACGAGCCTCCAGAATTTAGTCTAATGTATTTCCTATAATCCAATTTGTCCCCCATCTAACCGTACTAAAAACATTGAGCTACGACAAACAGTAGTCGAGTAATTAAGCTAATCGTAAACAAACAAACCCCTCATAGGAAATCCATTAGACTAAATTCTGGAGGCTCGTAACTCTGGTTCTACCAGAGATACGGGGATGTAAATAATGTGACCTTGACACAAATGTTCGGATAATTATAAAAAAAAACTTCGCGGTTTCGAACCTGTGGCCTTCCGGGAGTGAGTCGGATGCGATAACCGCTACACTAAAGATATGTTATTATTTTTAATCGAAAGAACAGGGTCAAGTAATTAAGCAATACATGAACAAACAAACCCCTCCATAGAAAATGCATTAGAGTATACTTTGCAGGCTCGTAACTCTGTTTCTACTGTAGATACGGCGATGTCCTTTGAGTATGTTATATTCCAATTTGTCCCCCATCTAACCATACTAAAAACATTGAGCTACGAAAAACAGGGGCCGAGTAATTAAGCTAAACGTAAACAAACAACCCGTCCATAGGAAATACATTAGACTAAATTCTGGAGGCTCGTAACTCTGGTTCTACCAGAGATACGGGGATGTAAATAATGTGACCTTGACACAAATGTTCGGATAATTATAAAAAAAAACTTCGCGGTTTCGAACCTGTGGCCTTCCGGGAGTGAGGCGGATGCGATAACCGCTACACTAAAGATATGTTATTATTTTTAATCGAAAGAACAGGGTCAAGTAATTAAGCAATACATGAACAAACAAACCCCTCCATAGAAAATGCATTAGAGTATACTTTGCAGGCTCGTAACTCTGTTTCTACTGTAGATACGGCGATGTCCTTTGAGTATGTTATATTCCAATTTGTCCCCCATCTAACCATACTAAAAACATTGAGCTACGAAAAACAGGGGCCGAGTAATTAAGCTAAACGTAAACAAACAACCCGTCCATAGGAAATACATTAGACTAAATTCTGGAGGCTCGTAACTCTGGTTCTACCAGAGATACGGGGATGTAAATAATGTGACCTTGACACAAATGTTCGGATAATTATAAAAAAAAACTTCGCGGTTTCGAACCTGTGGCCTTCCGGGAGTGAGGCGGATGCGATAACCGCTACACTAAAGATATGTTATTATTTTTAATCGAAAGAACAGGGTCAAGTAATTAAGCAATACATGAAGAAACAAACCCCTCCATAGAAAATGCATTAGACTATACTTTGCAGGCTCGTAACTCTGTTTCTACTGTAGATACGGCGATGTCCTTTGAGTATGTTATATTCCAATTTGTCCCCCATCTAACCATACTAAAAACATTGAGCTACGAACAGCAGGGGCCGAGTAATTAAGCTATACGTAAACAAACAACCCGACAATAGGAAATACATTAGACTAAATTCTGGAGGCTCGTAACTCTGGTTCTACCAGAGATACGGGGATGTAAATAATGTGACCTTGACACAAATGTTCGGATAATTATAAAAAAAAACTTCGCGGTTTCGAACCTGTGGCCTTCCGGGAGTGAGGCGGATGCGATAACCGCTACACTAAAGATATGTTATTATTTTTAATCGAAAGAACAGGGTCAAGTAATTAAGCAATACATGAACAAACAAACCCCTCCATAGAAAATGCATTAGAGTATACTTTGCAGGCTCGTAACTCTGTTTCTACTGTAGATACGGCGATGTCCTTTGAGTATGTTATATTCCAATTTGTCCCCCATCTAACCATACTAAAAACATTGAGCTACGAAAAACAGGGGCCGAGTAATTAAGCTAAACGTAAACAAACAACCCGTCCAAAGGAAATGCCTTAGACTATGCTTTGCAGGCCCATAACTCTGTGTTTACTAGAGATACGGGGATGTCCTTAGGATATGTTATAGTCCAAATTGTCCCCCATCTAACCATACTAAAAACATTGAGCTAGGACAAACAGGGGCCGAGATATTAAGCAAAATGTTCGTCAACTTGGTATCGTCTCACTTATTTTTATTATGTTACTTATGATTTTTGCACTAAACTTTGGAGGCTCATAACTCTTGTTCTACAAGAGATACTGGGATCTCCTTTGGATATGTTATAGTACTCTTTGCTCCCCATACAAGGATACTTTAAACTTGAGGCTACCTCAATATCGTCGTCAACTTACTTTTTGTCTCACTTATTGTTAGAAGGTTACTTTTGATTTTTGAAAATAAACTTTGCAGGCTCGTAACTCTGTTTCTACTGGAGATACGGGGATGTCCTTTGAGTATGTTATAGACCAATTTGTCCCCCATCTAGCCATACTTAGAATTAGGGCTACGACAAACAGTAGTCGAGTAATTAAGCTAATCGTAAACAAACAAACCCCTCCATAGGAAATACATTAGACTAAATTCTGGAGGCTCGTAACTCTGGTTCTACCAGAGATACGGGGATGTAAATAATGTGACCTTGACACAAATGTTCGGATAATTATAAAAAAAACTTCGCGGTTTCGAACCTGTGGCCTTCCGGGAGTGAGGCGGATGCGATAACCGCTACACTAAAGATATGTTATTATTTTTAATCGAAAGAACAGGGTCAAGTAATTAAGCAATACATGAACAAACAAACAGCCGAACGCGCTAACCTTTGAGCCACGGAAGCTCAGAAATTAAATGGTTGTCAGGTATTGTAGATAAGTTATGACTTTTTACGTTACATCTGAGACCCTACAACACCTCTTCCGGTTGGGCTCGAACCACCAACCTTTCGGTTAACAGCCGAACGCACTAACAATTGCGCCAAGAAGGCCCAAAAATTTAATGGTCGTCAGGTATTGTGGCAAAACTTTGGCTTTCTACGTTACATATGAGATCCCACACCACCGCTCCCGGGTGGGCTCGAACCACCAACCTATTGGTTAACAGCCGAACGCGCTAACCATTGAGCCACGGAAGCTCAGAAATTAAATGGTTGTCAGGTATTGTGGATAAGTTATGACTTTTTACGTTACATGTGTGACCCTACAACACCTCTTCCGGTTGGGCTCGAACCACCAACCTTTCGGTTAACAGCCGAACGCGCTAACCATTGCGCCAAGGAAGCCCAAAAATTAAATGTTCGTCATTTATTGTGGAAAAACTCTGACATTTTACGTTACATCTGAGACGTCACAACACCGCTCCCGGATGGGCTCGAACAACCCACCTATTGGTTAACAGCCGAACGCGCTAACCATTGCGCCACGGAAGCCGAAAAATTAAATGTTCGTCAGGTATTGTGGAAAAACTCTGACATTTTACGTTAAATCTGAGACCTCACAACACCGCTCCCGGATGGGCTCGAACCACCAACCTATTGGTTAACAGCCGAACGCGCTAACCATTGAGCCACGGAAGCTCAGAAATTAAATGGTTGTCAGGTATTGTGGATAAGTTATGACTTATTACGTTACATCTGAGACCCTACAACACCTCTCCCGGTTGGGCTCGAACAACCAACCTTTCGGTTAACAGCCGAACGCGCTAACCGTTGCGCCAAGGAAGCCCAAAATTAAATGTTCGTCAGGTATTGTGGAAAAACCTTGACTTTTTACGTCACTTCTGAGACCTCACAACACCGCTCCCGGATGGGCTCGAACCACCAACCTATTGGTTAACAGCCGAACGCGCTAACCATTGAGCCACGGAAGCTCAGAAATTAAATGGTCGTCACGTATTGTGGAAAAACTTTGGCTTTCTACGTTACATTTGAGATCCCACAACACCGCTCCCGGGTGGGCTCGAACCACCAACCTATTGGCTAACAGCCGAACGCGTTAACCATTGCGCCACGGAAGCCCAAAAATTAAATGGTCGTCAGGTATTGTGGAAAAACTTTGGCTTTCTACGTTACGTTTGAGATCCCACAACGCCGCTCCCGGGTGGGCTCGAACCACTAACCTATTTGTTAACTGCTGAACGCGCTAACCATTGCGCCAAGGAAGCCCAAAAATTAAATGTTCGTCAGGTATTGTGGAAAAACCTTGACTTTTTACGTCACTTCTGAGACCTCACAACACCGCTCCCGGATGGGCTCGAACCACCAACCTATTGGTTAACAGCCGAACGCGCTAACCATTGAGCCACGGAAGCTCAGAAATTAAATGGTCGTCACGTATTGTGGAAAAACTTTGGCTTTCTACGTTACATTTGAGATCCCACAACACCGCTCCCGGGTGGGCTCGAACCACCAACCTATTGGTTAACAGCCGAACGCGTTAACCATTGCGCCACGGAAGCCCAAAAATTAAATGGTTGTCAGGTATTGTGGAAAAACTTTGGCTTTCTACGTTACGTTTGAGATCCCACAACGCCGCTCCCGGGTGGGCTCGAACCACTAACCTATTTGTTAACTGCTGAACGCGCTAACCATTGCGCCACGGAAGCCCAAAAATTAAATGCTCGTCAGGTATTGTGTAAAAACCTTGACTTTTTACGTCACATCTGAGACCTCACAACACCGCTCCCGGATGGGCTCGAACCACCAACCTATTGGTTAACAGCCGAAAGCGCTAACCATTGAGCCACGGAAGCTCAGAAATTAAATGGTTGTCACGTATTGTGGAAAAGTTTTGAATTTTTACGCTACATCTGAGACCCCACAACACCTCTCCCGGGTGGGCTCGAACCTTCAACCTTTCGATTAACAGCTGAACGCGCTAATCATTGCGCCACGGAAGCCCAAAAATTAAATGGTCGTCAGGTATTGTGGAAAAACTTTGGCTTTCTACGTTACGTTTGAGATCCCACAACACCGCGCCCGGGAGGGCTCGAACCACCAACCTATTGGTTAACAGCCGAACGCCCTAACCATTGCGCCACGGAAGCCCAAAAATTAAATGATCGTCAGGTATTGTGGAAAAACTTTAGCTTTCTACGTTACATTTGAGATCCCACAACGCCGCTCCCGGGTGGGCTCGAACCACTAACCTATTGGTTAACAGCCGAACGCGCTAACCATTGAGCCACGGAGGCTCAGAAATTAAATGGTTGTCACGTATTGTGGAAACGTTTTGACTTTTTACGCTACATCTGAGACCCCACAACACCTCTCCCGGGTGGGCTCGAACCACCAACCTTTCGATTAACAGCTGAACGCGCTAACCATTGCGCCACGGAAGCCCAAAAATTCAATGTTCGTCAGGTATTGTGGAAAAACTCTGACATTTTATGTTACATCTGAGACGTCACAACACCGCTCCCGGGAGGGCTCAAACCACCAGTCTTTTGAACAGCAGCTGAACGCGCTAACCATTGCGCAACGGAAGCCCAAAAATTAAATGGTCGTCCGGTGTTGTGGAAAAACTTTGACTTTTAACGTCACATCTGAGACGTCACAACACCGCTCCCGGATGGGCTCGAACCACCAACCTATTGGTTAACAGGCGAACGCGCTAACCATTGAGCCACGGAAGCTCAGAATTTAAATGGTTGTCACGTATTGTGGAAAAGTTTTGACTTTTTACGCTACATCTGAGACCCCACAACACCTCTCTCGGGTGGGCTCGAACCTTCAACCTTTCGATTAACAGCTGAACGCGCTAATCATTGCGCCACGGAAGCCCAAAAATTAAATGGTCGTCAGGAGCTGTGGAAAAAGCCTTGACTTTTTACGTCACATCTGAGACGTCACAACACCGCTCCCGGATGGGCTCGAACCACACACCTATTCGTTAACAGCCGAAAGCGCTAACCATTGAGCCAAGGAAGCTCAAACTTAAATGGTTGTCACGTATTGTGGAAAAGTTTTGAATTTTTACGCTACATCTGAGACCCCACAACACCTCTCCCGGGTGGGCTCGAACCTTCAACCTTTCGATTAACAGCTGAACGCGCTAATCATTGCGCCACGGAAGCCCAAAAATTAAATGGTCGTCAGGTATTGTGGAAAAACTTTGGCTTTCTACGTTACGTTTGAGATCCCACAACACTGCGCCCGGGAGGGCTCGAACCACCAACCTATTGGTTAACAGCCGAACGCCCTAACCATTGCGCCACGGAAGCCCAAAAATTAAATGATCGTCAGGTATTGTGGAAAAACTTTGGCTTTCTACGTTACATTTGAGATCCCACAACGCCGCTCCCGGGTGGGCTCGAACCACTAACCTATTGGTTAACAGCCGAACGCGCTAACCATTGAGCCACGGAGGCTCAGAAATTAAATGGTTGTCACGTATTGTGGAAACGTTTTGACTTTTTACGCTACATCTGAGACCCCACAACACCTCTCCCGGGTGGGCTCGAACCACCAACCTTTCGATTAACAGCTGAACGCGCTAACCATTGCGCCACGGAAGCCCAAAAATTCAATGTTCGTCAGGTATTGTGGAAAAACTCTGACATTTTATGTTACATCTGAGACGTCACAACACCGCTCCCGGGAGGGCTCAAACCACCAGTCTTTTGAACAGCAGCTGAACGCGCTAACCATTGCGCAACGGAAGCCCAAAAATTAAATGGTCGTCCGGTGTTGTGGAAAAACTTTGACTTTTTACGTCACATCTGAGACGTCACAACACCGCTCCCGGATGGGCTCGAACCACCAACCTATTGGTTAACAGGCGAACGCGCTAACCATTGAGCCACGGAAGCTCAGAATTTAAATGGTTGTCACGTATTGTGGAAAAGTTTTGACTTTTTACGCTACATCTGAGACCCCACAACACCTCTCTCGGGTGGGCTCGAACCTTCAATCTTTCGATTAACAGCTGAACGCGCTAATCATTGCGCCACGGAAGCCCAAAAATTAAATGGTCGTCAGGTGCTGTGGAAAAAGCCTTGACTTTTTACGTCACATCTGAGACGTCACAACACCGCTCCCGGATGGGCTCGAACCACACACCTATTCGTTAACAGCCGAACGCGCTAACCTTTGAGCCAAGGAAGCCCAAAAATTTAATGGTCGTCAGGTATTGTGGCAAAACTTTGGCTTTCTACGTTACATTTGAGATCCCACACCACCGGTCCCGGGTGGGCTCGAACCACCAACCTATTGGTTAACAGCCGAATTCGCTAACCATTGAGCCACGGAAGCTCAGAATTTAAGTGGTTGTCACATATTGTGGAAAAGTTTTGACATTTTACGTTACATATGAGACGTCACAACACCGCTCCCGGATGGGCTCGAACCACCAACCTTTCGGTTAACAGCTGAACGCGCTAATCATTGCGCCACGGAAGCCCAAAAATTAAATGTTCGTCAGGTATTGTGGAAAAACTCTGACATTTTACGTTACATCTGAGACCTCACAACACCGCTCCCGGATGGGCTCGAACCACCAACCTATTGGTTAACAGCCGAACGCGCTAACCATTGCGCCACGGAAGACCAAAAATTAAATGGTCGTCAGGTGTTGTGGAAAAAACCTTGACTTTTTACGTCACATCTGAGACGTCACAAAACCGCTCCTGGATGGGCTCGAACCACACACCTATTGGTTAACAGCCGAACGCGCTAACCTTTGAGCCACGGAAGCTCAGAAATTAAATGGTTGTCAGGTATTGTGGATAAGTTATGACTTTTTACGTTACATGTGTGACCCTACAACACCTCTTCCGGTTGGGCTCGAACCACCAACCTTTCGGTTAACAGCCGAACGCGCTAACCATTGCGCCAAGGAAGCCCAAAAATTTAATGGTCGTCAGGTATTGTGGCAAAACTTTGGCTTTCTACGTTACATTTGAGATCCTACACCACCGCTCCCGGGTGGGCTCGAACCACCAACCTATTGGTTAACAGCCGAACGCGCTAACCATTGAGCCACGGAAGCTCAGAAATTAAATGGTTGTCATGTATTGTGGATAAGTTTTGACTTTTTACGCTACATCTGAGACCCCACAACACCTCTTCCGGGTGGGCCTGAACCACCAGCCTTTCGATTAACAGTTGAACGCGCTAATAATTGCGCCACGGAAGCCCAAAAATTAAATGTTCGTCAGGTATTGTGGAAAAACTCTGACATTTTACGTTACATCTGAGATCTCACAACACCGCTCCCGGATGGGCTCTAACCACCAACCTATTGGTTAACAGCCGAACGCGCTAACCATTCAGCCACGGAAGCTCAGAAATTAAATGGTTGTCACGTATTGTGGAAAAGTTTTGACTTTTTACGCTACAACTGAGACGTCACAACACCGCTCCCGGATGGGCTCGAACCACCAACCTATTGGTTAACAGGCGAACGCGCTAACCATTGAGCCACGGAAGCTCAGAATTTAAATGGTTGATTCTTTTTTTTTCCTCTTTTAAATTCCAATAGATATGAAAAAAGCAAACATATTTTCTTTTTGTTATTGTTTTAAAAAGATGAAGGTTAATTTGTCTCACTTAATTTAAATTCGAATTATTATCTAGCACTCTCGGCAACGGCCATATCACGCTGAGAACAACGGTTCTCGTCCGATCGCCGACGTTAGCAGCGTCGAGCGCAGTCAGTTCTTGGGAATACTGCGTGCCGTTGGCTTTTTCACTTATGTTTTTCTCTTTTAAATTCCACCCGATATGACAAAAGCAAACATATCTTCTTTTTGTTATTGTTTTATAAAGATGAAAGTTAATTAAATTAAAATTATTAACCAGCACTCTCGGCAACGGCCATATCACGCTGAATACAGCGGTTCTCGTCCGATAACCGATGTTAAGCAGCGTCGAGCGCAGTCACTACTTGGGAGGGAGACCACTTAGGAACACTACGTGCCGTTGGCTTTTTCACTTTTTTTTCCTCTTTTAAATTTTAATAGATATGAAAAAAGCAAACATGTTTTCATTTTGTTATTGCTTTAAAATGATGAAGGTTAATTTGTCTCACTTAATTTAAATTCGAATTATTAACTAGCACTCTCGGCAACGACCATATCACGCTGAATACAGCGGTTCTCGTCCGATCACCGAAGTTAAGCAGCGTCGAGCGCAGTCAGTACTTGGGAGGGAGACCACTTAGGAACACTGCGTGCCGTTGGCTTATTCACTTTTTTTCCTCTTTTAAATTTTAATAGATATGAAAAAAGCAAACATGTTTTTTTGTTATTGTTTTAAAATGATGAAGGTTAATTTGTCTCACTTAATTTAAATTCGAATTATTAACTAGCACTCTCGGCAACGGCCATATCACGCTGAGAACACCGGTTCTCGTCCGATCGCCGACGTTAGCAGCGTCGAGCGCAGTCAGTACTTGGGAATACTGCGTGCCGTTGGCTTTTTCACTTTTGTTTCCTCTTTTAAATTCCACCCGATATGAAAAAAGCAAACATATTTTCTTTTTGTTAATGTTTTATAAAGATGAAGGTTAATTTGTCTCACTTAATTTAAATTCGAATTTTTAACTAGCACTCTCGGCAACGGCCATATCACGTTGAGAACACCGGTTCTCGTCCGATCGCCCTGGTAGCAGCGTCGAGCGCAGTCAGTACTTGGGAATACTGCGTGCCGTTGGTTTTTCACTTTTGTTTCCTCTTTTAAATTCCACCCGAATTGAAAAAAGCACACATATCTTCTTTTTGTTATTGTTCTATAAAGCTGAAAGTTAATTTAATTCAAATTATTAACTAGCACTATCGGCAACGGCCATAACACGCTGAATACACCGGTTCTCGTACGATAACCGAAGTTAAGCAGCGTCGAGCGCAGTCAGTATTTGGGAGGGCGACCACTTAGGAACACTGCGTGCCGTTAGCTTTTTCACTTTTTTTTCCTCTTTTAAATTCCAATAGATATGAAAAAAGCAAACATATCTTCTTTTTGTTATTGTTTTAGAAAGATGAGGGTTAATTTGTCTCACTTAATTTAAATTCGAATTTTTAACTAGCACTCTCGGAAACGGCCATATCACGCTGAGAACACCGGTTCTCGTCCGATCGCCGACGTTAGCAGCGTCGAGCGCAGTCAGTACTTGGGAATATTGCGTGCCGTTGGTTTTTCACTTTTGTTTCCTCTTTTAAATTCCACCCGATTTGAAAAAAGCACACATATCTTCATTTTGTTATTGTTTTATAAAGATGAAAGTTAATTAAATTCAAATTATTAACTAGCACTCTCGGCAACGGCCATATCACGCTGAATACACCGGTTCTCGTCCGATAACCGGAGTTAAGCAGCGTCGAGCGCAGTCACTACTTGGGAGGGAGACCACTTAGGAACACTGCGTGCCGTTGGCTTTTTCACTTTTTTTTCCTCTTTTAAATTCCAGTAGATTTGAAAAAAGCAAACTTATTTTCTTTTTGTTATTGTTTTAAAAAGATGATGGTTAATTTGTCTCACTTAATTTAAATTCGAATTATTACCTAGCACTCTCGGCATCGGCCATATCACGCTGAATACACCGGTTCTCGTCCGATAACCGAAGTTAAGCAGCGTCGAGCGCATACAGTACTTGGGAATACTGCGTGCCGTCGGCTTTTTCACTTTTGTTTCCTCTTTCAAATTCCACCAAATATGAAAAAAGCAAACATATCTTCTTTTTGTTATTGTTTTATAAAGATGAAAGTTAATTTAATTCAAATTATTAACTAGCACTCTCGAGAAACGGCCATAACACGCTGAATACACCGGTTCTCGTCCGATAACCGAAGTTAAGAAGCGTCGAGCGCAGTCAGTACTTGGGAGGGAGACCACTTTGAGTATTTCTTCACTATTTTCAAATATAACCACTGAAACCATTATTTTTATACCTTTTGCTTTAATTCAAGCAAATGTAACGATATTCATTAAAAAAACTGTTAAAATTAAATTTTTCAATAAGAAATCGTTGTCACGGATTTTGTATCTTGAAGAAGAAAAACATGCGATTTTTTCGGTACACTTTTGAATGCATTTTTTTCTGGAGAAATGTTTGACCGAATTCAGCTTAATTCCCTATAAAACACCCATAAAAAGTGATTTCATCTCGATTGAACATAATTAAAAATTTACCTCGATTTTTAATAACATTTTCAAAATCGGCGTTTCACGGCCAAAGAAGCATATTTTGAGTAGTTCTTCTCTATTTTCAAATATATTCATTGAATCCATTATTTTTATACTTTTTGCTTTAATTCAAGCAATGTAACGATATTCATTCAAAAAACTGTTAAAATTCAATTTTCAATAAGAAATCGTATTCACGGATTTTGTGTCTTGAAGAAGAAAAACATGCGATTTTTTCGGTACTTTTTTGAATGCATTTTTTTCTGGAGAAATTTTTGACCGAATTCAGCTTAATTCCCTATAAAACACTCATTAAAAGTGATTTCATCTCGATTGAACAATAAATAAAAATGTACCTCGATTTTTAATAACATTTTCAAAATCGACGTAACTCGGCCAAAGAAAAACATTTTGAGTATTTCTTCACTATTTTCAAATATAACCACTGAAACCATTATTTTTGTAATTTTTGCGTTAATTCAAGCAAATGTAACGATATTCATTCAACAACCTGTTAAAATTCAATTTTAAATAAGAAATCGTTGTAACGGATTTTGTATCTTGAAGAGAAAAAACATGCGATTTTTTCGGTACACTTTTAAATGCATTTTTTTCTGGAGAAATGTTTGACCGAATTCAGCTTAATTCCCTATAAAACACTCATTAAAAGTGATTTCATCTCGATTGAACAATAATTAAAAATGTACCTCGATATTTAATAACATTTTCAAAATCGACGTTTCACCGCCAACGAAGCATATTTTGAGTATTTCTTCACTATTTACAAATATATTCACTGAAACCATTATTTTTATACTTTTTGCTTTAATTCAAGCAAATGTAACGATATTCAACCAAAAAACTATTAAAATTAAATTTTTCAATAAGAAATCGTTGTCACGGATTTTGTATCTTGAAGAAGAAAAACATGCGATTTTTTCGGTACTTTTTTGAATGCATTTTTTTCTGGAGAAATTTTTGACCGAATTCTGTTTAATTCCCTATAAAACACTCATTGAAAGTGATTTCATCTCGATTGAACAATAATTAAAAATTTACCTCGATTTTTAATAACATTTTCAAAATCGACGTTTCACGGCCAAAGAAGCATACTTTGAGTATTTCTTCACTATTTTCAAATATGTTCACTGAAACCATTATTTTTATACTTTTTGCTTTAATTCAAGCAAATGTAACGATATTCAATCAAAAAACTGTTAAAATTAAATTTTTCAATAAGAAATCGTTGTCACGGATTTTGTATCTTGAAGAAGAAAAACATGCGATTTTTTCGGTACTTTTTTGAATGCATTTTTTTCTGGAGAAATTTTTGACCGAATTCAGCTTAATTCCCTATAAAACACTCATTAAAAGTGATTTCATCTCGATTGAACAATAAATAAAAATGTACCTCGATTTTTAATAACATTTTCAAAATCGACGTAACTCGGCCAAAGAAAAACATTTTGAGTATTTCTTCACAATTTTCAAATATAACCACTGAAACCATTATTTTTGTAATTTTTGCGTTAATTCAAGCAAATGTAACGATATTCATTCAACAACCTGTTAAAATTCAATTTTAAATAAGAAATCGTTGTCACGGATTTTGTATCTTGAAGAGAAAAAACATGCGATTTTTTCGGTACACTTTTAAATGCATTTTTTTCTGGAGAAATGTTTGACCGAATTCAGCTTAATTCCCTCTAAAACACTCAATAAAAGTGATTTCATCTCGATTGAACAATAATTAAAAATGTACCTCGATTTTTAATAACATTTTCAAAATCGACGTTTCACCGCCAACGAAGCATATTTTGAGTATTTCTTCACTATTTACAAATATATTCACTGAAACCATTATTTTTATACTTTTTGCTTTAATTCAAGCAAATGTAACGATATTCAATCAAAAAACTGTTAAAATTAAATTTTTCAATAGGAAATCGTTGTCACGGATTTTGTATCTTGAAGAAGAAAAACATGCGATTTTTTCGGTACTTCTTTGAATGCATTTTTTTCTCGAGAAATTTTTGACCGAATTCTGTTTAATTCCCTATAAAACACTCATTGAAAGTGATTTCATCTCGATTGAACAATAATTAAAAATTTACCTCGATTTTTAATAACATTTTCAAAATCGACGTTTCACGGCCAAAGAAGCATACTTTGAGTATTTCTTCACTATTTTCAAATATGTTCACTGAAACCATTATTTTTATACTTTTTGCTTTAATTCAAGCAAATGTAACGATATTCAATCAAAAAACTGTTAAAATTAAATTTTTCAATAAGAAATCGTTGTCACGGATTTTGTATCTTGAAGAAGAAAAACATGCGATTTTTTCGGTACTTTTTTGAATGCATTTTTTTCTGGAGAAATTTTTGACCGAATTCAGCTTAATTCCCTATAAAACACTCATTAAAAGTGATTTCATCTCGATTGAACAATAAATAAAAATGTACCTCGATTTTTAATAACATTTTCAAAATCGACGTTTCACGGCCAAAGAAGCATATTTTGAGTATTTCTTCACTATTTTCAAATATAACCACTGAAACCATTATTTTTATACTTTTTGCTTTAATTCAAGCAAATGTAACGATATTCATTCAAAAAACTGTTAAAATTCAATTTTTCAATAAGAAATCGTTGTGACGGATTTTGTATCTTGAAGAAGAAAAACATGCGATTTTTTCGGTACACTTTTGAATGCATTTTTTTCTCGAGAAATGTTTGACCGAATTCAGCTTAATTCCCTATAAAACACTCATTGAAAGTGATTTCATCTCGATTGAACAATAATTAAAAATGTACCTCGATTTTTAATAACATTTTCGAAATCGTTGAGCCCTCCCGGGAGCGGTGTTGTGAGGTCTCAGATGTGACGTAAAAAATCAAGGTTTTTACATAATACCTGACGAACATTTAATTTTTTGGCTTCCGTGGCGCAATGGTTAGCGCGTTCGGCTGTTAACCAATAGGTTGGTGGTTCGAGCCCATCCGGGAGCGGTGTTGTGAGGTCTCAGATGTGACGTAAAAAGTCAAGGTTTTTACACAATACCTGACGAGCATTTAACTTTTGGGCTTCCGTGGCACAATGGTTAGCGCGTTCGGCTGTTAACCAATAGGTTGGTGGTTCGAGCCCATCCGGGAGAGGTGTTGTGAGGTCTCAGATGTGACGTAAAAAGTCAAGGTTTTTACACAATACCTGACGAGCATTTAACTTTTGGGCTTCCGTGGTGCAATGGTTAGCGCGTTCGGCTGTTAACCAATAGGTTGGTGGTTCGACCCCATCCGGGAGCGGTGTTGTGAGGTCTCAGATGTGACGTAAAAAATCAAGGTTTTTACATAATACCTGACGAGCGTTTAACTTTTGGGCTTCCGTGGCGCAATGGTTAGCGCGTTCGGCTGTTAACCAATAGGTTGGTGGTTCGAGCCCATCCGGGAGCGGTGTTGTGGGATCTCAAATGTAACGTAGAAAGCCAAAGTTTTTCCACAATACGTGACGACCATTTAATTTCTGAGCTTCCGTGGCTCAATGGTTAGCGCGTTCGGCTGTTAACCAATAGGTTGGTGGTTCGAGCCCATCCGGGAGCGGTGTTGTCAGGTCTCAGAAGTGACGTAAAAAGTCAAGGTTTTTCCACAATACCTGACGAACATTTAATTTTTGGGCTTCCTTGGCGCAATGGTTAGCGCGTTCGGCTGTTAACCGAAAGGTTGGTGGTTCGAGCCCATCCGGAAGAGGTGTTGTAGGGTCTCAGATGTAACGTAAAAAGTCATAACTAATCTACAATACCTGACAACCATTTAATTTCTGAGCTTCCGTGGCTCAAAGGTTAGCGCGTTCGGCTGTTAACCAATAGGTGTGTGGTTCGAGCCCATCCGGGAGCGGTGTTGTGACGTCTCAGATGTGACGTAAAAAGTCAAGGTTTTTTCCACAACATCTGACGACCATTTAAATTTTGGGCTTCCGTGGCGCAATGGTTAGCGCGTTCGGCTGTTAACCAATAGGTTGGTGGTTCGAGCCCATCCGGAGCGGTGTTGTGAGGTCTCAGTTGTAACGTAAAATGTCAGAGTTTTTCCACAATACCTGACGAACATTTAATTTTTGGGCTTCCGTGGCGCAATCGAAAGGTTGAAGGTTCGAGCCCACCCGGGAGAGGTGTTGTAGGGTCTCAGATGTAACGTAAAAAGTCATAACTTATCAACAATACCTGACAACCATTTAATTTCTGAGCTTCCGTGGCTCAAAGGTTAGCGCGTTCGGCTGTTAACCAATAGGTGTGTGGTTCGAGCCCATCCGGGAGCGGTGTTGAGACGTCTCAGATGTGACGTAAAAAGTCAAGGTTTTTTCCACAACACCTGACGACCATTTAAAATCTGAGCTTCCGTGGCTCAATGGTTAGCGAATTCGGCTGCTAACAAATAGGTTGGTGGTTCGAGCCCACCCGGGAGCGGTGTTTTGGGATCTCAAATGTAACGTTGAAAGCCAAAATTTTTCCACAATAACTGACGACCATTTAATTTTTGGGCTTCCGTGGCGCAATGGTCAGCGCGTTCAGCTGTTAACCGAAAGGTTGGTGGTTCGAGCCCATCCGGGAGCGGTGTTGTGACGTCTCAGATGTAACGTAAAATGTCAGAGTTTTTCCACAATACCTGACGAACATTTAATTTTTGGGCTTCCGTGGCGCAATTATTAGCACGTTCAACTGTTAATCGAAAGGCTGGTGGTTCAAGCGCACCCGGAAGAGGTGTTGTGGGGTCTCAGATGTAGCGTAAAAAGTCAAAACTTATCCACAATACGTGACAACCATTTAATTTCTGAGCTTCCGTGGCTCAATGGTTAGCGCGTTCGGCTGTTAACCAATAGGTTGGTGGTTCGAGCCCACCCGGGAGCGGTTGGTGTAGGATCTCAAATGTAACGTAGAAAGCCAAAGTTTTGCCACAATACCTGACGACCATTAAATATTTGGGCTTCCTTGGCGCAATGGTTAGAGCGTTCGGCTGTTAACCGAAAGGTTGGTGGTTCTAGCCCAACCGGAAGAGGTGTTGTAGGGTCTCAGATGTAACGTAAAAAGTCATAACTTATCCACAATACCTGACAACCATTTAATTTCTGAGCTTCCGTGGCTCAAAGGTTAGCGCGTTCGGCTGTTAACCAATAGGTGTGTGGCTCGAGCCCATCCGGGAGCGGTGTTGTGACGTCTCAGATGTGACGTAAAAAGTCAAGGTTTTTTCCACAACACCTGACGACCATTTAATTTTTGGGCTTCCGTGGCGCAATGGTTAGCGCGTTCGGCTGTTAACCAATAGGTTGGTGGTTCGAGCCCATCCGGGAGCGGTGTTGTGAGATCTCAGATGTAACGTAAAATGTCAGAGTTTTTCCACAATACCTGACGAACATTTAATTTTTGGGCTTCCGTGGCGCAATGATTAGCGCGTTCAGCTGTTAATCGAAAGGTTGAAGGTTCGAGCCCACCCGGGAGAGGTGTTGTGGGGTCTCAGATGTAGCGTAAAAAGTCAAAACTTTTCCACAATACGTGACAACCATTTAATTTCGGAGCTTCCGTGGCTCAATGGTTAGCGCGTTCGGCTGTTAACCAATAGGTTGGTGGTTCGAGCCCATCCGGGAGCGGTATATTGACGTCTCAGATGTGACGTTAAAAGTCAAGGTTTTTCCAAAATACATGACGACCATTTAATTTTTGGGCTTCCGTGGCGCAATGGTTAGCGCGTTCAGCTGCTATTCAAAAGACTGGTGGTTTGAGCCCTCCCGGGAGCGGTGTTGTGACGTCTCAAATGTAACATAAAATGTCAGAGTTTTTCCACAATACCTGTCGAACATTGAATTTTTGGGCTTCCGTGCGCAATGATTAGCGCGATCAGCTGTTAATCGAAAGGTTGGTGGTACGAGCCCACCCGGGAGAGGTGTTGTGGGGTCTCAGATGTAGCGTAAAAGGTCATAACTTTTCCACAATACGTGACAACCATTTAATTTCTGAGCTTCCGTGGCTCAATGGTTTGCGCGTTCGGCTGTTAACCAATAGGTTGGTGGTTCGAGCCCATCCGGGAGCGGTGTTGTGAGGTCTCAGATGTGACGTAAAAAGTCAAAGTTTTTACACAATACCTGACGAGCATTTAACTTTGGGCTTCCGTGGCTCAATGGTTAGCGCGTTCGGCTGTTAACCAATAGGTTGGTGGTTCGACCCCATCCGGGAGCGGTGTTGTGAGGTCTCAGATGTAACGTAAAATGTCAGTTTTTCCACAATACCTGACGAACATTTAATTTTTGGGTTTCCGTGACGCAATGATTAGCGCGTTCAGCTGTTAATCGAAAGGTTGAAGGTTCGAGCCCACCCGGGAGAGGTGTTGTGGGGTCTCAGATGTAGCGTAAAAAGTCAAAACTTTTCCACAATACGTGACAACCATTTAATTTCTGAGCTTCCGTGGCTCAATGGTTAGCGCGTTCAGCTGTTAACCAATAGGTTGGTGGTTCGAGCCCATCCGGGAGCGGTATATTGACGTCTCAGATGTGACGTTAAAAGTCAAGGTTTTTCCAAAATACATGACGACCATTTAATTTTTGGGCTTCCGTGGCGCAATGGTTAGCGCGTTCAGCTGCTATTCAAAAGACTGGTGGTTTGAGCCCTCCCGGGAGCGGTGTTGTGACGTCTCAAATGTAACATAAAATGTCAGAGTTTTTCCACAATACCTGTCGAACATTGAATTTTTGGGCTTCCGTGCGCAATGATTAGCGCGATCAGCTGTTAATCGAAAGGTTGGTGGTACGAGCCCACCCGGGAGAGGTGTTGTGGGGTCTCAGATGTAGCGTAAAAGGTCATAACTTTTCCACAATACGTGACAACCATTTAATTTCTGAGCTTCCGTGGCTCAATGGTTAGCGCGTTCGGCTGTTAACCAATAGGTTAGTGGTTCGAGCCCATCCGGGAACGGTGTTGTGAGGTCTCAGATGTGACGTAAAAAGTCAAGGTTTTTACACAATACCTGACGAGCATTTAATTTTTGGGCTTCCGTGGCGCAATGGTTAGCGCGTTCGGCTGTTAACCAATAGGTTGGTGGTTCGGCCCCTGTTTGTCGTAGAGCCGAGATATTAAGCAAAATGTTCGTCAACTTTGGTATCGTCTAACTTATTTTTATTATTTTACTTATGATTTTTGCACTAAACTTTGGAGGCTCATAACTCTTGTTCTACAAGAGATACTGGGATCTCCTTTGGATATGTTATAGTACTCTTTGCTCCCCATACAAGGATACTTTAAACTTGAGGCTACCGCAATATCGTCGTCAACTTATTTTTTGTCTCACTTATTGTTAGAAGGTTACTTTTGATTTTTGAAAATAAATTTTGCAGGCTCGTAACTCTGTTTCTACTGGAGATACGGGGATGTCCTTTGAGTATGTTATAGACCAATTTGTCCTTCATCTAGCCATACCAAGTATTAGGGCTACGACAAACAGTAGTCGAGTAATTAAGCTAATCGTAAACAAACAAACCCCCTCCATAGGAAATACATTAGACTAAATTCTGGAGGCTCGTAACTCTGGTTCTACCAGAGATACGGGGATGTAAATAATGTGACCTTGACACAAATGTTCGGATAATTATAAAAAAAAACTTCGCGGTTTCGAACCTGTGGCCTTCCGGGAGTGAGGCGGATGCGATAACCGCTACACTAAAGATATGTTATTATTTTTAATCGAAAGAACAGGGTCAAGTAATTAAGTAATACGTGAACAAACAAACCCCTCCATAGAAAATGCATTAGACTATACTTTGCAGGCTCGTAACTCTGTTTCTACTGGAGATACGGGGATGTCCTTTGAGTATGTTATAGTCCAATTTGTCCCCCATCTAACCATACTAAAAACATTGAGCTACGACAAACAGCAGTCGAGTAATTAAGCTAATCGTAAACAAACAAACCCCTCCATAGGAAATGCATTAGACTATACATACTAAAAACATTGAGCTACGACAAACAGGGGCCGAGATATTAAGCAAAATGTTCGTCAACTTTGGTATCGTCTCACTTATTTTTATTATGTTACTTATGATTTTTGCACTAAACTTTGGAGGCTCATAACTCTTGTTCTACAAGAGATACTGGGATCTCCTTGGGATATGTTATAGTACTCTTTGCTCCCCATACAAGGATACTTTAAACTTGAGGCTACCTCAATATCGTCGTCAACTTATTTTTTGTCTCACTTATTGTTAGAAGGTTACTTGCATTTCCTTTGGACGGGTTGTTTGTTTTAGTGTAGCGGTTATCGCATCCGCCTCACTCACGGAAGGCCACAGGTTCGAAACCGCGAAGTTTTTTTTATAATTATCCGAACATTTGTGTCAAGGTCACATTATTTACATCCCCGTATCTCTGGTAGAACCAGAGTTACGAGCCTCCAGAATTTAGTCTAATGTATTTCCTATGGAGGGGTTTGTTTGTTTACGATTAGCTTAATTACTCGACTACTGTTTGTCGTAGCTCAATGTTTTTAGTATGGTTAGATGGGGGACAAATTGGACTATAACATACTCAAAGGACATCCCCGTATCTACAGTAGAAACAGATTTACGAGCCTGCAAAATATAGTCTAATGCATTTTCTATGGAGGGGTTTGTTTGTTCGCGTATTGCTTAATTACTTGACCCTGTTCTTTCGATTAAAAATAATAACATATCTTTAGTGTAGCGGTTATCGCATCCGCCTCACTCCCGGAAGGCCACAGGTTCGAAACCGCGAGGTTTTTTTTTGCTTGGAACATGCAAAGACCTTTATAATTATCCGAACATTTGTGTCAAGGTCACATTATTTACATCCCCGTATCTCTGGTAGAACCAGAGTTACGAGCCTCCAGAATTTAGTCTAATGTATTTCCTATGGAGGGGTTTGTTTGTTTACGATTAGCTTAATTACTCGACTACTGTTTGTCGTAGCCCTAATTCTTAGTATGGCTAGATGGGGGACAAATTGGTCTATAACATACTCAAAGGACATCCCCGTATCTCCAGTAGAAACAGAGTTACGAGCCTGCAAAGTTTATTTTCAAAAATCAAAAGTAACCTTCAAACAATAAGTGAGACAAAAAGTAAGTTGACGACGATATTGAGGTAGCCTCAAGTTTAAAGTATCCTTGTATGGGGAGCAAAGAGTACTATAACATATCCAAAGGAGATCCCAGTATCTCTTGTAGAACAAGAGTTATGAGCCTCCAAAGTTTAGTGCAAAAATCATAAGTAACATAATAAAAATAAGTGAGACGATACCAAAGTTGACGAACATTTTGCTTAATATCTCGGCCCCTGTTTGTCGTAGCTCAATGTTTTTAGTATGGTTAGATGGGGGACAATTTGGACTATAACATATCCTAAGGACATCCCCGTATCTCTAGTAAACACAGAGTTATGGGCCTGCAAAGCATAGTCTAATGCATTTCCTTTGGACGGGTTGTTTGTTTACGTTTAGCTTAATTACTCGGCCCCTGTTTTTCGTAGCTCAATGTTTTTAGTATGGTTAGATGGGGGACAAATTGGAATATAACATACTCAAAGGACATCGCCGTATCTACAGTAGAAACAGAGTTACGAGCCTCCAGAATTTAGTCTAATGTATTTCCTATAATCCAATTTGTCCCCCATCTAACCGTACTAAAAACATTGAGCTACGACAAACAGTAGTCGAGTAATTAAGCTAATCGTAAACAAACAAACCCCTCATAGGAAATCCATTAGACTAAATTCTGGAGGCTCGTAACTCTGGTTCTACCAGAGATACGGGGATGTAAATAATGTGACCTTGACACAAATGTTCGGATAATTATAAAAAAAAACTTCGCGGTTTCGAACCTGTGGCCTTCCGGGAGTGAGGCGGATGCGATAACCGCTACACTAAAGATATGTTATTATTTTTAATCGAAAGAACAGGGTCAAGTAATTAAGCAATACGTGAACAAACAAACCCCTCCATAGAAAATGCATTAGACTATACTTTGCAGGCTCGTAACTCTGTTTCTACTGGAGATACGGGGATGTCCTTTGAGTATGATATAGTCCAATTTTTCCTACATCTAACCATGCTAAAAACATTGAGCTACGACAAACAGTAGTCGAGTAATTAAGCTAATCGTAAACAAACAAACCCCTCCATAGGAAATACATTAGACTAAATTCTGGAGGCTCGTAACTCTGGTTCTACCAGAGATACGGGGATGTAAATAATGTGACCTTGACACAAATGTTCGGATAATTATAAAAAAAAACTTCGCGGTTTCGAACCTGTGGCCTTCCGGGAGTGAGGCGGATGCGATAACCGCTACACTAAAGATATGTTATTATTTTTAATCGAAAGAACAGGGTCAAGTAATTAAGCAATACATGAACAAACAAACCCCTCCATAGAAAATGCATTAGACTATACTTTGCAGGCTCGTAACTCTGTTTCTACTGTAGATACGGCGATGTCCTTTGAGTATGTTATATTCCAATTTGTCCCCCATCTAACCATACTAAAAACATTGAGCTACAAAAAACAGGGGCCGAGTAATTAAGCTAAACGTAAACAAACAACCCGTCCATAGGAAATACATTAGACTAAATTCTGGAGGCTCGTAACTCTGGTTCTACCAGAGATACGGGGATGTAAATAATGTGACCTTGACACAAATGTTCGGATAATTATAAAAAAAAACTTCGCGGTTTCGAACCTGTGGCCTTCCGGGAGTGAGGCGGATGCGATAACCGCTACACTAAAGATATGTTATTATTTTTAATCGAAAGAACAGGGTCAAGTAATTAAGCAATACTAGAACAAACAAACCCCTCCATAGAAAATGCATTAGAGTATACTTTGCAGGCTCGTAACTCTGTTTCTACTGTAGATACGGCGATGTCCTTTGAGTATGTTATATTCCAATTTGTCCCCCATCTAACCATACTAAAAACATTGAGCTACGAAAAACAGGGGCCGAGTAATTAAGCTAAACGTAAACAAACAACCCGTCCATAGGAAATACATTAGACTAAATTCTGGAGGCTCGTAACTCTGGTTCTACCAGAGATACGGGGATGTAAATAATGTGACCTTGACACAAATGTTCGGATAATTATAAAAAAAAACTTCGCGGTTTCGAACCTGTGGCCTTCCGGGAGTGAGGCGGATGCGATAACCGCTACACTAAAGATATGTTATTATTTTTAATCGAAAGAACAGGGTCAAGTAATTAAGCAATACATGAAGAAACAAACCCCTCCATAGAAAATGCATTAGACTATACTTTGCAGGCTCGTAACTCTGTTTCTACTGTAGATACGGCGATGTCCTTTGAGTATGTTATATTCCAATTTGTCCCCCATTTAACCATACTAAAAACATTGAGCTACGAACAGCAGGGGCCGAGTAATTAAGCTAAACGTAAACAAACAACCCGTCCATAGGAAATACATTAGACTAAATTCTGGAGGCTCGTAACTCTGGTTCTACCAGAGATACGGGGATGTAAATAATGTGACCTTGACACAAATGTTCGGATAATTATAAAAAAAAACTTCGCGGTTTCGAACCTGTGGCCTTCCGGGAGTGAGGCGGATGCGATAACCGCTACACTAAAGATATGTTATTATTTTTAATCGAAAGAACAGGGTCAAGTAATTAAGCAATACTAGAACAAACAAACCCCTCCATAGAAAATGCATTAGAGTATACTTTGCAGGCTCGTAACTCTGTTTCTACTGTAGATACGGCGATGTCCTTTGAGTATGTTATATTCCAATTTGTCCCCCATCTAACCATACTAAAAACATTGAGCTACGAAAAACAGGGGCCGAGTAATTAAGCTAAACGTAAACAAACAACCCGTCCATAGGAAATACATTAGACTAAATTCTGGAGGCTCGTAACTCTGGTTCTACCAGAGATACGGGGATGTAAATAATGTGACCTTGACACAAATGTTCGGATAATTATAAAAAAAAACTTCGCGGTTTCGAACCTGTGGCCTTCCGGGAGTGAGGCGGATGCGATAACCGCTACACTAAAGATATGTTATTATTTTTAATCGAAAGAACAGGGTCAAGTAATTAAGCAATACATGAAGAAACAAACCCCTCCATAGAAAATGCATTAGACTATACTTTGCAGGCTCGTAACTCTGTTTCTACTGTAGATACGGCGATGTCCTTTGAGTATGTTATATTCCAATTTGTCCCCCATTTAACCATACTAAAAACATTGAGCTACGAACAGCAGGGGCCGAGTAATTAAGCTAAACGTAAACAAACAACCCGTCCATAGGAAATACATTAGACTAAATTCTGGAGGCTCGTAACTCTGGTTCTACCAGAGATACGGGGATGTAAATAATGTGACCTTGACACAAATGTTCGGATAATTATAAAAAAAAACTTCGCGGTTTCGAACCTGTGGCCTTCCGGGAGTGAGGCGGATGCGATAACCGCTACACTAAAGATATGTTATTATTTTTAATCGAAAGAACAGGGTCAAGTAATTAAGCAATACATGAACAAACAAACCCCTCCATAGAAAATGCATTAGAGTATACTTTGCAGGCTCGTAACTCTGTTTCTACTGTAGATACGGCGATGTCCTTTGAGTATGTTATATTCCAATTTGTCCCCCATCTAACCATACTAAAAACATTGAGCTACGAAAAACAGGGGCCGAGTAATTAAGCTAAACGTAAACAAACAACCCGTCCATAGGAAATACATTAGACTCAATTCTGGAGGCTCGTAACTCTGGTTCTACCAGAGATACGGGGATGTAAATAATGTGACCTTGACACAAATGTTCGGATAATTATAAAAAAAAACTTCGCGGTTTCGAACCTGTGGCCTTTCGGGAGTGAGGCGGATGCGATAACCGCTACACTAAAGATATGTTATTATTTTTAATCGAAAGAACAGGGTCAAGTAATTAAGCAATACATGAAGAAACAAACCCCTCCATAGAAAATGCATTAGACTATACTTTGCAGGCTCGTAACTCTGTTTCTACTGTAGATACGGCGATGTCCTTTGAGTATGTTATATTCCAATTTGTCCCCCATCTAACCATACTAAAAACATTGAGCTACGAAAAACAGGGGCCGAGTAATTAAGCTAAACGTAAACAAACACCCCGTCCATAGGAAATACATTAGACTAAATTCTGGAGGCTCGTAACTCTGGTTCTACCAGAGATACGGGGATGTAAATAATGTGACCTTGACACAAATGTTCGGATAATTATAAAAAAAAACTTCGCGGTTTCGAACCTGTGGCCTTCCGGGAGTGAGGCGGATGCGATAACCGCTACACTAAAGATATGTTATTATTTTTAATCGAAAGAACAGGGTCAAGTAATTAAGCAATACATGAAGAAACAAACCCCTCCATAGAAAATGCATTAGACTATACTTTGCAGGCTCGTAACTCTGTTTCTACTGTAGATACGGCGATGTCCTTTGAGTATGTTATATTCCAATTTGTCCCCCATCTAACCATACTAAAAACATTGAGCTACGAAAAACAGGGGCCGAGTAATTAAGCTAAACGTAAACAAACAACCCGTCCATAGGAAATACATTAGACTAAATTCTGGAGGCTCGTAACTCTGGTTCTACCAGAGATACGGGGATGTAAATAATGTGACCTTGACACAAATGTTCGGATAATTATAAAAAAAAAACTTCGCGGTTTCGAACCTGTGGCCTTCCGGGAGTGAGGCGGATGCGATAACCGCTACACTAAAGATATGTTATTATTTTTAATCGAAAGAACAGGGTCAAGTAATTAAGCAATACATGAACAAACAAACCCCTCCATAGAAAATGCATTAGAGTATACTTTGCAGGCTCGTAACTCTGTTTCTACTGTAGATACGGCGATGTCCTTTGAGTATGTTATATTCCAATTTGTCCCCCATCTAACCATACTAAAAACATTGAGCTACGAAAAACAGGGGCCGAGTAATTAAGCTAAACGTAAACAAACAACCCGTCCATAGGAAATACATTAGACTAAATTCTGGAGGCTCGTAACTCTGGTTCTACCAGAGATACGGGGATGTAAATAATGTGACCTTGACACAAATGTTCGGATAATTATAAAAAAAAACTTCGCGGTTTCGAACCTGTGGCCTTCCGGGAGTGAGGCGGATGCGATAACCGCTACACTAAAGATATGTTATTATTTTTAATCGAAAGAACAGGGTCAAGTAATTAAGCAATACATGAAGAAACAAACCCCTCCATAGAAAATGCATTAGACTATACTTTGCAGGCTCGTAACTCTGTTTCTACTGTAGATACGGCGATGTCCTTTGAGTATGTTATATTCCAATTTGTCCCCCATCTAACCATACTAAAAACATTGAGCTACGAAAAACAGGGGCCGAGTAATTAAGCTAAACGTAAACAAACAACCCGTCCATAGGAAATACATTAGACTAAATTCTGGAGGCTCGTAACTCTGGTTCTACCAGAGATACGGGGATGTAAATAATGTGACCTTGACACAAATGTTCGGATAATTATAAAAAAAAACTTCGCGGTTTCGAACCTGTGGCCTTCCGGGAGTGAGGCGGATGCGATAACCGCTACACTAAAGATATGTTATTATTTTTAATCGAAAGAACAGGGTCAAGTAATTAAGCAATACATGAAGAAACAAACCCCTCCATAGAAAATGCATTAGACTATACTTTGCAGGCTCGTAACTCTGTTTCTACTGTAGATACGGCGATGTCCTTTGAGTATGTTATATTCCAATTTGTCCCCCATCTAACGATACTAAAAACATTGAGCTACGAACAGCAGGGGCCGAGTAATTAAGCTAAACGTAAACAAACAACCCGTCCATAGGAAATACATTAGACTAAATTCTGGAGGCTCGTAACTCTGGTTCTACCAGAGATACGGGGATGTAAATAATGTGACCTTGACACAAATGTTCGGATAATTATAAAAAAAAACTTCGCGGTTTCGAACCTGTGGCCTTCCGGGAGTGAGGCGGATGCGATAACCGCTACACTAAAGATATGTTATTATTTTTAATCGAAAGAACAGGGTCAAGTAATTAAGCAATACATGAACAAACAAACCCCTCCATAGAAAATGCATTAGAGTATACTTTGCAGGCTCGTAACTCTGTTTCTACTGTAGATACGGCGATGTCCTTTGAGTATGTTATATTCCAATTTGTCCCCCATCTAACCATACTAAAAACATTGAGCTACGAAAAACAGGGGCCGAGTAATTAAGCTAAACGTAAACAAACAACCCGTCCATAGGAAATACATTAGACTAAATTCTGGAGGCTCGTAACTCTGGTTCTACCAGAGATACGGGGATGTAAATAATGTGACCTTGACACAAATGTTCGGATAATTATAAAAAAAAACTTCGCGGTTTCGAACCTGTGGCCTTCCGGGAGTGAGGCGGATGCGATAACCGCTACACTAAAGATATGTTATTATTTTTAATCGAAAGAACAGGGTCAAGTAATTAAGCAATACATGAAGAAACAAACCCCTCCATAGAAAATGCATTAGACTATACTTTGCAGGCTCGTAACTCTGTTTCTACTGTAGGTACGGCGATGTCCTTTGAGTATGTTATATTCCAATTTGTCCCCCATCTAACCATACTAAAAACATTGAGCTACGAAAAACAGGGGCCGAGTAATTAAGCTAAACGTAAACAAACAACCCGTCCATAGGAAATACATTAGACTAAATTCTGGAGGCTCGTAACTCTGGTTCTACCAGAGATACGGGGATGTAAATAATGTGACCTTGACACAAATGTTCGGATAATTATAAAAAAAAACTTCGCGGTTTCGAACCTGTGGCCTTCCGGGAGTGAGGCGGATGCGATAACCGCTACACTAAAGATATGTTATTATTTTTAATCGAAAGAACAGGGTCAAGTAATTAAGCAATACATGAAGAAACAAACCCCTCCATAGAAAATGCATTAGACTATACTTTGCAGGCTCGTAACTCTGTTTCTACTGTAGATACGGCGATGTCCTTTGAGTATGTTATATTCCAATTTGTCCCCCATCTAACCATACTAAAAACATTGAGCTACGAACAGCAGGGGCCGAGTAATTAAGCTAAACGTAAACAAACAACCCGTCCATAGGAAATACATTAGACTAAATTCTGGAGGCTCGTAACTCTGGTTCTACCAGAGATACGGGGATGTAAATAATGTGACCTTGACACAAATGTTCGGATAATTATAAAAAAAAACTTCGCGGTTTCGAACCTGTGGCCTTCCGGGAGTGAGGCGGATGCGATAACCGCTACACTAAAGATATGTTATTATTTTTAATCGAAAGAACAGGGTCAAGTAATTAAGCAATACATGAACAAACAAACCCCTCCATAGAAAATGCATTAGAGTATACTTTGCAGGCTCGTAACTCTGTTTCTACTGTAGATACGGCGATGTCCTTTGAGTATGTTATATTCCAATTTGTCCCCCATCTAACCATACTAAAAACATTGAGCTACGAAAAACAGGGGCCGAGTAATTAAGCTAAACGTAAACAAACAACCCGTCCATAGGAAATACATTAGACTAAATTCTGGAGGCTCGTAACTCTGGTTCTACCAGAGATACGGGGATGTAAATAATGTGACCTTGACACAAATGTTCGGATAATTATAAAAAAAAACTTCGCGGTTTCGAACCTGTGGCCTTCCGGGAGTGAGGCGGATGCGATAACCGCTACACTAAAGATATGTTATTATTTTTAATCGAAAGAACAGGGTCAAGTAATTAAGCAATACATGAAGAAACAAACCCCTCCATAGAAAATGCATTAGACTATACTTTGCAGGCTCGTAACTCTGTTTCTACTGTAGATACGGCGATGTCCTTTGAGTATGTTATATTCCAATTTGTCCCCCATCTAACCATACTAAAAACATTGAGCTACGAACAGCAGGGGCCGAGTAATTAAGCTAAACGTAAACAAACAACCCGTCCATAGGAAATACATTAGACTAAATTCTGGAGGCTCGTAACTCTGGTTCTACCAGAGATACGGGGATGTAAATAATGTGACCTTGACACAAATGTTCGGATAATTATAAAAAAAAACTTCGCGGTTTCGAACCTGTGGCCTTCCGGGAGTGAGGCGGTTGCGATAACCGCTACACTAAAGATATGTTATTATTTTTAATCGAAAGAACAGGGTCAAGTAATTAAGCAATACATGAAGAAACAAACCCCTCCATAGAAAATGCATTAGACTATACTTTGCAGGCTCGTAACTCTGTTTCTACTGTAGATACGGCGATGTCCTTTGAGTATGTTATATTCCAATTTGTCCCCCATCTAACCATACTAAAAACATTGAGCTACGAACAGCAGGGGCCGAGTAATTAAGCTAAACGTAAACAAACAACCCGTCCATAGGAAATACATTAGACTAAATTCTGGAGGCTCGTAACTCTGGTTCTACCAGAGATACGGGGATGTAAATAATGTGACCTTGACACAAATGTTCGGATAATTATAAAAAAAAACTTCGCGGTTTCGAACCTGTGGCCTTCCGGGAGTGAGGCGGATGCGATAACCGCTACACTAAAGATATGTTATTATTTTTAATCGAAAGAACAGGGTCAAGTAATTAAGCAATACATGAACAAACAAACCCCTCCATAGAAAATGCATTAGAGTATACTTTGCAGGCTCGTAACTCTGTTTCTACTGTAGATACGGCGATTTCCTTTGAGTATGTTATATTCCAATTTGTCCCCCATCTAACCATACTAAAAACATTGAGCTACGAAAAACAGGGGCCGAGTAATTAAGCTAAACGTAAACAAACAACCCGTCCATAGGAAATACATTAGACTAAATTCTGGAGGCTCGTAACTCTGGTTCTACCAGAGATACGGGGATGTAAATAATGTGACCTTGACAAAAATGTTCGGATAATTATAAAAAAAAACTTCGCGGTTTCGAACCTGTGGCCTTCCGGGAGTGAGGCGGATGCGATAACCGCTACACTAAAGATATGTTATTATTTTTAATCGAAAGAACAGGGTCAAGTAATTAAGCAATACATGAAGAAACAAACCCCTCCATAGAAAATGCATTAGACTATACTTTGCAGGCTCGTAACTCTGTTTCTACTGTAGATACGGCGATGTCCTTTGAGTATGTTATATTCCAATTTGTCCCCCATCTAACCATACTAAAAACATTGAGCTACGAACAGCAGGGGCCGAGTAATTAAGCTAAACGTAAACAAACAACCCGTCCATAGGAAATACATTAGACTAAATTCTGGAGGCTCGTAACTCTGGTTCTACCAGAGATACGGGGATGTAAATAATGTGACCTTGACACAAATGTTCGGATAATTATAAAAAAAAACTTCGCGGTTTCGAACCTGTGGCCTTCCGGGAGTGAGGCGGATGCGATAACCGCTACACTAAAGATATGTTATTATTTTTAATCGAAAGAACAGGGTCAAGTAATTAAGCAATACATGAAGAAACAAACCCCTCCATAGAAAATGCATTAGACTATACTTTGCAGGCTCGTAACTCTGTTTCTACTGTAGATACGGCGATGTCCTTTGAGTATGTTATATTCCAATTTGTCCCCCATCTAACCATACTAAAAACATTGAGCTACGAACAGCAGGGGCCGAGTAATTAAGCTAAACGTAAACAAACAACCCGTCCATAGGAAATACATTAGACTAAATTCTGGAGGCTCGTAACTCTGGTTCTACCAGAGATACGGGGATGTAAATAATGTGACCTTGACACAAATGTTCGGATAATTATAAAAAAAACTTCGCGGTTTCGAACCTGTGGCCTTCCGGGAGTGAGGCGGATGCGATAACCGCTACACTAAAGATATGTTATTATTTTTAATCGAAAGAACAGGGTCAAGTAATTAAGCAATACATGAACAAACAAACCCCTCCATAGAAAATGCATTAGAGTATACTTTGCAGGCTCGTAACTCTGTTTCTACTGTAGATACGGCGATGTCCTTTGAGTATGTTATATTCCAATTTGTCCCCCATCTAACCATACTAAAAACATTGAGCTACGAAAAACAGGGGCCGAGTAATTAAGCTAAACGTAAACAAACAACCCGTCCATAGGAAATACATTAGACTAAATTCTGGAGGCTCGTAACTCTGGTTCTACCAGAGATACGGGGATGTAAATAATGTGACCTTGACAAAAATGTTCGGATAATTATAAAAAAAAACTTCGCGGTTTCGAACCTGTGGCCTTCCGGGAGTGAGGCGGATGCGATAACCGCTACACTAAAGATATGTTATTATTTTTAATCGAAAGAACAGGGTCAAGTAATTAAGCAATACATGAAGAAACAAACCCCTCCATAGAAAATGCATTAGACTATACTTTGCATGCTCGTAACTCTGTTTCTACTGTAGATACGGCGATGTCCTTTGAGTATGTTATATTCCAATTTGTCCCCCATCTAACCATACTAAAAACATTGAGCTACGAACAGCAGGGGCCGAGTAATTAAGCTAAACGTAAACAAACAACCCGTCCATAGGAAATACATTAGACTAAATTCTGGAGGCTCGTAACTCTGGTTCTACCAGAGATACGGGGATGTAAATAATGTGACCTTGACACAAATGTTCGGATAATTATAAAAAAAAACTTCGCGGTTTCGAACCTGTGGCCTTCCGGGAGTGAGGCGGATGCGATAACCGCTACACTAAAGATATGTTATTATTTTTAATCGAAAGAACAGGGTCAAGTAATTAAGCAATACATGAAGAAACAAACCCCTCCATAGAAAATGCATTAGACTATACTTTGCATGCTCGTAACTCTGTTTCTACTGTAGATACGGCGATGTCCTTTGAGTATGTTATATTCCAATTTGTCCCCCATCTAACCATACTAAAAACATTGAGCTACGAACAGCAGGGGCCGAGTAATTAAGCTAAACGTAAACAAACAACCCGTCCATAGGAAATACATTAGACTAAATTCTGGAGGCTCGTAACTCTGGTTCTACCAGAGATACGGGGATGTAAATAATGTGACCTTGACACAAATGTTCGGATAATTATAAAAAAAAACTTCGCGGTTTCGAACCTGTGGCCTTCCGGGAGTGAGGCGGATGCGATAACCGCTACACTAAAGATATGTTATTATTTTTAATCGAAAGAACAGGGTCAAGTAATTAAGCAATACATGAACAAACAAACCCCTCCATAGAAAATGCATTAGAGTATACTTTGCAGGCTCGTAACTCTGTTTCTACTGTAGATACGGCGATGTCCTTTGAGTATGTTATATTCCAATTTGTCCCCCATCTAACCATACTAAAAACATTGAGCTACGAAAAACAGGGGCCGAGTAATTAAGCTAAACGTAAACAAACAACCCGTCCATAGGAAATACATTAGACTAAATTCTGGAGGCTCGTAACTCTGGTTCTACCAGAGATACGGGGATGTAAATAATGTGACCTTGACAAAAATGTTCGGATAATTATAAAAAAAAACTTCGCGGTTTCGAACCTGTGGCCTTCCGGGAGTGAGGCGGATGCGATAACCGCTACACTAAAGATATGTTATTATTTTTAATCGAAAGAACAGGGTCAAGTAATTAAGCAATACATGAAGAAACAAACCCCTCCATAGAAAATGCATTAGACTATACTTTGCATGCTCGTAACTCTGTTTCTACTGTAGATACGGCGATGTCCTTTGAGTATGTTATATTCCAATTTGTCCCCCATCTAACCATACTAAAAACATTGAGCTACGAACAGCAGGGGCCGAGTAATTAAGCTAAACGTAAACAAACAACCCGTCCATAGGAAATACATTAGACTAAATTCTGGAGGCTCGTAACTCTGGTTCTACCAGAGATACGGGGATGTAAATAATGTGACCTTGACACAAATGTTCGGATAATTATAAAAAAAAACTTCGCGGTTTCGAACCTGTGGCCTTCCGGGAGTGAGGCGGATGCGATAACCGCTACACTAAAGATATGTTATTATTTTTAATCGAAAGAACAGGGTCAAGTAATTAAGCAATACATGAAGAAACAAACCCCTCCATAGAAAATGCATTAGACTATACTTTGCATGCTCGTAACTCTGTTTCTACTGTAGATACGGCGATGTCCTTTGAGTATGTTATATTCCAATTTGTCCCCCATCTAACCATACTAAAAACATTGAGCTACGAACAGCAGGGGCCGAGTAATTAAGCTAAACGTAAACAAACAACCCGTCCATAGGAAATACATTAGACTAAATTCTGGAGGCTCGTAACTCTGGTTCTACCAGAGATACGGGGATGTAAATAATGTGACCTTGACACAAATGTTCGGATAATTATAAAAAAAAACTTCGCGGTTTCGAACCTGTGGCCTTCCGGGAGTGAGGCGGATGCGATAACCGCTACACTAAAGATATGTTATTATTTTTAATCGAAAGAACAGGGTCAAGTAATTAAGCAATACATGAACAAACAAACCCCTCCATAGAAAATGCATTAGAGTATACTTTGCAGGCTCGTAACTCTGTTTCTACTGTAGATACGGCGATGTCCTTTGAGTATGTTATATTCCAATTTGTCCCCCATCTAACCATACTAAAAACATTGAGCTACGAAAAACAGGGGCCGAGTAATTAAGCTAAACGTAAACAAACAACCCGTCCATAGGAAATACATTAGACTAAATTCTGGAGGCTCGTAACTCTGGTTCTACCAGAGATACGGGGATGTAAATAATGTGACCTTGACAAAAATGTTCGGATAATTATAAAAAAAAACTTCGCGGTTTCGAACCTGTGGCCTTCCGGGAGTGAGGCGGATGCGATAACCGCTACACTAAAGATATGTTATTATTTTTAATCGAAAGAACAGGGTCAAGTAATTAAGCAATACATGAAGAAACAAACCCCTCCATAGAAAATGCATTAGACTATACTTTGCATGCTCGTAACTCTGTTTCTACTGTAGATACGGCGATGTCCTTTGAGTATGTTATATTCCAATTTGTCCCCCATCTAACCATACTAAAAACATTGAGCTACGAACAGCAGGGGCCGAGTAATTAAGCTAAACGTAAACAAACAACCCGTCCATAGGAAATACATTAGACTAAATTCTGGAGGCTCGTAACTCTGGTTCTACCAGAGATACGGGGATGTAAATAATGTGACCTTGACACAAATGTTCGGATAATTATAAAAAAAAACTTCGCGGTTTCGAACCTGTGGCCTTCCGGGAGTGAGGCGGATGCGATAACCGCTACACTAAAGATATGTTATTATTTTTAATCGAAAGAACAGGGTCAAGTAATTAAGCAATACATGAAGAAACAAACCCCTCCATAGAAAATGCATTAGACTATACTTTGCATGCTCGTAACTCTGTTTCTACTGTAGATACGGCGATGTCCTTTGAGTATGTTATATTCCAATTTGTCCCCCATCTAACCATACTAAAAACATTGAGCTACGAACAGCAGGGGCCGAGTAATTAAGCTAAACGTAAACAAACAACCCGTCCATAGGAAATACATTAGACTAAATTCTGGAGGCTCGTAACTCTGGTTCTACCAGAGATACGGGGATGTAAATAATGTGACCTTGACACAAATGTTCGGATAATTATAAAAAAAAACTTCGCGGTTTCGAACCTGTGGCCTTCCGGGAGTGAGGCGGATGCGATAACCGCTACACTAAAGATATGTTATTATTTTTAATCGAAAGAACAGGGTCAAGTAATTAAGCAATACATGAACAAACAAACCCCTCCATAGAAAATGCATTAGAGTATACTTTGCAGGCTCGTAACTCTGTTTCTACTGTAGATACGGCGATGTCCTTTGAGTATGTTATATTCCAATTTGTCCCCCATCTAACCATACTAAAAACATTGAGCTACGAAAAACAGGGGCCGAGTAATTAAGCTAAACGTAAACAAACAACCCGTCCAAAGGAAATGCCTTAGACTATGCTTTGCAGGCCCATAACTCTGTGTTTACTAGAGATACGGGGATGTCCTTAGGATATGTTATAGTCCAAATTGTCCCCCATCTAACCATACTAAAAACATTGAGCTAGGACAAACAGGGGCCGAGATATTAAGCAAAATGTTCGTCAACTTGGTATCGTCTCACTTATTTTTATTATGTTACTTATGATTTTTGCACTAAACTTTGGAGGCTCATAACTCTTGTTCTACAAGAGATACTGGGATCTCCTTTGGATATGTTATAGTACTCTTTGCTCCCCATACAAGGATACTTTAAACTTGAGGCTACCTCAATATCGTCGTCAACTTACTTTTTGTCTCACTTATTGTTAGAAGGTTACTTTTGATTTTTGAAAATAAACTTTGCAGGCTCATAACTCTGTTTCTACTGGAGATACGGGGATGTCCTTTGAGTATGTTATAGACCAATTTGTCCCCCATCTAGCCATACTTAGAATTAGGGCTACGACAAACAGTAGTCGAGTAATTAAGCTAATCGTAAACAAACAAACCCCTCCATAGGAAATACATTAGACTAAATTCTGGAGGCTCGTAACTCTGGTTCTACCAGAGATACGGGGATGTAAATAATGTGACCTTGACACAAATGTTCGGATAATTATAAAGGTCTTTGCATGTTCCAAGCAAAAAAAAAAACCTCGCGGTTTCGAACCTGTGGCCTTCCGGGAGTGAGGCGGATGCGATAACCGCTACACTAAAGATATGTTATTATTTTTAATCGAAAGAACAGGGTCAAGTAATTAAGCAATACGTGAACAAACAAACCCCTCCATAGAAAATGCATTAGACTATATTTTGCAGGCTCGTAAATCTGTTTCTACTGTAGATACGGGGATGTCCTTTGAGTATGTTATAGTCCAATTTGTCCCCCATCTAACCATACTAAAAACATTGAGCTACGAAAAACAGGGGCCGAGTAATTAAGCTAAACGTAAACAAACAACCCGTCCAAAGGAAATGCATTAGACTATGCTTTGCAGGCCCATAACTCTGTGTTTACTAGAGATACGGGATGTCCTTAGGATATGTTATAGTCCAAATTGTCCCCCATCTAACCATACTAAAAACATTGAGCTACGACAAACAGGGGCCGAGATATTAAGCAAAATGTTCGTCAACTTGGTATCGTCTCACTTATTTTTATTATGTTACTTATGATTTTTGCACTAAACTTTGGAGGCTCATAACTCTTGTTCTACAAGAGATACTGGGATCTCCTTTGGATATGCTATAGTACTGTTTGCTCCCCATACAAGGATACTTTAAACTTGAGGCTACCTCAATATCGTCGTCAACTTACTTTTTGTCTCACTTATTGTTAGAAGGTTACTTTTGATTTTTGAAAATAAACTTTGCAGGCTCGTAACTCTGTTTCTACTGGAGATACGGGGATGTCCTTTGAGTATGTTATAGACCAATTTGTCCCCCATCTAGACATACTAAGAATTAGGGCTACGACAGACAGTAGTCGAGTAATTAAGCTAATCGTAAACAAACAAACCCCTCATAGGAAATCCATTAGACTAAATTCTGGAGGCTCGTAACTCTGGTTCTACCAGAGATACGGGGATGTAAATAATGTGACCTTGACACAAATGTTCGGATAATTAAAAAAAACTTTAGCTTTCTACGTTACATTTGAGATCCCACAACGCCGCTCCCGGGTGGGCTCGAACCACTAACCTATTGGTTAACAGCCGAACGCGCTAACCATTGAGCCACGGAGGCTCAGAAATTAAATGGTTGTCACGTATTGTGGAAACGTTTTGACTTTTTACGCTACATCTGAGACCCCACAACACCTCTCCCGGGTGGGCTCGAACCACCAACCTTTCGATTAACAGCTGAACGCGCTAACCATTGCGCCACGGAAGCCCAAAAATTAAATGGTCGTCAGGTATTGTGGAAAAACTTTGGCTTTCTACGTTACGTTTGAGATCCCACAACGCCGCTCCCGGGTGGGCTCGAACCACTAACCTATTTGTTAACTGCTGAACGCGCTAACCATTGCGCCACGGAAGCCCAAAAATTAAATGCTCGTCAGGTATTGTGTAAAAACCTTGACTTTTTACGTCACATCTGAGACCTCACAACACCGCTCCCGGATGGGCTCGAACCACCAACCTATTGGTTAACAGCCGAAAGCGCTAACCATTGAGCCACGGAAGCTCAAACTTAAATGGTTGTCACGTATTGTGGAAAAGTTTTGAATTTTTACGCTACATCTGAGACCCCACAACACCTCTCCCGGGTGGGCTCGAACCTTCAACCTTTCGATTAACAGCTGAACGCGCTAATCATTGCGCCACGGAAGCCCAAAAATTAAATGGTCGTCAGGTATTGTGGAAAAACTTTGGCTTTCTACGTTACGTTTGAGATCCCACAACACTGCGCCCGGGAGGGCTCGAACCACCAACCTATTGGTTAACAGCCGAACGCCCTAACCATTGCGCCACGGAAGCCCAAAAATTAAATGATCGTCAGGTATTGTGGAAAAACTTTGGCTTTCTACGTTACATTTGAGATCCCACAACGCCGCTCCCGGGTGGGCTCGAACCACTAACCTATTGGTTAACAGCCGAACGCGCTAACCATTGAGCCACGGAGGCTCAGAAATTAAATGGTTGTCACGTATTGTGGAAACGTTTTGACTTTTTACGCTACATCTGAGACCCCACAACACCTCTCCCGGGTGGGCTCGAACCACCAACCTTTCGATTAACAGCTGAACGCGCTAACCATTGCGCCACGGAAGCCCAAAAATTCAATGTTCGTCAGGTATTGTGGAAAAACTCTGACATTTTACGTTACATCTGAGACGTCACAACACCGCTCCCGGATGGGCTCGAACCACCAACCTTTCGGTTAACAGCTGAACGCGCTGACCATTGCGCCACGGAAGCCCAAAAATTAAATGGTCGTCAGGTATTGTGGAAAAATTTTGGCTTTCAACGTTACATTTGAGATTCCAAAATACCGCTCCCGGGTGGGCTCGAACCACCAACCTATTGGTTAATAGCCGAATTCGCTAACCATTGAGCCACGGAAGCTCAGAATTTAAGTGGTTGTCACATATTGTGGAAAAGTTTTGACATTTTACGTTACATATGAGACGTCACAACACCGCTCCCGGATGGGCTCGAACCACCAACCTTTCGGTTAACAGCTGAACGCGCTAATCATTGCGCCACGGAAGCCCAAAAATTAAATGTTCGTCAGGTATTGTGGAAAAACTCTGACATTTTACGTTACATCTGAGACCTCACAACACCGCTCCCGGATGGGCTCGAACCACCAACCTATTGGTTAACAGCCGAACGCGCTAACCATTGCGCCACGGAAGACCAAAAATTAAATGGTCGTCAGGTGTTGTGGAAAAAACCTTGACTTTTTACGTCACATCTGAGACGTCACAAAACCGCTCCTGGATGGGCTCGAACCACACACCTATTGGTTAACAGCCGAACGCGCTAACCTTTGAGCCACTGAAGCTCAGAAATTAAATGGTTGTCAGGTATTGTGGATGAGTTATGACTTTTTACGTTACATGTGTGACCCTACAACACCTCTTCCGGTTGGGCTCGAACCACCAACCTTTCGGTTAACAGCCGAACGCGCTAACCATTGCGCCAAGGAAGCCCAAAAATTTAATGGTCGTCAGGTATTGTGGCAAAACTTTGGCTTTCTACGTTACATTTGAGATCCTACACCACCGCTCCCGGGTGGGCTCGAACCACCAACCTATTGGTTAACAGCCGAACGCGCTAACCATTGAGCCACGGAAGCTCAGAAATTAAATGGTTGTCACGTATTGTGGATAAGTTTTGACTTTTTACGCTACATCTGAGACCCCACAACACCTCTTCCGGGTGGGCCTGAACCACCAGCCTTTCAATTAACAGTTGAACGCGCTAATAATTGCGCCACGGAAGCCCAAAAATTAAATGTTCGTCAGGTATTGTGGAAAAACTCTGACATTTTACGTTACATCTGAGATCTCACAACACCGCTCCCGGATGGGCTCTAACCACCAACCTATTGGTTAACAGCCGAACGCGCTAACCATTCAGCCACGGAAGCTCAGAAATTAAATGGTTGTCACGTATTGTGGAAAAGTTTTGACTTTTTACGCTACAACTGAGACGTCACAACACCGCTCCCGGATGGGCTCGAACCACCAACCTATTGGTTAACAGGCGAACGCGCTAACCATTGAGCCACGGAAGCTCAGAATTTAAATGGTTGATTCTTTTTTTTTCCTCTTTTAAATTCCAATAGATATGAAAAAAGCAAACATATTTTCTTTTTGTTATTGTTTTAAAAAGATGAAGGTTAATTTGTCTCACTTAATTTAAATTCGAATTATTATCTAGCACTCTCGGCAACGGCCATATCACGCTGAGAACAACGGTTCTCGTCCGATCGCCGACGTTAGCAGCGTCGAGCGCAGTCAGTACTTGGGAATACAGCGTGCCGTTGGCTTTTTCACTTTTGTTTCCTCTTTTAAATTCCACCCGATATGACAAAAGCAAACATATCTTCTTTTTGTTATTGTTTTATAAAGATGAAAGTTAATTAAATTAAAATTATTAACCAGCACTCTCGGCAACGGATATATCACGCTGAATACAGCGGTTCTCGTCCGATAACCGATGTTAAGCAGCGTCGAGCGCAGTCACTACTTGGGAGGGAGACCACTTAGGAACACTGCGTGCCGTTGGCTTTTTCACTTTTTTTTTCCTCTTTTAAATTTTAATAGATATGAAAAAAGCAAACATGTTTTCATTTTGTTATTGTTTTAAAATGATGAAGGTTAATTTGTCTCACTTAATTTAAATTCGAATTATTAACTAGCACTCTCGGCAACGGCCATATCACGCTGAGAACACCGGTTCTCGTCCGATCGCCGACGTTAGCAGCGTCGAGCGCAGTCAGTACTTGGGAATACTGCGTGCCGTTGGCTTTTTCACTTTTGTTTCCTCTTTTAAATTCCACCCGATATGAAAAAAGCAAACATATTTTCTTTTTGTTAATGTTTTATAAAGATGAGGGTTAATTTGTCTCACTTAATTTAAATTCGAATTTTTAACTAGCACTCTCGGAAACGGCCATATCACGCTGAGAACACCGGTTCTCGTCCGATCGCCGACGTTAGCAGCGTCGAGCGCAGTCAGTACTTGGGAATATTGCGTGCCGTTGGTTTTTCACTTTTGTTTCCTCTTTTAAATTCCACCCGAATTGAAAAAAGCACACATATCTTTTTTTGTTATTGTTTTATAAAGATGAAAGTTAATTTAATTCAAATTATTAACTAGCACTATCGGCAACGGCCATAACACGCTGAATACACCGGTTCTCGTACGATAACCGAAGTTAAGCAGCGTCGAGCGCAGTCAGTATTTGGGAGGGCGACCACTTAGGAACACTGCGTGCCGTTAGCTTTTTCACTTTTTTTTCCTCTTTTAAATTCCAATAGATATGAAAAAAGCAAACATATCTTCTTTTTGTTATTGTTTTAGAAAGATGAGGGTTAATTTGTCTCACTTAATTTAAATTCGAATTTTTAACTAGCACTCTCGGAAACGGCCATATCACGCTGAGAACACCGGTTCTCGTCCGATCGCCGACGTTAGCAGCGTCGAGCGCAGTCAGTACTTGGGAATATTGCGTGCCGTTGGTTTTTCACTATTGTTTCCTCTTTTAAATTCCACCCGATTTGAAAAAAGCACACATATCTTCATTTTGTTATTGTTTTATAAAGATGAAAGTTAATTAAATTCAAATTATTAACTAGCACTCTCGGCAACGGCCATATCACGCTGAATACACCGGTTCTCGTCCGATAACCGAAGTTAAGCAGCGTCGAGCGCAGTCACTACTTGGGAGGGAGACCACTTAGGAACACTGCGTGCCGTTGGCTTTTTCACTTTTTTTTCCTCTTTTAAATTCCAGTAGATTTGAAAAAAGCAAACTTATTTTCTTTTTGTTATTGTTTTAAAAAGATGATGGTTAATTTGTCTCACTTAATTTAAATTCGAATTATTACCTAGCACTCTCGGCAACGGCCATATCACGCTGAATACACCGGTTCTCGTCCGATAACCGAAGTTAAGCAGCGTCGAGCGCATACAGTACTTGGGAATACTGCGTGCCGTCGGCTTTTTCACTTTTGTTTCCTCTTTCAAATTCCACCAAATATGAAAAAAGCAAACATATCTTCTTTTTGTTATTGTTTTATAAAGATGAAAGTTAATTTAATTCAAATTATTAACTAGCACTCTCGAGAAACGGCCATAACACGCTGAATACACCGGTTCTCGTCCGATAACCGAAGTTAAGAAGCGTCGAGCGCAGTCAGTACTTGGGAGGGAGACCACTTTGAGTATTTCTTCACTATTTTCAAATATAACCACTGAAACCATTATTTTTATACCTTTTGCTTTAATTCAAGCAAATGTAACGATATTCTTTAAAAAAACTGTTAAAATTAAATTTTTCAATAAGAAATCGTTGTCACGGATTTTGTATCTTGAAGAAGAAAAACATGCGATTTTTTCGGTACACTTTTGAATGCATTTTTTTCTGGAGAAATGTTTGACCGAATTCAGCTTAATTCCCTATAAAACACCCATAAAAAGTGATTTCATCTCGATTGAACATAATTAAAAATTTACCTCGATTTTTAATAACATTTTCAAAATCGGCGTTTCACGGCCAAAGAAGCATATTTTGAGTAGTTCTTCTCTATTTTCAAATATATTCATTGAATCCATTATTTTTATACTTTTTGCTTTAATTCAAGCAATGTAACGATATTCAACCAAAAAACTGTTAAAATTAAATTTTTCAATAAGAAATCGTTGTCACGGATTTTGTATCTTGAAGAAGAAAAACATGCGATTTTTTCGGTACTTTTTTGAATGCATTTTTTTCTGGAGAAATTTTTGACCGAATTCTGTTTAATTCCCTATAAAACACTCATTGAAAGTGATTTCATCTCGATTGAACAATAATTAAAAATTTACCTCGATTTTAATAACATTTTCAAAATCGACGTTTCACGGCCAAAGAAGCATACTTTGAGTATTTCTTCACTATTTTCAAATATGTTCACTGAAACCATTATTTTTATACTTTTTGCTTTAATTCAAGCAAATGTAACGATATTCAATCAAAAAACTGTTAAAATTAAATTTTTCAATAAGAAATCGTTGTCACGGATTTTGTATCTTGAAGAAGAAAAACATGCGATTTTTTCGGTACTTTTTTGAATGCATTTTTTTCTGGAGAAATGTTTGACCGAATTCAGCTTAATTCCCTCTAAAACACTCAATAAAAGTGATTTCATCTCGATTGAACAATAATTAAAAATGTACCTCGATTTTTAATAACATTTTCAAAATCGACGTTTCACCGCCAACGAAGCATATTTTGAGTATTTCTTCACTATTTACAAATATATTCACTGAAACCATTATTTTTATACTTTTTGCTTTAATTCAAGCAAATGTAACGATATTCAATCAAAAAACTGTTAAAATTAAATTTTTCAATAGGAAATCGTTGTCACGGATTTTGTATCTTGAAGAAGAAAAACATGCGATTTTTTCGGTACTTTTTTGAATGCATTTTTTTCTCGAGAAATTTTTGACCGAATTCTGTTTAATTCCCTATAAAACACTCATTGAAAGTGATTTCATCTCGATTGAACAATAATTAAAAATTTACCTCGATTTTTAATAACATTTTCAAAATCGACGTTTCACGGCCAAAGAAGCATACTTTGAGTATTTCTTCACTATTTTCAAATATGTTCACTGAAACCATTATTTTTATACTTTTTGCTTTAATTCAAGCAAATGTAACGATATTCAATCAAAAAACTGTTAAAATTAAATTTTTCAATAAGAAATCGTTGTCACGGATTTTGTATCTTGAAGAAGAAAAACATGCGATTTTTTCGGTACTTTTTTGAATGCATTTTTTTCTGGAGAAATTTTTGACCGAATTCAGCTTAATTCCCTATAAAACACTCATTAAAAGTGATTTCATCTCGATTGAACAATAAATAAAAATGTACCTCGATTTTTAATAACATTTTCAAAATCGACGTAACTCGGCCAAAGAAAAACATTTTGAGTATTTCTTCACTATTTTCAAATATAACCACTGAAACCATTATTTTTGTAATTTTTGCGTTAATTCAAGCAAATGTAACGATATTCATTCAACAACCTGTTAAAATTCAATTTTAAATAAGAAATCGTTGTAACGGATTTTGTATCTTGAAGAGAAAAAACATGCGATTTTTTCGGTACACTTTTAAATGCATTTTTTTCTGGAGAAATGTTTGACCGAATTCAGCTTAATTCCCTATAAAACACTCATTAAAAGTGATTTCATCTCGATTGAACAATAATTAAAAATGTACCTCGATTTTTAATAACATTTTCAAAATCGACGTTTCACCGCCAACGAAGCATATTTTGAGTATTTCTTCACTATTTACAAATATATTCACTGAAACCATTATTTTTATACTTTTTGCTTTAATTCAAGCAAATGTAACGATATTCATTCAAAAAACTGTTAAAATTCAATTTTCAATAAGAAATCGTATTCACGGATTTTGTGTCTTGAAGAAGAAAAACATGCGATTTTTTCGGTACTTTTTTGAATGCATTTTTTTCTGGAGAAATTTTTGACCGAATTCAGCTTAATTCCCTATAAAACACTCATTAAAAGTGATTTCATCTCGATTGAACAATAAATAAAAATGTACCTCGATTTTTAATAACATTTTCAAAATCGACGTAACTCGGCCAAAGAAAAACATTTTGAGTATTTCTTCACTATTTTCAAATATAACCACTGAAACCATTATTTTTGTAATTTTTGCGTTAATTCAAGCAAATGTAACGATATTCATTCAACAACCTGTTAAAATTCAATTTTAAATAAGAAATCGTTGTAACGGATTTTGTATCTTGAAGAGAAAAAACATGCGATTTTTTCGGTACACTTTTAAATGCATTTTTTTCTGGAGAAATGTTTGACCGAATTCAGCTTAATTCCCTATAAAACACTCATTAAAAGTGATTTCATCTCGATTGAACAATAATTAAAAATGTACCTCGATTTTTAATAACATTTTCAAAATCGACGTTTCACCGCCAACGAAGCATATTTTGAGTATTTCTTCACTATTTACAAATATATTCACTGAAACCATTATTTTTATACTTTTTGCTTTAATTCAAGCAAATGTAACGATATTCAACCAAAAAACTGTTAAAATTAAATTTTTCAATAAGAAATCGTTGTCACGGATTTTGTATCTTGAAGAAGAAAAACATGCGATTTTTTCGGTACTTTTTTGAATGCATTTTTTTCTGGAGAAATTTTTGACCGAATTCTGTTTAATTCCCTATAAAACACTCATTGAAAGTGATTTCATCTCGATTGAACAATAATTAAAAATTTACCTCGATTTTAATAACATTTTCAAAATCGACGTTTCACGGCCAAAGAAGCATACTTTGAGTATTTCTTCACTATTTTCAAATATGTTCACTGAAACCATTATTTTTATACTTTTTGCTTTAATTCAAGCAAATGTAACGATATTCAATCAAAAAACTGTTAAAATTAAATTTTTCAATAAGAAATCGTTGTCACGGATTTTGTATCTTGAAGAAGAAAAACATGCGATTTTTTCGGTACTTTTTTGAATGCATTTTTTTCTGGAGAAATGTTTGACCGAATTCAGCTTAATTCCCTCTAAAACACTCAATAAAAGTGATTTCATCTCGATTGAACAATAATTAAAAATGTACCTCGATTTTTAATAACATTTTCAAAATCGACGTTTCACCGCCAACGAAGCATATTTTGAGTATTTCTTCACTATTTACAAATATATTCACTGAAACCATTATTTTTATACTTTTTGCTTTAATTCAAGCAAATGTAACGATATTCAATCAAAAAACTGTTAAAATTAAATTTTTCAATAGGAAATCGTTGTCACGGATTTTGTATCTTGAAGAAGAAAAACATGCGATTTTTTCGGTACTTTTTTGAATGCATTTTTTTCTCGAGAAATTTTTGACCGAATTCTGTTTAATTCCCTATAAAACACTCATTGAAAGTGATTTCATCTCGATTGAACAATAATTAAAAATTTACCTCGATTTTTAATAACATTTTCAAAATCGACGTTTCACGGCCAAAGAAGCATACTTTGAGTATTTCTTCACTATTTTCAAATATGTTCACTGAAACCATTATTTTTATACTTTTTGCTTTAATTCAAGCAAATGTAACGATATTCAATCAAAAAACTGTTAAAATTAAATTTTTCAATAAGAAATCGTTGTCACGGATTTTGTATCTTGAAGAAGAAAAACATGCGATTTTTTCGGTACTTTTTTGAATGCATTTTTTTCTGGAGAAATTTTTGACCGAATTCAGCTTAATTCCCTATAAAACACTCATTAAAAGTGATTTCATCTCGATTGAACAATAAATAAAAATGTACCTCGATTTTTAATAACATTTTCAAAATCGACGTAACTCGGCCAAAGAAAAACATTTTGAGTATTTCTTCACTATTTTCAAATATAACCACTGAAACCATTATTTTTGTAATTTTTGCGTTAATTCAAGCAAATGTAACGATATTCATTCAACAACCTGTTAAAATTCAATTTTAAATAAGAAATCGTTGTAACGGATTTTGTATCTTGAAGAGAAAAAACATGCGATTTTTTCGGTACACTTTTAAATGCATTTTTTTCTGGAGAAATGTTTGACCGAATTCAGCTTAATTCCCTATAAAACACTCATTAAAAGTGATTTCATCTCGATTGAACAATAATTAAAAATGTACCTCGATTTTTAATAACATTTTCAAAATCGACGTTTCACCGCCAACGAAGCATATTTTGAGTATTTCTTCACTATTTACAAATATATTCACTGAAACCATTATTTTTATACTTTTTGCTTTAATTCAAGCAAATGTAACGATATTCATTCAAAAAACTGTTAAAATTCAATTTTCAATAAGAAATCGTATTCACGGATTTTGTGTCTTGAAGAAGAAAAACATGCGATTTTTTCGGTACTTTTTTGAATGCATTTTTTTCTGGAGAAATTTTTGACCGAATTCAGCTTAATTCCCTATAAAACACTCATTAAAAGTGATTTCATCTCGATTGAACAATAAATAAAAATGTACCTCGATTTTTAATAACATTTTCAAAATCGACGTAACTCGGCCAAAGAAAAACATTTTGAGTATTTCTTCACTATTTTCAAATATAACCACTGAAACCATTATTTTTGTAATTTTTGCGTTAATTCAAGCAAATGTAACGATATTCATTCAACAACCTGTTAAAATTCAATTTTAAATAAGAAATCGTTGTAACGGATTTTGTATCTTGAAGAGAAAAAACATGCGATTTTTTCGGTACACTTTTAAATGCATTTTTTTCTGGAGAAATGTTTGACCGAATTCAGCTTAATTCCCTATAAAACACTCATTAAAAGTGATTTCATCTCGATTGAACAATAATTAAAAATGTACCTCGATTTTTAATAACATTTTCAAAATCGACGTTTCACCGCCAACGAAGCATATTTTGAGTATTTCTTCACTATTTACAAATATATTCACTGAAACCATTATTTTTATACTTTTTGCTTTAATTCAAGCAAATGTAACGATATTCAACCAAAAAACTGTTAAAATTAAATTTTTCAATAAGAAATCGTTGTCACGGATTTTGTATCTTGAAGAAGAAAAACATGCGATTTTTTCGGTACTTTTTTGAATGCATTTTTTTCTGGAGAAATTTTTGACCGAATTCTGTTTAATTCCCTATAAAACACTCATTGAAAGTGATTTCATCTCGATTGAACAATAATTAAAAATTTACCTCGATTTTAATAACATTTTCAAAATCGACGTTTCACGGCCAAAGAAGCATACTTTGAGTATTTCTTCACTATTTTCAAATATGTTCACTGAAACCATTATTTTTATACTTTTTGCTTTAATTCAAGCAAATGTAACGATATTCAATCAAAAAACTGTTAAAATTAAATTTTTCAATAAGAAATCGTTGTCACGGATTTTGTATCTTGAAGAAGAAAAACATGCGATTTTTTCGGTACTTTTTTGAATGCATTTTTTTCTGGAGAAATGTTTGACCGAATTCAGCTTAATTCCCTCTAAAACACTCAATAAAAGTGATTTCATCTCGATTGAACAATAATTAAAAATGTACCTCGATTTTTAATAACATTTTCAAAATCGACGTTTCACCGCCAACGAAGCATATTTTGAGTATTTCTTCACTATTTACAAATATATTCACTGAAACCATTATTTTTATACTTTTTGCTTTAATTCAAGCAAATGTAACGATATTCAATCAAAAAACTGTTAAAATTAAATTTTTCAATAGGAAATCGTTGTCACGGATTTTGTATCTTGAAGAAGAAAAACATGCGATTTTTTCGGTACTTTTTTGAATGCATTTTTTTCTCGAGAAATTTTTGACCGAATTCTGTTTAATTCCCTATAAAACACTCATTGAAAGTGATTTCATCTCGATTGAACAATAATTAAAAATTTACCTCGATTTTTAATAACATTTTCAAAATCGACGTTTCACGGCCAAAGAAGCATACTTTGAGTATTTCTTCACTATTTTCAAATATGTTCACTGAAACCATTATTTTTATACTTTTTGCTTTAATTCAAGCAAATGTAACGATATTCAATCAAAAAACTGTTAAAATTAAATTTTTCAATAAGAAATCGTTGTCACGGATTTTGTATCTTGAAGAAGAAAAACATGCGATTTTTTCGGTACTTTTTTGAATGCATTTTTTTCTGGAGAAATTTTTGACCGAATTCAGCTTAATTCCCTATAAAACACTCATTAAAAGTGATTTCATCTCGATTGAACAATAAATAAAAATGTACCTCGATTTTTAATAACATTTTCAAAATCGACGTAACTCGGCCAAAGAAAAACATTTTGAGTATTTCTTCACTATTTTCAAATATAACCACTGAAACCATTATTTTTGTAATTTTTGCGTTAATTCAAGCAAATGTAACGATATTCATTCAACAACCTGTTAAAATTCAATTTTAAATAAGAAATCGTTGTAACGGATTTTGTATCTTGAAGAGAAAAAACATGCGATTTTTTCGGTACACTTTTAAATGCATTTTTTTCTGGAGAAATGTTTGACCAAATTCAGCTTAATTCCCTATAAAACACTCATTAAAAGTGATTTCATCTCGATTGAACAATAATTAAAAATGTACCTCGATTTTTAATAACATTTTCAAAATCGACGTTTCACCGCCAACGAAGCATATTTTGAGTATTTCTTCACTATTTACAAATATATTCACTGAAACCATTATTTTTATACTTTTTGCTTTAATTCAAGCAAATGTAACGATATTCATTCAAAAAACTGTTAAAATTCAATTTTCAATAAGAAATCGTATTCACGGATTTTGTGTCTTGAAGAAGAAAAACATGCGATTTTTTCGGTACTTTTTTGAATGCATTTTTTTCTGGAGAAATTTTTGACCGAATTCAGCTTAATTCCCTATAAAACACTCATTAAAAGTGATTTCATCTCGATTGAACAATAAATAAAAATGTACCTCGATTTTTAATAACATTTTCAAAATCGACGTAACTCGGCCAAAGAAAAACATTTTGAGTATTTCTTCACTATTTTCAAATATAACCACTGAAACCATTATTTTTGTAATTTTTGCGTTAATTCAAGCAAATGTAACGATATTCATTCAACAACCTGTTAAAATTCAATTTTAAATAAGAAATCGTTGTAACGGATTTTGTATCTTGAAGAGAAAAAACATGCGATTTTTTCGGTACACTTTTAAATGCATTTTTTTCTGGAGAAATGTTTGACCGAATTCAGCTTAATTCCCTATAAAACACTCATTAAAAGTGATTTCATCTCGATTGAACAATAATTAAAAATGTACCTCGATTTTTAATAACATTTTCAAAATCGACGTTTCACCGCCAACGAAGCATATTTTGAGTATTTCTTCACTATTTACAAATATATTCACTGAAACCATTATTTTTATACTTTTTGCTTTAATTCAAGCAAATGTAACGATATTCAACCAAAAAACTGTTAAAATTAAATTTTTCAATAAGAAATCGTTGTCACGGATTTTGTATCTTGAAGAAGAAAAACATGCGATTTTTTCGGTACTTTTTTGAATGCATTTTTTTCTGGAGAAATTTTTGACCGAATTCTGTTTAATTCCCTATAAAACACTCATTGAAAGTGATTTCATCTCGATTGAACAATAATTAAAAATTTACCTCGATTTTTAATAACATTTTCAAAATCGACGTTTCACGGCCAAAGAAGCATACTTTGAGTATTTCTTCACTATTTTCAAATATGTTCACTGAAACCATTATTTTTATACTTTTTGCTTTAATTCAAGCAAATGTAACGATATTCAATCAAAAAACTGTTAAAATTAAATTTTTCAATAAGAAATCGTTGTCACGGATTTTGTATCTTGAAGAAGAAAAACATGCGATTTTTTCGGTACTTTTTTGAATGCATTTTTTTCTGGAGAAATTTTTGACCGAATTCAGCTTAATTCCCTATAAAACACTCATTAAAAGTGATTTCATCTCGATTGAACAATAAATAAAAATGTACCTCGATTTTTAATAACATTTTCAAAATCGACGTTTCACGGCCAAAGAAGCATATTTTGAGTATTTCTTCACTATTTTCAAATATAACCACTGAAACCATTATTTTTATACTTTTTGCTTTAATTCAAGCAAATGTAACGATATTCATTCAAAAAACTGTTAAAATTCAATTTTTCAATAAGAAATCGTTGTGACGGATTTTGTATCTTGAAGAAGAAAAACATGCGATTTTTTCGGTACACTTTTGAATGCATTTTTTTATGGAGAAATGTTTGACCGAATTCAGCTTAATTCCCTATAAAACACTCATTGAAAGAGATTTCATCTCGATTGAACAATAAATAAAAATGTACCTCGATTTTTAATAACATTTTCAAAATCGACGTAACTCGGCCAAAGAAAAACATTTTGAGTATTTCTTCACTATTTTCAAATATAACCACTGAAACCATTATTTTTGTAATTTTTGCGTTAATTCAAGCAAATGTAACGATATTCATTCAACAACCTGTTAAAATTCAATTTTAAATAAGAAATCGTTGTAACGGATTTTGTATCTTGAAGAGAAAAAACATGCGATTTTTTCGGTACACTTTTAAATGCATTTTTTTCTGGAGAAATGTTTGACCGAATTCAGCTTAATTCCCTATAAAACACTCATTAAAAGTGATTTCATCTCGATTGAACAATAATTAAAAATGTACCTCGATTTTTAATAACATTTTCAAAATCGACGTTTCACCGCCAACGAAGCATATTTTGAGTATTTCTTCACTATTTACAAATATATTCACTGAAACCATTATTTTTATACTTTTTGCTTTAATTCAAGCAAATGTAACGATATTCAACCAAAAAACTGTTAAAATTAAATTTTTCAATAAGAAATCGTTGTCACGGATTTTGTATCTTGAAGAAGAAAAACATGCGATTTTTTCGGTACTTTTTTGAATGCATTTTTTTCTGGAGAAATTTTTGACCGAATTCTGTTTAATTCCCTATAAAACACTCATTGAAAGTGATTTCATCTCGATTGAACAATAATTAAAAATTTACCTCGATTTTTAATAACATTTTCAAAATCGACGTTTCACGGCCAAAGAAGCATACTTTGAGTATTTCTTCACTATTTTCAAATATGTTCACTGAAACCATTATTTTTATACTTTTTGCTTTAATTCAAGCAAATGTAACGATATTCAATCAAAAAACTGTTAAAATTAAATTTTTCAATAAGAAATCGTTGTCACGGATTTTGTATCTTGAAGAAGAAAAACATGCGATTTTTTCGGTACTTTTTTGAATGCATTTTTTTCTGGAGAAATTTTTGACCGAATTCAGCTTAATTCCCTATAAAACACTCATTAAAAGTGATTTCATCTCGATTGAACAATAAATAAAAATGTACCTCGATTTTTAATAACATTTTCAAAATCGACGTTTCACGGCCAAAGAAGCATATTTTGAGTATTTCTTCACTATTTTCAAATATAACCACTGAAACCATTATTTTTATACTTTTTGCTTTAATTCAAGCAAATGTAACGATATTCATTCAAAAAACTGTTAAAATTCAATTTTTCAATAAGAAATCGTTGTGACGGATTTTGTATCTTGAAGAAGAAAAACATGCGATTTTTTCGGTACACTTTTGAATGCATTTTTTTATGGAGAAATGTTTGACCGAATTCAGCTTAATTCCCTATAAAACACTCATTGAAAGAGATTTCATCTCGATTGAACAATAATTAAAAATGTACCTCGATTTTTAATAACATTTTCAAAATCGTTGAGCCCTCCCGGGAGCGGTGTTGTGACGTCTCAGATGTAACGTAAAATGTCAGAGTTTTTCCACAATCCCTGACGAACATTTAATTTTTTGGCTTCCGTGGCGCAATGGTTAGCGCGTTCGGCTGTTAACCCATAGGGTGGTGGTTCGACCCCATCCGGGAGCGGTGTTGTGAGGTCTCAGATGTGACGTAAAAAATCAAGGTTTTTACATAATACCTGACGAGCGTTTAACTTTTGGGCTTCCGTGGCGCAATGGTTAGCGCGTTCGGCTGTTAACCAATAGGTTGGTGGTTCGAGCCCATCCGGGAGCGGTGTTGTGAGGTCTCAGATGTGACGTAAAAAGTCAAGGTTTTTACACAATACCTGACGAGCATTTAACTTTTGGGCTTCCGTGGCACAATGGTTAGTGCGTTCGGCTGTTAACCAATAGGATGGTGGTTCGAGCCCATCCGGGAGCGGTGTTGTGAGGTCTCAGATGTGACGTAAAAAGTCATGGTTTTTGCACAATACCTGACGGGCATTTAGCTTTTGTGCTTCCGTGGCGCAATGGTTAGCGCGTTCGGCTGTTAACCAATAGGTTGGTGGTTCGAGCCCATCCGGGAGCGGTGTTGTGGGATCTCAAATGTAACGTAGAAAGCCAAAGTTTTTCCACAATACGTGACGACCATTTAATTTCTGAGCTTCCGTGGCTCAATGGTTAGCGCGTTCGGCTGTTAACCAATAGGTTGGTGGTTCGAGCCCATCCGGGAGCGGTGTTGTCAGGTCTCAGAAGTGACGTAAAAAGTCAAGGTTTTTCCACAATACCTGACGAACATTTAATTTTTGGGCTTCCTTGGCGCAATGGTTAGCGCGTTCGGCTGTTAACCGAAAGGTTGGTGGTTCGAGCCCATCCGGGAGCGGTGTTGTGACGTCTCAGATGTAACGTAAAATGTCAGAGCTTTTCCACAATACCTGACGAACATTTAATTTTTGGGCTTCCTTGGCGCAATTATTAGCGCGTTCAACTGTTAATCGAAAGGCTGGTGGTTCAAGCCCACCCGGAAGAGGTGTTGTGGGGTCTCAGATGTAGCGTAAAAAGTCAAAACTTATCCACAATACGTGACAACCATTTAATTTCTGAGCTTTCGTGGCTCAATGGTTAGCGCGTTCGGCTGTTAACCAATAGGTTGGTGGTTCGAGCCCACCCGGAAGCGGTGGTGTGGGATCTCAAATGTAACGTAGAAAGCCAAAGTTTTGCCACAATACCTGACGACCATTAAATTTTTGGGCTTCCTTGGCGCAATTGTTAGTGCGTTCGGCTGTTAACCGAAAGGTTGGTGGTTCGAGCCCAACCGGAAGAGGTGTTGTAGGGTCTCAGATGTAACGTAAAAAGTCATAACTAATCTACAATACCTGACAACCATTTAATTTCTGAGCTTCCGTGGCTTAAAGAATAGCGCGTTCGGCTGTTAACCAATAGGTGTGTGGTTCGAGCCCATCCGGGAGCGGTGTTATGACGTCTCAGATGTGACGTAAAAAGTCAAGGTTTTTTCCACAACATCTGACGACCATTTAAATTTTGGGCTTCCGTGGCGCAATGGTTAGCGCGTTCGGCTGTTAACCAATAGGTTGGTGGTTCGAGCCCATCCGGGAGCGGTGTTGTGAGGTCTCAGTTGTAACGTAAAATGTCAGAGTTTTTCCACAATACCTGACGAACATTTAATTTTTGGGCTTCCGTGGCGCAATGATTAGCGCGTTCAGCTGTTAATCGAAAGGTTGAAGGTTCGAGCCCACCCGGGAGAGGTGTTGTAGGGTCTCAGATGTAACGTAAAAAGTCATAACTTATCAACAATACCTGACAACCATTTAATTTCTGAGCTTCCGTGGCTCAAAGGTTAGCGCGATCGGCTGTTAACAAATAGGTGTGTGGTTCGAGCCCATCCGGGAGCGGTGTTGAGACGTCTCAGATGTGACGTAAAAAGTCAAGGTTTTTTCCACAACACCTGACGACCATTTAAAATCTGAGCTTCCGTGGCTCAATGGTTAGCGAATTCGGCTGCTAACAAATAGGTTGGTGGTTCGAGCCCACCCGGGAGCGGTGTTTTGGGATCTCAAATGTAACGTTGAAAGCCAAAATTTTTCCACAATAACTGACGACCATTTAATTTTTGGGCTTCCGTGGCGCAATGGTCAGCGCGTTCAGCTGTTAACCGAAAGGTTGGTGGTTCGAGCCCATCCGGGAGCGGTGTTGTGACGTCTCGGATGTAACGTAAAATGTCAGAGTTTTTCCACAATACCTGACGAACATTTAATTTTTGGGCTTCCGTGGCGCAATTATTAGCGCGTTCAACTGTTAATCGAAAGGCTGGTGGTTCAAGCGCACCCGGAAGAGGTGTTGTGGGGTCTCAGATGTAGCGTAAAAAGTCAAAACTTATCCACAATACGTGACAACCATTTAATTTCTGAGCTTCCGTGGCTCAATGGTTAGCGCGTTCGGCTGTTAACCAATAGGTTGGTGGTTCGAGCCCACCCGGGAGCGGTTGGTGTAGGATCTCAAATGTAACGTAGAAAGCCAAAGTTTTGCCACAATACCTGACGACCATTAAATTTTTGGGCTTCCTTGGCGCAATGGTTAGCGCGTTCGGCTGTTAACCGAAAGGTTGGTGGTTCGAGCCCAACCGGAAGAGGTGTTGTAGGGTCTCAGATGTAACGTAAAAAGTCATAACTTATCCACAATACCTGACAACCATTTAATTTCTGAGCTTCCGTGGCTCAAAGGTTAGCGCGTTCGGCTGTTAACCAATAGTTGTGTGGCTCGAGCCCATCCGGGAGCGGTGTTGTGACGTCTCAGATGTGACGTAAAAAGTCAAGGTTTTTTCCACAACACCTGACGACCATTTAATTTTTGGGCTTCCGTGGCGCAATGGTTAGCGCGTTCGGCTGTTAACCAATAGGTTGGTGGTTCGAGCCCATCCGGGAGCGGTGTTGTGAGGTCTCAGATGTAACGTAAAATGTCAGAGTTTTTCCACAATACCTGACGAACATTTAATTTTTGGGCTTCCGTGGCGCAATGATTAGCGCGTTCAGCTGTCAATCGAAAGGTTGAAGGTTCGAGCCCACCCGGGAGAGGTGTTGTGGGGTCTCAGATGTAGCGTAAAAAGTCAAAACTTTTCCACAATACGTGACAACCATTTAATTTCTGAGCTTCCGTGGCTCAATGGTTAGCGCGTTCGGCTGTTAACCAATAGGTTGGTGGTTCGAGCCCATCCGGGAGCGGTGTTGTGAGGTCTCAGATGTGACGTAAAAAGTCAAGGTTTTTACACAATACCTGACGAGCATTTAACTTTGGGCTTCCGTGGCTCAATGGTTAGCGCGTTCGGCTGTTAACCAATAGGTTGGTGGTTCGAGACCATCCGGGAGCGGTGTTGTGACGTCTCAGATGTAGCGTAAAAAGTCAAAACTTTTCCACAATACGTGACAACCATTTAATTTCTGAGCTTCCGTGGCGCAATGGTTATCGCGTTCAGCTGCTATTCAAAAAACTGGTGGTTTGAGCCCTCCCGGGAGCGGTGTTGTGACGTCTCAAATGTAACATAAAATGTCAGAGTTTTTCCACAATACCTGACGAACATTTAATTTTTGGGCTTCCGTGGCGCAATGATAAGCGCGTTCAGCTGTTAATCGAAAGGTTGAAGGTTCGAGCCCACCCGGGAGAGGTGTTGTGGGGTCTCAGATGTAGCGTAAAAAGTCAAAACTTTTCCACAATACGTGACAACCATTTAATTTCTGAGCTTCCGTGGCTCAATGGTTAGCGCGTTCGGCTGTTAACCAATAGGTTGGTGGTTCGAGCCCATCCGGGAGCGGTGTTGTGAGGTCTCAGATGTGACGTAAAAAGTCAAGGTTTTTACACAATACCTGACGAGCATTTAACTTTGGGCTTCCGTGGCTCAATGGTTAGCGCGTTCGGCTGTTAACCAATAGGTTGGTGGTTCGACCCCATCCGGGAGCGGTGTTGTGAGGTCTCAGATGTAACGTAAAATGTCAGAGTTTTTCCACAATACCTGACGAACATTTAATTTTTGGGTTTCCGTGACGCAATGATTAGCGCGTTCAGCTGTTAATCGAAAGGTTGAAGGTTCGAGCCCACCCGGGAGAGGTGTTGTGGGGTCTCAGATGTAGCGTAAAAAGTCAAAACTTTTCCACAATACGTGACAACCATTTAATTTCTGAGCTTCCGTGGCTCAATGGTTAGCGCGTTCAGCTGTTAACCAATAGGTTGGTGGTTCGAGCCCATCCGGGAGCGGTATATTGACGTCTCAGATGTGACGTTAAAAGTCAAGGTTTTTCCAAAATACATGACGACCATTTAATTTTTGGGCTTCCGTGGCGCAATGGTTAGCGCGTTCAGCTGCTATTCAAAAGACTGGTGGTTTGAGCCCTCCCGGGAGCGGTGTTGTGACGTCTCAAATGTAACATAAAATGTCAGAGTTTTTCCACAATACCTGTCGAACATTGAATTTTTGGGCTTCCGTGCGCAATGATTAGCGCGATCAGCTGTTAATCGAAAGGTTGGTGGTACGAGCCCACCCGGGAGAGGTGTTGTGGGGTCTCAGATGTAGCGTAAAAGGTCATAACTTTTCCACAATACGTGACAACCATTTAATTTCTGAACTTCCGTGGCTCAATGGTTAGCGCGTTCGGCTGTTAACCAATAGGTTAGTGGTTCGAGCCCATCCGGGAACGGTGTTGTGATGTATTTATAAAGAGCTATAGTCGATATTCAAACGTCAATTTAACTCTCAGACCTTTCGATTGTAAATAGTGAGATGGTGGTTTTCTCAATAGAGATATTAAGAATCCTCTTTGTGCTTGTAGGTCCAGTGCAATAAAAAAAGATAGCTACACTTTAATTCGCTATTATAATCACCCTCAGATTCCCTATATGCACATTAATTTTTTTTATTAGAATATTGAGGACTAGGGGAATAAAACACAAAATAAATAGACTTATGTCTTATGTTAGAACATTAGATATAGCTTCTAATAGCAGAACATTTCAGACGTACCTCTATCATTAGAACATTGACGGATTACGGGTTTAAATTAAAAGGTTACTGATACTAAAACGTTAGGATTTCATGTCTAATATTAGAACGTTAGAATTTCATGTCTAATATTAGAACGTTAGAATTTCATGCCTAATAATAGAACGTTAGAATTTCATGCCTAATATTAGAACGTTAGAATTTCATGCCTAATATTAGAACGTTAGAATTTCATGCCTAATATTAGAACGTTAGAATTTCATGCCTAATATAAGAACGTTAGAATTTCATGCCTAATATTAGAACGTTGGAATTTCATGCCTAATATTAGAACGTTAGAATTTCATGCCTAATATTAGAACGTTAGAATTTCATGCCTATTATTAGAACGTTAGAATTGCATGCCTATTATTAGAACGTTAGAATTGCATGCCTATTATTAGAACGTTAGAATTTCATGCCTAATATTAGAACGTTAGAATTTCATGCCTAATATTAGAACGTTAGAATTTCATGTCTAATATTAGAACGTTACAATTTCATGTCAAATATTAGAACGTTACAATTTCATGTCAAATATTAGAACGCTAGAATTTCATGTCTAATATTAGAACGTTAGAATTTCATGTCTATTATTAGAACGCCAGAATTTCATGTCTATTATTAGAACGCCAGAATTTCATGTCTAATATTAGAACCATTTATGGGTTATTTTTACCAATTCCATTTTTAAACCATATGCATATATTCTGATTTATAGTGTAAACCATTTTCAGACCCTTATTTTTTAAATTGCATACAATATTTCAGAGAAGTTTATGCAAAGAGAAAGGCAAATTAGACGTGGTTTCGAAGATTTAATGGTAATTCCCATCATTTCACGCAATATTAGGGTAATTTCATCGTAATTCACTTGATTACGATATGATTTGATGTGATTTTCTATATTTGAAATGATTCAATCAATTTCTCCTATGATTTAGTTTTGCTTGTGCCACTGATTTTACAAGTGAATTATGATATACAGCTCTTTAAGAGAAAAAAATATACGAAAGTTTGCTGTATATTTGCTGTAAGTCAAGAGATTATTTGAAAATACAGAAGAACCTGCTTAAAACTTCTATAAACGTTATAAAGTTACTACAGTCAAATCGGTTTTGTACAGAAGTTCACCGCGATTTCAAATCACTATTTTGTTTCATTTTAAATCTACAGAGTAAAACTCAAATGTCACAGGAGACTTCCGTATATTGTAATTTAGAGAACATTCCGGTAAAATTTAACGGTTCCAGTAATATATACAGCTATTCAACCTATAAAACAATTTTACGAAAGTGAACCGTATTTTCTGCAGGAACCAACTGATATTTGAAAATACAGAACTTCTCCCCGCTAAAACTACTATATACGTTCCTGTAGTTAATACAGTCAACTGTTTTTTCTACAGAAACTAGCTGTGATTTCCAATCACAGTTTTTTTCCTTTTAAATCTACAGGTAAAGTCGCATATTTTACAGGAGACTCCCGATTATTATGCTTTGCAGAAAATTCCTGTAAAATCTAATGGTTCCAGTAATATATACAGCTCTTCCACCTCTAAAATAATTTTACGAAAGTGAACCGTATTTTCTGCAGGATCCAACTGATATTTGAAAATACAGAATCTGTACCTGCTAAAACTACTATAAACTTTCCTGTAGTTACAACATTCAACTGTATTTTCTACAGAAATTAGCTGTGATTTCCAATCACAGTTTTGTTTCCTTTTAAATCTACAGAGAAAATCGCAAATTTTACAGGAGACTTCCGTGTATTATACTTTACTGAACATTCCTGTAAAATATTCCTGTAGAAAGTACGATTTTTTCTCTCAGTGTACAAGGATACTTTAAACTTGAGGCTACCTCAATATCGTCGTCAACTTACTTTTTGTCTCACTTATTGTTAGAAGGTTACTTTTGATTTTTGAAAATAAACTTTGCAGGCTCGTAACTCTGTTTCTACTGGAGATACGGGGATGTCCTTTGAGTATGTTATAGACCAATTTGTCCCCCATCTAGCCATACTTAGAATTAGGGCTACGACAAACAGTAGTCGAGTAATTAAGCTAATCGTAAACAAACAAACCCCTCCATAGGAAATACATTAGACTAAATTCTGGAGGCTCGTAACTCTGGTTCTACCAGAGATACGGGGATGTAAATAATGTGACCTTGACACAAATGTTCGGATAATTATAAAGGTCTTTGCATGTTCCAAGCAAAAAAAAAACCTCGCGGTTTCGAACCTGTGGCCTTCCGGGAGTGAGGCGGATGCGATAACCGCTACACTAAAGATATGTTATTATTTTTAATCGAAAGAACAGGGTCAAGTAATTAAGCAATACGTGAACAAACAAACCCCTCCATAGAAAATGCATTAGACTATATTTTGCAGGCTCGTAAATCTGTTTCTACTGTAGATACGGGGATGTCCTTTGAGTATGTTATAGTCCAATTTGTCCCCCATCTAACCATACTAAAAACATTGAGCTACGAAAAACAGGGGCCGAGTAATTAAGCTAAACGTAAACAAACAACCCGTCCAAAGGAAATGCATTAGACTATGCTTTGCAGGCCCATAACTCTGTGTTTACTAGAGATACGGGGATGTCCTTAGGATATGTTATAGTCCAAATTGTCCCCCATCTAACCATACTAAAAACATTGAGCTACGACAAACAGGGGCCGAGATATTAAGCAAAATGTTCGTCAACTTGGTATCGTCTCACTTATTTTTATTATGTTACTTATGATTTTTGCACTAAACTTTGAAGGCTCATAACTCTTGTTCTACAAGAGATACTGGGATCTCCTTTGGATATGCTATAGTACTGTTTGCTCCCCATACAAGGATACTTTAAACTTGAGGCTACCTCAATATCGTCGTCAACTTACTTTTTGTCTCACTTATTGTTAGAAGGTTACTTTTGATTTTTGAAAATAAACTTTGCAGGCTCGTAACTCTGTTTCTACTGGAGATACGGGGATGTCCTTTGAGTATGTTATAGACCAATTTGTCCCCCATCTAGACATACTAAGAATTAGGGCTACGACAAACAGTAGTCGAGTAATTAAGCTAATCGTAAACAAACAAACCCCTCATAGGAAATCCATTAGACTAAATTCTGGAGGCTCGTAACTCTGGTTCTACCAGAGATACAAGGATGTAAATAATGTGACCTTGACACAAATGTTCGGATAATTATAAAAAAAAACTTCGCGGTTTCGAACATGTGGCCTTCCGGTAGTGAGGCGGATGCGATAACCGCTACACTAAAGATATGATATTATTTTTAATCGAAAGAACAGGGTCAAGTAATTAAGCAATACGTGAACAAACAAACCCCTCCATAGAAAATGCATTAGACTATACTTTGCAGGCTCGTAACTCTGTTTCTACTGGAGATACGGGGATGTCCTTTGATTATGATATAGTCCAATTTGTCGCCCATCTAACCATGCTAAAAACATTGAGCTACGACAAACAGTAGTCGAGTAATTAAGCTAATCGTAAACAAACAAACCCCTCCATAGGAAATACATTAGACTAAATTCTGGAGGCTCGTAACTCTGGTTCTACCAGAGATACGGGGATGTAAATAATGTGACCTTGACACAAATGTTCGGATAATTATAAAAAAAACTTCGCGGTTTCGAACCTGTGGCCTTCCGGGAGTGAGGCGGATGCGATAACCGCTACACTAAAGATATGTTATTATTTTTAATCGAAAGAACAGGGTCAAGTAATTAAGCAATACATGAACAAACAAACCCCTCCATAGAAAATGCATTAGTCTATACTTTGCAGGCTCGTAACTCTGTTTCTACTGTAGATACGGCGATGTCCTTTGAGTATGTTATATTCCAATTTGTTCCATCTAACCATACTAAAAACATTGAGCTACGAAAAACAGGGGCCGAGTAATTAAGCTAAACGTAAACAAACAACCCGTCCATAGGAAATACATTAGACTAAATTCTGGAGGCTCGTAACTCTGGTTCTACCAGAGATACGGGGATGTAAATAATGTGACCTTGACACAAATGTTCGGATAATTATAAAAAAAAACTTCGCGGTTTCGAACCTGTGGCCTTCCGGGAGTGAGGCGGATGCGATAACCGCTACACTAAAGATATGTTATTATTTTTAATCGAAAGAACAGGGTCAAGTAATTAAGCGATACATGAACAAACAAACACCTCCATAGAAAATGCATTAGAGTATACTTTGCAGGCTCGTAACTCTGTTTCTACTGTAGATACGGCGATGTCCTTTGAGTATGTTATATTCCAATTTG